>NC_138039.1:47371985-48571985 GCF_964106645.2 Podarcis pityusensis | reverse complement strand
CTTCCCCTTGTCAAATGTGGCCTGGCTTTTTGGGTGATGACTATTTAAAATTTGTCTGGCAAGTATATTTGAGAGAAAACAGATGTGGGTTTGCTAGTACAATTTTGGAAAGTAATGCAACCACAGTTGTAAGCAGATTTTATCATCTGACATGGTGACCCAAGAGTGAGTCTCAGCAGAGAGAACAACCATCCTGTCAGCTGACTGCCTCGTGGATGCTGACTTGCTGCCACAGATGGCTGGCTGACATTTGTGTTGGATAGGGCTGTCAAGTGAAAATGGGGGAATATCTGCTTTCTCAATTTCCTACCAACCTGTCTCTTTGAAAGAGAAGGGGAAGGGGTTTTCCCTGCTACCAGCCAGTCTGAAGAGCCGGTATATTTGTTGATTTGTTGGTTTGTTTTGTTTTGATTTATTATATTTCTATGCCACTTTTCATTCAAATGAATCCCAAAGTGGCGTACAAACAATAAATAAGAATAACATGATCGACAATAATAGAACATCACAAATACAACATAAATTATATAGAATAATTAACAAATAATCAGTGAAACAATTACAATTTGAAAAACACTATTAACAAAGCAACAACAAAAATAAGCTAAACATCACAATTAAAGCAAAAGTCATACTATATGAATAACAAATCAATACATTTATAATCTATAAAACAGTACTGTATTAACAATATTAACAAAATAGGAGTCAAAAAATAAACCAAGCACTGTTATGTTCTTGCACACACTCCCATGACTCATAATCTTTCAATCTATTTAGCTCATACTATTTCAATCTATTTAGCTTGGAATACACATGTGACCTGTGGCAGCAACTCCCTTCTGAAGGTTCCTTGGGCAGGAGCTGGGGCAGCACAGGTGAAACCAGCCACCCCCTGATGGCAAACAGAGTATTTTGCCCCCTAAGTGCTACAGGGAAGCAACAGAGCTCATTTATCCCTTCGAATATTTGGACTGTAATACTGAGTGGGGCAACTGAACTTAGACCTCAGAGTATGTGGTCAGCTTGGTTACTTGGAACAACTTTGTCAAGTAGTTTTCTAAAGTGGGGGTGACTAACCCAAGAGCCTTCATCACACACAGGAAATTTATCTCCCTTGCTCCTGGACCCCACCAATTTTGATGTTGGTGAAAAGAAACGTTTTTTAAAAGCAGACAGGAATGGAATGATTTTAAAAAAGCCACGTCCAGTGTCTAAATGGGGGGGGGGGGAGAGAAGTCACTCCCTCCCCGATCACCAGATTTATCAGTTGATGATAACCTCAGCTGGTCTGTATGTAAGTGCAAAGGTGGACTCACCCACTTTTGGCCACACACACTCCTGGCAAGCAGCCCCTGGATGGTTGGCCAAGGGTGAACGTGGCCTTTGAGCCAAAGAGAAAGGCTCGCCACCCCTGAATTAAAGGAACTTTGAGTAAGAACCCTATGAAATGTGTAATTTACCACCCTCCACATAAAATTAGTAATTGTTGAATCAGGGCTTAGACTCGTAGGCTGTTTCCAGCGTCAGTGGTGACTCAGCCTGGTTTTCCTTCCTCTGAATAGCACCCAGGATGTATGATTTATGGAAAGGTCTCTAGGACAAGCAAGCTCCAGCCCTTCGTATTTTAGAAATTAAGCTCTGTCATACAAACACACACCAGCATCTTCACCTTCCTTGTTTTGAAACACTTGGAGTGACAACTGCTTTGGTATCAAAATCCGCAACAACTAGGCAGGACCCCGGTGTCTTATCTCACACAGATCATAATTTTAATTACAGTAGGCCGAAAACATATGTGGGAGTTACTTCCCCCCTCCCAATGCAACCATCGCTACCTGTCTGAAGCCGGCACACTGAGCAGGCGAGATCTCAGGAGCCTTGCAGGGCCTTCCAGAGTCCTCGTGCAACCTTCACAGAGTCTGGAAAAGACTTAAAAACACTTTCTGCAGCTGAAAACCTGGCACTGAAAGAGCTTTTTAAGCCCTCTGGGCTCTGGGAAGGTTATATGAGGGCAGTCTCCCACCCTCTTTCCATTCATTCATTCATTCATCTGTTGATGATGCACGCAAAGCTGTGATCACGTAGGTTTGGGGCCTAGTCCTCAAAGCCACCACAGTGTCATGGGCTGGCCAAATCAGGACAATACAGATGAAGGGTTTGTCAAGGACCTGGGGGAGGGCTCGAATTTGTTGTGGAGGTCTTTGCTGGAATTGGGGCAGCCTGATAGTAAGGATCCAGTTGGGGACATTCCTTCAACCTGCTCTCTTGCCTTACTCAGTTCTGCAATGAGAGCTGAGCCCCACCTTTCTCTCCATCTCCGTCTCCATCTCCATCTCCACAGTTGTCAGAGCCCTTCTCTGGCACTTCCACAGTGCTTGCCTCACCACCTACCCAGGCGCCGTCAGACACTGAAAGGAGCCCTGCCTCTCCAGAGGGGGATGTTCTGCTGGTGCTGTCTGCCTCTCAAGGGGCAGAGACACTTCCCCCATCACCTAGATCCAGGAGGCGCCAGAGGAGGAGAGAACAGATGGCTCCGCCAACTAGGCTTACTGAGAGATTTCAGAAATGCTCGCTGTACTAAGCTGAGCCCACCCTGTTCCTATATATAGGATAGCAAGGGGGTGTATCCGTGTCAGATCAGCATCCAAAGCTTTGGGAGTTACTTTGCCTGACTTTGTTGTAGCTGAATCTACGATTAATTATGTGGCTTAAGACAGCAATTTGTTTATGTACCACAGAAATCTAAGCATTAAATCCTTTGGAGAGTATTCTTCAAGTCCTCATTCTTGATGAGTAGGAATCAGGACAGACAGCAGTTGCCACCGTTTGTAGATACTGGGCAGACCCAGGGCAAAAAGTCTAAGCCCAAAGGCTGTTCTTGAGTGTTGGGGTATCCAGAGTGGAACTGCCTGATGCCCCTTCCTATTTCATGCATCCTTTTGGCTCAGGTCCAAGAACTCACTCCTGATATATGTACATAACAACTCAGTTGGTCACGTGTGGCAAGTAAGATACTCCCCACCTGCCCCACACCAAACTCTGTAAAGATTGTGGCTTTACCTATTTGGCCACAAATGGAAGCATGACTGGGGAAACATGTTAATCATTTGTGTGCCCTTCTCACAGCAGATTAAAATGGTTCCACTTTTCCCTCCTGAAACAATTCCTCAAAGAAATTCCAGTGACTTTTGTGTTACACAAACACCACTCAACACTGTGGGAGGAACTCAGTCTCGAGCTAAAACAAATGGTCTGTCAGCACCTGCATTTCTGCTTGCTCAACAGAATGTCCTCCCCTTTCCTCCCTCTGTGGCTGCTCTGGGGTTTCCTACGACCTCCCAGAGTGGGTGGGAAGAAGAGGGGGAAGCCCCATTGCATTAGTGCAGAAGCCTTTGCACTGGCTTCTGCTAGTGGAAATCCTTAGCTCAATCTGGCCCTGTATATTCAAAACTGGGTGTTTCCCATAGGGGACAGCTTTATGACACCTGTCACTTTGGGAGTTTTGTAAATGAGATAGTTTCTACAGGTGCTGCTTCTACAGCACAAAAATGTGACAAGCTGCTGTCAGTGAAATCAATAAATTCTCTTACCTCTGTAGCTATCTCAGGAGCAGAAGCCCTAATGCAGTGTTTCCCAACCTTTTTCCAGCCGTGGCCCCCTTCCAACCTTGTTTCCTTCCTCTGGCCCCCCCATGGGCGTAGCCAAGGGGGGGCAGCTGCCCCCCAAATAAGTAAAAATCAATACAAATGTGAGGTTCTGCCCCCCCAAGCCTCCCCCCTAACAAATCTCCTGGCTATGCCCCCCCCTTCTTAGAAAGGTAGCTATTTAAATGTTTTGTTTGTAAAGAGAACAGGTTTTATTCATAATTTTTATAATTACATAATTTTTATAATTACATAAAATGATAGGAACATAATGAAATATTGTTGAAGCAGAAAAGCATAGAATCACCTTTCTAGTGCAACCCCCTGCAATGTAGGAAACTCAGCTAAACCATCCCTGACTTGTGGCCATCCAACCTCTGCTTAGAAACCTCCAAGGAGGGAGAGTCCACCACCTCCAGAGGGCGATCCATCTTCCATCAAAACTATCCAACTAAAGTCTCTGAAATTCCTTGAATAAGTCAGGGTTCCGTACTTTACCCAGCGGAGATGAAGCTCATAAAGCTTTGTATAATCGGCAAATGCCCAACTCTCAACTTCCGTTTGATAGTTTTGATGTTTTGCATTACTCCATAAAGTTTTCTATACTGTAATTGTTTCTGGCCATCGTGTTGCTTTCGATATTGCTAATGTCAAAAGCTGGCTGGACATTCGTTGCTTTAGATGCTACTTGCTATTGGATCTGTTTCACAGACGTTTTGATACTGGAGAGTTTTGTGTCCAAAATGTCCAAAATATGCACCTGAATCTCTGTATGTCTCTTTCTGAGCTCTTTTTTCTGTACTGCAGGAGGAATATGTGCAAGAAGGAATACGCTGGACACCCATAGATTACTTCAACAATAAAATTGTGTGTGACCTCATAGAAAATAAAGTGGTATGTGTCCTGAGGGCCTCCCAGGTCTCATGCAGAGAGAAGGGACACCTGTCTCTGTTGGGGATTGAACCTGGGACGTTATGCATGCAAAGCGGGTGCTCCCTCAGTCTACTGTGGCCTGTCTCTGCACATTCAGCAGCTTCTGGTTGGATAGCTCCCAGGGGGCCACAATGATAGTCCTATGACACATGGAGAAAACTGAAAAAAATCCATGCTAATTCCACTTTTGAGAACTAAACATGAATGGATGCTAGGAGGAGCAACCACACCTCCTGCAGAAAGCAGCCAACCCCACAGGCTTCACTGGTAGCTGATTGGCTTAGTCTCTGACCAGTTGAAAACAATCCTTTTCTTTAAAATTCTACAAAGAAAAATGGAAAGAGAGGCCCTAATTTATGGCACCTCAGGGTATCTGAACAAGCAGCAGCTTGTCTTAATTGTACCCAAATCTGCTTCTGTTTTGTGCAAGTTTCACAGGGGGGCATTCTGGTAAACATGGCTGGATCAAAGAAGGGCCAATAAGTGTGAATAAACAGAAGTTTTCTGAAGTGCAATGGCAGTGTGTGTGCTCATCACTGCCCTGAGCCTTTGATCTATAGGTGTTTGGGGAGGGTACTAAAAGCTGAGATGACATTTATTCATAGTATATATAGATATCCTTTCTGTCAAAAGGCACCCAGTGACCTTATTTGTTTAAAAATGACTAAAATCCAATTAAGCACCTTGAGTGCCTGGCCTAGAGATAGGGGCAAGAAGCCTCGAAGGTTTTACTGGAGAGAGGTTTGTACACCACCTGTTTCTTCTTGGTACACCAGAATCCTCCAGGCATCATGAGCATCCTGGATGATGTATGTGCCACGATGCACGCTGTGGGTGAAGGGGCCGACCAGACCCTGCTGCAAAAACTCCAGATGCAGATTGGGACTCACGAGCACTTCAACAGCTGGAACCAGGGATTCATCATACACCATTATGCTGGAAAGGTGACACTCAAAACGCCTTGGAGAAGGGGGGGGGGGGACTGATTCAATTTTTGACTGATCTGAGACTTGATTTGGCTAGCATATACCATGCAAGGCTGTGGGGAGCAGCCAGGGTGGGGGACTCCTTGGCATGGTGCTGTGTCAGTAAACAGGCTTCCACTGGCCCATTTTAAAGACTTGTTTACATTTTTATTGAGAGGTAACATTTGTTTTAACCCTGCATGGGGAAAGGTTCCTGGGTAAGAATGTGTAGGGTTTGGAGCAGGGAAACAGAACAGGAAAATATCCAGCCTCTCCCTGGATCTTCTGTGCTGTCAATCTCTCCCTTTCCAAAGCAAGCAGCATCAGCTGATTTTAAGAGAGAGCATGCATTTAGCCCCCTAATTTCTCCAGATTGTGCCTTAACAGATTGCATTATTTTCCAAAACTGCACTGGGAATTACAAGAACTATTTTCTGCATGTGAAGTGCATTTCACTGCCATATCTCTTGCAAATGGAATAAAAGCTCACTCCTTTCCCCAGGTGTCCTACGACATGGATGGATTCTGTGAGAGGAACCGGGATGTTCTTTTCATGGACCTGATTGAACTCATGCAAAGCAGTGAACAGTACGTAAGACATGTTTCCCCCCACTTAGGGTGGGCATTGCACATGTGTCCCAGATGTAACAGTTCGTATTTCTCCCCTCTCCCCCAATCTCTCCCCATTTGTGCTTTTGGGTACAGTTTCTGCTTGCCTGCTCTAAATTTAATAACATAACCCAGGCAGCAGCTCAGATACCAGCCTTCACCAACCTGGTCCCCTCCAGGTGCTCTGGGTTGTACTGCCCATGAGCCTCAGCATCATGACCATGCTTGCTGGTGCTGATGGAAGTTGTAGCAGAACACATATGGAGGGCCCCAGGTTAGCGAAGGCTGAGATAACCTTACACTGCACTCTTCTGGCTAGACAGGAGGAGAATTAATTGGTTCCATATAACAGTCCATGAATTCCAAAATAGGGAAAGTGACCACTTGGAACTAACTTTTGATGGTATAAGCCAGGGGTCAGCAAACTTTTTCAGCAGGGGGCCGGCCCACTGTCCCTCAGACCTTGTGGGGGGCCGGACTATATTTTGGGGGGAAAAGATGAACAAATTCCTGTGCCCCACAAATAACCCAGAGATGCATTTTAAATAAAAGCACACATTCTACTCATGTAAAAACATGCTGATTCCCGGACCGTCCGCAGGCGATTGGGCCGGATCTGGCCCCTGGGCCTTAGTTTGCCTACCCATGGTATAAGCAGTGCTTAATTTCTAACATTTAATAAAGATCTGGGCTTTTTCTTAAATATGAAAAATGCTGTTTGGAATAATGTCATCTTTAATCAGGATTCAGAAATACTCAATTTCTCTTCAATGAAAGAAGGTTCAATCTGGAACTTGAGGAACATCTGCAGCATCCCTTGGTTCCTGTCAGGGCATTACTCTGTTGGACATTAAAGCCATAATCAGAGGACTGCTTTTGTTTTTAAAATAATAATAGCACCTAATATAATATTATTAAGAGGAGTGAGACCTTGTCACCGAATATCACCTGTGTTGGAGATCTCCAGTGGTTGCCCCTTTGCTATTGGGCCAGGTTCATGGTGTTACTATTAGTATATAAAGCTCTTAACAACTTGGGACCAGTTTACCTGTGAGATCGCCTTACCCAATATGCCCCCTTCTGACCACTTTGATCTGCAGAACTGGCACTGTTGCAGGTGCCACATGGTATTTGTTCTGAGTTTGTAAGAAATTGGTCTTCTAGTATGGCAGCACCAACACTTAGGAACTCCCTCCCTGTGGAGCTGTTCTCCTTTCAGTGCCTACTAAAAACATTTTTGTTTAGACTAGTCTACCTAGACACGTAGAATGCTGGTGTATGTTTTAATCTGTTTTTATTTTATTTGTTTTGAATAGTTCCATTTTTCCCTGATAATTTTATTGTTTTATTCTTTTTGAAAACCACTTTGAAGTTTGTTTATTTTTATAATCAAGTGGTGTATAATTTTTATGAAACAAACAGGTCAGGAAGGCCCAACTGACTGATGGAGGAAATGATCATATATTCACCTGCTTCTCCATCAGCCTCTTGGTCTTTTGTATTATCACTATGTGCTGACCTGTGTCTTATTTTTCCTCTCCTAGGCCTTTTATAAAGGCTCTGTTTCCTGAGAATCTCCAAGCTGACAAGAAAGGCCGACCCACAACAGCTGGTAGCAAAATCAAGGTGTGCTCCAGTTTATTGAGAGTCCTGTCCTACAATTGCACACTTGGAAGTGTTATGTGGAAGTTGTGGATAGGTACTGGAAAGTTTCAGGGCATGGGCTCCATAGACACAGATTTGCCTATGCTCATTTATATGTGCAGATACCCATTTGAAAGTCAAATAAGGCAATTGAACTAATTTCCCATCCAAATAATAAATTTGTCTGTTAATTTGTCCCCCAAAAATGTTCCTCTCCAGTTCATTTTCTTCCACATAGATCCTTCTCCAAATCAATTCATTTCCCCTTCAGTTCTTTCCATTCACCCCTCCCAATCATCTCTAGATAAAGTCATCTTGAATTAATTCATTTCCCCCAATTAACATCCTGCCAAGTAACCCAGAATCCCCCACCCTCATTCAATTCCCCCATAGTTCATTATTTCCTCCAAAGCACTTGGGCACCTAGGAAAAGATTTTGAGCCCACTCCTATCAGCACTCCTGACACATGCATTGGATGGTGGAGGGGAAACCAGTCAGCATTGCCACCCGTCTTCATCTGTGTGGGAGGAGGGCTCTTACTGTGGCTTCCCCCTCAAACACCCTCTCCCTGCTGGTCCCTGACCCTCAGCCATGCCAGGCAAACTGTATACCAGTGTGAAGGGAGTCTTGGAACCTGTTGATTTTGGCGGGAAGATTGCTCAGGCAACAATAGTTCTTCTGAAGGGCAATTTCAGGAGAGACTGCTGTTACAAATAAGACATCTTTCTTTTCTCAGAGACCAGGGTCAGTAACATTATCGCTTACACTGCATTAGTTTTCTGGCTTCAGTAAATTCTCTTGGGATCCTGTTTCTAATATAGTGAAATTACCATCTAATTAAAAAATAAAAAGGAGCAAAATTATTATCAGTAGCAGTTCTAAGCAGCAGCTAGTATCTAAATAGGCTATTATTATTATTATTATTATTATTATTATTTGCAGAAACAAGCCAATGACCTTGTTGGCACCCTGATGAAATGCACGCCCCACTACATCCGTTGCATCAAGCCGAATGAAACAAAAAAGCCTCGAGACTGGGAGGAAAGCAGGTACAGAGGAGACTGTTCCCACTGCTAATGCATATTAGATTGTTCCCTGCATTATGCCCAAGATGGCGAAAGAGTCGCTTTCGTGGCATGTAGTATACTTGATGTGTGGCTTCATGAGCAAGAGTAGAATCATCTACAGATGTAGGTTGCCTGTTAATTGAGACCACCCATGGAGAAACAGCAGGCAGGCAAGACAAATGTAAATACGTTTTGTTCTGGCGCCTTCCCCCATGACTCGTTCCCTTTACACCTCACCTACCTCCTCCACTATCCCCCACTGCTGTGCCCACCCCTCTCCCCAAAGCTTGCCCCAAGCCCCTTCACTCACAGCTCAGCCCAAACCCTTTTAAAGGGGGAGGGAGATGCTTCAGACAGGTGCCTCCCCCTCCTCCTCGGTTAAGCAGCTCATCTGGGCTGCCTGCCACTTAAACTCCTTGCTCTCTGTCCTACCTGCCATTCTGTCATCTACATTTTTATGTATATAGGAAGAAATTATAAATACAGTGGTACCTCAGTTCTCGAATGTCTCCATTGATGAACATTTCGGAACCTGAATGCAGGAAACCCGGAAGTAAATGCTTCCATTTTCAAAAGAGCCTCGGAGGTTGAATGTCTTCCGCTGCGTGTTTTGCAATTTCCTCGACTGAATTTGCAGACAGCCCTTTGCACCTCCGTTTTTGAACGTTTCGGAACTCAAACGGTCTTCCGGAATGGATTACGTTCGAGAATCGTGGTACCACTGTACATTATTTTGAATGCACTTTTGCAGCCAAGTGTTAATGGTGGTTAGGGTGGGCAGGAGTAACATAAATGTTCTGGTCAGTCTAAAGGAGGGCTGTGCATTTCCGTGTAGGCAATACTGTCATAGGCCTCTGAATACCAGTTGCTGGAAACTGCAGGAGGGGAGAGTGCTCTTGTGCTCAACTCCTGCTCATGGGTTTCCCCCAAGCATCTGGTTGGCCACTGTAAGGTACAGATGCTGGATGGGCCATTGGCAGGATCCAGCTGGGCTCTTCTTATGGCCTTAGCCTTCTGAGTTGGGCCAGAAGCAACAGTGGATGGGATCAAAGGGGAAAGTGGGTGGAGCAGTAGATGTGACTCTTACCTTTGTAGACTAAACTCCAACCATACAGTAGTCAGGAGGAGTATGTGTGTGTGTAGATAGGTACATAAACATGTGCATGCGCACACACAAACAAACAGGGTATTCTATCCTCCTTCCATCCAGTCAGGCAAGCACTGAGGATTGTCACAGTTCAAGGACACATTCCAGGCAAGCAAAAGTCCTTGAGGCATTTCTGGAGCAGGGCTGATGTGAGGAGTAGCCTGGGGAAGGGGCATGACCTAGGGCCACTTAAAGAAGCACATTTGATCCACAAACATGTATCTTTAAATGGCATGCAAAGCAAAACTCAGAACACTTTTTCAGCAAGCTTGTCAAATCCTTATTTTTTCCAATTAATATTTAAGAAATTGGTTATCCTCAAACCTAATATATTTTTCCTAATTTTATTCCCATACTGTATTTTGCTATTTTTCCAGACTGCAGTGTTACCAACTTGGAGAATTCTTTTCAAAGCTGAACTTTTAAAAAAGCCGTCTAAGTACAAGATGCGTTGCCAGTTAGGGTGTGTAGCTTTTTTTCTAAAATCAAGACATTCCTTTTGCATTTTTCACTGCACAAAACCAGTGAAAAATGTAGTTGGGGTGATGTAGAAAGTGATTAAATCTCTAAAACCAATTCTAAATCTCCATGTTGCAACTGGCACTGCCCTCTAGTTCTTTCAAATTTTGAAAAATGCCTTCCATTACAGTTGTTCTGCCCCCATCCCATCCCATCATACAAGTTTTCTGTTCCTCCACCAGTTGGGAGTGGGGAGGGGAGAGAGGAGGAAAATCAAATTGTTCACTTTACTGTTATGTTTGGAGAATTGGAGTCCAGAATCTTGTTCCCCTTCCAAAGCCTTCTGATGGAGTAGCCATAAAAAGAGCTGATCAGCCAAAGTATATTTTCCTGTTTATAGATTCCCGCCTGCTGACATATGGAATAATGCAATTGGGGGGGGGGGGGCAAAGTTAGTCCTTGTTTCTTGCTGCTTCACCAATGCCAGTCAAGCTACAAAGAATTTTAAGTCTCAAGCTACAAAGAATTTTAAGTCTCAAGCTACAAATAATTTTAAGACTGTTAAAAAAGGTTTTGGGAAAAGGCAGTTCTGAAGAATTCGCTCTCTCAGAGCCAAAGCCTTTCAGGTCAGTGTCTGGGTATCAAGCTAATGAGAAGCATTATTGTAATTCTGGGGAAAACTGTTATTTTTAAAGCACACACACCATTTTCATATTTTTACGAGGTAGACTAGCAAAATTATAGGTCTGGCTTGGTTCAAAACTAAAGAACTTAATTGTTCTTACGATATCCTGAAACAAAAGTTTGCTTACTGCTGACCTGGGATGGAAAGTTCTTTATTTTTTGTTAATATTCAAATGTTCGTATTCTTGAAATGTGGAATTTGTTAACTTAAAATCAAGGAAATAATGCTGCCACACAAATTTGTTCTCCTATAAATGCTGTTCCTGAAGCTACTTAACATTAGAAGATATTGCTTTCCAAAAGTGGATTCAATATGACTCAGAGGGCTGTAGCCAGTGCTATTCACTGTGGAAGGATGTACAGATCCAGAATTGGCCTCCACAGTCACTTATGGACACACTGTTAAGACAATATTCATGGAAGACAATCTTACTCGGCTACGAGTGATCGCCAAAGAAGAAGAAGACGATGCATTGATTTCTATGGGTCTTCTCTGAGTAGGACTAGTGTTGAATGCAACTCCAATGACCAAGCTGCTTTGCATGGTCCAATTCTCCAGTGGGATCCCCAAGTGGTGCCAGGAGAGATCCCTGTCTGCAACCCTGGAGGACTGCTGCCAGTCAGTGTAGACAATACTGAGCTACATGGACCAGTGATCTGACTAACTCCGAAAACTGCCATGGATATAATTCCAACTGGCCGATTTGTGCCTTTCTTGCACATGCAAACATTGCAACATGTTATGTCACAAGAGTTTCCTTCAGCATAATCCTCCACTGTTGTAATCCAAAGTGTTGTTCGGGGGGTATGTGTCCCCTGCATCTTTTTCCCAGCGCAAACATAGCAACATAGCCAGATTTTATCTTGACAGCTGTGTATACTAACTCAGGCCAACATTAGTTGGATTCCCCCTGACTTAAATCATACCCACAGACACACATGGGGGGGGGGGTCCTCTTGCTATTTACACATTTTACTGAGTTTCTTCAGATTACTACATAATGAAAGAGGCAATGCTTTAACCCTCCTCCATTTCCCATATCCATGCATGTTACGTTCTCCTGGCTGCCAGGGCTGTTGGAAGTTGATGTCTGGCAATGTCTGGAGGTCACCGTGTTTATCTTTTATCATCTTTATTTTGGAGGACCAGATAACTGGGGTCAAGACTGAACAGGGAGTTTTGCAGTGCTTGTTAGGAACATCCAGAGACAAGAGCTATCTGGTGGCACTTGTTTTCAGTGTCTAGGAAAGATAAGAAGGTCCCAATATCTGTTTTGAACATTACAAACGAGTGCAGCAAGCTATCCACATGAGAAAAACCACCCCTAACCTGGGTAACGGCAGCCTTTCCTGTTACCCAGGCTAGGTGTGCTTTGCTGTCACTTGAAACTGCTGCTTCTTTCCCTTCAATCCGTGACTGTAAGGGCCGTGAGTTCTCCTTGTAGACCTTCTGTAGAGACACTTGAAAGCTGATTCCCACCTACCTCTTCAGCTAATCATGCTTCTTTTCTGACCCTTTCCCTGCAGGGTAAAGCACCAAGTGGAATATCTTGGGCTCAAAGAAAACATCCGAGTGCGGCGAGCGGGTTATGCCTATAGGCGAGTGTTCCAGAAATTCTTACAGAGGTACGGTATTCCTCTGTGTTGCTTTCTTTTCTTCAGGGAGATTTTGAAATGGGAGGGAAGATCATATTCCAAAAAAAAAATTCCCAAGTTTTCCTCTCCATTACTGCATAGAGTAGATAGGAGCCTAAAGAAGCCCAGGTGTGTTAAATTTGGGCTCTTGTTTGCTTGTCAACATATCTAAAAATAATGTTTCTCTTAAAGTGAAGGCAGACCTAAGATTTGAGGAGAAGCTGAAATGTTCTTGCACCAGATCCCCCATCTTACTCCTGCCCTTGTGTGTCAAGGCTGCCTGCCTTTTAAAAAGTATTATTATTACTAACATGGCACAAATACTTAAAAATGCACCACCTTATAAATAGAGAGTTGCAAAAGCTGCCCTGGCAACTGCTTTGTTGGTGACACTTCCCAGTCAATGTCTTCCTTCTGTGTTTGTCCTCTCCCACCCAGCGCCTCATTCAAACTGACCGTGCTTGAAACTTGCTACTGTATTTTGTGTTATGGTGGAATAAGGAAGCCTTCCCCAACCTGGTGCCCACTAGATAAAACTCATGGGAGCTGTAGTCTAAAACGTCTGGAGGACCCCAGGTTGGGTAAGGCTGGAATAAGGTATGTCATTTTTTCAAACGAGCCATACTGCTTTAAGGAACAACAGCTTTGTCTTCTCCACCTTTACTCTCTGTACTGTTTTCGCTGTGATGGAGTAGCAAAAATGACAGCTGCTGCCTGATGAAAGGAATCTTAGTTGATTAATCATACAAGTTTACATTAGTTAATCAGTTGATTGTTCAGGGACCTTCTGCATTGCGTTTTCGAGTTGTATGTCACTTTGCAGTGTGTTATATGAAAGTGTGGTTTATACATATTTAAATAAATATATGTAAATGTGTAATTTAAATTCACACTTTAGGGAAATTGTTCTAAAGAAAATAAAGCATATTTTCTTTTGATTTTAGATTATACAAACATTCATCCTAGATCATACACAGAGCATTCTCCTTCTCTCTCTCTCTCTCTCTCTCTCTCTCACACACACACACACACACTCCTTCACCTTCTAAGATGTCCCTCTGCCATCTGTAGTTTTTATCACTATAAAGAAATAAATTATAACCAGGAGCACCCTTTATCAAAGTGTTTTAAAGTCATCCAGGCATTGCAGCCCTAGCTGCTAAAACTCCTCCTGGGCTCTTCTTCCTTCCTCCCTCCCTTGCTCTGCTTTCTTGTAACAATGGCTTGCTTTTGCTTCTGTTTTGATTTTGTGTGTGCTGCAAATTCTTTCAAGCTGGAAATGCCCCACATTTCTGCTATGTCTAAGGGAGGATGGAAGCTGATGCGGTTTAATAAAGAAGCGTCAGGCAGTTGTTAGGGAGGGAGAGAGGAAGTGGGGAAAGGATCCCACACCAGAACTGCAAGATTGGCTCCCCTGAGTCAGCGGGCAATGCTCTTTGTGCACTGCCAGAGAGACAACTGAATGACAACATCTTGCTGTCTAAAGTGTTTGGTCAGCCCTTGTTTTGTTTTGATGATTACATGACCCTCCTGTCTTTGCTCACATATTAATTATGATTTCCAAGGTTGTTTTCCTGTTGTAACTGAGCCTTGTGGTGGTGTAGCGGAGAGGTCGGGGGAACACAAATCTTAGTCCAGCAGTGAAGCTCCCCGGTGACCTTCGGCTTCTCTCTCCTCTGTCTCTCTTTGCCTGACATGCACCACAAGGCTTAGGATACAATAAGGGAAACCCCAGGTAAACAACCTTGATCATACTGGTGGAATGGTTAGGGTACAAGACAGAAAATATGTTAGACTACACAGCTGTGATTATCCAAACTCTAAGTTGACTTTTATGTATTATCTTTCTTCAGCTAGATATGATACCTTGGGAAGAAATTTAAAAAGCTAGAAAATACCTTATACCAAGTCAGTCCAATGTTGTCTCTGATCAATTACAGTTCTCCATGGTTTTGGGGCCTGTTCCAACTCTTGACTCCAGTGGGATAGTTCTGAGTTAGAGGCCAGATTTTAATTTCTCGTGCTTCAATAGCTTCATTATCCCAGAATCCTTGGTGTAGAGCATTTCTGTAGCACCTGGGAGGGAGAGGCTGACCTCCATCTTGGAATTTCCAAGTTCTGTACTTCTTTGCTTTTTGTTTTTCCTCCCCTGACCCCCCCCCCCGACAACCCCCTCCCCCCTTTGTGTAAGATCTTGCCTGAGGAACAGTTCTGGAGAACTTGAAAACTTACCTCACTTTTATGACATTTTGGTCAGTCTCAAGTGTGGATTTTGGAACAACAATAATACTCTTCTATTCCTTGAACTGCATTAATCCATTCTTGAACAAACTGAAGTGTGGGTGGCTTTGGATGGTGCTTATATTAGAGCAGGAATTTCAGTTGGTGTATCCCAACAACTGATTTTTAATTTGTCCTGGAATTGCCCATAGATGAAATTTATCACTGAGTGGAATGGCAGAATCTCACCATCATCTGATGATGATGATGATGATTAAAATTTAAATACCACCCTTTATCTGAAGATCACAGGACAGTTTACAATATAAAAACAAACATAACATAGTAACACAAAAAAACAATAACTGCCCCCAACAGTTTAAAAGCCCATAGATGGTTTAATAAGCCAAAGGCCTGGGAGAAGCGGGATGTTTTTCCTGGCACCTAAAGATATGTAACAAAGGCGCCAGGCAAGCCTTTCTGGAGAGCACATTCCACAAGCAGGAAGCCACCACAGAAAAGACCCGTCCTCATGTTGCCACACCCCCCCCCCAGGCCTCTTGTGGATGAGGCACATGAAGAAGGATCTCAGGTGATGATTTCAGGGTCTGGGTCAGTTCATATAGGAAGAGGTGGACCTTGAGGTATTTTATTTGTGTTTGTCTTTTATTTTTAACCATGGGGCAACCCAGCCAGATAGGGTGTTAGTGATGATTATGATGATGGTGATGGTGATTATGCTTTTCTGCAGGTACGCCATCCTGACCAAAGCAACCTGGCCCTCCTGGAAAGGGGACGAAAAACAGGGGGTTCTCCACCTCCTCCATTCTGTCAATGTGGATCCTGACCAATATCAGCTTGGGAGAACAAAAATCTTCATCAAGGCACCAGAGTCTGTGAGTAGAAGGGCAAAGTCTTGACTCCAAAGAGTGAGACAACCGGCTAGAACTGAACTGTAGAATTGGGGAGGGGAAAAGGGGAGGTCACTTGTCAGTTCTGCAATGTGTTGTGTAGACCAAATGGATAGAATCTGCACTTGTTCCTGGACTGCAAGTCTTTATCAAGCCATCCTCTTCTCCTTTGTTTTCCATTTTGTGACACAGCAGTGCTGGGGGGAGGTTACCTGCTCTCCAGAAGAGGATTCACCAGAAGAAAGGAAAGCAGGTGGTGTTTCTCTCTACTGTGGCACTGGACTAGGCTGAGAGGTTTAAACCTCTTCTCCCAGGCTAGTGTCACAACGAGGAGAGAAATGTCTCACTCTTCTGATGATCTGCACAGGTCGGCTAAAAAATGGTGGGCAGGGGCTCAGCATGTCTACTTGTGTGTGGTATGTCTGTGCTTTGGTGGGTGGGTGGGAGTAAGTGTACAGTGCATCACCTGGTAACACAGGCAGCCTTTCCTAGATGTTGTTGGGACTCCAACTCCCATCAGCCCCTGCCAACATAGCCAGTGTCAAGGATGAAGGGAGTTGCAGTTCTGTTATAGCTGGAGGTCCCTTGCAGTTTCCTCTGCCCTGCCCTAAAGAATCCTAAGAATTGTAGTTCAGTGATGGGGACGATTCACCCCAGCCCTATAGAGCTAGATTTGATAGAGTTCCCTGGCAATAGGTAATGACTGTTAATTAAACCAGTTTAAATTGGTGGTGTAGACATCCATTGAAATATCTGATTCAGGTCAAGTGTAGATGTCTCATGAGCCATGTTCTTGCAACGTAACTGGGGTGAGTAAACTGTCCCTGTGGGGCTCTCTCCACACAGTTAGGAAGCCTGGAAGGAATGTACAGTTTCCAATCAGAAGTGGAGAGCCCACTGCTGAGACAGTTGGGTGCATATAGACACCATGCAGTCATTCACCTGAACGCGCATAGAATGGTGGTGAATCCCACTGCTGCTGTGATCTTGCTTCCTCTTGGGTGTGTGTTGAGAGGACTGGACTTCTGCTCCCCTGTGAACTGCAGCTACCTGACTCAGCAGTGTAGGCCTTCTTCTTGAGTGAAAGAGTGCATATTTTCTGGAGGTGGTTCCCAGTTTGCCACCAGGGTTTAAAGGCAACTGGGTTAAGTATGGATCAGACCTAGGCCTTCTGTAGTACTAATTGCATCTCTCTCTTGGGTGCACCAAGATAAAGTGTTTTTAAGAAGGAACAGTGAAGGAAATAGAAGATCATTCTTTATAAAACTTCTCTAATATGTTTTTGTTGAAAATCTCTTGCAAGTCATTAAGGTGTGTTTTTTTAAAAGAGGGATGCTGGTTTTTCTTTCTGGGCACAGGAAGTGTGTCTGATGCAAACTTTAATTACATCTGATGGGTTGCTCTGCTTTGATAGATGTGCTGCAATTAGTACAACTTTCTGGGAGTCAGCCATGCAAGTAAAGTTGCTATGAGCAGCTTGTTCTGCCAGCTCCCTTTTCCAGTTTTTTTTAAAAATAAGGCAGAGAGGCATGCTAATTATTTCAGGAGAGAAAGGTTGGCCACAGCATGCTGAAAACTGTAAGCTGTTTTCATATGTGTGAGGACACATGTAGAAACTCGACAACAGACTTTGCTACCATCACAGCAGACGAGAGTTGTAGTCCAAAATATCTGAAGGGCTCCAAGCTGGTGAAGGCTGCTGTTTTTGGAGGCAGAAGGATCAGACCCAGAGGGTGCAAATGACACAGGGGAGTTCCTCTACGCAAGCTGTTCCACAACTCCTGTTCACTTCCATGGAGCTTGTGGAGGAAAACATCCCAGTGGATTATGCTAATTAGTGGGAAGGCAATGGGCACCATCTCACTCCAGACACCAGAATAACTTGGTGGAGTTGTGGCCACCATCCTTTGCTTTGTCAGCTATGTTGTCATGTAAGCAGAAAGAATGGATAGTCACAGACTCTGGGATGTCAATCCTGGAAGATCTGCTTCCTTACCTTGCAGGCCTTTTCCCACCTGCCTTGGGAGGGTTGGGCCTGACTGACTCCAGCTACAAAAGCTGAGGCTGCTGAATAGAGAGTTTTTGTTGGGGTGCTTGCTCTTGTTGGCTTTTTGTATATTTATTATAGATCTCCTTGTGATTTATGTGGAAATGGTTCAGTTTGGTTGTACATTTTAAAATGTTTTATTTATTGTACCTTTTTTACCTTGTAGTTACGTATTTTTTCATGTTGTTAAGTAAGCCACCTTGAGAATGGCTTGAACTATGGAAAGGCAGCATACAAATAAAATTATCTATGCATGTGGATGCTGGGGTTGTCCCTTCCTGCTCTGCTGAGCTACTGCAGTCCTGGAGTGGCAGGATTGAACCCTGGTGGAATCTTGCCAGCTAGACAAGGAGGACTAGGGAGGCTGTCAATTTAAAAGTCCCACTGCACCTGCTCTGTGTGCAGGTTTGTGTTCAACCTCAGGAACCTCCACTTCAAGAGAGTCAGGTTCCAGGTGATGAGAAAGTCCTGTTCTCTGCCTGAGGCTCTGGAGAGCTGCCTGCTCACCAGAGCAGGATAGATGGGCCAGAAGTCTGACTTGGCATGAACCAGTTTCATATATCGCTCCCACCCCAGCAAAAAATCTGGCCAGACTGGAGGATCGTGCCGCACACCTTGGAAGCCAGAGGCTCTTGGCAACAACCCAGGGAGCTGAGGAGTGTGCAGGGTTAGGAGTGCATTTATGATGGGTTGCAGGACTCAGCCCTGTCCAGGGCACCCTGAAAGATGTCAGCATTGTATCTCTGCATTGCTTTCCTCTCTGTGAGCATCGCACTGTGTGCAGGAACTCTGTGCCAAGACTCCAGCAATCAGAACGTGAAGCAGATGCTGCTAAATCCCTTGTCGGCAGCCATCATGTGCTGCTGTCTACCTCCCGTCGTCTGCCTGAAAGCAGATGTGAAATTTGTGAGATAGGCCAGATCCCCTTTTGACTTTAAGATGAACTGTTCCTTGTTTCCAAAAATATCCTCCTTTCATCCGCTGCTGGTTGATTGGAGACATGCATGTCTTGAAGGTGAATCTCTGCATTGTCTGTCTGCAGGACTTCCTGAATCATTTCACATTTCCCACACCTGGGCTTTTCTTGCAGTGCTGGAATTTCTACTTTTAAAGCAGGGGAAACTGACCCACACTGACCTATTTGTGCCAGTGGCATATTTGTGGCACACTCCACATCTTTTTGGAGGTTCTGTCTGTTGATCCAAGTGGGTGGCACCCACTGAAAGTCAACTTCAGTATGCAATTTGTTAATGAGGCGTTTGCAATACCCAAATGCCTCATTAACAATAGCGGACGATTTTAATGCTAGGGTGGGAATTGACAATGAACAATTAAGTAGTGCTTTAAATTGGAATACCACCGATGATATCGCACATTCAGTGAAAATGATTCTCTAGAGACAAGGTTATAAACAGGGAAGGTATATGCTTGCTCAAGCTGTGTAATAATTTTAATTTACTAATTGTGAATGGCTCAATAGATGGGGATAGAAATGGGGAATTTACATACTTCCCCTTCAATGTAGTGTCACTGATTATAGTGTCTCTTGTGACACTGTAAATCTGATAGTGAACTTTAGAATTGGGACGCGCACAGAAAGCGATCACCAACCATTGTTGATGTCTATAAATTTAAACTTTGATTTAGAAATAACCAACCGTAACAACACAAAATTTTGTCAATATGAGCAAATGACCCAACTAAAATGGTCCCAGGAAATGAGTGTAGTAGTGGGGCAAAAACTCACAGCTGATTTTAGAAACCAGGTTCTCTCTATCAATTCTCATAGTGACATTCTGGAAGTATATAGTGAAATCTTCAAAACATTTGAAGAGCTTAACACTCCACCAAAAGTCGGGGCACTTAAAAACAGAACTGGTCCCTGGTTCAACGATGAATGTCTTCAACTTAAAAGAAAATGGCGCCAAATTTCAAAGATAACCATACCACACTAGAACCCCCTACAGGTGGTTAACCCTTGTAAGACTTACTGCATGGTGGGCAGGAGTCAGGTATAGTCATTTCAGGTCCAATGCCTAAAGCCAATACCACTCACATTCTGTAACCAATAAAGTTGTGGCCTTTTTTCGCCCATTAACCGAAAATACTGGTGTCCACGTGTTTTGTTCATCAAATGAGGGAGTGTGGGATGTTGACGCGCAAGACCTTTTACTTAGATTAGTTACCAGGATGAAAAATCTAAACTTGCCAGGGAAAGAACAAATAGGTTTTTCCAAAGGCTACTCTATTTTAGACCATTGTCTCACACATTTGGTTGAAAAATATAGACTTCAAAATCATTCCAAAATTTATGCAGCTTTCATAGATTTTTGTGGTGCCTTTGATTCAGTTGATTGTGTGATATTGTGGAGGAAGCTTGTAGAGTTAGGAGTTGATTAACACTTGCTGATCCTAATACAGAATTTATATGCTTTTAGCATCTGCCAAATCAAACTCAATGCCAAAGGTCCCCTCTCTTCCAACATCCCTAATATGAAAGGTGTAAAACACGGGTGTATTCTTGCCCCTTTTCTTTTTAATTTATTTTTTATCAGATCTCCCAGAGCACTTTAAAAAAACAGAATCACATGCTCCCCAAATAAATCAAAACCCAGTTGCACTGCTACTGTATGCGGGTGATACAGCCTTATTATCACTGACGAGGGTAGATCTGGAACGTCTTTTACTCTCCCTGATTCCCTATTGTGAAACCAATAAATTTTCAATAAAATATGAGAAGAGAACAATTCTGGGAAAATTAGAGAAATGGAAAATAAGAGGACAAGGAATCCAGCTAGTAAAGATCCACAGAGATCTCAGAATTTTATTCCAGATGGTTGGTCAAACCATCACACAAGTGCTATAAAACAGGCAAAGTGTACCTCCTCAGCAGTAGCTCGGTTTTCTTTTGAGAAAGGTAACCAATTTATATAGTTGCTATTCAGATTTATCAAGCTAAAGTGTCATCCCAGCTGCTTTTTGGGATCCCAGTATGGATACAAGCATGTAATAGTGATTTAGATAAGATACACTCAGGTTTCTTGAGATGTATCCTGGGGCTCCCAAGTTCAATCAAGTATGAGACGATGTGTGCAGAACTAGGTAAACACACGATGGAATACTGGGCGATTGGGCGTGGTCCAGCACTATAAAATACTGGTTGCGTTGCCATTTTCCTTGCCAACCTTCGAGTCTGCTTTCTGACTTACTTAAGGACTCTTATGAATCCAGTTGGTTCCAACTCTTACATAGCAAAATCAGATCTATTGGTACAGTGGTACCTTGGGTTTCCAGACAGCTTGGCTCCTGAACGCCGGAAACCCAGAAGTAAGTGTTCCGGTTTGTGAACGTTTTTCGGAAGCCGAACATCCGACACGGCTTCCGCTTGAGTGCAGGAAGCTTCTGCAGCCAATCAGAAGCTGCACCTTGGTTTCCAAACAGTTTCGGGAGTCAAACGGACTCCCGGAATGGATTAAGTTTGAGAACCAAGGTTCCCCTATATTGACACTGGATATTGGAACTCTTGTAAAATTCAAGTGAGCAATTATTTATCACAATATGCAAACCAGATTAAGGGACATTGAAAAACAAAATATTGAGTCAACTGTAAATAAAATTTGCTCCCTTAGGTTCTGTGGTTTAAATACAGATAACAGGGTCACTTATATGTCAAAATCAATAATTCCAGTCCAACACAGGGCCTTTATGTTAACCCGACTAAATGTTTTCCCCTCAGCTTTTGTCAATGGCAGATATTTAAACTTCTCCACAAATGATAAACATTGCAGTTGTTCTTTGAATGTGCCAGATACTGTAGAACATATTCTTTTCTACTGTCCATTATACAACCAGCTATGCAAACTCATGCTATCCCCATTTTTTGGTAGTCTTAACATCGCGACACAATAAAAATATCAGATTCTGTCTGTCTGACATTAACCTGGAAGTAACTGCAAGGGAGGCTGAGTTTTTGTCAATAGTATCTCTTAGAGTGATGAATGTCTCTATTTACCGGGAAGAAATCCCAGTGAAAATCCTTGTCAATATATATTTTACATGCTGTTTATTTGTATATATTTTAAAATTTTACATATGGATGTTTTATGACGGCCTATACTTGGAATGCCTTACAAAGGTTTGGCAAAGTAAGTAAGCAATTTGTTGCCCAACGCGGTGTGCCTGTTTGGCTTCTGCTTCTCATCCTTTCCTCTCTCACTTGCTGAGCTGGTGGGTTTTCTTTTTATTGCAGCTGTTTTTGCTGGAAGAGATGCGGGAGCGGAAGTACGATGGCTATGCCCGGGCCATCCAGAAGGCGTGGCGGAAATACGTGGCCAGGAAGAAATATGTACAGATG
Organism: Podarcis pityusensis; assembly: GCF_964106645.2. Classification (NCBI taxonomy): domain Eukaryota; kingdom Metazoa; phylum Chordata; class Lepidosauria; order Squamata; family Lacertidae; genus Podarcis; species Podarcis pityusensis. The sequence continues at coordinate 48,549,662 of NC_138039.1, read as the reverse complement.
AGAGAAGAAGGTATGTCTCAGCTGCTAATAATGCAGTAACTCAGGACTTTGCCCCTGGCTGCTCCCACCTGTCAGTATTTTTAGCTAATGGTTGAAGTCAGCACTATGATTGACAAGCGAGTTGTTTGGACACTAGGCAGTAGGAATTCCTGGATTCCTGAAGTGATTCTCTTTCTGCCCCCCATTTTGTGCATATTCCTTGCTTCCTGCTCCTAGAAGTTATTTTCTGCAAGTAGTACTACAAAATAAGGGTGTATGTGTGTGTTACCCAATCGCCTCCCCAAATGGCAAATGCAGATTGTGAAAACTCTGCAAAGTGGCTTAGGCATGTCTGCTGCTGTGCAGGAACTGATATCCAGGCGCTCAGTAGGAATTTGCTGCATTGTTAACTTTCCAGAATAATGGTATATGTGTCTACTTAAGATGTAAGGCTCTTTGTGTTTAATGGAGCCTACTCCCAGGTTCAGGGTCTCAGCCTGTGCATTGGTTTAAGGTTGGCATTGTGAAAAACAGGGGTATTGTGCCTTTAACAGCTCTGTTTCCACAATCAGAACCTGTAGGACATAGCTTATTTCCCATAGTAAACATGAGGTTCTCTGAGGGCAAGGAGTAGAAAATCAGTAATCAATGTAATTTTATGTTATGCACTTCCCTTCTGCCCCCCCCTCTAGAAAAATGTAAATGGAATGGCATCTCCTTGTTTCTCAGAACTGTGAAACTCATCTTTATAATTGGGGCTGCAAAGTAACACGTCTTCCTCTCTCCCCATTTTAAAGCCTCTGACCTGCTGCTGAACAAGAAGGAGAGAAGGAAAAATAGCATCAATAGGAACTTTGTGGGTGACTACATAGGCATGGAGGACCGCCCAGAGCTGCGGCAATTTGTGGGAAAGCGGGAAAAGATCGATTTTGCTGACACTGTCACCAAATACGACAGGAGGTTTAAGGTAGGAATGGGTTGGGGCAAAAGAACTACACAGTGAATTCTGCCTGGGCTGGCCGGGTCTCTGCGCCATCTTACATTTTTCCCTGTGGGCATCAGAATATATTAGGCTGTCCGCTGGAAGCAAGTTCCATCTCACCCAGGTGTCTCCTTATTTATTTCCAGATGATGGAACTTGAGGCCTAAAGCTAAATCAATCCTTATTCCTCATCTTAAAAAATTCTATTTAAATCGTAGGGGCGTAAACACAGATCTGCTCTTATTTCCAGGGCATCAAGCGAGACCTCATCCTATCCCCAAAGTGTGTGTACCTGGTTGGGCGTGAAAAGGTGAAGCAAGGCCCAGAGAAAGGCCTGGTGAAAGAGGTGCTCAAGCGACGGATCGAGGTGGAAAGGATTCTCTCAGTTTCGCTAAGGTCAGTACCACCTCCTCTTTTTTTCACAGGAATAGGCCAGTGGGGAAAGGGAGAGAGGAGGGGAGCTAAGTTGGGTGGGAGGCAGGGTCAGTGGGCAGTCACAAGCTTTAAAGTCCCAGAGCAGGGCCTATGGAGCCCCTCAGGTGTTGCTGGCTTCCAGCTCCTATCAGGCCCAGCCAGCATGGCCAGTGGTCAGAGGTGATGGGTATTGCAGTCCAGCAATGCCTTGAGGAGGGCCACAGGTTCCTCCTGTTCTGCTTCATGACATTTATTAAATTTGCCCATTTCCTGGAGGTATCTGCTTGGCCAGTGTGGAAGGAAGCTGGATCCAGGGACTGGATCTGATCTGATTTAGCAAGGAGGTCCTTCCCACTGATATTAGCGATAATAGCTCAGTAGTATACCACTGAATACGAAATTCTGGAGATGGCAGTTTACCTTCCTGCCCAGCTTGTGGGCTTCCCTTTGTGGGCTTCCCTGGTTGTCTATTGTGGGAAACAGGATGCTGAACTAGAGAGAGAGAGATCTCTTTTGACCATCATCTAATAACTAATCTGCATTAAGTGATCCTGAGTCCCGGCTCTTGCTCAACAATTTGAGAAGTGCCTTGCAGGATCAGACTGAAGTCTCCCTCATCCAACATCCTTGTCCAGAATCTAGTCAAGAAACAAACCACTCAGTCACAGTTGGGGAACCTCAGTCTCTCCAGATCTTGCCAGATTACAGCTCCCATCCTCTCTGACCACTGGCCATGTTGACTGCTGGGAGTTGGGAGCCCAACAGCATTTGGAGGGGCTCCCACAGTCTCCCCTCCCCTGACTGGCTGGGGCTGATGGAAGTTGGCAGAGGCAGCAAACATGATGCTCCCCATTTCAAAAATTCCACTGTTCTAACGCTGATCCTGTAACTATCACAGTACTACTTCCTTTAAAAAAAATTTCCCCCCAAATTATTACAAATCAAACCAAATTACTTTAATTTAATACAGTTTCTTAAAATCAGGTTTCCCACTCTTGTTGCAATCATATGTCCAAGATTTCCCCCCATAGCGGCTTCATTTCTTATTTATATCCAGTTGACATCCTTCACTTGCCATTAAACCATTCTTCCAGCTGTCTGCTTTTTCACCTTACAAAACAGCGCCTCAGTTTCATCTTGTAAATATATAATCCATTTCACGTGTGTAGCTCTTTATGTACATTTTTGTTCCAGACCTGGAGTGCTGGAAGCGTTCAGTTCTTTTTTCGTTGTTCAGTTCTTCTCACTGTTATCAAGCTGACTTGTGAACCACAGCCATAAAAAAATCTCACAGAGTGAACTTTCCAGATATCCACCATTAGGTTCCCCTCTGGAGTTCTTTCTCGGCACAGGATACACAGCAAAATCTTTTCTAAGATTCATCCTCACTTCAACAACTATCTGGCTGTGGGCCATTCCTCCAACAACAGCCCCATCCAGTGGTATTCATAAATAAAATCCATTCAGCCTTGGTCAAGGGGGCACATAGCAAAACCTTGTTAAATTCCTTGCAGAGCATAAATCAGAAGGCCCCACCCTTTCGGAGTATCAAACAGAGTAGCAACTACAGTTGTACCTTGTAAGTCGGACAGAATCCGTTCGACTTCCAAAACATTCAGAAACCAAAGCGTGGCTTCTGATTGGCTGCAGGAAGCTCCTGCAGCCAATCAGAAGACGCAGAAACCTCGTTGGACTTTCGGCTTCCAAAAATAGTTCACAAACCGGAACAGTCACTTCTGGGTTTGCGGCGTTCAGGAGCCAAAACATTCGAGGACTAAGCTGTTCAAAAACCAAGGTACGACTGTACATATGTCTCTTTATTATAGGGGAGGACAAGAGAAAGAAAGACCATTACAAAACCATAAGAAAGCACAAAGCTCCTTGTCCTCCCCCTTTCCTTTCAGGCTTTGTAAAGATTCTCAAACTTCAGAAAATCATTCAAATACCTTCAGAAAACCAGTCCCGTTTTTTTGGCAGCTGATTGATTGCAGCCCATTAGCATATGATGCTTCAAGAGCCCCTCTTGATTGATGCCAATTACCCAGATTGAGGAGAAACCTTCCACAAATCATGCCAGTAATGGAGGCTCGTCCATGGCAGGGGCACACTCCCAGATCGCTCCCCTTCTGCCTTTCAAGTTGGCAGACACGGGGTGGCGCGACATTGCGGGATGCAGTGAACTCCCCAGGCCCCACTGAGGAACATCGGCCTCATATCTGTCCCTTGCCTGAATTTCTTTGCAACCCCCAGAGGGCTAAGAAGAACAACTGCCACTGACTTGTAGGCGTGGCCGGAAACCACTACTTCCTGTTCTTGAAATACAAATATATTCATATCCTTCTGGCTGACTGCTGATTCCCATTTAGATTGATCAGGCGCCTGTGTCTGATAGAATGAGCTGAACAGCAGGCGGAATGTAATTCATTCATTCACCTTCAGAACAGCTTGTGTGCTTCTCTCATTCAACCAAGATACAGAGCAGGCAACCTCTTTTCCTCTAGGAGAGGGAGCTGCTTCTACTTCTCCAGCAGAGGACACTGTCAGCTCATTTCTGTCCGAAAGGGGGTTAGAGGAGAGGCCAGTTTTGAATTTCTTGTGACCCTGGCTTTTATTTCTGCAGCATGATGCAAGATGACCTCTTCGTCATTCATGAGCAAGAATATGACAGTCTCCTTGAGTCAGTCTTCAAGACGGAGTTTCTCAGCCTTTTGTCGAAGCGCTACGAGGAGAAGACACAAAGGAGGCTACCTCTCAAGTTTAGCAATACGTGAGTGACAGGCTTAACAGCAGCACTTTGCTCCTGTCAGGCTGAATCACACGAGTGGCCACAGCTGTGCCTTTAGGGGCGTCAGCAAAGGCAGTTGGAAGTCTGGCCCTGAGACAACTCATGATAATCACAGAGCACATGGTCGTTATCATTTATTTATTAAATTTATATACCACCTTTCATCTGAGGATCACAGGGTGGTTTACAATATAAAAATACAAATATACATAATGTAAAAAGGTAAAGGACCCCTGACAGTTAAGTCCAGTTGCGAACGACTCTGGGGTTGCAGCGCTCATCTCGCTTTACTGGCCAAGGGAGCCAACGTTTGTCCGCAGACAGTTTTTCCGGGTCATGTGGCCAGCATGATTAAACCGCTTCTGGTGAACCAGAGCAGCACACGGAACGCCGTTTACCTTCCCGCCGGAGCGGTACCTATTTATCTGCTTGCACTTTGACGTGCTTTCGAACTGCTAGGTTGGCAGAAGCAGGGACGGAGCAACAGGAGCTCACCCCGTCGCGGGGATTCAAACTGCCGACCTTCTGATTGGCAAGTCCTAGGCTCTGTGGTTTAACCCACAGTGCCACCCGCATCCCGAGAAAGAGACCAACCCTGCAGTAAAGATGAACATCAGTGTGAGGAGGGTGTCAGCAGTTTCCTTACGGCATGCCTGAAATGACCTCCCCGGCTGGCCTTTGGGCCCAGTCATACAGCCCAGCCCTTTCACCAGGCTGTTGAGGGAGGCGGGGTGTAGTGAGCTCACTTCCATTTGGTAGGAAGCACCAGAGTATGGCTTTCAGTTGAGAATTCTGGTTTCTGAATGAGGTCAAGGCCCTGCTTGAGCCTGGGAGAAGGAGGGCCAACCCGTTTCTCACCTGGGCTGTGCCCTTGGGGTGGCGTCTCTTTCCAGGGCTCGTTTTTCCAAGGTAGGCCCCTTCCCTCCAGGCTACTGAAGTCCTCAGTTCTGTGGGAAGGAGAGACCACAGCCAGGTCCTTCTGGTTGCAGGAATCGCCCCTCTCCCCACGGTTTCATCCCAGTCCAGCCCCAGGCCTTTTCCAGAAGCATGAGAAGGGATAGCTTTTTCCACAACTGGGCTTGCAAGAAAATGGCAACCCCATTTATTTTCCTTTGTGGTGATGAGGAGGAGGGGGAACTTGCTCTGCTCTGTAAGAAGGAAGAGGGAGAAATAAATGCTCCGTAAGGAGGAAAAATAAATTCTGACGCAAAGCCCACCATCCGAGAATGTTTGCTTTTTTAGGCAAGTCATTTCCCAGCTTGTGTAGGAGTCTCAAAAAAAAAAAAGCAAGAAAAAAGGATAGTGAGTGCATTTTGCTGGTGTCATTTCCTGGCTGAGGCAGGGGGCTACGAATAGCTTTTTTGTAGCTCAGGGCTCGCTCTCTGTGTATCAGCTTGTTTGCTTTTTGTGCATGTCATTAAACGCATAATGCAAGGGTGGGCAAGTCTGCCGTCCGAAACACCCTGCAACCACATGACAGCAGCCCTGATGGGAGAGGCATATTCTTGTGCGGTGGGCATTCATTTCAGTGGAGCCTGACTTTAAATTTCACCTCCCACAGCAGCAGAGATTTTTCAGAATGTCAACAACTCTGCTCCTCAGAGATGAGACCAAACTTTAGGAAACAGACCCCACCTTTTGGGGTCAAGTGGGAATTCGTTTTCTGTGCCCCCAAATTATACGACGGTGGTGTCAGACCCTAGAGCCGCTTTCCTCAACCTGATGCCCCCCAAATATTTTGGACTACAACTGAAGCTGTGATGCTGAAGCTGATGGGCTGCAGTGGCTGCTCTCGCGCATGTGGGTGGTATCCTTAGAATCATAGAATCATAGAGTTGGAAGAGACCACAAGGGCCATCGAGTCCAACCCCCTGCCAAGCCTTCTCATGCACCTAACTGAGTTTTCCTGCCCACTTTGTTTCAGGCTTGAAGTGAAGCTAAAAAAGGAGAACTGGGGGCCCTGGAAGGCTGGTGGGTCCCGCCAGGTGCAGTTCAGCCAAGGCCAGGGAGACGTGGCCATTCTCAAGCCAAGTAATAAAGTGCTGCAGGTCAGCATCGGGCCTGGACTCCCAAAGAACTCCCGTACGTATGAAGTCCCCTGAGGTGGCAAGCAGGGAGGGGGAGGAGGGCCAGCAACCATGGCCACCTGGCCCCTGCTGCGCAGCTGCCTGAACAGGTGTTGCAACTTGCCTTGCAGGCCCCACCAGAAGGAATGTAACCCAAGGCAGGAGCTGTTCCAACAGGACCACACAGGGCCAGCACTACCCCATGAGGGCCGCACCGCCTCCCCCTGGTTTGTATTTTGAAGCAGATGTTGGCAAATGATGCTCTGGTTAAGGGAACAGACATGGCTAATCATGGAAGACTTCCGAACTCCTTGACTGGGGTGGAGGTGGGGAGGGCACCTTTGATGGTAGTCTTTTGCCCTCTTCTGGAGAGCTTCCCATTTTAGGAAGAGCTTCCCTTTTCCTGGCAGCTGTTTGGGCCCATCAGACTTACGTGGCAAATTGACTCCTTTGGAAATGAGGTTTGGCAGTCACACTTCTGTAGTGTGTGTGTGTGTGTGTGTGTGTGTGTGTGTGTGTGTGTAAAACACATCAGGCCAAGTTCAAGGTGGGACTAATTTGCTTGCGTGATTGCCTTACTCCCCATGTGCCCCCTCAACTGCTTCATGCCGATTAATACTTCTTCCACAGTTGTGAGAAATAAACTTTTTTAATGTGGCAGCTCCTACACTTTGAAGCTCCCTGCCTATAAGCATCACGCAGGCATCTTTGCCGCACTCTTTTCGGTGCCTGCTTGAAACACCTTTGGTTAAGCAAGTCTGTCCAGACATGTAGATATTAAGGCATTTTAATCAATTTTGATTGCTTTAGAAAGAATTAATTATCTTTAACTGTTCTTAATGATAATTTTAATATTGGTTGTATCATACTTAGAGGTTTTACTACAATTCAGTGGTATATAGATTTTGTAAAATAAAGTAAAAATAAAATAAGGGCATAAGACCCCTGCTGGATGAAGCCAATGGCCCGTCTAGTCCAGCATCCTGTGTTCACAGTGGCCAACCAGATGCCCATTATGGGATGCCCACAAGCAAGAGCCTAGTGCAAGAGCAGCCTCCCCATTTGTGCTTCCAAGCAACTCGTATTCAGAGGCATATCGCCTCATGACAGTAGAGGCAGAATATAGCCACTGTGTCTAGCAGCCATTGATAGCCTTGCCTTCCATGCATTTGCCTAATCAACTGCATCTTGTAGTAGCAAATTCCATCATTTAACAATGCGCTGTATCCATGGTTTCACTATGTGCCATATGAATAAGGACATTCTTTTGTATGTCCTGAATCTCCCAGCATTCAGCTTGATTGGATAACCCTGTTGGATTCTAGTGTTAGGAAAGAGGGAGACCAGCCACTTTTCCCATGCCACACGTAATTTTGCACATTTTTGTATGTCTCCCACTTATTCAGCTTTTTTTCATGTTTAAAAACCTCTACCAATTTGCAGCCTTTTTTCATCTTCCCTGTTTGATACCTCTTCAGTATGTTTTTCAGATGTAGCAATGATAACCAGGTGTAGTATTGACTTCTTCTTTTATGATCAGCTTCCTCAAGCCATTTCTGTTCTTATTTCTAAAGGAAAGGCAGGGTATATATATTTTTAACAAATGAAGTCCCAAAGTTTGCCACACTGGTGTTTCTTTTTTAAAGCAACTACCGTCGCCTATGAATGTTTGGTGAGGGTGTTATACACTAGCCATGAAAGCTAAGAGAGGCAAAATTTCAAAGCTAAAGGAAGGTAGAGCTGGAAAAGCGATTTAAAAAATGCAACCAGAATTACCAAGAGATTGGAATACAGTGAGTTGCCTTATCAAGAGTCGAATCCTTGATCTATCTTTCTCATTCTTGTTGACGCTTAACTGGCAGCCTCTGCTCCCAGGGTTTCAGGCCACAGTCCTTTCCCCCTCGTGCCTGGAGATGCTGCCTCAGGGATTAAACCTGGGCGCTTCTGCATGTCAAGGCTGTGCTGTGCTATGGAGCCACTTTCTTCTTACATAGGAAGAAGGGCTAAAACATTTAGGGACTGAGCTGCTGTTGCTTTGAAAGACAGCTGGGGGAGGAGAACACAATAGAGGATTATACAACAGTGCCTGGAGAGAATTTTTTCTCCCTTTCTCTTACATTGCTAGAACTCAAGGCCACCTGCTGAAGTTGGCAGTAGATGCAAAAGGCTTGCACCGTACATAGTTAACAAAAGGAGCTGCCTGCTGCGGCTGCAAAATGTGGTGTGATGGTCACTGGCTTACATGGCTTTAAAAGAGGATTAGGCATTGCAATGGAGGAAGAGGTCTGTCAGCAGTTATTGGCCATATTGGTTAAGTTTCCATGTTCAGAGGCGGCGGCAGCGTGACATTTAATACCAGTTAATGGGAGGAGCAGCAGCAGGAGTTGGCTTCCCAAAAACATCTGGTTGTCCACCACAGGAAGCAAGGTGTTGGGTGAGAGGGTTCTGTGCTGGCTTAAAGGGGCAAGGCTTGCTTTGGATGGCTTTATGAAGACTGGGCAGAATTTAACTGGGAGAATTTTCAAATGGGTAGCCCTTGTGCTAGTCTCTTGAAGCAAAAGCAACAAAGAGTCCTGTGGCACCTTAAAGACTAACAAAGAACCATCAGTAGATATGCCATAATCCACAAGTCTTGTGCCACAAGACTCTTTGTTGTAACTGGGACAGAAGTTATCCAGACTTAGAAAGGTATTCTGAGGGGGTTCCCTGTGAATGGAGGGTGTGGGCTCCCCCAGGCTCACGTCTTGAACTATTTCTAGGTCTTCATCAGAATGGGGTGATAAAAATCCCACAACACACACCCCACCCTCAAGGCCTCGCGAGCCAGCGAGCCAGCCAGAGAAGCCTGTACACCAGTATGGCGCAGCCCCCATTGCCTCAGGTCTTGGGTGGATCAGATCGAATTTCCCAGCAGCCAGACAGCTTGGACTTCCTCAAGGTCCCAGACCAAGGGGCAGCCGGGTAAGTGCACCGTCCAATACATTTCCAATACATTTAAGTGGCTAGCTTGCTTGTCTAAAGTCAGGCAGCAGATTGGCTGAAGGGTTGTTCCTGCGTTCATGAAGTAGGTCTTCTGTGCCTGGCAGTTTCTATGAACTGCAGTGGAGAATCTGGTGTCCTGCCAGTTCTGTGTTCTGTAGAGTGCTTCATAGAGGCATCTTTTGACAGGTGGGCCCTTGATAGAGGCCGGTCATGATCCAGAGAAGCACACGTGTCAGGCCTACTCCCCAGCTCTCTGTACCTGTTCGGGCAGCAACAGAAACCTGATCCATGCATTACTCCTATGTAGGGTATCCTTGAGGGTTTTTTTTAACAACAACTGTTTGTTGAGTCTAGTTGCCTATGTAGGAAGGCCAGCACACAGGTGCCTCTTCACATGTAGGGGCTCCATGACTAGAAAACCATGTGTTTCTTTAAAAAGTCTATGCCAGGGCAAAGCTAAAATGCAGGCCCCTGCCCTGGGTCTCTAGGTGGCCGTGCCTTACACACAGATAACACATCCATAGGGCTAGAATCTCTCTTTATATAGAGGTTTCAAGATGTATGAGAAATCTGGCTTAGAGTAGATAACTTCATCTCATTTCGCTGTAAAATGGAACATGGGAAGCTGCCTTTATAACAAGTCAGACCACTGGTGCGCCTGCACTGAGCATTATTACTTGGCAATGACTCTTGATGGTTTCAGAGAGGGGTCTTTGCCAGCCACACCTGGGAATGTGGGAGATTGAACCAGGGACCTTCTGCATGAATAGCATGTTCCCTATCACTGAGCTATGATTCACTCCTAAATATTAACATGCACAGGTTTCCTAGCAATGTTCCCTGCCATCCTTTTCCCCCCAAAGTGAACATGGGTCCTTTTCCCCGCAAAGCATGTGCTGTCAGGGAGCTACGACTCATTCTCTCGTACATGTGTATTTTTCTGTCTTTGATTTTTAAAAAAATCATTTGCAGGGAAATAATTTCAGTGTACAGAACTGTACAGTGTACAGTAGGTTGGAGATGAATGTGATTTGAGGTGGCGCAGGTCCCTGCAGCCATTCTTCCTGGCTCAGATGATCAATATGTCTCTTATCTGATTTACAGATGTGGAAGGCACAAGTACTGTTTTGAAACCATCTATTGGGAGAGCAGCAGGAGATGCAGTTTATGCTGTGGAGGGGTTAACTTTGTACAGTGGCCAGCAGTGCCACCTGCTGTTTATTCAGAATGACTGCATGCTTTCTGATGGCAATCCACTCATTATACCTTTAATTCATGGGTTCACATTTAATAAATTAGTAGATTGTATATTTTTATAAGAAGATGTGGAGTTCAAAGAGTCCTATTAGATGAGACCAAAAGTTCTTAGTCCAGAACAGGCATAGGCAAACTCAGCCCTCCAGATGTTTTGGGACTGTAACTCCCATCATCCATGGCCACTTGTCCTGTTACCTAGGGATGATGGTAGTTGTAGTCCCAAAACATCTGGAGGGCCAAGTTTGCCTATGCCCGGTCCAGAATCTTCTTCCTCACCCCTTGGGTGCCTCTTATTCTAAGTGCCCAGGTGTGGCAATGAATTGTGGCTGCCAAGCCTAATGACTTTCCTGTGCGTCTCTGCAGCGTTCGCAGGCAGACTACAAACCGGCCGCCACCTGCAGGGGGCAGACCCAAGCCACAGCCGAAACCAAAGCCTCAGGTACCCCAGTGCAGGGCGCTGTATGCCTACGATGCTCAGGACACAGATGAACTCAGCTTTAATGCCAATGATGTTATTGATATCATCAAAGAAGGTAAGACCTCTTTGTTTTTACATTTTCTATTACCACTGGTGAGAATACTGAAAATATGTTCCATCTTCCATCACAGGCATAGGCAAACTCGGCCCTCCAGATGTTTTCGGACTACAACTCCCATCATCCCTGACCACTGGTCCTGTTGGCTAGGGATGATGGGAGTTGTAGTCCCAAAACATCTGGAGGGCTGAGTTTGCCTATGACTGTTCTAGAAGGACCCTCCCCGCACCTCCGCTCCAGAGAAGCATCTGGAAGCTTTGTGCCTCTGCTTCTAGTTAAGCAGTTTGGTTAACCATTCAAACAGGGAAATGTGATTTAACCTTAACCATGGTTAGTTGTGGGGCTGTTTTATAGCCAACTTCATAAACCATGGTTTAAAGCAGACCTAGTATCCAGCCAGTTAATATTAAACTACAATCCTAGTTGGACTACATGGGAAATGGTTTAACTAAAATCTAAAGCTTTCAAACTCTTCTTTGGCTCTGTGGGAGAAGGGAAGAGACCAGGAAGACTCATTCACATGCATAGTGCAAGGGTGGGGAACCTTTGGCCCTCCAGATGTTGCTGAACTATAACTCCCATTATCCCTAACCATTGGTCATACTTGCTGAAGCTGGTGGGAGTTATAGTTTAGCAACACCTGTTTTATTTATCTGATAAGTTCATTCTCACAAAGGTTAATGGCAGCATTTGCTCCCACCCCTTTTAAACCAAGTCACTCCTGACATAGACGTTTCCACAGCGGCAAGTTTGGAGAAGTGTACGTTGGGACAACCCACAGATTTGCTTCTAAACTCACTCCCTTTCTTTTCCAGATCCCTCAGGCTGGTGGACAGGCAGGTTAAGAGGGAAAAAAGGACTCTTCCCAAACAATTATGTGACCAAAGTATAATCCTGCAGCCCCCTCAAGAGGCCCTTGCGACCGTAAAGGTGCTGCCGGTTGTGCTTTTCCAGCTGCTGTGGTCTCCTTGTAAAGCTACAGTTCTGTGCAGCATTGATAACAGACAGCAGTCGCTCCATCAGTGAAATTGAAAGGCAAAAGATGGAAGAGGGGGAGTCCCCATGTTTACTCTCCAAAAAGCCAAAGCCGATGTGTCAGCTGCCCGCAATACCAAACCAAGGAATTATTTATTTTATTGAATGCTTTTTTCTCATGAAGGAAGAAGAATGTGTTTAAATTCCATTCTTTTTTAAAAACGCCTGAAAATAGCAAGGTGCTCTGTGAGGACTTTGGAAGAGTTACATACACACTTTTTACAAGTGCCTTTAGTTGCTCTGGTGACTTTCTTCTAAATTATGTAACAAAATAATGGCATTATTATGCACATTTCCTCTGTTGATGACTTTGCGGAGGATCACAGTAATAAGTTATGCTGCTACCTGCCTTAGAATAGTAGGATTCTATTTCTTCTTGGACTCTTGTCATTCTCTTCCCCCAAGCATGTATTTTAAAAGGCCTCACAGCAAGCTTGACCAGGTTTACTTGGGAGCTACAATGATTCTGCAACGGCACTGCGACCAAAGAAAGGCAGCCTTGTATGCTGTAAATGGTTTGTGTTTATGTTGACTTGTTAATGTGGCTGGCCCATGTTGGTTTTTATTATTGATGCATCTGGTTGGGGGACGGGACCTTCCCAAGGAAGCTTTGTGCATTTAATGAATAGAACTTATGAAATATACATTTTAAAAAATCAAATAACAGGCAAACCTGTATGAATGTACACAGCAGTAACCCACTGTACTTAATGATAAAGGTAGCTCAGTTAGGATTTTGGGGCCAGGTACTTCTACCTATGCACTATTCTTTAAGGATAAAGTCAGTGTTACAAAACCTTGATTAAGCCCAGCTGCCTTTCCCATCAGCCACAAAAGCTGTTGCTTACCCAATGCATGTTAATTTATCCATTCTCTTCTCAACCATCATCAATAAAAACATAGGAACTACCACAGCAGTGTGGGGGGCTTTTATCGCAAGTAGGAATTATGCTCTGTTAGTGGGAAGTACTGTTTAACAGTACACATTGCAGCTGAAGCATAAACGGTGTTCCAAGAAAGGGACCGCAGCGTAGTGGCAGAGTAGCTGCTTTGTACACAGGGGGACCAAGACATATTCAAATCCCTGGAGGTCTCATCAAGGTGGTCGGTAGGATGTGGCGGGTTCCGCTTGCTCTGCATCTTATGGCTGCTGGCCCATCCTCCATGGCCAAGATCCTGCCAGACTCTGCACCAACCTTGCCTTGTCCTGAGGGGTCTGCAGATGGAGCCAGCTCCAGCCACCCTTCTCTCTGTACAGCATTAGGTCCTTCCACCATGACAGATGCCTTGAGAATAAAAACATTCATGCTGCTTTCATGCATATTTAGCTGCTTCTGCTCCAGAACAAATCTAAGCAACATCAGGAAGTTCTGTGTCATAGGACCTCTGCTCTGTCAAATGTAGTAGAAGAATGGAGCTCAGAAGCACGTAATCTCAAATCTAGCTGCAGCAAAGCACTGGAGCAGGAAGACAGAAGTGTTTTCAAGTGGCTTCCAGAAACGCTAAATTTTTAAAAGTAGCTGCTACCACCAGAAGTTCAACACACTCTGCCACAATACAAGATTTAAATGCTACAGTCAGAAATACTAAGGATGGTACCAACAAGCTTACAGAGAAAGAACAGCAACCCCCCGCTCCCCGCATGTCTATCCCCTTCCCACAGCACCCTACAATCAAGGCTCAGGCTGTATTCAGACACCAAGGGTGGGAGGACTAGGAGTGATTGGGCACCTTGTTCGTGAGGCTTTGTTAATCTCCAATTGTCCCATTTTACCTAAACCTGCACACACGGAACAATCCCCCCCCCCAACCAGGATTTCAGGCCATGGGTTTGACAAGATTGAAAATGATGGCTTAACCAGCCTCCGGCCTCAGCAGTAAGGCTGCTTAAACTTATTTGTAAATGGTAAAGCTAAGGCTTTGCCCAGAGCTTCTCATTTTCAAGAAGCAAAATATTTCAAATACTATCCTTTAGTAAGGTACAGTGGAATTCTTATTGATGCACAAACACAAAACCAGCCGTAACTTACAGGTATTTTAACACCGTCAGTTTTAGATCTCCTAAACTGTATAGAAGGCAAATTGTAACAAGGTGTGATTTATTCCAGATGTTTAAATTTGGTTACAAAAAATGCTGAAAATGACCAAAAACATTTTCTCTTGGCCTGTGAATGCCATTCTGGCTCAGTGCATCATTTTCATTTGGGGGGGGGGGCAGCAGAAGGTTGCTTCACCCTGAAGTCTTAATCAGTGTCTGGCCAAGAACAGCAAATCATTGTTGGCCAAGAAAACACACTGCAGTGAGGGGACCACTTCTGGCTCCTGTGCATAAGGAGATGCGCAACATTTTCAAGGCATTGAAATGCTGTGGAGCAGAAACAAGAAAGGAAGCTGCCTCCTGGCCCTCTTGGGCTTTCACTTACCCTGGTAAGCCCAAGCAGCACAGTGAGAAGGACTGCTAGAAAGAATGGATGGACTTGCAAGACTGCCAGACTAGCAAAGTAATGCAAAGTAATGGCCTTGGTAATGCCATTATGACTCCTGCTTTTTGTTTTTGTAAAAGGACATTTTTTTTTACAATATCTTTATTATGTACAAGAATATGGAATATTTGTAAGAGCAACTCTAAAGCATTCACCTTAAAAAGACCTCCAGAAGGCCACATCCAAAAACGGCATATTTTCTTCCATGTAATGATTGGGCAGTGCTCACATCAGCTGCCTGGCTTCACCCAGCAAAGGCGCTGCAAAGTCTTTAATGCTGCTGGAGTTCAGCTGAGGGATAGTGCTGATCCTCAGGAATTTGCTGCTAGAATATTTGTTCTTGACAGCCTGTCAGAGGTGTGAGGCGGGAGAAGGTTAGGTTGCAGAGAATATGTTTACCTTGCTGCAGGAATTAAGCTGCTGGTTTTGTTCCTGAGAAAGTCATCACTTACACTTGACTACTTGTAGGAGAATGTCAAATTCTCTCAACATCTATTGGTTTTACTTTTACTTTTGATGGCAAAGAAACCAAGATCTCCCAGCACCCTGCTGCTCTACTTTCTTTGGCCTAAGGGAAAAAGTTTGTGCTCATCTCATTCCAGCATCCCAAAACAGAGCAACCAGAAAGGCAGCCTTTGCAAACATGGTGCGCTCCAGGTGTGTTGGCTCGGGCTCATTGGACCTTTAGCCTAAAACATCTGGAGGCCAACAGCTTGGTGCAGTAAGATATTGGTGCAAGTGCTCCTTGCTTGTGTTATCGAAAAGAGGCAATCAGAAAAGGAAAGAACAGTAACATTCAGACTATATAGGCTCGAGTGTCAGATGTTTCAAGCTAAAAGGGGCTTCCAGCAAAGGAAGCACACCAATACCCAGGAGTAGGAGGTGTGTAAATTTTTGCCCTTGTTTTCTATGTTCATCTTGTGAGCATGCAGAACAGCTTTCCCAGAGAGCTGCTGCCAGTCAGTGTAGACAATAATGAACTAGGCGGGCTAATTTGGTCTAAATATATAAAGCAGCTCCTTGGGACTTCAGCTGTCCCCCCATGATCACTGATGGTGGGGTGGTAGAGGGGTTCTAACCCCCAATATTGAAGGCAAATAGAGCCAGGACCCAAATCTCAAAGCGTCTGAATTTGCCTTATTTTAAGAGAGTGGCAGTTTCCATTCCAGGCTCCCTCCCTCTTGCCCTGTTCTCTTTCCTGGGGTGAACACACCCACCCATGCCCCACAGTAGTTGCCTGTAACAGGAACATTAAGCCTAATAGCAGCCAAGGCTGCTAAAATAGGAGCAGATACTTACAAGGTGTTTTGTTAGATTCCTGTTGACTCTGACAACATTCTTGGCCATGTGCTCCATAACAGGGGTAAGACCCTCCTCTTCATATCCAGTATAATAGCACAGCTTGGGGTTCTACAAAGGAGAGGCGGCGGCGGCTGTCAAAGCCTGTCCCAAGAGCACTGTAAACCCCCACCTGCCAGGGCCACCCGTAGCAGCTAGGCAGGACCCAGCAAATCCTTTTGAGCTGTCAGTGGACCTCACAAGCAGACTTGCTCAAACATTTGTGAGTCAGTAACTTGTCTGTAGGTTTGCAGGACTGCTTTAAAAGCATCTTAGAGCAAATCGGTTTCTGACTAGGTTATGATGCCGGTAAGGCCTGAAAGCACCTGTGGCCAGCACCTTGCTCATGCTAAGAAGGTCCGGGTCAGTGCCTGGAGGAGGCAAGGAATGCCAGGTATTCTCTTCACAGACTCTCCGCAGGGGCCTCTAGTCCAGTTACTTGGGGGGAGAATGTGGACTCTGCCCCCTTCCATACCACTTTCACTCAACCAAGACTCACCCACTGGCCTTCTGAGAAGACCTTCCGAGACAAGCAAAGCGCTGCAGCTGCAACCTCTGAAGGATTATAATGCACCATATTGTAGTCCAAAAGGGTCAGCTCCATCAGGTACTTTGCTAGCAGGTACGATTCAGCAGATGCCTAGCAAAACAGGAAGAGCACTTGCATGAATGCAGCCGGCCTCTAGTTTTAATGCCTACCCAGAGAAGCTTGTGTATCTTTGATTTTACTGGAACTTGTAACTAGATCTAGAGCAACCCCCACAACCCTGATACTCTCCAGGGTTCTGGACTACAATTCCCATCAATTGTGGTCCAAAATATCTGGAGGACGCCAGGTTGGCAGGGTGGTGGCTTAAGTCAAAGGAGAGTTCTTAGCTCCCTTCCTAGCTGCTGTGCCCCTTTTCATGACTAGGTGCACTTGCCTTCTCTAAGAGCCCATGCTTCAGTCCAGGATCATCATAGGCACAAGTACAGTCAGCTCTTATTCATCCTGTGGTCCCTTTTCTTTCATCTAGCCTCTCCCTTAATAGCTGCTTTGTCTATGCTCATTTAGCCACTTGCCAGAGGCCTTGAACCCGTGTTCCTCCCCAGCCCCTTGCACATTTGTGTACTAAAAGGGCAGAAACAAAAAATGGCTTTCATGGGAGCAGAGGGCTTGCACAAATTAGTGCATTCACCTCTGGAATCTACACATAGCACCAGGAGACTCTTATTTGGCTTGCACATGCCCCCTACCCTCATTACCAAATACTGTAGTGCCCAAATCAAGTGATGCCATGGTTGGGTCCCAGACCTCCTTCCCGCTCACTCCAACACACAGGTGGACACTCCTTTCAGAAGAGGCTGGTCAGCACCCCCACCCCTCAACCATACTCAACATCCTATTACCAGACTACCCAAGCTCAAGGTACTGGCAGATGGACCTACATCAGAAACTTTGGCTATTCGTCTCAGGAAGTGGAGTGGTAGCGGTCTTCCTAAGGCAAAGTTAAGCTCCTTAAGGATCTTCTGCTCCGTTGCCCGGATCTGAGTCGGTGTGTATGCTCGGTCGGTCATGTAGACAAAATCCAAAATACTTGGTGGATAGATCTCTTCATATTTTGCAGCCAGAAGCATCGCAGTAACACCGACCAACTGGAGTTCCTTGCGGGAGACAGGCTGAGCCTAGTTTGACACACACAATACTGGTTGTATTACACAAATGTTGAGATATTGAGACCCTACCTTGCTCCTCACTTTTGCACAGGGACAGCTCTCAGGAACTGACAAAGAGGTTACTTAATAGGACCTTCTTTATAGTTCTCAATAGTTTGGGTTTCAAGTGTGATGGTGTTTTGGAATCAAGATAGACAGAGGCCACCCTGCCCTCTGCAAAAGCAGCTGCACCGTGGTCTCAGAGGGTGTTCTGCTACCTACAGCTTCCCAGAGATACAACTCCTAGGAGAACTTTGGAGAAGCAAACACCTCACGTTTTAAAATGGGGATGCTTCCAGAGTATGTCCACCACCTAGTTGAAGCTAAGTTGGTTTGAGTCTGATCAGTGCCTAGAGGGTCGTCATGCACACGCATGACACTTTGGGTCTCATGTAGGAAGTGGGGGGGGGGTATAAGCATAAGGAAACCAAAGTTTGGCTGACTGGAATGTAGTGAGTGCCAACAACAAATTCCCAGTATACCTTAATTCAAAGCATGGGAAAGATTCCAGTCACTGCTTTTACATCCCAGTGTGAGAGATTAAGCCCATGCTTAAACCTCCCTAGTTGACAGTGTCCACTGTTTCAATATCAATCTCCCACCCCCAGTGTGATGATGCCTTCCGTGCCCTGATAGGAGTTGTGGTCCGAAACATCTGGAAAACACCACACTGCAGAAGGCTACTCCACAGCTCAGTCTATGCAACTAGGAACCCCACATCCATCCACCAAGCCCCCACCCAGCAAAAGCGGCATCTCAGAGCTCAAAACAGGAGTTTCATGCACAGCTCCACCGTTCAAGCTTCATATGTGCTATAAATGCCAAGCTTACTTGCAAGAAGCGATCTATGATAGCCACACACATGTAGAGAGTGTCCTGCATAAGTTGGAACCTTGCATGGAGCTGGATCAGCCAGTCAACAAGAATGGCCCGCATCCGCCCACTGATCTCTGTGCCATCAAGATAGAAGGGAAAGACACGCTGCTGGACCTGTTGGAGAGGGTCAACTAGATCAGAGGCTTGTCCCATGTTTAGATAGCTGGCAAGGGGGGAGCAGCTAGAAGGGAGTCAGACCCAAAATGCATTTGTCAGGGTTCAGGTCCAAGGACTCCAGGGGCATGCCTGCTCATTTGTTAGCAGAATGGCAGCTCCAAGTAGGTGTGTGGTTCTAGGAAGAACTCGTGATGCAGTTGATTCATTAGTAAAAATTTACTAAGGCAAAAATAAGCTTGACAGTTCAATACCAGATCCCTGGAATGGCAATCTCTTTACAATCCAGTTGCAGCAAAATATAACAGTAAAAAACTTAAACATACTATATACACTAAGCAAGTAAAAAACAATTCAGAAAGAGAGTGAAAGAACAGCAGAGAGAGTGAAAGGAAGAATAACATGAGATCCTGTTGGACTGCATTCATAGGCAGACCTTGAAACACAACGAGCTCATTCCAGCTGCATGTCTGTTCCCTTGGAAATCTTCCAGACACTCTGGAAAATGCTAGAACATTTCTGTTAGCTTCTACAAGCTTCCATGAGTTCTGTACCTCAGAAAAGCCATCATAGCTGACAGGATTCCCCATCCAACAGCAGCAGCCCAAACACCACACACCAAGTGGGAAGGAGGATGTTTCGCTGCCAGGCATAAATACCTCCAGTTGCCTCAGGTACCGGTAAATATCCTTCACGTAGTCACTGCACATCTGGGGGTCCTCCCTGTCACCAGCATCAATATCTTCTATATTGCCCCGCAGCATCTCAGAAAAGGCTTGGCACAATTCCACTTCCATAGAGAATGAATTGGGATCCTAGTTTAAGAAGCAACCCCCCCCCCGACACACCCCAGTTGAAATTATTTTTAACTGGTACTTTGTTTGATTTTCTTGATATTTCACCCTGCCCCTTTTTGTATTAATATTGTTAACCACCTGGTGACCATTTGGTAGAAAGGCAGGATGCAAGTTTAATAAATAACGTCTAAGAAAAAGGGATAGCAGAAGTGAAGCCACAACACCAAATGGGAGATTTTGGAGGCCCACCAATGCTCTTGTAATAAGCTACAGAAAGAGAGGGTGGGAGAGGGTGTTCTGATCACTTCCTGCTCAAGGTTCCTTGCACGCTTGCACTCGCTCACCATTTGCCAAGCACCTGGCCTTTGCTTTCTTCCAAATAATTATCTGGAAAGGTAGGTTATACTTGCTCAAGGGCACACAGGTCAACATCAAGTCTCAAGAGGAGACTGAACCCACATGTGCCTTTCACCAAATGAGGATAGAAAAACTTGCATATCACTTGCAACAGCCACATTCCAAGAGAAGTGGTATAACTTGAATCTCACTTAGGAAGAATAAGCCTCCCCCATGCCCTCTTCATCCCCTGTCCTGCAAAGCAATGCTGGTGAAACCAAGGTACTTGAAACTTTAGGGATGAAGAAAGCAACTGGATCCATTCGCCTGTAGCACCAGACACCTGCCTGAAAAGGTCGAAGGATTAAACTAGGACCAAGCAGATTCCAGCAGCACCAGTAGAGCCGGCTAGTCCTCCTCCACTTTGGTCCAAACATGCTTGTAAAAAATAGTAATTATTAATTGGGTTGGGAGAGCCAAGTTAGATGAACTGTAGCAGCACAGTTGGCCGTGAGAACATGGGAAAATGTTTGGGTATCAGACACTGAATTTGTTGTACTGAAGACAATGAATTAATTAATTAACAGGCCTCTTTACTAAACATCTGTAAACTACACTGCAACTTGTGGAGGTAGGAAGCAGAAAAGGGGAGAACATTTAGAGAGGTAGCCAGTGCTGTGGTGGAAAGAGTCAGGAAGAGAAATTTTTTTGGCTTCTAAAAATCCCCAGGCAGCACCAGTCACTCCCCGCTAGACAAAACAAAATAAAAGCAGTACGCCACCAATATGTGGTCTTTGCCATGGGACCACATCCAATCAGTGCTATATCACCTGCACTGGCTCCCAGTTGAGTACAGGGTCAGGTTCACGGTGCTGGTTCTAACCTTTAAAGCCCTCTACGACCTGGGACCCTCATAACTATGGGACTGCCTCTCCTGGTACGCCCTGCGGAGGACCTTATGGTCCGCAAACAATAACATCTTGGAGGTCCCGGGCCTCAAGGAGATTAGACTGGCCTCGACCAGAGCCAGGGCCTTTTCGGCCCTGGCCCCAGTCTGGTAGAATGCTCTGTCGCAAGAGACCAGGGCCCTGCAGGACTTGACATCTTTCTGCAGGGCCTGCAAGACGGAACTGTTCCACCAGGCCTTTGGTTGAGGCTCAGTCTGACCCAGTGGCGGAGCTTCATGCTCTGGCACCGGGGGGCGGAGCAGGCGGGGGTGGGACTGGCACATGTCCCGGGGGTGTGGCAAAGGCAGAAATGCAAGAGGCAACGCCCCCCACAGCTAAAGGGCTAAAGTTACCTTGAATCCTTTGGGTCTTTGCGTCACCATCCTGTTGCTGATTTCTTGCAAAGGTCCCCGTGGACCATTCAACAGGCTGCGGGTCTTGCCATGATCTACTGTCATGTCTTTCTTCAGATGGTTTAGCATCTAGAAAGTGAGGACCAGGCATTACTTCTTCAATGGGCTGTGCCCACTCCCAGAACCCACTGATTAAGACTTAGCCACTATGTGGGCCAGCATACTAGATTCTAAAAAAGGCCCAGAACATTCTGCAAGGTCATCCACTCTCAAGACTCTGCAAGCTAAATTATATAGTTGTAGGCACTGCATGTCTTATTGCTTAAGCAACACTACCAAAATACTGTGAAGATTTCTGCAAGTTCAGCCATAGAAAAGGTGGGACATCAGACAGGATGACGAATAAGCCCACAGTTTACATGCCGGTTACACTCCAGGGGCCACACCTAAAGCCAAAATCACATATAGTCAAAACCCATTCAGTTCAATGGTGGGTGAGATTGCCAAAGTCATTTTTTCACAGTACCCCACCCCCTTTCCTCCTGTTTATATTATTACTGTATTTAAGTATCACACACACAAAACTGAAGTTAAACGTGTGTAAATTGTGGGATTACTGTACGCACACACATGGATTTTGATTGTCATTTCCCACACACTTCCAAGAATATATGTGTAGCCTTAGAGTTTTGATGCCAATAGGAATGAATTCTGTACCAGCTAGTAAAGCTTCTGTTTTATCCACTCCTGGGATGGAATAAGAGAATTGTACAGTTTGAAGGCGTCAAAGATCATCTATGGGCCAATAAATCATGGCATATGCCCCCTATGCTCAGTACCACACTTCTACAAGATAAAGAAGCTATTGCACTGCACTGAAAAGAACGTTAGCAGCATCTTCTTAACCACAACTCCCCCATCCTCTCACAAATCCCACAAAAACAAATTAAAGATGAACTTGCAGTACCTCCAAATCTGAGAGAGTTGTGTACAGCTATTAACCAAATGAAAAACAACAAAGCCAGAAGACCTAATGTAAACCTGCTGAAGTCTTCAAAGTGGGTGGAATCGAACTTACACAACTTCACAAGTTCATCGGAAAAATCTGGGAGAGAAAGGAGATCCCAGCAAACTTTAGGGATGCCAAAATTATCAATCTCTTTTAAAAAAGACAACAGAACAGATTGCAGAAACTATCGAGGTAACTTTTTATTAGCTGCAGCCAGCAAAATTCTTGCAAGGATCTTAGCAAACCGTCTCTTAACAATATCCAAGGCTACCCTTCCTAAATCCCAAAATGTTTTTAGACCTTCTAGGGGGACAGTGGACATGATTTTCACTGCTTGACAGCTTCAAGAAAAATGCAGAGAGCAAAACCAACCCCTGTATATGGCATTTATTGACCTTACTAAGGACTTTGACACTGTAAATCGTAATGTCCTGTGGACTGTCCTTCTGAAAATTGGATGCCCAGATAAATTTGTGAACATCGTTCTGCTCCTAGAATCATAGAGTTGGAAGAGACCACAAGGGCCATCGAGTCCAACCCCCTGCCAAGCAGGAAACACCATCAGAGCACTCCTGACATATTGTTGTCAAGCCTCTGCTTAAAGACCTCCAAAGAAGGAGACTCCACCACACTCCTTGGCAGCAAATTCCACTGTCAAACAGCTCTTACTGTCAGGAAGTTCTTCCTAATGTTTAGGTGGAATCTTCTTTCTTGTAGTTTGGATCCATTGCTCTGTGTCCGC
The DNA here is from genome assembly GCF_964106645.2 of Podarcis pityusensis. Lineage (NCBI taxonomy): Eukaryota > Metazoa > Chordata > Lepidosauria > Squamata > Lacertidae > Podarcis > Podarcis pityusensis. Next base: position 48,526,936 of record NC_138039.1, on the reverse strand, counting down.
TTCTCTGGAGCAGCAGAAAACAACCTTTCTGCATGACACTATGACAGCAACAATCTCAGATAACAATGGTTCTCAAAGTGAACCATTCATAGTGGGATCAGATGTTAAACAGGGTTGTGTTATCGCCCCAACTCTATTCATTATTTTCATTGCCATGATCCTACACTTAGTCAAAGGGAAACTCCCCACCAGAGTAGAAATCATATATCAAACAGATGGAAAGCTCTTTAATCTGAGTAGGCTGAAAGCAAAGAGTAAAGTTACCGTAACTTCCACCTTAGAGCTTCAGTATGATGACAATGTAGTGTGTGCACACTCAGAGGATGACCTCCAAGCCATCCTAAATATCTTCACAGAAGCTTACGAAAAGCTTGGCCTATGGCTCAACATCCAAAAAACCAAAGTGCTGCACCAACAAGTACAAAATAACCCCTCTGCAGCACCACAAATCCAACTCAGTGCTGTAACATTGGAAAGTGTTGATCACTTTTCCTACCTGGGCAGTTATCTTTCCACAAGGGCTGACACTGATGCCAAAATCCAGCATTGCCTGAGCTCTGTGAGTGCAGCTTTCTCCCAACTGAAGTGCAGAGTGTACGAGAACTGGGATATTTGCAGGGAAACCAAAATGCTTGTTTACAAAGCTATTGTACTACCAACTTTACTGTACACTTGTGAAACATGGACCACTTAAAAATGCCATCTCCAACTCCTTGAAAGATTTCATAAATGGTGTCTGAAAAATTTACACTTCACTTGGGAAAAGTGATGAACTAATGCCAGTGTACTGGAAGAAGCAAAGATCACCAGTGTTGAAGCAATGATTCTTCAACATCAACTTCTTTGGATTAGTCATGTTGTTCAGATGCCTGATTATTGCCTTCCAAAGCAACTACTCTATTCCGAACTTAGAAATGGAAAGCGTAATGCTGGTAGTCAACAAAAGAGCATTAAAGATTCTCTCAAGGCAAATCTTTAAAAATGCAGTATAAGCACAGGTGACTGATAAACACTGGCCTGAGAGCACTTCAGTTGGAGAACAGGCTTTATCAAAGGCGTCATGGACTAGAACTCTGGATGAAAGGGAGAAACAAGCTCAGAGGAAGGCAAACCCTCACTGTGATCAACTCCTGCCCAGAAACCTATTGCCCCCCCCCCCCCCCCCCGTGGAAAGATGTCTGGGTCCAGAATTGGCCTCCACAGTCACTTACGGTCTCACTGTTAAAACCGTGTTCATGGAAGACAATCTTACTTGGCTACAAAGGATCTCCAAAGAAGGAGAGGAGAGAGAGAAGAACAGTGGAAACCAAGTTTTACTCAGAGTAGACCCACTTAAATTTATGAGCATGACTATGCTGGGTCCTCTAATTTTAATGTCTCTGTTTTGAGAAAGACTTTGCAGCAGAGCACCACATTCACCCCCTTGGAATATTTATAAGCAGCCAGATATTACAGAAGGCCCCAGGGGTTTACAACGAAAATGCCACTAGCGGGCACAGAGAAAGTGGAGCCAGTCCTGGAGGGAAACTCGACCTTCTGCGAAAGTCTGTCAAATGGAAATTTCTCTACACCCAGCAACAATACGTGACCAGCGCCGGTCGCTCTTCAAGGGGCAGCGCGTTCCGCAGGCACAAAAACGACAGTCAGGCCAAGGGCTGCTTCTTGGCCCAGCAGGGGAGGCGGCCAGGGGCGGCACTCTGCACAAGCGCCGGAACCACCCCTCGCTCCGGCCTTTAAACCCCAACGAAGCTTTCCCCCTAGACCCCAGACCTGGCCGTGGGGGGGGGGGGGGCAACAAGAAGCCCCGCCCTCCGCGGCGGATCAATCTCGGAGCACCCAAGCGGACCAAGATACGCGTCACGGACCTCATGCACACGTGCAGTTGGAGCCGCGCACAAGGGGAGCACAAGCCCAAGAAGAAGGAAAGCCGGTTCGTCACACGTTGCCACTAAGCCAGTGGCGGGGAGTTTCACAGGCCACGACTCAACAGACCCCTTCGTAGCTGCGCCGCCATGGCCAGCGCCGCCGCCTCCTCGCGCTTTTTCAAGGCCGCCGCCGCCGCCTCGCCCTTCTGAGGGGATCCTAGCGGCGTCGCCATTGGCTCTTCGCGTCGAGCCCGCCTCGCACAATTGGCTGCCACTCTCTTGCGCCCGCCCCTTATGCTTGTGTTGCCAAGGCGACTGCGGCCTTCAGCTGCGGGCTCCGACGCCCGAGAAGGGCGAGAGGCGACACATTCTCTCAGGGGCCGCTAAAAGCGCGCAAGGCGACATGGGAGTTGTAGTCCTGCCTAGGAAGAGGGCAGCATCTTTAGCAGTTCTTGCAAGTCGTCGGTTCGAAACCTGCCGTTTCCTTTGCTTGGAAAATAAACAATGGCTGCTTACAAAGATCAGTAATGAGACAGCCCCCGTCTTCAGCTTTCGAGACGCAAAGACAAAACACAAAAGAAACGGGGACTGAGAGGGAGGAGGGGAAAAGTAAACCTGGGCATTTGCTACAAAGTTCTTCTAACGATCAGCTGGAATGGAAACGGTTTAAAGGAGAGAAGCCCACAGTTGCTGGTCTCTCAGATGAGTTGATGGAGAGGCCCTGCATCCCCATCTCAGGCCCTTTACAGTAACCTCATGCACATTGGAATGACCCACGAGAATTGCCCTGCTGGGTTCCTCTTTTACTCGCTTGCAAGTGATGCTTGGTCTGCCCCACTAGCGATATTTAAGAAAAATAGTTTTATGTGACCTGGTATTTGGGCCATGAATAATTATTTTAGGGTGTGGTGTGGTCCTATGGATAAAATTGCTGTTACTTTTTACATTCTATTTGATTCTGAGATTTTTCCGTTCTTCTGACATATGGCTATCTTCTTACTGCTGTTTGCTGGAAGAGCGGGGTACAAAATATTGAATGAATGTCCAGTCCAATGTGGGATTACTTTTAATGGGTTATGAAACAGATTCCTCTTATGAGATATGTCTACTAATGACTGAATTTATTTCTGGGTGCAGTTAGAATCTTCTCAAGTGCAGCTACCTGACAAAATGCAAACTGGTTTGTAAGGCCATCTGCTAGGAAAAGCTGTGCTTCTAACAGTTTCAAACCATCTGATATTCTAATAATTTAGAAAGTTGTGATACAGTAGAAACCCTCAACTACTCCCTTCATGCAGCCGTTCTGCTTTTATTCTTAAATAGCCCATGTAAAGATTGACATCTTTTGTCAGATTATTTGTTTAAACAGAAAGGAATTATATTCACAGAAGGCAAAAACAAAACACATTTTTATCACTCTTGTTATTTTTATTGCATACAAAAAATAATTTTGAGCAAGTTTTTAAAAAGGCATTCAATGTAGACTATTGAGTGTTATGTTCCAGCTCAGTGATTATACTTTGATATGTATGGTGATGGATCCAGGCTAGTTAACTCTGTGTTTTGATTCTTACTGCATGCCTAGCTGTAACTTTCAAAACACAACTGCTCCTGCACACCCACTTTTGACAATACTATGCCAGGAAATGCAACCAGCTTCTCTACTGCTCCTTTACCCACCCATGGGAGACAGGGGTGCCCAGGATATTGGTGCTGGCAGGTAAGGGAGCCTAGAAGACAAAGGCAAGGGTCCTTGAAGGACAATGTGCCAGACCTGCCTTCAGGCTTACACCCCAAAGACAAAACCTTCAGCTGATCTCCCTCAACCCCGCATTATGACCTCACAGGTTAGTAATGTCAGCCTTTCATCTTTTATGTCTACCATTTTAGTGTAAGGATTGCGACATCCCTCTAGGATGAAGAGCTGGTTGACACTGGAACAGACTTCTTCAAAAGGTGGTGCACTCTCCTTCATTGGAGACAGTGGAGTGAAGTAAAATTTATGGGAGTATCGGGCCTCCCTAAGCCAGTCAAGAGCTTCCCAGGCTTTGGGAAGGAGGTGCCAGGGAACATTTAAGGAACTAATTTAGTCCCCTAGTCCACTAACTGGACGTTATTAAAGAGCAGTTGGATGGCCATCTGTCAGGGATTCTTTAGCTGTAATTCCTGAATTGCAGGAAGTTGATGACCTTTGGGGTCCCTTTCAATTCTATGCGTCTGTGAGGAAAGCCTGGATATCACTGTCCCTTAGCAAAAAAACCCAACCCAAGTTATATGAATCTCTAGACCATGGGTAGGCAAACTAAGGCCCGGGGCCCAGATCCGGCCCAATTGCCTTCTAAATCCAGCCCGCGGATGGTCCAGGAATCAGTGTGTTTTTATATGAGTCGAATGTGTTCTTTGATTTAAAATGCATCTCTGGGTTATTTGTGGGGCATAGGAATTCGTTCATTTCCCCCCCAAAATATAGTCCGGCCCCCCACAAAGTCTGAGGGACAGTGGACCGGCCCCCTGCTGAAAAAGTTTGCTGACCCCTGCTCTAGACCTTCCAAAAAGGAATTATTCATGTCTTTCAAACAATGCAGGAATTGCATTCAGAAGTTTCAAAAAACGCCCACACCAAACCCAAAAGGTGTTCTTCATCACCTCAAGAATCCTTAATGTGCTCTCTCTCTGAATCCTAAATAGCTGCAGTGAATTTTGCTGGAATCATCTCTTCATTACATTGCATTGTGTTCCTTTTGTGATGCTACTATAGGCCTTGAAAAAAATTAGCTTTCTGTTGCCAGCTTCCTAACATACTGTACTAGAAAAAATCAGTCCTCATTAGAACTTGATTAAGAAAGCACAGTATGCCCACAGTAATTAACAGCTTGAAGATATCTTGATTGAGGCATAATGAATGTACACAATAGCACTCCCTTGTTCACCTCAATTGGAGAGTGATATTGAAACTATAACCAGGATTGGGGGTGGGGTGGGGGATGCTTTTGCTAGCCTTAGTCCAGTAGCATTTTCTCTTTTCCTGTACTTCTCTATTCTGTCCCCCACCAGTGGGCACAGACATGTGAGTCTCCAGGTTCAGAGGTAGCTTGCCATGCATCATTGGTGGGTAGGAAGTGCTGTTCAAGGATAATAAAGTTCAAAGCCCAGCCTTTTGGGCTAGTTTTATCCTAATTTGGACCGGGGCTTAATTTTGCAGCCAACATCACTGTATATAATAAAAGATTTATAACCTGTGTCTTTATGGATGTTATTGGACTCCAACTCCCCTCAGGCCCAGCCATCATGGCCTGCGGTCAGGCACAATGGGAATTATGTCATTCATCCCTTCTTGTACCTGGGGTGGCTGCCTGATCTTAGCGCAGTCGGTACAAAGCTAGCAACAGCATTAACAGTCTGATTCCTAACCCACCTCCCAAATTATGCAAATTGATCCTTAGAAACAACACAGGAGACAGGTGGATTCAGCTAACTTTATTAACTGTAAAACTAAATAAAAAAAAAAACAAAAAACACCACCCAGTTCCCATGACAGGGCAAGGGACCTTTCAAAGTTCTATGAAGTCATGGATATTTATTTGCCTTAGGAAGTTAAATTCAAAGTCTTGGTTTAATCTTTGTGGCTGTTACCCCAACCCCCAACCCCAATTTTTGTATTTTTTTATTTTTTATTACAAAACCAGCTTGTGCAGATCTTTAGATGAATTTAGCATTAAGACTGAGGAGCAAACAAACAAATAAAAACAGCCTGTCTTTCCCCCCTGTTTTCCTGCAAACTTATTTTATTCAATCTGCATGTATCTACAACCCAGCTAGTTGAAATCAAATATTTAGTGTTCATTAGAGCTGTTTCACAGCAGCAAAATATTACGTTAGAGAAATTCAAATTGCTAGACATAAGAAAATGGTACATACAATCGGACAGCAGTCTAAATGTTTTTAATATTGACATTCAAATATATCTGCATTGTGCTGAAGGTTTAAGAACATGAACATTTGATCTGAAAAGGATGATCCAATAATGGGTTATGCCATTTGAAATCAAAGGATCTGAAGGTTATGTTCCCAGTTATTTATTATGGATGGTGCAACTTGGAACGAACAGCGCCTGCAGAGCTCTCACAAGGCTCCCATTCACTTTCAGGAGGCTTGTGCAGGAGAAGTGCTTGGCGTCTCTCCCCAACACAAGTATACAGCAGCTTTTTCCCCTAATTAAGGAATGTCTTAAAAACACAATAATATCCTTTTTGATCTTTATACATTTAGAACTAAAATACATGATTAAATTAAGGACTCTGAGGTTAGTATTGAGTGAAATCATACTCTGAATAAGCCTGACTCTATGTAAAAAAAAACCAAAACAAAAAAACCACACAATTCTACTTTCTAAAGCAGATAATCTTGCCTGCAAGTTTGGAGAGGTCACTAAGCCCATAACATGTGCAAAGAAATGCAATACAAGGAACCATGCAAAATGTACAGGAAAATGTGTTAAGAGTAGGGAAAACTGTACGGTCTAAACAAACAAAAGAAAAGCTTTATAAATACACTGAACTGTAGGTTTAGCATTAGGTATACCATAGAGCAGACAAACAGCACTCTAGCAGGTTCAAATGCTTCCAACATCTGCACAGGTAAGTCATGCCATCTTTGGTTGACTGCAGTACCAGGAAGGATGAGCGTGAAGGAAGAGAGCAAAAGGTTTTAGGCAAAAGGGTGTCAACTTTCGCTTGGCAGCTGAGCCTCAATGTCCACTCTGCAAATGGGGCACTTCTTGTTTGTGATCAACCACTGATCTACACACACTTGATGGAAGAGATGCATACATGGAAGACGCCTATGAACAAGAAAAATGGAAGGAGTGAGGTCAGCACTTTACAGGCAAGAATGGCTACCTGAAAACATACATCATAAAAAAGGTCCTCCATTAAAAACAACAACCCTACTTTATTTTATATCACATTTTAACATACTGATTAGGAGATCTGACTGTCAGCAAGGTTGTGGCATTTCTTTCCAACATGATGGGCCTTGTGTCATAGGGCACCTACATTTTGTAAAAGGATCCTTAGTGCACCATCTAGTTTCTGAGTCTCTACTTGGCTTTGCAAGCTTCTCTCTGCAACCATGAAAGTCAGAACTTCCCCCCCCCCCAAAAGGTTTGCAATTCCCTGGGTATTATATGGTGATCTGAGGATGTACTAAAAGCACACGGCCACAATAACGCTAGCACCCCAAACACACTAAATTAGATGGTTCAAGATGCTGAACTGAAGCAGTACAGCAGAGCTTGTCCTAAGGTCTGTCAGTGCAGAAGAGTTGACACTGTCTGTGGCAAGGAAAGACTGTCACTGACAAAAGGGGACATAGGGGATTTTCTTCTTATCAATAGCAGAAGTATGCAGAAGTATGCAGTCTTGAAGATGGTCAAAGGCATGGGTGAGCCATGCCCACTCCTTCCTACTAAGCACTGCTCCAATCACATGCAGTGCACGCACCCTAGTTCTGACATAATCCTGGCAGCAGCAGTGCAGGCATGCATTGGCTTCCAAGCATGGTAAAAGCACAAAGGAAGTTGCCTTAAACCAAGTCAAACCACTGGTCCGTCTAGCTCAGTATTGCCTACACTGTCTGGCAGCAGCTGTCCAGGGTTTCAGGCAGGGGTCTCTCCCAGCTTTACCACCTGGGACCTTTTGCAAGGTGCTCTACCGCTGAGTTATGGCCTGTCCATATCATGTTTAAGAAGTGTTTAAACATTTATGATTCCAGGTGAAGCACTACAGCAAGGAAGAGCTTTTCAACAACACTCAATGTGAAGGTGGCTACATGAAACTCAGCCTTTTCTCAGTTTTGGGACTACTATTGTGTTAAATGTTATTTTTCTGTTTTAAGTATGTTTTGATGATATGTTCCTTCGTATTGAAACATTATAAATATTTCAGTTTTTTTCACTTCAGGCCCTATAAATGTCAAAAGGGCAATACACTACAGTCCTGTTAACTGATGACCTCTAAAAATCCTGTTAACAGGATTTTCTGATGACAGTTCATTATGGCACTGCCAATGTACTGATGACAACTAACTGGGACTGGAACAGACTGAATTCCCAAATGCATCTAGAAACCCTCAATTTTGAGAAACAACATTTCTAAAATGGTTTTTAGAACGCCAGGGATTTGGTCCTGGCTTGGGGTTTTGTTTTGTTTTTAGTTATTTACCTGACATCTTCACCTTCCTCTAATATAGATAAACAAATGGTACATTTTTCCTCTGTATCTTCCTCAGTTCCTTCCTCCCCATCTTGTTTGCAGTGCAGTTTCCTCTGTGAGAACCAATCAGTTGTTACCTTATTAGCAGAGATGACATTATTGGCAAACTGAGTAAGATCTGTTTTATGCACATTTATCAGTTCTGTTATGACTGCATTGGAAGTACACACATGAAGGTTTTAACAAAATGCAACAAGCAGGCTAAGCAACCCATCCATTTCTAGCCTCCCCACAATCATTTTAACAACATATTAAACTTCAGTGATTAAATTGGCATAGACATTTGCAACAACCTTAACAAGTTAAGAAAGCTAAAGAATCTAAAATTAAAGGGAAACCAGTCCTGGACAACATTACATTAGAAAACTAAACCAATAGTGATGATGAAGTATGGGGCTCCAATCCTAAAATATGCATTGGCGTATAATCCTGGAAAAATAGTGCAACAAGCTGGCCAAACTCATGTGGTGCAATAGGCAGGCCTGATAATTGGGCTGAAAAGCTCAGATTTCAGGTCAGCTGACGCTGGTGGCTTTAGGCAACTCTTATTCCCCAACTCAATTTCAGCACTATAATATAAACTAAAACTCCACTGATAGGATTGCTAGGATTGAAATTACTACAAATCACTTTTGCATGCTACACTATCAGCAGACTTGTATTACATGCCTGTTTTTGTGGCTCTACCTTTTGGGTGATCAAATGTCCCTACAAATACAAAGTGCACATCAGGGGAAAGGAGAGGTTGGACTCTCCTGACATGCCAGTTTGTATGTGCTGACATTTGATGGAACTTGTCCCTCTCACCTATTTATTAACAATTCTGAACTTTTAAAGATAAAACAATGTAAGGCTCCAGAACTGTGGATTGAGTAAGAACTGCGTTTTCAGCTCCTTAAGGAAAAGCATCCAGTAGCAGTCCTAGGCCAGCTGCACTTACAAAACATGTCATTTGTTACTTTCTATAAAAGAGCAATCTAGTCACGATCTGAGGAGTACATTCTTAAAGGGATGTGTGTTCTATTTTCTATTATTTACAGATAGGTAAGTAAGAATTTGTGGAACTAATATTTGCAAGTTTAGTTGTCCAAAATGTATTCCCACCCCTCCATATGGCCCTGAAACAGCCCCTAAGACATGCTCACCTTTTTGTATTTGTGTGGATATGTGCACCTTTCAATTGTCCCTTGCGAAGCTCCACGATTCACATTTCCTAAACGTTCTTCCAGATGAATTAATTCCTGGAATCAAGGAGGAACCGAGAGAATTCAATATCTTGGTCTTCTCACTTAATCATTTATTCATTCTTCAAATGGCAAAACAGTTGTCTCAACTACTTAATTTACATGCATGTTATTTGAAAAGTAGTATGTGAGCAGTTTTCTATTTCTGATCTCCACTAATACCACAGGGGTCCTGTCAATCATCAGCCCCTCTTGCTGCGAATGGCTTACCTGCTCTGATGTCATAAAGAGGCTCAGCATGAGGTGGTTTAGTGCTTAAGGGGGTTCTTGAGTCCCTATATGGATAGGGAACCTGTAACTCTCCAGATGTTGTTGGACTTCAGCTCCTCTCAGCCCCAGCCAGCATGGCCAATGGTCAGGTATGCTGGGAGTTGTAGTCCAGCAATATCTGTGGAGGGCACAGGTTCCCCATCATTGCCTTAAGACTCTGCAATCCAAGGTCTGCAAATAATCTTCATGAAACAGACCCCCTCAATCCCCTTGTCAGGGCTCCACAGGCTTTTGGAAGATACCTAGTTGGTTCAAATAATGTCAGCTCAGCTTGCTGGTGAGCAGTCAGCTTAACTCTTGTGCTTATGCACAGGATGGTTTGTTGCATGTTTAATAATGATGGTAGGATGATAATAAAATGCACTGAAAAGGCTGCACTTCCTGATTCTACAACAAGAAGAGCACCAAGGCTTTTGGCTGAAACACAGTAATCAGTTTTTGGCCCCAAGAACACAACTTAAATTGAAAGCACTTCCTGAACATGTTTCCAATGTACTAGAACAGTCTCCCCCAACCTGGCGCCCACAGGATGTTTTGGACTGCAACTCCCATCAGCCCCAGAATCATACAGCCGTGCTAGCGGGGGCTGATGGGAGTTGTAGCCCACAACATCCAGAGGGCACGAGGCTGGGAAAGACTGAACTAGAACATTAAGAGTTCATTAACTCTCTGCATCCGATGTCTTAATTTCTCTGATGTGCATAACAAACTTCAACTGCAAACGTGGCCCAGCTTCACTTAAGCAAGAGGATTGACAGTTTAACACCAACTGTCTTCCCCTTCAGCAAGCCACCTCTAGCAGTACCGCATCCTCTCAACATAAACATTTATTGCAGTACATAGTCCATTAACTGCCACCTACTGCTGCATAATAATAATAAAAAGTATTCTATGCTTTTTAAACACCAGCTTTGTTCCCAAGGCATAATTAAAAGGCCAGAGGTCATTAAAAAAATATAATCTAAAACCAGATTAGTTTACATTTAACTCTGCAATGTACCCCTCCCCCGTGTTCCCTCAAGCAAAAATCCTGCCACATAGCCAGGTTTATTCTATTACAAACCTCAAAATTGCCCCTGAAAGGGCCTCTGAATGAAGTTCCATCCAATCCCGATGAAATGTAACGAATGTGAGGGTAGCCCGCCATGTCAGGAACCTATTCAAATAGCAGAATGGAGTTAAATCTAATTGCAGAACAGTTTCGAGTATTTTACTGTCCATGTTGCAAAAATACAGAACCCTGCTGCTTTGATTCTCATCAGCAATTGACAGAATCCTGGAAGGTGGTGACCCTGCCATCCCTTCTCTTTTTGCAAGGGCTCCTAGAATCAAACTCTTTCAAAGAAGGAAACTATTCTGAACCTGGTCCAGAGGATGACTTGTTCTCACCCAACCAAGGCTTAAGGTGTGAGTATTTCAGAAACATTTTGGCAAATTATGTGCCTCAAACATAGTAGACATGAAATCTAACATGATGGTGGTTATTATAATGAAGCTTGAAAATTATCTAAGAACAAGTCAAGGTAGTTCCTTAGCTAGCCAGCTTCATGCATTGTTCGCATATAAGTCAAACAGGCATATACCTTATGGTCTTAAAAGGGTAGGGACTCCGTCCAACAATGATACAACACTTAGAATAAACTGCAGTTTGAATTGACTGTTGGTGCGTGCCTCCACATACGCAACCTCACCAGGTTATTTCAGAACCTACACACACACACACACACACACACACACACACACACCCCGTTAGAAATTCCAACACTTTTTTATGGAAAGGTGAGAACAAAAAACAAACCCCAAAGGGAACACAGCAAGTCCCTTCAACAGAGAAATCCCAATGCACACTGTAAAGTCAGTAAGAATGCAGCAAGCAACCCCACTTCCAAGAATGCTGGCCTAACATTTGTGGAGCAGTATTCACCAGCCTGGTACTTTCCGGATGTTTTGGGCATACTGGCTGGGCTGATAAAAGATATAGTCCAAAACATATTGAGCGGCAGCAGGCTGCTGATGGTGAAGGCTGCTTCTGCAACATTGCTGGCTCCAGAATATCATGTCCCCTAAAAGGCCACAGAGATCTCGAGTTAAAGTCATCCCACCAAGCAAAGCAAAAATGAAACAACAGACATTCCAGTATCCCTTCATGCCTAAAGAAAGGAAGTAGTCAAAAGAACTACAGGTTCAGAGTTTTCACCACAGCTAGATGCCTATCAGATGGATTCCACATTCTGCACTTCCTCACAAGTTCAAGCAAACCCCAGTTCCTCAGATCCTTTAATTCTTGAATTAAGATGCAATAGAGGTCACTGGATAGGAAAGTGGAGACTAAATCTTTAAAACAGTAAATGCTCAAATCAGGATGATTTTCTGTCCTTCCAATGACCTGGAACTAACCTTAGCAGATATGATGCCTTCCCACCTGGCTGACTAACTAGAGCACTTCTAGCCTACTCTTATGCATAGTAAAGAAAGCCATCAACTCACAAATCCAGAAATTTCCTGGAGACCAGCCATAACTGGTGCAACTCTACTTACACAGACCATCCTTCAGGACTTTGTAAGAAAGGCACAAATAAAAGCTTTAATTCCTTTGTCAACCATCATCTGATCGCACCTCTTTTGCTTTTCCAACAGAAATTTTCTAACGATTTCGTTTAGGTAAGACGTTTAGGTAAGTGGTAGTCTCTGACATTGACAAGCTGCACAGGGTCAAAGATAGTGATGCATAAGCCACTTGCACAGTTACGCTAAGTGCTGTACGACATTCACAACATTCTCTGTAAACCGGGATGAAGAACCTGTGGCCCTCTAGATGTTACTACATTACAACTCCCATCATCCCTGATCACTGGTCAAGCTAGCTGGGTTGAGGGATGTTGGGAGTCCAACAACATGGGGCCATAAGCTCCTGTTGTAAGAGAACCTGACAATCCAGGTGCTATCATTTTAACTAGCATTTCATCTAGCACATGAAGAAGAAAAGCCAGCGACATGTGTCATCTTGTGAACCAGAATTGCAGAACGTGGATTGTGGTACTACAAGCAAAATTTTCCTTTCTAATTCAGGAGCCTAAGCAGTCAAGTAATGCCATTGGAAAAAGTTATTCAGGTACAAAGCTAGGCAAGAACTGCCAGAATTCATCAAAAGTGGTCTCTTCCTTTTGCATAAGCTGTCTTTTTATTCTGGAGTCTGTGATCAATCTCAGATTCTGCCAAATTGCACATAAAAAGTGCGTGCAGACCAGCAGCAAATAACCACCCTTGCTTCCAATATGCCCTTCTTGTAATCTCAAACCCCAATATTTGTATTAAAATAGAGGGGGTGCTAGAATTCAAAACTACTTCCACCAACCACATCAAATGTGAAATTAAACAGTAGCAAAAGTAACTAGAAGATAATCCTCTTAGCACTTTCCAGTTAATCAAGGAGTACTGTAACTTAGCCTTGCAAAGTGAGTTATAAACTAAGCAACAGCAACAACAAAATCAGATGCAGAGTGTCAATGTACTACTGGCTAATTTAATTTGGGTTATATTCTGATTTCCAAGTGAGAAATGTGGGCGAATTAAACCCAATACAAGTCCCTGCCAGTTAGGGCAGAGAAGCAGAACAGATGCTGTGGGACTAGAACTCCTGCCATCCCATGCTGGCTGGGGTCGATAGGAGTTGGGAGTCCAACAACATATGGAGAACAACAGGTTTCCCAGCCCTGGGCTAGGAAGTCCATCTTTTTCTTTTTTCACAAAAAACTTTGTATATGTCAGTGTTCCCAAGAACAAAATTTCAAATGAAATGGAAGCAGGGACAACCTGCCATGGACGCTGTGACACAATCCTCACTCTTTTCAGAAGGGAGGAGCTGCGCCCAGTGGCTGTTGTGCAGCAGCGAATGTCAAATACTGGCAGTGGCTTCAGAGCTGTTCTCCTTACCATTAAAGGAAGAGCACCTATTTGCAAGTGGTGAAGTCGAGGAGGTGCGTGGTAGTGAGCCAAGTGAGGATGCAGCGGGCCTGGTGGGTAGGTAGCTGCAGTCACTCCTGCTTCGATTCCCAGCTCCCTATTGGGGGAAGGAGAGAGTTCACTTTTAGTCAGGCTAGCTCCTGTCTTCTAGGCAGTGAAGGCAGCAACACCTTCCTTATTCAGGGAATGAAATTATTTCACAGCAGCAATAACCTTGACTCATGCAGTTTTCTGGAGATACTGTACATAAACATTGGAACTAAGAGTTCTGTGTTGATTATCTGATATTTCTAGGCCCGGATCAAAATGCCTGTTTTCATTCAGGCTTGTTAGATGCTTTCTAAAGCAAAGCCTTCTCAAGGAGGCTTTCATAAAACGTAAAAGGAAACATACCAGCCTTTCCGTACTTGGTGCTGTTGGAAGCTGTTGTCCAAAACACGTGGAGGGGCTGAGAAAGGCTGCAATATGCAATATGCCTACTCATAAAATACGATTACTAATTTACTAAACAACCATCGTGTAATGCAATATAACCCCTGCACAGACAAAAATAATTAAACAAAAAGAAAATTAGTAGCACAAGACCGGTTCACACTTGTGAGGATAAAATGAGAAATCTCTCACAGTTGCTTGGAGAAAAAATAGGACACAGATGCAATAGATTAAAAACAAAGCCTATTTAAGGAGGAACTCAAAAACAACTCAAAGAAGCATTTGCAGCCTTTACAAAAAGAACTGATCTACAATAAACTAAGAATTTATTCTTGATCAGTTGTCTTTGCAAGTATGATGAACAGGGATGCTTTGCTATAACTTCTAAAACCAAAGGTTGCTATGACATGTTTTGCTGATGTAAATCAAGAGAAAGTAAGAGCTTACTAACCAGGCAGATCTCTCTGGTGCTTGACGTGGGTGGGAAGACATTGTCTGTGGTACATGAATGTGATGTCCATGGCCATAGTTGGGATGCATCCGGTGAGGATGTGGTGGTGGTCGTTCATGCGCTCTCCTGGGGTGGGGGGAAGCAGGAGTATTGAAACCTTAGGAATGCAAAGCTTTTCTCCTTTGTATATTACCTCACACTGCAGCCTAAGGGAGATAGGTTTCTCAGCTTCCATTTCTGAGCAGCCTGCTTCATTCACAACCTCCCCACCCTGTCTCAACCAAAGTTCAATCTGGTGAAGGCGAGATTCCTCACTGAGAAGTACATGGCTAGTGGGGGGGGGGGGGGAGATGCTTGTGGACAAATAGTCCATTGATGTTTGGTTGTTGTTTTTTTCTCTTTTAACAAGTTTTTAACTTTCTATAATTTTATTGTCTGGTTTTATGTTTATATTGCTGTAAACTGCTGAAATATATTTTATTATACAGTGATATATAATAGTATGAATGAATAAATAAATAAATGTGAGAAAGGCTGTATACAGTGGCACCTTGGGTTAAGTACTTAATTCGTTCCAGAGGTCTGTTCTTAACCTGAAACTGTTTTTAACCTGAAGCACCACTTTAGCTAATGGGGCCTCCCACTGCCGCTGTGCCGCCAGAGCACAATTTCTGTTCTCATCCTGAAGCAAAGTTCTTTTTTTTTTTTTTAAATCATATTTATTAAAGTTTCCAAAAATATAGAAATACAAAGAAAAAAGAAAAAGAAAAAAAGATATTTAAAAACCTTACTTTCATTACCTACTTTCTGGGACTCCCCCCCTCCCCCCCCGACTGTATTCCCCTTTCCTTAATTTGGTTCTACAAGCTCTCACTCCCAATTTGAAGCTTAATTTGTTTAACCCACTATCCAAATTGAATTGTACAAATCTTACCACCGTCCCACATCATTAACAAGAAAAGAAAAAAGATTTTCCCCAAGATCCACCCCAGTTCCTTCCACGAATTCCCTTTTTTTAAACACGTCCAATCAAAATAAAATGACATGTGTAAGTTATGTAAAGAAATAGAAAATAAGAGATATAGAAAAATTCAAAAGATGGTTACACAGCCTTTGGATTCCAAATCTCCCCCCCCCCCTTCCCCGGTTTGAATTCCCCATGTCCATCAGTCTATACATTATCAGCTTGGAAGTCTCAATTCATGACCAGATTTCTCCCCGATTCCATCTTGCCGGTTTTCTTTTAATTTATTAATTTTAATAATATTTAACTTCAAGTGTCCAATCTAACAAAGGCCTTTAATTTCCTTGATCTTTGCCACTCCTCCCGTTGTTCTTTCCGTGTCGTAATCAGTCCTTTGTTCTTCTTATTCCTCACTTTCTCAGGTTTCTTGTCCTGTTCAGCTGCTAAAACTTTCTAATTCAGAAATCTGGTATCTCTACAGAGGTTTGTTATTCAGGAACAAAAACTTACGTCCAGTCCCTTCCTTTCTTCAATAGAAAATTCTATTGTCTCCTTTAATGTAAATACCTCTGTAGACAAAATACTATTTCAGTTTTGCAGCTTTCCCAGAAGATAACAAGTCCTGTGCGAATCCCAGAGTATTTTTCCACTTACGACCGTTCTTGTAATGTCCCGAAACCCCTCTAGGGGGATTGTAATAACTTTGTATCCTCTAATCCAAAAGTCAAATTGTTGCTTATTTTCCAACAGTTTATATCCATATTATAGCAAATTGTAACAAAATTAACCAGCAAAGACCTCATAACAAAGTCCTCTTTATATTCTCCAGCTTTGACAGCTACTTTGACAGCTGTCAAAGTCTCCGTCTCTCTTCACCAGGCTCCGCGAATCGCCCCGGTTCCCAGGGGGGGGTTGCATTTTTCTTCTCACCCTCCACTCTTCTCCTCCAGCACAGTTCTTATAATTTCCCATCGTGAAATTAATGATTTTTATCAGGAGTATACTTCCCTTTGGACCTTGGTTACCCAGTCCTTGTTTTGGAATGCTTACAGTAGGGGGGGGGGGATTGACTTCCTTTTTAAATCGCCCCCGCTCGTGCCAAATCCGAAATTTTGAACCCGGTTTCCCAATTACTCACGGGTTGTTGTTAATAGTCCAAATTTTCAATGGAAGAAGTCAGCGCTCTCCGTCGAATGGCATGCGGCTGCGCTCGGCAGGGAAAGCAGAAGACTCAAAGCACCACGCCGCTCCCCGGCACCCGATCCGAAGCCTTTAAAAAGGCTCCTTCACGAGTCGGGAGGGCGCTAATGGTGCAAGCCGAGTCACCCATGTCCACGGACTCCGTGCCCGTGGTTTTTAAGGGTCCCCGCGTCGCCGGCGCGGTAGGACCCAGCCCCTGCCGAGCAGACTCCCTCCGGAGCTCGGATGGCGCCAACCCGGAAGTCCCTGAAGCAAAGTTCTTAACCCGAGGTACTATTTCTGGGTTAGTGGAGTCTGTAACCTGAAGCGTACCTAACCCGAGGTACCACTGTACATGCTTGACACAGGATATTTTAAGTACTATATAAAAATGGCATATTTCTAAAATGATTCACAGATGTATTGAAGTTCTAGACTTGAGGTGGCCTTTGCCTGTTTCCCATTTCCTAATATCTAAGCCTCAGTTACTCGAGCTTTTTAATGAATATCAAGTGAAAAAGCCCTATCTCAATTAGCATTCCTTTCTAAAATCCAGAAACTGGATGGAGTTGCTGTGATGTAATTATTCAAAATGACAGAGGCTGACATTTCAATTAATAGCAGTTCCATTAAAGCTAAACATTTGAGTGCAGATGATAGGTTCCTGTTCTTAATGAGATTTGCTCCCAAGTAGAAGTGAGTCAACTATTTACATCCATTCATGTCTTTAGCTTTCTGCTCAAATTAGAGCCCAGGGAGAAGGAGAAGGGTGGTGCAGCTTTTAGACCTTGCTGTCCTTACATCACAGCAAATACCAGTTAACCTCCCCCACTCCCCAATCCTTTCTTCTGAGTTTCCTAAGAGTCAGTGTAGTGTCCTGATTATAGCACTGGCCTAAGGTTGAGGAGACAATGGTCCAACTTGCCGCTCAGCCATAAATCTCACTAGATGACCCTGGGCCAATCAACCACTAGCTGCACAGTCTCTTTCACAGGTTGTCATGAGGAAAAAATGGGTGGGGAGAGAAGCAGGTCTACCAACCTGAGATCATAGGAAGAAAGATGGCATTAAAAGAAAAAGGTAACTAGTTTACTTTCAGCTGCTGTTCAGAGGCAGACTTATAGCTCCTTAGTTACCTCTTGGCAATTGCAACTAAGTGGGTGAACAGTCTTCCCCAACCTGGTGCCCCCCAGAAGCTTTGGACGACAGCGTGGGGAATCTTTGGCCTGCCAGATGTTGCTGAACTACAAATCCAATCAGCCCCAGCAAGCATAGCCAATGACCAAGGATGATGTGAGTTGCAGTTCAGTAAAATCTGGAGGGCTCAAGCTTTCCCTGATGTCAGCCCCTAACCAGCACAGCTGATGAGAGCTGCTGCAGTCCCAAGCATCTGGTGGGTGCCAGGCTGGGAACGCAGCAAAAAAAGATCAGGTGATCTGCCTGTATTCTAAAGGATTCAGAAAGAACCCTCATCGAAGCTGTTCTGGGTATAAGCTTTCCTATATCTGAAGAAGTGTGCATGCACACGAAAAGCTTATACCCAAAACAAACTTAGTTGGTCTCCAAGGTGCTACTGGACATTTTTTTTATTTATTTCCTCATTGAAGCTGACACTCTTCTATGCCACTATGCACCCCTTGGTGGCAGCAGCCACTGCCTGTTCCTCCTCCAGGCTAAAACCTGACTTACGTTGGATGCTGCATCATTCTTCTCCTTTGGACCTCCATCCTCTGGATCACCTCGTGAGGGTGCAGCCTTTGGGCTGGAGATGCCGTGGCAGGGATGTGATGGGAAATAGACTGGTGGGTGGCTGGGAGGGGCTGTGGGATTGGGGCAGCAGCGTTGGCCAACGGGTGTGGGGGCGGCGGAGGTGGGACAGGGTGGGAAGAGGCATGCGAGGATATGGAAGGGTGGAAGGGGTGGACGGGGTGAGGAATGACATAGTCCACTTGCGAAGTGGGTTGTGGCGGCTGAGGGGGGACAGGGGGAGGGGGGTTTCCATGGGAATGGGGACATGCAGCAGCTTGATGATGAAGCGGCCGAGTCAAAGAGGCATCTGAAAAGGGGTAGCAGAGAACAACAAACCCAGTTAGTTCATTACAACTGTCTGCTAAACTAAGATCATCTACTGCTCTTGACAGCACCCCCCCAACAAAAAAATCAGATGCCCATGGCAGACGCTTCGCTTTACCCTGCCACAAGGGAAGGCGGCACCACTCATAGAATAGAATCATAGAGTTGGAAGAGACCACAAGGGCCATCAAGTCCAACCCCCTGCCAAGCAGGAAACACCATCAGAGCACTCCTGACATATGGTTGTCAAGCCTCTGCTTAAAGACCTCCAAAGAAGGAGACTCCACCACACTCCTTGGCAGCAAATTCCACTGTCGAACAGCTCTTACTGTCAGGAAGTTCTTCCTAATGTTTAGGTGGAATCTTCTTTCTTGTAGTTTGGATCCATTGCTCTGTGTCCGCTTCTCTGGAGCAGCAGAAAACAAGCTTTCTCCCTCCTCTATGTGACATCCTTTTATATATTTGAACATGGCTATCATATCACCCCTTAACCTCCTCTTCTCCAGGCTAAACATGCCCAGCTCCCTTAGCCGTTCCTCATAAGGCATCGTTTCCAGGCCTCTGACCATTTTGGTTGCCCTCCTCTGGACACTCAAGTAGGGTGAGCATCCTGCCAACTGCACCACTTTGCAGAGATCCTGCCAGCTGCCAATATGAAGCAGGGCATCCTTGGGGGGCCTCCCCTGCCCAACACATACACAGACTGCAGTCATTCTTACATGACATATAATGCCGGCAGGATGCCAGAGAAGCCTGGGGTGGTGGCTGAGGCTGGGGCTGGGCAACCATGTTCGCACTGTATCCATCTATGGCAATGGGCTGGCTGGGCGTAGCACCCGCCTGGTGCCCGTATATGGCTGTTCGGGAAGAGGCTCCTGGACAGCAGGGGTCAAAGGCTGATGCTCCGTGGAAAGAGCTGCTTCCGTGGTTCCTTATGCCATTGTTGCTTAAGTCCACTGGGAGTGCCTGCTGCAAGGAGGAGAGCAAAACAAAAGATTATTTGAATATTGGAACTGTGATCAAAAGGCTGCTATAGGACAAGTCACACAAAAACACATATGCACAATGCTGTCCAATAGCAAAAGACTAAAAAAGCTTTTGTCTCTGAGTGGTATGATTAACGGTTGCTATTAGTAAATTTAACAAGAGGGCAGCAACTAGTTTTTCACCATGAAATTGGCATCTTCCTTGTAAACCTGCTAGTCAGCAGATATAAGGAAACCCATTTGATCTCCACAAAGAGAGGAACCCAAAGAGCTACTTTAGGATTCAGAAATAAGAAGTTCCTCCTTGGGTCCAACCAAGGGCTATATTGGCCAACATTCCAGTTCAAGTCAGGGCACACAAGTAGTGCTTGGGAAAAGCCATGACTGAGGCCTGCCAGCAGCAAGAGGCATGGGGGAAATCTGAGTTTCCCTAGCCAGATACCCTAACTCCAAACTCTCCCTAATCCCACTTTTATCTCCACCAGCCTTTGCCCTCCGGATGTTTTGGCGGTAACAGGTTGACTGCATACATTTACATTTAAAGCCTGGGGCCCAAATATCTGAGAGAATGTCTGCCCTCATATAGACCTTTCCTTGCCTTGAGACCTGCAGAGGATGCCCTGAGTAGCAGCCCTGAGGCAGCATGTAGTGCATTAGTATGTCAGAACATCAGAAAAGCCTGCCCACTAGCTCAGGCCAAAGGCCCAACTAGTCCAGCACCCAGTTCTCACAGTGGCCTCCCAGGTGCCTGCAAGAAGCACACAAGCACACAAGCAGAACATCAGCGCAGCATCACACTCTTCAATTGTGATTCCCAGCAACTGCTATTCAGAGGCATACTGCTTCTGACAGTTGAGGCTAGCGGCCTAGTACCCTAGAAAAAGCACTCTGCACAGCACATGGAGAAACTATTATCCGTAACTCTTCACCATCACCACAGTGAAGCATTCTCAACCAAACCTGCCTGCTCATGGTACGTGGTGCCAGAACTGCTACTTGATCCTGCAGGTGCCGGCACTGGGGGAGGCCTTTCAACAGGGCAGCTGGATTCGCTGAACGATGGTGAGAGAGGGACGCTTGCGTGGGGGTTGTGGTGATGGTGATGGTGGAAATGATGGCTGTGCTGTTGGAAACAGCTGGCGTGAGGGTGCCCCAGGATGTGGTGGTTCTGCGAGGAGCCGCCGCATGGAGAATGCTGGGGGCAGCATGATGGCAGCCTTGGCATTGCAGGAGGGCCAGATTCCAGTGTTGTACTTGAGGTATTTCCTCTTGAGTCATCTTAAATTGGGGGTGAAAGAAACATGTGAGCTCAGCTGGTAACACAGGTACAGTAAAAGCCAAACCTGAAAACTCTGCAGGGTGTACAACTGGATTAGTCATTTGCTTATTAAAGTGAGACCAGTGTGACCTGCAACAAAATGTTGCCGTGTGAAACGCTCCTGTTCATGGTACCAGTTCGTCATGCCCTGCTCCATGATACTCCCCTCCTCCACCCCTCTTGTTTTGCATGCAGAAGGTCCTAGATTCGAATTCTCAGCACCTGCAAGTAGCAGATGATGGGGAGGACCCAGAGAGCCAGTGCAAGAAGAGTAGCCAGTCTTTGGCTAGACTTAGGCCAAGGTTTCAAGCTCCCTGGTGTGGGATTCCTCTGCACAAGCTGCATTACAGGGCATTCTGAGGCACTCTGCACTGGGCACCAGAGAAAAATTTTAAGACTCACCAGCAGCCCCTACAAACTGGATGCCCTGGAATGTGCTTCAAACTTTCCTGGGGCTGCACACTGTGAGTTTAGGTACAAGTAGTCACTCAAATGTTTGCCATTACAACGTTTTCAGTAAGAAACCCCAGCATTTCCAGGAACACATGCTCCCCCACTAGGATTACAACACAGTCAAGCTGACCTCAAGAGCCTGTGGAGTCTACATTTGCTATCCCAGTACAACAAATTGACCCCAAACTGGGTAACCCTCGGATAAAAAAATTTCAATGCAGCTCCCTGTACTAGACTCTCATGTCGTCAATTAAAAAAATACACAGGAAGGAAACACTGGCCCCAGAAATTCTTTGCCTCTCCAGCAAAAGCATGCACTACCAAGCCAGCATTTTCACCTACTGCAGAACAGTAAAAAAAATAAAAATTAATACCTCCTGCCGGATTCCCTGCAGTCCCACTATTGGTGAGGACAACCAAAGGCTCTGGGGCCAAGGAGGACTGGCTGTTGGAGATGCTAGAAATTACGTCAGAGACCTGCTCTGAGGTCGTGACACTAGGGCCGCCATCGGACGTGGAATTTGCAGTCTGAGATTCCACTCTAGATGAAGTTGTTGGCACAACAGTGGGCTCTGTATAAAAATGACAAACAACATAAAGAAATTTAAGCACCTGCAGCCTGTTTAAGTGGGTTATGACTAAGAACTCATTTGACACACATCTTGGGCAAACACAAGACAGACAATGTGGGGTTACTATGTGGCTGGCTGTGCCCAAACAGTACCCTTTGGTGCATAGAACCAGTGTAACAGTGATATATTTACAGCACCAACCTCAATAGTTCCACAGTTATTCATATCAGGATCAGTTTCACATTGTTGTGTCAAATGTGCCCATGGGCTGAAAAAAGGCTGGCAACCCCTGATTTATTCTGATCGCATCTGTGTTGGGGGGCAGACCTGCAAAAGTTCAGGGTGCCAACAGTAACATCTGAGGATGCATGTATGCAAACAGAGGAGCGATCCAGAGAGAGTTTTTCATGTCTGAAACATCATGAAAGGCAGCCCTGAGCCTGGCCAGACCACAAAGTATCATGTCTGCACTCCCTTATGTGATGCAAGCAGCTTTTAACATGGCAATCCAAAAGTCAGGAGTTTCAACGGCCAGCTAACACACCTTGTTTCTTTTCAGAACATTAATCGGCTTCTCACTGATGGGAGGGTCAAGGCTCTGTCACTGCTGCAACCTACCGTCCTCATCCACTGTGAGGTCCACTACTTCTGCTGCATTCTGTCTCAGGGGCTGAATGACTGTGGAGATTCTACTACGGTTCCGCTGCTCCTGTGGCCGTGAAGCATGCGAGTTTGAACTGTGGCCCCAGTGGGATCGAGAATGCCCAAGTGACGATCGAGACCTGGAAGCATAAAGTACAAATGCCTGAAAACTCAAAACAAAGGTTCTCTTTTTTTACCATGACAGGTCTGGTAAGATGATCACTTCTCCAATCTGTACCACCAACAGCTTCAGATAATTCAATTCAAAACTGAGTTTTGTTTTAAGTGGTATTTTGTTTTCCAGATCAATTGTGGGCCACCTTCAGTAACATGTGCTCTATTTAGGGTCCAAGGTTCAATCCCTGGCATCCCCAGGTAGGTCTGGGGGCAGGGGCAGGCGGAGGAGACTCTTGTTTGAAGCCAAACTTAATGACTGGCTGGTGTACAGCCTTGGCTACCTGTTACACCTGAAGCAGAGGTCATGGTTTACTGCTCCACAACAAGTCACAAACCCTGGCTTGGACATAATGGGAAATCAGGACACCCTAGGTTGTTTATCCCACTCATGCCGGGGAACAGTGAAACCAGAGTGATTAGGCAATGTACACCTACATGCTACTTGTTCACATTAGAAAGTCTGGCTCCTCAAGAGAAATGTGTAACAAATTTGAAGTTTGAAATTAATTAAATAACAATAACAATAAAAAAAACTTACTAATAATAAAAAAGAAAGCCCGGCTTCTCATTACATGTGACCGCTTTAGTGTGGAGACAGTTCTTAGCTAGATAGCTCAGCCAGGGCCAGCTGACCCAGGATGCATGGTGAGACAACTGCCTCAGGTGGCAGGATCCACAGGGTCAGCAGAGCTGGCCTCCAAGGGGCACGCGGTTTACTGCCGCTGCAGCAATGGCTGAGGTGCACTCCTTGGAGGATGGATCTGCCTCCACTCCACAACCCACCCCCACGCCACAGCAGCCTCTTGGCCCTGGAGTGGTGTGTGTGTGTGGTCGCCATTTTGTGGTTCGCATCAGGTGCCAAAATGTCTGGCACGAGCCCTGTGGATCAACGGTCTGAATAGAAAGCTAAGGCAGCTTTCTATGTCCACAAGACTCTCAACGATAGTGGCACTAACTAGTCTGTGTCAACTAATATTGAGTTTGCATTCTCTTAAGAACATACCGTGCAACAGCACATGGGCTATCTTTGCAAAATTCTAGCCCCAAGTAGGTATAGGTTGGTCCACCACATACTGGCTAGTGGTCCATGATGACCTGTCACAATCCAGTCTCATTGTCCCAAGAATATGTAAACAGATTTTCTACTGCAGTGTGGCTTTGGAGAGTATTGAATTACAGAGTGGGAGAGATTCAAAAGGACAAGGCTTAGACTGGACCTAGCTTAACTGTTAAACTGCAGGTGTGAATGCACATTAAAATAAGAGTAAAAAATGGCACATATGCTACCTTTTACATCACTAATGTACAGATCTAATGAGCAAATGTAGTGTCATTATATGCAAGAGCCTCAAATCTAAATTCATACTTTTATTATGTTTATATATCCTTTGCTATATATGAATGCTTTTTTAACCTCATTACACAAAAACAGGAAGCCACTGTAACAAAACTGAATACTACATAGCCTATTCAGAAAAAGCATGATGTGAACCTCAGGTTTGCCAGAGCATCTTCACTACCCTTCATCCAATCAAAGATCAAATTATAGGTACCCATTTTAACAGTAATGTTAGACTGTTAAATTGAGTATTCATAACTGCATCCCTGATTGGATCAAGAGTTTTGCCAACACAGAATTAAAATTACAAAATCTGTATTAGGAAAATTAAGAAGCCAAAAGATCAGGAAACCAAAATAACTCTGACAAGGCATAGACTGCATGGCTTTAACAACAGTCAAAATACCTTCCCCCCCTCTCTCCTCACTATCTAGCCTGATGGTGTGTGCTAGAAAATTCCAAAGCGTACACACTATTTTGTGATATTTTGATTGGCCTAATAAAGGTATTGCCCTATTACATATTTGCAACTTTTCTTAGAGGCCAACATAAGCTACCTTTACTTTTTGAATTAAAATTAGAGCATTCTGCAAAAGATCCCAAGTACAGTGGTACCTCAGGTTACAGACTTCGCTATCCCAGAAACAGTACCTCGGGTTAAGAACTTCGCTTCAGGATGAGAACAGAAATCGTGTGGTGGCAGCAGGAGGCCGCATTAGCTAAAGTGGTACCTCAGGTTAAGAACAGTTTCAGGTTAAGAACGGACCTCCGGAACGAATTAAGTACTTAACCCGAGGTACCACTGTATACAGTCATGGGGAAAAGAAGACACCCTCTTTGAATTTTGGGGGGTTTTTAACATATGAGGACATAATAACATTCACTTGTTCTTTAGCAGGTTTTAAATTAGGTAAATACAATCTCAAATGAACAGCACATGACATATTACACCATGTCATGATTTATTTAACAGAAATGAAGCAAAAATGGAGAAGGCATGTGTGAAAAACTAAGTACAGTGGTACCTCGGGTTATATTCGCTTCAGGTTACATACGCTTCAGGTTACACACTCCGCTAACCCAAAAATAGTGCTTCAGGTTAAGAACTTTGCTTCAGGATAAGAACAGAAATCGTGCTCCAGCGGTACGGTGACAGCAGGAGGCCCCATTAGCTAAAGTGGTCTTCAGGTTAAAAACAGTTTCAGGTTAAGAACAGACCTCCGGAACGAATTAAGTACTTAACCCGAGGTACCACTGTACACCTTATGATTCAATAGCTTGTAGAACCACCTTTAGCAGCAATAACTTGAAGTAAACATTTTCTGTATGACTTTTAGTCTCTCACATCGTTGTGGAGGAATTTTGTCCCCCTTTTCTTTACATTATTGCTTCAGTTCATTGCGGTTTACTGGCACAGCACATTTAAGATCCCACCACAGCATTTCAATTAGGTTGAACTGGGCCATTGCAACACCATGATTCTTTTCTTTTTCAGCCATTCTGTTGTATTTTTGCTGGTGTGCTTGGGATCATTGTCTTGTTGCATGACCCAATTTTGCCCAAGCTTCAATTGTTGGGCAGATGGCCTCACATTTTACTCTAGAATACTTTGGTATACTGAGGAGTTCATGGTCGACTCAATGACTGCAAGGTTTCCAGGTACTGTGGCTGCAAAACAAGCCCAAATCATCACCCCTCCACCACCGTGCCTGACAGTTGGTATGAGGTGTTTGTGCTGACATGCTGTGTTGGGTTTTTGCCAAACATGGTGCTGTGCATTATGGTCAAACATCTCCACTCATCTGTCGAAAGGACACTGTTCCAGAAGTCTTGTGGTCTGTTCAGATGCAACTTTGCAAACCTAAGTCATGCTGTCATGTTCTTCTTAGAGAGAAGAGGCTTTCTCCTTGGCAATCCTTCCAAATAAACCATACTTGTTCAGTCTTTTTCTAATTGTACTGTCATGAACATTAACATGTAACATGCTAACTGAGGCCTGTAGAGCCTGAGATGTCTCTTTTGGGGTTTTTGCAATTTCTCTGAGCATTGCACGGTCTGCCCTTAGGGTGAATTTGCTGGGACGTCCACACCTGCGAAGATTGGCAACTGTCTTGAATGTTTTCCACTTTTGAATAACCCTTCTTACTGTAAAATGATGGACTTAAAATTGGTTGGAGATAGCCTTATAATGCTTCCCAGTTTCAGGGGCAGCAACAATTGCTTCTCTAAGAGCATTGTGTCATTTTTCCTCCTTGGCATTGTGTTAAAACATACCTGAATGCTCCAAACCAGCAAACTGCTAAATTTTCAGCTCTTATAGAAGTGGACACACTTGTAGATGATCAAATTAAGCAAGGGCATTTGCTTAGCAGCACCTGTCTGCTACTTAGTCCCTTAATTCCTAGGAAAGCAGTAAGGGTGTACTTAATTTTTCACACATGGCCACTCCATTTTGGCTTTGTTTTTGTTAAATACATCATGACGGTGTAATATGTAATGTGATGTTGTTCATCTGAGGTTGTATTTACCTAATTTTAAGACCTGCTAAGGAACAGGTGATTGTTATTATGTCCTGATATGCAAAACCACAGAATTCAAAGAGGGTGTACTTTCTTTTTTCCATGACTGTATATCAGTATTTTACAACAATGTCAATAAAGTAACCAGGTACACATTAAAGTTGCTGTTTCAGCATTTCCAAGTCTTTAGTTCATTCAATGCCTAGGTCAGAGCTTTCCAAACTTTTCATGTTTGTGACACACTTTTTAGACATGCGTCGTTTCGCGACACAGTAATTCAGTTTAACTAGCAAACCGAAGGTTAAACTAACCCCTTTCCGGCCCTGGGAGGAGCGTGGGGAGCGTTCACATGACACATACTGCAGCCGACACACTAATGTGTCGTGCAGGGTGGATTTGATTTAAATCAAATCGATTTAAATCACAATTTAAATCACTAGTCAGTAAGATTTGATTTAAATCATTTTTTCACAGAAAGACTCATTCTTGCTGGTATAATCTTAATATTGACAACCAGATGAAGCTTTCATTTTTGGAATAATAAATTATCTGAGTAGTTTTCATAGTTATATCAAAAATTACTGATTTGGTTAAACTATCAGGAATACATAGATAACTATGAAATTATGGTGAGGTTTAATAAGTTAACTGTTTATGGAAGACACAAGATCTACCCACTCTGGAAGAATGGCAGATGAAGGTGATGGACTACATGGAACTGGCGGAAATGACTGGCAGAATCCGAGACCAGGGAGAAGAGTCGGTGGAAGAAGATTGGAAGAAATTTAAAGACTATTTACAGAAATATTGCAAAATTAATGATTGTTAGAATGATATCAGAATGAAGTTAAGTGGCCTTAGCAGCAATGTTATAAAGGAGTATGTAAAAATGGATTGTTAACAGGTGAGAATCTAAAGTTATAATATATTAAGTTAAAGGATTAAGATAAAAACAAAGAGGGAAAGGACTTGCTGAATGGACTAACTGAACTGGAATACAAAAAAGGGAGGTGTGAGGAGGTCAGGGTAACAAGTAAATGAAAGACAAGACATGGAAAGATTGATTTGTTTTTAAGTGTTCTTATTTTTCTGTATTTTGTTTTTTTTTTCCTCTTCTTTTTTTCTTGTTTTTGTAACTTTTTCTGAAACATTAATAAATATTATTTAAAAAAAAATAAGTTAACTGTTTATATTTGGACAACTTTTCTGCTGCACTTTTATTGGAAGGAGAAAAATAATCACTTCCTTAATAACAATTTGAACAATTTATTTAACTGAAACAATAACATTATAGCACATGTATCCATGTTTGTTAACTGATGTGGTTAAACGGTTTAAAAAAAAAAAACTTAGACTGAGTTTTAGCACACATGAAAATCTTAAAACAAATCCTTATTTCCTGATGAATAGCCTTTGGACTATAATGTAACTTAAATAAAAAACTATCTTTAGAAAGATTTTTCCTCCAAAAGCATTTTATTTTAAAAATCTGATTTAAATCAAAAAAATCTGATTTAAATTTTTAAAAATCCGATTTAAATTAAAAATAAAATAGAAATCATTGATTTTTATCCACCCTGGTGTTGTGACACACAGTTTGGAAAGCTCTGGCCTAGGCTGACCATGGCCTCATGCAAGTTTCTTTTGATTTCTCTCTCCTATTTTAAAACTGATTCCAACTGACTGAACCAGTAGGAAATCGGACTCCTTGATGAATCCAGTGCTTGATGAATCCATGGACAAATGAGTGAGACTCATGCTGGGCATAAAACTGGGGTGAAAACTACAGTTAAAATAATCTTTAATAACAAACGTGATCCCATGATTTAGACAGGCAATAAGCTGGATATTATCAGCTGTGATCAGGAATCTCTGCATGCTGAGGGAAGGGGCTTAGGGTGGCAGAATAATTTTAGACTAGGAAGGGATTGGGTTTTGTTTTTTTTAATGTACGTATTGTTAGAACTAACGGC
Source organism: Podarcis pityusensis (assembly GCF_964106645.2). NCBI lineage: Eukaryota > Metazoa > Chordata > Lepidosauria > Squamata > Lacertidae > Podarcis > Podarcis pityusensis. Next base: position 48,498,244 of record NC_138039.1, on the reverse strand, counting down.
AAAGCTCCCATCAGTTCTACTGGGTGAGGGATCCATACATTTTGAGAGTCTGAAAAGGGAGGAGACAAGACTTTGCTTGGGTCTCTTCTCATTTGCTGAGGAGACTGAATTCAGAAGGTTTATTCATTTATCTTTGATCAAGGCATCACGGCATCTATTAGCAGAGTTTCATCCAGGATGACACTTTAAAGCACTGCTGCAAGATGAAAGACCAAAATAATTGACAGCTTGAGAACTATATGCATATCTCTCCCTAGTACAACTACAGATTATTCCTGCAGTTAGATGGAAAGAGGCTTTCATGTGCAGCACAAATAAAATAATAATATATGGTTTAATGAAGCAGGAGCAAGGAAGATGGTGAGGCCTAGAGTAAAATGAGAGAGAAAAGAAAAAAGGAACCATGTATTAAAAGTAAACTCACATTTGTTGACTTACTTTACATTCCTATACAATGGCAGGACCAACTTTTCATATGCCTGAGGCACAGGAAGGACTCACACTGGAAAGCTATGAAGTAATCCTATTAAATGAATTGTGTGGTAACTGGTTGTCTGTGTTGAGGCAGATATATTATGAGGTAGCTGTAAATATATTTGAGAGTAACCATAGAGCAAATAAATCGTGTTTTCAGCCTGAAGTCATGTACTGCCTTGTTTAGTAAAGCTCCGTTTTGAACCCAGGATGGCAGCTAGAGAAACTCAAGACCCGGAGACAGAGCAGCCGAAATTAACAAAATATTGAGGTAAATAACCGAAAGGACAAACTTCTGCTGCTTTGCCAGTAGAAAGCAATGTTCTAGTTTAAAGGTAGCCGACATAAGCAGCTGCTATAAACCATGTTAGGCCACTGGCCCTGCTTGCTCAGTGGGATTTAAACGGACTGGCTGCATCAGATAGGAGTCCTTTCCAGCCTTATCTAGAGATGCCAGGAATTAAACTTTGGGTCTTGCAAAGCAGCTGGTTCTCTGTGGAGAAACAGCCCTCCCTCCCAAATTCTTTTTTTTAAAAAATGTTTTTTATTATGTTTTTCACAAACAAAAATAAAACAATCTTTTATAGTCATCATTTTATGTCATCTTATTTACACTGCGTATATTCACGCCCTGACTTCCTTCCCTGCTTCAGTTTTCTTAATATATATCTTCTCTTGCAGATTCTTATTCACCTTCTATAAACATCACAGGATTTATGTTAACCCTGCTAGTTTTTAAACTTCTACAGTTAATTCTTATGTGTGCAACCCACTCTTCTTCAAACTTTGTCCCTTTTTGGTCTCGAATTTTATAAGTCATTTTAAATATAAGTCATAATTCTGTATACTCAAAAAAATTATCCTGCCATTCCATTACCGTTGGGATCTCCTGTAATTTCCACTTTTGAGCCTCCCAAATTCTATTTCTAAGGCAAAGCCTTGTTTTAACAGAATGCGTAACAGCATTCACACTACTGAACGTAAAGCGAAATCTGTACAGTATATAAATGGTCCTCACTTTCATATACAAGGTATACAAGGGCGGCTGGCTGTTTAACACTGCATTGACTCAAAATAGCAGTGACTCTGGGAGAAGGTACACGAGGGAATGAAAACTGGTCAAATCTGATTTGTCAAGTTATTGGACATTGCATCTCATCCCACTGAACAAGAGTGGGATGAGCACCGTCGACTCCATGCAAATCTTACTAGTTGGGAAGATACCCTGGTCGGAAAGAAAAGGGGTGTCTCAAAGAGGCAGTTAATGGCTGGGCGGGGTATAAATAATAAAATTATTATTATTATTATTATTATTATTATTATTATTATTATTAGGTAGATCTGTTAGAAGAAGTCAGTTGGGGGGAGTGGTCAGCCAGTAATCAAGATGGCTGCAAAACTCACGAGTTCCTGCCCTCAAGTATATAATTCCTCTTCAAAACAGCCAACTAACTGGGAAAACTTGAAAACTTTTACCCGAATTCAAGAAATATGCTGAGATAAAAACAAGGGGGTATAAATAACTTTCTCATGCCACGGGAACACCAAGAAGAAGCCAGGGCAATGAGCCAGCAAAGAGTGAACATGGCGCCCGAACCAGTTAAGACGGCAGAAGCTGCGGCAGAAAAGGGTGCAAATGCAGACCTGAGAGGGGACAACATGAAGAAAAGCTTTGAAAACTGCTTCACGAGAATATGGATATAAAATCAAAGAATTTTCAAAACAGACTTAAAGGGTTAATCTTAGCAGGGGCTTTGTAGAAGGGGCAGAAAGTGACAAGATAGTGGTTTAAATTGCAAATACCTGCCTTGGAACTATCCCTAGGGGATACAGTGGTGCCTCGCAAGACGAAATTAATCCGTTCCGCGAGTCTCTTCGTCTTGCGGTTTTTTCGTCTTGCGAAGCACGGCTATTAGCGGCTTAGTGGCTATTAGCGGCTTAGCGGCTTTAAGAAAAAGGAAACAAACTCGCAAGAACTCGCAAGACGCTTCGTCTTGCGAAGCAAGCCCATAGGGAAATTCGTCTTGCGGAACGACTCAAAAAACGCAAAACCCTTTCGTCTAGCGAGTTTTTCGTCTTGCGGGGCACCACTGCACTGAGTGAGCCCACAGAGCCCTATCAACTCGTTCATGTGTTTCAGCCCCTCCAAGAGACATTATTATATATAATATATTTACATAGATTTTAGGAAAAAAGATATGGAGAACGCTTAGGAATGTGGAAAATATAACTTCTGAAAATCAACCAATTATGGTTCTCCAGGATCTATCTCAGGACACCTTGAAAAAAGGTGAGAATTTCACCTAGTAACATCTAGATCAGGGGTAGTCAACCTTTTTATACCTACTGCCCACTAATGCATCTTTCTTGATGGTAAAAGTTCCTTACCGCCCACCAGTGCTCAATGGAAAGAGGAACCCCCTACCACCCACCTAGAATCCTGAAACACCCACTAGTGGACGGTAGGGACCAGGCTGACAACCCCCGATCTTGATTATCAGAAGTGGGAATCAGATTATCACTGAGCATTCACTTTCTGTCTAATATTCAACAGAGGAAATTAAGTTTTTTTGGCTGCAAACCTCTGGGAAGTAGCAGAGCTTTTGCAACTTCTGGAGTTGGAATGACTCTCTGAATTGCTAAGCTTTTTGCAACAAGAAGGCACTGACTCAGGAGAAGAGAACCCAGTGGAGTCTACCTATAGTAGATCTTGTAGCACAAAGATAGCACAAGGAAAAGCAGGCCAGACTTCTCTACTCTCAAGCAACTAGAAAATGAACAATTAAGACCCTTCTCTGAGGTGTTAAAAATAATTTATTCAAGATGAAGCCATACAATTGGCTAGACAAAGCAGTAATTATAGCACATGTACCCCTTGAAGTTAAGATCTAAGCTAATATTTAAAATGTACTCATCATGTGTACTTATGGTATGTTCTATACCCCAATGGTGCAGGAGTGCCCTCTAGTGTCTATAGAGGACACATACAGAGTTGTATTTTACTGTTTTAAGTTGAATGTTGAATTGTTTTTTAGTTGTGGGGAAGGGAGGGTGTATTTACAAATAAGAAAGCAAGATGGCATCAAATAAGAAGAGTGGAAGTATAACTATGATTACCTTGAATTTAAAAGAGATGGGAGATCCAATAAAACATGTTCAACTGGCAAAATATCTTTATAATAGGTAACCAAATATAGTTTGTTTACAGGAAATACATGTGGATCAGAAAAACACCTTATTTACCGTATTTTTCGCTCTATAAGACGCACCAGACCACAAGACGCACCTAGTTTTTGGAGGAGGAAAACAAGAAAAAAAATATTCTGAGTCTCAGAAGCCAGAACAGCAAGAGGGATCGCTGCGCAGTGAAAACAGCAATCCCTCTTGCTGTTCTGGCTTGTGGGATAGCTGCGCAGCCTGCATTCGCTCCATAAGACGCACACACATTTCCCCTTACTTTTTAGGAGGGAAAAAGTGAGTCTTATAGAGCAAAAAATACGGAAATTAATCTTGGGTAGGACGATTCATAGCAATAGGGTCAAATAAAAGAAGACGAGTTGTGATCTTAGTTCATTCTCAACTTAATTTTCAGGTCATTAAAGTACTAAGAGATCCAAATGGTAGATCTATTGTTATAGAAGGAACCCTCAGTGGGACATGTTAGGTAACTCTGAATTCAGTTTATGTGCTGAATACTGGCCAAATGCCATTTTTACAAAAACCTGTGTCACGCCTCAATGAATTTTTCTTCTTATGATTCAATAATTGGAGGAAGATTTAAATTGGAGTGCAAGTAGCCTTTCACATAAAGACCTAACTGATTCTGCATGGAAAAAGCAATGCAAAACAACAGTGGAGTTTAAAAAGGGCAAGGAACAACTGAAATTGTTGAGAACATTGTAAGAGTGGGGTCTATGGGATATATGGAGTGAGTGGAATCCAGTGGCTACAACTCACGTTTGTCTCCCCTGTTCATAGCTCACAATCTTTAGACTTTAGACTAACCTCTGCCCAGTGTCAGAATCTCAAATATAAAAGCTAGGTGCCAAATGGCTCCTTAAACCAAGGTTACAGTTGCCAAAACAGAATGTCTAGTTGCCATTTTAGGGCAACATGGCTCTAAAGTCTTAATTTTTCAAATGAAGGACTGACTGTGATTGATTGTTAAACATCTGGCTAGTTCAGATGACAACCCTGAGCTAGGTTAAGATTGAGGACAGTCCACATATATATAGACTTATTCCTACCTCTTTTTCTTAATGGTGACAAGGGCCATTGATATCATAATATTCTTCACAGCTGAGAGCAGGACAGTAAAGACAAGCTACAACAATTAACTATAATGTTGTTCATCGCTCCTTCTCAGGCTGCACAGAAAAAGCATTTTGGTTCCTGAAATCCATTCTGATTGTGCAGTTAAAATACAAATGATTGAATTATCCAGTCCAGATCCAATGATCCCCAGACATGCACCTCCAGATGGTGGAGATGTCAGGCACCATCCTGGGGCCCAGGCAACTTCACTTGGTCACAAGTAGCCAATTAGTGCAAAATGCGCCTGGCACCTGGCTAATTTCGAACTCTGCCTCCTTTTTAAAGGAAGTGCAGACAGCTCATATTGGTGAAATTAACATAACAGAACACACTCGAGTGAGCGCACACTTCCTATTAATTCTGTCAGAAAATGTGACCTGTATTTGGTCTTTTAGTCCTGTCCTTGTAACCAATCAAATGGTAAAAGAAAAACTTAATGCATCATTGGAACAAAAACTAAGAAAAATAATAGAAGGATTGCTGTGAGAAACAATAAAGGCAGTGTTTAGAGGAGTATGTTTCAAGAAAAATCAGGACTGAATAAAATCTACAGGACACAAAAGATGCAATTGGAACAGGAAGTCTCTTCCCTAGAACAAAAGCATAGGACAAGAACTTCAAAACAAGTTTACTAACTATTGCAAATTAAGCAAAAATAACTAGAAGCAACAGAAATAGATAAAACAATGGTACAATTATTGTATTTAAAGCAAAAATATTATTACTATTTTTGCTGCCAAGTTGCAAAAAGAGAAACAAAGCAATAACTACAGGTATAAAAATAAAGGCAGGAGAAAGGGTTTATAGTACAAAATTAATATGTGCAGAGTTTTTCTCCTTTCTGTACACCTCCACCTCTCTCTAGAAGAAATTAAGAAATTTTTAGACACTACAGCAGGGGTAGGCAACCTAAGGCCCGTGGGCCAGATCCGGCCCAATTGCCTTCTCAATCCGGGCCGCAGACAGTCCAGGAATCAGCGTGTTTTTACATGAGTAGAATGTATCCTTTTATTTAAAATGCATATCTGGCTATTTGTGGGGCACAGGAATTCGTTCTTTTTTATTTCTTAGAAAATATAGTCCAGCCCCCCACATTAGCTGAGGGACGGTGGACTGGCCAACGGCTGAAAAAGGTTGCTGACCCCTGCACTATAGCGATACCTATAACTAAAGGAGGAGGACAGTAAATGTATGGGAAAAGAGGAGATAAAGGAAGTAATTAACAATGATATTGTAATGATATTTTAGCTGATAACAGACTTCCTGCAACCTGGAGACATTCAAAAATAGTAGTTATTCCCAAGCCTCGCAGGGACCATCCAATTTTGAGTCACACAGACCAATCTCTTTATTCAATGTTGACCAATCTCTGGCCAACCTTTCTTGACAATTATAAATACCCAGACTCCTAAGAAGAGGGGAGAGGAGAGGAGGCTGAGGGAACCCTCCACAAGGGAGGGTGTTTGAAAAAGGGTGGGGGGCTGCCAGCTCTGCGGGCAAGGGGTGCCATAACTGGGCTCCTGAGCCCCACAGGGGTGTCGCAGAAAGAATGTATTTGGTCAAGGGAGCAATGGACTCAAAAAGGTTGAAAACCTGTGCTGTATGTAATTAAATGCATACATCTGAAGAGAAGGGTTCTCTTGCTCTAAATTTAGAATCAGCATCCAACTGTTGCAGAGGCAGAAGGACAGGGACTAGAGAATATCTGTACCATCAGATGGTGAAAAGGAAAGAGCACAACTAGGCAGAAGATTTAACACACGACAAAAATGGCAATGATCTGGCCCATACCAGGGGCTGCCTATAGCTAACTTGGAAGTTCCAACTACGATAGGGTGAGAGAAATCAATACAATGAAGTTTAAGCAGTGTTAGAAATTGGGATAGAAAAGCTAGGGCCAAACGGCTTCTGGAATCTGGGTTATAGGCACAAAATCAGAATGGCTAGTTGCCATTTTCCCCCAGTGCAGCAGCACATTCCATTTATTTTTGCGAAATAGGTCTATGACATCAAAATTCTTGGAAGAACAGGTCCAACAGCATAATCATAGCCATTTCTACACAGAAACAGATCCTACTGAATGAATTCAAAAGGGTTTACACCAAGGCAAATGGGAATGAGATTCTACATGTGAAGAATTCTTCTGAATTCCTGGCAAACTGAGATCAACATTTGCAATCACCTAGAAAACTTTCCTTATCCATCAATTTTCATTAGACAAATCTCTATTTCACAATATGGAATTCTGTACAGAACAATTCACCCCATGAGAAAAATGCATGCATTTAGAATGCATTTTACATTAAGTCTTTAACAAAATGTTACATGGGGGAAAATATAATAATTATTTCTTTTTTAAAAAAACAGATATTCTACTAACACTATAGGTTTTCTGTTTTAAAAACCAAATTTCGGCAAAAAACTAATTCAGGCGTGTTTAATAACATGAAATAAATGACAGTTTAGAAGAAATTTTTAATACAACTATGTGAACGTCATAGCTTTCTGGCAAGAACAACACAAGGGCGGGGGAATCCCATAATGAAGGCTCTGCTAATTCCAACTGCAAACAGTCTATCCACCAATTTCCCTAGAGGAAATTGGTTCCTGAAACCAATTTCCAACCAACAAAGACAGCCTGCCAGGGGAAGTTCACCTGGAACCTTCACCTTTAGGTGCCAGGCAAAAAATGGTTCCTCTTTAACCAGGCCTTAGGCTGATTGACATCCAATGCCCTTTTAAAATGTGTTGGGTTGTTTCTATTTTTAATTTGTTTGAGTATTAGCATACTTGAGCATTGCTGTCTATGGCTTCTTTAAAGTGCTGAATACAGAAAACAAAAGTGTGGTTTTTAAAAAGGCGGGTGCATATGTAGCCCGGAGAAAACATGTTGGAGTTGTAGCCAGGGGTTGAAGTCAGGCCAATTAAGAAAGGTGATTGTTTTAAACTTTTATCTTTTTATTTAAAATAAACAAAAATTATCCAGGAGCAGCAAAAATGTAATGTGTTTTTTAAATCAACTGTGATGTCTTAGCATTCTAAGATCAGCAGTTAATAATGTTTTATATAAATTGGTATAAATTAGGGAGAAATGAACATGTGAAAAAGCCCTAACTTACAATGAACACAGGAATTCTGAAGCTCATCATCAGTAATAATATTTCCCCCATTGAAAACATAAGCTCTCTTTCTCATTACGTCATATATAATACACAGCTCTTAATACAAAAAGAAACATAAAAGGGAGCTTATGTAGTAACTTGGTTATATTTTGAAGTTCGAATTAAGTGCATTGTAAAAAATATTCTCCTTCTAATCATTTCAACAAAAAATATAGCACCCAAAGTAGAAAGCCACAGTTATACATCTCTGAATTATTTCAAAAGCAAAATACCAAGCCTATGGAAGTACACATATACCTTGGGCAGGAATTTTTTTAAAGGTGAACATACTGTGTGTGCTATTACTTAATCTAAAACAGAAGGACTCAATGTTTATACCAAATTATATAAAGAAACTAACGTGTAGTAATTTTGTCTCTTGATCACACTCCACATTTATCAACATGATTTGCCCTGAAAAGAAATAACTGACTAACTCTCCAGACATTCATTAGACCTCATACTGTTTTGAAGAGACTTCAAACATTAAACTCTAACCTGCCTGCTACTATGTGGGAAGGGCAGGGAGCCATCTAAGTTATGTTTATCCTGGATGGCTCCCACATCCCTTTGCATTTGAAAAAAGCTTTATAACCAAGACTTTTGAGTACTCTGACTTGTTGCCACTGTCCTGTGTCCTCCACTGATAACAGCACCAGCTTACCTGTGTGGGGAGAAGGTGACAGTCCTAAGTCACCTTCCAGTCCCTCCCAGCAGCAACAAAGTCAGATCACTAATGTGTTGATTAGAATGCTCTTTTCAAATGCAAAGGGCTGTGAGATCCCTAGTTGTGTTTCTGTTGTGCTATTGGCTGGGAGGCATTTTTCCTCCTGTGCTCTCAGTGGTCAGTTGCACCATTTGAATGGTTCAGCAGCCGAATACTAGAACTATGCATCAGGACGTGATCTCATTCAGGGAATTCTTAGTTGCAAAATGCACTCCGCACCCGCTTATTATGAACCCTGACTTTAAGGAACAGCTGTTCAATAAAGTCCAACCCTTATTCACAAAGTTATTATCATATTCCAAAAGAAAAGAACATTGGCCTTACCGGTAACTTTCTCCAACTGTTACAATCTCTACTTCACTGTCTGTTGAGGTAACATTGATTTCTTCATTGGCAGTGACTTGGGGGGTGGAGGATGCTTCGATCACCACCACATCTTCATCAATACTCCCTGAAAGGCAGAACGCAAAGGAAACAGAAGACTGAAATAAGTTGCATTAGATTTGAATTCCACAAGGTATTAACTATATATGGTGCAAAATGGAGGCAATCAGTAAGTGTTGCAGAAGATGTAACTTACAAAAAGTAATAATACACCTCTTCTGCGCCAGTTACATTTAGTTTTAGTAAGACTGCAGCCACTTTCAGTGGTGCCTGGAAGCAGCTTTGGCCCAAAATAGACCAGGAGCTATTTGATTGGTCAGGAGCAGATTAGAGCTACCAAATTGTTGTTGTCAGATCAGAGTAACTCAGCATTGTTTAATTTATATCCCGCTTTTCTGTGAAGTTCAAGGAAAGACACATGGGAGATTGGAGCACAACCTCTCATCCAGGCACCAACTGACTCAGTGTCAGCAAAATGCTTGCCTCACGTGCCTTCATACACAGGGAATCTGCAGCCCTTCAGATGATGCTGGACTTTCTCACTGGATCCAGACATAAGAAGATAAGATGATCCCTGCTTGACCAAGCCAAAGGCACATCTAGTACAGCTTCCTGTACTCACAGTAGCCAACCAGATGAGCCAAATGAGCAAGAGCAGGAGCACAACAGCATCTTGTTGACCTGCAATTTCCAGCAAGTGGTATTTAGAGGCATTATGCCTCTGACAGTGAAGGCAAAGCTGGTAGCATGGTCAGCGGTCATTAACATCATGGTCAATGGTCAGGAGTTGGAAGTCTAGAAATATCTGAATGGCTGCACATTCCCTGCCATACAGTTTCAATGGAAAGCAGATAATTGAGAATGAATTTGTAACCTCGGAAACTGTATTTTATTTTCAAAGCTGTGACTAAGCATGCCCTGAAAAACATTTCTAATTCCTAAGCATGCCCCAACACAGTAGGCTTTTACAGACTTTCCTGGATTGTGTCGTATTTCAGTTTAAACTCAAGAGTCACTGAACACGTAAAATAAAGCTTTGTCTTACAAGTGAAGTCAGGTCCTACGACTGTCTAATTTCTGCATGTACAAAGAGAGAAGCCATACAGTGCAAATGAATGGTCAGCAATACACACAACACATAGTTAAGATATGGAATTTGCTATCTCAAGATGTAGCAACATAGATAGCTTTAAAGGGGATCAGACAATTTCAGTGGCTGCTAGTCATGAGAATTGTGTATTACCTCCAGGATCAGACACACCATACCAATATCTGTCACAAAGAAACATTGGGCTTCCCATTAGGCCATTTGGTTGGGTCCCAGAGGAAACAATATGCCAGCCTATGCCTCTGAACTGATCAAGCAGAGAACTCTTCTTATGCTGAGGCATCCAAAAGATGAAACGCTATAGTAAGGTGCCTTTTACTACCCTCACATAGACTGAGTGCAAGTGCGTAGCAGTCATGACAAAAAAGTACCATTTCTAAATGCCTGCCCTCTAGAACAACAATCATGGAACCAACCGGAGGGGCAGCAGGAACTCTGGATTTAATCTTAAGCAATGTAGAGGTGTTAGATACAAATGTTATTGAACTGACTGGAAACTGTGGCTATAGTGCTATCCAATTCAATATATATGTAAATGGAACAATTTCCAAACAAAAACAAAACAATCACATTTGACTTCAAAAGAGGTAACTGCTTTTCAGCTTCCTTTTCAGCAAACTCAAGAGGATCAAAACTCTCCAAAAAAGATTGGGAGTTGTTTAGAATCACAACATGAGAAGCTCAGCTGGAACATACACCAGATAAAGAAAGGTGTACACACACACACACACACACACACACACACGTGTGTGTGTGTGTGTGTGTGTAAATATAAGATATAGAGGAAAAACAGAGGTGGAATTGAGAAAGAAACAGTTTATTAAGTATAGAAACGGACCTGCGTTGAGGGGGAAGGAAGTCAAATACAAATGAATAAGAACTGAAATAGGGATGTATGTGCATTATTTGTTGTGTGTGTGTAGTTGTATCTTTTTGTAAGTTTGTCTTGTGAGTGACATCTGTGTTGGTGTTGGTATAATAACCTAAGAAAAGCATTTTAAAAATTAAAAAAGAAAGAAAAGAAAAACAGATAAAGAAAGGCACCACCAAAGCCTAGAGGATGCTAGTGTCCTTAACAAGCAAAGAAACTATTAGAGACATGAGGGCTTCCTTTAGAAAATGGAAGTCTTGTCCAAACGAGGCGAACAAAAAGGAACACAAACTTTGGAAAAATAAATGCAAGCAGACAATATAGGATGCTGAAAAAGAATTTGAGGATCACACTGCTAAAAACATTAAGACCAGCAACAACAACAAAATTTTAAATAGTTGCAGGGAACCAGGGAGGAAGGTGGACACTTTCAACGCCAATGGAGTCAAAAGTCTGATCTAGCAGTCTCTCTTTGTGCTCTTAAGCCAAGACTGGCTGAAAAGCCTATACTGTACAGAAATCACTCCCATGAAAGAGTTTGGTCATTTGTGGTCCCTTGTGGATGGGTTACCACTGTGAGTTTTGAAAGAGGGAACACCAGCCATGAGTGGGAGAGTTAATGTCTGCATCCCAATTGCTGATTCATACAGTTTTCATGTCTCTGTTTCATAGTAACAACTTCTTGCATCTTAAAGACTAACAGATCTACTGTTAAAATGAAGTTTTAATGTAACGGACCAGGAGGTGGAAGGGCTATTCAGAACATGCAACTAGGTAAATCTCCAGGACCAGATGGTTTGACTTCAAGATATTACAGATCTTTGAAAGAATGGTTAATACAACCACTGAAGGAAGTCTGTAATGAAATATTGGAAGGGAAAAAGGCACCAGTGTTGTGGAAGGAAGCTTACATTACACTTATACCGAAAACAGAGACTGAAAAGACACAGCTCAAGAACTACCGCCCCATATCGTTGCTAAATGTGGATTATAAAATTTTTGCAGATATTTTGGCTAAAAGATTAAAAAAAGTGTTAGTAGAAGAAATTAATAAAGACCAAGCGGGCTTTCTCCCGGGCAGACATTTGTCTGACAATATGAGGAATATAATTAATATTCCAGAAAAACTTCAAGTGAATATTAATACTAAGGCTGTCTTGATATTTGTGGACGCGGAGAAAGCCTTTGACAATATCTCCTGGAGCTTTATGAAGAAGAATCTACAGGGGATGGGGGTAGGTCAAGGTTTTGAAAATGGTATAGGTGCAATTTATTCAGAACAAAAGGCAAAATTAATTGTGAATAATGTAGTGACAGAAGAGTTTAAGATTGAGAAAGGGACACGACAAGGTTGCCCAATTTCTCCACTGCTTTTTATTTCGGTCCTTGAGGTTTTGTTAAACATGATAAGAAAGGACCAAGAGGTTAAAGGTATACAAGTGGGAGCTAAACAGTATAAACTGAAAGCATTTGCTGATGACTTAGTACTGACCTTACAGGAGCCAGAATCCAGTACAAAAAGGGTATTGGAACTGATTCAAGAATTTGGACAAGTAGCAGGTTTTAAGTTGAATAAGACAAAAACTAAGGTTTTAGAGAAAAATTTAACTGTGAATGTAAATATTATTTAAAAAAATAAAATAAAATGAAGTTTTAATGGACTAGAGTCCATTTCATCAGGTGCATCAAGAGTTATCCTCAGTGGACAGCTATATACAGGAGCAGAGATATATATATACACGTACGCAATGCTTTTTTGATTAGAAAAAAATGTGCTGGTACTCATCATGAGTTGTTACAGTAAGTGCCACATTTTTAACCTTGGGGTGGGGAGGCACTGGTACTGTATACCCTTGGGTATCCCCAGGGGGAAAAGCACTGCACATACCTGCCAAATGAAAGTAAACCTTTGTGCATCTGATGAAGTAGACTCTATTCCACAAAAGTTTAGGTACAATACAAAGAGATCTAAGATACTATGAATTCTTTGGTGTGTGCATTGAATTCATATCCTATTATTCAGATTTTACAGAAAACCTCCATGGGATCTTCCTGCTGATATGAAAAAGCATATTTACAATGATTGTCCACCCAAAGATGAGAAATATCAAAAACAAATGGGCTCACTAGATACATGCATCAACTTTTGTTCTAGTCACGTGGAGCTGTTTCACATCTTTGTCGGCAAGAGGCAAAGAGAGACACCTAAACGAAGGCAACAGGAGTGTGCAGGTAGAACACAACAACTCATGGAGCAACGTCTTATGGAAGGGGCAGAACCTCTACCCCATCAACTCAGGAGTCTTTTGCAGGCAGTGTTCACACACTTTCAAAACCACAGGTGAACTGGTACTGTTACAGGTGCCACACAATATTCGTTCTGAACTTGTAAGTATTTTACTTTTTCTTATAAACTACTTAGAAGTTATGTTACAATCAAATGGTATATAAATTTTGTTAAATAAAATTTAACAAAAAAATTTAAAATTTATTGTTAAATAAAAATAATAAATAAATAGCAACAAGAAACATACTTTAAAATTAAAATGATGGTTTTGATTAATACTCCTATTCATAAAGATGTGAGTGGTACACCAGTTTCGAGACAGAGCCACTGAAAAGTTGAAATAAGGGGACCTCAGAACACTGATGAAGTAGGGAACAAATATTGCTGAAATGGCCAATGTATATGCTAGTATGGGCCAGCCTACTTCAACAAAGTTAGGTAAAAGGCAAAGGTAAAAGACCCCTGGATGGTTAAGTCCAGCTGAATTTGACTAAGGGGTACGGCACTCATCTCTGCTTTCAGGCCGAGGGGGCCAGTGTTTGTCCAGACACCTTCTCTGAGTTATGTGGCCAACATAACTAAACCACTTATGGTGTATAGAACACCATGACAAGTGCCAGATCGCACAGAAAGACCATCTATTTCCCGCTGCAGCGGTACCTATTTATTTACTTGCACTGGTATGCTTTAGAACTGCTAGGTCGGCAGGAGCTGGGACAGGAGCTCACCCTGTTGTGTGGATTCGAACCGCCGACTTTACAATCGGCAAGCCCAAGAGGCTCAGTGGTCTAGACCACAGCGCCACATGCGTCCCTAAACAAAGTTAATGGAAAATTGGTGTATTACATCCATACATCATGGGCTCATTTTACTCTCATTCATGGAATGTCTCTACAGACTATAGTACAGCAAAGGCTAGTAGAAAGTGGGCAGTCACAAGAGTAACCTATGCTGAATTTTTAGAAACAATACTGCATGGGCTTAGCAAGTTGTGTGAACCAGGCCATTGTGGTTCTGATTATACTGGAGATCAGGGATGGACACAGGAGATTATGTTCTTTTGGCTACTTGCAACCCTGTGACATTCTGTCTATGCTGACTATGTGACACTTCTAGGGTTATCAGAAGTTTGAAACAAGACGGTTAGAAGTGTGTCTCTTTGCCTGTGCTTCTGCATGGCCAGATATAATCCAGGATCTCTCATACCTAATTCATGGTACATGCAAGAGATGTTCTACAAGAGGTACATAACTGTTTGAAGACCCTATAGATTAAGGGAAATGAACCGGACCCAGGCCAACGCTCACCCTTCTGAGATGGGTTTGTGTGTGTGTGTGTGTGTGTGTAGTGGGAGGTTGACTGCTGTAGTAATGGGACTTGTTGGCAGGCCACTTTGGGCAACTAAAAATTTGGCACACCAACTCGCACTCCCTTCTCATAGAAGCCTTTGGCTGAAATTCTCTCCCAAGACTGAGTCACTTTGCCCAGCCGTGGAAAAAGAACTCAAGAATCTGGGCTGTAGCCTCCTCTCCAATCATCTCCAAAATCCCAGCACCCCAATAAATGGATGGCTGGATCCCACATAGAAACATATGAACCACCTTCTACTGAATCAGAGTTCTGGTCCATCTGGCCAACATTGCCTCCCTGACCAGCAGTGGCTCTCCAAAGTCTCTTGCCCCACAGCCCTGAGAGCCTTTAGCTGAAATCCCTGCAGCCTGAACTGAGAATCCTCCACTCACAAAGTGCATGTGCACTATGTCTTAGCTATGGGCCCTCCAGCTAAGCGACCAGAGCTGCAGATAAACTATTTGAAAAACTCTATGAAGAGGAGCAGCAGAACACAGTTATTTGACAGCAAGGTGGTTTTACCTGAAGGAACAGCAGTACTGTTTGGGTGGTTATCGCCAGTTGACACAAAGATATCTTCCTCTCCTTCAGTGGATGAGCTGGAAGAGGAATCACTACTGATGTCATTCTCACTAGAACTGCTGGAGCTGGGCAGCAGAGCATACTTCCGCCGAGCCAATACCTCCCTTTTCTTCCGCTGCATTAAAATCCGCTCTTTTTGGTTTTGCGTCCGCTGGGAGGAGCTGGTTTTCACAAACCGCTTCCTATAAGGGAGCCTCCTCAGAGTACTGCTGCTATGGAAACAGGGCCTTTTCATCAAGAGCCCTGGAACAGACTCTGTCTCTGTCCGGGGCCACTTTTGGGGCCGAGTACCATGAGTTCTGCTTGAAGCATTCAACACCGGCCGAGCATGCCTCACGGGGGCCGCCTCCTTGTCCTCCTCCTCAGACGTTACCGTGTCAGAGTCTCCAAAATGCAAACTAGATGAAGGTGAAGAGACACAGTCACTAAAAGATGAGTCATTGTCTTCGCTTTGCGTATCGAGGCGCTGCCTTAACCCTAAAACCCGGGGGTTCTCTTTTCCGCCACAGTTCTGAGCATAGGAAGGACCAGCCTGCTGGTTTTTACGCTTCTTGCGCATGACTATGGTTTCTTGCTCCGGGCGATTTCCGTTGAGGTCCTTCTGCTTCTGAGAGTCACCACAAAGGTGAGAGAATTCATCCCCAACTTTGTTGGCAATCATCTCAACTTCTTCAGGGAAGCTTTTGGCTGCCTCAATGGGCTGAGGAGGGTTCAAAAGGATCCCTTTCAGGCTCTCCTGGCTCTTTGGTGCACCAGAAGAAACGTCACTCTTCATATCCGCTTCGAGGGTATAGACTGTATTACATTTAGGAGTCCATTGAGACATGGGAAAACGGCAGGGAGGGCCTGGCAGAAATAAAAACAGAAATATTAGAATAATGAACAATGCAAACACCAACTGTCAGAAGAACTTCCCAATAACTAAATAATTCATTTCTTCCCCTCCGTAAGTTGCAGGAAAGTCTGTGGAAATCCAGTGTTTGGCATCTACCCTCACAGGAAGTCATGCTGTGTTTTAAAACTCTATATTTCACAAGCTTTTGAAACTAACCGGGCGCCAGCAGCGCCCCCTAGCAACCAAGTGGAGATTTCTGGTCGCAGGAAATGCAACTTGAAATCTCCACCACTCACAAAAGCTGAAAAGCTGTTAGCAGTTATTGAGCTTCTGGCATTCCCTTGTTACTCCTCCTCAAGCCTTTTGCATAAGTAAACAAGTAAGCTCCTCTTTCACCATCCCAGAAACAATGCCATTTGGAAGGCTGTAGCAGCTACTTTTTCAGCCCCACCCAGCCCCACCTCGCCTCCAGAGCAGCCTGTTTTTAAGCCTTTGCCTGTTTTTAATACAGGTTTCAGCTTTGCTTTAGGTTTCTGATGAATAGGAGAGGGATGGATTGGTACTACCGGAGTGATACTGCTCAAAAGTAACAAATTAGGTTGCAATCCCATTTGCCTGTGTGGGTTAAAACACAGAGCCTAGAACTTGCCAAAGGTCGGCGGTTTGAATCCCCGCGACGGGGTGAGCTCCTGTTGCTCGGTCCCTGCTCCTGCCCACCTAGCAGTTCGAAAGCACGTCAAAGTGCAAGTAGATAAATAGGTACCACTCCAGCGGGTAGGTAAATGGCATTTTTGTGCACTGCTCTGGTTTGCCAGAAGCGGCTTAGTCATGCTGGCCACATGACCCAGAAGCTGTACGCCGGCTCCCTCAGCCAATAAAGCGAGATGAGCGCCGCAACCCCAGAGTCGGCCACGACTGGACCTAGTGGTCAGGGGTCCCTTTACCTTTAAGCCCTTTTGAATTCAGTAGGAACTATTTCTGTGTAGAAATGGTTAGGATTGTGTCTCTCTTTCAAGAATTTTGATATAATAGAATAGACAGTTTCTTGCTTTTTAGTATTTTTCTTATTCACTGTTTGTTAGTGGCTTGGCAAAGGGGGCTTTATGGTGGGGAGTAGATATGTAAATCTCATTGATTTCAATGGGAGCATTTCAGCCTGATTCAGTACATGTTTTCAGTACATATTTTCTCTGAAGTAATTTCCTGTTTATTAAATAGAATTTACTCTCAAGAAATCCTGTGATAAGGATTACAGCCCTAAGCATGTCCTTGACTCTTGCCCACTGAAAACAGCACAACCAAAAAGTACTTAACTTTAGCTGGATGGTGCCCAGGAACTAGAATGTTCTCTTATCCTATATAGTATCATAGTTCATTTAGCATTTACCGGTAATTGCTGTGTTATTGTAAATGAGATCACCACATTCTGTGAGAATGAGCATTAGTACACCTGTTCTGTTGGAAAAACTGAAATACCTTGCAGCTAGTTGTTTTCTTTCTCAAGAAAATGGTGTGGAAGATGTAGTTTTGATTTTTAAATACTGTAATTAATTTCCAGGTCCGTAATTTTCTATGCCATTGTAATCTTTGGTTTCTCGATGCATAATTCTGGGCATGAACGAAGCCCAAAAAAGATGCTTGCATTTCTCTTTATTTTAAAATGATTTTTTTAAGTACATAAAAAAAAATCTGTAAAAAAAATTGTATCAACATTCTACACAATGCGTCTCAATAGATATATCATTGGTTTACCTGCACAATTTCATTTTGTGACATTTCCTGAAGGCTCCAAGATGTAATAAATATTATAAGAGGACAATTGGGTGTGGTGGCCTTTTTAAAATCCCATGTCATTTTCCAAACAAGGAGCTTCTGAATGAAGCACTGGAAATCACTATTTCATTGTGAAATGTCTCAAAGAATATGAAATGACGACAGCTGATCCTGAGCACCCTAAGATGTAGTGTGAAGCTTTTTAGTATAAATAGTTCATATTTTAAGATGCATTGTTTATACTGGGATAGCCTTAGACTATACTTATCATCTTCCTACCTGTTTGCCTTGCCAGTGTAAAAATAACAAAATAAACATATGAATGTGGGTTGCAGGAAAGGCTTTCATGTATTCGATATAATACCAGTTTTCATATTTATTTTATAAAATCTCAAGTATAAAACTGGACTTCTCTAATCCCAGCTTTCATTGCAGTTTGAAGAAATCTAGCTAGTCATAGAATCATAGTTGGAAGGGACACAAAGGGTCATGTAGTCCAAACCCCTTGCAATGTCAGACACGTGTGTGTGTGTGTGTGTGTGTGTGTGTGTGAAGCTGGTACAATTGAATGACTGCAATTTATGAAGAACTGCAATGTGGTGGGGGTTATTTCTTTAACCCAGTAGTGTAGCTCCAGTGGTTCAAGGAAGAGGTGTGGGTGTAACTTAACAGCCTTTGAGTGTGTTCAGAAAGCAGTACAAAAATCAAACTGAACAAAAAATGGCAACTAGCCGTTGTGTTTTTGCACCTGCAACCTAGGTTTCCAGGAGCCATGTGGCGAATAGCTTTTCTAACCCAGTTTCTAATACTGCCTGCAACAACCCACAAATTGCCGTGTCTCAAATAAAATGAAGCAGAAGTAGAAGACATACCCAGGGAGATGACTGGATCAGAAAAGGTTTAACAAGAATTTAAGTTACCTCGTTGGAAGATATTAATGATTAGAAAGGCAAAATAATAAAATCCAAGCTATATTAAAATGTTATTTGTTAGAAAAGCAGCAGTATTCCCTTTCACATAGTTCTAAAATCTTACAGACAAGGACTAGCGTCTGATGAGCTTTAAAGGATACCAGGACTACTTTCTCAACCGAGTGCAGATAATCTGTGGAACTTCCTGCAACCACAGGAAACAATAACCCACAGAGTGCAACTAAGTTGTGCATTTTTTGAGAGAGAATTTGGACTTGCTTGTTTGAAAACAAAATATATGCAGGGAGAGGGATGAAGATTTAAGAGAGCTGCGGTTTGCTATCAAGTGCTCACCTCCCTCTCACCCTCAGTTTTGAAAAACACAGATGCACACTTCACTGCTTTGCCATTTAATAGCATTTGTACACACATTTCCAAGTTTTAGAAATAATCATGTGACCTGGAAGCTTGCTATTTATTTTTATCTATTTTGAATGCTCAGAATCTTGAGAATTCTGACTTAACCATTCTATATTGTCATCAAAAGGGAACCAGCTAAGGTCAAGAAGCTATGCAGGGTCTGTCTAGGATGCTGTGCTTTAAACACCCTTGCTCTCAAGATAACAAATGCTTCTGCTGTTGCTCATCACTTTTCCAATTAGTAGTTGATAGTTTAATAGCCTCTCAGAACCTGGGCAACAGCAGAGAGAACTGGAGAGCAAGAAGTAGCAAATTTGCACGTTGCAACTGCTGTGAAAACTGGGAGGGCTAGCAAACTCTAATTCACTAAGCAATTAGGTTCTGAATATGTTAACAAGTTACCTTCATTTCTTATGCCCTTGTTGGGATTTTGTCAGCTTGAATAAAAGTTTCCCTGCAACCAAAAACACCCCACTCCTGTGATACATATTCTCTTCTTGCAGCTATACAACAAGGAAGCCTTTGCCAACCTGGTGCTCTCCTGGGCTTCATAGGGTTCTACTGGTTAGGCCTGATGGCAGTGTTAGAAACTGGGATAGGACTACTAAGAGCCATGTGGCTCCTGGGACCTAGGTTGTGGGCGCCAAAACAAAATGTCTAGGTTTGTGTGTTGCTGCCCTGTTACCAGTCCAGGCAGCCTCACAGCAAAATATAGATTTATTTTTTTTTAATGCTGCCAGGTGAATCGGGGTCTGCAGGGTATCTTTTGCTGCCGCTCTACCCCACCAAACACCTGATTCACCCGGCAGCGCGGCAGCAAAAAAAAAGGTCACATCTTTTGCTGCAGGGCAAATCAAGTGCTGGACGGGATAGTAAAAGACGCAGCCAAGCAGGTGGAGATGCTATGTACCAAGGGTATCTCCTGGACATCTCCATCCAGTTGAAAAGGCTGATTGCCAGTCGCAAAATGCGCCTGGCGCCTGACTAATTTCGGACCCTGCCTGGTAGGGAGTTGCAGTTCAAAATATCTGAAGGGCACCAGGTTGCAGAAGGCTGTCATGAGGGATCTGGTGTATTTGTCTTGGCTGTAAAAAAAAAAAGAGGGGGTGAAAGTACAGATGTAGCTCCATGTACATGTCCTTTCACATAAATGGCTCAATAAAGCTATGCGAACAGCTTCTTTATGGCCAGGCATTTTCACATTCGAAAACTAAAGAGGGAGTGCAGAGAACTGTGTATTAACTAACAACACAATTGAAACTGGCCTCCAAGCAAACACAGTTCTAGGAGGCCCATGTTTAGAAGCATGCTTATCAACAGGACAATGCTCCATGTTCCCCTAACATGCAGAAAACTGGCAGGGATGGCTGTGGTTATTGCACTGCTTGACACAACCAGGAAAACTGCATGATGCTGGCTGTTTACAGACAAGCAAGGAAGGAGGAGCATTTTGAGAAAGAGCAGCACTAAAGGAACTAGGGAAATGCTGAGGCAGAGGCATAGCTGGAGGGTGGGTGGGTGGGACTGGGCGGCACTTACCACACCCGAGCCCGTGTCTCTCCTGGGAGTGACATGGTGGCTTGGGCGCCTGCAGGCTCTGCATGTGGCACTGCTGTGCTCAGGGACAAACTCCTACATAGGGGGACTTCTTCCTTTCTTTGTCAACGAATAGTAGGATAATCACGATCAACCTTGGTGTTGCTATGTTTTATTTTGTACATTTCTACTTTACCTTGTCAACAGATTATTTCTAAGGTGGCTCACAAAATTGCAATACTTAAAAAAATACAAATATTAAATACATCATCACCATAAATGTTTTAGCAGCAGGGATGTAAAAATTACTTATTATTGCATAATTTATAATTTATTATCCATCTTTCCACAAAGGAGGTAAAGGCATCATTGTATATGGCTCTCCCACTCCACATTTTACCCTCACAACAACCCTGTGAGGTAGCCTTGATCTGGTGAGATGAAAGACGGTGACTGGCCAGGTCAAAATCACCCAGTAAGCATCATGACTGAATGGGGATTCAAACACTGATATTTCAAGTCCTAGTCTACCACCCCAAGCACTGTAAAAAGGTAAAGGGGCTCCTGACCATTAGGTCCAGTCGCGGATGACTCTGGGGTTGCGGTGCTCATCTCGCTTTATTGGCCGAGGGAGCCAGGGTACAGCTTCCAGGTCATGTGGCCAGCATGACTAAGCTGCTTCTGGTGAACTACAGCAGCACCATTTACCTTCCTGCCGGAGCGGTACCTATTTATCTACTTGCACTTTGACATGCTTTCGAACTGCTAGGTTGGCAGGAGACCACTGTACTAGATATCAAAGCAACACAACGAGTAGGCAGAACTAAGAACACTACAATTGTGGGCAGATGTGCAAGTAGCACTATTATTACCTGGCACTAGCGAATTCTGAGGACCTAAACCTCAGAAGCATTGAAAAACAGTCACCACACCCTTGACCACAGTAGGTAGGGATTTCCAAAGGGTCACCCCTGACCAAAGGGAGGAAGGTTCATGTGGGACTAGGTGGCCCTCAAGACATTCTGGTCCTGAGCTGTGGGGCTTTTGTAAGTTAATGCCAACAGTCTTGACTTGATCCCAAAACCATTGAAGGAGCCAGTGAACCTTTTCCAATACCCCCACCCCAATCTTCTAAACATCAGGAGCTGACTGAGCATGGCACTCCAGAGAACATCCTACATCATGTATGACAACTCTCCTAAGCAGACATAGAAACATACTCCACTCTGCAGCCAAGGCTCAGATTCTCTTCTCTCTATCATACCCCCTCCTATCAGCAGGGGTGGGAGACCTATTTCAGCCCCAAGGCCACATTCTCTCATGCATAACCTTCTGGAAGGCTGCTGCATATGAATGGTGGGCAGGGCACAAAAGCGGGTGTGGGCAGAACAATGGACATGGCTCTTCCCTTTATACCAGGGATGGGCAACTGATGGTCCTGCTTGCTGATCTACAACTCCCATTATCCCTGGCTGGGCTGATGGGAGTTGGGAGTCCAACCACATATGGCTCCCAATCTCCTCTGCTTTATTCATTATGCTATATTCCAGGCAAGCAAAAGTCAGAGGTTTCTACACCTACCCTCATTTCTCCATCCAGATAAGCAAGAGGTGTCATTACAGTTCAAAGACACATTTCAGCCAGGCAAAAGCACTCAAAGACACAGAGCAAGGGCCGGTGAGAGGTATGGTCTGGGTAGGCCACTCAATTTAAAGTACTGGTATGAAAATCTTAGAGGACCAAATTGTATGAGGAAACCTACCTGAGCCCCAAGATCAGCTTTGGAGTTTAAGATCTGACTGGCAGATAATAGGGAAAGGGCCTTTACTGGGGGCAGTACAGATGCATAACTCCCTCCCTAGTGATATCTGTCAAACCCCTCTCTTGCCCACTTATTGTAAAGACCTTTCTGTTCAACAATGTATGACCCACCCCTTCCCAAACTGGGCAGCAGAGGTCCAGAGACTCATTCAATGATGTGAGGTGGCTGAGGCCCAGGAGAGTCTTGGATGCCAAACCATGCACATTGGCAGTGATACTGGGTGGTATCTGAGCTTTACTCAGAATAGACCCAATAAAATTAATGAACATGAAGTCAGTGCCATTAATTTCAGGTCTACTTTGAATAAAATGCTTTGGATGCCAAAGAAGAGTAAAAACACTGTGAAGTTAAATAACTAACACTGGAGACTACAAGAGGTATTGCATAAGCCATACTTGTAAGCCAGTTGTTAGCAAGGGTTCTTTATAGGCCTTTCCATGGGCAATGCCTCCATAGAGATTCATTCCACAGAACAGCTGCAACCTCTAGAGCAGTACCATCCCCTAGTAGGACATGGGATTACCTGGGGGGCAGTAAGAGGCAAGGGGGTGTCAGGGGAGTGCTGGAGGTAACTGAGGCCAAATCTGTCATCTCTCTATTTTACTTCAGAGTTAACTCTATTCAAGTGCAATGTAAGGTGTTGCACGCTGTACCAATTTCCAAACCTGTCTGAGCTAGAAGAGAAAAGTGGGATGTTGTTGACAGACAATGGAGTGCGCCTCTGGGGGTGAAGTCAAACTGCTGTAAGCACTGAAGTGACCTCTCTGGGATGCAAGCCTGGGCAGTATGTATGCAGGTCCTGGGCTGCCCAAACAACAAGACCCCCCCCCTTGGCCTCACTGATGTGGTTCAAAGGAAAGCAGAGCAATATGTTTACAAGCTTTTTGTCACCATTTGGATATGCTGTGTAAGATATGTCTAAGTGATTTGGGGGATCTTCCTTTGATAGAAATTCCGTATTAGAAATCCATTTTCAGATATATTGAAGAAGTTGCAGTAGTGGAGAAAGAACTACCTGAGCTACAAAATGACTGAGCTGAAGCCAAAGTTTAAGAAATCATACAAGTTTTGGTTACAAAAGGAAATTTCTGATTGCTCTCTACGCTATAGACAGAGGTTAAACTCCTTGCTGAATTTCCAACATGAACCTTGATGGAACACAGTTTAGTGCTGTTGTCCAACTTCTCCCCAAGCAAAGAAATGGACTTCCAGATTACTAAATGTAGTGATTTAAGAAGACTCCTTGTATGTGACTTTAGACCAGAGAGTGGGACACTGGTCTAACTTCATCAAGCCCATCCATTGCATTCAGAATTTATGGAACAGTGAAAGAGTTACTAAATGTGATAGCTAAGAAATGACTCTCAGACTTTGAAAAGCTGGTAGCACTGGATCAAGATGATAAATTTTGTTGAATTAATTAAACTAGTTCTAACTGGATTTTGAATAAATGTGCAATTAATTGTTACTGCGTTGAATTTTATTGTGTTTTCATCTTCCTTAGGGGTCATGCACACTGCTATTCTGAATAATGCTGTTTATATGGTAGGGAACACTGAGTTTATGGAACCAAGAGGGTGGTGGCTCCAAAACCACTGATCTATAAAGTTGCAAGGACATGTGTGGGAAAGTCTCCTGCAATCAGCCTTGGCCAATGGCCATTCAATTCCAAGCCTTCAAGTATTACAGCTGTGCTGTGGAATGAACCCACAGAAAAGCAGTGTAAAATACGTTAGGAAGGCCCCGCATATTCATGCCACTGTGTGACGGGGACTACCTCTGAAAATTGATTATGAACACGGATTTTCCATTTTTAAAAAAGCTTATTTTAAAGGGCACCAATAACCAGAAATGAAAGGAAAATTTTACCGTGAATTTCTATTCCCAGAGGCTCCTGAAGGACAGCCCTTCCATCTGGGATAACTCTTCTCTCTCACTGGTAGGCCAGTGAGAGGGAAGAGTCATCCCAGATGGAAGGGCTGTCCTTCAGGAGCCTCTGGGGAACATAGCTTTCTACTGGTATGGAAGAAATCAGCATACAACAAAAGTTAAAGATAAGGAAGAATTGGCAGCATCTACCAGGGTTTCCATTTGAACTCAGACTTTTATAGTTTGTATTGCAACAATTCAGAGTATTGGCCTAGAGCAGGGATGGGGAATACGTGATCCTCCACATGTTGCTGAACTATAACTCACATTATCCCTGACCAATGGTCACATACCGGCTGGGACTGATGGGAGTTTGGAGTCAAGCATGTGGAGTGGCACAGGTTGCTCACATTACTGGTGCTAACGTCACAGATGAGGTTGATGCTCCCACTTCCTACACCCTCAATGGGCATATTGAAGAGGAAGGGAAGTGGACTAATTGTTACTGACTAGCACCACAGTAATTGGTGCTTCTATTGTGCTATACAGTAGCTTGTTGCTGGGTAAGAGACATTATGATCAGGGTGGTGGAGATGCACAATTGCTGCAAACTCTGTAGTGGGCAAGTCACAATCCCTGTGCTTGGGACTTCTGGCAGCATTCCTATGATTGCATGGCTGGCTAAGTTCAGGATATTGAATGCAGGACACAACAATATCAGAGGCTCCATGTTACCCATCTTGGCTGCTCATTCAGACATAAAAACAGTTTTAATGGTTTGCTATCCCCCTACACTTCCTATTGCCTTCTTTCTGTTTCAGGTTGGTGTGTTGGCTGCTATCCAACTGATGCTTTTATTAGTATTCATGGATAATCTGTTTTGCTCTGCTGTGTTATGTTTATATTATACTGCTGTTTTTAGAAGACTTGCCATGTCAACTCTGGTAGAAATGTGGCATGCACAATTTTGATTTTTTTTTCTTCAATTTAAGGACAGCCCAATTTTCTGATCTTACTGATACCCCAGTTGTTTTCCCCCTACTGCCATTCTAATAGTAGCAGTATTCAGAGTGGTATATTAACAAGTACTTTCATTAATGTACTGAAGACCAAGCACCACAGCAATCCTCATCAGTTCACATTGGAGAGAGCTGCTCATATATCACCAGGATTAGTTAGTAGCACTGCAACAATAAATTCTGATTGATAGATAGATACCACCAAATGGCACCTTAAACCTGGGTTATGGTTGCCACAATGGAATGGCTAGGTGCCATTTTTGTTCATTTGTTTTTGTTTTGCAGTGGACTTCATTATCATCATCATCATTCCTTTCATTTCTATACCACTTTATATTTTAAAGAACAAATCTCATCAAAACATCAAATAAAACAATCCAGAATAGAACAAAGTGAAGCTTCATTGACATATTTCAGATCCTTCTCTAAGTGACTTTTTGCTTTCCCCAGCCACCATCCAGAGATTTCCACCTGGTTGCAATTGGACCTGTGCCAGTCGCAAAACATACCTGGTACCTGGCTAAGTTTGAACACTCCTATACAAACTATACCAGCCTTCCCCAAATGTTTTGGGCTACAGGGGAAAAGGTGGGATATAAAAAAATATATTACAACAACAGCTTCACTCAGCCCCAACAAAATCCAGATGAGCCAAAGCATCTAGATAGTGGAAGGCTGGTCTATAGTCCTATATCTCCTGCTATGGACCCCTTAGGATCCTGGGGTGGTAGCGGGGGGGGGGGGGGAGAGAAGATCGCCACCAGCCGTTCCAGTTAGCATCAGGGGATCTCTTACTATCATGTGCAAGATACAACTAGACTATCATGTCACCCGGGGAGGGGGGAGCTTACCACTTGGGAGATTCATTCACATGAATGACACCCCACTCAACTCTGTAAAGAGAGACACGATACATTAAGTCCTTGTTAACATGATTTCCTCACCACTGTGACCCACCATTTCAGGACAGACCAGTTGGCATATAGCCAAAGTGTGTTTAACTAACAGCAGATCCACAACCAGACACTAGTTCTCTCATTCCACTCTATGCATATACGGCATATGTTGTGTATATAAACACAATGCTAGCTCTTGTAATTTTGCCCTTCATAATCTTCTCACCACCTTCACTCCCCCAATCGCATGTAAAAATTGAACCTCAATTTACATTAAATTTACCTCAACCTGCCTGGTAAACAGATTTCACAGTACAGTTAACAAGTGATTCCACAAAATATATACCCTGGGAGGACAACAAAGCTTGCCAAGGTTCAGAGTTGCCACTTACTCCAACTTGCTACATGGCCTTTGACAATGTACAAAGATACCACCAGATATTTTATTTTGAGAGGGGAGGAGTTAAGATTGAAATGTTCTCATCCTCTTCCTGTCCTACTACATTTAGATTTCTGATTCCTGCCCTGTTCCCATGCTGAAGTTGAGGCTTTCCATGTAGTCCAGGCACTGACCCACCCCAGACCAGCTCAGATTCAGCAGGGTAGGTCCATTGCCATTTGTTCAAATCAAATTTCAAGCATTAATAGAAGGGCTACACATTTATAAAATAAGGACTCCACTTCACAAGAGTACTTCACTCCTCTCCAACCTGCAGACAAATTGTGAACAACATTTGGTTTGTTAATTTAGTACAGTATACCAACCATAGCACAAAAAACCTTAAAACAAATTGCGGAGCAATCTTCAACCACTGCAAATATGGTCTTCCATCTTAGTCCTACTAGAACCCCATACAACCTCCCCAAGTCACAAATCCTGTTCTCCTTTTCTTCAGGCTCTCTTCACATCAGGGCCATATACTTAAGCTTTTACTGTCCATTCATCTGAAGTCCAATGCCACATCCCTATTCTGTTTCAGGATCCATACTCCATTCACAAGCAAACACTTAAGTAGGGGGAGAGTGTCCACTCTGAGCATGAGACAGAAATAAAAGGGGCTGTGTTGAAAGTGTGTTAAGAGATAATGAGTCCACATTAAGGCACCTTGGGCATATTTTCTCTAGGGATAGCATACAGCAAGTGATCACCCTAAGTCTTGCCCTTGGGTCATTCCATATCAAGTGATGCATTTTTTCCCCTCATGTCATCCAATTTTTGTCATATTTTGTACACTTGTTGAATGATCAAAACTAAGTTTTTGTGTGTTTTTTTAAATCTCATCCTGTTTTTGAATTATGAGGGTTTGAAATTTCAAAAGATGGCAATTTTGGCCTTGTGGGACTACACAAAAACCTTTAAAATTTCTTCAAAACTTCATGGGCTTATCACATTAAAGCCCATGAAGTTTTGAAGAAATTTTAAAAGTTTTTGTGTATGTCGCATGATAGGCTTACTTTAAATTTTAAAGTTAAGTTACAAAATTGAAAATTTTAAAAATTGTATTTAATATTTCTAAGAGCTACCTGCACATTTTCTTATTGGTATCTCAATGGGATCACACTAAAAGAATGTTTTGTACATACATGTCTGCCGTATGGGGTTCTATTTAGGCTAAATGTGTCTTCTTGGAGTAAAATATAACAGAATAAACAAGATTTCAAACGATAATATAATATAACTATAATATAATGCCTACTTCAGGCATTTCTTTAGAAAGTTATTCAGTTAAAAGGTATCTGAAAACTAATCAAGTTTTTCTTTTAAAAATGCGTTCCAAAGCGGAGTGATAGCTTGTTGTTGCATGATAGAATTAACACTTTAAAAGAATTATTCTAAGTGCTTCATTTCATGAACGTTACAACAAAATACATGGAGGGGATATATCCAATGTAAATGCTGTATCGAAACTTTTGAATAAATGTTTTTTATTAAATAAAAAATAAATGCTTCTGATCAAGCAGAAATGTCAAATGAAGAGAGGCATTTATCCTGCTAAACACACTCATTCGTTTGAATGAATGAAAGACTAACAGCCATATGTAGTGATCCCATACACACTCAGAAACAAGCACTTCCAACAGGTATTTTCACAAGTAAACCTGCACAGAATTGAGCTGCATGCATGTTTTGTTTGCTTCAGCCACTTTCAAGCAGATTCCCTCTTGCCACCTTTTTATGCCATCATATTCTGTTACCTTTGCAACTCATCTCCCCACTCCAACCACATTCTAGATGTAAGTTTCTAAAAGCAGAGGACTGCCTTTTGTTTGGGTTCCCGTATAAAGGTGCCATGTGCACCGATGGTGCTGTATTATCAATCAATCAATCAATCATCACACGTCATTATCGAAATGACATAAAAGACAACAATCCAGGACACATTTCTAAAGCTCTATTTCGTTTCTTCACCCTCCACTTCAAGCTTCCACCCCCTTAAGGGGCTGGAAGGGGAGGGGCTGCTGTGGCCCTTACAAATCCCCCTCTTTCCACGCCCCTCCAACACATGCAGTAAAAGAGTCTAAATTTAGATTATTAACTTCTCAATGCAGGCACTTGCAGTTTTTTTACTCATATCGCCGGCGTTCACCAGACCCTCGAGGGTGCTAGACCAGGGCATAGTGATCACCACTAATTCCATTTCTTTATCCCAGATCGCACAGGCCCAGCGCGGGGAGGAGGAAAGCGAGGCGCAAGAGGCCGGCCAAGCCCGAGCTGCCCCTATTTTGCCTTCCCTCCTACCCCACAAGCTCTCACGCTGCGTGGAGCTGCCACCCTTCCGTCTCCCCCAACCCAACCCAAACTGTACGCCTCTCGGGACAGAGATCTGCCGGGAAGGCGGGCGGCGCTGCACCAGTCGGGGCCCTCAGCCCACCGCCGCCTATTCCTCTGCGGTCTCGCACCTTCCCTTCCGCCGTGAAGCGGGAGGAAGCGAGCGGCGGAGGCGGCGGGCAGCCCCGGCCCAGGGGAGCCCCACACGCAGGGCGGCCTCTCGCCCTCCTCCCACTCCCGGGGCCCACGGAAGCCTCCAGCGCGTACCTGAGGGCGCTGAGGGGGGCGAGGGCGAAGCGGCCTAGCCCGGCCCAGCTGGCGCCGGACCCTCCTCACGGCTCCGCTCGGCGCGACGTCCTTCCTCTCGCCCGGTCCCCTCCTTCCCTCCCCGGTTCGGGGCCGAGGGCGCAGCCCCGAGCGGGGGCAGTTGCCTTTGCTGCGCGGCCCCCGCCCCCCGGTCCTGCTTCTCCTGCCGCCGCCGCCACCTCCCTCGTCTCCTTCTTCTGCTTCTTCTTCTCCTCTGCCAGCCGCTCCCTCCCTCTCCCTTTCCCCCTCTCTCTCCCTCCGCGGACGCAAAAGCGCGACACTCGGCGACGCTTTACGGCCAAGCCGCCAAGCGCCACCGGGCAGCTGCCTAAAGAGGGTGCGGGGCTCTCCTCGCAGCGCGCACTTCGGGAGTGCGATGGGCGACTCCACGTGCGGGTGCAGGGCGGGGAAAGACAGGGAGGGGTGGTTGGTGGGGGGGGTTTGTTTAGTTTTAAATAAGCCTAGTTAAAGGATGGTGGTCTTGTTTATTTTAATGAGTTAAAACAAAAGGGAACCCTGACAAGATCCTTATTTCATCAGACTACCTGCGCCCACAGGCGGAAGGCCACGCTCTCCTCGAGCAAACATCGAAGCCGCGGAATGAATGCACACCTTGGTTTTTGCGTGCGCGTTTTTAAAACGACTGAATAAACGCAAAACGTATTTGCCACCCCTTTCTACGCCCCGCACATGGAGTCCAGCCGAGGCATATTAGCGAGCCGGAAGTGTTTGTAGGGAAAGCCGTTAAGATTGCAGCCGCTTTGTCATCACCAGAGAGACTCACTAACGTCCCTCCCCATCCCCCCCCCCGCTGCCGCTCCTATCACCGCTGTTCCTCACTATGGGCGGCGCGCCACCTACTGGCCGGAGGACTACGCAGCGCCTTGCTGCAGAGGATCAGCCTTCAGGAAGGGATCCTGTTTGCGCCTCGTTGCTGCTGCAGGACTGCGAAATGGGTGGCGATGGGCCATTGTAGCGTCACTCTGGCCGCCCCCCACGCTTCTCAGAGCCGGCTTCCCAGCAGCGAGCTGCCTTGCGTCCATGAATGGGTCTTGCTGGTAGCCCCCCGACCAAAGCAGCCTCGGCTTTCCTCCAGATGCGGGGCGGAGTAATGCTACCTAACCCACCTCGCGGGGTTGTTGTGACGCTCCCAAACGATCCAAGAATTGTAGAGTTGGAAGGGGCCACCAGGGTCATCTAGTCCAACCCCCTGCAATGCAGGAACCTTCTGCGCAGGCTGAGGAAGCCATTTGCAGACCCAACATGAACCCCTGAAATAAGTCGAGTCGACAGGTTCTGACAGCTGGATGCTAGAAGGAAACCCGTGGGTGTGTTCAGTGGGACTCCCAAGTCAACAAAGCGTCCGCCACAATGGAAATGTTCTTTTCTAAGACGCCTCAAAACCCTCCGGGGATTTGGATCGAGAGGGCTGCAGCCCTGCGCTGCCTCTGGGGGGCAAAGAAAAATGAAAGTATCCCCAAGTTTCAAAACTAAGGAATTAAAATAATCGAAAGTGGGCCCGTAGAGGGGAAAAGAGGGACGTGTAGAAACTACTTATTTCTATTTTAAATTTTAACTATTAATTTCGGAACTAGCGAACTTAATAACCTGCACTTCCATTATCCCCACGTACCAAAGCTTTCCCCCCGACTGCGTAGCCTTTTCGCACAAGGCTCCATGGAGTTGGGCGCAGCTAAGCCTGCAGAGAGGAGGCAGAAATCCGCGTCGGTTTGCGCCACTTCAACTGCCCCCTTTCCCCCGAAGAATCCTGGGCGTTGTAGTTCGTTGCATGTCCGGGGAACCGAGTTCTTCCAACCCCCGCACAGAACAAACCATGACAACAGCTCATCCAACTGTGCATACTGAGAAAAATGCGCAGCCTTCCTTAACAACCCTAATTCCCACCCCACGTCTGCTCTGAAGCACTAGTGAATTTAGAGGGGGTTACTCTCAGGAACTGGAGTTAGGATTTCCACTTTAGGGTTTTTTGTTTTTTTAAAAAATGCTTTCTTGGTAGTTGTTTTTTAAACAAAAACAAACCCATAACAAAACAGAAAACCAGATCAAACAGTATATAACAATCAACAAAAAAATCCAAAATTAACACTCCTCGCATACCAAAAAGAAAGACACAAAATTAAGTTCATCCTTTACTAATTCTAATGTGACTTCTGGTCCCCCCATTGTGGTTCCTAAGTTCCCTTTCAATGCACACTTAATTTTGTCTCTCCTAGATTCTCTATCACTCATATTCTTTGACAATCTCTTGTTTTTAAGGATTTCCACTTCAGGAGTAAACAAAAGGGGGTTGTTTTTGGCAATGTAGTTCACATTTCTTTGGAAGATTGTTAAAACATATGTAGTATTTGTGTGTGCATTTGTGTGTACACACACACACTTATATTTATTACAGTGCCTAACAAAACAGAGATTTTCAATTCTTACAGCAAAAGGTTTTGGCTGCTGCCTCCTTCAGGTGCTCTGAAATGAACCCAAGGGTTCTTTAGCCAAGGTGGCAGTTCAAGGAATATTTGCAAGTGCACCCTTTGCTGTAGCTTAGCAGTGCTGAGCTGGGGCGGTTTTCCTCGTAGGGCCATCAGTAAGGGAAGGTGCAAGGAGCCATCTCCCAGAGTGACCCATCTCACCTGTAGCACCCCAGTTATGGAACACCACACCCTTCAAGTGTCCCTATTTCCCAGGGACAGTCCTGGAATTTCAGAAGCCATCCCGGTTTCTGATTTGATCCCAAAATGTCCCACTTTTCTTAAGATATCCCTATTTTCATCGGAGAAATGTTGAAGGGTATGGAGTCATGCGACCCCTGAGCCAAGGAAGTAACTATACAACTTTAAGAAGACATCTGAATGCAGCCCTGTATAGGGAAGTTTTTACATGTTTAATGTTTTGTTATGTCTATATAGATGTTGGAAGCCGCCCAGAATGATGGCATAAATGTTGTTGTTGTTGTTGTTGTCGTTATTATGGTTGTTGAATAAGACATCCCTATTTTCATTGGAGAAATATTGGAGCGTATTGAACACACACCTCCCCTCCTTAGAAATTCAGTTGACACAAACTTTGCTTTGTTTTAGGTCCCAACTGAAAAAGTGTCTTTTTGCCTGTCCACAGAATGCAGTGATTTGACAGTTAAACTGATTTTAATATTAATTGTTGTCATTGTTTTCCCTTTGTGCAATTCCACCCTAAGGTCTACAAACCAAACCAGGTTGTTGAAAAGTTGTTTAGATTTACTAAACTGAAGGGAGAGTAGAGAAGAGGGGGAAGGTAAAAACTCCATCGTGCTTTAGCTAGCTCCAGCTAACAATTGTCTTAGCTATGCAAGATAGCTCTGCGGGCAGGCAGTGGGTTTCCTGTCTGGCCTCCTACTTAGCTGAAGCAAAAGAAGCTCAGCTCGGCAGGCCGGTAGTGGTTTTCCTGTCTGCTTCAGTTGTGGTGAGCTAGCTTCTCACCTCAGCTGTGCAAAATGCAAACATTTATAAAGCGAAGCAAACAATATGCAAAGGTGGGGGAGGAGGGCTTAGCTAGCCCAATAAGGTAATAAAGTGTATCTCTGCCTGTTGATTGGGGAGCAACTGAGGGCAAGCTTGCAGCTTCAGTATAAGAATGCTTGGAAGACAATAGGCGGCGGCCAGTCTTTGGAAGCTATTCCACTGGCTAACTCTGCACAGATTTTGCAATAAACCTTTTTCTCTGTGGAACCCACCCTGGTGTATGTTTGACTCCTTCATGCTAACAGCAAGGGCACGAGGTGACTGGATCCGGACCCCTTAGGATCAGATATCCTAACATATCTGGTGCGTTGGCCGGGAACCCACCTCTCCTGCTGTTTGAGCTTGAAGGCCAGGCTCGACTGGACGAACAGCTTGGATTGGCGTAGACGGCTCCAGCGCGCACCCGCCAGTTGCGGGAGGAACCAATCACTCCGTTCCTGAGTGGAGACGTCCGGTCGTGGGAGAAAAAGGATCGGCCGAGGGAGGACACAGGGTGTGTCTCAGGACATAGAGGTAAGCTCTTGGGGAAAGAGAAGAGCTGGAGATCTGATCAATCTCACCTGGAGTGTGGCAATAAAGTGCCCCCAGGAAGGGTTGGCCGGGACAGTGGGGTCCCGCTGCCAGTGTGTGGAAAGGAAAAGGGTAAAGGGGGGGGGTCCCTCTGCCAGTCTGTGGAAAGGAAAAGGGTGGTGGGTGTGAAGGTGGACTGTGTGTTGTATGACCAAATACTCCAGTGAAAGGATGAATGTGTGAGAGGTCGGGGCTTAGCGTCTCCGTGGCCAAGCGTGTCTAGGGCTGTGTGGTTCTTGGCAGCGCGAGCTCGTCCAAGCCACAGTCTGTAGCGTGTGAAGTGGGCAAGGTGCTGATTTTGGCTAGGAGCGGAGTATTCTGGTAAACATGGGTTCAGGAAGCAGTAAATGTACCCCTTTGGAATGCTTCCTGAACAACTGGAAATTGGCCACCAAGGATGATGACTGGGGGTTCAAGTTGAAGAAGGAGAGGCTTAGGCCCCTTTGTGAAGTGGACTGGCCGACGCAGGGCACTGGCTGGCCGTCCGAGGGCAGTTTTGATGGACGGTTGATCAATCCCTTGTGGCAGAGAATAATTGAAATCCATCCAGACCAAATTCCCTATATTTCCACGTGGAAAACCAATGTGGATAAAAACCCCCCTTGGCTGCAGGCTTGCCGAACTGCTCCACCACGGGCAAGGATCTGTGCCGTCCGGCAGCAGAAATTACCTCTTGTGGTCCAAGACACAGAGGAAGATGAGTTAATTATGAGGCCACCTCCTTATAGACCCCCAACACCGGCACCAGCACCACAGAATGATCCACCCCTGCAGAATAATCCCCAGGATAACCCCCCCAACCCAGTTGGTGGCAGCCCTATCAACCCAACCCCTGAGGATAAAAACCCCACCAAATCAGAGACAGATGAGGAGGATGAAAGTGATGATGATGAGGGGGATGAGGAAACACTGTTAAAGATGTTGGAAGAGAAGGTACAGAAGGGGGAGAAGTGGAGTAAGAAGTAAGACAAATGGATAAAGGACTATGTAGACCCCTATAAAGACCAAGTGGATGTTAGTCCCCACCTCTTAGAAGTGGCACGTTGTGAGGATGGGCGCTGGAAGAAGAAACAAAAGAGGTGGCTGGAGGCAGCACGTAGAGCTGCCACCCACCATGAGAGAGAGAGAGGGAAGAAAGATCAGGCTACAGCCTTGATGCCCCTCCGGGTAGTTTATGACCCCCCGGGACCGCCAGGGGAGAATGGGGCAGCAGCACCACGCACCTACACAATCCAACATGTGCCTTTTTCAACTGCTGATATTTGCAATTGGCGCAATCAAAACCCCTCCTTTGAGGAGAACCCAGCCAAAATCATCAAACTTTTTGAAGGGATCTTTAAAACTTATGACCCTACCTATGATGATGTTCAATATCTTTTGGACTCTCTGTTAACAACGGAAGAAGTCCGGAGGGTCCATAGTGAGGCAAGGGCGCATCTGAGGCAGTTACAATTAAATGATAACCAAATGAATGATGCCTACCCCCGAGCCACTCCTAATTGGGACTATCAGGATCAGAATGCTCGGACCGCCCTGGCAACATACAGGAACCATGTACTGGCGGGAATGAGGAGGGCAGCTAGGAAGCCCACTAATTTGGCTAAGGTGGCTGAGGTAGTCCAGAAATCAGATGAGTCGCCAGGGGTTTATTTGGAGCACCTGAAGGAAGCCTACCGGCAGTTTACCCCTCTGGACCCGGACGATCCTGCCAATGCTCCGGTCGTTAAGGGAGGCCTGGCCCACCAAAACTGAGCGGTCATCTGAGGTTGCTAGGTGTCTGCTCCGGGAAATCATTCCCCGCTATGGCTTGCCCCGCTCCATAGGGTCAGACAATGGTCCATCTTTTGTGCACAAAGTTTTGCAGGAGATAGCTAAGCTCTTGCAGATAAATTGGAAGTTACATAGTGCATACCGACCCCAGAGTTCTGGAAAAGTAGAGAGGATGAACAGGACTTTGAAAAATCAACTGTCCAAATTGACACAAGAGACAGGGTCCAATTGGGTAGCGATATTGCCCCTCGCCCTGCTCCGGGTTCGAAGTCTCCCATCCAAGCGAACCCATCTCTCTCCCTTTGAACTGATGTTTGGGAGACCTGTTCCCTATGTACGCATGATTTCCCCCACCCCGGTCCAGGATGTTGAAACAGATCATTATGTGCAGTCACTCTCCCGCACTCTTCTTTCTCTCAACAGGTGGACCCAGGCTCGTACCCCGTGTGTGCTGGTCGAGCCCCTACACCGTTTCGAGCCAGGCAATGATGTGTGGGTGAAAGACTGGGCCCAAACTCCGCTACAGCCTTGCTGGAAGGGTCCCTACACTGTGCTTCTCTCTACACCCACTGCTGTCAAGGTTGCTGGCATCGCCCCTTGGGTCCACCATACTCGTGTGAAGGCGGCATCATCAGACTGGACTGTGTCTCCTAACCCGCAAGATCCTCTTCGGCTGACCATCTCCAGGCGCCCGACGGACGACTGCCCTGCTGCTGTCACTCCAGGAAGCTGATAGCTCTACGCACGGCTGAAGAGAGAGGATGGGAGGGGTACCCAATGCCAGTACCCCCAACGTTCCTGATAGCCAAGCCCTTCCCCACGCCCCTATCATGCCTGATATGTGGTGGGAGGAGCCCTGGACTCCCGGGGCTTGGTGGGCTTGGGTTCTGTGTATGCCCCTGATTTTCTTGATGCTTTTGTATTTCTGCTGGCACGAACGCCCCCGGATGGATGGGGAGGATATTCACTATGGTTGCAGGCCCCTTGGTGCTTTTATTGCTCCTTTGCTTCTGTATTCCCTGCTTGATGCAATGCATGCAGAATATGATGGAGAAAATGATGTCTCGCATGATGGGCCCCCGTGTGATAGCTTACCTGAGGGAGTATCGCCCTGTCCCTGTTGATGCACCTGACGGTGATCAAGAAGAAGAGGAGGGAGTGAAGGGAGAGTAGAGAAGAGAAGAGGGGGAAGGTAAAAACTCCATCGTGCTTTAGCTAGCTCCAGCTAACAATTGTCTTAGCTATGCAAGATAGCTCTGCGGGCAGGCAGTGGGTTTCCTGTCTGGCCTCCTACTTAGCTGAAGCAAAAGAAGCTCAGCTCGGCAGGCCGGTAGTGGTTTTCCTGTCTGCTTCAGTTGTGGTGAGCTAGCTTCTCACCTCAGCTGTGCAAAATGCAAACATTTATAAAGCGAAGCAAACAATATGCAAAGGTGGGGGAGGAGGGCTTAGCTAGCCCAATAAGGTAATAAAGTGTATCTCTGCCTGTTGATTGGGGAGCAACTGAGGGCAAGCTTGCAGCTTCAGTATAAGAATGCTTGGAAGACAATAGGCGGCGGCCAGTCTTTGGAAGCTATTCCACTGGCTAACTCTGCGCAGATTTTGCAATAAACCTTTTTCTCTGTGGAACCCACCCTGGTGTATGTTTGACTCCTTCATGCTAACAGCAAGGGCACGAGGTGACTGGATCCGGACCCCTTAGGATCAGATATCCTAACAAAACAAGTATTAATTCACTTACACAATGCAGAATGTATTAGTACATCATCATATAGCATCATAACACTGATTATATTTTAATTGCAAACCTTGTCACCATTATGGTTTATAGAAATAATTATCACCTATGAAAATTACAATGGCTCAGCCAATCTGCTATCATGCAAGCAGGGGATTTTTCATAAAGAAAACACTATACAGTGGTACCTCAGGTTAAGTACTTAATTCGTTCCAGAGGTCCGTACTTAACCTGAAACTGTTCTTAACCTGAAGCACCATTTTAGCTAATGGGGCCTCCTGCTGCTGCCGCCGCATCGCCGGAGCACAATTTCTGTTCTCATCCTGAAGCAAAGTTCTTAACCTGAAGCACTATTTCTGGGTTAGCTGAAGCGTATGTAACCTGAAGCGTATGTAACCCGAGGTACCACTGTATACATATCAACAATTGGCCCTTTTTAAATCCTCCTATAATAATAAGGTGCAGTATATTCCTAATCAAAATCGCCTCTCTTTCATGTTGTCTTGATTACAATCGATATAAAAAATGCAAGCTTCATGATCAGAACCCCCCGAACGAAGTCCGCCCAAAAATTTATAATTTGGTAAAAAATGCAAGCTTCATCAAAATTATCTTCAAAGCGAAAAGAATATTGTTAACAAATAATTGGGATTAAATTACTTGGTTTTCAAATGTGGATTAAGGCCTACTAGTGGGTCATGGCCTGTTCTAAGGTGAGTCATAACAGCAGTTCTACCACCATACAAACATATGATAAAAAATTAAGAAATGGGTCCCCACTTTAAAGTTGTATATCAGCTGGAGATCAAATACAAATAATTGCCATTAAAAACATATCTGGATAGGAATTATTTGGATACCTATTAAAATCTACATGATAATGTAGAAGAATAAATAATATATACTTTCTGGTGTGTGGTTTTTATAATAGTGAGGTTTTCATTTATTTTTGCTTTTAAAAAAAGGAGTTAAAATGTATATGGCTCACTTAGGATTTAAGCTGTGCAAGGCTTTATCGTGTATGCTTAAGTACATTCTCACTAAATTTGAAAGTGGTGTCATAGTGCTTTAAAAATGCGGTGAGACTGTGGCCTTGCTCCACACCTTATTTGAGTGCTTTAGTTTGGCAGGAATGTGGCCTTAGTCTGTGATAATGTCTCTTCCTTGCCTTGAAGGATGAGGAGAAATAAGGGAGTGATACAGAGATCCTACCCCCAGGGCTGAAAAAGATCCCCCAGGCAGAGGATCTCAGGGTTCTTGTAGATCCCACAATCCTGAAGTCTGCCCATGCTTGGTGTAATGAGTGCGTGCCTGCTTGTATCTATGGATTCACACATTACATACCTGCATATATTATTTGTTCTACCATTTGTGTTCTGCTTCTAGCCAAAAAAGGCTTCCAGCTTACACACAGTTTGATCAATTTAAACAATAGATTGATCATCCTTACCTCCAGGGTTTATAATCCTACAAGCCTACTGAAATCATGCACTGTACTCTTTTCGGCACCTGCTGAAAACAATATTCTTTAGACAAGCCTACCCGGATGCTTAGAAAGTTGAGGTAATTTAAATCTGCTTTAGTATTTTATTTTTTGTATGTTTTAAAGTATGGTTGTGAATTTTTCTCATTTTTATTGCTCTCTCTTTTCATCAGCCGCATTGAGGTTTGTTTTTGCAATCAAGCAGTGTATAAATTTTATGAAATAAATGAGCAATAAATGATAAAAGTCAGGGCACAAAAGGGGGGAAGCACAAAGAAGGATAAAAACAAAAGCAAACTCAAGTCTTAAAGTTATGTAGTAATAGTTCTTATAATACGCTGCTGAAATGGAAGCAGCCTGATAGAATCAGCCGAGGTGGGAGACCTGGGCGGCACTCATGATGCAGAACTACAACTCCCAGCACTCCATGCGGCCTGGGTCTAATGGGAACATTTTTGAACGCTCAAACGCCCCCCCCCACCTCCACAAGCCCCGCTTCCTTTCTCTCTCTTCCAATAAAGTTCAAGCTCCTGCCTTCCGGCAATCCAACTAGCCAATCCGCATGCTTGGAAGACGAAAAAGAGGCGGAGCCGAGGGCCCCTCGCGGCGTGCGAGAGAAAAGGCGCAGCGGAAGACAAGGCTCCCTCCAGTTACACGCATGCGCTCAGACTCGTGCACGGCCCGCCCGCCCCGCATGTCCGCCCGCTACGCAGCCTCGGCGTCTCTTGCATCCGGGTCCTTCCTGAGCGCGACTCGCCAATAGGCGAGGAGGCGAGAGGCTTGCGCGCGCGCGCTGGAGGGCCGGCCTGGCTGGTTCCGAGGCTGAGGGGGAAGGGCGCTGCATTGTGCGAGCTGCAGAAGCGGCAGCAAAATGGCCGCTGCGCCGTCTGGGGCCGCCGCCGCCGCCTTCGCCTCCCCCGCCGCCTCGGCTACCGCTGCCTCGTCTTCCTCCTCCTCTTCTTCGGCCAGCGGCGCCCCGGGCCCCAACCAGACGCCGACGGAAAGCAAGAAAATCACGGAGCTGCGGGTTATCGACCTCAAGTCCGAGCTGAAGCGCCGCAACCTGGACGTGGCCGGCGTCAAGACCGTCCTCATCGCTCGCCTCAAGCAGGTGAGGAGGAGGAGGAGGAGGAGCGGGGTAGGCCGCGGACCCCGCAGCCAAGCGCCGGCCTGGCCTCGGGAGGGAGCGAGGAGGAGGGCGCGGGGCCTTCGTGAGCGCCCGGCTCACCTTGCCTCCGCGGCCTCTCCCTCTCTCCGCCGCTCGGCGTCCTTCCTCTTAACCGCCTTCCAACGGAGAAGCGCGGCGGGCGGAAGGCTTTCCTGCGCCCCGTGAAGGCTTTTCTTCTTCCTTTGCCCCCGCAATTTGCAGGCTGGTAGCGCATTTCTCGCTCCGGAGACGCCGTGGGGTTTGATAGGGCTTAAAAAACAGAAAACTATTTCGAGAGAACTCTTTGTAGGCGGTTCTGTGGCAATGGCTGCTCTGTATCCTGCCCTGAGGTCTGCTATAGGGCAGCCGATACAAAATGTGCTTAATAAAACAAATGGGCGAGATTGAAAGTGAGGGAAGGAGGCGGGAAACCCTCAGCAGTCAGCGAAGGAGGGCATGTGTGGAGTTGAGCTTGTGCTCAGCTAAGTCACGATGCATCTTCGTTTTTATTCTTTCCTCCAAGGAGCTCCGGGTGGTCTGCATAGTGGTTGTCTCTCTCT
Organism: Podarcis pityusensis; assembly: GCF_964106645.2. NCBI lineage: Eukaryota > Metazoa > Chordata > Lepidosauria > Squamata > Lacertidae > Podarcis > Podarcis pityusensis. The sequence continues at coordinate 48,458,052 of NC_138039.1, read as the reverse complement.
CACACACCCCTCCAAAAAAAAAATTTGCTCCGCACAGCAACCCTGTGAGGTGAATCAGACCAGCAGTTAATGGCTGGCTCAAGCTCTTCCAGTGAACTTCATGGCTAAGTGAGGATTTGAACCCAGTGGCGTAGCGTGGGGGGTGCAGGGGGGACCGGGCGCAACATCTGGGGGTTAGGGTTAGGGGGCGCAAATCCACGGGTTAGGGGGCGCAAATTACTTGCCTTGCCCCAGGTGCTGACAACCCACGCTACGCCACTGTTTGAACCTGGCTAGTCTGACTGCTCAAACCATTATTCCATCTTGTCTCCTGATAACAATTGCATATGGCTGTGCATTTATCATTCAGTAAATGTTTAGGCATTGTGAAGTTGTCTTGGATCTCGGCTTTAGAGGCGGGGGTTGTTCATACTACACTTATTTTGAAAGTTCTGCATTGGCTGCCTTATCACTTCTGGGTTTAGCTTAAGGTGTTCGTGGTGTTTAACTTTTAAAACTTGAAAAGATATGGGGCGCAAATTCATGAAGCAGCATCTTTTGCCATACCAACCTACCCATATCTTAAGATCTTCTGAAGAGGCCTGCTCCAAGTTTCTGCTTTTATACTATGCTTCTGCAAATGAGATTCACAAACGAGAGTGATGTTTTCTCTGGTGGTATCCCAGATTTGTAATGCTCTTCCTATGGTGCCAACGTTACAGGTTTTTAGACACCATGTGAAAACATTTCTGTATGCTTGGGCATTTTAGATTAGATTAGATTTTTTAAAAATCATGTCCAGGTTTGTTTTGGGCTATTTTGTTTTGTTTTATTGAATATTATTAGGTTTCCTTTTAGTTTTAAAATGAATTTTTATATTGAATGAAATTTATTTACTCTTTCTACACCACTATGGAATCTTTTAATGAAGGGTTGCTAAATATTTTAAAGAAAGTAAAATCTTGTTTGTTAGGTTTTCAAAGGCCTATTGTAGTTTAATGTTTGTACAGCACTTATAAATGTTGGGGGCTTCCTAAATAACCAGATTATATCTGGAACCCTTGGCATATTTAAGAAAATCACAGGTTTGTACTGAGATCCATGACAGTTATCCTGCTATAAGTTGTTTCTGGTACCTGCAGGCATACATAGTGAAAGTTCTGTTAATCACCAATTGCTGTTAATGTGTTTGTGACAGACTTTTAATTTGCAATCTGTTGAATCCTGTACTGCTGCACCCCCATTTCTTCATGGTTGTTACCGTATTTGCAGATGTCATAATTCCTGAGTCTCCGTTCTTTTGCCCAAGGCACAGAACAAGGGCAGCTCCATAGGTTGTTAGATTTGTTGATTTATTTAAGAACACTTTTAACCCATTCTTCATTGATAGGCAAACTCAGAGTGGTGTACAGTAAAACAAATTAAAATTGCAGATAAACAGCTTAGACTAATCACAGGGTAGGTAACTCTCCTACTTAACAAAACCTGTGTAAACAAATAATACTTTAAGCTGGCAATGAAAATGAATTGGTGCCAGCCATAACCATGGATTCCACAACCATGGCACCACTACAGAAAAGGTCCTTGTATGCTGTCTGTATGGCATAATCAACATGTGACAGAAGTGAGCTGAAACTCAGTGGCTTGCCCCTCACCTTTGAACACAGATCATATATTGCTTTCAAGATGAACATGAATAAACTGTGATTAAAATGCCAGATTAAATGTGTTGGGTATGGCCAGGAGATTTAGTCCCCCTCCCCCCTGCTCCTCCCATGCATTTATTGTTTTCTGCCCAGGACTACAATTGTTTCAAGTACATACTAGATTGGTTTAACTTTGTGGGCACAGGTGTCTAATGATGCATATGTTGTTTGTATGTCATCATTTAGTATGGAGGACTGCTGCATGACGTGTGCAGCTATCCTGTACCTGTGGAATTGCTGGACTGTACCTGGGTCTCATATCCATGCATAACAGACTCTCAGAACAATTATATTAGGTAGTCGGTCTGCTCAGTCTTGTTCATGTCCATTCAGAAGTCTCACTTCTAAGCAGTGATGTGGGTGGAACATTTTCTCAAAGGAGTAATTTCCAGAGCTTTATTTTTCCACGGTAAAAAAATACTTAATAAGTTCTTTGGTAGCAATGAATGGTTGCCATTTGCAAATAAATTTTAGGCAACCTTGGCAATTCCAAAGTTTTTAGTTTGAGTACAAAATGCAAGTAAAATATCCAAATACTACCGGGGGGTGGGTGGGGGAGGCTATGACCATCGTTCTTGATGATTGGCCATGCAGACTGGGGCTTTAAGGGGAAACATGCTGTGCTTGTATTATTTAATTATCATAATTATTGTCATTCTGTGCTACTTTTCCTCTCATAGGAGGAAGTGCAGTATAGGGTAGTTTACAGCATAATAAAATTTGATCTTAAGAAATCATGTTAGATATTAAAGCTACATAACTAAACAAAAAAACCTAACTCATCCCAGGGACATTTAAATTTCTTGTGATGATGCTGGTATGATCCTGTTTGATTAAAATTTCTGTGGCAGTCAATCAGTGAGGTCTCTCAATTATCCCTCTATATATTTTCACTGGAATGAAATCCAAGGATACTTTGCAGGAGAAACTGGAGAAGGAGAGAAACTTGCACATGGTTAGGCAGCTTAAGTCACATTGAACTCAGTGACAAAGGTGTATCTAGGGTCCTTTGCGCCCTTGCCAAGGAGTGATATCTGCACCCCCCCAAAAAAAAATAACTTCACCCATGTTTGATCTCACCACTTATTGAACATACATTTAACCTATAATTATCACTGACTGGGGAAGGGACACCAAGGGTCATTTAGTCCAACCCCCTGCAATGCAGGATTTCTTATTTTTGTGTATCATTACCATTCAACTCCCATTTTATAATTTTCTCCTTTGTATGCCTGTTGGAGGGGTGTGAGGAGATGATGAATATTTCCACCCATACTGTCTGAAATTGTGATATTCAAAAGTAAGGACAGCAGGGTTGAGGTTTTATGACCTTAGTTTAAAAAAATCAGCATTATGATATTCTTTAAGATATGTGATGACAATAATTATACACAATATTCCAGGAGCATCTACAGAATAGACTTGTATAAGGCCATTACGATATTTCCATTTTTTCCCAATCCATTTCCTAATGGTCACCCATTTTACTGCTGCCACAAACGGGATCAACTTCTTGAGCTTTCCACTATAAACCTAAGATCTCATTCTTGGTCAGTCACCGCAAGCTCAGACCTCAGTAGCATATATGTAATGTTAGAATATTTTGCCCCAGCATGCATCACTTTACATTTGTTAACACTGGACCAGATTAAACCATTCACCCAGTTTGAAGAGATCCTTTTGGAGTGCCTTTTAGTTTAAACTACCCCAAACAACTTGGTGTCATCTCCAAGAAGGGTTAGAAAGATGTTCTGTCTCATCCTGCAGACTTAGGTTCAAAAAGCAGGCGACAACACATCCGGTAAATCTCACTGTCACAAATGGGCAGGACCGGAACAAAGAATTAGACCAGAATGGGTTTCTTACCTATTTCAAAATAGAAGCACTTACACTGCTCCCTCCATACCAGATACACAAAATCACACTTCAGAATGAGTAGGTACACAGGAAGGATGCCCCCCCCCCGCAAAAAGCCTCCTTTTTGTCATAATTTCCAGTTTGCTCTCCCCACCCCCATGCTCAACCTGCATTCCTAGAAAAAAAAGATGTAGCAGAATCCAAATAAAGGGATCAAACCTTTGTTTTTCCAGGCAAGCCAGCAAAAATAATACTATGAGAAGAAATGAAAGGCAAAGTGAGAAAAGCGGCATTGATTTACTGCAAGGTGGATTTGATTTAAATCAAATCGATTTAAATTATGATTTAAAACTAGTCAGTAAGGCTTGATTTAAATCACTGGTCAGTAAAACTAGATTTAAATCATTTTTTTACAGAGAGACTCATTCTTGTTGGTATAATCTTAATATTTACAAGCATATGAAGGTTCAATTTTTAGAGTAGTTTTTAGAGTTATATCAAAAATTACTGATTTGGTTATACTATTAGAAATACATAGACAGATAATTATGAAATTATGGTGCGGTTTAGTAAGTTACCTGTTTATATTTGGACAACTTTTCTGCTGTACTTTATTGGAAGGAGAAAAATGATCATTTACTTAATAACCATTAAAACATTTTTTTAAACTAAAACAAGAACATTATAGCATATGTATCCATGTTTGTTAACTGATGTGGTTAAACCTTAGACTGAGTTTCAGGAAACATGAAAAACTTAGTTTTAGCACACATGGAAGACTACATTTAGAAATATTTTTCCTGCAAAAGCATTTTATTTTAAAAATCCAATTTAAATAAAAAAAAGATTTAATTTTTTTAAAAAAATGATTTTTAAATTATTATTTTTTTAAAAAGCATTGATTTTTATCCACCCAGCTTTACAGCTAGATAGGGCTGGGCCACGTCAGCTTTTCAACGTTGCAATGTATCACCAGCCAAACATCATGATATGGCAATACATCACAGTGTTGAGATGAAGGGGATGCAACACCCCCCCCCCAAGTTAGGAGAGGGGAGGAATGAGCGCCATCTTCCTGCTTTGCGTTGCTCGCTAGCCTCCCCAGCACCACAATCCCTTCCCCTAGGATAGCTGCTTTCCCAAGGAGCCAAATTCTCCTTTGGGTTCCGCTGTGCTCCTGCCTGATTTCAAGCATCCTTCACCGCACACCCAGTCCTATGTGTTCCATCACCCATCCACCCCCCAGATTTCAAACATCCTTCACCACACTCCTGATTCTCCATGCCCCACAGAGGCCTAGGAAGAGGAGGCCCCCAGCCTTAGTGGCCCAATGGAGACTGGCCAAACGTGAGGCCAGTACCTTACCTTGGGCATTGCTGGGCCTGCATGGCAGAAAGGCTCCCCTTCACCAGGCACTTGGCTTCCAGGCAGGCATTGCACTCAGCAGGCACAAGAAAGGCCAGAGCAGTGCTGGCCTGCATGCCCGGCTTCCTACTTGTCTGTCCGTTCCCAACAGCAGGGGCTGGTGGACTGGCTGGCTAGGTAGGCTCCCTCACCCAGGTGTTTGCTTACTTCGAGGCTGCCTCTGTTGCTGGCAATCATCACCCACTGGCTAGCCCCAGAGGCACCATTCGCCTGCGGAGCTTGTAGCGAGGGCTGCTACAACATACAGCTACACAAGCTTTTGGGAGGCAGAGAGATGAGAGGTCATCAGAGGGAAGAAAAGAGGGACTGAGGCTGGTGTTGCCCACGACAACCCTGACCACCATTCAAGGCACCCAAGGGGTGCCCTCTCATTATTATAAAGTGTTATTAGGATCTTCCTCAAGCACCTCACCAGAACTATGCAATATGAATTACACTTTGTCCTTTGCAAAATGCCCTTAACTTGAGGTTTATTGTATCAGTGCAAAAACTAAATTGTACTTCATGTTTGTATAACCCAGTCCTGTGTTTCATTTTGTTAGGCTATTGAAGAAGAAGGAGGGGACCCAGATAATATTGAAATAGCTGTCTCAGCTGATACTCCAAACAAGAAACCAACCAAAGGAAAAGGTCAGAACTTCTGTGAAAGTAAACTTTATGAAAATGGTGGTGTTAGTTAAAGAATCTGCTATTGAATTTTAAAACACTTTTCTGCAAGTAGAAGGTATCCTGGTATTTATTGAGATACTAATTAACTGGTATCCTTATCTTGATCACACCAGTTTGTTTGAAGCCTTCGACTACCCTGCCCTTTGTTCCTTTATAGTACAAATGTCTAATTTGCTAATCTCCAGATGTTACCAGACTACAACTCCAGTTTTTGCCATCCTAGTCGTAATTGGGGCTTCTGGGAGTTCAAGTCCAGCAACATATGGTAGCCACTCTTGCTTTCTTGGCTCAGTCAACATTTAAAATTTATGCCTTGTTTTTCTTAACTTAAAAAGCACAGCTATCAGAATAGTTAGTGGTTCAACTGAAAATTTTGACTGAAATTATTCTTCTAAATGCATTTGATTCGTCATCATAAGTTTATTGTTCTAGCCAAAGGCCATGACAAACTTGTAAAATCATACAGAACATAAATCTATAATATAAGAGAGAAAATATACCAGAGGCACAAACAAGCTTAAATCTAATTTAATTTCAGATTACACCTCTGAATCACCAAAACAACTTATAGCAATTTTATCTAAAACACATTTTTCCTGGACTTTTTAGCTGCCAGTGTGTAAGGGCCCCTCCATTATTGTCATTCAAAAGAAACTCAACCATTTCTGCCAGAGTGTAACTGCTTGCTTGTGAGAACAAAAGTTTCCAAAAGTGATCTCCTGGATCTCTATATAAAGAGCAGTCTAACAGATAATGAGTGATGTCTTCCACCACAAAGTATTTCTGCATACAGGACCTTGTTATGGTAATGGCCATCCAAGGTTGCAGTTGGCATCACTTGGAAACACAGCTCAATAAAGGCATTTGGTCAGCTAACTAGCTCTGAAATGCTTTGTTGTCAGGAGTGGGTACGAAGGAAGAATTATGGTGTTCCTAATTAGTTTCAAGTCCTTTCTGGACTCTAGCCAGAAGAGCCAATCTCTTAATTGACACCAGTGTTCGAAATTAACCAGTCGCTAGTCTTTTTCTTTATTTTTTATCTTTGACTGAATTTGCTCTGTGGACTGCTAGGAAGCTCCATTACAAAAAAAAAACCGGCCGCCAAGCCAGTCAGCCTTCCTCCAGGTCCTAGAGAAGGCTGCTGCATGCTTATAGCAGGCGGCACAGAGGAGAACAAGTGCTGCTCCTTGTTGCAAAAGGAAGCATCTTTTACCTCAATAAGCCAATGCCTGCTCCCACAAGCCAAAGACCACAAGGGTCTCTCTACCCAAGAGAAGAAAGTCACCCACTAATGTTTCCCATTTTTTTTATGTCAGAAGACAACCCTCCCGATACCACAAATTGCAAAAAGAACCAAATATTTTTTTTACAAAAAAATAAACAGAAAGTGCTGTTGCATTGGGGGCGGGGAAATGGTGACTAACCATTCTGTTTTTGTGCCCATAACCCAGGTTCTAGGAGACATTTGGTGAATAGTTTTTGCATCTCAGTTTCTAACACTGATTGACAGTTATTCAAGGTCAATGTAGAGCTCAGTTCTGGAAAATAATAATAGTCTAAAACATCTTGACAGAGTTATCACCCAATTCCGTATAGCACAGGAAAACACTCAATTGGTATAGTAGTGATTCTTTTAATATATTTTAACTAGATGCAGTCTGCTCTTGCCTCACAGGTTGACCACTTGTATTCTATACATGGATATTGTGTACATTTCCCAAAACTTTAATGGAGTTGAAACAGACCCACAAATTTCAATGCCATAGGGCATTTGAGTAAGCACTGCTACCAAATAACTTTAGGGCAGGTTCCCTCCCTTATTGTAATAGAACATTTATCAATGCCCCTCTGGTTTTCTAGGCTTGGACTTTCCATTTGACACTTCCAAGAGCCAGTTTCACTAAAGAGTACACCCAAGTATCTAAATGAGGCAGTTTGTTCTATAGCTTGCTTCTCTAAACACCATTAATATCAAGGTCTGTCTTTGCCAAAATCATAATCCTGGTCTTATAGCAATTCATAGATAGGCTTTCCTGTTTACAGTATTTAGTGAGCACCTCCAGGAGAGTTTTGAGTTCCAGTCAGGAAAGTGAGAGGAGCACTAAATCATCTACTTACATCAAGATTGAGATCATTCTGTTCCTAATCACCAGAAAGTTAAAAGGCCTGGGAGCCAGTATGCTCATGACATTTTAAAGGCATCAGTCATACTACCATTTAAACCTACTGTGACCCTCATTTTTGTGTTTCTGCATAGTTCTTGAATCAATAGCAGAAGTCTATAGTCGATGTTGGCAATTTGAAATTTCTTGCACAGTCTATTGCAATTAATATAATTGAATGTAGCAGACAGATCAATAAAGGTTGCATAGATTATTCTTAACGTTCTTAGTATATTTCTTTATAATATGGTTCCAAGTAAAACATTGATCAATGGTACTGTGTCCTCTGAACCCTGCTTATTCTTCATGAATAAAGTTACTTTGCAGCCAGTTTGATAACAACCTAATTGGCTGGGCCCACCCATGCATAAGTGCATGTAAGTGGAGAACACCCTGGAGAGTCCTCATGGCTCCTGAAGAGACCTTTGCCAGAGCCCAAAGAGGACTCCCTCTTCAGGCTCTGGGAAAGGTCTCTTCAGGAGTCATGAGGACTTTGGAGCCAGAGCCCAAAGAAGAAGTCCTCTTTGGGCTCCATGGTTTCCTTGCTAGTCCAGAGGGGCAGCAGGGCTTTGTTGAGACTGCTCCGCCTCCCACCTAACAGCTGATGTGCAGGGTACTACAGCAGCAGCTGCTTCCCTACACATCAGCAGAGCAGCTCAAGAAAGTCCCACTGGCCCTCCAGCTCGTGAGGACACCCTCTCCAGAGCCCGAAGAGGACATTGGGGAGTTGCCTGTATTTAAAGAGTGAAAAAAATTGTTCCCTTATTTCCAGGAAGTTGTACCATAAATTGTGCAAAATTTCAGCTTTTCCCATCACAAGTTCTATAACAATGAAAGTTTAAATATAATTTAACATAAAGAGCATGCTGTCATACAAGTAGCTTATGTTGTGCAGTAAAGATAAAACTTTGCTCAGTAAATTTACTGAAGATTTTGTTTTGTACTATTTGAGGGGGAAACCAAAAAGTTTTTTTAAAAAAGAACTTTCAGTTGAAAAATTACAGGCCAAGCTATGAATTTGTGGAAGCACAGCTGCTGAAAAATAAATCACCCATTGCTAAATCAAATTGAGTGATGTGATTCTCTGCTCAACTGAGCTAAATAAAGATATTCAAACACTGTTTTTTGCCCAAATTGAGTGCTTTTCAAGGTGGGCATCTTGAGTTCCAAGGAATAGTGTTCAACAAAGTGGCTTTTCTGGAAAAATCTGAAACTGCCACGTTTCCTTAATATTGTGCCGGCATTCATTGTTACTAATTTACTTGTGAAGTAAAAAAAATTCCATAGAAAAATTAAGCATTGGGATTTTTTTCACTTTTGGAAACATTTGTTCCAATCATCATTAGTAGTATGGGTGTTCTAACCCCACAGGAACAGTGACTACTGGGGCATGGGAATACTACCTGTTCTTAGTTTTTAGTGGTGTACATTAAATTTACAAACACCTTAGAATATTTGGCTGTGGTAGTTGTTTGGTTAGTAAAAAAATTGAAAGCATTAAGTTGGTTGAGATGCATTTATATTAAAGGGTCATTCCATATCATGTCATCCAATTTTCTTAATATATTGTACACTTGTTGAATGACCAAAACTAAGTTTAAATCTAAAATGTTTATTTTTTTATATCATCCCATTTTTTTAGTTATGAAGGTTTGAAGTTTTTTTTTAAAAAAATGGCAATTTTGGCCTTGCCAGACTACACAAAAACATTAAAAGCTCAGCCAACAATTAAGACATTTCAAAACTCAAAATACCAACCTATTCAGAACTGCATGGGCTTTACTATGATATGTCATATGATGGGCTTACTTTAAATTTTAAAGTACTTCATTTCATGGACATTACAACAAAACATATCAAACAAAATTATGACACCTCTGTAACTCTTTAACTGGTGCTAAAAATTGGATCACTTGATATGGAATGACCCAATGTCAATTTATTATTATTACATTTATATTCCACCTTCCATCCCAGAAACTCAGTGTCAGTACAGTGGTACCTCGGGTTACATATGCTTCAGGTTACACACTCCGCTAACCTAGAAATAGTGCTTCAGGTTAAGAACTTTGCTTCAGGATAAGAACAGAAATCGGGCTCCAGCAGCGCGGCGGCAGCAGGAGGCCCCGTTAGCTAAAGTGGTGCTTCAGGTTAAGAACAGTTTCAGGTTAAGTACGGACCTCCGGAACGAATTAAGTACTTAACCCGAGCTACCACTGTACATGGTTCCTCCGCTCTCTGTATAATCCTCTAGATTAGGCTGAGAGTTGGTGACTGGCCCAGGGTGAGATTCATGGCCAAGTGGGCATTTAGACCCTGGTCTCCCAGGTCCTAGTCCAACTAACCGCTGCACCATGCTGGCTCTCAGACAGATAAGGATATGTTGTTGTTGATGATGATAAAATGGTATTATTGTTAAACCCCGTCCATCTGGCTGGGCTTCCCCAGCCACTCTGAGTGGCACTCACATGGCACTCAAATATATCTATTGAGGGACATGAATGCTCTACTCATGTGGAAGCCTTAATCTCTAGTAGAATTTACAGATTAATTTGTCTGATGTTGACATCACATCTTAACCTGGGGCAGCAAATGTACCCCTCAGCTGTTGTGAACTCTTAACTCCTTGAACACAAATGTGTTACTTTATGATACCTGTTTGGAATATTTATTTGGCTAACAAGGAGAGTTGTATAGATACGCAAGTGACAATGTGATATGAGAATATGAGTTCAAGCCACGTGTTTCTTACAAGAAGGGGGTATTCTGTGAATCCTGTGGATCAGGGCCAAGTAGCAATGCGTGATTCTAGGGCCAGTAATGCAGCCGCACTACGCAGTAGAATAACACATGAAGGGGATGTTAATGATGAATTTCCATAACTGAGAGGCAGAGATGCTCACCAATTCAAATATTTTACTTGATAGCAGGCAATTGCAGAAGACTATCAATCTAGATTGTCACAGTATAGATTTAGATTAAGTTGATTAAGTTCTGTCTGCACCAAAAGCTCTCCCCCAAAATTTAATGTGAATAAGGCTTCCTACAACATTCAATGTGTTGTTGCTATGGTTTGTTTCTACTTGGGGTAAGGGGCTAGGTGATTGGTTGTATGTTTTTTGGTTAGATTGTTTTTCTGGAGTGCCTTATTCGTTGAGGGCTTTCCTGAGTCTTGTGGTGAGAGAGACACTTGAAACGGAGCAGATACAAGCTTGTCACTGGCATATCATGTCTTTTAGGTAAAAAGCAGGAAACTGATGAATTAAGTGGTGATACTTCAGTGGAAGATGATTCCATGGTCAAGGTAATTCTGCTATGAAAAATAAAACTGGGGATCCAGTCCTAAGTTTTGCCAATTCATTCTCATTTCTAAACAATTTTGACTGTAAACCATCTTTGATACTGAATTTGCAGTTTATTGTTATTCAGACTAAGTTAGAAGCTCTTGGTTCCCTTTGATTTCAGTGGGAGTTAAGTCATCACTAACACATCCCATTGAGCTCAGCTTCCTTCATCTGCATACAGTTCTATGAGACCTTGCATACCAACTGTAATAAAGTATTGTTGGGCAAGTTATCTGTCAAGGAAGCATGAACGCTTTGTAATTTGATGAAGAGACCTTATGTTTAGTTAGAATCCTAGGTTTTAAGGCTACTGAATTCAAGATACAAGAAATTTCCTTCTGATATATTAAGTTTAAGTGTTGCTCCTATTGAAAGGAGAGTGAACTGGAAGCTCAAGATGCAAGTGACCAGGATGGAAATGATGAATTGAAAGAGTCGGAAGAATCCGCAGAAAACGGAGAGGAATCCTTGAATTCTAAAGCGGTGCCTCGTGTAGACAAGAAGAAAACTCATTCAAAGCAGACAGAGAAGGACTTGGAAACCCAGGTATACTGCAATATAAGCAAATTATTAGGATGGCGTCTACAACTTTCCTTTCAAAATTTGTCCCATTAAGATTCCATAAATTCACCTGCTTCCTTGCCCATGGTGATTGCCTGTCTCGTCTTGGGTCAGTGCCACTTCTTCCACAGCAACATCCACTTCATTGCTGTTGCTGTTTCATACAAAAGTCAGGCCAAGGGAAAGAAATTGCACCGCCTTTCCTCCATGAACAAAGTGGAGAGGGAAAAGGGGTACAAATTCCCTCAGGAAGGAGCAATGATGGATGCAACAGAAATAAGTGCTTTGTTTCCATTTGTGTGTGTGCTAATCTGTTGCCTCCTCTCATCCTCTGTGCAATGTGAATGTTTAAACCAGTGGAGCTCTTATGCACCAGCCTGAACCTCCTCTGCAGCTATGCTGGCCTGGTCCAAAACTGGGAATATAATTCTAGCTTGCAAAGCAGAGCCTTTGGAAGACAAGTATGAAGCACAGTCTGGCAGCTGGTCTGTGATTGCTAGTTTTATTTTCAGTGAATTGGCAGATTCACAGGAGGTAAACATGTGCTGGGAGGATTGCATCCAAGGATAGGTGGGTAAATTGGTTTAATCCTTGCCCTGCTTCTCCCTTCTACCATGCAGTCCTAATTATCCCCACCTTAATCCCAAACGCACTCTTCAGAGAGAGAAAACAAAGGCAACATAAATGGAGAAAGTGCCATTTTAGAAACCCAAGCTTAAGTGAGCAGCAAGATGTAATTTCTCCTCTCCTCCAGTTCAATTGTGATATTGGAAAGAGGTGTCATCTGAATTACTCATGGTTGCTTCAGGTTCTGTGCGGCAAAACACACTTTGTTTCTATTTATCTGTCTTTCAAGGCCCCTTCTGTGTGATGCCATCACTCTCATTGGACATGAGAAGAGCTGGCATTTATGAAGTTGGTGGGATCAAGATGTCAGTGTGAATCTTTCCCCAACCTGTTCCCACTTACTTGGGAGTAAGTGCCATGGAACTCTGAGACTTACATATGACTAAGCCTGCTTAGAATCAAGCTGTTAAGAACACTTTCCTTAGCTAAATATAGTAAGGGAGAACAGTAGTAAAATAAAATAATTCCATTGATCTGCTCATGCAAGAAGATAAAAGTCCTGAATAGGATTTACTGCCATGGGAAACAATTAATTGTCCAAATTTTGATAAAGCTACAGAACTTGTAGTTCTTTGTGCTGAACAATCATAACAACCAGCACATATTTGATTAGACACAACCTCTCTGTTTGTCATCTTCCCTAAATCTTCTTTTGGCAGGAATGTTTGTTTGCAAGTGATGCTGGGATTGAGTACATTGCTAGAAAATGATTGGCCATCAATTCCAGACTCAGTTGATGCTAAGATCTAATTTCCCTTTGCTTCTTGCCTCTTGCTGCAACTGTGTAGTGTAAAAAGTGGATTAACTGCCAGCAAGAGTGTTTACCATTTGTGACAGTTTTTCTGGGGGAATGGAGCTCCTTGCTTCCCCATATGTCTCCAGAGATTGGAGTGGGGAAGAGAAGCCTTTCTGTCCTGTTGCAAGGTATTGTGGTGCTCTCTGGTTCATGGAAGAACCTTATTAAGGCGAAACCTTCGCATGGCACTGTTGACAGTAGCTCAATTTATGGACAGTTTGTGACTTGTCAAATAATATTGTTCAGTAACTTTAATATATTTGGAAATGGAGACTGCCCTTTGTAAGCTCAAGATAGGACTTGGTGTGGCTTTCATGGGTCTGAAATTTTGGTTGCCCAGCCACAACTGTGCAGCAGATGAAACAAAGAGAACTCAATGAGCTTTGTTCGGCTGGTCAGCATTCTGTTAGACAGGTCTGCTCCACTGCAGGAAATTATGGCAAGGTAGAGAAACTTGCTTAAGCAGAGGGTTGCAACATTACCAGCTGTCCCTTCTTGTTACTGCTCACCTCCCCAGTGGGAGTGAACCACACCCAAGGCAACTTGTAAAAAGCAGTTGTCATTCAAAGTGCAAGTTCTTGGTTAGTGCTTTTGCTTGCTTCTGAAGTAAGCCAACTTACTTAGGCTGTCTTTGTTTATTTCCTCATGTTAGGCCAGCAATATTCGAGATACAGAAGATGAAAGCTTTTCCGCTAGTCATGTAAGTTTCTAAATTGCCTTCTTAAACCTGATTAGAAAGCTGATTATATTTGAATTCAGCTAGAAGGGATCTATAGGGACCACCTCTAAAGTGTCAGGTTTAGTTGCATTGTAGAAAGACTTTGTATACCTTAATCTATGTCATCTAATTCCACAAAACTACTGAAATAAATACCATGTGTTGTGGACTATTGATGAGATTATGGCTTGCACCTTACTGTCTCAAACCAGACTACTTAACTGTTCCCAGAATATTCCAGGATATCCCTGGGTCTGGTGTAGCACATTGTGCAAACTAGTGCCTATGCCCCCCCCCCCATTTTATTTTATTTTTAAAATATTGCCCTGCATTGGCTTTGCTCAACAGTCACCACTGCCGGACATGGATTCTTCCTTCTTGTGTAGTGAAAGAGCAGCCTTCACTAGAGTTAGTTACTTGCTCCGAACCAACTTTTAATGACATCTGCAGGAAGGTGAACTTGCCTTGAAACAAGGGTTTGGGGTGCTATTTAAGGGGCACCACAAGGGAGGGAGATGAACCATTAGCAAGTTTGACTGCACTAGTTCTATTGAAATGTGTGGGAGCAGGATAATTTCATAAATGAGAAGGATGTCTCCTGGGTTGCTGTACCTCAGTCACCAAAATCTTGTGGAGTTGTGTGGTCTTGGATTACATACATAAGACATTTAAAAGGCTTCCACTGGAAATTTTAGGACTTCCTGAATATAGTCAAAAGGGAAATGGCAGTTCCTTCCCTAGATCTCATAGTATGTTTTTGGAGTTTCCATATTGTAGACAAATCATTCTTTGAAATAGTGGAAGCTGCAAACCATCCACTAGTACTAGCTTAGAATGTAAAGCTTAATAGATTTCAGCTGGGCAGATATCTGTTAATTGAGTCTTTGCCTTATTAGAACAGGCACCTCAATTTGTTCCTCTAGATTGCCATTAGTTTACTGGCTCTGTTTAAAATGTATCCTAATCTAGAATGCTTATTCGATTTTTTTTTTATTTTACAGGATGGAGAGGAAGAGAATGAGAGAGGTATGTTAGAAGTTCAGTAGAGTTTTGTGTGTTCTAATATGCTTCAAGTTGCCTTTTGTAAATGGCAGTTGTATTAGTTGGTTCTCTATCAGGCATTTCAGCTATATCTGTGCCTTTGCAATGAAGAGTGGTTGGATCCATGCTCTCTGTTGGCTTTTCTGCTTTTAAATTGCGCATGTGTCTATCAGTTACTTCAGTGGATGTTGTTACATGCATATGACCACAACATGCCTTTAATGGAACAAAGATCCCAGACTCCGTGGATCTGAATCTTTTTTTCTATTTTTTGGGGAGTGGGGGGTACGGTAAGTCTTTATGTCTATACATTCTCTTGCACTGCAGTAACAGATAGGTGCCAGTTGAATATTACGTATTCTGCAGTTTGCAAGCCATTTGAACTACAGGCCACATTCTGCTTCCACACATTGGCAATTGCCGCATCACGCTTTACAGCCTCACATGAAATTTTGGAACAAGTAACAATGGAATCATCTAATCAGCATTGCCTTTAAAAGCTACAGAAACCCACCCTGGCTTCACATTCTTGCCAAAGAAGACTTCTAGAGAGCATGCTAAGGACCTTGCATGTTGTCGACTAAAGGACATGGAATCATTGTGACTCAAGCATAACAGTGGAAATCTTGAAAGGGCACTTGTGGGTGTCAGCCACAGACTTGGTGTTTGGAAGGGATCCGAAGGCAGAAGCTTTTGTGGAACGTAAGAATGCTGATGGAAACACTATTAACAGAACTGAGAGTATTGACCCCATGGACACAGGATGAAGACTCCGCATCCTTTCTGAACTTTGGCCTAAGTTGGTGCATGAACAAGAACAGCCGACATCTGCGACTTCACCATGGTTGACAGCAAGAGTTGGAACGCAGAGGACAGTGGTTATGCAGCTATGAAGGATTCGTCTATTGAACTATGAGCCATTAGAAGGATATTGGAAGACAAAAAGACTTGTCAGTGGAAGTGTAGATATACTGACAAGCAGTCACTATTTGGTCATGAAGAAAAACTTCTTTGCACATTAATGCCAACATTGGAAGCCAGATACTTGTATTGAAGAACAGGTATCTGCTGGATGGAACCTTTGTCTAACTTCTGTTCTATTTTGGTATTTATGTCTAGAGAATTTGTTTGCCATGAAGAATGAGTGATCCTGGGTAAAGGATTGGTTTATATGTTAATGCCCCTTATGCTTTCCTTCCCCCCCTAACCTTCCATCAGTTCTAATAACTGGCTTTGTATTTTCTAGGTCCTCTCTTCTAGCTTATACATATGCAAATGTTTAAACTTCTTGTTTTGCCATATTTATTCCTGTTAAATCCTCTTAGATAAAGCAGGTTCTGGTGATGGTACACAAGAAGTATCTAAGCCTCTTCCTTCAGAAGAGAGCCTAGCTGAGGCTGATCACTCTGCTCAGGAAGAGATGGAAGCTAACGTGTCTGTGAAAGAAGCTGAGGATGATAACATATCGGTTACAGTCCAGGCCGAAGATGCCATCACTCTGGATTTTGATGGGGATGACCTTCTAGAAACAGGTAAAAATCTGAAAATTACAGATTCAGAAGCAAATAAGCCAAAAGACGGACAAGATGCCAGTGCACCGAACCTGGAGAAGGAAAGCAAGGATTATGAGATGACAGAGAACCATAAAGATGGTAAGAAGGATGACTGCGTGAAGGGGGATCCTGTCAAGAAGGAAGCCCGAGAAAGCTCGAAGAAAGCAGAATCTGGAGACAAAGACAAGGATACTTCGAAGAAAGGTCTCTCGTCTACTGGGGCCTCAGGTCAAGCAAAGAGGTTTGTCTTTCTATGTCAGTTCTTTAAGATACTGCCAGCATTCGATAAGATCACTCTGCATTAAGGGGGTAGCAGCAAGAAACTTATAATTAGTATCTTATGCTCCTGCCTATAAAATGTTTTGACGGCCATAAGTTACCTGTGTGTTCCTTAAAAAAAAAAATCGGGATCTTCGTATATGCTTTGTCCTGCTGGCTGCATTGGCGAATTGACAGCATTTTATTTTTTATTTTTTCAAATAGTCAAGTTTTATGTATCCTTGTGATGATGGTAATGAACAACTCTCAGTTCTGAGAAACACCAGTATGAAGTCAAGTCCCAGTCCTGAAAGGTGGAGAAGATTACCATATCCACTGAATAAAATTGTCAGAAAATCTAGATCTTCGGGCATCTTGGGGAAAATCAGTGCAAGAAAACCATGATGAGGGAAAATCACTTTTCCTCAAATAACAGTCCAGCCCTCCTTTTTTTGTTTTTGTTTCCTTTTTTTGAAATGACTTGCTTAATAATGTAAGATTCTGGACAAGCAAATTCTGCATGTTCAATTTTATTTGATTTGTTCCTCCTTTTAGCTCTACTAAGGAATCTAAAGAAAGCAAGGCTTCTTCAAAGGATGAAAAAGGTAATGTGTCCTTTGTGATATGTTGCTATCTTGGATCTGGTAGCAAGGCCATGAGACTAGAAAGCTTCAGGGATGTTTCTGCCTGTCCCGGAGGGGGTGATGCTTATGCCCTCCTCCCCTTCAGGTTTTTTCCTTTCCGCTATACAGCCTGGCTTCAATTAGCTGATTTGAAAGGGTTTTTGTTTTTTTTTACACAGCAGGCTACTTCTAAGTGGGGTGGTATGACTCTAGTTACTTGAGATGACCAGGTGTCAATCTTGTTCCACTGCTACTTTTTATGCTATTGAGTGAGTGGGGAAACGTTGTAGAAGCAAAAGTGTTCCTTCCATTACTACTAACTTGTGCCTGTGTCTTAACAAACGTTTTCCCAAACATCTTTGTGGAGTAGGAGGATCCTACTGAATATATCCTTAGTTGTATTCCAAATATTGTTTGTTACTTGAAAAATGTGTCATGCATCCAGTTGATGATTACATTGCTCTGTTGTATTCTCATCCTAGAAAGAATCTATAGATTGTTCATGCTAGGTAGTAAAGTTAATTGTAAATGAAATTTTAAATAGAAGACATCTTCATTTGAGACAATGGTCTCCTTACAAGATGGCATCTGAAATGAGGTGAGAAATCCTAGGCTTGGGCGTTTGACTGGTCAGGTACAGTCAGCAAATAAGTTAACTTCTTTAAATTCAGTGGATTACTATAACTTAACAGTTTTTGGTAAGGTTTTTGTAACTGAACAATTTCACTGGGCAGTGTCTTTAGTTTTCCCCCTGGAATACTTAGGGCAGCCTATCATTATACTTTTTAAAAATGAATTTCAAATAAGTAAAACAAAATAACAGCACAATTTTAATAAAAGATCAGTTGTGCTAAGAGAGCCAATTCTTCAAGCATGAGCTTCATTATGAAGGAGATGCTGCCTGGTTTCTGGAGTAAGCAGGATTGAGACATGGCCATCCTTGGCGGGGGAATTTGCCGCTAACTGCTTATATTCCTCTTTGGAGGAGCCTGCAGTTACTGCAGCCGGTCCATAGAAGCAGCTTTGCACTGCTGCTGTGTTTGCCCCTGACTACTGCAAGGCTTGGCTGCAAACTGCCTTTTCTGCCTCCCTTGCTAACAAATGGCACCATCATGAAATAAATGCAACATATTAGCAATCTGAGTTGCATGGAATATTTGACAAGTCTGCTGACTATCCTGCAAGCCTAATAGATCAGGGGTCAGCAACCCTTTTCAGCCGTGGACCGGTCCACCGTCCCTCAGACCATGTGGTGGGCCGGACTATATTTTTTGGGGGGGAAATGAATGAATTCCTATGCCCCACAAATAACCCAGAGATGCACTTTAAATAAAAGGACACATTCTACACATGTAAAAACATGCTGATTCTCGGACTGCCCACGGGCCGGATTGAGAAGGTGCTTGGACCACATCCAGCCCCCAGGCCTTAGGTTGCCTACCCCTGTAATAGATCCTTGCTTGAAATATGTCCTCGGCCAACATAACTTGATGCAAGAATGCTAACTAATGGGTATTTAAAACAACAATACCATGAAGTTTGTAAGGTGTAATTTTTAAAAAATGGAGGCACATACCTGTCATTGTCTTCTCAAAGGTATCTTAGAATAGTCTGCTTGTTGGGACCATAGAATAGTAGAGTGTTGGCTAATCTGAGCTGTGGCAGTTCTCTAGGAGCTCATGAGAAAAGGGTCTTTCTCGGCACCTGCTATCTGAGTGGTTTCTGGATGTGCTTGCTTTAGAAAATCTTTAAAAGCGCATCATAAGTGTCTTTGCTGCTGTAAAATTGGTGGCACAGATTGCATACCCCCCAAATCTCCCCTCTTGCTCTCTGATCTTGGTCTTTGCGCACCGTTTGCTTATTAAAAGAAAATTGTGGGTAGAAGTCATCTTCCAAAACTGCACTTTACCACTTGGATGCTAGTTTTTAATATTGATACTGAAATGTTCTGTGAAATTTGTTTTAGGAAGTGCAAGCAGTGGGAGCAGCAGCAGCTCTACTAAGAACTTATGGGTTAGTGGCTTGTCTTCTAACACAAAAGCCGCTGACTTGAAAAATCTCTTCGGCAAATATGGGAAGGTATGGTTCCGTTTAACAGTATCAGTTAATGAATATGACGTTGACTGAGGTTGCAAACAGTGTTCACACACTTGGGAGTGGTATGGCTTTAAACACAAACAAACAAATAATAATTTCACTTAAAATAGCCTAGATTTGAATGTATTACTTAAAGTCTGCACATCTCAGAACTGAATCTTGACTGTTGAGCTAAAACCTATTTTTCTATATAAAAGAACAAGCCAGAAGCAAAAAAATACAGTGGTGCCCCGCAAGACGAATGCCTCGCAAGACGAAAAACTCGCTAGATGAAAGGGTTTTGCGGTTTTTGAGCTGCTTCGCTAGACGAATTTTCCTATGGGCTTGCTTCGCAAGACGAAAACGTCTTGCACTTTTTTTTAAAAGCCGCTTGAAGAGGCGCAGTTGCGACGGACCGTGCTTCGCAAGACGAAAAACATCGCAAGACGAAAAAACTCGCGGAACGAATTATTTTCGTCTTGCGAGGCACCAGTGTAAAGACTTTAAGATTAGACTTCATACAATAACCTATTATGTGCAAAGTATGAGTACTTGGACATTCAGCCAAAGAGTGTGGAGACCTAATTTTCCATCTTCTGGAGAGAAGTGCTATTTTGTCCAGCTACCAGTCTTTTCTTCTGGAATGTATTTGGCACTTACTCTTTAAGAAACTGATCTTACGTAGTGTCCTTGCATGTGAACAGGAAGCCGGGCCAAAATACTTTAACTTAAAATTGTTCCCCTACACAGTGTAGTAGGCACCAAAGGCTTGTGGGCTATATAACCAGAGGCCTTGAGAGCATAAGAGCCCTTCTGGTCCAACATCCTGTTTTCACAGGGTGTAGCGGATTCACCCCACTAACTGCCCCCAATTCAATACAGCAGGCCCACTGCACAGTACGCGAACAGATTTCTTCCATTTACCACAGGCTATCTTGTGGGGGCCTTGTGTGAGGGGGACTTTGTTTCAGGGAGTCTCAGGCAGGAGTTGATCAAACAAGGAAAGTTCTATTTACAAAAAGAGATTGGTGAAACAAAGTTGGGTTAGGAAGAAGTTACCGTATTTTTCGCCCTATAGGACGCACCGTCCCATAAGGCGCACCTAGTTTTTTGGGGGGGAAATAAAGGGAAAAAATTATTTCCCCCCCAGGCGCGGGGCTGGGGAAGCTCGAGCTTCCCCCGACCCCAGCCCCCAAACAGGCAGCTCTCTGCAAGCCGTGAGAGCGCTCCCGCTGCTTGCGGAGAGGTCCGCGAAGCCTGGATGCGCTGAGCTCAGCGGAAAAAAATTATTCCCCCCCGACCCCTCTCGCTCTCTAGGCTTCAGCGAAAGCCTGCATTCGCCCCATAGGACGCACACACATTTCCCCTTCATTTTTGGAGGGGAAAAAGTGCGTCCTATAGGGCGAAAAATATGGTAACTTTTACTTAAACTAAATATAAAGATGTCACAGGCTTAAACACAGTAGTATATGCACATCTTTTCTTAAACTTCAGTTGCTAAAATCAGTCGTAGCACTTCAGGTAGATGTTCCAGTTTCTAGAATAGGTGGTGAAATGCTTAACTCAGTTTCTCTTGTTCCTTTACTTGGTTATGACAGGTCTTTTAGTTAAATACTTTGGACACGGCACAGCTTCCTTCACGGCTTAATGCTCTGTTTCGTGATCTGTTTCGTCATTTCCCCCCTCTCTTAGCAATCCCACTTTTGAGGTATAAGAGACCTTGGGATCCCCTCTTAGCTGGCTTGGGAGTCTTCTTTTCCTAGAAGAGCTCTCCTCGCCTGGCGGGAAGGAAACGCAGGGGGTCTGTAGTCCCACAGCTTCTCCCTCCCCTGACTCAGACTCAGCCCTCCAGGCAACTCCTGTCTCTTCACACGGTCCTCCTCTCTTCAGTACGAGGCTCCTTCCTCTAGCTACAGATATTCTCTGCAGAGCAGATGCTAAACTCACATTTGAACCCACTCTCTTGGACAAACCCATTCCTAATCCTTTTCTCCCATCTCAAACCAAACTAAACCATGTCTCGCTCCAGCTCTTTCCCTTCTCTATCCCCATCTCAAGGCTTCCTCAGAAGCTGCTCCTTTTATGTGCCCCCCCATTCTGCTCCTCCCCCTTCTACAGCCAGCTGACTTTGTAGCCAATCAGAAAGAGGCTCCAACCCTCTGGTGGAACTCTGAGGGACCTCCCATCACATAGGGGCCAACCAAAAGCCTATATGGGAAGCCTGCAAGCAGAATCTGAGTGCAACTGTGTTCGCCTCAGTTATGCTTGCCAGCAACTGATGTAGTGGATTGCATCCAGTTAAATTCTGCTCAGAGTAGACCTATTGAAATGGACACACCCAAGTTAGTCATGCCCATTAATTTCATTTAGTCTACTTGGCGTATGACTAACATTGGATACAACTTGCTGCCTCCAATATGCTCTCGGGGAGTAGAAAGTCTCTAGTTGCAGGTGGATCTTTAATTTTGTTAAAGTAACAGGTAAGTGTGCATGCTTGTCTTGTTCAGAAAATACAGAAATTACAGTGGTACCTCAGGTTACATACGCTTCAGGTTACAGACTCCGCTAACCCAGAAATAGTGCTTCAGGTTAAGAACTTTGCTTCCGGATGAGAACAGAAATCTTGCTCCGGCGGCGCGGCAGCAGCAGGAGGTCCCATTAGCTAAAGTGGTGCTTCAGGTTAAGAACGGACCTCCAGAACGAATTAAGTACTTAACCCGCGGTACCACTGTAGTTTGGAGTCCATCACTGTCTGGAGGCCCAGCAGTTCCCCATCCTGACTTTAATACTACCTCAGGGAATGTTACTAGCTAAGAAGCATATTTTCTTCCCTTCCTTTTAAAAAACTGTTTGCCCCATGTTCTTCCATGTACACTCACCTTCAATTGAAGAGACTGGCAGGCCGGGTTAGCAAAAACTGAGTTCCAAGCCTGGCTCCTAATGGTTGAAAGTAAAGCAGATGCCACACTAAGTGGTGGCAGCAATTGATGCTAAAGTAAATTTTGAGAGCCAGCAACGCCAGAAACTGTTGAAGTTTCAGGGAAGGAGACAGAGAGATGCCTGTGCTCTTTTCTTCTCTACCCACTTTCCAGTAAGGGGCATAAACTACTATTCATGCCCAGCCATTTCAGGTTATGACAGTCAAAAATAGCAGGCTATCATAACACTAGATACAGGAGGAAGAGGATATGGGTTTGTATGTTGGAACAAAGATCGTACATCTTGATGTAAACAAGAGCAGCAGTTAAGCAAAGGGATGAAAATAGTGACCTCTTTAATTTAGTAATGCAAGAGGATCTCACACTTGTCAAAGTTTATCTCACCATTTATCTAGAAGACAATTTCTAAACTGCCAAGTCATCTAAAATATAATGGCATTGTACAATATTATAATTAATACGTAAGATCAGTATTTACAGTGCAAATAGCCAATTCTGCGTTCAATTAATCTCTAAAAATGCTTGGCAAAACCGACAGTTTCAGCAGACAACAGACTATCACAATCCTCAGGTTTCAGTAGAAAGTGTTCTAAAGTCCTGGAGCCACTTTGCTTTATTTTTTATTTTTTTTAAGTATTGGTTCACAAAAAATAAACAAGTGATAACTGTGAGACAGTCGGTAGGGCTTCTCCAGATGATGGTAGTGTATAAGGGACAATTTGGTCCTTCAAGTAACCTGGTCCTAGGGTTTTTAGGACTTTACACACAAACAGTGGTATAGGCATAGGAATTGTGCACATGTGCACAGTGCTGAACCCAGAAGTGACCCGAAAAGTCACTCAGCACGTCACAGAAAGGGTGGGGTGGGCTTATACATGCATGGGTGCTGGGAATGGAACCTCTGTGCAAAATGCTTGCCTACTGTACTTTGAATGTAGCGCCATAATATACTGGAAGCCAGTGCAGAGCTTTCACCACTGGTGTAATGCAGCTGATGCAGAGCTAGTGTAACCAGAAGCCACACCCAACATTCTGCACTTGCTGCAATTTCTGAGCCAGCCTCAAGCGTAGCCCCACATAGGGCATAATACAATAGAGGTTACCAAAGCCCACATCACTGTGACCTTAGTATCCATGTCTGGGAATGGTCATAACTCAATCTGAGGAAAAGCACTTGGCCACTGAGGATGTGGTTTTTGCCATATAAACTGCCTAAAATGGACTCGTAAGAAAGGTACATTTTAGCAGGGCTGTTCCCCTACCAGCATCATGCCCAAGCTTGCATGTATCATTCATGCATTCTGACCACTTTCTTGGTGCAACAGTAATGTTCACTTGTTTTTCTTTGCAAGAAGACATCATCACACACACACCCCGACTAAAAAGCTGCTTTTCTCCTGGCCAGCAAACCTGATGTTGAGGCATACAAATTGCCAGGTCTAATGTGGCATCAGATCATAATGACATAACTTGTCTGTGAATTTTTCTCTGGCTGTCCCAGTGCATGAGATGTATGCAACCTAGTTGCTTACTGATATTTAGGTATTGCCTCAGGATGTAGAGTAGCAAATGATGAAGATCTCAGTTTAAAACCATGACTTGTTTCCATTTCTTTTCCTTACAGGTCCTTGCTGCAAAAGTGGTCACCAGTGCCCGGAGCCCAGGAGCCAAGTGCTATGGCATTGTGACCATGTCATCGAGCACAGAAGTGGCAAGGTGTATAAGCCATCTTCACCGTACAGAGCTGCATGGGCAACAAATTTCCGTTGAGAAAGTAGGTGTGACGTGCGCTCTCTTAACAGACAGGGGCAATATCTGTGGAGGGGAAGATGCATCTCTTCAAGAAACTGGGAGGGAAGAACTTATTCCTTCAGAAGAGGGATGCCACCTCCTTGACTGCTCATTGGACCTTGCTGACCTGTTCCAACCTTGAGGAAATGGGCTGGGTTTAAAGTAGATGCTGTTGGAAGTGAACTCAATCTGAAACTAAGCCAGGCTGCACATTTCATATCTAGACCAACAAACAGTTGGTCTGATTTGGGAAGGGAAATGCTTTAGCAGTTAGGCCGGCATCCTACTGAATTATAACAGTGTTAAATAATTTGGAGCAAGTTCTTATGTGACTCTCCTCCTACAATGTATGTATGGGATGGGCTTCCAAAAATCAAAAAGTTGGAGCTGGAGCTGTATTGGAATTTGTTATCCATGGTTTCTCCAGGGTGCTGTCCTGTGATCTTCTGTTTCCTCCTCCGCCTCATACTCTTGAGTAGCAGTTGGCTGGATATATAACAGAAAGCGATGACTGGTGGCAAAAAGAAATGCATCCCGTTTAAAGTTTATTTTAGTCCGTTGAGAAGTGGCTCTATGCTACACGTCCTGGTTGGCAGTCAATGTGTAATGTACTTACTTTTAAAAAATAAATTGCAGGTAAAAGGTGATCCTTCCAAGAAAGAACTGAAGAAAGACAATGATGAGAAATCTGGCTCTGGTAGAAATCCTGGAGAAAAGAAGATGACTTCAAGCGACAAAGCCAGCAAGTAAGAGCCTGATCCTGCAACTTTTGTGTAACCAGAATTTGTTTGGAAAAAACATGAGCCCAAGTGCTGCTTCCTAGCATGGCTATGTGTTCCCTCTTTTTAAAACAAAAATAAAAAAATGGTTCATTAGCAAAAGCTGGATTCGGCAACCTATATAAAGTATGCAGACTGAGGAGATATGCACAATACTGCTCTTGCTAGACAAGACAAGGGGCAAGGAGCTGTGTAGCATGCTAAATACTCACTCCCACCTACTAAAAAACTTCCTTAGTCACCTCTCTGGTTTGAGATTTCAACCTTTTCTGCCCATGTGCATTCAAGCGTATTTGATAGCCATCTATCAATAATCCATCAGAACCAGAAACTTGCTTTTTCTTCAAATTATAGTTATACAGGCAACCCTGATTTTCTCAAGGGTTGTGTTGTTGGTCCACACGCACATTAGCGGCACACATAATCCTGCCCCGTTCCACTTCCATTCTGCCCTCTTCCAGGTCCAAAAGGACCCACACGTCAGTCACCGCCTGTATATAAAACATGCAGTAACAAAGTTATTGTGAATTTTACTTTGCTCACTAACTCAGTAGATAACTCATAAATTCAATCCATTTAACTTTGTAACTTTAATGGCTATCCAAAGTCCTTCCCACTACTAAACAAAAAAATAGTTTCTCAGAAAGTGAATTCTATACCACCCCTGTTTGTTACCTTTTTTAGGACCCTCTCCAAAAAGGAGGATAAGAAATCTGACAAATCTGAGAAGAAAGAAAGCAAGGATGGGAAGAAACCTGAAGGCAAAGAAGAGAAGAGTGACTATGGATCCAGTTGTCCTGCTCAAGACCCTATGAAAACGGCAGAAGAAAAAAAGCGAATAAGTATGCATTGCAGCTACTCTCCTTACAAACAAATCTCGACCATGTACTTGGGTCCCTACTATATTATGCTATTGCTTTTTATGCTAATGCTTTGAAAAGGATTAGGCTGTATAGTCATACATTTTTCAGGCAGTGAGCTGGCATTTTAACAGGTATCACCTAGAGTTTCTCTTAATGTTAACAAATCTGCTTTGAATATTTTAGAGTGGAGTAGTGTTAGGCTCACTTGACACAAAATGGTGGTGAGGGGCAGCGCCAGTCAGAAAATGGTGGCATATGAAGGCAGAATTTGGCAGTCAGTTGAAAATTACTGATGTCACTTTCTAATCTTACATGCCTTTGGAAATTGCTAAATTCTTTGTCGCAGTGTTTTCCTTGTAGCAAGGAGTTCTATGGTTCAGCTTTCCTCAAGTTAAGAACAGACATTTGCACTGGAGGTATTGTGATTTAGCCTCCCCCCTTTCAGCAGAATTTGCTGATCCAGAAGTTCTAAATGGGGAAGCCCTTTTCTTTTCCACTCTCACATGCTCTCCAAAGTGTTTTTACCCATCTCCTGTAAATTCTTCTCCCATTGCCCCCTTTCTCTTATACTTTATCCACATGCATACTGTAGTGCCAGCTTCTTTCATCCCTCCTCCTTGATTTTTTACTTTCACTTCTTCCTTCTATAGCAGCTTCCCTATCACACCCTCTTCCATTCTTATTCCCAGTTTGTTTGCTATTATTTAATAGCAAACTTTTCTCTCACTTTCTAATTTCCTTCAACACTTCCTCTGGCTCTTTCTTCCCTCTTCTCCCTGCTCCTCTCCCCACCCTGCACTCCAAACACTTCTGTCTCTTGGCCACTTTACTCAGCATGCAAAGAGTTGCTGGTACTGTCCTTGTTCCAGCCAAAAAGCTGTGGCAGGACTGGGAGGCAGGAGAGGCAAAGAAAGAGGTGTTGGGCAGGCTGTGGCCCTTAGGGCCAACCTAAAGATATTCCAAGGCCCACTATTTAAGAACCATGGATCTAGAACAATTAGCATGGCTTCTTGTAAAATCCAAATCCAAATTAGTTGGCCTTTACATCAGAAAAATTACCTTTAAAATCTTTTTTTACATGTTCCTGGAACATATACAGACTTAGCAAAATGGCTTTTGTGTTTTTTCTTATGTGAATAATTAAGCATGTAATTTATCTTCCAAAGGTGTAAAAAGTCCAAGTCATATGGTAGTCCTAGACCAAACAAAAGGAGACCAAGTTCACACCAGGACAATAAGAAGGGGACGGTTTGAAAAAGTAAGTATTGCTCAAAACATTAGTCTGTTTAGGCCCTAATTCGGTTTTTGTGAGAGTTGGTTTTAGCTGAGACAGAGGAGTGATGGGGTGCTGTGTCACAAAGGAGACTAGCTAACCACAATTTGACTTCTTTCTGAAGCCTAGGCAACTATAAGGCAGCTCTCACAGCAGAGTTTGGAAGTTCACTTACAAACAGTGAATTTTTGCAAAAGTCTTGATTAAATGCTGCAGTCAAGATTGCTATGCAAGCATCACTCCTACCTCCTATGCAATTGGCTCTTCTGGAGAAAGATTTGATGGCGGTCTGGAGTAGGAGGCACTTCCCACTTCCTCTTAGAGCCAGTCTTTCTCTTGCTGCCTCTGTAAGCAAACTTCCGTTTCACCTAAGACCCTGTTATAAACTGTTCTTAGTGGGAGTTTGTTCTTTATTTTACAGAGAAAGGGAGCTCTTGGGCATTGGGACCCTTCATAGTCTCCACAAGAAGCCAGATGACTCTTGGCATGCTGTAAACATGTAAAAGTGTCTCTAATTCTCATATTTATATAAAAAAAACTTGTCTCCAGCCACCTATGTTAAGGAACAAAGAGCGTTTTCTTCAAGACAAAATGAAGTTCAGAGACTACCGGGGCAGAAAGGACATACTGCCTTTTGAGAAGATGAAGGAGCAGAGAATGAGGGAGCACATTGTTCGGCTAGAGCGAATTCGCCGTGCTGTAGAGTTACGAAGGTAGGAGGGATGCTCGACACTTTGTCGCCATCAAGCTTCTCAGGTGCTTGGGGAAGACACCACCTTGAGGCCAAAACTAGACTCTGGCAGTTGGACTCCTGTTTCCAGGCATCTCATTGGCACTGAGAGAGGCAGGGATGATCCGCAGGATGGAAGTGGTGAATGGGAGGAGGGGTGCTTAACCTTTTTGTCCTCCCAAGTTCTAGACAGGAGAGTTCATGGCAAGCATGTAGTCCTATGTAGCTCCACCCTAATATGATGGTTGCTAGTGGAAGAGGAGAAGAACAAAAGGTGACACCAGTGAAATGCAAGATGCTTCAGAAATCATTGCTCACAATGATGTGGGAGAGAAGAGAGAAATTGCAAAGTTTTCTGCACAAGTGCAGTTACCCCCACCCCAAATTGCACACTCTGGAAGAACCCCATGCCCCGTTATAACAAACCCCAGAGCATCCCTCAGAGCAGGTTGATGTTACTGCCATTGTCTGTAGAGAGTTCTCCGCCCATCTTGCTCGCCAAAGCACAAGAATCTGGCAAGTGTATTCTGCAGTAACTTTTTCAGCGTTGCCGTAACCATCAGTTGTGTGACTAACGAAGGAAGTCAAGTCCCAAAGGAACACCTTGTTCACTTGTTGGCCTTGGGCCTAAAAAGGCTGCCTGCAGCTGCCCCACCTTTGAAGCTCCCGCTTTTTGCAGGCGAAGAGAAATTGCCGAGCGAGAGAGAAGAGAGAGGGAGCGCGTCAGACTCCTCCGTGAGCGTGAAGAGCGTGAGCGTTTGCAGAGGGAGAGGGAGAGGCTGGAAATTGAGCGGCAGAAGCTGGAGAGGGAACGGATGGAACGAGAGCGCTTGGAGAGGGAGCGTATCCGTATTGAGCAGGTGGGTTTCCCTCTCTTTTATTTTCTGTTGCTTGCAGTCTCTAGCTTCTTTGAAGGGTGTTAGCACTAGTTCCCTAGTTAACAGAGACTCCCGCCAGGTGCTTTCTCTGTCACATAGAGCCCAGGAACTTGTCTGCTTCTTTACATAGTTGAACTTTCTGGGATACGTTTTGGTGCTAAGGTCCAGTTTCTGCCATTGCAACAAAATACGCAAATTGAGCCAAGTCTGCCTAGTCTTAATTAGCACAACTTGGTCCATCAGTAATGGCATGATGGGAGGAACCGATGGGGACCATGAAGAAGGATATGAGTGCAGCTGAATACTTTTTAGTATTGGATTGTTAGGTTATGTGGTTTCTGAGGAGGGCTGGTAACATCAGCATTGCACTTTGTGTTGAAACCCTTTCAAAACACCAGGCACATCCACTTCGCTGCTCCTTTGGATCACTTTGAGCTCTTGTATAGTTGTCGGTGCTAATTCTGCTACTTTCCCAATTGTAGCTGAAGCTCTATGGCAGGGATGGGGCACTGGTGGTTCTCCAGATGCTGCTGTACTACAACTCCCATCAGCCTCTGCCAGTATGGCCAATGGTCAGGGATGATGGGAGTTGCAGTCCAACCTCTGGAGGGTCACAGATGTTCCCCATCTGTGTCCTCTGGCCTTCCCAATGGGTGAACTTCTTCCAGTGCTCTTTAGAGATTCTTTCTCTTCTCCTGGCTAGGAGCGTCGCAAGGAAGCAGAGCGGATTGCTCGCGAAAGAGAAGAGCTTCGGCGCCAGCAGCAGCAGCTTCGTTATGAGCAGGAGAAGAGGAATTCCCTGAAACGTCCTCGGGATGTTGATCACAGGTAGTGCTTTTTTCCTTTTCAGGCTGGATGCCTGCTCCTCTGTCCCATCGGCCCTGACAAAGCACAAAACAAATAAATGTGTGTGGCAGCTTGGAGTCCTAACAGCAGTGTGTCTCTTCCCCACCCCATTAGGAGAGAGGAGCCCTACTGGAATGAAAGCAAAAAGATTTCCTTGGACACAGATGCACGTTTCAGCCATGGGTCTGATTACAGCCGGCAGCAGAACCGCTTTAGTGATTTTGACCACCGAGACAGAGGGCGATACCCAGAGGGTTCCGCAGTGCAGACTTCCTTTGACAGGTATGCTTGGGGATGATGGTCGCAAAAGTACATTCTGATGTTGTCATGATTCAGTAATGGAAGGGTGGCCTCAAGTGGAGCAGACTTCCTCAGGAAGTTGTGGACTCTCCTTCAATGGAGGTTTCTAAGCAGAGATTGGATAGCCATCTGCCATGGATGCTTTAGTTGAGATTCCTACATTGCACTGGGTTAGAGTAGATGAGCCTTCTATATCTATGATTCTAAGTGCCCCACAATCATTTTCATCCTGGGATACAGTTTCCACCATTCAAATGTGTGTTCCCTTAGTTAGAGAGGACAAGGTATTCTGATTCTTGAAGTGTGATCTCAGAAATAAGTTATTATTACAGCTGGGAAGTTGCTGTTTGTTACACTAGTGCCGGGGTCGGCAACCTAAGGCCCATGGGCCACAAGTGGCCCATGGGGGTCATTTAACTGGCCCATGTACTCCCTCCGCCCGCTCGGTCGGCTCCCATGCATGGCGCAGAGCGGAGCAGGGACCGCCTTCCGCAACAATGGCCAGTTTCCCATTGGCTGCAGGAAGCTCCTGCAGCCAGTGGCAAGCTGCGCACGCCTCCTCCGCACCAGAAGGAGCGCCGGAAATAGCGTTTGCACATGCACACACACACTGACCCACCGCAGCGTCTGCGGGACCGTGAACTGGCCCAAGCCACAAAAACTTTGCCAACCCCTGCACTAGTGTGTTCTTGGGTAATGGGAAGTGTAGTCCAACAATATCTATAGCAGAGATGGGGAATCTGGTGCCTTCCAGCATTGCTGGATACCAGTTCCCATCAGCCCCAGCTAGCCTGGCCAGTGGTCAAAGAGGATGGCAGTTGTGCTCCAACGGCATATGAAGGGCACCAGATTCCACATCCCTGATCTTGGGTAAGAAATAGAAATCAACATGCTCTGAATAAAACATAGTGACTGCCTTGGAATCTTTCCCCTGTATTTCTGCTGTCTTTTGTTTTCAAAACTGTTTTTGTGGGTCTTTCAACCGTAATAAAGAATATGTGTGTGATCTTGGGGGCACCATATTGGCTACCCGTGCTAGGCTCTGATTTTCAAGATGATAAGTTTGCAGTGTGATCTGAAGCATGTTTACTCAGGTGGCAGTGGGATTTACTCTGGGACAGAGGAGAGGATCGGGTAGATTTCTGCATGGATTGGCGAAAGTGACTCTCAACTGTTAAACAATAGTAGCAACACAAAAGCTCCCCCCTTCTTAATTACCTTAGTTCTGCTAGTATCAATTCTGTGATACTGAAAATAAATTTCTGGGCTGAGCATGTTCTTACATTGCTCCTAAATACTAGCTCTTAAACACCCCCCTCCCGAGCCCTGGTTGGTGGATTTCCGCTTGCAGGCTCAACTTTGTGCTTTACTAGAAGCCCTAGAAGTCTGCCCACCCTCAGGCTACTCCGGTTACTTGCAGCTGTATCCCTAATATCCTCATAATGATAAATCAAGCAGCAAAGCACCTTGGGGTATGGCGGGCAGATGCTGTGCCAGAGAACCAGTTTAGGGAGTGACCCTTAATCTGAAAAACTCTTGCCTTTCTGAACAGGCGGGAACGATTTGTCAACCAAAGTGATGGGAAAAAAGCTCGGCCAACCACCAGAAGGGAGGAGCCTGGGTTTGAAAGATACCCAAAAAGCTTCAGTGAATCCAGAAGAAATGAGCCCCCTCAGCCCCGAAACGAACTCCGTGACAGTGACCGGCGGGAAGTGAGAGGAGACCGCGATGAGAGGAGGACTGTGATAATCCAGGACAGACCTGAGATCCCTCATGGCCGTCACCCACGAGAGGCTGGGACCAACTCATCCCGGCAGAGTTCTTGGAAGGGTGAAGGAGGCATCAACCCTGACAAGCGAGATGCCAGGTGATTCTTCAGCCTGGGTTAATAGCTGGGATGTGCAGGTTCATTCCTGCCCAAAACTTGGGGTGGGGATATGTATACGTGGCTGTGATTCACCAAGACAGAACAGGTATGGCTCTGTTGCCCTTTCTTCAACTGGAAATTCTTCAGAGTGTGGGATGTGCTGGGTAGAGAGGGAAGATCTTGCTACTTTGCCCTGGCCCATTTGCAGCCTGTCACTTGTGCATCAGCCTGGCTGTGTAAGAATCGGAGTGCTTTTCCTCAATATGTTGGGTCTGTGCCTGTTCTATAAGAGGCCTTCAGGCTCATTATATTTTGATCCTTGATATGCTCCAACGCATTAATACTTAATTTCTAACCTAGATTTCTTTTAACACACTTCTTTGGGTGCCATTCTTGGCAGTGAACAGCATGACTTGCATGTGCCTAAACTGAGCAAATGCCATGTTAAATGACTGGGATTCCATGTCATCTTCTATTTTGCATACTGGTGAGCAAATGGACAATATAGGCCCTTCAAGTCACAGTTAGAAAGAACCCTCTTGAGTGAGGTGATGCTTGCCTGGTCTGCAGATTTCCTTGCCAAGCAGGGGCGATTTTCTAAACCTAGTTGGGACAGGCCAAGAGTTACTTTCCTTCCCCAGTCAGCAGGAGGCAAACTAGATTGCTTTATATTTTTGGCACATTTAGACTGCAGCCAGTCAGCTAATGGAAACACATATGGGGTTGGCTGGAAGTGCACAGATAGTAGGAGAGAATTGTTTGCACTTCCACAATTTGAGGAAGGCAACTTCAGCCCTTTATTCTAAGGTGTTAAGAGCAATGAGTAAAATGGAGCCCCCCCAACTCAAGGTGTGAATTATTACTTACTGTACCGTGTTGACTCTTTCCTTCCGCAGAGAGAGGCCAGAAAGATCAGGCCGAGAAGTCTCTGGACATTCTGGGAGTCGTAGCAGCACATCTGGCTACGGAAGCCGGGAAGCAGAGCGCAGTGTGATGGAGCGTGGAAGTGGGGGGCAGGTAAATGGAAGGGGGCCTTTGCTCACTTGGTGGAACGTGGCAGGGGGTCATAATTAACATGCATATTCTGATTAGGAATGTGGTGATTGGTCTTTGTTGAATTTTCTGTAAGGTCACTTGCGCAGAGGGAAAGGCAAGGTAGTTTTCGTCTGCTAATTTGGGGTCTAGTTTCACTTCATTTGTATACCACCTTCTGGCCAAAATATTTGACCCTTTAGGCAACTGATACTATATTGCTACTACATTCTTTAAAAACCCATCGAAATAATGAAAATGATGAATCACTAAGAGAAGCAGAAAACTGTTCACTTAGTAGCATGACAAAAACAGAAGTATCAAAGCAAAGCAGTGAAGTAGCCAAGTGGGTTGATGATACCAAATGGTTCGAGATAGCTGAAATAAAAAGGGATTGTGAGGCGTTCGGAAAGGCTCTCTCTAAACTGGCTGAATGGACAGTAAAATGGTTAGCATAATTCAGCATAATCAAGTGTAAATTGACAGGCGGCGGGGGGGGGGAATCTTAACTCTGAATTAATGGAGACTCTTTAGGAATGAATCCCTGGGATTGTAGTGGATAGCTTGAAAATGTCAACACTGTGGCAGCTGGAAAAATTGGATTTCCTGCTAGGAGTCATTAGGGAAAGAATTACAAATAGAACTGCCAATATCATACTGCTGTCATGCAAATCTGGTGTGAGCACATATGGAGTACTGTGTACTGTTCTGATCGCCTCACTTCAGAAAGGATATTGTAGAGTTGCAAAAGTTTCAGAAAAGAGCAACCAAAAT
Source organism: Podarcis pityusensis (assembly GCF_964106645.2). NCBI lineage: Eukaryota > Metazoa > Chordata > Lepidosauria > Squamata > Lacertidae > Podarcis > Podarcis pityusensis. Next base: position 48,424,585 of record NC_138039.1, on the reverse strand, counting down.
GATCGTGAGGATGGAGCAACTCCTTTATGAGTAAAGGTTACAACAAGACAAGTTAACTGTTGTAGTGATGGACACCAATTTGGATGGCTTTTAAAAAGAGACGTAGACAAATTATTTTTGTGTTCTGCCTCCCCTGTCAAAAGCATTATGATTCTAAATGCCAGTTGCTGAGAATCGTAAGTGGGGAGAGCACTGCTGCACTGAGGTTCTGCTTGCTTATAGGCCGCTATGAGAACAGGTGGCTGGACTAGATGGGCTTTGGGTCTAATCTAGCAAGGCTCTTCTTATGTTCTGTGCTCCTGGTGAGTGAATGGCAACTGGGCCTGGCAGACTTCGTAGGGAAGGACATTGAGAGGATGGATCACCAGTGAGGGAGCCCTGCTTGACGCAGCCATAAGGACAGCCTCTAAAAGCTGTTCTGACTCAGAGTCTCCTGGGGTGGCCCCCACAAATGGGGAAGTCATTTTATGGAAAAGGCTTTTCCAACTTGCTGTGCCCCCAGATTCTTTAGGGCTGAAAAGTCAAGAAGCAGCATTGCAAAGTTTGTCTGGCAACCAGTACAGAACGCACTGTTTCTAACAGCCAAGCTGCTGCCTTTTGATAGGCTGGTGCATTGGGGTGGTCACTGAGCCCAAGCTGGTGACTGCTGTATGATCGTATGATTGGTCGAATGCATTTATATCCTACCTGCTTCTCCAAGGAGCTCAAGGTGGTGTACATGGTTTGCCCCCACTTCAATTAATCCCCACACAATAATCATGTGAGGTAGGTTAAGGTTGAGAGGCAGGTCACCCAGGGAGCTTCATAGCCAAGTGGGGATTTTAACCCTGGTCTCCAAGGTCCAGGTCTGACATTCTAACTACTACACCACACTAGCTCTCATTTTTGTGTGAGTAAAACCTTGTCTTGGCGGGCTGATGTTGTCTGCTCTGTGCTTCCTGCCTTCACTTGATTTTGGGAAGAGTGATTATTGTACAGTAGAGTCAGAGCAGATGGAGGGGAATGCTTCACCTTTTCCCTGGAGAGCCACCTTAGGCATCACACTCTGAGGAGAAATCCTCAGCATTAGCGGTTGCTTAACATGGAAGGATGGGTGTCCAGTTGAACAGAAGCCCTCTTTTCCCATCTCCCCACCCACCATAGTCCCTTTTTTTCTTCAGAGAAAAATCAAGAACAGAAATGTGTATTCCTCCTAATGGGCTGTGCAAAGTGCTTTGCATGCTAGCCTCTCGTTATATCCAAATTTGAGGTTTTCTTAGTGCAACATCCAAGACACAATGCATGCAAACTCAGAATATCGGTGCAAAAAGTGTACCTATGTGGGTGTTGTCCTTTATAGTCCAAGGGCTGAACTTGAGACAAATTGAAAGCCCCTGATGTAGAACATGATTTGCAGAACATTTCCTGCTTTTGTTGGCACTGCTCCTCTGAAGTTCTTCCGAAAGAGCTGCGAACCTTCCCAGGATGCACATCTAGAGAACGCTGTACTGGAGCCAAGTGTGTGCAGCTGTTCTTCCTTTGGGTCCGTTTAGGAAACACAAGTCAAAAGGTGGTGGCGCTAGCAGAGTAACCTCCCGTGTCCCTTTCTAGCATTATAATGAAGATCGCCACGTGGTTGAGCGGCATAGCCGTGACGCTGGACCAAGGAAAGAATGGCACGGGCCCAGTTCACAGGGCAGCAGCTATCACGACACAAGGCGGATGGGAGATGGCCGAGCAGGAGGTGGCATGATGTCTCCCCACTCAAGGTACCTGTGACGCTTCTTGCTTCCCCACACCCTAAAATATCACACTTCTGAGGTTGCTTCTAAAACTCAGCTTTACATATAGGGCTGAAAAAGGTCATATTCAGATTCAAGGAGCACCCACCTGATTGGTGTGCTGGGGTGCCCAAGTTTCCATTAGGACGGTGTATGCCACCCCCTCCCCATAACTGATTCGGAGCCCACTTTGAATTGGCCCTGAGCTCTGGATTTCAGTCTAAAAAAGAAAGCTTCAGGAACCCCAGCAACTTGCATTGAGACACCAAAATCACCATTTTCTTTACATGGGTGTGAGGAATTTGGAGACATGGTAGCCCCTATAAGAGGGGTTTAACTCTGCCACATTTCAGGCAGGTGGTTTCCTTTTTTACTCTGGATCACCCCGGATCTCTGAGGCAATGCAGGATTGGGTACTCTGCCCCCACTGCTGGCACAAATCTGAGTTGCCCTGATTGAGGATGGGATTCAGTGCAGACTTTGGAACTCTGTTCCTAGAGAAGTTGGACTGGCTCCCTCCTTGTCCTTCTGTCAGCAGGTGAATACATTTTTATTCCAGCAGATCTTTAGGAACTGGCTGTTGAAGGAATGGTTGGTGCTGTGGAGTTTTTAATGTTGTTATCATCTGTATTTTTAGTAGTTTTTATATAGGATTTTTTCTATTTGTGTTCAATTACTGTTAAATGAATATCTTGCCAATGTTTTTAGCTTTTTATCTTTAAGCCACTTGAGTCCCAATCTAGGAAAAAGATGGGATAGAAATAAATGTAATAACAATAATTCCTACGACTCAGTGGAAGCTTGGCAGTACAGTTGAGTAAGCTTTGCAGAGAGTTTCATGACCGCATAGAATATTGTCTGAATCTAGTTGGGCTTTGGAAACACATGAAACTTAACTACTCATATTGTTAGTTTGTAACCATGATGTGCTCTGGATAAGGAGAAATCCCCTTGGGCCTGAGCAGATAAAGCTTGACCCGTGAGGAAATTGGACAGAGGCCCTGGGCCTGGGACCGTCTCCCACGTGTGTGAGGCAGACATAGACATTTCCTGGGCAGCATCTGTATAGGTCACAGTATAAGATCCAGGAGTTCGGTTGGGCACCTTTTTAAAGCTCTCTGCACCTGAACATGATTACGCTGAATGTTGTCCAGCATGGGTTGCTAGCTCCCTGATGCACACTAAGGAGTGTTCTGTCCCCAGTCTCAAAAAAAGTAGCTGCTGTTCTCTCAGTAGCCTGCCAGTCTCAGCGCATGGTTGAGTGGGAGCTCTCCAATGTGTCAGCCTTTACACCTGTAACAAGATCAGGTTGTGAGAACTTTGCCTTGCTCAGCACTCTGGATAGTGAGATGTTAATTCCTCTGAAACTTCTTTTTAAATCTGCTTCTTTTTCAACTTTTATTCCAGTAATTCTTCGCCCATTAATAGAGTTGTACAGATTACGGGCAATTCCATGCAGAGGGGAAGTGGTTCAGGATTTAAACCATTTAAGAGTGGACCACCACGAAGATTCTAAGCCTGCTGACCTGCTTGCCCCCCCCCCCTTGGTTTCAAGATAACTTATTGGAAATCTTTTATGAACGAAGAAGCCTTGGCTAAGAGAACTTGTCTTTTTTTAATTTTACCATAATTACTTTTTCCTCTTTGTTGGAGGCATTTTAAATAAGTTAGGCTGTTTGGATTTTGGATAGTTCATTGTACTTTTTTGATGAGCATTTCCCCCTGTAACACTAGGAGCTCTGAAATTAATTGGAACCAAACATGTGAACCGCTGTACAAAGAGATGATTTGTTTTGCACCCAGTAGTTTAATTTACAATTTAGCTCTGTGATGTCAGGCTTGAAAATTAGGTACTTACCACAAAACACACAGATAACCCAATTGTACATTAGAATGGGTAGAGAATAAGGGTTGGGTTGGTTGTTTGATTTCTGGGTATTATGTAACCTATTTTTGGAGAGTTGTTAAACTGAGTGGATCTGTATCCTGGCCACTGTATCCTTTTGAAATAAAGCTTCATAATCTGTATTGCCACTTGTACAGTTTGGTTTGTTTGTCTGGGAAGCTGAATCAGCTGCTCCTATGCAGTAAATCATTCCAGGAGTAACTCTTTTCTCTGTTCCTGTCACTGAGGTAAGATCACAGTAAAAACAGAAACATTTAATTAAGCAATGTTGTAATGACATCTGAAAACTTTGTGTGAAAAGTGCAGAATAAGAGTCTTCCTCTTACTTGGCCCCTGCCCCGTTTCCCTTCCAGCAGCCCCACTCATGGCCTGCAGTAATGGAAATGGCCAGACCCAGATGACATTGCTAAAAAAATTAAGACTCCATTTGCAGCAGAGCATAGTGCCCTTAAGATTTGGCTGTGTTCTGCTCTTGGCCTTCAGCAGCCAAGCTGGGGAAGTGGCTGTTCACATATGTCCTCTTGAAATCTGCCTCATTCTTAAGGTACATCCCATTTTATCTGAAATATTTACTTGGGTGATATACAGAAAAGTACCCATAGTCTACATTTTTCAGTATTCAGTGCTGCAATGTCCATTGTCAAGGAAAGCTAGATTCTCTACCCTGTGTAAATTATGCATATTGGCACTTTTGTCCAATTTTACATTTGTTTTTACTCTTTTGCATAAAAGCACAATGATTCTGGAGGAAGGGAACAAGGAACGCAACAAAGCACCATTGCTAACTTCTGGTCTAGAGTGTTCAGGCATTTATTCAATTCTAACATTTTATATACTGCCCATAACAAGAGCTCTTTGGGCAGCTTAGAATTTTAAAAAAGTACAATCAAAGCATAAAAATAGAAATACAGCATCAAATTTAAGTTATATAGTATAACAGCAAAGGCATTGTTCAAACCTTTGAACAAATCTTAACCATGAACACTAGAAACTTGAGCTTAAAGTTAAATGAAAACTGGAATGTGAACTATCTAATCAGTATCCTTTTCTCTCATTTGTCTGTACTTCTTTGATACCGTGGCATGTACAGCCTTACCCTGATTGCCATTTTTCCAGAAATTAAAAAATATATCTCACGTGTTTCCATTGGATGACATTCAAGCAGGCTAGCAACAATAAAACAAACTTAAGCAACAGCAAAATAGTGCTAACAGAGTCAATACAAACAGCAATTTAATTACACCATCTCACATTCCTTTAAAGTGCTGGGTTCTTGCTGTTTGTGTGTTTAAAACTAGTCAGGTGAACACCTGTAGGTGCTATTGTAAAAACCAGAACCTGTCTTGTGTTCCACTTCTTCTGCAGCCATCTGGATTTTATATAGGAAATTATGTAGGTGGGCCACTTTGTGTGGAAGGAGATGGTTTTTAAAGAGCTCCTACTTGCAAATGTTTAGGGCCTAATTATGCCACGGAAAAAGCAACCCACCTGTTTTCATCACGCCCAAGTTCTTGCATACCAGTATGCTGCTTGTAAACAGTGTAAAATACCTATGTAACATCCGGGGGTGGGACGGACAAATGTTCTATACAATTGGCCATTTTCATTCCTAAATGCCACTTGGGTAGACCTCTTAGACAGCTGCAAAAAAAGTGTCCTGTGATATAGACATAAGCCCACATCAGAGGCATGTCAGGTTTGTGTCCATTTATTCTTAAAAATTATTCCATGAACCAAGTGTGTACTAACTTTTAAAAAAACCTCACATTTGGCATGTTTAGCTGTGGCCTCTGCCCTGTACAAAAACCAGCAAACACTGTGTTAGCCATATCTTCAGTTGCACAATAAAGGGGCTATCAAACTTAAGGCAAGTAAGATAGGGGTTGAAGTGCTTACATATTTAAAACATCAACTCCAGCAGCTTTCATATAGTGGCAAGCTCACAGGAAGGCAGTGGCCCTTTCCAGTAGCTGAAACATTGCCTTTGCCCCTGAACCTTTGTTGTTTCAACATGAAAGGTGGAATGTAACTATTTGATAAAATACGAATTGGTTTGGATCCATTTTTAAACCCTTCTAAGATGACAGACATTACCACACACATCTTGTGGCAGCAAACACCATAAAGCAGCCTTCCCCAATAATTATAGACACCATCTCCTACATGCTGATGGGAATTGTAGTCTGAAAGGAGAGCACCAGGTTGGTGGTGTCTGTAATTACGTTATTGGGGCATTAAGGAAGGTTAAATTTCCTGCTAAGTGATCCCAGTTTCAACAGAATATATATGTATACGCACACATCCCCACTGCTTTCTGTACCTCATCCATAATTTTATAAACCTGTTATGAGCCTTATTTACTTTTTCTCAACAAGAGTTTTGGTAAAGGACCCCTGGACAGTTAAGTCCAGTCAAGGGCGGCTATGGGGTGTGGCACTCATTTCGCCTTCAGACCGAGGGAGCTGGCGTTTGTCCAGAGACAGCTTTCCAGGTCATGTGACCAGCAGGACTAAACTGCTTCTGGTGCAACGGAACACCATGATGGAAGCCAGAGTGCACGGAAACACAGTTTACCTTCCCGATGCAGCAGTACCTATTTATCTTGCTTGTACTGGCGTGCTTTTGAACTGCTAGGTTGGCAGGAGCTGGGACAGAGCAATGGGAGCTCACTTCATCGCAGGGATTCAAACTGCCAACCTTCCAATCGGCAAACCAAAGAGGCTCAGTGGTTTAGAGCACAGCACCACCCACATCCCACTAGTTTTTTTTAGAAACAACAACAACAACACCACACACCATCTAGTGATGGAAAACACAGTGGCTCTTCAGTTGTTGGAGTCTCTCATCCACAGGAATCACTGCTAGTGGCCAGGGATTAGTAAAGAGGCATAGCTTGCTCATCCCTTCTCTAATAATTTTGGCTGGTATCTATGCCAACTTCGGTTTTCTGTCTTTTGGCATGTCTCTGTCCTTTCAGTGGAATGTGTATCAAGGAAAGCCTACTGATAACTGAATATGAACACAGCATTCAGCACCCTGCAAATTACAGCTTTGCCTTTTCAGAAAAATATTAAGGCTCTTGCCAGACTTTGGGCCAGCAAGGGAAACTGATTTCAAGGAATGTTTCTACATGCTGTAGATGCAGATTTTCAGCTAAAGATCTACCCTCTGCTCTGTAATACATGTGGCTATAATTGGGAAATTAATCTTGAAGGCAGCCCTGTATCGTGAACTTTTTGATGTTTGACTTTCCCCCCTTTTTTTGCTGGAAGCCTTGTAGAGTGGCTGGGGAAATCCAGCCAGATGGGCAGGGTATAAATAATAATATCCTGCACCTGCTGGCAGCTACCTAAAACTAGAGCTGGATTGCATGGTGGGCAAGGTCTTGTTTATGGCTGCAAATTGCCTGTAAGGGAAGCTTGATTGCTTTTGAAGCTACAGCACCCACCCCTTGGAGCTACCTTTTAGATCATAGGATTGACATTGTTCCACAGGTGTCTCTGACCTTGTTTGTGTAGGTTCTCTTTGGTTTTTAATAGTTCCGTTGAGGAGGATGTAGGCTGAAGCAATAAAACACACAATTAGCAGGATGCTACAGTACAAGTTCAGCAAGGGCAAACCAGACTGTCCCCCTATGGGTTTTGTTCTTTGCTTAAATACTCCATGAGTCATTTCAGCAGTTGAATCAATTTTTATTACATGAGGAAGTCACTTTTAAGACTATTAAAAATTATAAATATATATATTTAAAAATTAGAAAGAAAACAGTGAGAATGCCAACAGTTGTCAGCTCAATACATCAAAGTAGGTTGACAAGATCCAACAGAAAACAGCTAGCTGCTGATCACAGTGTAAATCCATGCAAAGTATCTGATCAACTAGAAGCCAGCCTGTGGCTGAGATATGTGGGTTGGAATCTAAAGATGGACAGAAGCCAGGAAGTGCTGCTGTATTTGCTGCCTGAAGGTTGCACATACGTGTATTTACGGAGTAAGACAGATACCGCCCCCCGCAACACACTAACTGAGCAAGCCATATGGGAAACCAGCTTTTAGTGGTTCTACCCCACGCAGTGGGAGCTTGTGTTTCTGAATACTGCCATTGCAGGCAGAGGTGAACTTGTGTGCTATTTCCCAGCCAGTAATAAAGAGAAAAATCCATACGATTGGCCCCAGCCACAATGGTTGCACAACATTCACTCCCGCTCTACAGCCATAAGCCAAAAACAAAAAGAAACAGCTGCAGTGAAAGAGAACCAAGACATTCTAATTGTTAAAGGATGCCATTTAGGACAACTGTCATGATTTTTTTCAAAAGCAACGTCTTACACATAAGTGCCTTTTACAAAATTATAAAAGTATTTGGCAGTGCTTTAAGTGGTGACATTGATGAATCTCTGCATTTATAACATCAATTACATAGCCACAGCAAAAAAGAAAAGATCCTACACTCCTGCTCTACATTGTTAAGCTTTGATAAGGCAAAAGCCTGTGTTCATTAAGGGCCTTAAGTCTTTCCACACCCTTCACTCTCTACATAATCAAGTCTTCTGGAAGTGATGTGATGTTTTGTTTTTAAGAGGCAGCAGAAGGGAAATACATGACAAGCATGTGTTTTTGTGTTAAACTTGATTTTGCTTGCAAGTTAAAAGCCTAGGCTAAGTCTCTGCAGGAATGATCAGGAACCCCATCAATGGCAGCAACCTTATGGAGAGGTATGCAGCCTTGAGCACCAACAACACAGCATGGCCCCTATTACTATGCCCCCACCAGCTACTCACAAATGCCAGCAAATAGACCTGGGGCTAAAAATTGGGTTGTTATGGCTAGAAGACACAGATACTCCATCTTTCCTCTCCGCAGCTTCTAAGAGGCTACTATGAGGCTCTCAGAACACCACCACCAACCACACAAGTCTGCCAACAACCTAAATGGTAAGATCATCCTATTAGGGCAAATCCGCATCTTGAAAAGGTTCTGCATGCTGCACCAAAGTATGAGATTGTCAACATAAGGCCAGGCATGACCTCAGAGCTAGCCCTCCTCTTGCCTAATGGGAGGAAGTCATAGCTCATTGCACACAGCAGGCCCTCCATCTGGAGCTTTCTGACTCCACAACACCAGCCACATCATAGAAATCTAACTTCCTTGATATTCAGATAAAAGCAAGAGAGTCATACCCTACTGTAAATGAAGAGGGAACAATGAATAGGAGCATCAGGCATTTCTTTCACTATGACTGACTATTGCAATTGCCAATGTAAAAACAGACTGGAAATGGAACAAACGTACACTTAATGTAAACACCTTCGCATTGTTTCTGCAAAAAGAAAAGCCTTGATACAGCTTTGTGCTAACGTATGTGTTAAAATCTCATCCATAATGTAAGATGGCACTATTGTCTAACAGAGGGTTAGGGTAATGTGCATATCTGAAATAAGATACTCTGAAGTAGTACAAGAAGAGATACTCTTTAAAATGTTATGCAATACAAGGGTAAATTCAGTTCTGAATAAAGCCATTCTGTTTGTTCGCAAATTTGCCAGAAATGTTTACCTTTCAGACCAATGGTTGAAGGCCAATATGTTAGACTTAATTTAAAGGGGACAAATACACGCACCCTGTCAAGCAGTAGGCATCTCTCATGGAAATGACTTTGGCTAGAACTAACTTCAGGGCACGGCCTCCCCCTCATCTGAGACTTAAGGTATTTTGGTGCTGCTGCAAAATGGAAGTTAGAAACAGGGTATCTAATTATTAGACTGGACTCTCTGCTCCTAAAGGAACTTCAGGGGGGAAAGCATCCAACCCTCCCATTTCAATGGCACCTTGTTACCAACCACCTCAGTAGAAAGATTGCCACACTGAATGTTAGGCAGGGATGAGGTTTGTCTATAGATGCAATTATCCAGGCTTTGTGATTGTAGCAAGTAGCCTCTACGGACTGACATATAAAGTTATCAAAAGGATGAAGGCCAACGCCTTCCTGGTGAGGATGGCCTGGAATTTCCTCCCTCTGACAGTAACATTCAATACTATCAGTACTATGAGAAGTAGCATGTTCATTTGTATGCTGTCCTCTATAAAATGTGATTCCCCAAAGTTCTACTTTAAGTGTTTACAGCCAAGTATCTTTTCCAAATATTCAATGCTCCTTCCCTCCATAACTGCCTTGTAAGTCCCACCAAAATCCAGGAGATTCGTTTGCATATGCAGTTAGGACTACAGCCCCAGAGCATAGTGGAACAATTTTCGTACTCTGTGGAAGTGTGCTTTAGAGCTGCATGGACATGATACAGATTATCTACCTACAGTTCACTTGATAAGGCATATAATCACACACATCCTCATATTACTCATCCAAGGTACTTTGGGTGAGGGGGGGCGAGGCAAGTATCAAGCAATTTTAATTCCACAGATTACAGCACATCAGTTTTTCCTTCCAGTCACCTACTCCTGCATAGAGGAGATCAATAAATAATAGAACAGCTCTGGTCTCACTCATCTGTATTGAACAGAAAAGGGCCAAGTACAATGGTGAGCTTGACTCAAATATGGTACAAGCCTCCATTTCTCTTGCCATTTCTGAGTAATCTTAACCAATACTTTTCAGACCCAGGTCTCACCTAGGTTGAAGACAGCTCAGGGGACACCTACCCAAAAGCCAATAAAACAGGTGAGCTACAGGCTGCGAGATGCCCAGAAGCCTGAAAGATTGCTTTCACACCATAAATGGTCCTCTTGTGGCAACTGATGTACAGACCTCTGGCAGAAGCCCAATATGAGAACCACTTAACTCCTTTCATCACAGAGACAAGCAGATTTACTAAGAAATATTTTGAGTTAGTTATGTTCCAACAGGTCAAAACCTGTGGCAGTGTGGACTCCCTCTCCACAAAGGTGGTTATTTTCTCACAATGCATTGAAGGCAGAGGCAGCCTCATTCAAATCCCTCTGAAGAGAGTGTGCATGACTTCAATGGTCTTGGGGGCACCATCCTCTGTGGGGCTATCAGGCACAGGCGGCATGTGGAGCTTGGAGTCCTTAGAATTCCTTGTTTGTGTTTCAAGGATATGTGCTTGGGTCCAGGTAGAGTCCCCCTCCTGTTATAGAATGGCACAGCTGTTCTTCTCTTTCTCTCGCTCTTTTTCTTTCTCCCGAGGTTCTTTTCTTTTCCGCTCACTACTCCCAGATTGTCTTCCAGTTGATGGAGACGCAGCTCCTTGCACTTGCTATCAATAGGAAAGGGGAGGGGGAAAGGCAGCTTATTTATTTGAAGTATTTTCATCCACTGCTCAGGCAAAGAAAGGCTCAGAACAGATCAGCCAGGCATCATTTATGCTTAGAAACACTCATTAAGGCCAACTAAGAGATACTGTCCACACTGGGCCAAGCACTGCTGAACATCAAATGGTGACCAGCCAGCCAAGTTCATCATTGGAGGGGGGACAAGGGAGTGTAGTATACTGTCCCCAACTACTCCCCACCCCATTAGGAATTTTCACATTTCCTTTTCTGGAAGATGGAGGCCCACCACTCACTTCAGAATTCACTCCGTGTGAACTTGTTGCAAAGAAAGTGATTCTTGTGCCACCATAAAAACAAAGAAAGATAGCCTAACAACTTTGTGTTCCATTCCTAGGAAAGGTGGCTCGTCAGCTTCAGGCAGGCCTTCATGAAGCAGATTATCTAGATCCATTTCATGAAGTTGCCTTTACTCTTTTGTCTGTTGCCTCACATCTTTGTTCGCAGCACCATTGCCACACCTGTGAGCTATTTGCTGAGTTTCTGTGGGATAAATGGCTCTTAGCAGTTTGTATGCAGCTGGACAAGTGAGCTTTGCTGTTTTTGTTCTGTTTTGTAATTCCCAAATGTACTCTTAACTGTATTTTCTAATTGTATTTTCAGAATATGCAGGTTTGATTTTATGCTATTATTTTTAATTACCGGTACTTTAATAAATCTACCATTTCAACCGTGATGTAGCTTTTTTGGAAGCCTTATTACTGAATCCAGTTTTCATAGCTACTGAACAATTTTTGTGGACCAGAGGTACAAGAACAGACAGTCTGGTTTTTTGCTCTTGTCCCAGTGTATGTCATGCGATATCTGGTAATGTTATGGGAGTTTCCTGGTTCAGCCTAGTTGGACCAGTGTCATGGTGGCAGCTGCACTACCTTGCAGGGTTGGTTTTTCAACTGTGGTTGCTTGGCACCTGCTAAACCAACAAGGGCTGGTTCCCGGGGTTTTAGGAGTCCAGTGCTTGACACTAACTATAAAAAATAGTACCTTAATCCCCCAAGATGGTACCAAACACCCCATGTTAAAGTCCATGTCATTGAAAGAAAATATGCCAATAGATGAAAAGGGAGGGGAAGCATTAGTTTACATTAGGTTACCTCAATAGATATGTGATCAGTGTCAGATAGCAGGCTAAATTAGGAATATATTGGTGTATAACATGCAGAAGACAGACCAATCCTCAGCCTCTAAGAAACAATTTCATCCATAAGTGAAATCTAAAAAATAAAAATTTCCCTCGCATTATTTACAGATTTTGCACTGTGTGTTCCGCATTTGTTCAGTAATCATGTATGTTTTTCAGGGTGTGAAACCTACAGCTACCAACTGATTTTTACATATTGTCAATTATTTTTGATGTAATTAAGGATTTATTTATTTTTATTGAAAACTACTCATTGCCAGCAGCCAACATGGCTGATCATTTTACCAGGGTCACTGCTTCAGGCCTATGCAGGCATGCCAGGCTCCCCCCAACATTGTGGAAGCCCGGAACGTGCAATGTCACACCGTGGGAGGAGGCCTGTCGTGCCCAACAGGGCTTGCTGTGGCTGCAATGCACTCTCTGTTGGGCCCTCCCACCACTGCGATGGTCTCCAGTGGAGCTCGCCACTGCAATGGGAAGGCACAACAGAGCCTGCTGCTGTTGTTGCTGCTGCTGCCGCTACCGCGGCACATTCCATTGGGCCCCATTTACTCCCAAGGGAGAAAACAACCCCTGAGTGTCCACTGATTTGCGATGTGTGCATTTGCTGGAGAAAATTGCAAATGGGCCTTGGGGATACAGGCTCTAGCAACTCACATTTATGCCAAACAATGGCAGGCAGGCCTGGTCCCTGAAGTCCTCAGGAAGGCCTCTCAAAGCAGACCCTAATGTATGTTCTAAGGACTTCTGCCCCAGATGGAGCCATACCTCACATCAGCTGTCCAGCTACAGAATTCTTTGGATAAATTTATACCTCGCCTTTCAGCATTACACTTCCAGAACTGTTAACAGTTAAAGTCAGATCACTGGTCCAGTGAACTCAGTATTGTCTACAACAACTGGCAGGGGCTCTCTGGGGTTTCAGACAGAAGTCTTTCCCAGCACTACTTTCCCAGCTCTGTGGCTGAGCTACAGCCTCAACCAACTCAACAGGAAAAGCTTCCATGCAAGCATGCAAAAGACAGGACTATGAGGAAAGTTGCTGGCAGAATACAAGGGCCACCAGGAGCCAAACTTCCGTACCTGAACCTGAGCAGCAGCGGTGGCAGCGGCAGCTTGCTCCTGCTCCTGATAGTACTGAGAAGCCCGTCTGTCCTCCTCTTCCTGAAGTTTCTTGGCAAGTTCAAGGTCACTGATTCCTTCTGGTATCTGCTCCCAATTAATGTCTTGGCTTTGCTGCTCTTGTTGCAAGGATAATGCCATCAGATAATCCTATTATGTAAATCCATGGTGAACACTGCTTTAGTTGGCACAATACAATCAACCAGTGAGATTGTATCCACCATCCAAATTTTCAGCTTTCCTCCATAAACAAAAGAAATATCACTTTCAGCAGCTGCATGAAAGCTGATGTGTGAAGCCTGCTTCCACAATGAACTGGGTAAAAAATTGCTGGGCACCATGCAGCCCTGACTTGGTTACAAGTTGTAACTGCTGGATCACTCAGCAGCTTTTAGTGTACAGAATCTAGCAGGCTTTTTGTCCATCCTCAACTCATGCTTCCAGATATCATGGACAAAAGGCATCCCTCAGATACTTCCTGCCTGCCCTCAAGATCTCAAGGACGGAGAATGATATTTCAAATAATCCAGTGTCCTTATAGATGTCTTTAAAAGGGCATTAGACAAAGTCATGGATAGGGTTCTCAATGGCTAAATGTTACTGCATGCTTCTGGGTATCACCAAATGTTGGAAGACAGCAGTGCAGAGGGCTGTTGCCCTCTTCATGGGCTTCCCGGGGGCATCGGGTTCACTGTTGTGGGGAACAGGATACTGGAAAAGGAAGGGCTTTCTGTCTGATTCAGCATGACTCTACTGAGGTTCTTAAGAAACGTAATGTTATGCTACATGACTACATAATTGAAGCAGACATTGAGTTCTGCCTAGTTTATTCTGGTTTCAGAGAATCAAGAGGGAAAAGGAGGCTGACACAAGGCATGATTTACATACAGCGCTAGTGGGGAAATTGCATCCATCCCAAGTACTGAAAAGGCAAAGCAAATCTACCTGGTCTATCTGATCTTGCTGTCCTCTGTATACTGTTTCTGGATCAGATGGAGGTCGTAGATGGAATTCAGAATCACAGAAGTTTCCATCCCCATCTACATTGTGTAAGCTTTCCCAAACAACTTTGTCTTCTGTAAGGAAACCCTGATCTGTCACCAGGAGATAAAGCTGGCCCTAAACGAAAAGGAAATTCTTTTACACATGTGTTGTTGGAAACTAATTTGGATGGGGGAGGGAGCGCCGATTCCTGCTAATACCATGTCCATTGTTTGGGATGAAGTTAGTGACCATCTCCTGAGTATTTTTAGCTTTAGGAGCCATACTTGTGGAGTCTGCAACCTTGCTGCACAGTTATGCAACTTTCCATAGTCAATCATCAGTTTATAGCTATCAGCTAAAATTTCACATCTGCGACTATTTCATGCATTATTATACTTCCTCCAGAAGCGCAGGTTGCCATAAGTTGTTGGATTCCAACTCCCATCAGCATGGCCAATGGCCAGGGATGATGGGAGTTGTATAGTCTAACAATTGGAGGGCTGCAGGTTCCCCACACTATAGTCTCTGAATGTACCCAGCAGAAATTCAAAGAGACATGGCACTATCTAATGGCATAACAGTGTGCAGATGTGGATATCAACTTAATTCATTGGCTGTACATTTTGATACACAGGATTCTAGTAAAAGAAGGCTGATCATCAAGTCACAGCTACAACCCTAGAGAGAAGAATTAAAACTGAACTACTTGAGCATACATGTATGTGGAGTTTGAAAATATGCCAAAGGAAACACATTTCGAAGCCAACACACATTCCTCAATAGGAAAAGATCGGGGATGCCAGCATAGTCAGTGACATGGGACAATGGGACTAGTAGTTAACATATTGAAGGCCACAGGTTCCTTATCCCTGTTCTCGGGCAAAGCAGCCACATGACACTTTAGGGGCAAATGGACATCAACTAGGAGCAGGCCACAAACTCATGAGCTTCATTAGTTAACAAGCTCAGATAAAATACAGAAACTGTTCACAGCCATATACCTTATGTTTGGTCATGGTGCTAAAGTGGTTGTTTCTAAAGAACACACATAGTTCTCCTTCTTGAACAGTGGAAGTCAACTCACATAACCCATGGTAGGTCAACTGAGTGGCTGTGTTGTTTAGGAACTGTTCTGCTATGGAACCTGCGAAGAAAGGTGGGTTACTGAAATTTAAAAATACAATATTAAAATCAGTTTAAAACAATTACAGTCAAGAAAATAGGGTAGATCCACACACACACACACACACACACAGTCAAAGGCCTGTGTAAAAAGGTGCTTCTTCAGCATATGGCTAAAACTATACAATGCCAGAGACACCTCTTATAAACTCCCACAGAAAAGACCCTCTCCCAGGCCACACACACACCCAAAAATTATGAAGGGTAGTGGAAATGCCAAGAGGAACCCCCCTGTTTATCTTCAGTACAGACTCTTGGGTATTAAGGAGGCATATTTCAGATATTTGGGGCCTAAACCTGCTGTACTGTAGTACCCAGCTAAGCATGACATTTATCTGAAAATTGGAGACTGTCAGCTTAGAACCGCATGGAGGACAAGACAATTTCAGTGTAAAACAGCTGAGTTAAGGATGGTTTGCTGATAAAATAAAAAGGAATTCAATTACTACAAAGCCTGCTAGACTCAAATGAGATGAAGAGGTTGATTGTGAAGCAGAGTTACAGGCTTGCTTCTAGGTTAAGTGGCCACTGGATTGCAGTCACAGACTATTCAATGCTAGTCCAACTCAGAGCACACCCATTTAAGTTACTGGACATTAATTGTTCATTAATCTCAGTGGGTCTACTCTGAGCAGGACTTAGTTGAATTCTACTCAATAGGTCTATGCTTAAAATCAGAGATTTCCCCCCAATACGCCTCATTCATGCATGTGACCAAGAGGGCTTTATAACTGTGGAAGCTGCTAAACAACCAGGTGGGGCCATTGCCTTCATGCTCTGCTTGTGGGCCTCCCAGAGACATTCAGTTAGTTACTATGGGAAACAGGATGCTTGGTTGGATGGGCCTTTAGTCTGCCCCAGCAGGGTCCTTAAGTTCTTATGGATTCTATTCATGTCAGCTACCAGTTGCTGAAGAATGACAGCATTGTCTTAATGCTTCTGACTGGTCCATGTTTGAAAAAAGGATGTTGGATTAGTTGGACATTTGATATGATCAAATAGTGTTTTTCTAACATTCTTAAGCAATTCACCCACCTTCATCAACTAGCTTAGTGTTGTCTGACTGCTTACAACAAATTATTTTCTCCACTAGCTGATTGTAGCTGCAGTTACCAACTGCTTTCACAATGTCAGCAGTCTGTGGGGGAGAGAAAAGGTACACCAAGCTTGACTGATATTTTGTGTCTATTATGAAAAAGACAAGTTAATGCTGCCAATAGTTAAAAACACACTACTGTGATGGCACACACAGGTGGAATGATATAACGTTGTATTTTCCAGTACACAATGATGACTAAAACAATATGCAACTGCCCATCCACCAGTATCATTCTTTGCATGATTCTTTTTTAGGAAGGGAGCTGGGTGACTACTGGAAAGGTTTTTGCTGTGGTGGCACTCACACTGCAATTCCTCAAAGCCACATTTTGGACCTTCCATGCTATTTCTTAGTTACAAGAAGGCAGCTGTACTGATGCACTTTTAGTGGTGTTTAGGATCTGTAAAAAAGTTAGTTACTATATTTATCTTTGTGTTTATCCGTTGTAGCTTTTAAATGTTCACTTAAGTTCTTATATGAACTTGTTTTACAGGCCATCCTCTGAGCTGGGGACAAATTCCATAAACCACACCCATAGGATTAACACATCCCCTCTCCTTGCTTACCTGGGGATCTACTAGCCATCCATGGTATAATGGAATATCAAGAAGGTCAAACACTATGCATTCAGGTGTGTACTCAAACACTCGTACACCAGTGAACCTCACATTCACATCAAGACCTGTCTGAAGCTTATGCAAGATTGCCATTGCATCACTCATATTCTGCCAAAAAAAGGAAAACTTAACTGTTTGCATCAGTCAACACACAATACCAGTATTAATAACAGTATTTTAAAAGCAGATTACAGAAAAAATCTGAAGCTGTTGAGTTCTTAATGCTGTATGAAGACAGTAGAAAGTATAAAAAATTATCATTTACAGTAGGATGAGACTTGACCAATAATCAGATTATAACCTCATTTACCAATATGTTAAAACATTGCCAAAGGACATAAAGTGTCCAAATCTTATAACCATAGTTTCTGAGAGCAATAATATCCACGAGCTTTTAACAAATAAATAACATTTAACACATTTTACTGATTCATATTGAAATCTACCAAGGGTTAGCAAATGCCCATCATTAAAAAATTAACTGCTTCAGGTTTTTCAGGAGAATCAGGAAACTCTCAACTCACTGCAAATTTCTTATTGGTAATTTACTCCCTTCAAGTTTTTTATTACTTAAAAACTCTATGAAAGTAATGGAAAACAAACTTATTACAGAGAAAAATTAAGCCATCCTATCATTTGTTAACTAGACTTTAGCAGAAAGAAGAACTGTAGGTTAATTCACTAAATAATTTCATCTCACAAACAAGATAAAGAGTATAGCTCATGTTGCTATATGTAATGCATAATTCTTTCTTTAATGTAGCAGTCTATCTTCCATTGATTTACTCTTGCTTTTAATATGATTAAACAGATGCTTTAACTTTACAATATGAATGGGGAGGGGGAGAGAGATTAAGTGGTTTAATTCACTACTAGAAAATGCCACTTACTCTTAAGAAGAGCTTGTTATTTATTACCTGCTCATAGTTTAAGCGCTGAATTTCAGATATTTCTTTTGGTTTTGCATCAAGGATATAGTCCCCTATAAGAAAACAAAAGATTCTAATTTGAAAGCTGGAAATTTATAATCAAAAGCAATCTAATCTTGTTAAAGCTTTATTGGTTCTTTCACAGGAAAAAAACAACCTATCAATTAGAGGAGATTAGTTGTGAGAGGCTGTAAAGATGCAAGCAAATACCCAAAATTAGAAAGCTGCTGCTTACTAGCATGAGTCAGCTTCCTTTCAGGTATGCCCTGAAAGACAAAGCTGGAATTTATGAGACAAATCAAGGAGTGTATTTATATGATGAATAATCTGTTGCAATAAAATTAGTTTTTCTAAAAACCTGTACTTTGACCTGCCAATTTCAACTTTTGATTCATTCTGGTAACTGGAATGTTGAGCCTTTTGTTATTAAATGGTGTGGTTAGATACAAGAAGAGTGTCCAATACTTGTCCTCCAAAGGTGTGCAAAAGTGATTATTTCTGCCTTGATCAGATCACATCTGGAGTACTGTGTCCAGTTCTGGGCAACACAATTTAAGAAGGATATTGACAAGCTGGAATGTGTGCAGAGGAGGGTGGCCAATACGATAAAGGGTCTGGAAACCAAACCTTCTGAGGACTGCTGCAGGGAGCTGGGTAAGAGGAGACTGAGAGGAGTGAATAAAGCCACCTTCAAATATCTTAAAGGCTGCCAGAACCAATGGCTTCAAGTTACAAGAAAAGAGATTCAAGTTAAACATCAGGAATACCTTTCTCACAAGTAGAGCTGTTTTGACAGTGGAATGGACTCCCTCAGAAGGTGGCAGACTCTTGTTCAGCGGAGACTTTTTAAGCAAAGCTTGGGTGGCCATCTGTCATGGATGCTCTAATTCAGGCATTCCCAACCTTTGGCCCTCCAGATGTTTTGGCCTACAACTCCCATGATCCCTAGCTAACAGGGCCAGTGGTCAGGGATGATGGGAATTGTAGTCCAAAACATATGGAGGGCCGAAGGTTGGTGGTGCCTGTTCTAGTTGATATTCCTGCTTTGGGGGGGGGGGGATTGGACTAGATGATCCTCAGTGTACCTTCCAACTCTACAGTTATATGGTTCTATGATTAACTCAAACAGAGAGAGAGAAATGAAGTGGGGAAAACATTAAGATTTAAGCTAACCTTCATTAGCCTGGAGCCCTCTAGATGTTTTGCACTATAACTCCCATCAGCCCCACCCAACCTCAACATGGCTCTGCTGGCTGCAGCTGATGAGAGTTGCCCTCCAGATGTTTGGGACTGAACCAGGTTGGTGAAGCCTGGATTAAGCTTCGGCAAGAGAGTCATTCTCCCTGAATCATGCTTGCCTGAGCTTTACATTCCCCACTCAACTTTGAGTGGCTTCTTCTTGTTTATATCAGCTTTAACATCTATTTTAACACTTCAAACTGTTATATTCTTCAGTAACATAAAATATTTTAAATTGTGCATTTTATCACCAATTAGCAACCACAAAAACAAATACTACCTAAAGAGCAACCAATAGATTACTTCTTCTGTAACAAGTGTGGAGAGCTGCCAAAACATCTGGCCCATGGTGAATTCCCTTCCCGCTTTTAGTCTCTCCTCCTCAGACCCCCCCAAAGCCCACTGTGCTGCCTTGCAGGGCAGCAAAGAAGACACCTCTCTTCCTCCTCCAGTACAGAAATACAGTGAGCTACTTGAAAGAAGTGACTGATCTTCCCCTTTTCTGGCAGCTCACTTCTTCCTTCCACTTCTTTTCCTCCACATTCACCACATAAGCCAGGAGAGAATGGGTGGCCCCACTTTCTTTTGGCTCTGGACCAGCCCATGGCTAGCATGCAGCCCAAAAGGAATTCCCACTCCCATCCCATTAAAGGGAGCAGAAAAGGTTCCCTGCCCCTTGCTATAATATTCCTACAGTATATATCAATCAGTGTATCCTATATTACTGAGTAGCATCCCTCAATTTTTAGCTGTTAAATTATTCCCTGGAGAGACAACCAAACAAGTCTATAGTATTCTGAAGTATTTAAGGGCAGAATGAGTCATGGCCCCTGCAAATCCATTCTATGAAATTAAAGTGGAGCCGCTGAACTCCCTCTGCAGAATGAGCCAATACATTTCAGGACTGCTGGACTGTGAATGCTGCTTCTAGCCTACTCAGTTCCATTTTAACTAAAGAAAAATCTGATTTCCTATAGAAATCATGCCAGTGTAGCAAGTGTTGGAGATATTTTCCTTTTCAAATTTAAAGAGACAAAATGCAAGAACAGAAATAACATTTGCAGTCTTACATCATCCAAACTAACCAAATCAGTGAGAAGGATAGGGTACAAATCCCCAGGCCCTTGTTTCCCAACCATGTGCCAAGATCCAAAGTGAAGGGCCAGTGGGAGGGGAGAGAAATAATAGTCCTTAGTAGGCAAAGGTGAGCTAGTTAGTATAAGGTAAAGGAACCCCTGACCATTAGGTCCAGTCATGACTGACTCTGGGGTTGTGGTGCTCATCTTGCTTTATTGGCCGAGGGAGCCGGCGTACATGTGGCCAGCATGACTAAGCCGCTTCTGGAGAACCAGAGCAGTGCACGGAAACACCGTTTACCTTCCCGCCGGAGCAGTACCTATTTATCTACTTGCACTTTGACGTGCTTTCGAACTGCTAGGTAGACAAGAGCTAGTTAGGGCCCCAATAATTAGAAGCTATGTATAGCTTCTAGAGGAGTCCCTCAGTGTCCAAGGATCATCTCACTCTAGCATGGCCAGGCTTCTCCAACCCACAAGCTGACTACACCCATGATATTTTAAAGTTAACAACAGGCTCAAGGCTAATTTAAACGTTCAACTACTGCCAAGCAGGCTATCCTGCCAGATTCTAAACAATCCTTGCTTAGGAATTAACCATTTTTCTCAATACAAATTACACATGCAGTGTTATTAGTACTAACCTAAGTATTCCATCAACTGCTCAGCAGTTATGATTTCCATCATTGGTGGCAGTTTCACCTGTGAGAGAAGAGAATTTAAGCTCAATTGTTTTTCCACAGTACTTAAAAGACAATAAAAGTTTGTAAGAGTTAAATATCCAAATTTGCACTGTAGATGTACAAGAGCCAGATATTTTTGTTACATGTAGAAATAAGCCTGCCTATCAACTATTGGAAACCATATTAAAAATCACCAAGAAGTACAAAGGTCAACTCCCCAAGTGAGAGAGACACATTTTCTGCTGCTTCCAAATTCCTACATCTAGGAAAAGCTGCAGAAGATATTATTCTTTTGATGACTTCTCTTTCCATGGATTGTTTTTACTACCACAACTTAAGAGTTCTATATACTTCAGAAAAGCAGTATTAGTATTTAGTTGTCCTTGATATTGAAGCACCTCACAAGTTTAGGCTCCAAAATAAGTCCCTTGGTGTTTATGTTTCAGTCGACAGAGGTTACTCATTTATATAGAACTATGTAAGCATACTGCAAGTGGTCAGCAGCATTAGCACTGCATACCTGTTTGTTGCTTTTTTATGTGATTGCAAAGAAACATAAATGTCTCCTCAAATGCAGAAGCTCACGAAATCATTCTGATGTGCAACTTTCAGCAATTTATATATAGTCTGCATCAACACCTGGTACAGAATGAGACCCAAAGAGCCTTACCAGACTGGAATAGAGTGTGTGGCTAGGTCACTGTAAAAGTGATATTACGGCAACATATGCATAGGACTGTCTTTCAGGAAGACTTGAATTTCATTGGGTCTCTTGGTGGAAACAAATCCCAGCATCACTTAAGATTCTGAATCCTGGGCTACAGATGAAATTATCTGAGCTGCTGAACTGCTATGCTTCTCAGAGCTGTTAATGTACGTTTGAACTACTGTTCAAAGCTACATTAACAACGCTGAGAAGAATAGCGAGGACACAGATTGCAAATGGAATGTTTCAGGCAGCAGTAAGGTTAAAGAAGATGCATTAGTTGACAAAGTAATTCTCTCTTCCATGGAAACTTTCAAAATGGAGAAGTTAATGTTCAACATAAAAGGATGCCATATGTACACATTCCTTTACTGTATATGGAGACCATAATTACTGTATTTTTTGCTCTATAAGACTCACTTTTTCCCTCCTAAAAAGTAAGGGGAAATGTGTGTGCGTCTTATGGAGCGAATGCAGGCTGCGCAGCTATCCCAGAAGCCAGAACAGCAAGAGGGATTGCTGCTTTCACTGCACAGCAATCCCTCATGCTGTTCTGGCTTCTGAGATTAAGAATATTTTTTTTCCTTGTTTTCCTTCTCCAAAAACTAAGTGCGTCTTATGGTCTGGTGCGTCTTATAGAGCGAAAAATACGGTATTTCCATTTCTGTAAGATGCTGCATGCATTTCCAGAATGAGATTTGTTTGGCAAATAACTTGGTTTCCAAGATGGAATATATCACATTTTGAATCACATTGTTTGTAACAATGTTGTTTGGCAACGATTCTCTGTGTTCTGAACAGTGCTGTCTGAGAAACAAGCTTGATTTAGGTTTCCAGCACCTTGCAAATAGATATACAGAGGTGAAAGGAATTTGCACACTCTTGCCCCATGCACTAGCCAGGGGACTAAAAGTCAGTAGGTTCCGTGGGTTTAGTGTGCGTTTTCCTACTATACTACACCTGCAACGTTTTGTGCAACACTACCCCCCTAACTCGGCAGGTAACAAATGCATTATTCTTGAAAACAATAGCCCAACAGGAAGCCAATGTTCAATAGTTCATGTTTTACTTAATGAGAAAGTGTAGATGCAAAGAAACTGTTTGTGTGAGGCTTGCACAAACAGCACAAAAACGAAATTTCTCCCTGCTGGAATTCTACTGCCAAATCCCCAGCAAAACATGTGATTTTTACCACTAGGATAATAAACCCTTTTTAGACCAACCCAAGTTAATCTAATAGTAGTTGATCAAATTGGAGATAACATGAAAAAATCCTTCCCAAATGAGGAGCTTATCATTTGCTCCCAGTTTACCACTCCTTTCAGGATCTTTGGCCAAAGGAATTCAGAGCCCTTCTCAAAACTAGCTTCTCTCTTGTCCCCAAAATAGTCATACTAGATTACTTTATTTTGAGAACACTTTGTAAGCTACTTGTAAAGCCTCTCGGGTCTAAACAGCAGAATATAAAATAAATGTTAGCTTCCTTCTGTACCTAGACAGCCACCTAGCAAGAATAATACTGTTAGCATATTCAACAAAAATTTAAAATTCGGCTAAATATTTGGAGTTTATTATGTATTGGTATAATTTGGAATTAATGTGATATGATTGGTTTGTCAATTGGAAATTTAATAAAAATTATTTTTTAAAAAATACTGTTAGCATATTCTAACTGGCTGTCAGTGTCTTGGGTATTAAGGAAGCAGACAAAATTCTTTGCAGAGCCTGGCTTCAGCTGGGGAGGGCGGGATATAAATAAAATTTATTATTATTATTATTTTAATGGGAGGTCAACCTGGAACCTTCTGTAATCACTGCATGGAATCAAAAGCTGAGTTATGGCTTCTAAAACAGAAGGAGAGGTGAGAAAACAGTAATGGTGTCATTTCACACCTCCCAGCACCAGATTTAGGGTGGTACAGGTGGCTCCCCACAACAGTGCACCAAACCAAGGGAGCACAAAAATGAGGCAATCCATAATTGAGAAGATCCATTTGGGGTGTCAAATGTTGGCCTTGCACAGGGTGCCACATTATGAAAGATTACCAAAGTCCATCCCTGCGCCTCCACAGAACTTATAGAAGAAGAGGAGTTTGGATTTGATATCCCGCTTTATTACTACCCTAAGGTGTCTCAAAGCTGCTAACAATCTCCTTTTCCTTTCCTCCCCCACAACAAACACTCTGTGAGGTGAGTGAGGGTGAGAGATTTCAGAGAAGTGTGACTAGCTCAAGGTCACCCAGCAGCTGCATGTGGAGGAACAGGGATGTGAACCCGGTTCACCAGATTACAAGTCCACCGCTCTTAACCACTACACCACGCTGGCTCTCTCATTGCTTGCCTTAGACGGAGTCAGCCTGTTGGACCACTACCTGCTATTAGCTCCTCCAAGTGGCAGCAACATTCGGAGTCATCATGTCAGGGGCTGGCTGGCTACAATTATGTTGCAGAACACATACATACATACATGCTCTTCTGCTTTTAGCTACAGGGGCATAGTTTATAGATCTCTGTCAGATGAAATTGCCCAGGACTATAGATGGACAACGGGTGTGACTGTGCCTAAGACTACTTGCTTCATATGTTCTTTGTATGGCTTTCTGTCAGTCAGGACTCACAGAAACTCAGTTCCAGCACCTCAGGAACTCAGGCATCTCTCAGGTGGGTGCCACTGCTATTATTAGAGAAGGGAGGTGTTCATTGTGAGTTCCAGCACCTCTTTTTCTAGAAAAATAGCACTGGTTCCTTTCAACATACTATATGGGGGGAAACCTCAGCTCAACAGCAAATACAGCTTTACAAACAAAAGGTCCCACTTTCAGCTTCCTACACCACAGGTTAAAAAGGGTGGTGGGAATAAACCTTCTCCCATGTCTGAGAGGCTGCAGCAGGCATAGGCAAACTCCGGCCCTCCAGATGTTTGGGACTACAATTCCCATCATCCCTAGCTAACAGGACCAGTGGTCACAGATGATAGGAATTGTAGTCCCAAACATCTGGAGGGTCGGAGTTTGACTATGCCTGGGCTGGAGGGTAGCTACCAGTCACAGCAAACAATACTGGGCTAGATGGTATAGAATGCATTCACATGTAATGCTATGGGCTTAGGATGAATGTGTGGGCTCCCATGGAGATCACAGCTGCCTTGCTCCCCTCCCAGTCTTCAGGTCAGTGAGGTGCATGTCACACCTAAACTTATGTTTGGCTTAACACATTGTCCAAACCCAGACTCTTGATACAACTTTGAGGTTAAGAAGAGAGCTTAACTGTGAGCCTGGGTTTAGATGACATGACAAGCCAAACCTTGGCTTAGCAGCACACTGCACTGAATTAAGAGAACCAGGGAGAAGCAAAGTGGGTCTGAGTTCCTTTCTAACAGCACACTTGTGCAGGCTCAATAAACCATAGCTTGGTTAACCATGTGCAAACTAGATCCTATTTAGTATGAGACTGAACCTGGGACTCTCTACCTTCCCAAGATGAACTGCGGAGCTGTAGAAAACTTCCAAAGGAGAGGCACCCTGCCAGGGCTTGCAGCCTGAGGCAAAGGGAAAGACCCCTGCTATGTACAGAAACAACTAGCAAGACTGAAGTACAGTGGTACCTCAGGTTACATACACTTTAGGTTACAGATTCCGCTAACCCAGAAATAGTACCTTGGGTTAAGAACTTTGCTTCAGGATGGGAACAGAAATTGTGCAGTGGCAGCAG
The DNA here is from genome assembly GCF_964106645.2 of Podarcis pityusensis. Lineage (NCBI taxonomy): Eukaryota > Metazoa > Chordata > Lepidosauria > Squamata > Lacertidae > Podarcis > Podarcis pityusensis. The sequence goes on along the minus strand of NC_138039.1, from coordinate 48,399,126 downwards.
CAGGAGGCCCCATAACTAAAGTGGTACCTCAGGTTAAGAACAGTTTCAGGTTAAGAACAGACCTCCAGAACGAATTAAGTACGTAACCAGAGGTACCACTGTAAGTTGCGCCTTACTTCAATTCTGGCAATGAGGCAGTGTCATTCCAGGAGCTGCATCGCAGGATAGGTCCCAGGATGTGCCTCCAACCTCACAGCATCGGCCTCCTAAAATGGCTATCTCACCTGCATTCTGCCCATACCCAGAGAGAAATTCACCTAGGCAGTTGTGCCAACTCCAGGAGGCCCACTCAGTATCTGTGGGCAGGGTGCCCTGCCCGTTGAATGTTAAGGGGGCATTCGCACTAACCCGTCTCTTTGATTGCTGACAATCTCAAAGGAACATGCCAAAGTGATGTCACGCATGTGCAACCCGCACCCCCCAAATGATGTTGGGTGCAACTGCACCTCTGCACCTAGGGTGATCAGTTCCTGGGCATGGCAGACAAGGGAGGACATCCACACATGTAACAGAGGAAGCAGCCTTACAAGAGGGATCACACTCATCCTCTAGACCAATAGTTCTCCAGGATGCCACTGCGAAAGTGCTTCCCAGCCCTACCTGGAGGTACCTGGGATTGAACCCACGATCTTATTGAATGCCAAATGCAGGTGCTCTGCCTCTGCCAGGGGGCCCTTCCCCTGAAAGGATAAGGAAAGACGACAGCCCTCCTGGCCAGTTTATCTAGGAAGCTGCGTGTCCCTCGGGAGGCCAGCGAGGCGTGCAGCTGGCCTGGTCCTTCTCCCCCAGCCCCGCCACGCACCTTCCAGGCCAGGAGCAGTACGTTCATGATGGCCAGGAGCGGGCAGGGCCCGTTCTCGTTCTGGGTGATAATGGGCGTGTTCTCCTCCTTCCAGCGCACCCACTTGATGTGGTAGACCGACTGACCCGGGAAGCGCTCCTTGGCGCCCGGCGGGAGGAGCAGGAGCGGCGATGGCGAGGCGGAGGACGACGACGAAGAGGCGGCGGCGGCGGCGACGGAGGCAGTTCCTGCCGCAGCCCCCTTGCTAGGGCTGACTCCATCCTCGTCGTCGTCGTCTTCTCCGCCGGCGACAGGGGCTCTCCTGGGCGGCGGCGCCGCCTCCTCGGAGTCGTCGTCGTCGTCGTCCTCGCCGCCGCCGTTGAGGTCGGAGATGCTGGCCCCGTCGCAGGACGGCAGGTTGGAGAAGGAGCCGAGCGAGTCGGCCAGGCTCGCGGACTCCTCGCCGCCCGCCGGGCTCAGCGAGCCGGGCCCCGAGACCCCGCTGCTGCTGCCGCTGCCTGGGGACGGAGCCGCGGTCGCCTCAGCCTGGGAGGGGCTTTCGGGCGTCGTCGCATCTCGGGCGGCCACCGACCGCGGCTCTTCCAGGCGGGAAGCGAGGGACGCGGCCGCCTCTGAGAGGACCGTCGAAGAGCTTCCCGCCCCTCCCTGCTTCTCCTCCTCCCGCGTCTCCTCAGATGCCGCCGCCGCCGCCGCCGCCTCGTCAGGCTCTGAGGCGATTCCCGCCTCTTCCTGAGGGGAGACGCGACTCGCCTCAGGGGCGCCGCCGCCCCGCTCGAGGGCGCCCAGGGGGGCTGGAGGAAGCAGAGCTGGCGGGGGCGGAAGCTCCGCCAGGCCCTCCATTGCCCTCGGCGGACAGCTCCCCTCCCTCGGTCAGCGAGGCGTTTCCGCTACAGGCGGCGGCAGCATGAGCAGCGCCGCCGCCGCCGCCGCCGCGATCGAGACGGCTGCTTCTGGCCCAAGCGGCCTTCGGACGCCATGACAGGCAGAGGCCACGCCCCTTCCCCGCCCTGCCCGGGGGAGGGGCTGGCTGCGGGGCGCATGCGCGTGACGCGTGCGAAAAAGGGCGCGGTTTGGTGGGGAGTCCGCTGTCAAGGGGGCTGATTGTCAAACACAGGGGGACCGTTGGGGGGGGGGACAGACAGAGACCCCCACATAGACACACACACACAAGGCCGCAGCTTCCGCCCCCTCTGTTAGAGTTGCTGTAAGTGAGTTCCCTGATCTGGACCTTGTGCAGAGCAGAATAGACATGAATTTGCTCTCCGCCTCAATAATGTGTGTCAAAGCTTTACTGGAAACAGTCTTAAGGTAGTTACAAATAAAAGTTACAAAACACAGAGCAACGCATTGGTTTTTAAACAAACTAGCGATGCTATCCAAGTCTTCTTTGTAATCCTTAATGCAGTTTGAAATTAAAAATTGAAGGTCTTATATACATAATAAATGTTCCAACCAAACACATACATAAATATATAAACCACATGTCTGAAGCAGCACAGGAAAACAGTCCTGAAATCATTTTGACTCCCAAGCTGACCAAGTGTTTCTCTGGCAAGGAGGGAGGGGGTGAGGGAACCTTCCCATTGTCTCAGGAATTAAGAAATCACCATCTCAAAGGAATGGCCAGACTACCAGGAAAGGCAATCAGATAAGGCAAAACAACAGCATTCAAATTTCTGTTGTAGACCACCTTTTCTGTGATGTAGGTATGATGTTTGTGGGGGTGGTCTTGGGTTACACCCTTTGTGTGATGTATGTATGATGTATGGAGGGGTGGTCTTGAGCTCCAGGGCAGGGAATTTAAAATGTCTATATAAGGGCAGGCACACCTTGGATCTGGGTCCTCCTCCTTCTCCTGCGTGTGAAGGGGGCACCCTGTTGCAACAGTTCAATAAAGAACAGGCTTACTAGCTGCTTTGCTTCTCAATATTCTCTGGTTGGCCTCTGTTATTTTCTCAGACTGATGGAAAACCTACAAAGGACTCTATAGGGCTCTTGTGTCCCCCATAAGGGAACAAGGGCAGATTTTTGTTTATTACAGGTTCAAAAAGCTTTCCTCTCTCTGGTCCCAGATCCTAAGTAACTTACTGGTTAAAACGGTTAATTTCTACTCCTGCTGTTGGCTCCATCCACTGCTTGAGACGTTTGTGTTCTTAGGGTCCATCTTCCTTCTGTGAGAGATCTCTGCTAGACTTTCTAGTACAGTGGTACCTCGGGTTAAGAACTTAATTCGTTTCGGAGGTTCGTTCTTAACCTGAAACTGTTCTTAACCTGAAGCAGCACTTTAGCTAATGGGGCCTCCTGCTGCCGCCACACCACCAGAACATGATTTCTGTTCTCATCCTGAAGCAAAGTTCTTAACCCAAGGTAATATTTCTGGGTTAGCGGAGTCTGTAACCTGAAGCGTCTGTAACCCGAGGTACCACTGTACAGTAATGAGTCATCAATTAGCATAAATCCTCAAATGGAAACATCTGCTGCATTAGCTAGAGACAAGCATGCCTAATGCAAAGTTCTCTTTGCAAAATATTTTAATAGAATCATAGTTGGGACCTTGGGGATTGGGGGGTCATCTGGTCCAACCCCCTGCAATGCAGGAATCTTTCCTCCCTTGCGGCATTTGGAACCAAGACCCTGAAGTTTGAGTCTGATGCAAACACAATACATACAAGCATAGCATTCTATGCACAATAAATTTATATGCCCTATGCCTGCCCCACATTATAACTGCTTCCTCCCATTCTGCTATCTCCATCTGCACTGTACTGCATACAGAGGACCAGGACATCTATCTGCACTGGATGTATCCAGGGCTTTTTTCAACCAGAACTTAGTTCCAGCTCCTCTCACATGGGTGCCATTGCCATTATAAGAGAACAAGGGAGGAGTTCATGGTGAATTCTGGCACCTCTTTTTCTAGACAAAAATCAATGGGTGTAACAATACCTCTTGGGAAAGCCTGGTGGCATCTCACAGAGAAAGCTCAAGACAGCTTGCCATGTCCAAGGCGAGCCAAGTTATTTTGGCACTTGAGGCAGATTCCCAAAGGTGCCTCTTCCTGGGAGAAAATATACACAAATACCGGTAACTGAAATAGCACAGTTTCCTGCCTTCAAGTGACACGCAAAGCCAGGTGCTGTAGACAGCCCCCTCACTTACAGCGTGTAACAGCGTGGTGCTGTTAGTGTACCAGACTAGACCTGGGAGACCCAGGTTCAAATTCCCACTTGGCCCTGAAACCCATCACTCCCAGCCTAACCTTCCTCACAGTATTGTCCTGAGGGTGAAAAAGGGCTCCTTGGGGGGAAGGTGGAATATAAATGAAATACATACATAAAACATGAGTAGGATTCCTCTCAGGGAGGGAGAATCCAAATATCATCCCTGTATAAAGACCTTTCTTTTCCTTCCCCTCCTCTCTCATTGTCCCCCCTCATGGTAAAACTGTTGATGTAAGCTCCTTGGGGCAGGGACTTCTGCTTGGATTAATCTGCACCAAGACCTAAAAGGAAGTGGTAAATTCTGAAGTGCAGGTGTTCACCTAACAGCCATCATAGCCACAAGCCTTCAAAGTATCAGCTTGGCTTTTCTCCCCCCTCTGCTTGGCTTATTTTGTGGATTTCTCTGTTGGGGAATGAAACTTTATATTTTACATGCAGAATATTTGCAAAAAGTGCCTCAGGAGATGACAGGCATGCCCCTCTAGTGAAATAAAAGGCAGGGCTTCCTGCCCCGCCCCACAACACCACTTTGTAAAAGAATAAAAATACATTAAAGGAATATACTCATCACAGAGGGCTACATGAGACAAGCCACAGCTGCATGGCACTATGGGGCAGCAAAGCCAGAAACTGCCTTTTGTTTTCAACTTCATCTGTGTTCTCTGGAAACAGCTGTTTCCTGTGTGCAGTCAAAAAGGACACAATTGTGGAGAGGAGGCCTTCTGTGTCAACAATACAGTGCTTCTCACATCACTCGGTTCAAAATAAAGCCTTTTAAGCAGTGTAACTTGCTTTCAATAACACCCATTAGTTATTTCCCCCCCAAAGTGCCAATCATATTCCAACAAACATGCATACACATAGCAAAGCATTTCAAACTTTCTAAAATGTTATGCAGCCCTTGAGTGAACTCCAAAGTCACATACACCATTGGTTTGATCTGTTGTCCATCCAGCACAGATAGCAACTGAATAAAACCCATGCAGCTGCAACAGATCAAAGGCCCATCAAGCCAAATATCCTGTTTCTACCAGCGGCCAACCAATATCTAGCTCTGCCATTCAGACTCTTAGACAGGAGACACCTGTACATTCTTGCTAGTGCCAGAGGAACCTAACTCATATATTACAAATATTTTCATACCACAGTGTTCTAAGACACTTTTATGGTTGTATTTATATTCCACCTTTCCTCTAAGGAGGTCAGGTGGTTGCCCGATTTTCCTTGCTCCCCTTTTTATACAGTGGCACCTCAGGTTAAGTACTTAATTTGTTCCGGAGGTCCATTCTTAACCTGAAACTGTACTTAACCTGAAGCACCACTTTAGCTGATGGGGCCTCCTGCTGCCGCTGCGCCACCGCTGCACAAACTCTGTTCTCATCCTGAAGCAAAGTTCTTAACCCGATGTACTATTTCTGGGTCTGTAACCTGAAGCGTATGTAACCCGAGGGACCACTGTACTTGCAACAACTCCATGAGATAGGCTAGGCTAGCCTGAATGAGAGCAACTGGCTCCAGGTCACCCAGTGGGCTTCATGGCTAAGTGGGAATTTGAATCCAGGTCTCCCAGACCCTAATCCAACAGATGTGTGCAGTACAGTGCAGTGCTTGCGGTTGTAATCTTCCACCCCAAAAAATAATTCCATCGTTTACTATATGCTGTGTGAAGCAAAACTTCCTGAAGTCTGCCCTGAACGGAGGTGTACCTAAGCTCCCTTGTGCCCTTGACAAGGAGTTGTATTGGTGCCCTTGTCTCTTGGGCCCTTAGCAAGGAGATGTATTGGAGACCAGGCCAGCAACCAAATTCCTCTGCCGAGATGCCCAGAGGAGCCTGTGCACCTCACCCGGTTGCCCAGAGCAGTGGAGGAGTGGCCTTGGGAGTGCGTGAATGGGGGCGGGTGGGCTGCTAGCCACTCTGAGCCAGTGTGCATAGGCACAATACCTGACTGAGCCCTAGACACACCCCTGGTCCTGAATCTTCCAGCATTCAGCTTCATTGGATGCCCCAAGTTCTAATATTTGGGAATTCACTTTCTTAATACCATGCATAACATTATATCTGTCTATCGTGACACCTCTGACTTGCCTTTTCTCTAAACTAAAAAGTCCCAAATGTTGGAACTTATTCCACATAGCTTACTAGATCCATGCTTGGGTGGCCTCAAGGTCAAACTGTTACATTGTGCTCCACATGGGACTGAAGACAGCCTGGAAGCTGCATCTAGTGCAGAATGCAGTGGTCAGAGTGCTGATGGACAAGAGTGGATTGAACCCATACATACTGATCAAGGGAACTTCACCGGTTGCCAATCCACATCTAAGCCCAATTTAAGGTGACATGTAAAGCCCTACAATGACTGGAGACCCAAATATCTGAAGAAGGGCATCTTTACATATCAACCTCCCCATTGATATGTGGATGGGTCTTCTCTGTGGTGGCTCCCTGTCTCTTGAATGACCTCCCACCCACATTAATATCAGTGAACCATGGCTGGGAACCATTTGCACTTTCTGCAGCTTGGGAGGCTGGGGCTCCATACTTTGTTCCTGTTTGGATGAAGCAGCATGCTTCCTTCTGTAGATATTTGTAAAATGGCTTTGGTCCCCACAATTGGGGCATGAGACTCCAGAGACAGGGCAAGGCTTTGTTTTATGTGCACTGCCACATATCTTGCAGGAATGGCCCAGAGCTGAGGAGCTGTCCTTAGGAACTGCAGACCGCACATAAATAAGTCTTTGCCTCCTGGTGCACTGTGTGCCTTTGATTGTTATTTTGAGTGTATACAGGCATTGTAAGTTGTAAGGGCTTGAGCTCTGAAAATGTTTATTGCTTGAAAAGGTGTGAGACTGGAATGCTCAGTAGGTTTCTCTTTTAAGTTGCAATCAAAGATGCTAAAAGCAATTTTGTCTCTTATCATCACATCCTCTAAGGCTCCAAACTCACAGTCCTGAGCTTTGTGCTAGAGTAGCAATGCCTTCTGTTTCATTAAATTTGAGCTATCCAAACCGATAACATTCAAACTCTCTAGTGTCACAATGTTATTTAAAGGCTGGTGATGACTCCTTGACCGTGACTGCGAAGACTCCTCTATATAAACCAGGGGTCGGCAAAGTTTTTTGTGGCTTGGGCTGGTTTATGGTCCTGCAGACGTTGCAGAGGGCCAGAGTGCATGGACACATGCATGCGCAAATGCTATTTCTGGCGGTCCTTCCGGTGCGGAGGAGGCGTGCACAGCTTCCCATTGGCTGCAGGAGCTTCCTGTAGCCAACCAAGTGGGTGGCGGGGGTCCATGGGCCGGTTAAACGACCGCTTGTGGCCCATGGGCCTTAGGTTGCCGACTCCTGATATAAACCTGATATATATAGAGTGGTGCTGATAACGCCAAGGTTGCAGGTTTGATTCCTGTATGGGACAGCTGCATATTTCTATGGACTAGATCAGCGTTTCACAACTGGAGGCCATATGGCCCCCTGCCCCCCCCCCCGGATATTACAAGGGGGCCACAGGTGAAAATTGCACAAATGGGGGGCCTCAGCATGTGACTAGGGACCACAGAGGGAAGTGAGAAGTGAAGAAAACAGAGAAGTAACCAAGAAAAGAAAACAGAAAACAGAGAAGTACCGTGGTACCTCAGGTTAAGAACTTAATTCGTTCCGGAGGTCCTTTCTTAACCTGAAACTGTTCTTAACCTGAGGTACCACTTTAGCTAATGGGGCCTCCTGCTGCTGCCGCCACACAATTTCTGTTCTCATCCTGAAGCAAAGTTCTTAACCCGAGATACTATTTCTGGGTTAGCAGAGTCTGTAACCTGAAGCGTCTGTAACCCGAGGTACCACTGTAGAGTGAACAGAGAAGTGATGGTGCTTCCCACGCACATTCTGCGGCAACGTCGCTTCCGCTTCCTTCTCCCTCCCACTTCCGTACTCCACTGCTGCATGCACCAAGCTGTCCACATTTCGTATGTCTCGGGCAATGTGCGTGGCTGCAGCAGTGTTAGTGTGTGGGGTGCTGTTTCTTTATGCAAGTACTACTGCGAAAGGAGGTATGTTACTCAGCCTTGTTATCTTCCACCTGTTCTGCTGTTGGACTTATTGGATCATTCTTTGTCTAGCTCCTCCCCTTTGACCTTACCACCTTGGGTGACCATGCTGGGAGTACGAGATTCCTGATGGTTCCGCTCACAAGGATCATAGAACATGCAAGCCCATTCCCCACAACAAGGTGATGATCCCACAGAAGACAATCTTACTCAGCTATGTGTGATTGCCAAAGAAGTTACTCAGCCTAACACAGAATTGCCTTAACATAATGGACAAAGGTGATCTTCGGTTATCCCTGAGAGCAATCAAACCAGATATAAAAAAGCTTGTTTCTGGTCATCAAGCACAAGGGTCACACTGATCGAGAAATACTTAAAGTATATTTTTTTTATGTAATTGCATTTTGTATAAATTATAAAAATTATGATTTTGTTTGTTCTGTTTACAAACAAAACATTTAGATGGTTACCTTTCTACTGGTAGGACAGGCTGCCACAGGAAGGAAACAAGGTTTGGGAATTGGGAAAAGGTTGAGAAACACTGGACTAGATGATCCTCAGGGTCCCTTCTAACTCTACAGTTCTGGTTCTATGAAAAACTGTTATGGTTTATTGAAAGTGAAGGCCTACTTTGACACCATGTGGTATCCCACTGGTTTGGGAAGCATACCGTGCAACGGTTTGCCCTAATACCAAGAAGCTGGAGTCAGGAAAGCTTCAATACAAGTACAGTATTTCTTCATAAACAACAGTTTAGCAATTCAACATAGCAGCTAAGGTTTGCTACATGGGCAAGACTAAGGTTCCAACACCTTTTCGGTTGGGTTACTATTGCATGTCTTTTTAAAACAAAAACAGGCCACATCCGTTATATTGGGGGAAAGCCTCAGAAAGCTTAGAGGTGATCCACTTGCAAAACCTTTGTGAGATTCTGTAGAAAAGATCACGGAATAGACGAGATCCTCCCATGTAGTTTTTGCTAGAATGTTTTTCTCCCCAAAAGGCCAAATATCAAGGGGGAAAAATTGCACTGCGAAAGGATTTGCAAATACAGCGGGTTAGATCTGCTGCACGCCGCTGCCCCAGCCATGACCCAGCCGCCACCTTCCCCTTTAAGGAAACAATGATGGCAGGGAAAAACAACGCCCCTCACTCCCGCCCCAGGGGAGGGACCCACTGCGCACGCGCCAGCCGGCTCCGGCCAAGGCCTCCAAGTTAACAATAACAACCCCGGGCCACGTGATAGACAGGAGGCGGGCTTTTGCCTTGTGCCGGGCGGGAAAGAAAGGAAGAAAACACGAGACTGTAAGGGGCGTGGCCCCAAGCAACGACCGCCGGAGGGCGAAGAGGCGGGCCTAAACACAGCCACGCCTCCTTTCGCCTCCCCGGCGATCTCCCAGCGCTTGCGTGCTCGGCGCCGCTCACCTCCGTCGCCCCTGAGTGGCTGAGCGGAGGCGGCCGGGCGCGCGCGCGCAGGGAGAGGAAGAAAGAGGGTAGCGGCGGCAGCGGCGGCGGCGGCGGCGGCCGGGAGGGGGAAGAAAGAAGGACTGAGGGAGGAGGGGGGGGGGAAGTGCGCGGGTGCGCGCGCCGGGCGCTGACTGGACTCTGAGGCGACCGAGGGAGCTTGTTCCGAGGCACTTTCGGTGGGCGCCTGAGGCGAGGCCGACGGGAGGCGGAGAAGGGGAAGGAGAACAGCAGCAGCGGCGCCGCTCGGCTCCTCCTCCTCCCCCTCCTCCGGCCGGGGCGGATGCTTTGTGGGTAGGAGGAAGAGGAGGAGAGGCGGCCGCCTGGCTGGCTGGCTGGCAGGCGGCGGCGGCGGCGGGGCCTTGCGGAGAAGATGGTGCTGCTGAGGGTGCTCGTCGTGCTTTGCTCCTGGGCGGCCGGAGCCGGAGGTGAGGCGAGGCTAGGCCGCGTCGGAGGAGGGCGAGTGGTTCCCCCGCTTCTCCCTTCCTTTTCCCTCTCCCTCCTTCCCTCGCCCCGGGAAGCAGCCACTTAAGCAGCCGAGGTTCCTTCCTGCCCCCGGGGGCAGCTTCCCTCACGGCTCCCGCTCCACTCCGGTTCTGGGTCCCCCGCCGCTCTTTCCTTTCCCTGCCCCGATAGCGGCTTCAGTTCTTTTTCGGTGTGTTTTAATTGTTGGATTGGGCCCATTTTGAAAAGGGAGGGTGGCGGGGAGTCTCCTCCACACTCTCTTGTCTCTTCCTTTCACTCCTTTCTGCTGCCGCCACACTACTTATTTCGACCCCTCTCCTGCTTTTCTGTTTAAAAGGACAGCTCCGGGCTCTACGTAAAAGAAGAAACTGTAATTATGAAAAGTATAACTATACAGACACACACACACAAACACACACATGCAAAGGTGGCCGTTTGACCCATTAAGGGGAAAACCAACAAATAAAAACCCACGGTTGGGAATCCTTTTACTAGAAGCAGCCAAAAATGTCACTATTGTGTAGTAGTCGTTTGAGTTCTCTGGAACTCTTTATTAGACAAGATGTTCCACAAAGCCCAGGTGAAGCGAGGCGAAATAATAAAAATACAGTAATGGGGAAAAGTGCAAAGCTTGCAGCCATGAGGTCAGCTTAGAGATTCCAAGATGAAGCTTGCAGGCTGATTTATTTATTTATTACTGTTTTGATAAAATTTATATACCACTTGATTGAAAAAACACACTCCCTAAAAGCAGTTTGCAAGTAAGGCTCTTTTACAGTGACACTTGGAGGAGACTGTTTCTCCTCCACTTAGTCTTATGTGCATACAGTAATTGCTTTGGGGTAGCACACTTCCCCCCAATAACCGTAAAACATTAGAAAAATATTGTATATACATGCCTTCATGTCTTTCCTGCCTTTTCTCTACCCTCCCCACCTAAGTATCTGACTTTGCCCTCTGAGATTTCCTCTCCTCTCCTTCCTGCTGCCTCAAATGAATGGAGGGGGGGGGGTTGTGTGAAAAAGGGGAACAAGGCAGATACATGTAAATATGCTCTCTGCACTCACACCTAGTATGGGGTAGTTTCCAGTGAGTCTTTTGACTTCCTGTTGTGCCATCCCTCTTTCTCACCACTGTCATAGGTCTGGAGTCTGATCCAGTTGGGCATCAAGTCAAAAGAGCTAGAAGACTTTCAGGAGGGAGTAGGCCTTCTGAAAGTTGTATATTGTATCTGATACCTGGAAGGAATGATACATTAAATGAGTTTCTAAAGCAGGGTGAGGTATTTCTGAAAAGAGGAAGTGCCATATTGTTGAGATTTGCTAAAATGTTAGTTGTGATTTATGGCAGATCTGCTTCTTCTATTTTATCTTTTGCTAGCATTCTGTCTGTGGTTCACTATCCATATTTTGAGTAAGCTGAATAATTTTGCTTACTTAAATCAGAAAGCAATTCTTGTGGATCAAAAATAGAAGTCCTCATCCCATCATTGCAACTTACTGTGAGTGCTCAAGAAGCGGCTTGGGATTGTGGCTTTGTCTTTATGCATAACATCCCTAAAGTGTCACAAAGCTTCTAGCACATTTATTCTGTCATTATCTTTTGTGGAACTGTACATGATGAAGGGGGCCTCTTATTGTGATTCAAGTTTTCATAGACATACAATGCAGTCCTAACAATGAATACTCAGCAATAAATCCTATTAAATTCAATAGGTTATATGACCAGCTAAACAAGATTAGGATTGCAGCCTAATCTATTAGTCCAGTGGTTCCCAATTAGCTAACTACTGTGGCTTTTCAAAGGCCAAGTCATGAACCCACTACTTTTGAAAATGTTGATGATAGTTATGTGGGTGGGACCACCAATTGGGAACCACTGTATTAGTCTCAAACATACATGGGGACTTTTTTTGCTCTGTGCTGTAGTGGCAGCTACTCTAAAATTTTGATATTATGGAAGGCAGAATAAACACATTTATTTTATAGTATCCTGCCATTGAAGGGTGTTTTGGTTTTACTTGCTCTTTGACGCAGGTTGGAATCAGAATAATTTTGTCTGAATGGTGACAAATTCCTCAGTTGGTTACCAATTCCAGACATGCTGCTCTGCTAGGAAAAAAACAAAAAATAAGTCTTTTAAAATACATTTATTGTGGTGCAAACTTTTGTTGACGAGAGCTGTGAAGTGGGCTCTAATTCACCAACGGTATGTCACAAATGAGGCACCACTGTTTCCCCCCACTTAAAAGTGGCAAAACATGTCTTCTTTGGAAGGGCACAAGGTGTGGTCCTGATGATGTCATAGAACTTGCTTATGAGTAATTCTTATCAGGAAGTGCAGTAGGGCGTGGATTAACAAGATTAACTAACATTTCAACATCACCGGTGTAGTATGGTTTCAGTTAAGATCCTGACTCTTGGAAAGGGCCTATTTAAAAGTAAACCACTTTTACATTTCACTAAGTTCATGCAGAAGCTTTTGTGAGTTAAATAGTGTTTTTTTTCTACTTAGGGCAGTGGTTCTCAAAGGGTGTGGCATGCCACACTAGTGTAGTGGGAAAGGATGGCGAGTGTGGTGGGAAGATTCAAAGACAATTGGAGAAACATTTAAACATTTCAGTGTTGTATAGTATCAAAATAATCTTTTTTTATTTGCAGAATAGGGACATATCTTTTCAAAATGAGAGCAAGAGCATCAAGTGTGTGGGAATGATTGTTTTATACTCTGCAGTGATTTCATAGAATCATAGAATCATAGAGTTGGAAGAGACCACAAGGGCCATCGAGTCCAACCCCCTGCCAAGCAGGAAACACCATCAGAGCACTCCTGACATATGGTTGTCAAGCCTCTGCTTAAAGACCTCCAAAGAAGGAGACTCCACCACACTTCTTGGCAGCAAATTCCACTGTCGAACAGCTCTCACTGTCAGGAAGTTCTTCCTAATGTTTAGGTGGAATCTTTTTTCTTGTAGTTTGGATCCATTGCTCCGTGTCCGCTTCTCTGGAGCAGCAGAAAACAACCTTTCTCCCTCGTCTATGTGACATCCTTTTATATATTTGAACATGGCTATCATATCACCCCTTAACCTCCTCTTCTCCAGGCTAAACATGCCCAGCTCCCTTAGCTGTTCCTCATAAGGCATCATTTCCAGGCCTTTGACCATTTTGGTTGCCCTCCTCTGGACACGTTCCAGTTTGTCAGTGTCCTTCTTGAACTGTGGTGCCCAGAACCGGACACAGTACTCCAGGTGAGGTCTGACCAGAGCAGAATACAGTGGCACTATTACTTCCCTTGATCTAGATGCTATACTCCTATTGATGCAGCCCAGAATTGCATTGGCTTTTTTAGCTGCCGCGTCACACTGTTGGCTCATGTCAAGTTTATACTGTCTGGGTGTCCCATGATCATATTTGAAAGTAGTTGTGTTCTGTATTATAAATGAAGCACTGCTAGTTGTTGTTTCTCTCTCTCTCCCCCGCCCCAATGTATTTCTTATCAATTAAAAATTTGGTGTGTCACAAACAAATTTTTATTTTGAAAGTGTAGCCCAGAGGAAAAAGTTTGAGAACCACTGACTTGGGATGTTCACATATGAGTATGTGCAGACCAGTGGTTGCAAATGATTGATAGCACACTTCAGACTTACTCAGTTATCAACCTTCTGTTGTTCTGCACTTAAAAAATAACACCATATTAAAGGTTTCAGTCCTTGCTTCAGAAATTCTCAATTGGAGTTAGTGTTATTAAGTGTTGGAGGATTTGCAATCTTAAGTATACTGTTCTGAAAAGAAACTTTGTCTATCAACATACTTTTAGTTGTTGTCTCCTCAGAGTCTGAATCTAGTTGTGAGACCATATAACCTATGCTGTTGAGATGATTGGCATGTTGGTTTTTTTTTTTATAATATATAGTAAACTTCAACCTACTGTCCTTCTAAGAGAAAGTCCATGATTGCATTTCTGCATGTGCATTTTAGCATCTTCTTAGCCTTTGCAGTCTCCAGTATACTTTAAAAAATGGGCATAAAAGTGGCTTCATATAGTGCAAAAAACCCAGAACCTAGTTCAGGATTGGGAACCTGCAGTCCTTCAGTTGTTGAACTCCAATTTCCATCATTTTTGACTATTACCCATGCTGTTTAAGTAGATGAGAGTTGGATTTTGTCTGACCTAGTCAAAGCTCAGAACTTATAAAATTCAAAGTAATTTAAAAACTCAATTATTGTCAGTTAACTAGAGAGCGATTCATTAAGTCAGGAGATCTTTATAACTATTTCAGCATTTTACATGGAACATGATGTATTCAAGCATCACATTTGCCTGGTTAAGATATTCACCGAAACTTTGACTCAGATGACCTGAAACTGTCTATGACACTGCCCTCTCTCTTTTTCCTCTATGCCTGAGAAAGAGTGGCAGCTTTTGTTTTTATGCTGGAACTAACTACAGTTTCATATTACATTACATCTGAATTGGGAAGCAGAGGATTAAACAAAGTTAGTTTAAACAAACACCGGATGAAAACACCTCAGTTCAGATTTCAGCTCTGCCATAAATTTGCTTTGCGGCCTTTGGCAAGCTGCTCTTTCAGACACAGCTTCTGTATCTGCAATATGTGTGATAATAATGCTCAGTTACTTTATTGGGTTGTTGTAAGTGCATGTGAAGTATGGTGCTTTCAAGTATTCAAAGTGATGTGAAAGGGCTATATAAAAAGCATTATTATCAAACTGGTTTCAGATCTTGGTTTAACTAACTTTAATTTGAACAAACTGAGCTCTCCCAAGTTTAAATGTAACATGGAACTGTAATTGTTCCAAAGTGAAAGCAGAAGCATTAATTCTCTTCCTCTTGCACATAAATTAGTACTAAATAAGGTGAAAAGGAGAGGCAGCATAAGTCTGAGGCCTACTGCCCGTTATTTCCAGTCACTGAAACAATAGATTCAGTGAGACAATAGAACACGGCCCCTATTTCATATATCTGTATTGACTGATTGTAGTGTCAAGCTTTGTGTTTACTGCTATAAGAGAAAATAAGGTTGTTTGATTTTGTGGCTAGTTTAATGCCTGGAAATTAAAACTTTCAAGATAAGGTCATTCTTTGGAGCATTTCCTAAGTTTGATCTGAGAATGGAAACCCATTAACTTTCATCCAAGCAGTCAGCAAAATGATCCAACAGTTTGCATATTCTTTGAACCACAGACATCTGGAATAATTGCTGATAGTTGCAGGCTGGGAGGTAAGGTGTGCTCCTGGTCCTAAGTTCTAGTGTTTATTAACATGGTATGTTGATGAAAGTGAAATGTTTACTGTAGATGCTCTTGCAGATTACATGAATCTAGGAGTACTTATGTACTTGAGGCTAGTATTTACAAGGCATGTAAATGTTCCTGTTCATTTTGGTTAGTCTGGTTTTCTTTGGCTATTCTCCTTTATGTTAAAAGGACAGGCAAGTGTTTGCTTGTGTGGTGGAGTTGCCAAGCACCATTTTGATATCTTGGAAAATTCCAGCTTCACATTATTCTTTATTTTTGTTTCCTATCATATGCAACTTACTGTTGCCCAAAGTTATGAAGTTTATGACAGTTTTCTTACCTTAATTGTTTTTGAATTAAAATAGATTTTGTATTTACTTGCTTGTTGGACTTACAGGGCTGTCTAAAAAATACTTGCAAAAATATTATGCCAGTTTATATGAAGCTTTTAAACTTGTTCTTTCTGAAAATCCCTATTTAACAACTTTTTTGGAACCTGGTATATAAAGAATAAGCTATTTTGGAGCTGCTTAATGAAAAGTTAGATTTTTGTGGAAGAATGGAAGTCTTTTTCAAAACATTTAAAGAAATACTATAGTATGATGAATTCGTGAGCAGTATTTGAACTATGAGCAACAGAAGGAATTAGAGATTGTTGTATGATGGTTATGATGTAAGGGAGAAAAAATAAGGGGCAGCAAGGGGAAGAAATTAAAAACACCGTGGAAAACGGGAGGGGAAGTTGAAAAAACAAAGAATTTTTTAAATGCTTTGTTTATGTGAATTTTTTGTAGTTTTGAATTTTAATAAAATATAATTATTATATTATTATGCTGCTCATTTATTCCTCTGATACTGGTTGCTGGGGAACATGAGTGCAAGAGTGCACTCTTGTCCTTGTTGTCGGATTCCTGTAGCCATCTAATTAGGAGTCTTAGAAACTGGGATAGAAAAGGTATTTGCCACATGGCTCCCTGGAACCTGGGTTATAAGTGCAAAAACCGAATGGCTACTGTAGCGGCACTTTGTTTATTTTTCCATAGAGAATTTATTTGGTTTATTTTGCAATTTGTGGTATTGGGAGGGTTGTAACCAGCCATAGCAAAGCAGGTCATACAGAGAGCACAGTGGGGCTTAAAATTAGGCGTGTATACGACAGTAACACCCAGTGAACTTCATGGGGATTTAGCGTGTCTAGTCATACAGTCATATACCACACTGCTTCTCGATAGGAAGAACCTTTCTCTTTCACTTTGCAAAGTCACAGCTTCTGCCAGTAAGGGACCATGTCTCATTCTGTACAGTCATGCCCACATAACGTGATTTTCAAAGTTCTAATATTTTTATTTCTGAAAAGGAAAGCACTTCCCTGTAAATGGTACAGGAGTACTCATGCAAATATTTAAAAAGTAGGATGATACTCCACCAGTTTGTTTTTTTTTAAATCCAGCATTATGATATTCTTTAAGAGACATGGTGATGAGAATTGCACACAGTATTCCAAGCGCAGCTGCATCACAGACTTGTATAAGGCCATTATGATATCAGGAGGCAGGTGGCGCTGGGCTTGCTGATCAGAAGGTTGGCGGTTCAAATCTGCGACAGGGTGAGCTCCCATTGCTCTGCCCCAGCGGCAGGAAGGTAAATGGCGTTTCCGTGCGCTCTGGTTTCTGTCATGGTGTTCCGTTGCGCCAGAAGCTGTTTAGTCTGTGGACAAATGCCATCTCCCTCGGCCTGAAAGCGAGATGAGTGCCGCAACTCCATAGTCACCTTTGACTGGACTTAACCGTCCAGGGGTCCTTTACCTTTTTTTTTACCTATTATGATATTTCCAGTTTGTTTTCAATCCTTTCCCTAATGATCCCTAAAATATATTTCCCCATTTTACTGCTGCCACAACCTGGGTCAACTTCTTAATTGAGGTATCCACTATGACCCTAAGTTCTTGATCAATCACCACCAACTCAGACCTCACTAGCATATATGTAATGTTAGGATTCCCCCTCCCCCCCAGCGTGTATCACTTTGCACTTATTAACACTGGATCAGATTTATCATGTTAATGCTCATTCATCCAGTTTGGAGAGATCCTTTTGGAGTGCCTAACAGCCTCTTTTAGTTAAAAGCTACTCCAAACAACTTTGTGTCATTAGCAGACTTTGCTAACTCATCTCCAGGAAAGGTTAGGAATGCTGCAGACTTGGGTTCACAAAGCAGAAAACCCACATCCATTAAATTTCACTCACTGTCACAAATGGGCAAGACTGGAACAAAGAACTAGACCTGAATGTGTTTCTTATCTATTTCAAGAGATAATAATGTTTATTCGACTTACACACCTCCCTCCACACCAAATACACCATCAGATACACAATATCAAATTTCAAAATGGGATACACAGGAAGGAACCCCCCCAACCCTCCTTTTTATCATAATTTCCAATGTGCTTTCCCCACCCCAGTGCTCAACCTGCATTCCTGGAAAAAACGACGCAGTAGAATCCAAATAAAGGGTGTAAACCATTATTCTTCTAAGCAAGCCAGCAAAAATATTATTATAAGATGAAATGAAAGGCAAACAAGAAAAGATGCTCTGCTTTACTGCTAGAGCCATTTCACTTTTGAGATGCAAGGTTACCATTAGAAGCATTTTAAATAATCAGGCAGCACAGGAAAAAAAACATTTAACCTGCTTGTGTCTGTTTGCAAACTACAATGTGCTTTCTACTCCACCCTGCCCCCGCCCCTGCAGGAGGTAAACAATTAATTCAACTGTGTGAAAAAACTTTTCCTGTTTGCTTACTTTCCTACAACAATGAAAAGGTTGCCCTTCAATGATTCCCCCCCACCCACAAGATATCTGTTGCAAACCACCAGACTGGCAATCTCAACTTGGCCACTAGCTGGTGCTCCTGAGTAGCAAAACTGGCGATAGAGTAATTTCAAACGCTGTGACTGGACCAGCGGCATAGCATTGTTTGCTGGTGCCCGGGGTGGGAGTGTGCAGGCTGGGTAGGGGCTAGGTGTGGAGGGCGAATGAAACCTGCTGCACCAGCCTAGTGGACGCCACCAGGCAGATGCAGGGTGTGAACAGAACCCGCCATGCCAGCTCAGCCCTTGCCACCAGAGCCAAGGGGGCCTTTGCTGCACTGCCCACCCATGCAGAGGGGAGCCTGGCCAGCCAACACTGGCCTTGGTGGGAAAATTTCCCCAATGCCTGTCAAGAGGAGCACTGGGCCGGGCTACGAAAAGGGTTGTCCTTTGCCTCTGTCCCTTCATCTGTGCCTGCTCACCGTCTGAGCAAGGAGTAGGCCACTGCTGGCTGGGTTGCCATTCAGCGAGTGGGCCAGGGACGTGGCAGTGGGGCTAGGCCAGATTCTGGGGCCCAGAGACCTGAGACAGCAAGCAAGGCGCAACAGGGAACCCTGCATGGGGGTGCCTGGTTCGCGCCCCCTCAAAATTGTGTGCCCAGGGCCACGACCCCCGGCCCCCCACGCTATGCCCCTGGCATGTCCGCCCTCTGGGGATGTTTGGTTTTGACTGTTTTTACACACTAATACCACATCCTGTAGAATTCTATCAGTTACCTTTTATCTGTACAATAAAAATGAATTTAAAGATTCCTCACGCTTTTTTGTGCAGCTTGAGCAGGAACAGTGAACAGTGTTATAGTTACCAGTAATTGTTGTAGCTTGTCTTTGCTTACCCTACCCCTCTGCCCAGCTCACAGTTGTGAAGAGTATTATTACATTATGAATGGTCTGTGTCACCATTAAAAAAAAGAGGTAGGAATAGGCCAATATATATGAGGATATCTTGACAGGATATTGTTAAATTCTCAAAGTTTTTAACCTAGCTCAAGGTTGTTATCAGAACTAGCCAGATGTTTAAATCAATCACAGTCAGTTCATCATTTGAAAAATAAGACTGCCTTGCCCCAAAATGGCAACTAGACATTCTGTTTTGGTGACTCTAACCTTGGTTTAAGGAGCCATTTGGTGCGTAGCTTATATACCTGAGTTTCTGACACTGCTTTAAAGCCCTATGGCCATGGCCCTGTATAGCTGAAGGAGCGTCTCCACCCACCTTGTTTAGCCCAGACACTGAAGTCCAGCTCCAAGGGCCTTCTGACAGTTTCCTCACTGCAAGAAATGGAGTTACAGAGAACTAGGTGGAGGGACTTCTCCATAGTGGCATGCACCCTGTGGAATGCCCTCTTGTCAGATGCCAAACAGTTAAAAAATTATGTGACTTTTAGAAGACATCTGAAGGCATCCCTGTTTAGGGAAGTTTTTAATGTTTGATGTTTTATTGTGTTTTTAATATCCTGTTGGAAGTCGCCCAGAGTGGCTGGGGAGGCTAATAATAATAATAATAATAATAATAATAATAATAAATTATTTATTATTTTATTGACCACCTTTGGCACATTACAGAAAGGTAGGGTAAAATGCTTTCTTTAATTTTATTGAAACTATTACAAAAATATTCAGATTTAGATGGAGCTGCCTGCAGCTTGAGCTGGTAAACAAGCGGGGGGGGGGGAGTTAAAAATAAAACAAAAGCTAAAATCTGACATTTTGGTAGACAAAAGTTATGGTTACATAATTTGGGCATAACAAAAATAGCATGTACAGCTCAAATTTTATGTAGAAACAAAAACCACAATTTTCGGAGAAAAAAGTTGAGAAGAGAAAAGAATAACCATAGGATTAGTTCTTTCTTTTTAGTGCTGGTCAGTGATATTTTATTAGGTGCCCCATAAACCTTCTGTTCATATCAGTTGGAATATTATTTCCCCCACCCCACCCATAGGTTTTGCATCACTAGTTCAATAAATGGTTTGGTTTGGTTAACTTGAAAAATGCTAGAGTGATTTTGCAGCTCTGTCTGTATTTAAGAGCCAAGAGATACAAAAGTGATCATTTTTCTAGATTGGAAGAAAGTGAGGAAGAGACCAGGAAAGGGGGTTGCTAAACCTTTTTAAGAAGCTCATTAGCCATGTCCACTTATTACTATTTAGATCAGTTCCATATCAGTGTGTGCTTGCAGCTCACTATCAAACCAGGTCTTGGATGACTTTGCTGTTGGTGGGTGGGTTAGGGGATGGGGGAGAGTTGCAATTCCACAAATCAAAATGGTGTATCATGATAAAACCATTGTTGGTAAGAGTGCTGTCTGAAATGCTGTTCACCCTAAAAACTGGTGCTGTCTTAATCATTGAATTGCCTCCTTTAAAAAACAAACAAAAAAGACAAAACCCCTTATAAAACTAAAAATGTACAGTGGTACCTCAGTTTTCGAACGTCTTGGAAGTCGAACGTTTCGGTTTTCAAATGCTGCAAACCCAGAAGTAAATGCTTCCATTTTCAAACGTGCCTCAGACGTCACACGGCTTCCACTGAGTCGCACCCCCCCCTTTCTCTATTGAATTTGCAGGCTGCCCTTTGCGCCTTGGTTTTTGAACGTTTCGGAACTCAAATGGTCTTCCGGAACAGATTACATTCAAAAACTGAAGTACCACTATATTTGCTAAATATCGCCTTGTAAGTATTTTGCTTTGGCCCTCTTACTCAGTTGTGTCAGACTTATGTTCTAGTATCGTCCTCCCTGTTGACTGGAAGTAATGGAACTGAGGTTCCTTTTAGTATTTCCACATGTTTGGGGCCATGTGCTGTGAGACCAGTTAGGGAGGAAGTGGTTGCTGAGGCTGGGCAGTGAAGCGTACACCAAAGCAGAGACTGTTAACAATCGAAAAGGCTCCCAGAGCAGTTTGCAAAAATCAGTAAGTCAGGTTTGCAAATTAAAAGACACAACCCAAAAAGAAAAGGGCTTGGGAGACAGGCGGGGGAAATGCAAACTTGGGCATTTGTTCTTAGTCATGAAGTTCTTACTACCATCAGTTGGATTGGAAGCAGTTCAAGGAGAAGAGGTGCCAAACATTGCTGGTCTCTCAGATAAGCTGATAAATTGGCTGTACTTATCATCTCTCCCTGGATGCTGCATAATGGAATGGCTGCTTCTGGATGACAGTTTTGGGAAGACAAATGTCCAATGGGGTTGGCTTCATTTGGGCAGGAGAAAAATAGTGTTCTAGCACCTTGACCACCAATATATGAACATAGGAAGCTGCCTTTGGTCCATCTAGCTCAGTATTTCTAGGATTTCAAGCTGGGGACCTGGAGGGGCTGAGGATTGAACCTGAAACCTTGTGTATGCAAAACAGATGCTCAACTACTGATCTACAGCCCTTTGTTATATGGCTGCACGTATACTTCGACAAGTTTTGTTTCTTTTATAAAACTCCCTGTGTTTGGTTCAAAACTTGTCGGATGGAAATGCACACTTGAATTTGAACTTTGTTTCAATTCCATATGATGCCTACTCATTTCACAATTGGTGTTCTCCTTAAGCTCAATTCTCCCATGAAAAATATCCTTAGTTCTTTTCACTCTTTAATGGTCTCTCTTGTTTTTTGTCACAATCCTTCTTACTATATTGGCTCCATTTTCTTCTGTCATCTAACCCTGGTTAGATTTTTCATTTTTTTCAGTTTTATTGAGCAGTTGTTTTTAATTAGCAGATTAACTCTTTTAGTAGATACAGTAGTCTATTCAAAGTGAGAAGTACAAGCATAATCTAGTTCTCAATATTTTTAGGAAAAAAATAATCTTGGAAAGCTGTTTTCAGGCCAGATTATAATTTATCTGTGCCTGTGGTAGTGGCCTTCCAGATTCTGAAGCAAACATCTTTCCCATCACTTGATACTGATTTTTTTTTTTTATGGATATGCTGGGTAATGCTGGTTGACACCTGGTTTTCAAAAGTGTGATATATCACTAGCTAATCATCACAATATACTGATATATCACAATGTCTGAAATAAGAATGGAGCTGTGTAGAGGCATTGGCTGGCTTCAAGGTTTTCCCCACATTGTGATTTTTCAATAGCACAAACCATGATTCATGATACATTGCCAGGACAAAAATTATGAAAGCAATATCACATTATGGACTTTAAACCGGTTTTGGGCGATATATTGCTCAGCCCCAAGACTAGGAATTTAATTTAGTGATTTCTACATGCAAAGCATGTCTTCTGGGTCACTGAGCTCTTGCCCCTCCCCCCTTAGAAATATAATTTCATTAAAGTGGAAGTGTCTAACCCCTAAGAGGTTCGGCTGATGGAAAGAGATTTGTCCGTGACTCTCCTTTCAGCTTCAAGTATGGGTGAGCATCTGTACCTTTGTCTTCTGCGTCCACTTCTAAAACCTGTTCACTCTCCAAAGGAAGTCTGTTGGCTTTGTTCTGCCCAAAACAGAGCACAACTCAAAATGCTAATATTTATCAGTTTAATAATAAATTTCCTAGTTCTTCACTAGCAGATCCAGGGAAGGTTAAAGCAATTCAAAGTTCAGAATTAAAAACATTTAAAATAGTACAGTCTCAGGCTAGGGTAAAGAGGTAGCCCAGTGTGTTTCAGTCTAAAGGTTTCTTCAGAAAGGGAAGTTAGTGTCCCTGTTTCTTTTTCTCTTTCTTTTGGTGATTGGCTTCGTAGGTACTTCCTAGTGTGTATTTTTATAGTTCTGAAAAGGGCAAGTTATCCTGACTGTCTATTGAAAATATTTGATATTTCTTAATCTGAAGTAATAGTGTTTGGAATCAAAAATATAAGTTATAAGCAACATCTTAAATGTATTTCAACATGCTTTGGAGTTACCATTTGACATTGAGTTTGTATTAACAATCTCAATTTACTTTTCTAAGCAAAAGGTTTAGAAAATTAAAGGAGAATGAAAATAGAAATAGTTTGGGGAAAGAGCCTTTCCCTTATTTCTGAAATGTGCCTGGACTGACTGATTTATCAATCCACTGTTTTGTTCACAGGTCAATACGGAAATCCTCTAAATAAACACATAAGACATTATGAAGGCCTGTCATATGATGTGGATTCATTACACCAAAAACACCAGCGTGCCAAAAGAGCAGTATCACATGAAGACCAATTTTTACGCTTAGATTTCCATGCTCATGGAAGGTAAGTATCAGATCAAGCTTATTACTTTATATTCCTTAAATTTCATCAAATATAAAGGAATGGTAAAGAATTAACTTAATATTAACATTGCATTGTACTTATAGTTATGGTTCTTGGCTGTTGAATTCCTTCAAGTTTATCATTCAATGTGTAAAGGCACTTAGCACTTTGCAACTTTTTTCGGCAACCTGTTGGCTTCAAGACTTCAGGAACTGGACAGACTTTGACTAATCTAGTTTACAGTCTGGGGCACAGTGAAATCTCCTTTGTATATACATAGCTGGTTTTTCATCTGTTAATGTTCAAGGCTGAGGTGCTGAAGGAATGAAGGATAAATTGCTCCTTGCTGCATACATTTATAAGCCAATGCAGCTACATTGTTTTTTTAAAAAATAGCTGAAAAAAATAACACGTTTGTTCTCTTTTCCTTTACTCTTGCTTTGCACACCACTAGCTCTGTTCTACTTGCATTTACCAAAACTTTCAGAAGTTTATCTTACAAAATTCAAGTGAATGTAATTTTAGTGGATAGTTGTTTGTGTAGAAACCGGTTGTGTCTCCATCTAGCTCTTAAAAGTTGTATATTTATAGTGTTTAGAAATCGGTAGTTTATTCCCATAGTAGTAATCCAGGGATAGGGGACATCTGACCTACAGAACAAACTTGATCCACAAGGCAGTTTTCCTGTGACAGGTGGACTGGACAGCTTGACATCAATATTAAATGAAAAGCGAAATTCATTTTGGGAAAGCCTTTACTCTCTTGCGTGGTTCCAACTGTGAATTTCCTCTCCGTTTTATGGTCTGGGCCTGCTTTTCTGTTAGCTTAGGTTTTTTTAGTTAGAATTACTAACGAGCAGAAGTAGATGTAGGCCCAGCTAGTTAATAGACCGGATTACTGCAAAAGAGCTTTATCCTATACTTGGCTTCTTGCCGGAAATGAAAGAGCAAAGAGAAATTGCCCCGCTCTAACTGACTAAAAAAAATTTACGGATTTCTCCAAGATTTCTGGGTTTTGGAGTGAGAAAAAGCTCGCTGCAAATTGTCCTGCTTAGACCTGACTCCCCACCCCCAGTATTTTGTCCCCTGCTTATAAGATTTTGCCAAGTGGTACTGTCTCTTGCAGCTTTAATCAGAGCAGTATTCCTAATGTGTACTTCTAGGCAGGGGGCAGATGTTTTCCTATAAGTGGTTGAAATAGGAAACCTAAAGATTATAATAAAGGAAACTGGGAATGCATGGCTGCAGTACCAGATGGTATTTTGGGATAATTGGGCTACATTGATGGCCTATGAATATCAAAGAAGGAAAGTATTTAACAAGATTCAGGATGTTCATTCTCACTCACACTCTTAACAGCTCATGTTCTTGAGGTATTTTTGTAATTGAATATGGCCTGTAGCTTAGTAGTTGAGTACCTTGTTTGTATGCAGAAGGTCCCAGATTCAACACCTGGCATCTTCAGATAGGGCTTAGAAGAGAATGCCATCTGCAACTTTGGAGAACCCCTGCTGCCCAGTGTAGTCAGTATTGAGCTGGATGGACCCAGTTGTCTGACTCTGTAGAAGTCAGCTTTGTATGTTCCTTTGTTTACATTTAAGTTCTGTTGTCTTCCCTTTACAGACAATTTAACCTTCGAATGAAGAGAGATATGTCTCTCTTTAGTGATGACTTCAAGCTAGAGATATCAGATAAAGTACTTGATTACGATACCTCCCACATATATACTGGGCACATTTATGGTAAGTTCAATCATTTTGTATTTAAAAAGTTTGTTGTTGTCTTAAGTTAGTGATAAATCTGTTTTAAGTGTAATAGTGAACAATAGATCAGGTCTCAATAATTGAAATATTTTTGGAAAGTCCACCTAAAAACTGCCTCTAAAAGTTGCAAGTAATGTGGATTTAAGCTGAAGTGCTCTCTTTCCATTGGTTTTTTCAAATCGCATAAGCTAAAGCTACTTACCTCAGGCGAGCCTCACATCTGGCCTACTGCCTTTAACTGAAGGTGCACTATGTGTGCATCCTGCCTGCATGTAGCACCCCCTCATTGTTTTGACTGCACCCACTACTGGAGGACGACCTTCAGAAGATTGGCTCTGAAGGAAGGTGGGCCTTGGGCTCAAAAATATTCCCAACTTCTGCATGAGACCTTTGCACCAATGGAGAAAAGGTGTAAGTCATCTTTCAAATTAAAGCCACTTCAGCAATATTTAGATGGCCAAAGGTTTCTGAACTACAGCTGCCATTATCCCTGGCAATTGGCCAGGCTTGCTGGGGTTGATGGGAGTTGTCGTTCAGCAACAAAAGAAGGGCCAAATATTCCTCAAACCTGGATTAAATAATTTATTTGTATGAATTTATATGAAGTACCTTTGTTGCTTGTGTTAAAATCCAAGCATGGATCCCTGTTATGCCTTTGAAACTAATAAAGCCACACAAATAAATGCATATAGCACATGCTGCACTCACACACATGCAGATACTTTGCATGTGTTTTTCAACCCTAGTTGTTGAAGGGTAAATGATCTTTATGGAGATACACCTAGGGAGGATTAAGTGATCAATTGTTATCATGCATAGATGGAATCAGGGCAAAGGTTTTTTATATATATATAAAAATTAGGATCACACTACATGTATCAATTGACCTACCAATGCTAGGATGTTTGCTTTTACCAAAAAATAAAAATAAAATAAAATAATAAAATAAAATAAAAAGAGTTTATTGGCCATTGTTAATGTAGCTATCACCTTCTGTACTTTCCTGCATTTAATTTCTTTCTGATTGCACTGTTTACAGTTCTACCACCACTACCAGCTATGTGTTTATTTTCCTGTAACACTTGAAGGCATCTGAAGAAGTGGACTGTAGTCCATGAAAGCTTATATCATAGTAAATTTGTCAGTTCTTAAGGTGTCCCACAATTTGTTGTTTAGCTATAGCAGACAAACATGACTTAACCCTTTGGAAATTATTAGAAAGGTTATTATTCCTTCATAGCACAAAAAGTCAGCAAATCAGTAAGTGGCTTGATGGTGTCAGAAATATTGCAGGACATCTTGTTTGCTAAAACTCATTATTTGTGTATTGACAAATAATGTTCACAAAGTTAATGTTACGAGTCTTTTATGGATAATTGAGACATGTGTTGTTTTTTAAACTTTTGGAATAAGTTTAGTCAACATCTATCAAAAAGACATCCTTTTCATTTTTCTGTGACTTTAAGGAAAAGGCTTGTTAAGAGAGTGGGAATTTAAACATTAAAGAACTGACCCTGCTAATGATGTTTTCACTATTAAAACTAATGATAAACTGGAATTGTACAGTTATGTGCAGAATGGTGTATTACTTTTTTGACGGTTTGCCACCTGCTGAAAAGTGGTAAACAATTTCAGCAAGATTGGCCAACCGAACTATTATTTTCAGAGGTTAAATCTGTGACAAAACCTCATGGTAGAGGTTTTATAATAAGCTGGTTAAGCATTCATATAAGGGTCACATGGTATTTAATACAATATTTTTGAGGCAACTGGGATAGCTCTGCAACTTTCCTGCTTTGAGCAAAGCATGTTAATGGTGGTTAAAGGAGAAGGCGGCTGGCAGGGGAGGGTATCAGCTGTTTGCAAGCATAGTTTAAGAAGCTTAATTATTGGTGGTTGATGCCTGAGTATGAAAACTGCCAGTGCACTATTTTCTTTAATCTTTTATTTCTCCCCCAAAGGTGAGCAGGGAAGCTTTAGCCATGGATCTGTTGTTGATGGAAGATTTGAAGGATTCATTAAGACTCACACTGGGACCTTCTATATTGAACCAGCAGAAAGATATATTAAGGACAGAGCCCTGCCTTTTCATTCAGTCATGTATCACGAAGATGATATTAGTAAGTATTTCCGTTTATCATGTACCGTGAAAATAATCAGTACAGCACAAATATGTGCGACACTTGATTTTTTATGAAAGCAAACCGCGTGAAAGCTGTTCCCATACTCATGTAGGCATTCGCTGTTGTGCTACTGTGTAAATATATGATAAAAACCATAAATCTCTTTGACTGCAAGTGTGGGGATGACAGATGCCTAAGGGCTAACTTATGGTGGGGTACAAACAACAACAGCAACAACACCACATGGGAAGTGATATTACACATATATCCTTGGTCTGGGATACCAAAGTGTTAGGGAATGCATGTAACTGAAGAGTGACATCACAGCTATAAATTGCCATAGGTATGTTGCCTTGGAATGTTATATCAGATGTGTTTCTTAAGCAATAACTATTAGTATCATACAAGATAAAGGGTGGGCAAGACCTGCACATATTTTGTAGGTTTTGCAGAAGCAATTTTCCTTAGTATTTTAATTTATTGGATATGTTGCACTGGCTGTCAGTCTCTGAAATTAAATGTGTGGCTTAGCAGTTCTAGTGATTGTCCGTGTCTTGAGGATAGCATTAGGGAATCTTGGAAGGACTTCTGCCAGCAATAAAGCTTTCCTTTGTTGTGTTCTGCTCTCTGTCCCTTTCCATGACCCCTTTGTTGTCTTAAAAAAGGACCAGCCTAGTCTCTTCATTAGGGAGGACAAATTGGTGCTAGTGTATGCTGGGGCCATTGCTCTGGCTCCTGCCAACTTTGGTTAAAAAGCTATCTGTTCAGGCAGTGTGCCAAGAACTTCTGGGTTCAAGTGAAAGGAATGGGTAGTACATTTCTTGAGATCATATTATGGAAAATCAGTAGCCCAAGTTGATAAGGATAATTAAGAAGATATAGCCAAACATAGTTCAAATCAGCTCCTATCTTCCACCTTCATCAACTTCTCTGTTGTCTCTGCTTTTTATTAAAGCTTCCTTGAGGTTCCTGTTTGTCTTCAGTTACCTCTTCTTCTGGGATCCCTTACCTCAGATTCCTTCACCTCCTTACCTCAGATTCCTTCCCAGTTCACAGCCTTCTTTGCAAGGCCACTGCCCTTAAAGTCTGTATTAGGTTCTAATCTCAGGCATTTTCACCTCTCCTGGAAAGTGCATGACCAACATTCCATCAGCTTTGAGCTTTAGAATGTTTATGAACAGCCCTTGCCATCCCAGCAGCTTAGTTAACACTGTTAGTCTTCACTCATGAGCTCAGATACATAATACAATCAACAACCAAAATTCTCATTGCACTGTTCTCATTTTGCAACTGGCAACGGACCTTTTGAGATTGGTTGGAGATGTCCAGGAGCCACCTTTGTGCCTAGCATCTCCAGCTGCCTGTCTGCTGGGCACCACTCTGCCCCGCAAAACACCTGATTCGCCAAGCAGAGCAGCTGCAAAAGTCTCTCTCTCCCTCTCCCGAAAGGGCTGGGTGGGCTATTCACAGCTGCTGAGCTGGCCGGTTCCATAAGTTTGAGCCAGCAGGAAAGAGGGCACTATCCTGGCTGGTTTACTTCAGCTGCCTAGAAGGAAAAGGAAAGGCGTCGAAGAGGAGTTTTATTTCTCTCTCTCTCTCTGGGAGATTTTCTTCTCAGCATGCTGTGGGATTAAAATGGCCAGAACTTTATTGAATTCAGGTGTAGGTAAGCCTTGGCGTAGGCCAGGCTTCCTCAACCTCGGCCCTCCAGATGATTTGAGACTACAATTCCCTGCTAGCTAGGGATCATGGGAGTTGTAGGCCAAAAACATATGGAGGGCCAAGGTTGAGGAAGCCTGCTAGGCATTGGGCGTTTGTCACTCTCAGCCCCCTGCTGAGGTTCTGAGGTATGACAGGGTCAGTTAGGGGAAGAAGGGTCCAACGCAAAATGCAAATTTATGCTGCCGGACCCTCTCCAATTTGCTGAAGGGAGCTCTGTGGCCTTTCCTCCATGCACTTCTGACACTTGGACAGACTCCCCTCATGACCCCTCTTACCCTGTTATTGCCACCGCCCTTCCTTGCTTTCTTCCTTCCCGATCACAGCAGCAGTCTTGCATTAACAATGGAGATGTGGGGGGCTTTGGACAGGGAAGTGAGCACTCACTTGCTCTCTGAAGAGCTCAACAGCTATTCTTGGGATAGCAGTGCCTTGAAATCTTTTTAGAGAGAGAAGGAAAGGGGAGGAGAAGCTGGAGCCTTTGAGGGGAGAGAGAGCCAGGAGCAGCCACTTTGCCTTGAGATCTCACATCAGTACAGGCAAAGAATTTTTCTCAGCTGCAGAACCTCCCCCACCTTTACATCTAACCCAACTATACCTACTCTGCTATTAGTTTAGCAGCTGGATTGGAAGCAAAGTATGGAATTGGCAAGGCTACAAAGGAGAGGTAGAGATAGAAGATACTACTGCAAACCCAAATGTATGGGAGCAAAACAGCTTGATGTTCCTGTTTAGGACATTCATTTTGGAAAACTAGTTTTTATACAAACAGACCACCTTGACGGTGTCCATCATTTTGTCTGAGGTTTATCAGATCAAATTCAGCTGACAGAGAATAAAGTGAATTTAGTGAGTGTTTGATTGTGAGAAGTCTTCTATCCTGTGCTTTGAGGCACTCTACACTATGGGAAGGTAACAAGACAGGCATCAGCTGAGAAGATTGTTTGAGATAGACAAAATATGTATTTCTAATGGATGAGCCTGTTGGTTGCTGGATCTTTCAGTTTTTGGCAGGAATATCCTTTTAGCGGCTTTTCAGGCACAACAATGCAACATATGTTTAGCATCACAATGAAGTCTTATTCAGAGTTTAAACAAAAGCCTATTCTGCAAGTGGGGATCTTCTTGTCCACTTTCTACAAAGCCCTTTGTCCATGTTGCAGTGAAATTGGTGGCCAGTAAAAGGTGACCTTTCTATTCTAATTTCAAAATATGGTGAACTATTTTAGATTCTTACTCTTGGATCTTGATTCATACTTTTTATGTGACTGATGTTAAATATGTAAGTGATAACATAATTTCTTTTTAAAAAATCCTTTCTATTCTGTTTCGAGATGAATTGTCTTCATTAACTAGTACTCGTTCTTTGCCGTAAGCCAGTGGTTTTCAACCAGTGGCGCGGCACCCTGGGGTGCATTGAATGATGGTCAGGGGTGTCATGGGCAATTTTCCTTCTCCCCCCCCCCTCCTCTAATGCCCTCTCCAATCTCTGCCTCCCAAAGGCTTGCACAGCTGTTTGTTGCAGCAGCCCTTCTGCCACCCAAGATAAGGTACTGTGCTTATGTTCACCTTTGGCCAGTCTCTGTTGGGCCACTAAAGCTGGGGGCATCCTCTGCCCAAGCCCCTGTGGGGTAGCAGGAGCAGACACCTCTTTGGGGGGGCAGCTCAGAGACCAGGGGTGGCTGCAGCAGCTGCCCAGAGGACTCCCGAGGAGAGAGGAGAGGAAAGGAGGCTGAGGGAGGATGTTCAAAAAAGGAAAAGAGGCTGTCAGCTCTGCAGGCAAGGAGTGATATAACTGGGCTCCTGAGCACCACCGGGGTGTTGCAGAAAAAAGATAGTTGGTCAAGGGAGTTGTGGACTCAAAAAGGTTGAAAACCTCTGTTGTAAAGTTGTGTTACGAAATGCAGAAATCACTGACAATTTTCTCGTAGAGCAAGATTTGCAGTTTAATCATGGCTTTTTAATATACTATTGGTGCTAAATAAATGGTGGGTGGTAGGAAATGGGACTGCTTTGGGGCTTGTTGGCACATTTGATTATACCCCCTTTTCTTTCATATGTTCAGATCAGAATTAAAAGCTGATAATACAATCAGAATTGTAGAGTTGGAAGGGACCCTGCGGATCATCTACTCCAACCCCCTCCAATGCAGGAATATACAGCTGTCCCTTATGGGAATCGAACCTGCAACCTTGGCACTATCAGCACCATGCTGTAACTAAGCTACCCAGCTGAAGAAAGTTTAAAGAGAAAAGAAACTATCTAGCAGTAGATCTAGATCAGCACCCATTCGAAGCTGTGATATTATGAAGAAAATATTGATTAATTGGTCAAATTGCAAATGCAAAAGCTGGTATATATCTAATTTTAGCATTAAGTAGTACTTTGTTAAATATTTTCTAAAAATAGCTTGACTGAATCCTTCCCCCACCAAGTGCCTTGGATTTGCTTTATATAGGAATGCTTGTTTTGTTTGTTATGCCATAGTGTTTCTTAATACATACCAGGAAAATGAAATAAGTCATAATATAATACAGTGAACAGCATTCTTGTGAAATGATATTTTTAATGAGAGAAGATGTGCATACTGGAGCTTTCAAATTCTATTTTTACTACTTTAACTGTATTTCACCTTATTGTAGAGGATTGCAGTTGGGAAAATAGCCACCTGGAAGATTGTGCTTGTTGAGACTAGATTTGGTCTCGTGACATTAAATCATGTCTCAGATCTACAACCATGTTTCAAGACAGAAAAGCTCCCACTGAAATCTGGGCATTTTGCATAAAAATTCAATTTCCCCTGAGCTTCAAGATCCAAGGTTAGGGGCAGGAATGCATTGAATAAGGTGAAGTGTGTCCTGCTGAACTCTGTGCAAGTGTGACCACACTGTTTCTTGCATCATCATATAGAGTAGTAATGGTGACGCAAGTAACCTCCATCCCTAGAAGTCATAGATGACATGTATATTTTGTATTATAGCATCATTTACTTAATTGGGATGGAAAAAATAAACCCCAAATTAATATATATTGCTTCTCCTTCTTTGACCGAGTTCACGTCCAAACAACCACATGAGTAATGCCAGTGTTCTTCTAGAGCATGAGTTAGGCATCTTACTAAAGGGCTGGCTAACCTTGCAGATGCTCCTGGACTACAACTCCTATAATGCCTGGCTGTATTTTTTAAATTTATTATTAAATTATTATTTTTATTGGCCATGCTGCTTCTTTGCCTCAAGAATGCTACCTGAGAGCCAGTCAGGGTATATTACCTGGTCACTGAACTCCATGCTCTGGTAACCTCCCAGTCAGACTTTGCAATGTGCACTATGTGGGGCTGGCCTTGAACATGATTTGTCAACTTCATCTTGTCTAAAATACTGTGGCCATGTGATGAGCTGGGGTTTCATGTAAAATGTACATTATCTCTGTTTTGAAACAGCTGTATTGGTTGCCAGTTAGTTTCTGAGCCCAGTTCAAGATGCTGCCATAAAGTGCTAAATTACTCCAAATATCTGAAGAACTACCTCTTTCTTTACGGATTCTGTCAGATGTTAATATGTGCAAAGAGGGCCTACTTGTTAGTTTCATTGCCCTCAAGAATCATGGGGAGGGGGTTGCAGCCCAGGAGGGGGCATAATGGGTGATCGCTCCTAGTGTCAAGCAGTTTTCATTGTTTGTTGAATACACCCCCTTTACCTTGGACTTTGACAGATGAGATTTTTGTGAGGCCACCTGTATCGCCTGATACATATCTTTTGGTTTGTTTAAATTCCTTTATTAGCTTCCTCTAGACGAACCATGAGCTTGTAACCAAAGTCTGCTTTAGAGTTTACAGCTCATGGTCTTGTCCATAGTGAGACAAACCACAAGCCAAAAAAAATGGATAACATTTTAAAGCGAAACCATGGCTTAACCTCACAGGAGGTCCAGAGGAGGAGCACAGTATCCACACACACTCACATTTATAGTAAACCATGTTAGTGTTACATGTGAATGAGTCCTCTACTTGTGCAACCTGCTGGTAGCAGTGGCATTTGGGCCTAATTATTGCTCATATCAGTAATAACAAAGTTGCAGCTGGAGGCACTATTTAACATTAGAAAACAGTTTGTAAATAATTGCAGCCTTCTTGTGAGCATGCGGTATCAAACCATGAACATCTCTTTGTACATACCTACTACCTGATTCTTCTGTGCCTCTCCAGTATGCAAGCTCTTAAATGCTGCATAGTCAAAACTGACATAGTCCTGATAAGGACTGACATAGTCCTAACTGTTCATTGGCATTAGTTAACTCTTTTCCCCCTTTTTAGTTACTTTGAAATCACTGTAATCTTAAAATAGGATTTGTTTGTTTTAAACTTGGAGGGAAATTGATATCTTAAGTTCAAAATGGCTTATGTGGGAAGCATCCAGATTGTCTTCACTAAAAAGATTTGATAGTAACTTACAAGTATTAGGCAGATCTGTCACTAGTTTCATAATTAAGATCCAACTAGTCACTTGCTTTGTGTTCTAGGATACCCACATAAATATGGACCACAAGGTGGCTGTGCAGATCATTCCGTATTTGAAAGAATGAGAAAGTACCAAATGACTGGTGTAGAAGAGCCCATGAGCCAGGTATATAAATATAATCATTTACTCCTGACCCCCACTACTCCGTATTAGGATGCTCATAGCTTTGTAAAGGAACTTACATTCTTTAGCCAGAAGCCAAAGAGCTGTTTACTGTAGCCATGACCAAGGATCATGCCTTGTGATAACTATGTCATTATTGCAGACTCTCCCCCTTCAGTTTCAAAAAGGAATTGATATATGTCATAGGAGGACTGTATGAGAAATACAAGCTCAAAGAACCCTTGATGGCACAAAACTAGTTAAACTGTTACTTGGATCTGAATCATATTACCTGATAATGCAGTTTACATTAAATTTCCTGAAGCTTTACAGTCAAGAACATGGATACCATTAAGCTAAGTTGATTTATTAGGTTTTCTGATTTTGATTAAAAGTTAATTGCAGCTTTTAAGAACATTTTAAATACCTGTCAGTAGCAGGCCTAAAAACTTGGCTGAAAATTTCCTCAGGCTGCAGAAATGTGTCTTTTTTCATTGAAACTTCATTCATGCATTCAGCTGGCTCATGAGCTATTTTATTTCCTCTTAGTCCTTAGATAAACTTTGCATGTGCCAGATTAATTGGAGGCAAACATTTTTAAGAGCCAAGTCACTGTGCCAGTACGTATGGTAATAGGGGAATGTGGCTGGATTCAAGCAACTGTAATTGTGGACAGTGCAGAGATGTGTCAGACCACTCTCTCACTAAAGAGGACAGCCAAGTCCTGCATGATGGAGGATAGAAGCTTCGGTGTTGAACACATCTTTGCATATTACTGCATCAGAATTTACCAGCCAATACAAATTGTTAGTCACCACTTGCCCACAGATACCTTCTACGTGTTGGAGCCCTGCTTGATTTGAAGGTTCTTAACAGGCCTTATTTTCTCTCATCCTTTCCCGCCCCCCCCCCTGTTTTTAATGCAGATTGTCACTATTGTGTTACAGTGCATAACGTTTTTCGTTGTGTGTAACTGAGGCTGCAATCCTAATCCTACTTACCCAGGAGTAAGCCCCACTGAATTCAATAGGATTTACTCCTGAGTAGTAATGGTTAGGATTGTGCTGTTGGTCTCTGTATTCTTTGAACTGGAAGGCTGTATAGAAGTGTTATTTATCTATATTGCTAAGCTCCTTGGCTTTGTATGCTGCAGCAAACTTTAGAGGAATCTACCAATCATGGCCCAGAGCTTTTAAGAAGAAAACGAGCTGCTCAAGCTGAAAAAAACACTTGTCAACTCTATATTCAGACAGACCACCTATTCTTTAGATATTATGGAACAAGAGAAGCTGTGATTGCGCAGGTAAGTGTTTAGCTATTGCTTCAAGTGATAGTTTTCTTTTAAAGGAGGTGAAAGGAGGATGTCCTTTATGTAAAAAGTCATCTTAATGTACAACTGCCTACATTGTTCTTTTCTGGAAAATTGTCATGTATACAACTTTTTGCACAACACATAAAAAGCACATTGTCAGCAACAGAACCTATAGTTACTTGTGGATGTGCACTATGGGTATTTATGTATCTCTAGAACATACGATAAATGCCCATGCAGGGGGTGGACCCTGAAATTCCCCTGGGATGTGGTAGAGCACATGCTTATTATTATACAAAAGGTTCCAGGTTCATCTCCAGGTAGGATTAGAACCCTAGAGCAACAGCCTGTTATTTTGTACTGCTTTTAATAGTTTTTAAACTGCTTTTATATTGCTGTACCTGGCCCTGACATATTTATGAGGGTGGTACATAAATACTTATTTAAATAAAGAAGTAAATGAACCAAATGAATCAATGGTTTAAGGCAGCTCCCTTGACATTTTGCCTCTCAGATAACTACATGCACAGAACTTTAACCTTCTTCTGTTTCAGATATCCAGCCATGTTAAAGCAATTGACACAATTTACCAGTCAACAGATTTCTCAGGAATCCGAAATATCAGTTTTATGGTGAAACGAATAAGAGTAAGTACTCTGTAATTTAATTTTTAGAATTTCTGTTCCTTGCAAGCTCTAGCTAACTTAGCCATTCCTGCTAAATAAAGTGTTTTCAGTTGCCTATTATTTATTCCAGTAGTCCAGTGCTGGTGAACATACTGTTAATTCTTACCCTATTTACACTAATGGAATAAAAGATGTGGAGGCAACTTTTGAATCTTCGCTACAAATGAAACCAGCAACAAAACGTTGCATTGAGAAATGTTCTTGGTCAGGGTGCCAGCCAGCCATACCTCTTCCAGGTTACCCATTTCATTCCTCCTCCCACAGCTTGCCATCCTCCCCCAAACACATTCAGTCTTCCATAGCCGCAGAGCAGCGTGAAGTTCTTCCCTCTTGTGTGTGGTACCATTTTGACTAACATAAGCATTGAGATTCTCCTCCAAATTCCACTAATAGAGGGGTGGACTGAGTTTCTGAAAATCTCAAGGAAAATCAGTTGGTGAAATTAGATTATTTACTAAGAAGCCCTGCCTAGTATAGTGGAGAAGTTTTGGACTTCGCATTTGGGTCTGAATACCTGCTCAGCTTTGGAACCCGCTGGTGGGCTTAGACCTAGTCACTTTGTCTCAGAGAGATTATATAATTATATAATTAATAATATAGTGCTCAGACTTGATGACATGAAAAACAAACCTTACGGGTTTGAGAGCAATAAAAGGCAAATGTTCTTTCTTTCCACCCTTTCTTAAGTGTAAGATAGGCTGTCCATGTGTGCAGAGTGATGTTGACAATCTGACACTCAGATTTATTTATTTTTTTAGTTTCAATCTTTCATTCACTTGTTTCCATGACCTCCTCACACCTCCCCTTTTGTATTCCACTTCTATTAGTTGTTTCAGCAATTCCTTTCCATCTTCCTCTGCTTTCTATCCTATAATTATCTTAACACATTTTGACCTTATTTTCCCCTTTAATTCTCTATTAATCTATTTATACTTAATTCCTTATAACATTTCTGCTGAAGCCATATAACTTCATTCCAACATTTTTCTAACATTCATTGATTTTACAATATTTCTGTAAATAGTCTTTAAACTTTTTCCAATCTTCTTCCACCGACTCTTCTCCCTGGTCTCGGATTCTGCCAGTCATTTCCGCCAATTCCATATAGTCCATCAACTTCATCTGCCATTCTTCCCGGGTGGGTAAATCTTGTGTCTTCCAATACTTCGCGATGAGTATTCTTGCTACTGTTGTAGCATACATCCTCTGACACTCAGATTTTGGGTGTGATATTTTATCTCCATTTTCTGGCCAATATAAATTTTATGCCACTCCATCTGTACTATTGGGTGATGGTATTGAGGCCCTGAAGCTTTCCTATAACTGCAAATGTTCTTTGATTCCAATTACATTTTCCCTTAGAGTTCAAGGGATTTCTCCTGTGCATTTGCTTCCTCTTTGTTTAAATTTACTAGCCCCTAGGAATTGGAGTACATCTGTTGAGCTTATTACATTGTTACCATTTACTTGTTGTCCTTGGGTGGTGATTAAAGCAGTTCCTTGGCTCTTGGCAAATAATCTTTTCTCTGGTCCTGTGTCACTTCATACCATGCCTCTTAATGACTGCAACATCAAGCCACAAATTGCATGTGTTGAACTGCTTTTGCAGATCAAGCACCACAGAGTTTTCTTTCCCCCTCTCAATGCTTTTCAGTGGGTACTGTTCATATAATTCATTTCTGAGTCACTGAATGTTAAACTGGTGAGATTGAGTAATGTATATTATTATATCTGTGAATCAGTCTTTTGCAGTGTGGATTCTTACAGTGAGCATAGGTTACATCTTTGAAAAGCTGCTACTTGGCTAGCAAGAGTTATTTGACACCGCAGAACCTTTTCTTTTAGATCAACACTACTCAAGATGAAAAAGACCCTACCAATCCCTTCAGATTTCCAAATATTGGTGTGGAGAAATTTTTGGAACTCAATTCTGAGCAGAATCATGATGACTATTGTTTAGCCTATGTGTTCACTGATCGTGATTTTGATGATGGTGTCCTTGGCTTGGCTTGGGTTGGAGCACCTTCAGGTAAAAAAAAAAAAAAAAAAAAAAGTTTATGTTGCTTGAGTGAAGTATAGAGGGCATCTTGTGTGTTTAAGATCTTAAGATCAAGACCAATCTGGCATCTCCAGTTAAAATGATATCTGTTAGCAAGGATATCTATTTACCTGTATCCTGGAGAGCTGCTGCCTGTCAGTGTTGTGGCAATGGCCTGGCTCTATACACAGAGTTCCATCATGGCCAAAATTCTTAAATGATTGTGTTGCCTAGTTTAAATGGTTAAACTCCTAGTGTTACTGAAAGGCAGCATACCTTGCTACCTGGCAGGCTTGCCTGACTGAGGTGATACTTCTTTTCACTTATACTACGTAGTTGTCATGTGCTCCTTACTCTCACAAGAGTATATGAGGCACAGGAGATTAACTTCCACCCTACAGCTGAAGTGTTGAAATAAATCTTAACCAGCCAGAAAAAAAGTTACAGCTTTTCCTAACCTGATGACCTCCAGACATTTTGGACTACAACTCCTATCAGCCTCAGCATCATATGGCAGTGCTGGCAGCAGCTGATAAAAGTTGTAGTCCAAAATACCAGGAGGGCACTGTGTTGGGGAATTCTATGCTAGACAATACCAGAACAACTGCCATTTGGTATCATCAGTGCCCATTTAAACTGTGTACAGTGGAACCTCTGGTTATGTACCATCCTCCTTACTTTGGGTAACGAGCTCCGCTAACCTGGAAGTAGGTGTTCTGGGTAGCAAACTTTGCCCTGGGATGCGAGTGGAAGTCACATGGTGGCAGTGGGAGGCCCCATTAGCAAAAGCGTGCCTCAGGTTAAGAACGGTTTCGGGTTAAGAACGGACCTCCAGAACAAATTTAAGTACATAAACAGAGGTACCACTGTAGTATAAAGGGAAGAGTCTTGCTTAAGTGTCTAAAGCTGCCCTCATTGCAGTTAACCAAAGTGGAAGGATCATCTAGCACAGTCCAAGGCTAGAAGGATGTGAAACTCAAACTAATTTCAAAAACCCTTTGCAAGCAGTCAGTTCAAACCTTTGGCAAGAGTGGCCAGTCCATTCTGCAACAGTCTCTGGGATACAGAGGAAGAGGAAATAGAAGGCAGTAGTAGAATGATAGACTACAAGTTGTTTTTCCCACTGCTAACTGTAGCCCATTGACAGAAGACAGGTTGCCTTGCTCATGTCTGGTCTTTGGATAGAGGTAACTTCGCTTGTTTACTACTTAATGTCCAGGTTCTGCCTAAGAGCAAGTGGCAAAGCAGATCTGCTTCTGTTTCAATGGGCTTAGGGAAAGGCTATAGTTCAGGGGCAGAGCACCTGCTTTGAATGCAGAATATCCCAGGTTAATCCCAGCATCTCTTATGTAGGGCTGCGAAAGGCCCTGTCTGAAACCGGAGACTTACTGCCAGTCAGTGTGTAGACAATACTGAGTTAGATAATTGGCATAAGGCATTATCCTGTAGTCCTTTTCAGGCATTGTCATTAGGATTTTCCTTTTTGTACTTATCCAAGTCACCTTCGGGGAGCAAGCCTTAAACAGGAGAATGTCTTTTGAACTGATTATGGTTTGAACTCACTAACCACTATACAGGTGACTTATAGAATCATAGAATCATAGAATCATAGAATCATAGAGTTGGAAGAGACCACAAGGGCCATCGAGTCCAACCCCCTGCCAAGCAGGAACTTATGGGTGTTTCACTTCAGGGCATTTAGGTGCATGAAATACACTTTAGGGCATTTCTCTACACAGCATTTGGATGGCAAAAATAACTTCTTTTTTAAGCTGCTTTGGGAGTCAATACTGACTGAAAAACAACATATACATTTAATGAGTAATGTATAGAAGAAGGAGTGAAAATTATCAACCTTATCCTTCTGCAAATATCATTTTTAAAGCCCACAGACGGCTGGTTATTTTGGCAACTCTTGCATTATTTTTCTGCAGACGTAACATAGCCCCTTCCTCAAAAACAAACAAACAAAACCTTCGAGAGACTACTGTTAACCTCTGCATACCACAATTTATGTTATTTTCAGGTCACAACCTTTGCCACCATCCTATTAAAATTCCTGTTGATCAGTAGTTTCATCTTCAGGAAGACAATTTTGGATAACTGGTAACTCAGAAGTGGGTGTGACTTGTCTAACTGATATTTTTGTCTTTGTGGTTTCAACCCAAACTTCCCGAAGAACAGTTGGTCTGTAAATATACTCTTAAGAATGAGTCATACTGCTTGCTGAGATAAGCAGATATTCTTAGGCTAAGTACTTTGCAACAGCAAAGTGTGCTATTTAAGCACTTGAACTGTAGCACTTGGAAGAATCACAGTTTAAGAAGCACATATTTGAGGACCTCAAGAATTTATAGTCTACCCCTGCAAGTGCATGTTGACCTCCATATAGAATAGACTGTTGGCCATTGGGGGTTGCAGCTGAGGGTGGGAAAAGTTTGTGGCAGTGCAGGATTGTAAAGCTTTGTCTCTGCCCCACGCCGTCTCTCTCTGAAAGCCATATGAAAGGCTAAGGGTCACATAAGGGCTGCAGGTCCTCCTCTCCAGTATAAGATAAAACTTTTTTTCCTCACTGAGGCATAGTTTGTAGGCCCCCCCCCAAAAAAAAATTACTTCTCCTGCTAAAATCCTAAGATCATAGAGTCGTAGAGTTGGAAGGGACCACAAGGGTCAGCTAGTCCAACTACCTGCAATGCAGGAATGTGGGGCTCAAACCCACAAACCTGAGATTAAGATTCTCATGCTCTACTGATTGAACTATCCCAGTTGTGAGACCCTTTCCAAACTTGGTGACAGAGTGGAAGGCCAGTGATACATGCTGGAGCAAAGAATCAAAATTTCAAATAGAGCCTGAATGGAATGATAGGATTGTGGAAAGTGGTCATAGGATCATGGAAAGCTGCCTTGCACTGAATGAGACCACTGGCCCATCTAGCTTGGCCTTGCCTACACTGACCAGCAGCCGCTCTCTAAGGCAGGCTTCCTCAACCTCGGCCCTGCAGATGTTTTTGGCCTACAACTCCCATGATCCCTAACTAGCAGAACCAGTGGTCAGGGATGATGGGAATTGTAGTCTCAAAACATCAGGAGGGCCGAGGTTGAGGAAGCCTGCTCTAAGGTATCAGCCAATTCGTAGGAAAAACTCACTGTGTCAGTTTGTTGTTCTGTGGCAGAAGTTCTGTGTTGGAGATTATTCCAAATGATACTAGAGGTGGGGTAGTAATGTTACATAAACTAAAGCAGTTCCTCACTTAACCCCAATCAATGAAATGTCCACTTAAGTAAAGTGTGGAATGTGCCAGAAATTTGAACTTCTGATGGAAGGGAATGCTTTGCAGGGGATTAAACATGGCCAATAAATCTGCCTGTCATTCACTCTTTGCACAAAGAGCTTTGTTACAGTTGCTCCTTGCTAATTGTGCCAGAATATAGGGTGAGATGTTTTGATAACAAAAGTAATGGCGAGAAAAACTCTATTGTGGCATTTTCTTAGCTGGAATATTTATTCATAGCTTTCTAGTGAATCTAGAATAATCCCCTTTTAAAATGCTTTTGCTTAATTTTAACTGCAGGGAGCTCTGGTGGTATATGTGAAAAGAGCAAGCTTTATTCTGACGGCAAAAAGAAATCCTTAAATACTGGCATCATCACAGTACAGAACTATGGTTCCCACGTCCCTCCTAAGGTCTCTCATATCACCTTTGCACATGAAGTTGGACATAACTTTGGTTCTCCAGTAAGTATGAGTGTTACAGCTGCATTCCTAGCTAGCCCTGCTTCTACAGCAGATTAGGGGTACCCAAGAGTTGTGCTGAAATCCTCCCCTCCTGTTTTGTGTAAATAGAACTGATGTGAGTTGTGCTTCTCCCAAGTTAACAGTTTGTTGCATCCAAGCCTTGACTTTTGAACGTGGGCAATCAGGAATTATCATACTTTCACAGTGCACTTATGACCTTGTGCAACAGAGCAAATGCTTCTCTCTCTCTCTCTCTCTCTCTCAGAGAAATGACATTTTAGAGCCTTTGCTATGGCATAGTTGAAAGAATACTGGCTTGTTCCTATACAGTTTGGCCTTGTTTTTCACAGCCTGCAGGGTCACATGTGCTAGCAAGCTTCTGCAAGATAGACGTTAACAAGGACTGAACTCTGCTTTCCAAGAACATGTCCTTTGCAAGCTTCAGTGAAATTACTAGGACTTGTGTGAGATGTGGTAGGAGTAGTTTGCAATAACCATGTGGAATGTGCTGTTTGTATAAATACAAAGGCGGACACACTCTCTTGTGTGGACACAGTTATTGCAACTTGCCTTGCCAAAATGTAAGCAATGATATATAGTCTGGTTAACATAATGTGGAGAATCCATTTATTTGTCCTGGCTTTTGATAGTGTTAAATATAACTCTTATCACTTATGCCAAATGTTTAAGAAAAAATTGCCACGTCTCTTATGGTTTATGTGACTAGCTTGTATTGATACTGAACACCTTCCACTGGGATATAAAACATGTTGGGATTAGCAATGCCAGTTTATGCTGAACTTGGAGTTTGGATGCTCAAAGCACTTTGAAATATTAAAATGTTTTTTGTTTTCATAGAATTATAGAATTGGAAGAGTCATAGAATCATAGAGTTGGAAGGTGCCCATGGGTCATCTAGTCCAACCCCCTGCAATGCAGGAATCTCAGCTAAAGCATCCATGACAGATGTCCATCCAACCTCTGCTTAAAAACCTCCAAGAAAGGAGAGTCCACAACCTCCCAAGGGAGAATGTTCCACTGTCAAATAGCTCTTACTGCCAGAAAGTTTTTCCAAATGTTTGGTTGGAATCTCCTTTCTTGTAACTTGAAGCCATTGGTTTTATCTATTGCTAGAGTGGTTTGTTGTGGTTTTAAGTCTAAATTTTACTTCAGTTGGTGCTCAGACTGTTCATATTGTGCAGATAAGGGGATAACATATTGGTTATTAATGGATAGAAACAATCTATTGAATGTAAGAAAAATATAATATTGCTTATGGGTGCTGGTTGGTGAATGTTCTATGAAAAGTTTCCAAGTTAATTCCAGGAAAACTGGCTGCAAATATCATTTCTCCCTAACCCTGCCTGCCTCTTATCCTGGTGACATTCACTCCTCCACTAACACTATTACTGTAAAGCTGCCTTTAAGACAACAGAAAATTAAACCGAGAATTATCTCTCTTGCAGCATGATTCTGGAACAGAATGCACTCCAGGAGAGTCTAAAAACTTGGGACAGAAAGAAAATGGCAATTACATAATGTATGCAAGAGCAACATCTGGGGACAAACTTAACAACAACAAATTCTCTATCTGTAGCGTTCGGAATATCAGCCAAGTTCTTGAAAAAAAGAGAAATAATTGTTTTGTTGGTAGGTTGATAATTCATCCATGTTTTTTGGGGGGGAGGGTGATATGGGAATAGGGTATCAGTATGAAATCTAGACAGTCTCAAGACTCCCCAATTTGTCA
The DNA here is from genome assembly GCF_964106645.2 of Podarcis pityusensis. NCBI lineage: Eukaryota > Metazoa > Chordata > Lepidosauria > Squamata > Lacertidae > Podarcis > Podarcis pityusensis. Next base: position 48,356,088 of record NC_138039.1, on the reverse strand, counting down.
TTTTTGAAAATTTCACTGGCCAGTTGTCCCTCCAATAGATAAAAAAGAAAGCCAAGCAAAACCAAGCAAGAACCTTGCTTGTCACCAATAAACTATAGCTCTGCTTGTTCACAAGTGTCCCACCCCCTAGCTCACACAGATGCTATTTTTCTGGGTCCTGTTCAAGGTGCTGGCATTTACCTTTAAAGACTCAAATTCTTGTCCCAACCTACCCATGTTTTGAGATCTGCTTGGAGCTCTTCTTCAAGGGCCCTTCTTAACAGATGTGCACTGTGTCACAACAAAGGAGAGGGTTTTTGTGTTGGTGGTGTCCTGATTGCAAAGCATCTTTTCACAAAGAAATGCACCACACCATTAAGTGGCAACCTTTTTACTCCTGGTTACGTTTCTGTATTCCCAGGCATATAAATGCATGCAGTGCCTTAGCCTATGGTTTAGCTGTTGCCAAATATTATTGCTAAAGTTCCAGTTCCAGCAGAGATTCAGCAAGCATTCCTTTTGACTTGCAGGCATCACTTAAATATTTTTTCATGCCACAGGCCTATGTGGCTGTACAAAGGATATTTTTTTAAACTGACTAGTCATTTTAAGAATTTTTTCGTACAGTTTTTTTTAGTTTACATAGCCATATATGGCTCTGATATTGCAGCATAGAAATACTTTTATCAATAAAATCATTATATTTGTTCACTATCTTGGAATCTACTGGATGGAGAGCAATATCCACATGTTTTGAGTAAATAGAACATTTTAAGCAACAACAAAAAATGCAACTTGTTTCCCATACCTGCTCTGGTTATTTAAAAGGAATTTCCCTTTTGTTTTGGTTCAGTTAATCACTGTGACCTCCAGTGTTTCTCTAAATATCTCACAATATATGTTTAAGGGACAAAGTGTTCTGAAGATCTTCCTGCTTTTCAGAATCTGGTCAACCTATCTGTGGGAATGGATTGGTGGAGCAAGGAGAGCAGTGTGATTGTGGTTACAGTGACCAGTGTAAAGATGACTGTTGCTATGATGCAAACCAACCAGAAGACAAGAAGTGCAAACTAAAACCAGGCCAGCAGTGCAGGTATTGATGTCCAACTTGGTTTTCACTATCTAACTGCTTGACTATTGCTGCCCCTGAACATTTTGCCAATAAGTATCTGTAAATCACAATTTACAGTGGCAATTGAAATTATTCAACCCCCCTTTCAAATTGTGTTTATTATCAAAATTAAAGACTTTCAGCTGTTTGCAGTGAGCAGATCAAACAGAAGCAATTGAAATAGCTCAATACAGTGGATGCTTCCCCAAATTCAGCTGGCATACTGGCTTCTCCAGTCTCACTATTACCCAACTCCCTGAATAGAATCCCTCACAACAGCACAAATACAACAGGTGTTGTCTCATGATGCTTGCTGTGTGCAAGGCCTGCCTGGGAACTGAATGCCCAGCACTGATGTGGAGCCTTTATGCCGTGCAGGCTCATTGGCACCCATTGCTGCCTCCTAAGGTGAGTAAGGTGCTGGCCTCAAGTTCATCTTTGGCCAGTCTCTGTCGGGCTGCTAAGACTGGGGGCATCTTTCCAGGTCCCTGTGGGTGGGATGTGGATGCACCTCTCTTTGGGGTGGAGGGGGTTTAGAGACCAGGGGTGGCGGCTGCCGCCTGGAGGACTCCCAAGGAGAGGAGACTGAGGGAACACTCTACAAGGGAGGGTGTTCAAAAAGGGGTGAGGGGCTGCTGGCTCTGCAAGGAAGGTGTGACATAACTGGGCTCCTGAGCCCCACAGGGGTGTCACAGAAAGAATGTAGTTGGTCAAGGGAGCCATGGACTCCAAAAGGTTGAAAACCCCTGGGCCTAGAGGTTTGCTGAGCATCAAATTTGGCTGCATGTTAGAAATACAACGTAAGTCAAGAGAATGGTCCAAGAAGGTAAGTGAAGAGATCATCGGCCTTCACAAACAAGGAGCAGGATACAAAAAGATAGTGAAGGCACTGAATGTTCCTAGAGGCACATAGTTGGGAACATAGTTTGCAAGCTCAAAGTTAAAGGAACAATGGTTACATTACCTGGATGGGGCAGGGGGAAAAAGCTATCTGTGGCACCAACCAGATTTCTGAGAAGGCAGGCTGGGAAAAAATCTTGAGTGACTGCAAAAGAGCTGCAGCAAGACTTGGTGGCAGCAGGCACTGAGGTTTTAGTGAGCACAGTAAGGCACGTACTAAATGCAGAAGGTTTCCATCCCAGGACTCCCAGGACGTACACCACTACGAAACCAAAAGCACAAGAGAAGTCGGATCCAGTATGCTCAAAATCATATAAATAAGCCACAGAGGTTTTGAGATTCTGTTCTGTAGTGCAATGAAACAAAATTTGGAACTTTCTGGCCCCATGGATCAGCGCTACATCTGGAGGAGGAAGAATGAAGCATACGCTGAGAAGAACTCAGTGAAGCATGACAAGAGGGAGATAGACTGAAATTGCAGAGTTTTGAGAAATTAAAAAACAAAGTGCGAGACTGGCTTCATTATTATCAGATAATGGAGGCATACAATTTGGACAAGAAAATTGGCTTCCAGGTGGAAAAATCAAAATTAGAAACAGAACTGCTAGAACCCAAAACTAAGATTTTGTCAAAGATGTATAACTTGCTGTTGAAATGGAATACACAGGATGAAACGGTGAAATCTGCTATGATTAAATGGGCACAAGATGTTGGACATAACATAATGATGGCTGACTGGGAACAGTTATGGACCACAGGTATGAAGTTTACGGCATGCAATGCCTTAAGAGAGAATATTATGAAAATGATATACAGGTGGTACATGACACCAGTCAAGCTTGCAAAAATCTATCATTTGCCCGATAATAAATGTTGGAAATGTAAAGAAACTGAAGGTTCATTTTTTCACCTTTGGTGGACGTGCCCAAGGATTAAGGCTTTCTGGGAGATGATTTATAATGAAATGAAAAGGGTATTTAAATATACCTTTCTGAAGAAACCAGAGGCCATTCTCCTGGGCATGGTCGGCCAAACGGTGCCAAAGAAGGACAGAACTTTCTTTATGTACGCCACAACAGCAGCAAGAATACTTATTGCAAAGTATTGGAAGACACAAGATTTACCCACTCTGGAAGAATGGCAGATGAAGGTGATGGACTACATGGAATTGGCGGAAATGACTGGCAGAATCCAAGACCAGGGAGAAGAGTCGGTGGAAGAAGATTGGAAGAAATTTAAAGACTATTTACAGAAATATTGCAAAATTAATGAATGTTAGAATGATGTCAGAATGAACTTAAGTGGTTTAAGCAGCAATGTTATAAAGGTGTATGTAAAAATGGACTGTTAACAGGTGAGAATCCAAAGTTATAAAATATTAAGTTAAAGGATTAAGATAAAAACAAAGAGGGAAAGAAATTGCTGAATTAACTAACTGAATTGGAATACAAAAAAGGGAGGTGTGAGGAGGTTCGGGAAGCAAGGAAATGAATGTAAGGCATGGAAAGACTGATATATTTTTTTAAGTGTTTTTTATCTTTTTTCTGTATTTTGTATTTTCCTTTTATTTTTATTTTTGTATTTTTTTCCTTTCTTTTTATTTACGTAATTCTTTTCTTTGAAACCTTAATAAATATCATTAAAAAAAAAAAGAACTCAGTGAAGCATGGTGGTGGCTCAGTGATGCTCTGGGGCTGCTTTACATCCTCTGGCACTCAAAACTTGCAGTTTGTGGAAGGCAGGATGGATTCACTGAAGTATCAGGAAATCCTAGGAGGAAACATGCCATCTGTGAGGAAGCTGAAGCTTGGACGTCACTGGACAGTGATCCCAAGCATACCTCAGATTCCACCAAGGTTTGATTGCAGAAGTCCTGGAAACTTTTACAGTGGCCATCACAGTTACCTGACTTGAACCGCATAGAAAATCTCTGGTGGGATTTGAAGAAGGCGGTTGCAGCATGCAAATCCAAGAATATTACTGAACTGGAAGCCATTGCTCCTGAGGAGTGGGCTAAGATTCCTCAGGAATGCTGCTGGAAACTGCCTTTGGCTATGCATCTCTTTTGCAGGAGGTCATAGTAGCAAAAGGCTGCTCCCTAAGTACTAAAGATGCTTGCCCTGAAGGGGCTGAATAATAGTGAGACTGAAGAAGCCAATATAAGTTGCAATTTCAGCTGAATTTGGGGAAACCACTCGAAGCATCTGTTGTGTTGAGCTATTTCAATCGCTTTTGTTTGATTTGCTCATTGCAAACAGCTGTAAGTCTCTACATTTTGATAATAAACCTGATTTGCATTGGGGTTGAATAATTTTGATTGTCCTGATACATGTGAATAGGGTCACTATTTGAGGCTTTTGAGTAGTATAAGTTTTTGTTAAAGAACACCAGTGGTGACAAAGTCCATGTCTTTTTGTATTGTCGATCATGCTAGCTTTAGTCCTCTTTTCTGGCTCTGCTTTTGAGTTCCAAATTCCAATTTTCTGTTTTCCTTCTGCCAATGGGATAAAACACATCCCTTCTGTTTGGCCTTTGACTAGGCTGTTTGCTCTTATTGATGTTGTTACCTCTGTTTTGCTTTTGTTGAATGTATTTTATTTATTTGTTGCCTTGAACACTTGAAAGGCAGCTAATAAATTATTTGAAACTGAAGGAAGTGCCACAAGTAGGGCTGAGTGTGTTACACGTGAAAGGGGGACCCACATGTTCTTTTCAGTGCCTTGTTCTTTTTAATACTGATTTAAGCTTTTGAATTCAGCTAAAAACTATCAATGAGACTTTAAACAACCCTGTTATACCCACAGTCATAGGGATTAAAGAGTGATAGGAGGCACCTTTTTAAGAGCAAGCTTATCGGTTAAAGTTTTGATCTATATTGGTGATGGGCTACAGAACAAGGGCTAAAGTTAATCCTTCCAGCTAAATAACGAAAGGGTATGTGTGGGCTGAATAAGGTGATAGGAGGTACCTGTTAAGAAGTGACAACTGAGTATTTCCCCCTCTTTTACAGCCCCAGTCAAGGTCCCTGTTGCACATCATTTTGTACATTCAGGGTATTTGGAGCAAAGTGCCGAAATGATTCTGAGTGTGCGGAAGAAGGGAGGTGCAATGGCAACACTTCTTTCTGTCCAACATCTGCACCAAAGCCTAACTTGACGGACTGCAACAGAAATACACAAGTTTGCATAAATGGAGTAAGTCTTCTAGAGATGTTACAGAAAAGCTAAGGAATCATTTTCAGCTTACATGCTGCTGGCCCAGGATGATTGTATATTTCCCCCTGCTGGAATAAAGCATTTCCTTTATTGGGTAACAAGTGGAGAACCTGTGAATTTTCTTAGTGTTTAGGAAATGGCATTCTGAAGCTTTGCATTGTCAGGCCTTGTATTCTGCCCAGTCTATATCAAGTGCCACCAGCTGATGCATCCAGTTTTATTATTTCCAGAGTGGGAAATATATTACTCTCTGTACCGAAAAAAGTTCACAATATATGGTGGTGGTGGTTCTTCCTGTACAAATGACAAACCTTAAGTTTTCTGGAATGTAAAGCATGTATGGAAAAAAATTGTATCTTTTCTTCTCTAGCAATGTGCTGGTTCTATCTGTGAGAAGTATGGCTTAGAAGAATGTACATGTGCCAGTTCGGATGCAAAGGATGATAAAGAATTATGCCACGTATGTTGCATGGAGAAAAGTAAGTTCTCTTCACATTAAAACATAAATAGTGTAAGCTTGGATTTTGATACTAGAATTTCAGATACTTTTATTCAATAAAACTGAAGCTGGGGGAAAGTTTGCAGAACTCTTGAGTTATTCAGAGAACCTTACCATGAAGAAAGATGATTGCCTCAAGAGGTGGATCTTGTGTGCCATTAAGGACACGGGTGGCGCTGTGGGTAAAACCTCAGCGCCTAGGACTTGCCGATCGCATGGTCGGCGGTTTGAATCCCCGCGGCGGGGTGCGCTCCCGTCATTCGGTCCCAGCGCCTGCCAACCTAGCAGTTCGAAAGCACCCCCGGGTGCAAGTAGATAAATAGGGACCGCTTACCAGTGGGAAGGTAAACGGCGTTCCGTGTGCTGCGCTGGCTCGCCAGATGCAGCTTGTCACGCTGGCCACGTGACCCGGAAGTGTCTGCGGACAGCGCTGGCTCCCGGCCTCTAGAGTGAGATGAGCGCACAACCCTAGAGTCTGTCAAGACTGGCCCGTACGGGCAGGGGTACCTTTACCTTTTTAAGGACAGCCAAGTGTGAGGACACAATCCATTGAGAGATCCTTGTAAAAGCACTTCTAGCCACTGAGGCTCCCTGGGACTCCAGTGACGGAGTGGGATCCAGATGCATCCCCAGACTGTGCACCTGAACAGGCAATTGACCAACATCTCTGACATGGAAGCCCCACACGGACAATACTTCCATCCTGTCAGGGTTCAAGCTTGGCTTATTTTGTGCACAAGCTTTATTTAAAAAATCTCTGCTCCTTTGCAGCAGGAAATGAAATTACTCATGTGAGAAACCATCCCAGTGCATTGTGTGCTATTCTACTAGTTCAAATGGTGTTCCTCTCTTTTCTCTTTCAACCACCAAAATGCCTTGGCTCAGTCCTGGTTGTAACACTTCAATCTCATGAAGACTATTCATTTAACCTGAGGGCAGGAGGAACCTCCAGCCCACCAGCCTAATTAAGCTCACCAGACCTCTGAATTTGACCCATGAGGCCTTTCGGGCAAACTGTATCCATCTATCAGTTACCCAGTGACCTGTGATGTGAGGCGTAAAGATCTGTTATCTCTGATCTTGGCAGTAAGTGATGACAAGGGATCTCAGATCTTAGTGCTAAGTGCATCAGTACTTGTACTGATAAGCTTATATCTGGTCTTTAATGCTGTGGTGCTTAGCACTGAGATAACAAATAAGCCTCTTCTTGCTCTTTGTAAAAGGCAGCAAGATCTTAACCCATGATATGAGAAATGGCAACCCACTCTTGGAGTATAGCCATTCACCCACAGATTTCTTGCTTTGCAATCCTGGCTTGAATTTGAAGTGGGGCGGCAAAGGAAGAATCATGATACAACAAGTGATTAGCAGTTGTGTGGCCCCACCCACCTGTCAAAATGACCCATGGATCAATTTCCTACCACTGATTTAAGTAATGATTGCTGTCCTGTACCTCTTACATTCTTTCAATACACTTGTAATTGTGGGCAGGCTGTTGCTTGTGATGCATTTAGTTGTATTGCTCTTCCTAAAAATAACATCTGTTCTTAAAATGTTTTTTGCTTTATCCAGTGCTTCCAGACTCCTGTGCAAGTACAGGATCTGCTAAATGGAAGAACTTCTTCGATCACAAAACTATTACCCTGCAGCCTGGGTCACCCTGCAATGATTTTAAAGGTTACTGTGATGTGTTCATGAGGTGTCGATTGGTAGATGCTGACGGCCCCTTAGCCCGGTTAAAGAAGGCCATTTTTAATCCAGAGCTGTATGAAAACATTGCAGAATGGATCGTTGTAAGTTTTTAAACATAAGAAATCTCTAATACTATCTTGTGAACTGTGGTAAAGCTTGCCATTGTCAGTTGTTTTGAATTTGAATTAATTCCCACCTCCAAAAAACCCCCCTTTGATTGCCACAATTCTACAATGCTACCTTGATGAGTAGTACTTTTACAAGAGCAGTAGTTCATTTTCTTCAGAGCCATTGTAGCATCTGCTTTGCTGATATGTAAATAGTTACCCAAAGGGTAGCATGCTAGCAGTTTTATTGCTGCAGCACTAGGAGTCAGGTCCGCGCCCCCCCCCAAAAAATATATGGATAATGGTAAAATTCTCCTGCAGTCATACAGATTCTGCTTTAAGAATGTTGTATCCTTTTTCTAATGAAGCAGAGTGGTAGTACACTGTTGAATAAAGTGGGGTGGGAGGATGACGAAAAGCCATTAAGAATTGCTAGAAGCTCTACTCGTGAGCTCTTGTAATTTCTAGTTTTCAGAATTTGCTTATGTGTAACATTGGCCATGATTGCTGGGGCTGATGGGACATATATGTAGTTCAGCTACATCTGGAGAACCAAAGGTTCCCCATTTATATTATATTATTATATTATATTAATTATATTATATTATATTATATTATATTATATTATATTATATTATATTATTATTATATTATATTATAATATTATTATTATAATATTTATTAAGACACAAGTAGATAGATATATTTAGATAGATATATTTAGACACAAGTGGATAAAGCTTGTTGCCAGCTTTGGGTATGACAAAAAGGTGAAAAAGGCTGTTGTGCACTTTCCGGGCTTTAGAAGACAGTGTGCTATGTGGCTAGAACATTGGACTTGGTCCAGGAAGAGCTGGCTTAGATTCTTGCTTGGCCATGAAGCTTACTAGGTGACCTTAGGCAAGACATGATTAGTCTTAGTACAGTGGGGGTTGTCATGAGGGAAACTGCATAACCCTGTGCTTCTTAGAGGAAGGGTGAGATAAAGATCCAATAGGCAGGCACTGGTGCAGCTTCATTGATTTGTGTGCATCTGTATTGGCTGAGTGCCAGGAAAAATAGATTTTGATGTTTATATTTCTATGCTGCTTTTCATTCAAATGAATCCCAAAGCAGCTTGCAAACAATAAATAATAGTAACATGGTAGAGCATAATAGAACATCACAAATACAGCATGAATCAAATGAAATAACTAAAAAATCATCAATGTAATAATTACAATCTATAAAACACTATTAACAAAACAGCAACTAAAAAACAAGCTACACTGTAATTAAAGCAAAAGTCATATGATTAACAAATCAATACAGCATTTATAATCTATAAAACAGTATTAACAACATGAACAAAAAAGCAGCCAAAAATACGCTAAGCTCTGTTAAATTCATACTGCACCCCCATGAATCATATTCTTTCACTCTGTTCAGCACATTGAAATACAGTGGTACCTCAGTTTACATATGCTTCAGGTTACATACGCTTCAGGTTACAGACTCCGCTAATCTAGAAATAGTGCTTCAGGTTAAGAACTTTGCTTCAGGATAAGAACAGAAATTGTGCTTCAGCGGCGTGGCAGCAGCAGGAGGCCCCATTAACTAAAGTGGTGCTTCAGGTTAAGAACAGTTTCAGGTTAAGTACGGACCTCCGGAACAAATTAAGTACTTAACCCGAGGTACAACTGTACACATGTGCATAACAACTCCCTTCTGACGGCTCTTCAGGCCAGAAATGGGGCAACACTGGTGAAACTAGCCACCCTCTGATGGAAACAGAGTCTCTCCTCAGAGTTTGGAAACAGCTCCCCTATAAGATCTCCTAGGGCTGGAGGGTGGGGCAAAGCAGGTGGGAAAAGCCATTACCTGCTGGCCAACTCAGTGTCTCTCTCACAGTTCTTCCTCTGGATATTACTGTGTTTCATTTCACATTTTCCCTTTATTCACCAGGAGAACAGGAAATGTTATGTTATAATGAAACGTTTTCAGGGTTGTTTAGGAATGGAAAAGAATGGGAATTGCCAGATAAGAAACTCAGTAACTAGGTTTATTGCAGTAATGTGTTTTTGACCTAGCACATTTTCCAAACAGTGACCATTGCCCGTGTCCATGGGCATAGCCATGATTTTTGTTAAGGGGGGCAGGCTTTTGTTGGAGGAGGCAGAACCTCAGTTAAGTATTTTTCTTGATATGCGGGGCGGCTGCACCCCCCAGCTAAGCCCATGCCCATGTCCTTTAAATTTGGTCTCGAGGGGCTGATTCTCATCTCATTACATTAGAGAAGCTCTGCCATTGTCTTACCATGGTTGGTGGCTTGTTCAGGCCTGGATGCCACTGCATTCCTTTATTCCTGCTGAATTGTGATTGTCAGACACGTTCTGTTTCGTCTGGTGACCAGTCAGCCTCCATATCTGTACTACTTCTAATGAGACCTCATGGGAGACAGGTCGTGCAGTCAGCTCTTCCTTAGCAGCTCTCAGTTTTGTGTGCAGTAAGTGGTAGTTGGTAGAATTCTTTGGTGCCCTCTGATTTCCGAATCTATAGCTGCTGTATATGTCTCAGTTGTAAATGGTTCTTTATACACTGCCAAAGTGCAGCCATTTCAGCTTCCTTTTGCCACCTTACTCTGAATCTGGCCAATCTAACTGCTGGTGCAGTATCCATCTTTTCTTCTCTTAACAAATTTTATGTTTGGTCACTGTTTTTTAAAATTTCAATAAAATGTTGTCCTGTTCCAGTTTTATCTTCAGCATTTCCAGGTACAGGGCACATTGTTAGCTCTAACATGCAACTTGGGGCTAAGGTTTAAATATTTTGCCATACAAGTATGTACTGTGTACCTGGGCATGGAAAGAAGGTCTCTGCCTCCTTTCATCACTGATGTATCACTTAGCCAAAATGATTAACATAGTTCCCAAATGCCATGTCAGAATAACACCTGTGGCCAGCCCTCTGCTCCCAGAAGATTTGCATATGATGAGTGCCCTTTGTGACACAGATTACAGGACAGAGAATGGGACCTGTTTCCCCACCCCAATTCCCACCCTGTCTGCCCACAGGAGATTCACTTCTATAATATATAAAAAGTGAGATGTCACTCGTCTCTTATTTGTTTTTCCTGCTCTTGTCCTGTGTTCTGTCTTTCTCTCTCTCAAATGCTACTCTCCCCAGCAAAATGCAGCTGCCATTGTCACAACCCACCAGTGTCCTGTTGCAATCTGTCCTCCTTTAGTAATTCTATTAGTGCGGTATTGTCTAGTTTTTCCTATGGAGTTTGGGCAGTTTCCAAGATGGAGCTTAACCTTTTATTCTCTATATCAGTCCTGGGAAAATTCACTTTTCTAGACTCAAGTCAGTTTTTACTTTTTTGGAAAATGGTTGCATTAATACATGGATAACTGCGCTTGATTTTAACCTGCAACCTGCAAATTCAAATTGAATTAAAGCCAGAAAATGTAGTGGAGAAACTTCAACACAATAATTAGATTTGCTAATGGTTAAATGACTTTTGTTTTGCAATTTGTGAATCGTCCAACTTCAGCCTTGTTTCTAGAGCTGGGGTGGGGGAGGTGTGAGGAGGGCAAGTGCCTGTCCTGAGAAAGCAGATGACCTGTGCAGGTTTGGGTAGTTGAACTGGTTTCTGCATTCATTTGCCTCCCTCCTGAGAACTTTACCCATTTGATTTTTCCTTTAGTGCTGTAACTGCTTTTATAACCACTCCCAGGTATGCTTTTATAAAAGTAGGTGGTTGACAGGCCCTCAACGATGCTGCTTCGTTCAGCTTTACTTGTTATAGTCAAAACAAGCCACCTACCCTGCTTGCATTCCTGGGGTCTGCATGCCCTCTGCTGCCACCACCAGCACCCCCTTCTGGTGGACCACAGAGGTGGGCAGGTGGGCTGCAGCTGAGGAGCCAGCAGCTAAGGCTGGGATCCATGTTCCTCTCCCCAGCTCCATGGGGGCTCTCAGGGGTCCTAGAATCTCATTCATAGAGACCTCTGGTGGCATTTGAGGAATAAAGCTGTGGCTTTGCACTGATTTTAAGATGCAGTAGGGTTGTACATGCACATCTATCCTAAAAATAGTCTTTTGTGTTCTGTCACAAAATTTCAGATATACTGGTGGGCTGTACTGCTTATGGGGATTGCGCTGATCATGTTTATGGCCGGTTTCATTAAGATATGCAGTGTTCATACCCCAAGCAGCAACCCAAAGCTGCCACCACCTAAACCTCTCCCAGGTAAGCACCTTCATGTTGTGACTTCTGTAAATTCTGTATAACCTCTTCTGTATAATGGGAAATGTCGCTGGCACCTTGTAGTAGTTGCACTATGAAAGGGCAGTGCTGTGTTTGCCTCAAAATGCTCTTGTATATAGAAGAGGAAAACCTATGAGAAGGTGCTGCTCTGTTGGACACTCAGAGGCTTAAAAGTCAGCTGTCCCTTCAGCTGTCAAATCTTTGTGGACTTAGTATAATGGGTGGTATCCTTGACTCCTTCACACTAATGGGCTTGTACTGCCTCTAAAGCTTATGTTTGTTATTGGAGGTCCAAATGACCTAGGTGGCTGTTACCTGTTTAGTCTGGTGCAACAGCTGTATCTGATAGGCCATGTGTTGGTAACATTGAGAATGGATTACTGCAGTGTGCTCTGTGTGGGCCTTGTTCACATAGGACAAGCTAGGACAGAATGCAGCAGCTAGACTACTGATGAGGGCAGAAAGCTGGCAGCATGTGACACCTCTGCTAAAGCTTCTGTACTGGTTGCCCATGTGCTACAGGGCCAGGTTCAAGGTTCTTGTGTTGATATACAAAACACTGAACAAAACTCAGGATGCTTTAAGGACCGCCTCAGCTGTTGTTTTTCAGCCCAATCACTGAGAACATCCAGAGGAGAGCTGTTGTCCTCTGTGTTGTAGGGGCCTGACTGGCCTCAGCCTAGAGATCAGACTTTTTGTGTCACCACCAGTCCCATACTGTGGAGCACTCCACTAGCAGAAACTAAGCAGGCATTTTGACTTTCAGGCTTCACCTGACAATTTACTTTACACTGACAGGCCTTTGCAGTTGCATAAAATGTTGCATAAAATGGTCGTCTCAACCACTGTTTTGTATTGCTTTTCCTTTGTTTAATGTAGCCCCCCCCCCCCCGATGTTTTGCAGGAAGAGGGAGAACTGATCTTGAGTACTCTGTGCTTGGCATCTTTGTTCTTACCTTAGATAGGCAATCAAAGGCCTTGCACATTTGCATATAGCACATTAAGCCTTAGGTTTTGACTGGTCTCTAAACAGGCAATATGTTTTTTAAAACTATGCTTTTTTCTGTAGGCACTTTGAAGCGAAGGAGACCGCCCCAAACAGCTCAGCCTCCTCCACGCCAGAGGCCCCGGGAGAGTTATCAGATGGGACACATGAGACGTTAAGTGCTGTTTTTTGCCTTGGTTCTTCCTAGTGCCTACAGTGGGAAAATTTCACTCCAAAGAAAACCTATATTAAGTCATTGTCCCTGGTCTAACTTTCAACTAAAAAGCAGAAGAAAGAAAAAAAGGCAAGATGTGGAGATGTTCAATGCTCGCATTTCCCTGCCCCAAAAGAGAAGCGGCTGATCTTGAAGCAGATTTTTAACCGTCTTCAGCACCATGATTTCGACCTTCTCCTCCCTGTGCTCTTCGTTGTTGCCTTTTCTTCACTTGGAGGCAAACATGGCTCTTGTGAAACTCCTCTTCACATGAATTAAAGCATATATTTTTCAACTGTTGAGGCTAGGAAGCTAGACATTGGAGACATTACTTTGCCAATGTACATAAAATGTTATATGCAGACATTGTATTTCTCATGTACACCTGTACTTCTGTGTGCAATTGTAAAACAAGAGAATTGCAATATGGATGTTTCTTTGTATTATAAACCTTTTACGCTCTTAATGAAGAAATTACTGTTTAATTGACATACTCAGGATAACAGAGGTTGAAGGTGTATAAAAGTCTGGATTCTGTAATGCTTTATGCAGGAATTGTGAATCGGATCGAATCCTTTTTTAAATGTATCTATATTATGGTCAGAATTACTGCTAACATTCACTCTGGATGCAAAACCCAGATCTCTCATCCTGCAGAAGCCCCACTAAAATGAACGAAGCTCTGCTCTGATCCAAAGGGGGCTTGTGGAGGAAACGTTCCCTCTGGATTGTGCTTTCTCTCTCGCATTGTGCCGCTGCTGTCCTGGGGATAGCACATGCCAGAATGTTCCCATCATTAATTTTTATGTAAAATATATGATTTCTGAGAGCTCAGCATAAGTATTTTCCAAAAAAAAAAAGGAAAAAAAATCATTGCCTGTTAAATGATCGACTTCTTTTTTCATGCTTTGGTAGAAAGACAAGTGTGTTCTATTTTTCCTCAGAAGATTGCAACTGACTTTCTTTGATATGCTCTGATAGTCTTAATATGTGGTAATTAGGTTCCCAGTTCTGACAGATATGGGAGAGATGAAAAGTTGTTTAATTTTTTTGTTTAAGTATTTTGGTAATTCTTCAGCATGATACTGTTCTTAAGGATAACCACTAAAACAAAAGTAACTGCTGCAGAGTCTGCTGTAGTTGTGTTTTAATTGTGTAGGCTGGGGAATGTCCACAAAAGGCGCTTAAAGGAGTCCGGAAGCTCAACAGCACAATGGCCCAAAGTTTTTATTATGAGTGTAAATAATTGGCATTTTAAAACAAAGTAGAAACAAAAGCAATGTCATAATATGCTTAACTGCTATGCAGGAAATGGAAGAGGGCATTATTCAAGCTTGTGATACACTGCTTCTGTTTTTCCAAAAGCACCAAGCTAATTAGGGAACAAATGGCTGTAAAAATATTTCTGGCTTTGCTTGGGAAGCAAATTTTATTAAGGGGTTGGCCAGGGTTTTGCTTTGTTTTCCAAGAGTATACAGTTTACACACACATTCTCATAATGTGAAGCAAGCCAGCAAGGCCAAAAATATTAAAAGAATATAATGAAATCTCTTCCTTGTAAAACTTGTACAGTATGTGGTGACTTTTTTCAAAATACAGCTTTTTTGTACATGGTTTAGAGACAAATTTTGTACATGAAACCCCCAGACCAATAGACTATAAATAATTCTGAAGGATCTTAACTAGTTAGAAATCTGTAGTTGCTTTTAAACCATTTTAAAATACATTTTGGGGTGGTTCTGTTCTTGTTCTGTTCTTCAGACTGTGCAAAGGCTGGAAGCTAGGTTTGCATTTCTAAAATGGTGACTTTTGTTCTGCAAGAGTTCATAGTAACTTCTTGAGTGTGGTAGATCTTGGAACATGTAAATTCTTTGCTTGTAATGTTCTCCTGTGGCTAGGGTGCCTGGCAGAGAGCTGGCTACCCTGTTTTATTTTGGGTCTAAGTTTCATGTTTTCTGCAAAGAGAAAAGTGCACTGAACTCTCCACTACAAGTTAAGATGTGGTAAATTAAAACAAGATTATCAAGGCAAATTGCAATCTAATACTACTGTCAGTTTAATGTCCACTGTGTTTTATACAGTATCCTTTTTTTTTTTTTTTTGGTTCACTTTGGAAATTTTTACTAAAAAGTTGCAAAAATAAAATAAAGTATTGTGCAAACAAATGTAAGGTTTTTTTTAAAACTTGAAATGCATTAATAAATAGACCTGATGAAATCATCCTGGAAGTTGAGCTCTTTCTCAGAATTGAAGGGCAGTCGATTCTGATGTGCCTTCCTACATTTCACTGCCAGAAGCAGGCTGTGCTTCTTAGTAGATCTCATTTTATTGGTGTGGCTCAAAAAGGGGGGTCTCAGTTAAACATGCCCCAAATCATACTGCTGCTGTATCTGCAGATTCTTCCTCCAGGCCTGTAAAACTTTATCTCAGTACAGTGCTGTGGTGTGATTATCAAACTATTTATGCTTTATTGAAACGTGTTTGTGGGTTGGTGGCTTGTGTGTGTATGTGTGAGTGTATCTATCATGTGTGGTGTTTTAGGGATGGATTGGCCTATTTCTGATCAGTGTCAATTCCACATACATTTTTAAGTACATTCTGTCTCATTTCTGCATCATTCTGTGAATTTTCTAAAGCCCACAAGCAAATTTTGTTTTAAAATGTGTATTTAAATGCTTTATTTCAGTGTTTTTCCCAAATGTATTGTATCTTAAATAAGCATTTGTTAACATGTTCTGGAACACTTAAGCAGAGAACTATATCACAAAGTTCAGCACTGCAAAATCTGAAGGAGAGTTACATTCCAATCTGTTTACCAAAATTCATGCACCACTAGTTCCACTTTTTTGCTAGTGTGCTTTTATTTTTTATTAGTGCAACACTTTGCATTGGTGGGTGGACTGCACAAGTAAACTGATAATGATCAGAGCAATTACCGTAGTTCTGGGCACTTGAATGGTGTGAGGCTTTGACCTTTGTTTTAAATATTGACCCCTTCATTTTATATGGCAAACAGATATTGAATTGGAGTTGTACTTTCAGATATGACACAGAGGGTAACAATCTCAAAGGCCAAGAGAAACAATCAGAAATACTACTTGGAGCACCTAAAGTAGCACTTTGTAAAGGTAAAGGACCCCTGACAGTTAAGTCCAGTCGTGGACGACTCTGGGGTTGCGGTGCTCATCTCACTTTACAGGCCAAAGGAGCCGGCGTTTGTCCACAGACAGTTTTTCCAGGTCACGTGGCCAGCATGACTAAGCCGCTTCTGGCGCAACCAAACACCGAAACCAGAGCAGCGCACGGAAACGCCGTTCACCTTCCCGCTGGAGCGGTACCTATTTATTTACTTGCACTTTTTGGCATGTTTTCGAACTGTTAGGTTGGCAGGAGCTGCGACCGAGCAACGGGAGCTCACCCCGTCGTGGGGGTTTGAACCGCCAACCTTCTGATTGGCAAGCCCTAGACCACAGCGCCACCCGCGTCCCTTTAAAGTAGCACTTTGGATGCAACCTATTTTACCGTGCACGTTTCTGTTTAAGGTGACTGAGTAATAGACATGCTAGCATGTTTTTCCTCATCTCCAAGCACTGTCTTTCTGGTGGACTTCTTTTGTGGAAAACTTTCCCTATTATGTGGGAAACAAAGGATTGTATCCCAGGAAGTTCTGCTCAGAGTAAACCCATTGAAACAAATGGACTTAAGTTGCTCATGCCCATTGATGGGCCTAATTCTCAGTAGAACTTAACTTTGGATACAAGCCAAAAGAACAATTCAGTGCAATTGGAAAATGTCCAGCTTGTTTTCAAAAGATGTTTGCAAAGATATGGATGACAAATGGCAACTTAAGACATGGAAACAGTTGCTTAATTTACTTGAGCTTAAAAAATGCATTCTGCTCCCACTCCTGAATCTTAGGAAAAAAGGGGCAGGATTGAAAAGGTCCATAAAGGCTAGATTAGGGACTCGTGCACCCATCCTCTTGTGTCTCTGCTTTGCCCTGGAGAAAACTCTTTCTTAGCATTCAATCAGAGCAAACAGCAATTCAGTTTTTTTCCAGATTGATGTTTGGTCTAATTTAGAGCCAAAGAACAGATTTTCTGAGAAAGGAGTGGGGTGCGGGGAAAACCGCTTGAACTCATGCCCTATAGGCATGGGACAAGCAGAAGTGTGGACGAGCCCCTAGTGGCAAAAGAACGGCAGCCCATCCCTGCTGCTTCAGTCACCTGCACTAAGCATCATAACTTGGTGTAGGGCAACTGCTTTGCCTTCAAACAGTCCCTGGTTCAATCTTTAGTATCCAGTTAAAAGGTGATGAGCCCTGGATCCCTACACAGAAACATACTGCTCAGCTGTAGCGCCTTTTCCAAGTTGTTGTGAAAATCCTTAAACTAAAGTCTTAAACACACATTTACCTGAAAGTCTGCAGAGCATGTATATGTTTAGGATTCTAGGGCTGGATCCAGGCATACAGTAGCTGTGGCTAACCTGCCCCGTTAATTTCAGGAAGTATGGCTAAGTCAGGATCAAACCCACAGTTTGCAGAACTTGATTTTCTGGTTCACATAGTTTAAAAGCAAGGTTTCAACAAGTATAGCCAATGTGTTCAGACCAATGTTTCATTTGGCGACCCTAACAAATTTGAAAATGGCTTCAGATGACCATGCTAGCCAGGGCTGGCCCTACTATAACACAGAGGGAGGCAGCAGATGCTGAAGGGAGGAGAGCAGGCAAAGCTGCAAGTGTCATGCCCTGCCCAGCGCCCCCTAAGCAAGCCTGCTCCTGCCAGATGCAGTGGAGGGTTCTGTCCCATCAACGGTGTTTGGCTTTTGTACGTGGAATGGGGAGGCTGCTATCTCTGTTGCCTCAGAGAACAAAACGTCTTGGGCTGGCCTTTATACTAGCCACATGCTCATGGGGTGGTTGCAATTATCACTTTAGCTTGGTCATTTGAAGCTTCCATAGCCTTGCAGAAGACTGCCCTTAGCTCTTAATGTTGATGCGGTTGAGAAGGTGGTTTGTTCTACTGCAGATGCTGGACACAGTGGGAATGTGTGTTCATGCCATACTAAACATACACCCAAACATGTGATTCCAATGAATGCTTGCTTTTAATTTAGCTGGTATGAAATTTAACCTTGATTTTGTGCTCATAAAGTGTGTTAGAATTATAGGCTATAATCCCAAAACACATTATGGGCACAAAATCAAGACTTCATTTTCACACCAGTGTTCAGCTTGAGCCATAAGCCTTAATTTTACTAATGCTTGTATGGCTAACAGGACTGGCTTTCCCTCTTAAGGGAAGCAAATAGGCAGTATTTTCCCCTGCAGAGCTGTCTAGCTGGGTTTGACCCACTTGGCATGAGGCAGGAGGCGGCAGCAAGATGGAGAGGAAGCGGTGTGTGTGTGTGCATGGCATGTGGCCTGCTTGCTGCCCTTGGGTGGAGTGGAAGATGCTCTCCAACGCCAGTGTTGGTAGAAGATTCAGCTACCAATCCAGTCAAATAATGTCCTTCGCTAGAAGCACTGAACAGTCTTGGACCAGCCCTTCTAGATATAGCAAAGGGAATCCAAATTCCGAAGGTGCCTTCTACCATTTCATTGAGACCTACGAGTATAGGACGGTATATAAATTCAATAAATAATAATAATTGTTGAATGGGTGTTATATGAGTGCAGGAGGGGTTATACAAGTGTACTTTCAAAATCACCAGCTATGTAAGTCTTCTCTACGGTACAAACTTAATCTGTTCCGGAGGTCCATTCATAACTAGAAACCGCTTGTAACATGAGGTGTGCTTTCGCTAATGGCGCCTCCTGCTGCGCTGCCAGAGTGCGACTTCCGCTCACATCTCAGGGCAAAGTTCGCAACAAGGAGCATATTGGGTTAGCGGAGCGTGTAACCCAAAGCATTTGTAAGGGGAACGGTACGTAACACGAGGTACCACTGCAATGCTTTTGTATAGTGCCCCAGCATTTCAATGAAGTTTGCACAGGACACAAATGTCCCCCTGGACTGTATACTGTCATGACATGGTCATCTTCAGGTGTAGCGTTATGAACTAAATCAGCTTTCACCAACCCCTGGCCCCCTCCAGATGTTTTGAATTCCAAATCCATCAGCCCCAGCCAGCACAGGAGGGCTGGCAAATGTTGAACCAAGTCCATAGCCTAAGCTGTTGACTCAAAACATAAAAATGCCCAGACTTTTAAAAATAGGGACGCACATTAAGGTTTAATCTTAATGAGTCTATAAACCTCAAGCGATTCTTGCTCATTTTGAGATCTCGATGTGCTGTTTAAATTTCCTAACCAGATTGGACCAGAAAACTTTTTGTGTAAAATGGTATGTCCCTTTATTGAGTGAGTTGGTAATGAAAAATCCATGCTGTCTAACCATCTATAAAATATGCATATTCTGGCCTACTTAACAGCTGATTTAGTTGTTTTCACACTTTAGTCAACATTCGGGATAAATGTAAACAATTGAAGTTTGGGATCCAGCAGGGCAGGGTTTTCTATGACCCCACCCCACCCTGACCAGCCAAGATATATACATAAAAATTATAGATGTTAAGAAATAAAAACCCAAAGAAAAGGTACAGCTTGAAAGTGATTGAAGAGCAGTGCCAGTTTTTCCAGGTTCTTGCTTATTTGTATCTTCACCTGAGCCGCTGGGAGCTTACTTCACATCTAACAAACATTTTCTCCTGGCCTGGATAGAGGTGTAAATCGTCAAGGCTTTGAGAACAGAATGTCATTCTATGCAGAAGATTGGGGTGGGAGAGAGAAGAGAGAGAAACAAAATATTACTTGTTTATTTAATTGTAATAGTCATATCTCTAAGAGGATGTGTAGTGTTTAAAAAGTGCACTCTAAAAATGGCATCATAAAATACTAGACTGGAAGCTCAAAGACCAATGACAGCCGTCAGTTCATCATTGCACAGCAGGGCACATGGATGATTAGCAAGGAAAGCCAATCATCATAACAGCTGCAACAACCTTTAGAACAAAAGCAGTTTCATTGCCTGGTGCAGCACTGCAAAGCTGATGATCAGGTGGACGTCCCTTGGCAAGGAAGTCCACATAGAGAATCTGTCTTAAACAAAGTCATGTTATTGGTCACTTCTGCCATAGCTCTGTGATAGAGCATATGTTTTGCATGCAGAAGGTCCTGGGATCTTGCTCTGCTTTGCTAGATGGACTGCAGTCTGGGACCCTAGGCAGCCATAGCCAGGGAGTAGGCAGTGCTGAGGAAGAGGGGACAGTGGCTGGAGGCACCGTATGAGGCAGTTTCCTGTGTCCTACGATTGTCTGTCTACTCTGGTAGCAACTTTCCAAGACCTCAGATAAAAAAGACTTCTTTCCCCTGTGATCTGCTCCTTTTTAGAACTGGAAATGCTTTCCAAGTCTGACCTTCCTGCCCGAAAAACACAGCCACTTAACTATGGGGGTCTCCTCTTTCCTGCGGGACCGTCTCTATATTTTTGTCAAATTGGAACACACGTGTTCTATGATGTAATGCAAGATGCAGGGTCTTAATAATCTCTCTGTGTTTGTTTTTTGTGGTGGTGGGGGGGGGGGGCAAAATCCATCCTGGTGCAAATGCAGACATTGTTGTTGGGCCAAAGAGGAAGGGCAGCATGTCCCTTGGAGCACGGATGAGGGACATGAAGTTCTCCAGGTAGCATGCCCAGTGTTTAAAGGTGATGGGAGAGGTTGTCCAGCAATGACTGGAGCCCCACAAGTGCCCTAGCCCTGCTCCATACATCAGTTGCAGAAGGCAAGCAGTACTGGAATTGGCTGTGCAGGCTAATGCAGCCTTTGCCTACCTGGTGCCCCTAGCTCTCATCAGCCCCAGCCAGGAAAAATGTTGATTGGAGTCATCTAAAGGGCACCAGCTTGGCTCAAATGGCCCAAACCCCAACAGGGCTATAAGCAGCCACCCCTCTTTGTCCCATGACACTTACTTCTGTTGAGTTTCGCCTGCCTTGACTCGTATCGTCTCCATGATGAGTCCCAGTCGGCGGTCGCCCTTTCCCCATGGGATGATTGTTTGAACAGTGTTCCAGATGTTTTCCCAAATTGCAATCCCTTCCCACTTCAACTTGATCATCATCAGCTCACCAATATCAATTTCCAGAGGGACAAGAAAAGTGTATGTTTTATTCCCTGTAATGCCTTCGACTCTTAAGGGAGAGTTGGAGAGGGAGAAAGCAAAAATCCAAGCATCATACAAGGCACAGACCCATTGAAATCAATGGACAAGTAATTCACCCAAAATGCATGTGTGACACCAATGCACCTTTCACACATTCATTTATCCTTGGGTCTCTTTCCCACCAAATTATGCTTGCTATATATCAAATGAACTTCACTGATACACCACTTCAATACATAACATAATATAAACAAAATCAATTTACAGAGTCAATACAAAATAGAATCAGTAAGTCAATAACTATCCAGCTGCCCCCCCCCCGAAAATGGAGACCATGTGAGGAATATGTGTTATAAAGGATAGCAAACATGGTGGTCAGTTTGGATGTCCAGGAGCTCATTGTGATTACCCTTAAAGCTGTGCTCCCAATGAGAGACCAAAAATGCACGTAGCTCTGTTGATCCATATTATCTTCCTATATACATAAAAGTGTAAGGCTGTTGTCGGCAGCCAGGCAGATAAGCAAGGAAGCAGGGATGAGCTGCTTAATGTGGGGGAGGTGAGACATGCAGCAATCCAGAAGGAAGCGAGTGCTGGCAAAAAGCACCAGCTGACTGGCGGGCAAACTGAAGCTGCCTCCTTTTCTTGGTTTCCTTTTCCAGTGCACTTTTAAAGCTCCCAACTGTAGTGGCAGCAGTGTCTCTACCTGCCCCACACATGATGTCAGGTGTGAGATGGGTTTGGTTTAGGATTAATGTCCTTGTGGGCCAAATTTGAATCCTTGGCTGGCCAGATGTGGCCTGTGGGCTGAAGGCTCCCCACCCCTATTCTACACAAAAATATTTGGTACCGCCCACGCTCCTCTCTGAGCTGATACACACACATTGGTTTCAAAGATAGATTCTATACCCGGCACAGTAAAGGAGCACACTCGGCGTTAATTTGGCTTATAATTCAGCATTTAATTTGGCTAATTAAACAATCTATGGCCTTTTAAACTGTAGGGTAGGTTGTTATTGTTATTGTTTGTTACAATGTTATATATTTTTGCATTTTTATATTGCAACTGTCCTGTGATCCTTGGATGAAGGCGGCATAGAAATTTAATAAAAAATAATAAAAACAACAGCAACAATATTATCCAGTACTCACAAAGTGATGGAGAGGTTTTCAACGTTGTCTTTGCTGCCTGTCAGTGAGATTGTGAATGTTGGATCTATTTGCCTCTCTTTGAATTCGTTGATGAAACGGAACTTGAACTGATAGTGATGAACTGTGGAAAGGAGGAAACCATTGGCTGAAAATATGCACCTGCCTTTACTGGCTGTCTTCTTTCTCCCTACTCCAAGGGCAAACTTGGGCTGCTAGGGGAGCTGCAAGGCCATTTCCCCAAAACCACCTCTCAGTCAGATGGGGGACGGCAGGGTTTAATTCTGCTGGTGCTGCTTCACCAGTGAGTTTCCTGTGGGGAATGTGCTGACAGTGCAGACACCCCTCCTCTCTCCCCTCCAACCAACTTTGACCAGTGGGTAGGACTGCCGAACTATCAGTTGCCTGATGTCCATCATGATGTCAGATGCTTAGCAGCTGGGGCTGGGGCCGCCCACCTGTCATAGTCTGCCTATGGTGTGGGAGGAGATAAAATCTGGTCTGCTGGGCCACAAAGGTTGCCCACCCCTGTCCCATTGCAAATGCAACATGGTGTTTGAATCCTTAGCTCAAAATTCAGATCCATAAAATGGTATAAAATGAAATGCAGTGGTTCTCCCATAAAATAATTCAGTTTGTTTGCTTCATCTAATGCAACTTTCCACAACGTGTTGCCCTTCAGATGTTGTAAGACACTAGATTATGCCATCTATCATCCTAAAGGGTCATCCTTTAAGGGTCAACATGGCAGGGTACCTGCTTAGGGGCAACAGCCCAGTCAGGTGCCCATTCATGACCCCCTCCATGTACTGGTTCCTCCTCACCACTGTTGCAACTGGCTGGCTGGCTTGCACTCTGGCACACAAGGCCATGTTGGCCTTCAATGGCACTGGCTGGTTTGAAGACACAGGCAGTAACAAAGATGGTGCAGAGGAGCAACTGCAGTAGCCGGCAACAATGGTAGCAAGTGGGTAAACATACTGAGAAAAGGGGAACATTCAGAATGTCTTTCCCAAAGACCCCCCTCCCCAAAAAGAAACCCGGAAGCCAGCATTGACCATGATGCTCTTGTTTCCAGGGCAAGGGGAACTCCTCATTGGATTCAGCCTTGAATCCCTGATTGCTTTAATCATTTGCAAAATGCATCCATGTTCTGGCGTGTGGTTTTGTTGTTCCTATCTGGCATTCTCACATGATCACTGCAGTGTTTTGAGGAAAGTCATACCAGATCATTTGACAGGCCCCGGAATAATAGCTGCACTGTTGTTCTCCATTGCCTACGATGAAAGGCTGCTCTTGTTCCATGCCTTGACCTTTTGGATAACTTGACATTCTCAAAATGTCTTATTTCAATGGCGGCGGCACCAGCCCCAGCAAGCGGATCTCAGTGGTGGATGCCGAGTGGGGGAAGAGCAGTGCTGGGCCTCAGGGGAGGGAGGGTCTCGCTTCCGCCACTCCCTCCCCGGCCAGGTCTGAGCTGTGAGTCATGAAGTCACACTGCATTCAAATGTCATGTTTTTCGCTCATTAGTTCAGGAAACCTTTGGCAACTTGCTAGCTTTTAACTTCAGGGTGCAACCTGGGGATAATAATTTTGACCCACCTTACATGGATGATGCAAGGATGACCAAGATCATTTCTCCTTTACATCTGCAGGTGAGGCAGTGGAAGTGCTGGACCAGTGTCTTGCCTGGGTAATGGAATGGATGAGAGCCAACAAACTGAAGCTCAATCAGATAAAACTGAGGCACTGTTAGTGGGTGGTTCCCAAGACCAGATGGCTGGGAGATTTCCTGCTCTTGATGGGGTTACACTTCCTCTGAAGGAGCAGGTTCGTAGCTTGGGGGTCCTCGTGGATCCTTTGCTGCCGCTCAAGGCTCAGGTTGCCTCAGTGGCTCAGAGTGCCTTCCATCAGCTTCGGGTGGTGGCCCAGCTACGCCCCTATCTGGACAGGGATAGCCTAACAACTGTTGCCTGTGCTCTGGTAATTCAATGTTAGATTACCGCAATGTGTTATACGTAGGGCTGCCTCTGAAGATGGTTCAGAAACTTCAGCTGGTGCAGAATTCAACAGCCAGGTTGCTCACTGGTGCAAGACGGTTTGAGAGTATTACACTGATCCTGGTTCAACTGCTCTGGCTACCAATTAGTTTCTGGGCCCAATTCAAAGTGCTGGTTTTGACCTATAAAGCCTTAAAATGGCTCAGGACTGCAATACCTCAAGGACCGCCTCTTTCCATATGAACCTACCTGGACCCTGAGATTATTTTCTTCATGTGCCACCTCTTCAAGAGGTCCTGGGTGGCAACACAAGAATTGGCCTTCTCTGCAGTGGCTCCCTGCTGTGGAAGGCTCTCCTCAGGGAAGCTCGCCGGGTGTCTTCATTATACACCTTTAGCCGCCAGGCAAAAATGTTCCTTTTTAACCAGGCCTTTTGGTTGATCCAATTTACATAATATGCCCTTTTAAAATGTGTTTTTCGGGGCGGGGGGCTATAGGTTGTTGTTTTTATTTTTATTAGGTGTTTTGTGGTTTTATATCGTGATTTTATATCTTTGATTTTGTGGTTTTATATTTTGAGACCCCTGGGTATAGGGTGGTATATAAATTCAAATGATGATGATGTTTAGGAGCACTTGGAACAGTCTGAAATGCCATGTACAGTGGTACCTCGGGTTAAGAACTTAACTGTTCTTAACCTGAAGCACCACTTTAGCTAATGGGGCCTCCTGCTGCCACCGCGCTGCTACTGTGAGATTTCTGTTCTAACCCTGAAGCAAAGTTCTTAACCCGAGGTAATACTTCTGGGTTAGCGGAGTCTGTAACCTGAAGTGTATGTAACCTGAAGTGTATGTAACCCAAGGTACCACTGTAAATGCAAACTAGCATGATTGATTAGAACCAGAAATTATTTCTGCTGCCATTGTTGCAAGCCCAGGAATGTCCACCTCGCTCATGCTCCTCCCTGACCTTTCAGATCTGCGGATTGAGCATTGCTTTGTGTCTCCTCCTTTGCTCAGTTCAGCCCAGCGGGGCCCTGACACCACGCAGGAGGGACTTTTCAGTGGAAGTACTTCTTCATGCAGTGCAGAGTTAAAAGTGTGGAGCTCACTCCCATGGGAAACATCAATGGCCACCAACTTGGATGGCTTTAAAGTAGACAAATTTATGGTTATTGATGGCTACTAGCCATGATGGTTATGCTTTGCCTCCAGTCAGAGGAAGCAATTGCTTTTGAACGCCAGTAGCTGGAAACCACAGGAGGGGGGAGTGACTCCTGCGCTCAGGTCTTGCTTACTGGTTTCCCACAAACATCTGGGTGGCCCCTGTGAGGAGAAGATGCTGGACTAGATGGGATACTGGCCTGATCCATCAGGCTCTCCTTATCTTCAGCAAGGGCACAGCAATGGTGGAAGCTGCTCTTTTGGGTGAAAACGCAAGCCTGGCTGCTGAGCGTCTTCTGTAACAAAGTCAAGCCTTTCATAGTTCAGAATTTAGAATTACCGTTTGGGACGGGTTGACTCCACTCCGTCTCTTTAGTACGAGGTTGTTATTGAAAATAATGTTCATTGGCAATTAGTAGTCTGTTTTTCAAAAAAGTAATTTAAATACTTACCTGCTTTTATTGTGGATTGGACAACTATATGTTGTTGTCCCCCTTTACAAGTACTTTGAGTAAAATGTTGGATAGAATTTATCTAATAACCAACAATGTTATTGAAGAAAAGACTTGCATGACTAGTAGGCTGTGTTCTGCTTGGGAGTCACAGAGTTTTGTAAGCCTCAGTTTGGAAGGCAGTTGAGCAGTTAGAGGCAGGAGGGCGGGGGGGCAGGGAATACACCCTACCCCCCACCCATGGGAGAGACAATAAGTGTGGGATTGGTTTTAATGGGTAGGAGAGGATATATTAATTGCAATTTATCTCCCCAGGCACCCACATGTGTGGGTTGAACAGAGTTTCAAAATCCCATCATTGACAGCAAAAATAAAAGCATAGGAATTAGGCTATAAAGCCTTCTTTTGGACAGGTCCAGCTATGAAGTAAGCTGACTCTCCCTTCCTTACCCCACTTAACTAAGAACCAGGCAGCAACTTGTAAAGCAAGTTTAAAAATTTACTTACTTTATAATCATGCGTTGGTTCACAGCAACAGTAGCAGTAAAAACTATTCAGGCAAAATCTTTATATTTACAGTATAACCAGCTTCAGGCATCTGCTTGAAGCTGGAGCAAACAGAGGCATGTCTGCATCCATGGCTTGTCAAAGGGAGAGAGAAAGGAACAGGGAGCACTGTATGTTCCTTCCTCTCCAGGAGAGGAGGGGAAATGACGTCACCCAGAGCCCTCTCAGCCAACTGTATTTCTATGGCCCACCTATCAGCAATACAGCTCTGTGGACTTATCCCCTTCTCATACTAACTAGCAAGGATATGCACTTGTTAGCTTTTGCTGCTAATCTCCCACAATAAGCCACAATCTCACCTTGAAAATGCCCAAACTCTCCAGCTGCCTATTTGCACTCTGAAAACAATGCCAATGTGAGTGACTATTTGTCTGCAGACAAATTCCAAATAAAATCTGGAGTGCCATTGAAGGAGGAGGTCATTTGTGGCCCTCTCTGGGCAAATACACTGGCATGGCCTGTTTTTTTGTGTGTGTCAAATTCATCAGAACCACTGAGTAATGGAAGCCTGCAGATCTGACAATCCTCCCTGCGTTTTTCTCAACCTGTCCCCACCCCTGCCCCTTCC
Source organism: Podarcis pityusensis (assembly GCF_964106645.2). Lineage (NCBI taxonomy): Eukaryota > Metazoa > Chordata > Lepidosauria > Squamata > Lacertidae > Podarcis > Podarcis pityusensis. Next base: position 48,329,069 of record NC_138039.1, on the reverse strand, counting down.
CATACTGAGATATAACACCTGGCAAGTCTGTCTCCAGCCAGAGGCCCAGGAAGGGGTGGTTCTTCATATCAGGGCTGCCAAACTCAGGTTCCACCCTCACCATGGGAGTAGCCAAGGGGGGGGGGGGTTGGGGAGGGGCAGCTGCTCCCCCTAAATCAATAAAAATACAAAGCTAGCTAACTGAGGTTCTGCCCCACAACAAAAGCCCTCCCCCCAAATCCTGGCTACGCCTATGATCCTCACTCAGAGACACACCTAAATTCACATGTTGTGTAAGCACAGATAGACGTTGCCTGCCTTGGCTTCCCAGGAGACAAGGCTGCAATCTCTTGCTCCCTCCTCATCTGCTCACACCAACCTTTGAAAGGCATCTGGGCTCGCGTCTTCAGGAACAGCCGCCGGCTGCCAGGGACCCTCTCCTTCCGAATATGGTAGCCCAGGATGTTGCACCTCTTTGCCCTGCAGCTGAGGCACCGGCCCTTGTCAAAGGTCTGCATGTCTTTGCACCAGTAGCCCTTGATATGCTGGTTGTTGTGCCACAGGGAGTCGATGAAGAGGTGGACGGACCTTTCGTGCGCACACTTCACGGTCTGAGCCAGACCTGCACAAAAACAGGGCAGCAGGACCAAGCGCTTCCGCGATCTCTTGTTCACAGGGAATGGAAAGAGCTCCCAACCTGGTCTCTTCTCCCCCAGCACTCTGCTGCCATGTCCCTCTTCTGACAAGCCCCCTCCTACCAGCACCAATCTGAAGGACAGAGCCAGCTATCTACATCCCAGGGATGAGAACAAACCACCCGCTGCTACTCTTGAATCATTCCGTCAGAAGAGCCAGGAGACAGACTGCAAGGAAGATGAAGACAGGACCCGATTTCAGCAATCTTTTATGATATGGCGCCCTGTGGGAAGCCAAAATTTGGCATTCCCAAATGAATCCTCTCAATTATGGATTGCCTCAAATTTGCACCCCCCTCAGGGAACCACCTGCACCACCCTAAATCTGGCACTGATGAAGAGGAAGGGCTACTTGAGGAACCTCAGAACTTTTGCCTGCAGGGAGAACTTCCCTGCGACCCCATCTGCTTGGGAAGGGCAGCAGCAAGGCAGAGGCTCTCTCATGCCAAGCAACAGGGGCAGCAGCCAGAAGTGCAGTCCTCTCCCTCTCTTTGCATCTTGGGAAATGCCGGGCTCTAATGGCAGAGGCAGAAAAATCCAGGAAGATGGGGGGCAGCTGGTTGGCAGGCTGTGTTCTGTTTGTGGGCCACAAGACATACAAGACTGAGTGAGGGGAACAGCAGGAGAGAAGGCAATAGGAATTGGGGACAGGAGTGCTACTGGGACATTGCCACTATGGGGATCCTTAAGCTCTTTCAGCTGATGCTTAGAAGCACTAAGGACAACCCATCCTGTTCTCTTGCTTGCGCCTCCCCAAGCACATCCGCCTATAAACTTTGGAATTCAATCCATTTCACTCAAGAGAAGGGAAGGGGCTCTTTCGCACATTTTGCATGAAGGGGGCTCTGTTCCTCAACAGTGTCAGCGACATTAAAACTGTCAGCCTTTAATATAATAATAATAATAATAATAATAATAATAATAATTAATAATAATAATAATAATAATAATATATTATTGATACCCCACCCATCTGGCTGAGTTTCCCCAGCCACTCTGCGCGGCTCCCAATCAAGTGTTAAAAACAGTACAGCATTAAATATTAAAAACTTCCCTGAACAGGGCTGCCTTCAGATGTCTTTTAAAAAGAAGATAGCTGCTTATTTCCTTCACATCTGAAGGGAGGGCGTTCCACAGGGCGGGCGCCACTACCGAGAAGGCCCTCTGTCAGGTTCCCTTTAAGGGGCCACAAGACTCATTGTTGGTTTTACTGCACCAGACTATAACAATCATTTCCTTCAAAGCTGTGGAAATATCACATGCACAGATCCTGTGGGAGAAGATTTTGCCTAAAGGTGTGTATGGGATGCAACAGTACATTATGGGGTGGGGAGGAGGAGTGCTGAAAGTGTGGGGTGGCAGGCACACTTGTGGGCCTCACCCTGCAGAGCCCCTACATTACCACACCTCCTTCTCTCTTCCTGGTTGGCCTCTGTGAGAACAGGATGCTGAGGGAGATGTGCCATTAACTTGATCCAGCCGGGCGCTTCTTACATTTGTTATGTTCCTTACCTGTAATTCCATACTGCACGATGTGATTATAGACATGCATGATGTGGCATCCAGGCTGAAAAGTCCCTCCATTCGGGTAGAAGTCAAAGTGAGCAACAGGCTGCTTGATGCCAACGCTGAGGCCCATTTGCTGCTGGGTGAAGGTGTGGATGGCATCGACAAAGTCTGCATCATCTGGGGATAAGCGGTCTGTTGGGGACATGCCTTCAAAGAGAGGGCCAGCCGGGTCAAGCCCTGTAGGAAATGCAAACCAGGGCTTGTGATGATGGCACCATCTCCAGACTGTGCCTTTACATGATGTAAAGTTCAATGCCTCCAAGAGGGGGAGGGTAGGGGGAATGGAGGTGGTGGGTCATAGCTCAGTGATAGAGTGTGTGCTTTGCCTGCAGAATTCACACCACATTTTTGTAATTGCAAGTTGTTATAAACTGTTTTGAACATTGTGCTTTAATGTTGTAGCACGCCCTGGGATCTTGGGGTGAAAGGCAGGCAATAAATAATAATTATTCTAATGATAACACTTAGGGAACAGGGCAAAGGTGGTGTGGGATTCTGCAAAGTTTCAGTAAAAGTGTGGGGAGGAGAGCAATGTTAGCCCTTGATTTCTCCGAGGTGGAAAATCTCAAATGGCTCCATCTTTCCAAGCCTCAGCCTGGAAATGATGTTCATGGGAGCTGAGCAAAAGTTCCTCTGCTGAAGACCCTCCTCAAGTTTTGCTTCTGCCTCACCTTTAGAACAAAGCACCACCACTTCTGGCCTGGGAGCAGCGCTGGCTCTTGGCTTACCAAAATCAAGCAGGTGGAGCAGGGGCAGTGGGGTAACCAGACCGTCCCCTACTTTTGCTCTGTCTTTTCCATCCCCTCAACCTTTCATTGTTGCTCCTCCTCATGTTTTTGGAAGGCGTCTCTTTGACACAGAAAACACACAGCAGCCTATTGTGTAACTGGGTTCAAAGAAGGGGGTAGGTAGCCATGCAAGATGTGGAGATAGGTTGCTATGAATGAAGCTATTCAAGGCAGCATTCCTTTTGCAAGAGGTCTCCTTTGCACTAATTCCTCCTAAGCAGGAATGCTGCACTGTTCTAGACTTCCTGGAAGCATTTGGAATATGATTATTTAATTGCAGAAATGGTGGGGCCTGCTTCACAGTCTATGACTGGAAGCCTGTTGGGCTTGGACCCTTTTTACACACCAGGCCCAAGATAGAACCCAGCACTTTTTCACCTTTGATGCAAGCACTGTTTGCATGTGGCTTACTCACTTGAAGGCCCCTATTTCTCAGTCCCATGAAATCTACGGGAATTATGTCAGACCCTACAATGAGCGTCATGAGAGCTCTCATTAATGTGACCACACACAATAGGAGCAACTTCAACAAACGCACATCAGAAGGCAAGGCAACCATTGTTCTGGGTGCAATTAGTTCTAAGCACTGAGGTTTTCTTGTAGCTGCCAAATATGAGCAAATGCTACAGAGATGCTTTCTAGAAAGATTATCCTGCTCAGCCCAGGACCAACACCACAGGCACAGAAGAGTGAGGTTATCACCCCTCTACTATTGTCCATTGCTGCAGTGTCCTTTCTTTTGGCAGTTCAGAATTAACTGGTGACAGCAAAAACTGAAAAGTTTTTAGGGGGGGGCAACTAGAATAAGATCTGTCATTTGATTATTGATCTAAACCCCCAAAATTTATTTTATATACAGTAGTTAAGTTTTTACCTTTATCTTCTGTACATTGTATCTTATTTTATTGCTATGGCTGGTGGCTGACGCAAAGAAAGATTATTCTGATTCTGATTCACAGGCACTGTTGAATGAAGCAAAATGATTTTTGTTCCCAAACATGTAAACTATCCCTTAAAATAGGAAGCGTATGGCAGAAAACCTACCGTATTTTTTGCTCTATAGGACGCACTTTTCCCCCTCCAAAAATTAAGGGGAAATGTGTGTTGATCCTATGGAGCGAATGCAGGCTCCTTGGCTTCAGTGATAGCAACGCGAAGCCTCTGAAGTGCAGAGGGAGTGCTCCCTCCGCGCTCCGGAGGCTTTGCGTTGCTTTCGCTGAAGCCTGGAGAGTGAGAGGGGTCGGTATGCACCAACCCCTCTCGCTCTCCAGGCTTCAGGGATAGCCGCCTGAAGCCTGAAGCCTCTGGAGCGCAGTGGGAACTCCTGCTGTGCTCCGAAGGCTTGGGGATAGGCGCCTGAAGCTTCCAGAGCGCAGCAGGAGCTCCCGCTGTGCTCTGGAGGCTTCGGGTTGCCTTCACTGAAGCCTGGAGAGCGAGAGGGGTCGGTGCACACCGATCCCTCTTGCTCTCCAGGCTTCGCTTCGCTGGAGAGGTGCTGCACAGTTTTCCCTCTCTGCACAGCGCCCCTTCAGTGAAGCGGGAGGAGAAATGGAAGGGGCTCCATTTCTCCTGCCGCTTTGCTGAAGGGGCGCTGAGCAGAGAGGGGGAGATTTTTTCCCCCCTGTTCTCCCCCTCTAAAACAAGGTGCGTCCTATGGTCGGGTGCATCCTATAGAGCGAAAAATACGGTAATTAATATTATTAGCTGATAACTGATTTTATAACTGATTTTGCATATACCGGTAGGTGTGTGTGTGGGGTGTGTGTTGAAATTATCCTACTGTATTAAAGTAAACTATACATTCATTACTCACTTTTTCTACTGAACGGGGTATGGGGATGTCCCCTCACCCCAGAAGAGAATGCAGCCTGGAAAAAGTTATCCGCCTCGGTTTTGACTGAGGGGTTTAAGACAGGAAGCTGCCTTATATGGAGTCAGACCACTGGTCTATCTAGCTCAGCTGTGTCTACACAGACTGGCAGCAGCCCTCCAGGATTCTGGGCAGGGTTCTCTCACAGCCCTGCCTGGAGATGCTGTCAGGGATGGTACCCAGGGCCTTCTGCACACAAAGCAGCTGTTCTACTGCTGAGCTACAATGGCCCTTCCCCCAAGGGATGCTTTGCGGGATTTTTCTTCTTACCTGTAATTCTGCCAATCTTCCTTGCACCCCTAATGTAGCTGCCGGCAAAGCCAGAGACGTGAGCGCCAAGGCTGTACCCAATCAGGTGAGCATTGCCTCTGGAGAACTGGACAGATTCCTGGAAGATACCCGGCAGCCATGTAAGTGCAGGCAAAGTGTGGGGCATGCATTGTTGTTGCAGGCTCAGCCTGGGGCTGGCGCAAGACATTTGGGTGCCCGAGATGGGAATCCAACTGACCTCAGTCCCTCCCACTAATGAGCATGAGGCACAACTTGGTGGGAAGTTCTCTTGTGCAAGCCCCATTGGAACAGTACAGTTGTGCTCTTGCATTGCTCCCATTCATTTCAATGGGGTTTGCCCAGGAGAACCTCCCAATTGGATTCTAGAATCTCAGCTGTTCCTCCAAGGCTATTTGATCCTCACAATGACCCTAGAAGGCAGGTGTGAGTGACTGGCTCAGGGTCACACAGGGTGCTTCATGGCTGAGTGGGGATGATGACGATGGTTAATTGCACTTAGAATCATAGAATTGGAAGGGACCACAAGGGCCATCTTGTCCACTGCAGTAATCTTTTGACCTGTGCTCAAACCCACGGCCCTGAGTTTAAGAGTCTCCTGCTCTACTGACCAAGATAGTTGCATTTACTTTTTCGCAATATAATATGCTTATAATATGCAACTTGCAATATGATTTGAACCTGGGTTTCCCCAGTCTGCATGTGACACTCTCATTCAGCCTTCCCAACCTGCTGTCCTCCAGATGTTGCTGATTTACCCATTGGTCCTGCTGCCTGTGGCTGATGGGACTTGCTGGACTTCAACGTCACGCGGAGAGCTCCAAGTTGGGCAAGTCTGCTCCAGTCAGCATATCAAACTGGATTGTACCCCGTGGCCCGAATCCATCTGGCTTCCTTGCAGGTGGAATGTTGCCCCAACTCCCTCAATTTACCTTATCATGCACCCACTCTGGTCTAGGAAGCTGTTTCTACAGTTTTTGGACGACATTCAGAATTACCGTAATTTAAACTCTGAGATTCAGAGAGGCTGCACTCAAGGAAAGCCCTGCTTGATCAGTCTGCTGGGCCACGTAGTCTAGCATCTCACATCCCACTGTGGCCAGAGCCGCCTGGGAAACCCACAAATGGAGTTTGAAGTCAGACGCACACACACACTCCAGCTCTTGCTCTCAAACAGCTGATATTCAGAGGCAGACAGTCTCTGTAAGTAGAGTCTTGATTTAGCTCTCATGCCTTATAGCTCCTGGTGGACCAGGAATATAACTTGTCCTTCTTAAAAGCTCTATAAGCTAGTGGTCATCACCATCACCACATCATGTGTCAGTTAATTCCACAAGTTAGCAGCGCATCACCTGCTGCCTGCTTAATCCCACGCTGTAGGAAAGAAATCACAGGGAGTTGCTTGTTTTACTTTTCGAATAATGCAGGAACTCTGTTCCTTATTACCATGGCAGAAAAACTGTGTTTAAAAATGTATTTCTTTAGACTCAGATATGCAGAATGTTGATATGTTTTTAAATCTGTTTTTAGTTTATGATTGACTTTAATTATTTTGTTAAATGTTTTAAATAGTTGTTTTTGTCACTTATTATTTTATTAGTTTATTCTTTTTGTAAACTGCTTTGAGTTGGGTTTGTTTTGTTTACAATCAAGTGGTGTATAAATTTTATGAAACTAATGAGAAACACATAAATGATAAATAAAAGGGATTGCTTTGCAGACGTGAAAATTGTCATGCTTGTTCATTTCACCCTTTGCTTCAAGCAATGCTCTACCTTCCCCTGAGACACTGGCACATTGCAAGTGCCGCATCCTCGTCCGAAATGTAAGATGCCTCCACTGCACCTGACTTGACAGAATGACAGGCTATAGAGAGTTGATATGAATACAAGCCTGTGGGGTCAAAATTGGCCGGGGGCACTCTACTCTCCCTAATCAACACTGAATACACTTTACTTCCTTGTTTAAATTCTGCCACCACAATGGAGAGGATCACTCCCCCTTCTAGGCTAATGCTCTCTTTGCAGTATCTTCAGAAGACCGTATGGTTGCAGCTGGTGATTAGTAGGAAAACCCTAGTGCAACTTTTGAGGCCTCATCCACACTTCTGCTTGTCCTGTGCTTAGGAAACCTGGATCCAAACTATTTTCGATTTGCCCCACTGCTTTCGCTATGGAAACCCACTTTTTACCATGGAATTGGAGCAAATGTGAATCCGTAGAAAACCTGGTTGACATCTGCTCCAATTTTGTGGTAAATAGGGGAAGTTGGTGGGACAAGCAGGAGTGTGGATGAGCCCTGAGAAGAGAGCCTTCCTCCATCCCTGCCCTGATGGTACAGCTCACTGCATGTAGAAAATTAGCACAGTCAAGTGAGGACTGAAGTAGGAGCCAGTGTGGTGTAGTGGTTAAGAGTGGTGGAGTCATAATCTGGTGAACCGGGTTTGCTTCCCCGCTCCTCCACATGCAGCTGCTGGGTGACCTTGGACTAGTCACATTTCTCTGAAGTCTCTCAGCCTCACTCACCTCACAGAGTATTTGTTGTGGGGGGGGTGGTGGAAGGGAAAGGAGATTGTTAGCTGCTCTAAGACTCCTTAAGGGGAGTGAAAGGTGGGATATCCATTCCAAACTTCTTCTTCTCCTTCTTCTCCTTCTTCTCCTTCTTCTGTCTCCCTGTCATGCTCGGGTTTTTTTCAGGCAGAGAGTTTGAAAAATGGCATTGCCCATCTGCTGCCTCAAGGTGGTAGAGTCTATACCGGGCTTTCTCAACCTCGGCCCTCCAGATGTTTTTTGGCCTACAATTCCCATGATCCATAGCTAGCAGGACCAGTGGTCAGGGATGATGGGAACTGTAGTCTCAAAACAACTGGAGGAGTGAGGTTGAGGAAGCCTGGTCTATACCATCACATCAGGACTTTACCACCTCTTGCGTAGACCAGACCAACAAAGGCAGTAGCAGCAAGGCAGAGGATCTGTTGCCAGTGGTCTGCTCTGCAGGGTTGGTGCTGGGAAAGTGGTACCTCTACACCAGCCCATAGCTATAAGTGGCCAGCATAAGACAGATTTACAAATTTTAAGTTGGAGGAGCTGGGGTGGTAGGGAAGAGGCATTAAACACACACTTCATACTGTCTCCTCTCTCTGAGTATGCTTACCTCCAGCCATTCCAGGAATCGAGCAATTTCTTGGCCAACATCTCGGGTGTTCTGCACTGCAATGGGGTAGTGCGCATGCGCAAGGGCCAGCCAGTCAGTGATGATCACGTTTGTTTGTGTCAGCTGGGATTTCAGGGCTTCGGCCAGCTTCCAAATCCAGCCTTCTAGCCTTCCATCCACCTGCCGTCATGGGAGAAAACCAAGTCTGTAAAATTCATGAACCCCTGTCATGAAGTAGTGAGCCTGTGAGCAAGTACCACTGGGTGGAGCCCCTCAGGCAGGTGGTAACAATTAGTCCCCAAAGTGGGAGCATGTGATGGGCCTGGCTGGTTGCCAGAATTCCCCAGCCCCTATAAATCTCTGAGTTAACCTGCTGGAGGAGAGAGAGAGAACACGCCATGTATTAGACTTGCTGGTTGATGTTCTGTAGCTGGTGCCAGAGAAGAAACCAATAAAGCCCGATAACTCGTTTGGTGCCTGCATGTGATTGATTAGTAGCTTGGAGGGAGGACTTGGGAAAGAGACTCCCTCCTTGATAAGCCCAAGCAAGGGCAGGCCTGGAGAATTGCTCACAGCCAGCTGACAGCCAGGCCACCAACTCCTTCCAAACCCCAATGGTGTGCCTTGGGTGATTGCTTCCTAATGGCCAAAGACAGCCTGTCACATCCTTGATTTGGGGCTCCAGTTTTGCCCATCTGCTGTAGCATGAACAATTCCCAGGACAGAATTTTTATATTTTTGACATCTGTATGGTGACATGCTTATATTTACTCTCACACACCCTTATTTCAGTGGAAAGGAGTATAGGTCTGCATGTGAGGCCAACTGAAAGTAATAGCATCTTAGTGTTGTTTTTAAAAGGTGTATGGTTAAGACCATGACTAAATAGATTCTCCTCATCCTTTTGGGGTGAGTGAATATAATATATTGTTATAGGTTTGAGGGGGCGGCCTGGGACCCCCCCCCCAAACCCTAGAAATTAATAAATGGTAGGATTTTGATTATTTGGAGTATTGAAAGGAAGACTGCAGGCCGGTGGAAAAATACAAGCTAAGCTACATTTCCAAGCCAGGGCCTCACCTGGGATAGAGGTGTTAACATGACAAAAGGTCTGATGGGCCTGGGCAGAAAGAAGGTTACTAGGTTAACTGGGTGTGAAGTGACGGGAAATGACAGTCTTCAGCAAGGTGCGCTGGGAAGCAGAAGGGAGAGAACAAAGGGAGAGATCCATCTTGGGCAGGTTGGCTGAAGGCTGGCTGGGAGAGATGCCTTGCACTCCAGTGCTGCACTACTGTGGGGAACACATTCCAGCCTTGCAAAGCAACGTGGTAAAATCCTGAAATGGGAGAAGGGGCTGTGCCAGTGCAGTGTAGGTTTGAATGCCCCTTTGTTACGCCCCTCCCTCCCACCCCCCAACAACCTCTCTCCATGTAGAAAATTAGCACAGCAGAGTGAGGAAGGAACCTTTCTCCCTGATATGCTTGTCTTTTCTGGTAGGGAGTTTGAAAAATGGCAATGCCCACCTGCAGCCTCTAGATGGTACAGCCCATAACATTGTGCCAGGACTCTACCACCTCCTCCACAGATCAGGCCAATGAACAACCTTTGAGAAAAAAATGAAGTGGGGGGACCCTGTATGAGGCCAGATTTATCTAGATATCAAAGTTCAGCTGAGCAACATCCCTGGATAAGAAAGAAAAAGTGCTGTGAAGTTCATTACCGACCATCCGTGGACTATCATCACCAAAGGAAGAGAGGCATTGAAACGGCATTTTTCAAGAGTATAGAACTGGTTAAATTCGATCAGGCAGCCTTCTTCAATGGTATTTGAGTAGAGCAGGAACTTTGTTTCAGAGCGGGAATGACTGGTCCTTCGGATTGGCAGCAGTTGTGGCCCTGCAAAGAGATGTTTCAGAAATTTATCGGGGTTTTCTTCCATAAAGTTTATACACCACTTGATTATAAACAAAAAACTAAAAACTCAAAGTGGTTTACAAAAAAGATAAAACAATAAACAAGGTAAAGAAAAAAACAATGAAAGACTTTCAAATAGTATGATACATTGGGCAAAATATATTGGTCGTAATATTCAGTTAGAAGATTGGGGGAAATTATGGAAGGCTGGGATAAACTTTACAGCATGCAGTTTACTTAAAGAGAATGTAATGAAAATGATGTATAGATGGTGTATAACGCCAGTGAAATTAGCAAAAATGTATAAAACAAATAATCAATGTTGGAAATATAAAGAAAAAGATGGTAGTTTTTATCGTATGTGGTGGGAATGTAAGAAAGTAAAGGCATTCAGGGAAATTATATATAATGAACTTTAAAAAAGGTTGAAATATGGCTTCCTCCGCTTTCCTTTCCTTTGCGCTGAGCAAAATTATCCCATTTCTGAAAAATGCATGGGGAAAGGGTCCAGTTGTCGTTCTCTCTTTCGGCCTTGGTTTTATGGCTTTGGTGTCACTGTGGGTCAGTCCCTTAACAAAATACAGCGCCATGATGACCCAGGCTGTACCATATACATATCCAGTTCCAGGGATGATGGCAATATGCCAGATATTCCCTCCCACCCTTGTGACAAGGAAGGACCAAGTCTTGAATGGCTAAAGAACTTCTGAGACGGGCCCTTGTGGTGAACAGGGCTAGAGAACCAACACTGAAGGGGCAACCCCGGCCTGCACTGCTCTCTGCTCTTTTGTGTACATGTGTAACATAATAAACTTGCTAACTTAAAAGCAAAAAAATAAAAATAAATAAATAAATAAAGTATACACATATACATTTGTCAAAAAACCAGAAGCCTTCCTATTAGGAATTGTAGGTAGAGAAATACACAGGCAGGATAAGACATTATTTTTATATGTTATAACTGCAGAGAGAATATTATTAGCTCAACGATGGAAGCAAGAAGAGATACCATCGAAAGAAGAGTGGCAGATGAAATTACCGTATTTTTTGCACCATAACACTCACTTTTTTCCTCCTAGAAAGTAAGGGGAAATGTCTGTGCGTGTTATGGAGGGAATGCCTACGGGTGGCGGGGGGATCTGCTGCAGTCGTGAGCAGAGGATCCATGGTTCCCCTTCCTTCCCTCCTCCGTGGCTCGCTTTGAAACAGCAAAGCGGGAGAAGAGCCACTGAGTGGGGAGGAGAGAGGGACAGAGAGCCTGCTTCTTTAATAGGAGCAAAGCGGGAGAGGAGAGGAGCCGCTTACACGAGTGTAAGCGGCTCCTGTCCGGTTGGTTACTTTAAAGCAAGCAGGCTCTCTGTCCCTCTCTCCTCCCCACTCAGCTCGCTACATAGCAGCAAAGTTTTTCAGCTCGCTAAGCCGGGGATGAGCGGGGAGGAGAGAGAAAAGCAGAGCCTGCTTGCTTTAAAGGAGCAAAGCAGGAGGGGAGGGGAGCCGCTTACACTGTCCGGTTGGCTCCTTTAAAGCAAGCAGGCTCTCTGTCCCTCTCTCCTCCCCACTCAGCTTGCTAAATAGCAGCAAAGTTTTTCAGCTCGCTAAGCCGGGGATGAGCGGGGAGAAGCAGAGCCTGCTTGCTTTAAAGGAGCAAAGCGGGAGAGGAGAGGAGCCTTCTCCTCTTATACCCCTCTTCTTCATTATTAGCAGCATCCTTCTCCACCCACCCCACACGTGTTCCTTGTCCCTTGAGTGCTTTTCCTTCCCTCCCCACTTAAAACGTGGTTACAAAGCATGGATCCACATGGATCCTCAGGATTTTTGCATTGGGCTACCCCAAACTCACCGTCAGATCACATGTCTGTGGCCACAGCATGAACCACAAAAATCATACATCCACTGTTTCGTTTAGAATATTTTTTTCCTTGTATTCCTCCTCTAAAAACTATGTGCGTATTATGGTTGGGTGCGTGTTATAGAGCGAAAAATACGGTAATGGACTATGCCGAATTGGCGAAATTGACTGGGAAAATTCGGAACTAGCAGGACCAGAGTTTCTTGAAAGACTGGAAAAAAATTATGTTGTACCTGAAAGACAACTGTAAACAACTGACATTGCTAATAGGGTTACAAGAAGTTTTGTAGGCTTAAATTATCATTTGTTACTAAATGTAATTTACAAATTGTTTATTTAGGATTATGCTGGAGGAGACTCTTGAGAGTCCCATGGACTGCAAGAAGATCAAACCTCTCCATTCTTAGGGAAATCAGCCCTGAGGGCTCACTGGAAGGACAGACCCTGAAGCTGAGGCTCCAAGACTTTGGCCACCTCATGAGAAGAGAAGACTCCCTGGAAAAGACCCTGATGTTGGGAAAGAATGGAGGGCACAAGGAGAAGGGGGCAACAGAGGACAAGATGGTTGGACAGTGTTCTCGAAGCTACAAACATGAGTTTGACCAAACTGCGGGAGGCGGTGGAAGACAGAAGTGCCTGGCGTGCTCTGGTCCATGGGGTCACGAAGAGTCGGACACGACTAAACAACAACAAAATGATTTAATAGTAATATTAATAAGAATAAAATGCATACTAGAGATTAAGTTGGAAAACCATTAGTCAAGGATGAGGGAAGTTCCAGGCTTACACAGCCAAATGTTTGTTTATTCTATTTACAAAATTGATGTTATGATGGAAAATATTTGGAAAAACCAATAAAAATTATTATAAAAAAAGACTTTCAAAAAGTTAAAGTAACAGTAAACTAAAAACAGATTAAAACTTGCCTCAATTTTCTAAATATCTGGGTAGGCTTGTCTAAACAAAAATATTTTTAGCAGACGCTGAAAATGGTACAGTGAAGGTACCTGATATCAATAGGCAGGGAGTTCCAAAGGGCAGGTGCTGTCACACTAAAAGATGGAGTAGAAATGTGGAATGGGTTTTATGTGGCACCTGTAACAGTGCCGGTTCTGCCGACTGAAGCAATCAGGTGGGTGTTAATGGGATCAGGTGATCTCATAGTCACCCCTCTGATGAGTTTTGTTTGGTGGATCAGGCGCATTCTGCTTTTTCCCCAGGAAAGGCCTCAGGGACTATGGAACAGGGTGGAAGGAGATCCTGCAAACCTATCAAGTTGTTATTTTTGAAAAGAGATGGCTGCCTGCTTAACAGGTCTTGTTCCAACGTTCTAGAGAGCATTTTGGTTGCCAACTTCATTCTAATAGGGCTCCTTTGTTGTTAAAGGCACTTTTCCTCAACAAGGGGACAAAGAGAATGGGGAAACTGGCTGACACTGTGAAAGGACTCCTGGTGGCCAGGAAAAAAGGCTGGTGCTCACCATGAGAGAACTTTGTTGCTTATGCTGGATCTCTCATTGAGTGGGTCAAAAAGTTAAAAAACACACACACTTGGGGTAGTGACAGAGGATGAGACCCCCTTTAGCTGCCTTCATTGGCCATGCAAGTATGTTATGAGTGCCTTCTACTAAGCATGTTGCTGCATCATCTGTGAAGGACAAGAAACAGAACCTCTGGTGACACTAACCATTTTCTTTCTGTTTGGCAATTTTGCCACAATTCAAATATGGGGGAGAAATTTGGTTTTGTGTGCATTTTAATGTGAACCCCCACCCCCTGCCACACTTCCTAAAAAAACCAAATGGTGCTCTGCCAAGTGGCAGCTACCCTGCAGAATTTGTTCATCCAACCAAAGAATGTGTATCTTAAACGGAAGCATGCCTAAAAGTGTACAGGTATTTGGGAACATAAAAAGGCATTGCCTTCGGGGAATTGGTTTGTAGAAATATTTATGGTAGGCAAAATTGCATATAAAATGTGTCTATTAGAATAAATGTACCCGAAATGCTAACTTAAAAAAATAAATTGGAAGCTGATACAAAAATGTGGTGAACTGAAGATTGGAAACCCAAATCCATAGTGTCATCGATCTCTAGTCTCAGAACCAGATTCATAGAATCATAGAATCATAGAGTTGGAAGAGACCACAAGGGCCATCGAGTCCAACCCCCTGCCAAGCAGGAAACACCATCAGAGCACTCCTGACATATGGTTGTCAAGCCTCTGCTTAAAGACCTCCAAAGAAGGAGACTCCACCACACTCCTTGGCAGCAAACGTCTAATTCATTTGCTGGAGCTTGAACTGGTTTTCCTGAACTGTGTACTTCCTCTGTTCATCCCTGTTAATTTCTACAGCATTAATGTGACTTGCATCCTGATATAACTTTAACAAGACTTTATCTGCCACCAAGCACCACAACACTAACTAATCACATTAAGCAAAAAGGCAAGCTGTGAGCCGTAAATGTCAGAACAAAGCCATTCTTTTCATCACTTTAATTAAAAAAGAAATTCTTAGCTAGGATTACACTTATTAATGTTAAGTATCACTTATTCAAGGAGAACCACTTTCACCCAGCAACCTCTTGCTGGTGCAGGCTCTCCATACCCACAGAGAACCAGCCCCACACCTGCAAAAGCTCCCTTTCCCTCTCTCAGCTCCATATGTGCAAAGCCTTCCAACCTCATGTTTCAGAGGAAGGAGACTCCTCCTCACACAAGAGTTCCACGTGTCCATCAGAGCACAGGTGAAGAGCAGGCCTTTCCTGTGACTTTCCTCTACTCTTTTCTGTTGGGGCTGAGCACAGGAGATGCCAGATTCTGAAGAAGGAACCTGTAAAGCAGGGCTGGGGAAGTTGAGGGGTGGGCTGACAGGAATGGACTCCAACTCCCACCTTTCCTTACTGGCCGTGCAGGCTGGGTCTGGAAGGACCCCACAGGTGAGTGTGGGTGACTTTCAGAAAGACTTGGCCGTGGCTAATTCAGCTGCTAGAAATATATTAAAAAATAAAAAATTTGTCCAGTAGCACCTTAGAGACCAACTAAGGAAGTCACCAGACCCTTATATATAGTGGGAGGGTGGGATGGGGTTTTTCTCAGGAGGGTAGTAGGAGATGGGTGATTGACTCACTGGGTATGGTAAACCTGTTGATGAATGTTAAAGACTGCAATTAGTACTACAGGAAAAAGCAAGGGATAGTATGCAGATGATTAGCATATGTAATGAGACAGGAATCCTATATCTCTATTAAGACCAGGTCTCTCCATAGTTTTCAGTTTAGTGATGCTGTAATTCAGCAACTTCTCTTTCAAGTCTGTTTCTGAAATTCTTTTGTAATAAGACAGCTGCTTTGAGATCCTGCATTGAATGTCCAGGGAGACTGAAGTGTTCTCCTACTGGCTTCTCTGTCTTGTGATTCCTGATGTCAGATTTATTTCCATTTATCCTTTGGCATAGGGTTTGGCCTGTTTGTCCAATACAGAGAGCTGAAGGGCATTGCTGGCATTTGATGGCATGCACAATGTTAGAATGTCAGCCGCTGGAGTTTTGGAGTTCCCTCTCTGATTTCTACAGATGCTGGTAGTCATCACGAGACTTTGTTTTCCCTCCACACTCCTGTTTCTCCCTCTGCACTGTGATGTCACAGCAAGGTAAAAGTAAAGGTAAAGGTAAAGGGACCCCGGACCATTAGGTCCAGTCGTGGCCGACTCTGGGGTTGCGGCGCTCATCTCGCTTTACTGGTCATGTGGCCAGCATGACTAAGCCGTTTCTGGCGAACCAGAGCAGCGCACGGAAACGCCGTTTACCTTCCCGCCGGAGCAATACCTATTTACAGTGGTACCTCAGGTTAAGTACTTAATTCGTTCTGGAGGTCCGTTGTTAACCTGAAACTGCTCTTAACCTGAAGCACCACTTTAGCTAATGGGGCCTCCTGCTGCTGCCACGCCGCCTTCTGTTCTTATCCTGAAGCAAAGTTCTTAACCTGAAGCACTATTTCTGGGTTAGCGGAGTATGTAACCTGAAGCATATGTAACCTGAAGCGTATGTAACCCGAGGTACCACTGTATCTACTTGCACTTGGATGTGCTTTCGAACTGCTAGGTTGGCAGGAGCAGGGACTGAGCAACAGGAGTTCACCCTGTTGTGGGGATTCGAACCGCCGACCTTCTGATCGGCAGGTCCTGGGCTCTGTGGTTTAACCCACAGCGCCACCCGTGTCCCATAACAGCAAGGTAATCTTGTGCAAATACCAACAACAAAAAATGATGAAAAAGACCTCAATTCAGCATCATCTCTGCATTGCAGAGTTAAAGAAAGGAGCAGCGGACCACTAGGAATGTGTCTTTTGAAATGGGGAGGGGGGTGGAGCCAGAAAGATGCTGCTTCTCTCCCCACTGCCAGCCTGCAAGAAAATATTGGAATATTCCTGGCATAGAAAAACGATTAAAGTGTCAGTACCTTGGAGCCAAGCCTAGGTCTGCATCTCAAAGCTGAGCTTTGTGCACAAGGATCAACTGAGCTGCCGGCCTGGTGTCACACAGGGGCTTCTGCTGAGCCAGTCCAGCCAGACGGGAGGTTTCAGAACCATTCTTTCGATTTTAATAATTGTTTTAATAGTGGGTGATTTTTATTGGCTTTGTGGATTTTCTTTACTCCCTAAAATAAACTGCTTTGAAGAAAAACAGAGTAAAGCACTAGAAAGGTTTTAAAACAAATGATCCCAGGTCATTGTTGTGGAAGAATGGAATGGACTCTGTGCTGGGCCTCGGCGGTTGGTGGAGTGGGATTGGGGCTGCAGAACAACATACAGTTAAAAAGTTGGGAAAAACTCTGGAAAGAAGGAATAAAATTTATAGCGTGCAATGCCTTAAAAGAGAATGTGATGAAAATGATGTACAGATGGTATATTACACCACTGAAATTAGCTAAAATGTATAAAACAAGTAATGAATGTTGGAAATGTAAAGAAAAGGAAGGATCATTTTATCACATGTGGTGGGAATGTCAGAAAGTGAAAAGCTTCTGGGAAATGATATATAATGAGATGAAAAAGATGCTTAAATATACATTTATTTAAAAAACCCCAGAAGCATTTCTACTTGGCATTGTAAGTGAGGACATTAATAGACAGGACAATAAACTGTTTTTATATGCAACAATGGCAGCAAGAGTATTGTTGGCACAGAAATGGAAACAAGAAGAACTGCTGACGAAAGAAGAATGCCAGACAAAATTAATGGACTGTGCAGAATTGGATAAGATGACAGGAAGGATTCGAAACCTGCGGGATCAGAGTAAATATATGAACTATTTGAAAAGCAATTGTAATCAACAAATTACGCTAGTAGGATTGCAAGAAATTTTGTAAGGAGGATTATGCGAAATATTGCCGAGAAAACTATGATAAGAATTATTAGTGAAGGAGTATTAAATGTAATGCTGAAAATAATGAAATGCAGATTAAGTGATAAAGACTGAAAAATCTTCAGATGCAGTTGATGGAAGTCCAAAACACTGTATAAGATAAGAAAGTATGTTATATGATTTGTGGAAATTATTTGTAAAAATCAATAAAAATATTTTTTTTTTTAAAGGGAATGGGGCTGTAGAGGTGCACAAAGCAGCCCACAGAAATGGGCTGTGATTTGTCTGAGAGGAAGCCGGGCAGCATGTGGCTGGGAAAGACTCACTCCAGTTTTGTGATGTGTCCATTGGCCCATATCTATCCCCTGAAGAGGTGAGAGTAAACTTGGAGGAACATTGGACATTATTATCCCAGGCCAGGCCACTGGTTCCTCTAGGTCAGGACTCTCTATGACTGGCAGTGGTTCCCTAGGGAGTCTTTCTTAGCCTTCTCTGGAAACGGCCCATCAGGGATTGAACCTTCTGCTTGCAAAGCAGCTGCTCTGTCATGGATCTGTGGACCCTTCCCAATGCACTCTCTTAGGCAATGGATGGTGTTGTCTTGCACACCATAATTCTATACGTATGCCAGTTTCCTTCCAAAGAACGCAAGGCAACCCCCTACCAGCTCTGGTGAGAAGCCAGGCTCCTGCCTCCATCATCCATCCCTAGACAGCAGCCGTTACCTCAGCTGGTCATTAGAAGAAACTGCAACTAAGAATTTATACAGTGGTACCTCGGGTTACATACGCTTCAGGTTACATACGCTTTAGGTTACAGACTCCGCTAACCCAGAATTAGTACCTCAGGTTAAGAACTTTGCCTCAGGATGAGAACAGAAATCGTGCTCCAGTGGTGCAGCGGCAGCAGGAGGCCCCATTAGCTAAAGTGGTACATCAGGTTAAGAACAGTTTCAGGTTAAGAACGGACCTCCGGAACGAATTAAGTACATAACCTGAGGTACCACTGTACATGTATTTGCTTATCTCCTTCTCCCACCTAATCTGTTTCCTTTTTATATCATGTCTCTTTAAACGGTAAGTCTGAGGGCAGGGACTGTCTTGCTTATAGAGCCGTTCCAGAGCTTTTTGGGGTGGGGTGGGGTGGGGCAAAGAGTTCGATAAATACACTTAAAACAGTGGCTTACTATGTAAGAAATGCAACACAAAAGGAGAAAGTGACAGGGAGGAAAGAGGTCTCATGGCCACTGCTCAAGACAGTTCAGAGAAGGGAGGGACCCAACGCCAGCTGGTCTCAGCCAAGCCGCTGGAGGGATGCCGCCGAGTGGAGGGAAACCCTTCTGAGAGCTCAGGAGCCTAAAGGTCCCTGCCATGGTGCCCATCTTTGGGATCAACTGCCCTCTTGCAAAGGGGTTTCCTGTGCCATCCTCAGCACTTCCCTCTCTGCCTTCTGTCTCACCTGCCCTGGAGTGGGCTGTGCAGAGAGAGCCCTGCAAATGCCAGTCTAGGCAGTGGCATCAGGTTGGTGATTCCTCTCCAGAGTCCAAGAGATGCAACAGCATTTCTTTGCATGGTAAGCTTAGGAACGATTAACGTGGAACAAATCAATGAACAATTGTAGCAGCAAATACGCAAAGCAAACATTCCACTCCATAGCCCAACCCAGCCCACTGCTGGTGCCTTGGCAACAGTGAATTTGTTGAATTAATGAGCGAATGACCATGAACTGTTGTGAGTTATGTGCCTCTTTCTGTCCCAGGTCTGTCAGAATCCACTTTCCCCTCTCCTTTCCTGCTTTAGTGGTCATTCATTTCTGTGGAGATGGGGTTGGCTGAGACAGAGTGGTTTTGATTTGAGTAGAGCTACTGAGTGGAAAGGACGCGGGTGGTTCTGTGGGTTAAACCACCGAGCCTCTTGGGCTTGCCGATTAGAAGGTTGACGGTTCGAATCCCCGTGACGGGGTGAGCTCCCATTGCTCGGTCCCTGCTCCTGCCAACCTAGACGTTCGAAAGCACGTCAAAGTGCAAGTAGATAAATAAGTACAGCTCCAGCGGGAAGGTAAACGGTGTTTCCGTGTGCTGCTCTGGTTCACCAGAAGCGGCTTAGTCATGCTGGCCACATGACCTGGAAGCTGTACGCCGGCTCCCTCGGCCAATAAAGCGAGATGAGCGCCGCAACCCCAGAGTCGGCCATGACGGGTCCTAATGGTCAGGGGTCGCCTTTACCCTTTACCGAGTGGAAGACCTTGCAGTTAGAAGGGGCCAGAGATATGCTGGCTCATTGTACCCTTCCTGGGCCAGGGCTTCTGGTTCACTATGGACATCTGGCACTTCAAATCCCCACATCCTGAGCAGGGAGCATCCAATGCTAGGATTTGGCAACATTAACCCCCTGCCGAGTTATAGGGCCTGGAGCGCCATGGCAGAGCCCCTGCTTTACATGGAGAAGATCCCAGGATCAGTCGCCAGGGACATCTCCCGGTAGGGCTGGGAGAGAATCCCATCTGAAATCCTGGAGAGCCACTGGGTAGACAACAGTGAACTAGATGGGCTCATGGTCTGACTCAGGATAGTGTATCTGTTTAAAACATGTGTGGCCCACTTCTCCCCTCAGAAAAGGAGCTGCTCAAAGCAGCTTACAAGCAAACAGCCAACATAAAAGCCACAGCGGTCTAATTATTACAACACAAATTAACAATACTAAAAACAGCAGCACGAGGAATCAATGCACTAAGAAGAAGCAGACCCAAAAGCTTGTTTAAAAAGGGACAGTTTGCATAGAACTATGATTCTGTGAAAACTGTCCCTTTTTAAACAAGCTTTTGAGTCTGCTGCTTCTTAGTGCATTGATTGCAGAGTTGGAAGGGATGCCAAGGCTCTGTTAGAATTCCTGCTCCATGATTGCAGTCATGATGCTAGAGAGAGAGGGAGCCA
Organism: Podarcis pityusensis; assembly: GCF_964106645.2. Classification (NCBI taxonomy): domain Eukaryota; kingdom Metazoa; phylum Chordata; class Lepidosauria; order Squamata; family Lacertidae; genus Podarcis; species Podarcis pityusensis. Next base: position 48,308,668 of record NC_138039.1, on the reverse strand, counting down.
TGTTGCAGTGCTCTGTGTGTGTTTATATGTAAATAAAGTAGATTAGCCAAAATGCTGAGTTGCTGGGGTTCTGTCACGCAAGCTGTGAAGACTCTGCAATCCCTAAGTGTGCCGGTGTCAGTTGGCATCGGTTGCTGTGATGTTCGGGCTGAAGAAAGCTTTTGAAGCTCCCGAATGATTGACCAGGAGGGAGAAAACATGCCAGCCGGGCATGTGTCTCTGCCAGGGTCCTACGTGAGTGTAGGCTTAACTCCTGACAGGCTCATCTAGTCCAAACCCCTCAATTGCCAGTTGAACAAAGATAAAAGAGGAGGAGCTCCCCATAGCTCTAGGAGCAGGGAGTTCCACAAAGAAAACCTTCCTGCATGTTGACACCAACCCTGCCTTTGAAAACAGAGTGAAACACTAACCTTAAAATATGCTGGGCAGATTTCACATGAGAGGAGATGGCCGTTCCAGGAGTGCTTTCCCAAACTATGAAGGGCAACCAGAATTACCCTTGGAAACAGACTAGGAGCTAGTGCAGCTGATACAGTCGAGGTGTCATGAATTGCAAAACAGCGGGGAGGAGGAAGAGGATCTTGGAGAGGGGTCTAGCCATGCCTGGGACACACCAGGACAGGCTGGGGATGGAGAAGGAGAGGTTGGCGTAGAAAGTACTCATGGGGCAATGGAGGGTGGCAAGGGCATGGAGGTCAGTGCACAGGAAGGAACCAGAGCAGTAGCACCCATCACCAGAGCTGAGGTGCTGTGTCTGCTCAACTTTCCCATGTTGGTTGGACCACAGCTTGGGTGTTCCAGGGGGCTCTTTGGTAGCTGCAGAGGTGGGAACCTGAACATTGGACTTTGGACTTGTTGGCCTGCCAGACTGCATGCTAGCATTTGTCATGGGATCGTGCACTCCCACTGGACTTGCCACCAGGTACCCTGTAGTTCAGGACAGAAGGGGCCCCATGAGGCAGGTTCACGTGTTCATATGTGTCAGAGTTGCTTCCAGATCCTAGCTCACAGAGGATCACGCTAGCCAGCGATCATTAAATAAAAGTCTTTATTGAGTTACAGTTTCCATTCTCAAGCTGCTGCGTGCAACCCTACGTCTAATGGTTAGATCGGCGAAGCTCCATCTGAGTCTCCGCCCCTTGTACACCAACTTAATATCCTAGCCTTGCTCCACCTTTTCCGCCTGACTGTTCTTCTCTGGGTCCCTCTGCCCCCCGGGGTCTCTTCCTTCCGGGATTCCTCTGACGCTGACCCCCCTGACTCTTATCCCTCCTTTCGGCGGGCTTTAGGACCTGGCTCCCTTTCCGGGCTGCCTACTGCGCCACCTTCCTGTGCATTTGAACTTGGCGCGCGCGCCCAACCTTCCACCTTCCGTCTGACCGTTTCTTCGCTCCCCGATGGAGGTGTGGCCACTCCTGACTCGTGCCCTCCCCCCTGTTGTGAGCTGCCAGCGCTTGATCCCTGGCGCCCTTCCTCTTCCCTGCTCTCTGGCGGTGACGCTGGTCCTGATTTCCAACTGCTCCCCTCTGAGTCCCCTCTGGCTCTATCTTCCTGGGGTGTCCCCCTAGGCTCCCCCCTTGCCCTGGCCACTGGTGCTCCTTTCTGTGAATCTTCTGATTCACTGGAAAGACTCGGAGATCTCGGGTCGTCGTCATCACTCATCTTTTCTTCTGCCTCCTCTCCCTCGCTCTCTGTTTCCTCCCTTGCCCTTGCCTCTGCTCCTGAACCCCTGACATCCATCCCCCCCTCGAAGCCCCCTCTTCCCCCCTCCCCTCCTTCCGGTGCGGGATCTGAGTGCTGCCGTGTCAGGGGGACGAATGTCGGATACAGTTCGCTTCCCGTGGCGGGCCGCCATCCGAAGTCTTCCGGTTCTTCCTCCCTGCTCTCATTGACGACGGTCACCTCCGCTTCCATCTCTGTGCCGCCGTGCTCGAAACCCGGGTCGTCCCCGAAAACGTCCATGTCCGTCTCTCCCTCGTTGCCTTCTGGAGACGTTGCTCGTCCTGGACCCTCCAGCCACCTTCTGCGGAACTGCTCCTCTGGTCGATCATCCCACCAATACGAGGGTTCTGAAGCAGATCCCGAGGGTGACCCCTCCGGGGAACGGGCGTCTCGTGTCGGTTCGTCGTCCGAGTCGAACCCCCGGAACGTGCTGGCTGAAAGCGTGGGCGTGAAAAGCCAGTCGTCGAAAAAGTCTGCTGGCATTGGCCTATGTGGGAAGAGGGCATGAAACTCTTCTTTGAGCAGAGGTTCGTCTAAAGCGTAGCCCGGCACCCAGCTGTTGGCACTGGCCGGGGTGCCCTCCTTGGCGAGAAGGTATTCTACCCCCTCTTCCCCCCATCTGGAGTCCAAAATCTCCGTGACTTCGTTGAAGCGCTCCTCCTGTGCCACTCCCCCTTGCCCGGTTCTCTCTCGGAGCGGACCCGGTGCCGTTCCTGGTTCCTGAAACCTGTGAGGTGCCTTGTAGGGAGTGAGCACCGATCTGTGGAACACCGGATGCATTCTGGAACCCTCCGGAAGAGCCAGCCTGAAAGCCACCGGGTTGACCTGTTCTTCGACTTGGTAGGGCCCCAGTTGTTTATGCCCTAGTTTCTTCTTCGCCAACGACCTGGCCGGCACTGCGTGGGCTGCTAACCAGACCCAGTCTCCCACATGGATCTCTTCGCCAACCCTTCTGTGTTTGTCCGCTTGTACCTTGTATGCGTGTTTAGCCAGCTCCAGGTGCCGCCGCAGCTGATCGTGGACCTCCTGCAACTCCGACGCGAACGCATCTGCTGTCTGCGGCTCCCCCTCCCCCATTCTTTCCAGTCCCGGGAAGGTTCTGGGGTGCCTCCCGTTGTTGGCGAAGAACGGCGTGACCCCCGTGGACACGTGCTTCGTGTTGTTGTAGGCGAACTCGGCGAGAGGCAGGTAATCCACCCACGTCGCAGGCTGTTGATTCGCATAACATCTCAGGTACTGCTGCATGATGGCATTGACCCGCTCCGCTTGCCCGTTGGTCTGCGGGTGTCTAGCCGACGCCAGGTTGATCTTGACGTTCAGGAAGCCCATCAGCCTCTGCCAGAAGTTCGAGATGAACTGTCGCCCTCGGTCGGACAGAATAGACCGCGGCAGACCGTGAACCTTGAACACGTGGTCTATGAACAGTTTGGCGGTTTGTTCCGCCGTGGCCACCTTCGCACACGGAATGAAATGTGCCATCTTGGAGAACAAGTCCACCACCACCAGCACAGCCGTCTTTCCCCTCGAGCTGGGCAGATCCGTGACAAAGTCCAGGGCCACTCTCTCCCATGGTTCGAACGGAGTTTGCAGCGGTTCCAGCAGTCCGGCCGGCGGTCTGTGCACTGGTTTGGCCCTCTGGCAGGTGTCACACCTCGCCACGTAGTCCGCGACTTCCCCTCTCATTCCGGGCCACCAGAAGTCTCTGGCTACTAATTCCACCGTCTTCTCCTTGCCAAAGTGCCCGGCAGTGGGCGCGTCGTGCAGCTGCTGCAGTACCTTGGCGCGAAGTTCGTCTCCCGGCACGTAGATGGCCCCTTTACGGATGAGCAAACCATCTCGCAGCTGGAACTCGTCGGTCGCTGCCGTGCCCCTGTGCACCTCTGCCATCTTTGCTTGCGCGAAGGAGTCATCCTGCAACGCTCGTCGCACCGCATCCAGGTCAACTGTTGCCGCCGCGCACGCCCACACTGTCGGTGCGAAGATGTGCATGGCGGCCGCTGGCGTTGCCTCCTCCAGATACTGTGGCTTACGGGAGAGAGCATCCGCCATGATGTTGGTGTCCCCCGGGACATACTCTATTCGGAAGTCGAAATTCGCAAAGAACTCAGCCCAACGTATCTGCCTCTGGTTCAGGAACTGTGCCGTGCGCCAGTGCTCTAGATTCTTGTGGTCCGTGCAGACCTGCACCGTGTGCTTGGCGCCGATCAGGAAGTGCCTCCACGCTTTGAACGCTGCATGAATGGCCAGCAACTCCCTGTCCCAGATGGTGTAGTTCTGTTCGGACTTGCTGAGCTTCCTTGAGTAAAATGCTCCCGGCCTCCAAGCCCCCTGCGGGTCTTTCTGCAGCAGGACTGCTCCCACGGCTCTGTCCGAAGCGTCTGTCTTCACCCTCATCGGCCTGCTGGGGTTGACATGAAGCAGCTGCTCTTCCGACGCGAAGAGACGCTTGAGTGCCTGAAAGGACTGCTCCGCCTGCTCTGTCCAGATGAACTTCTTTTTCTTGGAGCTGAGAGTGTCCGTGATGGCCGCTGTCTGCATCGCAAAGCCTTTGATAAACTTGCGATAGAAGTTCGCGAAGCCGACAAACCGTTGGACCTCCTTCCGGTTGCGTGGGCTTTTCCAATCCAACACTGCTCGGACCTTGGCGCTGTCCATGGCGAGCCCTTTATCAGACAACTTGTAGCCCAGGAAATCCACCTCCGTCACGTCGAATTGGCACTTCTCCAGCTTGGCGTAAAGCCTATGTTGCTGTAGCCTGCTCAGCACTTCCTTGACGTGTCTGTCATGCTCCTGCTGCGATTCCGAAAAGATCAGGATGTCATCCAAGAAACAGACGCACGTCTTGTAGAGGAGCCCTGCCAACACGTGATGCATGAAAGCTTGAAAAACGTGGGAGCCATTTTGCAATCCAAAAGGCATAACTCTATATTCGTAGGTGCCCAGGGGCGTGAACATGGCTGTCTTCCACTCATCTCCTTCCCGCATGCGAATGAGGTTGTATGCCCCTCGCAGGTCCAACTTGGTGAACACTCTGCCCTTCCGTACCTTTGCGAGGAGGTCGTCGATTCGGGGCATGGGGAAGTCCGATGGCTTGGTCACACTGTTCAAGATGCGATAGTCCACTACAAGTCTTTTTTGGGGCGTGTCCCGCTTCTTAACAAAGAATACCGGACTGCCCCCCGCTGCCTTGGACTCTCGGATGAAACCGCGCTCCAAATTATGATCTATGAACTCCTTGAGTTCCTGCAGTTCGTCCTCAGACATGGAATACAGCTTCCCTTTGGGCAGCGCCGCCCCCGGCAGCAGGTCAATTTTGCAGTCATATGGTCTGTGGGGGGGTAGCCTGTCTGCCTCCTTCTCGCAGAAAACCTCCAAAAATTCTGCGTACTTGTGGGGAACCGCTTGCAGCGTGCCTAGCTGCCGCTGTGACTCCTCTTCCTCTCCTTCCTGCCTGGGCACGATGCAGTGTTCAGCGCAAAAGGAAGAGCCGAAGGTCAGCTGCCTCTGGTACCAAGCCAGCGTCGGGCTGTGCTTGTCCAGCCAACTCATGCCCAATACAATGGGCGTGTCCGATAGTTGAGTGACATTGAAGCTGATGATTTCCCTGTGATTCCCAAGTCGCATCACCATTGGTGGCGTCTGCTTCACCACTTGCCCCCCTAGCAGCTCCCTGCCATCCACCGTGACAACCTGCAGGGGCAGCGTGGCAGGCAGCAACTGTATAGCGTGCCGGTCGACAAAGTCCTGCCCTATAAAGTCCGCATTGCTTCCGGAGTCAATGGTGATTGGCACGTCCATGGTGATTCCATTGGGCAGCTGGAGCGACGCGGTGAGCCTCACTACTGGTTTGGGCGGGAGGGGGTCCATGGGCTGTAAAATCTCTGGGGACTGCTTCACTGACACGTCTGGCTGGGCCCCAGTGCCTCTTCCTCCAACCAGACTCCGTCGTTTCCCTGCTGTGGTTGTCCTTGCTGCGTTGCTGCAGTTACCTTTGCTGAGGCTGCAGTGTGCTTGTGGAGCCTCTGGGGACACTCTTTCGCCATATGCTGTGGATCATCGCAGATGTAACACTTCCTGTTCCCTCTAGGAGGCTTCGCTTTCACTGCTGCCGGTGCTAGGGCTCTGGCTGCTGACTGAGCCCTTGCACCTCCAACCTCCATAGGTTCCGCTCCTCCTCCTGGCGGAGGCGTGGATTGCGCACGCGCTGCTTCTCTGGGAAGGAAGGAGGAGCCCCTGGCTGGTTCGCGCCCTCCACGTCCTTCGCCACTGCTCCACGGACGTTCTTCCAGCCGCACCCCCACCGCCAGCGCCCTCTGAACGATCTCCTGCGTGGTCCGGGGTCTCTCCCCCCTCGCAATTTCATCTTTAACCGAGCCGTACAATCCCTCCCAAAACAGGTCTCTTACAGGAGCCGAATCTCTGTCCCATTCCAGAGCACTGACCAAAGCGAAAAAGCGGGCATGGTACTGCCTTACGCTGGCCCTCCCTTGCTTCAGTCCATGTATCTGCTGCCGAGCAAGATCCACGTCAATGCTTGATAAAAAGCACCCATCCATCGCTTTAATAAAGGCATCCGCATTTTGGAGCGCCGGATCCTTATCTCTCCACAAATTGCGCAGCCATGCTTTAGCATCTCCATGCAAATGGGACATGATGAATCCCACCTTCTCTTGCTCATCTCTAAAGTCTTTGTTCAGCAGTTGCAGTGCACACATTACATCTGCTCTAAAGTTGGGGTACTGTTGCAAATTCCCATCGAAGTGAGAGACCAGACCGCCTGTTCGTCTCCCCAACCCAATCCCCTCCGGTTTGGGTGTCAGTTGCCCTTGCTTCGTAAGCACTTCCAACCTGACCTGGAGATCCCTGTAGGCGGCAGCTGCGTCCTCCTCCCTCTTCCTGGATGCAAGAGCCTCGGCATTCAGTCGCGACACTGCTTCTCTGAGTTCCGCTATCTGCTGTTCGGCCGTCATGTTGTCTGCCGTTCGTGAGCTCGCTAGTAGGCACCCGCTTTCTCTCCTCTCCGCGAGGCTGTAGATGCCCACAATTTATGAGATGGAGCTTACTGTCAGAGTTGCTTCCAGATCCTAGCTCACAGAGGATCACGCTAGCCAGCGATCATTAAATAAAAGTCTTTATTGAGTTACAGTTTCCATTCTCAAGCTGCTGCGTGCAACCCTACGTCTAATGGTTAGATCGGCGAAGCTCCATCTGAGTCTCCGCCCCTTGTACACCAACTTAATATCCTAGCCTTGCTCCACCTTTTCCGCCTGACTGTTCTTCTCTGGGTCCCTCTGCCCCCCGGGGTCTCTTCCTTCCGGGATTCCTCTGACGCTGACGCTGACCCCCCTGACTCTTCTCCCTCCTTTCGGCGGGCTTTAGGACCTGGCTCCCTTTCCGGGCTGCCTACTGCGCCACCTTCCTGTGCATTTGAACTTGGCGCGCGCGCCCAACCTTCCACCTTCCGTCTGACCGTTTCTTCGCTCCCCGATGGAGGTGCGGCCACTCCTGACTCGTGCCCTCCCCCCTGTTGTGAGCTGCCAGCGCTTGATCCCTGGCGCCCTTCCTCTTCCCTGCTCTCTGGCGGTGACGCTGGTCCTGATTTCCAACTGCTCCCCTCTGAGTCCCCTCTGGCTCTATCTTCCTGGGGTGTCCCCCTAGGCTCCCCCCTTGCCCTGGCCACTGGTGCTCCTTTCTGTGAATCTTCTGATTCACTGGAAAGACTCGGAGATCTCGGGTCGTCGTCATCACTCATCTTTTCTTCTGCCTCCTCTCCCTCGCTCTCTATTTCCTCCCTTGCCCTTGCCTCTGCTCCTGAACCCCTGACAATATGAAACACACCAGAGTTTTGGGGAGGGGCAGACAGAGCACCTCTTTTACAAGCAAAAGGCAGCATCTCCATTTAAAAAGGCACAGATACTATGCCATGGGGTCCTTGCCATGCTGGGTGTGAATCATCAATACCCCAACACAGGCTGCAATGGTACCACTTGAGCACATCCACACTGGGGATGGGGATTGCAGCAAAGAGCTCTCCTGTCTGTGGGGCAGGCACAGGCAGCACCATGGCAGGCCCCTCTGGGCCAGTTGGTGGGTGTTCTGCCTCTGATAAGGCCCCTTCCCACTTGCCCAGTTCCACAGCAGCTAGAGGCACAAGGTGCCACAAACGCTCCTTATGCCAATTTCCTCAATTACTGCTGAAAAATGTATTGTGTTTAAGGCCTGCTCTGAGGTACCTCATTTGGAATGTCTTCCATAAATTGTCCCATTTATTCACAAGCCCATTATGGTGCCATCTGAGAGTATGGCCTGCTCTAGATTAGATGTGCTACATTAATTTGCAAAAAGAAGCAGCAGTGAATCAGAGAGGGAAGATGCTCTGAGGTCAGTGCTGGGTTGTATTGTTTTATCCTGTGGTGTGACAATCCTAGGCAAGTTCTACATTAAACCAATATTTGACAGAAAACATTTGGCTCGTTTTGGCAAACTCAAAATGTAAAGGCCCTTTCAAGTAAAGAGAACTTACAGAGAGCTATGCTCAGTAATAATGATTAGCAAAACTTCTGCTCTGGATGTTTCATGAAAGCCTTACAGTGTGAGACCTTCATTTTAGCTGGGCAAGTATTGCTGCCATTTGTATGTGAAAAAAACTCATTTCTGGGGAAAAAAGCATTTCATTTGCTGTTATAGCTTAGGTCTCCATTTCTAATTAATGGGAGGGTTCATGGAGCTATGATGGGCACTCCCTTGCTTGCCAGTAGACTGCCCGGGACATTTCCCCCTGCCTAAAACCCACCAGCTTTTATCTTCGTTGAGCGAATTGTTGCCTGCTTTACAATCCACTCACTGTTCTCAAAAAATTCATCTGTATTATTACAGTTGTTCCTTGGAAGTCGAACAGAATCCGTTCCGGAAGTCCGCTCAACTTCCGAAATGTTTCACTTCCAAAGCGTGGCTTCTGATTGGCCGTAGGAAGCCAATCAGAAGCTGTGGAAGCCCCGTCGGACATTCAGCTTAGAAAAGAACATTTGGAAACTGGAGCACTCACTTCCGTTTTTTGATCGTTTGGGAGCTGGAACGTTTGACTCCCAAGCGTTCAGGAGCTGAGGTATGACTGTATTATTATTATTATTATTATTATTATTATTATTATTATTATTATTATTTCTTGTATCCCTTCCTCCCAAAGGAGCCCATGCAAATAAAATCAACAAAGAACAATAAAACCGCCAACATATAGTAAAATAACATACAGTAAAGCAATAATTGAACTGTAAGGCTGTGTATCCACTATTCATTTAAAGCACATTCAAAGCACCTCCCCCCCCCCACCCAAGAATTTGTTGTTTGTTAAGGGCTGCTGGGATGAACTGCAGCATCCAGAATTCTTTGAGGGGGGAAATGTACTTTGAAAGTACTTTGAAGGTACAGTGGACGCCTGGGTTGCGAACGTGATCCATGTGGGATGCACGTTCGCAACCTGTAGCGTTCACAACCTGCAGTGGCGCGCCTGTGTGGGTTGCGATTCGGCACTTCTGCGCATGCGCAAAGCATGATTTAATGCATGCACAACCCCCGAAACCAGGAAGTAATCCGTTCCGGTACTTCTGGGTTTCGGCGGGTCCGTAACCCAAAAAAACGCAACCTGAAGCGTCTGTAACCTGAGGTATGACTGTATAGACAACTGGGTCATGGAAGAGGTAGCAGAGTCTGAATTCTGTAAGGCCTTATGTTTAGTGATAGATGCCCAGCAAATCTTTTGGTATGGTCTTTAATCAGGTAAGTTGTATAGGAATTGAGAGACCAAAAACCTTTCCCGATCTCCGCCCAGCAGGGCCAGCTCACCAATGAGGCAAGGTGAGGTGATTGCCTCAGGTGGCAGGATCCACAGGGGCAGCAGATCTTCATATGCTGCCCCAGCCGTAGTAGCAGCAAGAGCTGTGCTCCTTGAAGACTGGATCTGCTAGCCTCTCAGCCGCCACTTCTCCAGCAGCCTTTTGGCAAATAGGAGGTGCTGCCACTCTCCTCCCCTTCCCTAGGTGGGGGCTGCCCTCTGGGGGTCTCCTGGGCTCTGCACCTGGCCAGCTGGAGTCACCACAAGCCCTCACCTTCTGTGATGGCCTTTGATTCCCAATTTCGTGGTTCACCTCAAAATGTCTTGAGGCAGCCCTGCCTCTCAGCATATGTCACTCTGCTTGGTAGGACCACCCCAGTAAGCACTTTCAGTTTAGTCCCTGAATTAAGGGGGATTTAAATACTTCCTTGCTGTGCAGAAGGAAGTGTGAAGTGCCTTGTATATCCAGGCTCTCATAGAGTCTCACCCACACAGTTTATTAGATCTGGAAGTTCGGGGCTCTCTATCAGATTCTCTTTTTATTTTTTTGTGTATATTAGGCTCCCAGGCCAGTTGGAACTTTCGTATTCCAGTTTTGTTAACCTAATATATTGCGAAGCCACACGATTTGCTACTAAATGCACTGAAATATGGGCCAAACAAGCAACGCAGGCACTGCCATTTCTGCAGATTGAAAGTTGGCTGCTTTCAGGATCAACGGCCTTTATTTTTAGCATCACATTCTCAACAGTGGCCGATTCTGGCGTCATAAAACTAAGAAGCAATGCAGTTCGTTTACCGCATCCCCCTTTTTTCACCCCTTTCTTTCTCATTCTGCTGCAATATTGTGAACTGCTCTGACAGCCTGTCTTTAATGTAATAAAGCAGAAGTATTTTTATTAGGTCTTTGGAATAAGCACACGGCATGCATATTTCATTGGGCTCCATTGCAATGCAGCCTCCAATCTAGGCAGCCAGAAGGTTGCGGCAAAAATGTCGAGGCAACCCTTTTTCATGATCCAAGGTTTTGAGGAGAATGCAAAACAGAGAAAGATGCTCAGCTTGGGCTCCTGAACATGTTGAGACCTCAGCAACAAACTGCAAGGGTGCCATTACATTGGAAAACATTACAAATGTGCAGGGTTTTGTGATATCTTAAAGATTAAATGAATTTACTGTTGTTTTTGTTATTAATTCTACTACAGTCGGATGTGTGAAGGTCTGTTCCTGGGTGCAGAATGGGGGCGGGGAAAGTAAATGGTGTGAGATTAGAGGGAAATGAAGTGCTATGGCGCCAGCAGGACAGGGCAGGGGTCAGCAAACTTTTTCAGCAGGGGGCCAGTCCACAGTCCTCCAGACCTTGTGGGGGGCCGGACTATATTTTGGGGAAAAAATGAATTCCTATGCCCCACAAATAACCCAGAGATACATTTGAAATAAAAGCACACATTCTACCCATGTAGAAACACCAGGCAGGCCCTACAAATAACCCAGAGATGCATTTAAATAAAAGGACACATTGTACTCATGTAAAAACACGCTGATTCACGGACTGTCTGTGGGCCAGATTTAGAAGGCGATTGGGCTGGATCCGGCCCCTGGGCCTTAGTTTGCCTACCCATGGGATAGAGTTTTGGGGAAGACACCAAGGGCCCTCACCAGCACAGGTATCAGAGGGCCCCCAAATGCAGCAGGGGTGTCTTACTAAATGCAAAAGTTAGTGAAATAATTACATTCCTATCTGAAGCAGCGGTGGTGTCACAGAGCGAGCTGGCAGTAAATTGCACCATTGAAAGTTGGAGTTAACTATTAGCAAAAACATGATCTTCACAGACTTGTCTGCGTGTCTAACCTAACAAGCACAGCTTACTCCATGAATCAGTTGTTGAGATAGAAAGTCCCTGCCTTGGCGCCTCCACACAGCCATCTAAGTCCCCTCCTCTCCAGGGCTTTCCCCAAGCAATCGAAGGCTGTGCCTGCATGAAGCCAACCTCTCCTCCGCTCTTTTCATGCCTTTTCTGGTTCTTAGACACTGGGGGGGGGGGAGCTTTTTGCAGCAGGAGAGGGAGACACCTGTGACTCTTTGCCAGCTGGACTCACCTCTGCCTCTGGGTCTCCCTCCTCCCACTTGCCTGCTTTGGCTTTTGGCCCTGATTCTGAACTTCTCTCTGCCATGTTGTTGTTGTTGTTGTTGTTTAGTCGTTTAGTCGTGTCCGACTCTTCGTGATCCTCTGGACCAGAGCACGCCAGGCACTTCTGTCTTTCACTGCCTCCCGCAGTTTGGTCAAACTCATGCTGGTAGCTTCGAGAACACTGTCCAACCATCTCGTCCTCTGTCGTCCCCTTCTCCTTGTGCCCTCCACCTTTCCCAACATCAGGGTCTTTTCCAGGGAGTCTTCTCTTCTCATGAGGTGGCCAAAGTATTGGAGCCTCAGCTTCACGATCTGTCCTTCCAGGGAGCACTCAGGGCTGATTTCCTTAAGAATAGATAGGTTTGATCTTCTTGCAGTCCATGGGACTCTCAAGAGTCTCCTCCAGCACCATAATTCAAAAGCATCAGTTCTTCCGCAACCAGTCTTCTTTATGGTCCAGCTGTCACTTCCATACATCACTACTGGGAAGCTCTCTGCCATAGACGCTCCCTGTTCACTATGCCCTGCTGCCTCTTCTCAGTCTTCTCCCTCTTCTCCCTCATTGTTTTCCCACCACCACTCCCCGTGCTCTGAGCCTTCTTCCCTTGGGGGTTCCTCAGCTGGTTCCTTCCACCATTCCTCTGCATCCAGCCAGTCCAAGACACCTAGGGGATCCCTCCAGATGTTGTTGGGCTCTGACTCCCATCATTCCTGACCACTGGACATGCTGGCTGGGGCTGAGGGAAGCGAGGGGATTGCCCCACAGATCCCCCATTCCTGGTCTCAAGAAGAGGGCTTGAAGTCCAGAGCCTAAATGCATTCCTGATGGAATGCAACTATCTCAGGGGTTCTTTTTGAAAAGTACCAGGCCTTTGAAGAAGTGGATTATAGCCAAAATCTGTTATAAACTGCTGGCCTTTTAAAGTGCCTCAAGACTCCTTTCTTGTTTTTGCAGCAACAGCTGCCACCTCTCTGGAAACTGTTATCAATGCACAGGCAGGTGCTTATTTACTGAACAGAGAGAGACCCAAAGGGTTTAAGGAGAGCAGGGGCCACTTTGAGAGGGAGGGAGAGAGAGAGGTGTGCTAGGGTTGCCATATTTTGAAGAGCAAAAAAGAGGAGACGTTTGCTGACTTCGACTTTTAACTATAGATCGCTATAACGACTCTCGTTTTACATACCCATGAAAAAGAGGGTGTGTCCTGCAAAAAGGGGACATATGGCAACTCTACAGGGATTCTGGAGTACCAAAAAGGCAAGGATGCCCAACCTGAGAAGGTGCCCAAGAGAATGGGATGTGCTTTGATTGTAACCCCTCTTCATCTGAGGCAATTGTCTCCGTTGTCTCCTGAATGAGGAGTTATTTTGTCATTTGGGAGCGGGGTAAATTGCAATTTGTTTATGCATAAAACGTACATTTCCCCCCAGCACCTTTTGAAACTCACCTTGTTTTGGTTTGAAATGGGGTCCTACCCTCTCCCCAAGTTATCCTGTGACAGATGCACAGGGGCTTGTTTTTAGTAGTGTTGTTGTTGTTGTTGTGTGGTGTAGTGGTTAAGAGCGATAGACTTGTAATCTGGGGAACCGGCTTCGCGTCTCCGCTCCTCCACATGCAGCTGCTGGGTGACCTTGGGCTAGTCACACTTCTTTGAAGTCTCTCAGCCCCACTCACCTCACAGAGTGTTTGTTGTGGGGGAGGAAGGGAAAGGAGAATGTTAGCCGCTTTGAGACTCCTGAAGGGGAGTGAAAGGCGGGATATCAAATCCAAACTCTTCTTCTTCTTCTTCTTCTTGTTATTATTTATTAAATTTGTATATTGCCCTATACCTGTAGATCTCAGGGTGGTTCACAACATAAAATTACAATACAAAAAAATATGGTTCTTGAGGCTAAGACAGGGTGGTGGGCAGTCATGGCCAAATCCTTCCCAAATAGGAGAGTCACTGTCTGTTATTGCTGTTTGATGGAAGTAATGGTCTGGATCAGGCAACTGAGGATCTATACCAGGCCTGGCCAATCCAGAGTCTTCATACTCCTGCCAATCGGAGGTCCTGATGTTGCACACTCCTGTTCTGTTCTGTGCCCAAAGGGGGTCCTGAGGCCTATAAGTAAAGTTCAGTCACAACCCGGGAAGACAACTGCAACCTTTCTTGATGTATAGGTGCAATTAATAACTGAAAGCTTTTAATTTACTACAGAGGGGAGGAGGAGGGAATAGTGCTCCAAAAGGACCTGGAACAATTACTATTAATCAAGGCAATTAATCAACTAACCTCTGCAGCGTTTGAGGGCACCCACTTCTCCTCAGTGCCTGATTTCCTTAGGTCCTTCTTACTCTTAGCTCTGCTGCCCACTTTCACTGGCCATGCTGGCTTTTATGCTTGCTGACCTCGCGAACACTTTCACTCTATTGGCACTTGTTGAAAGCTTGGAAGTTGCACAAGATGGGGAAGGCACGGAAGGCGCATTTCTGGATCTGCAGTCTGGAATGCGGACTGTGCCACAAGCAACATTCGTTTTAGAAGAGGATTGGGCAGACTTCTGGAAGTCAAGGCTATCAATGGCTACTAGCCATGATGGCGATGCGTCTAAAGCCCAGTTGCTGGAAGCCGCAGGAGGGAAGAGGGCTCTTCTGCTCAAATCCTGCTTGGGGGTTTCCCACAATCATCTTTTGGGCTGCTGTGAGAACAGGATGCTGGACTAGGTGGGCCACTGGCCTGATCCAGCAAACTCTTCATATGTTCTTATTGCTTGATACCCAAAATATTCCCCCCCCCTTTCCCTTTAGTTAGTTAAAACACTGAGAGGAAAAAACAATGCTGTCCAGGGTTGTAAAGACTGCGGAGAGAATAATTGGGTGCACTCTTCCCACCTTGGATCAAATCTATGCTTCCAGGTGCCATAAAAAAGCTGCAGAGATAGCGCAGGATAGTGCACACCCTGGAAATGATCTCTTTCAGCTTCTGCCTTCTGGAAGAAGGTACAGGGTTAATAAAGACTAGGACTAGCCGCCTGAGAAACAGTTTCTATCCAAATGCGATGGTATTCAGAGGTCTCCTGCCTTCAGTACTGGACGTAGTACATCGTCATCATGGCCAATAGCCATGGATAGCCTTATTGTACTCCATCACTTTGTTTAGCCTTAAAAAAGCCATCTGAGTGGCCCTCACCAGATCTTGTGGCAGCAAAGTCTCTCAATTAGATGCTGTGTTCACAGATATTCACAGATCATTGCATATCTGTATTTGCTTCTCATTTTTTTAAAGCCAGACAGTGACAAAGTTGCTCAATGATAAAGCCATTATGCAGTTGTAATAATACAATTGTTGATCAAAAACAGAGTAAAGTACCAACACAATGAGTATCACCGTATCTACAGTTCCCAAAAGCAAAAGAAAAGGAAACCAATTCTGAAGTCAAAGCATGTTTCTTAATAAACCCTTCCCTCAATTTTAGAGAACGTGTTAATTTTAATAATATCAGGATACTCGCGATGTTCCCTCTACATTCATCCAATATAAATGTTTTAAGTTTTTGTATCAAATTAGTATATATTTTATTGAATGACATTGTATACATTGCAGCAGCCTTTGGCTATAAGCAATAAACTTGACTGACTGACTGACTGACTCTACATTCATCACCCAGTGACAAATGTTTATGAATCGTGATTACCAACCTCTCTGCCACAATTAAATTCAACACAAAGGAATGCCATTCCTTTGTGGACAAGGCTTTTTGTTATTATTTAGAGTAACAGTTCGTGAGACAGTTGGTCTGTCTACTCCAGACATGATTGATATCACCCTTCTGACTTTACTCCAGTCTATAAATCACTCTGCACTTTCAGAACAAATGTATTTATCTTGTCACCATCTTCAGAGCTTATCTGAATTAGTACAGTAAAAGTTCTGAATTTTGGCTAGGATAGGACACCATCAAAACATCATTTTATCCTGCTTTTCTTTTAACACGACACAGTGTGGCATAGCAAAGTTCATGCGCCAAAGCTGTAGCCAAATATCACCTGATAAGCGTTCTTCAGACACACATATTCTGGAGCCAGTTAACAACCTAAGTATGCCTTAATAAGTTATCCTCTTTTGCTGTCCCTTCAAATTTTTAGAAATGTTTTTTAAAACAACCAGAAACCTTTACTAGCTGGTAACAAGACATGCCTTTACATCCTGGTAATTTTGATAATTGTCAAGGTGACAAATGCCTCCTTCAGAGGCCCCTGCTCCAAGTAGGGATTGCGGGGGGAGGCTGTGGGTTCCCAAATGTTGGACTCCACCCTCCTGTTATAGAGTTAAAGGTAAAGGGACCCCTGACCATTAGGTCCAGTTGTGGCCAACTCTGGGGTTGCGGCGCTCATCTCGCTTTATTGGCCGAGGGAGCCGGCATACAACTTCCAGGTCATGTGGCCAGCATCACTAAGCCGCTTCTGGCGAACCAGAGCAGCGCACGGAAACACCGTTTACCTTCCTGCCGGAGCAGTACCTATTTATCTACTTGTAGTTTGACGTGCTTTTGAACTGCTAGATTGGCAGGAGCAGGGACCGAGCAACGGGAGCTCACTCCGTCATGGGGATTCGAACCGCCAACCTTCTGATCGACAACCTAGGCTCTGTGGTTTAACCCACAGCGCCACCTGTGTCCCTTATAGAGTTATAGAGTTACGTGAGCGGAATTCCATTATCTTGACTTTGGGGACTTCCCATTCCCATTCAACAGTGCTATTTTTCTAGAAAAAGAGTTGCCGGAACTCACCATGAACGCCTCCCTTGTTCTCTTATAATGGCAATGGTGCCCAGCTGGGAGGTGCTGGTACTGAGTTTCTGGTGAGTTCCGGCTGAAAAAAAGCCCTGCCACTCAACCTGTAAATGTACAGTTGAACAAATTTTCCCCGTGAAGGGCAAAACTCAGTGGTTCTCTGTCTCTCCTTGGCTGAGCTGGAGAATGATTGGGACAGGTTTAAATAGTCATCATCTGAATGCTCACATGGATCCCTTTCTGCTGCTGAGGTCCTTTGAGTTAAATGCCCCAAGTTATATACTGGTGAGACCTGTGTTAGACATTTGGGAGCTGCTTCCGAGTTGCCTTCGAAGATCTGAGTGCATCTCTGCCGTTCCCTCACCTTGAGTGCCACTGCTCTGCAGGTGGAGATGCTCGTGGGTGTGCTAATTAGAGCTAATAATAACTCCCATGACCTGCCTTGGCACACAAATGCTTTTTTTTTTGCAGCCGGATGTCAGCCCTTCTGGGCTGGTCTGATGGGGTGGAGCACGTCACCCTACATGCCCAAGAACTGTACAAATTAGGGATAAAAATGGTCTTTAATCACAGGCTGGTCGGTGTCTCCACATTGCCTTGCCTAGATGCACAGGGAGAAGGATCTTCTGCAACTAAAACTCTTCCACCTAAAGCTTGGGTTTCTTTCTGTATGTGTTTTCAATCAGCTGGAATGAATAGTCATTGAGCGGGCCAGGAAATTCATTTCAGCAACTGTTCCAGGAAGGACACTGAGGTAAATTTTAAAACATTCATAGAATACTGTGCGTGTACAGGGTACAATCTGATTAGTGGCGTCTCTTTGAAGAAAAGGCTCCCCCGCCCCCCTCGTCCTTGCCCCCTAAGGTCACTAGGTGTGCCAGCCACAGGGTCAGATAGGAAATACAGTACAATAAATACAGCAGGGAACCACAATCACAAATCAGTAAAAATCCCTGAAATCTAGGTCAGAGAACCACAGTATTTCTCTAAACTGGAAACATATAATTGACAGCTCAGCACCATCTTGAAATGCCTGAGCCAACAAACTCTCTTAAAATATTTTGCAGCGTAATGGGAATTTTTTTTTTAGTGCTTTCCTGAACATTCTTTATTGCCAAATGAAAGCTGCAAATGGAAAAGATAAAAAACATGTAGGTGAAAGTTTCACTTTAATTGACCACAGAGGTATTAATAATTAGCATTTATGCAATACTCTCGGTTGTTTTGGATGCCTCATGCATAGTACCAGACTTCTTACAACAGCTTCATTTGAGGGGGTGTGTGCAGAGGGAGCGCTGCCAAGTCCCTCAAGGGAAGGGCCTATAGATTCATGGGAGAGCATATGCTCTGCAGGCAGAAGGTCTCAAGTTCAATTCCTGGCATAGCATCTCCAAATAAGGATGAAACCCTGGGGGAGATGCTGCCAGTTAGTGCTGACATTACTGAGCCGGGTGGGCCAAGGGTCTGACTCGGCATACTGCTGCTTCCTATTTATGTAGAACCATGAAGGACTAGAAGGGACGTGGGTTGCGCTGTGGGTTAAACCACAGAGCCTAGGACTTGCCGATCAGAAGGTCAGCGGTTCGAATCCCCGCGACGGGGTGAGCTCCCGTTGCTCGGTCCCTGCTCCTGCTAACCTAGCAGTTCAAAAGCATGTCAAAGTGCAAGTAGATAAATAGGTACCGCTCCGGCGGGAAGGTAAACAGCATTTCCGTGCACTGCTCTGGTTCTCCAGAAGCGGCTTAGTCATGTTGGCCACATGACCCGGAAGTTGTACACCAGCTCCCTCGGCCACTAAAGCGAGATGAGCGTCGCAACCCCAGAGTCATCCGCAACTGAACCTATTGGTTGGGGTCCCTTTACCTTTATGAGGACTAGAACCTTACTTTTTAGAGGAAAGGCCAATACCTCAGTGGTAGAACACTTTCTCTGCATGCAGAAATGCTCAAGTGCAATTTTTGGCATCTGCAGGTAAGGCTGGGAAAGATTTCCATTTGAAACCCTGGGGAGCTGCTGCAAGTCAGAATCAAGAGTACTGAGCTAGGATGGAGAGAAAACCAGAGCAACTTGGCCTGCCCTTGGGACCTTCTAGCAGCCCCACCAGGTCTGGGGGACATCAGCTGCCATTGGCCAAAAGGTTGGTGCTTTGAGCCCACTCAGCAGACTTGAACTCACTGCCCTTGAGTGGGGTGGGGGCCGCTGCTGGGAGGAGGCAGTAAACTTGCCCCCTCCTAATTGATCTTGAGGTCTAAGCCACTTTGTTTAAAATTTTGGGAAGCAGTTGAGCAAGCCCGGTACAAATTGGCAAGGCTGCCCCACCTAGGGAAAGCCACAGAGTTCGAATGATGAATATCTTTGACTCACAAAGGCATTGGCTTTTGGGGGTTGACCTTGGCATGCCTCACTGAACAAAAAACAAGATCAAGAATTACTTTCTCTCTCTCTCTGTTGTTGTTGTTGTTGTTGTTGTTGTTAATCAAATTTCCTGATTTGACTGGGACATCCTGGAATTACAGAAGCCATCCTGGCTTCTGATTAGATTCTGGGATGTCATATTCTGGCTTCAGTGAGGGCCTGGCCCCCAAAGATGTGTGTCCTGATTTTCCTCTGCAGCATGTTGGAGGGTATGATATAAAGTCGCCTTGGTACTCAGACATTTTGGCTCCCAAATGCTACGAACCCAGAAGTGAGTGTTCTGGTTTGCAAACGTTTTTTGGAAGCTGAATGTCTGTTTTGGTTGTTGGCATTGTTTCTGGGGCCAATCAGAAGCCTCACTTTGTTTTGTGAACGTTTTGGAAGTCGAACGGACTTCTGGAAAGGATTCTGTTCAACAACCAAGGTACGACTGTATTCCACAAGCCAACCAATTTTATTTTTAAAGCATGTCAGAAGAGAGGTTTCGAAATGTTTTAAATACAAAATTTAATAGAATTGGGAAATAATTGGTTCCATTTCCAAATTGCACTCAGCAACCAAAATCTCCCCTTTTGTCACTTGAGCCCTTTAGATTGAGCCCAGCCCACTGGGACAAGAGCAGCTGAGGACAAGGCTTCCCCACCCCCATGCATATGACCCCCCCCCCCAATCTCCAGTCATGGCTCCTTCACACACAGATTGTCAGAGCAGGGTGTGATCACACCTTGGGGAAAGTGCTTCACGCTATTGTGGGTAAGCGTGAATTGGTCCCATAATTCCCATTGGTATATATTTATATTTCTCTCTCCTGTGTTTTCCTTGATATAAACTGCGTGTTGTTAGCCCGGAGAATGAAAATATCCTCCAGCTTTCTGTGCTGTCAATCATTCTAGGAAATGGGCACACAATGTTCATTAAAAAACGTATTATTTCATCAAGGCAAGACATGGGAGCTGTAGACTGGAAATGCTGCTTGTACTGAGGTATCTTCATTCCTTTTTTTGCAGAGGGGGCAGGTTTTTTTTTTAATTTAAGCAGAGTTTGAGGCACCTGAGCCTGGAGCGTCACTGCTGGTGTGTTGATTGTTGGACATAAAGTTGCCTTCTACAGAGTCGAGGCTCGTCTACACTTCCATTTGTCTCATGATTGGCAGGCGCGGGTCAAAGAGATTTTTCTTTTGCCCCATCGCTTTCCCTGGGGAAACCCACTGCTTACTCCTGAATCAGAACAAATGCCCACTGGTCTTTCTGTAGATTGCCTGTTTATTCCAATTCAGCAGCAAATTGTGTGTTTTCCCAGGTATGTGGTGGGACAAAAGAAAAACCTCTCGCCCCCTGACTAAAAATCACAGGACAAAGGAAAGTGAAGGAGCCGTTAGCTTAGAGCCTAGGGAGGAGAAGCGGCAGATTTCCAGGCTTCCAGGCAGGAGTCCTTGCCAACCCTACCTGGAGACTGAGGTGGCCCAAAGGGGGACACTGATTAGTATGTACAGAAGGTATTTCAGAAACAATTACTCTGACTTGAATGGAGAAACAGCCTTTCTTACCCTAGTGGGAAAGGCTGTGACCAGGTGCTCACTCAGTCTGCAGCCCAACAGGTGCTGCTCACTGCGGTGAGGCCACTCTATGGCCCCTCCTGCTCCCCTTTCTTAGGGTTCCTTAGCTTTCAACTGGGCTTGGGCCAAACACGATGGAGGACTCCTTCAGCACAGAACCCACAGGCTGCACACTGACTTGGCACACGGAGGGGAATGAGGCCAAAATTTGACACTCCGGACCCAGCCTTCCCCAAGCTGTCTAAATGAGGAGCTAGGTTTGGGAAGGAAGGTGCAAGGTTCTGGCGGGGTCCTCAAACCCTCACACCTCCTTCCCAAAGCTCAGTGCTTCACTTACCCAGCTTTGGTTAGGCAGTGCAAGGGCTGGGTGGGGGGTGTTTCAAATGTTGCCAAGGGCTGTGTTTGGCTGCTCCCGCTCACAACCCCTCCCCTCTGGGAGAAGGAGAGGCCTTGTGGACATCCAATTAAGCTGAATGTTGGGAGATTCAGGCAGGGAAATGAAAGGACTTCTTCACGCAGCACGTTGTTAAACTATGGAACTCCTTCCCACAAGAGGCAGTGATGGCCACCATACAGACTGGATGACTGTAAAAGAAGATTGGACAAATTCATGGAGGAGGAGGGGGCTATCGATGGCTGCTAGCCATGATGGTTATGCTCTGCCGCCACAGGAGGGGAGAGTGATTCTTGTGCTCAGGTCCTGTTGCTGGTTTCCCACAGGCATCTGACTGGCTGTTGTGAGAACAGGACGCTGGACTAGATGGTTCCACTGGCCTGATCCTGTAGGCTCATGGTGCTCACCCACCTTAGAGGGTTGTCATGAGGATTACTGTGAAATAATGTGACAGAGCGTAACTATGTTAAAGAGCTGTTTGAAGGCAAAGTGTAATTACAGTGGTACCTCGGGTTAAGAACTTAATTTGTTCTGGAGCTCCGTTCTTAACCTGAAACTGTTCTTAACCTGAAGCACCACTTTAGCTAATGGAGCCTCCTGCTGCCGCTGCGCCGCTGGAGCATGATTTTTGTTCACATCCTGAAGCAAAGTTCTTAACCCGAGGTAATATTTCTGGGTTAGCGGAGTCTGTAACCTGAAGCTTATGTAACCTCTGGTTGTGAATTGGATCCATTCTGGAGGCCCGTTCGCATCATGAAAAGAGTGCAACCTGAAGTGCCGTATCTGTGCAGGTGCGTTGTGCGATTTGGAGCTTGTGCGCATGCACAAAGTTTGATTTAGCGCTTCTGCGCATGCGCGAGTGGCAAAACCGGGAAGTAACCTTTTCTGGCTCTTCCAGGTCGCTGCGGGACGTAATCTGAAAGAATGTAACATGAAGCAAACGTAACATGAGGTATGACTGCATTATGTATGAATTTTAAAGGATTTGGAATCTATATGTATCTGAGCCTTCTAAAACAGTGAGGTGAAAAAATGTATCTCCTCCTGGGGCTCTTAATAGTACAACCTTTGGAAAGGAAGCATAGCAAACACTTAGTTAAACATTAATGTATGACCTTTGGTGGTCCCCATCACCTCTCCTTACCCAAAGGTTAATTCCAGTTTATGCAGTCAGCTGAACTAAGTGTTAAAATGATGCATGGACTCAACCACTTCAGGCTTGCTGACAGTGTTGTATATCTGAAGAAAGGAAAGACGTCCCTGATGCATAGAAATTTAGCATGTGAAGGAGAAGAGCTCTGGGCTCATTATCTTCCATACATGCTGTTTTCTTGCGCTTGTGGGGCATCAAACATCTCAGCCCCACCAGCCCACAGTAGGCCTTCCAAGAAGACATTGGCACCCAGCTCCTCTGACTGTCTAAAATGGCCGTGAAGAGGTCAAAATTGTGTAATGGGCACAAAGAAGGGGGGCAGAATTGTGCCCACCCCTATCTGCCACACACTCATTGGTTCTGCAGACACAGCACATTCTCCACTTAGAAGTTCTGCCATTAGGCATTAGGAATCTGGAGCGTCATATTCTCTTGCAGGACACTGGAGGAGGGAACTGATGCCAGCAAGTGGAGGAAGGGGGAACAGCTTTCTGGACTTCTGCCTTGGAATCCCACAAGGCTGAGGAAGATGTGATCAAAGAGTTATCTTATTAATCAGAAAGCATCTTTGGACTATGGCCCAGGATCACCCTCTCTTGTCTGCTGCTTTCTTGTTCTGCGGTAGAGCTATGGTTCATCTACGTCTTAATTTAGGAGTCTTTATAAACGAGTGAAGCAAAAAAACACCTCCACCATGGAAGAAGATTTTTCTGTTTTTTACAGCATGCAATGTACTTCCATTAACTGTGAAATGTTTTGCATGGTTGATTATGGTGGTGGTTTCATTCAAAATACAAACATCTTGTTTATACCTGCAGAGTGAGGCTGATCAGTGGAACCAGCAGGGCTTCTTGTCAAGAACAAAACTGCACCTTTTAAGATCCTGGTGGGCAACCTGCCTTATTTTATGATTACCTTCAAGGGAATGGCACCTTTGGCAGGAAAAGGCCGCCCGCCCCTGTTTGGAGTGGAATGCCTTCACGAGTTAACTGGGGCCTGGGACTACTTGCATCAGCTATGACTCTTTCTCAGGCTTACTTCCCCATCTGTTAAATGAGCATAAAAGTAACATACCTCACCTAAAGTCTGTAAAACTATGCTGAAATCCTGAACCCAATTACCTGTGCCTCATTGAACTCCATTTAATTTATATTGGAGCAAATGTGCATTGGCAGCGGTGGAATTGGATACTATGGTGCCCTGTGAGGCCAAAATTTGGCAGCCTCACCCCAGCCCTTGTGCCTCCTTCCCAAAGCTGGAAAAGAACTAACTAGGCTTTGGGAAGGAGGAGGGAGGACTCCAGGACCGGAGGACCCTGTCCATGCCACCTTCCAAAGCCCAGTGCTTCGCTTATTAGGCTTTGAGAGGCCGCCCCCTTGGCTCAGTGCCCAGTAGTACAGTCTTTGTTCATAAGATGCAGCTGTCTCCCACTCTCTTGTCTTTAATGGTGCCCAGTTTTTGGTTCCTGTTGCTCAGCTTGTACTCTGGGAGGGCTGTTCCTGACTAGAAAGAGACACTCTCAGGCCTGGGGAAGATATTAATTCAAGGAGTGTACAGTACTTATTTACTGCTGGGTTGCTGTTAAATCCCTCTATTCATAATTAACTAGGGTGAAAACTTCACACACACATTTCTAGTGAGTATTTCTTATTTGCAGGTTTTGGAATAATTGAATTTAGAGCCTGAAGACCAAGGGAGAAATTAAGTCCCTCCATTCATAATTAACTAGGGGGGAATATTTCACACATTCTAGCTAGTATTTCTTGTTGGCAGAGTTTGGAATAATTGAATGGAGAGAGTCTGAGGCCCTGGGAGGGATGTGGTGGAGGTGAATGGCAAATTCAGCTCCGCTTAATTCAATCCATGTGTCCACCTTGTTTGTGAAAGAGGAAGAGGAGAAGGGAAGGACAGGATGTCAGGTTCTGGGAAATCTCATCCTTCCAATCTCAGCACATTCTCCTGCTACAAAAGGTTTAATGAAAACAAACCAGTCCTCATCTGGCCATAAACGGAGTCCCTGGAGTTATGACCAGAATGCGTTCATATTGAAAAGTCCTTTACAGTATGGCATGTTCAAGGGTTACATTAATCACAAAAGTCTGCTTAGGCTACTGCCCAGAGGGGTTCTCTCTGTCTGCTGTTTCCTGGTACTCCCACAGCGCACTATTCAGCTACTGTTCCAAAGGGGTTTCTTTTTTTTAGCGAGAGATACATAATGTAAAAAACAGCTGCACCTGTTGTTGTTTTAAAGACATGCAATGCCCTTCATTGCACCCTAATGCTGTTCAAGTAACTGGTAACTGTACCTGGGCCTTGGGTCTGCAGAAAACCTCCAGCCTTTGGCACATTTTGAAAAAAGGGATGGAAGATGGCAAAGAAACAGCTCCTTTTGCTTCACAGGACTCACGCCTGGCACTAAGCAAAAGATTCTTTTTTGAGTTTCTTAGGCTGTTTGCTTCCAGCATTCATATCTCCAAGTGCTGCTCTTTCTGTACCCAAAGCAACACTGTCCTATGGCTGAGCCACTTCTGGGGCCAAATGTCCCACCAGTCCATTGGATGGACTGTTGCTGTGGCCCTATTCTTCTTCCAGCTTGGAGTAGGAAAACACTGATTAGTTGCTTATCCACATCAGGCCCCGTCAGGAAATAGTTTACTCAGTGCCACTGGCAAATGGGTGGCCTTCACAAGGCAGCCTTGGCAAATGCCTGGAGCTGGGGCCTTCTGTCACTCTTGCCAGTGACTGCCATGAAAAACGTAATTATGCTGATTGGAAATGGTTGCAGGCAGAACTGCCTGGTGCCAAGTGTTTTCCCCGAGGCCCAGCCTAACCTTTGCCAAAGGCGTGGTTTCTCTCTTTCTGAAATGCTAAGGAAGGGGAGAGGATCCCCTTGGAGAAGCCATGTCGTGTCAACCATTTATTCATTTTGCACATTCAGCACCGGAAGACCAAGCTGCAAAAGCATCTCGCAATATACAGGGCAGTGGGGCGCAGAGAAAGCAGAATTCCAGTCTTGTGTTTCCTTCTGGCTGGCATTTCTCATTTGTTTTCTGTCGCCTGGAGGTGCTTTTTAGATAAGTGTTATCTGGTAAACAGCCCAAGTGAAAGCAGTTTGGCAAAGCGACAAAGAAACCCGAAAACGCGTGCATGTTTTTAAAACAAAGTCAGTGAAAATTTGGGTGCAATCTTATTGCACCCCCAATGTCTCCTGAACAAACCTTGTAGTTGAGAGTGTCAAGGTGAGGGATTTGCAAGCAACTGTTGCCATGTGAACATGTGGCCTCTTCTGTCCAGGGTTTCAAAGGCTCCATCTTCCGACCCTCCTCCCCTTCCGGATTTCATTTTACAGATGACGCTCTGGAGTCCTTCAGCAGTGAGGGAAATGCACTCTACACCTGCTCAGGAGTAGTTCGATCTATTTCTGTTTCCTTGTTTTCCAGAGCAGAACCCTCAAAGCAGGTGCCAAATGTGAGGCTAGGTTTATTATATATATATATATATATATATATATGCCTCCCACTTTGAAAAGCAGCCTCCAGATCAGGGATGGGAAAGCTGTGGACCTCCTGATGCTGCAGGACTGAAATTCCCACAATCCCTGACCTTTTGCTGTATTGACAGGGACTGATGGGAGTTGGAATCCAACAATTCCAGGTTCCTCATCCCCTGTTCTAGTTATATTCAACACTCTTGACTTTGAAACCAGTTGAGGACAGGCTACTACAGAATTAAAACAACAACAACACATCCAATGTAAATGAGCTTTCCCCACCTCAAATGTGCAAGGAGGGAGGCAGTAATCCTTTCTATTTCCACCTGTGAAATTCCTGTGGGTAATGCTATCTATTTAGCCACCAGCAATATGGAGGAATGGCAAATGCTTAGAATTTCAAAAGTCACCCTACAATTGTTAAGAAGCAGGTGTGGGTGTTTTCCAGGCCTTGGGAAATAATATTTTGAAGCTAGTTGTATTCTGTTGAATCCATTTCAGTATACAAAAGCAAGGTGGAAGCAAAATCCCCTAACTTTCCTGAAGCCACAAATCTTTAATTGACGCTAAAATCAATTTCTCAGATGTTGTCGTGGAGCCAGCATTCTCCTCCTGCTCCTGCTCTTGCTTTTCTTTGCATTTCTCCACCCATCGGAAAAAGAATTCAGCATCTTGATGACTGTGGCACCGGGCAACATCATTCCAATTAACCATAGTGAAAGTGAGTGTGGTATTTGACAGAAGAATGGCTGCCGTTGCTAAGCAAACACTGTTCAGCTATGCCTGTCAGAGATAAAAGCTGGCTGAGAGGGCTGGGTCCAAAGTTCTCATTAAAAGAGCATTACGGGGTGCTGCTGTGGTGCGCTGAGTGGAGAGGTGCCCACCTCTCTTGGCTTTTGGACAGCTCAGTCGCTTGCTTAATGGCTTGTGATGACCGGTGGCTACTCTGAGCAACTGGTATCTGCAGCTTACACGTCACAGGCAGAGCTAGGACTGGAAATGAGTGTTCTGCTTGTGTGCATTTGTAGCTGGAGACCAGAGAAAGAGCTTGATGCTAGCAGTGAGAAAAGCACTGAATTCCGCTATTGGCTGGAAAAAAGCAGTCTCGGTGGAAACTGCAAGAGTGTGTGCTTTTGCGGGGGTCAATGCTGTTTGAAAGGTCGGCATTCCTAATGGACGTGTAAGGTAGTAAAAGCACTCTGGGAAATGATATATAATGAAATGAAAAAAATGTTTAAAATAACCTTTATAAAGAAACCAGAAGCATTTTTTAAAGGAATTGTAGACAAACCTAGACAGCATCTTAAAAAGCAGAGACATAACCTTGCCAACAAAGATCCGTATAGTAAAAGCTATGGTTTTCCCAGTAGTGATATATGAAAGTGAGAGCTGGACCATAAAGAAGGCTGATCGCCGAAGAATTGATGCTTTTGAATTATGGTGCTGGAGGAGACTCTTGAGAGTCCCATGGACAGCAGGAAGATCAAACCTATCCATTCTTAAGGAAATCTGCCCTGAGTGCTCACTGGAAGGACAGATCCTGAAGCTAAGGCTCCAATACTTTGGCCACCTCATGAGAAGAGAAGACTCCCTGGAAAAGACCCTGATGTTGGGAAAGATGGAGGGCACAAGGAGAAGGGGACGACAGAGGACGAGATGGTTGGACAGTGTTCTCGAAGCTACCAGCATGAGTTTGACCAAGCTGCGGGAGGCAGTGGAAGACAGGAGTGACTGGCGTGCTCTGGTCCAGGGGGTCACAAAGAGTCGGACACGACTAAACAACTAAACAACAACAACAACAACAGGTACCAAGATTCCAAAGGAGCAGAAAAGACTTTTCATGTATGCTACGACAGTCGCACGGATGCTACTAGCCCAGAGATGGGAAGAAGACAAAGTCCCTGCCAGAGAAGAATGGCAAATTAAGCTGTTGGACTACGCCAAAATGGCAAAACTGACCAGAAGGCTCAGGAACCAAGACAAAACTTTCAAGAAAGAATGGGAAAGATTTATAATTTATTTAAGAGACCACTGTAAGCAAATGAAAACAATAGCAGGATTTTAACAACACTGGTAATGTAACAAATACTTTGGATGATAATGGATAGACTTAAAATCTGGATGATGAAATAATATGCAGCTGAAATTGATGACAATAGGACCCATGGAGGGGATGGTGGGAAGTCTTGAGATTCAGAGAAATCTCTAAATCTGAGTATGTATTTGATATTATTATAATTTTACACTTGTAAAATCAAATAAAAATTATTTACAAAAAGAAAGAAAGAAAGGTTGGCATTCCTAGGCCTAGTGACTACTTTCTGCGGCTCAGCTTGTCTATTTGCAAATAAGCAGCTTGTACTTTATTAAAGGCTTACAGTGTGTCTTTTTTTACTGACGTGGTTACAAGCCACTCCTGGAACATCCAGTTCTTCATGGAAATGGCAAGCATGACGCAATGAAGAGACCCATGTCCCTAAGAGGTTGATTTGCTTCCCATTTTGATACAAACCTACTTGCAGGGTGGCATAACCTTACATTATGTGCTGTATGCAGTCTCCATTTTGATTGTGCTTCCTGCAAATTGCAGAAAATCAACAAGACTAAATCAACCCTCACCAAATCTAGACTTGACCTCTATAGTGTATTCAGCACACAAGTTGATGTTCTATTTACGTGTGCTCTTATAAGTAGGTATCCCCTTTGCAAGTGGGTGCATTTTTTTAAAAAAGAGTTTGCAATATCCTTTTGCAATAATGCCTTTTGCAATGGGACCATTTCAACACATGGTTCAGCAGGACTGCTGTTAAAGGACAGAAGCGAAGGGGCTCCTCTGTTTGCTAGAGGGTTGTACATACGGTTTTCATGAAAACCCCCAAACCCAGTACAGGTTGATGGCTTGTTTGTAAAGGGGTGACCTTTTCCCTTGAGAAATGGTTTAGGCAGAACTGATTGCTGTGCCAATTACATCACAACCACTGGCAGATTTGAATAGGTAAGATGGGTTATGAGCAGCAATAGAAATTATCAAAACTTTAGCTACAAGGAAGAGATACAAAATACCAGGGCAGGTGGAGGCTATTCAGAGAAAGCTGGCTGTACAGATTCGATCCCCACCCCCCACTCTAAAAGGCTGCTCCTAAACTCTGCTAAATTCAGGTTTCAGACTCATTCCAACTTAAGTGTTTAGGGAAGTTTTTACTGTTTGAAGTTTTATTCTGTTTTTAGTCCTCTATTGGGAGCCGCCCAGAGTGGCTGGGGAAACCCAGCCAGATGGGTGGGGTATAAATAATAAAATTATTATTCTTATAAGTGTTGAGCCTGCAGAGCTATTACTTCAGCCTTCTATAAGAGCAGGAGAGTGAGAGCAAAAGAGAGCAAGCAATTGTTGGTGCAGGAGTGAGTTCGAAACCAAAAAGCAGCCTTTCTGGAGCTGCCCAATGGTCACTTACATCCTGTCTTTTAAAAAATTCTCCTACCAATTTTTTTTCATGCTATTAATTTTTTACTAATATTTCTAGACTGCTGTTCCACCAATAAGCCTTCAAAGTAAAAAGGTAAAGGGTCCCCTGACCATTAGGTCCCGTCGCAGATGACTCTGGGGTTGTGGCGCTCATCTCGCTTTATTGGCCAAGGGAGCCGGCATACAGCTTCTGGGTCATGTGGCCAGCATGACTAAGCTGCTTCTGGCGAACCAGAGCAGCACACGGAAACACCGTTTACCTTCCCGATTTATCTACTTGCACTTTGACGTGATTTTGAACTGCTAGGTTGGCAGGAGCAGGGACCGAGCAACGGAAGCTCACCCCATCACAGGGATTTGAACCACCGACCTTCTGATTGGCAAGTCCTAAGCTCTGTGGTTTAACCCACAGTGCCACCCATGTCCCAAGCCTTCAAAGTAGCTAAAAAATAATAATATATTCCTGGTAAAATAATAAAAAAGCACCATTCCATTCTTGCAGTAGGTATATTCACCTGTGTGTAAGCACCCATGTTGCTATAAGGGGAGGCAATGCAAGGAGGGTCATACGGTCCCAATGTTTTTACAAAGGAAACATAGTCTTCAGAAGGGGCTGTTTTGAGAAGTGATGGTGCAGACATGCTTAACCTGAACTCCCCCCACTGCGCTTCCCCCACCATGCTACAAATTGCCACCTCCTCCATCTGTTTCCTCCTCCATCGCC
Source organism: Podarcis pityusensis (assembly GCF_964106645.2). Lineage (NCBI taxonomy): Eukaryota > Metazoa > Chordata > Lepidosauria > Squamata > Lacertidae > Podarcis > Podarcis pityusensis. The sequence goes on along the minus strand of NC_138039.1, from coordinate 48,279,016 downwards.
ACTGCCCAGTTGGCTCCAGGAGTGGTCTGGGCTCTCAGGCCCAGTGATCCAAAATTTGCTCCCACCATGTTGAAGTTGGCCTCCGTCCACTTGGAGACCAATGAAAACATTACTTTATAAACCTATTGGTTAAACCAACAGAGCTTGCAGCAGCCCTCCTCGCTTTACAATGATCTTACACAAACGGATGTTTTGCCAGGGTCTCTTTGATTCAAAGGAACAGGATGCTGTGCTACTTCAGGCAACTCAGATGAACAAAAGGGAGCTGAGAATGAGAGCCCAGATGTGGGATTTTCCTTGAGACCACAAATATTACACACACACACACACACACACACACACACACACGATTAAACTATTGCAAGCAGATGTGCCTTGCTCGATCCAGCAATGGCTGGCTTTGCTCAGCTACCTTGAGGTCGCCTAGATTTTCACGAGTATTTCAGTCTTAGTAACAGAAGACTGTACTCAGTTTCCCAATGAGCAGATACTTATGGGTGCTAATCTTTTTTTCTTTTTCTTTTGCAAAGCCACTTCAGTCCTGTTATAAGAGTTACCAATTCGGGGAGAACATGAGCCCAATCCTGCCCACCTTGCGCTCGAAGCAGACCCACATTTTTTTGAATTTTCCCATTATCTGTCCTCGTACAGCATCTACCATTTACTCAGCGCAGTTTCCACAAACGTATGTTAAAAATCTGGAAAGTTGGCAACTCACCTTTCTTCTTCCTGCTCTTTGGAGTCTCAGGACTAACAGCAAGGCAGAAAAGGAACAGAAGTGAGAAGATCAGGAAGCTTCTCATTTCTTTGCCTTTTTACACAACAAGAGAGACTGCTTTCCTGCGTGATGTGGGCACAGGAAGGAAAGGAATAGCCCCCCCCTGCTCATCAATACATAGTGAGGATCAGCAGCTCATTAATGATTAACCTTTAAAATGGAGTTCAGTGTCTCCCCCTCTTTGGCCCCAAAGAAACATCACCTTAATCTGGGTTGGTCTTTTCTTTTAGGCCTAACAGCACAGAACCACCCCTAGCCTAACCCCAGACCATAACAGAACTAACCTTTTATTTTATTTTTAACTTTGATCAATTTAGGTTTTTTTTAAATGATATTTATTAAAATTTCAAAAGAAAAGAAAAATCACATTGATGAGAAAATTAACAATAAAAAAGAAAAATACAAAATACAAAGAAGAAAAAACAGTTAAAAACAATTCCATCTTTTCATCACTTCTTTTACATTTACTTGTTTCCCGGACCTTCTCATACCTCCCTCTTTTGTATTCCAATTCAATTTGTTAATCCAGCAATTCCTTTCCCTCCTTTTTAATCCTAATCTTTAATCTTGATATATTATAAAATTAAATTTTTACATATTAAAAACCAATTTTTCCATATTCTTTTATACCAATACAGCTAGAAACCACTTAACTTCAATCCAACATCATTCTAACATTCATTAATTTTGCAATATTTCTGTAAATAGTCTTTAAATTTCTTCCAATCTTCTTCCACCAACTCTTCTCCCTGGTCTCGGATTCTGCCAACTCCATGTAGTCCATCAATTTCATCTGCCATTCCTCCAGTGTGGGTAAGTCTTGTGTCTTCCAATGCTTTGCAATAAGTATTCTTGCTGCTGTTGTAGCATACATAAAGAAAGTTCTATCCTTTTTTAACACCAATTGGCCGACTATGCCCAGGAGGAAGGCCTCTGGTTTCTTCAAGAAGGTATATTTAAATACCTTTTTTAGTTCATTATAAATCATCTCCCAGAAAGCCTTAATCCTTGGGCACGTCCACCAAAGGTGAAAGAATGTACCTTCAGTTTCTTTACATTTCCAACATTTATTATTGGGCACATGGTAGATTTTTGCAAGCTTGACTGGGGTTATGTACCACCTGTATATCATTTTCATAATATTCTCTCTTAAGGCATTACATGCCGTAAATTTCATACCTGTGGTCCACAACTGTTCCCAGTCAGCAAACATAATATTATGTCCAACGTCTTGTGCCCATTTAATCATAGCAGATTTCACCGTTTCATCCTGAGTATTCCATTTCAACAGCAAGTTATACATCTTTGACAAAATCTTAGTTTTGGGTTCTAACAGTTCTGTTTCTAATTTTGATTTTTCCACCTGGAAGCCAATTTTCTTGTCCAAATTGTATGCCTCCATTATCTGATAATAATGAAGCCAGTCTCGCACTTTATTTTTTAATTTTTCAAAACTCTGCAGTTTCAGTCTATCTCCATCTTGTTCCAAAATTTCCCAATATTTCAGCCAATTGACCTCCATATTAAGCTTTTTCAGAGCTTTCGCTTCCATCGGTGACAGCCACCTTGGGGTTTTATTTTCCAATAAATCCTTATATCTTATCCAAACATTAAACAGTGCTTTCCTAACAATATGGTTTTTAAATGCTTTATGTGCTTTGACCTTATCATACCACAATTTTGCACAGATCAAAATGTGAGGTTGTGTGTTTTGTTTTATGAAATACTGTGATAGATCACTCAGTTTTGGTTGATCTTAGTCCAAACATATTGTAAAATGGGTACAGAAAATGAAGCCTGTTTCCCCCCACTTCTCTGAACCATATTGTGATAATTTCCACCCTCCCTTCCCCACAGGTGGGCAGTGTTAAGTTGTGGGTGAACATATCAGACGACACAGCGATTCTCCAAACAACTCTTGTTTATTCACAGGCCAGAACAGAACCGAACTGAAGGGTTCAGCCAGCCTGCTTATATAGAGCTCCACTACAGCGCAACTGTAACCATTTTCTGTAACTATCCAATCACTGAACGTCACTTTCAATCCCTTATTTGCATATGTGGACCTGAGTGAAAACTATCTACAGCATCCCCCTGCTGGCCCAGGATGAGAACTTCAGGACATAATAGGCGGGGTTTGCGGCACCAAGCGAAGGCTCACCTGGGCGGGTGCCTTCCACCTGCTTGGGCTGGCCTTTGGCCCACCCTTGGTCAGGGAGGACAATGGATGGCTGGCCGGGGGTGGGGCAAAGGCCAAAGAAAAGAGGCTGACCCCTTTTGTCCAAGCCTCACTTGGTTTTCTTCCTTCCAGGATCAAGTTGGGGGGAATGCATTCATGCTCCCTCCCCATGTGGTGGTGTTTGCAGGGCCCGTTAAAGGGCAAAAAACCGGGAGTCCCTGGCCCTAGAGCGGCGGCATGTAGGTCAAACTCCTGGGACAAGGTCGGTGGAAGGGCATGCTGTGTAAGTTTGTGCTTTGCAGTCCCCTCTCACTGGACCTTATCTGCCTGCGTATCCTCAGCCAGACGGGCTGAGAGGGTTACCTGCCAAGGCCTATGCCAAGTTTCCCACTTCTGAAGCTCAATAAAGTTGTGGCCAATTTGAACCCATACTCTGGTCTCTTGTCTCATTCTTTGGGGAAAAGGGTAGGCACCACAGACAGGGTTTAGCGTGTGTGCCCATAAAGCTAAGCAGAGTGGTGGACACGGGTGTAGCTAAGGGGCGGGGGGCAGCTACCCTCCTAGATCAAGGAAAGCAATAGAAATACTTAACTGACCAATCACATCAGTTCTGCCCTCCCTAACAAAAGTCCTAAAGGTAAAGGGTCCCCTGACCATTAGGTCCAATCGTGGCCGACTCTGGGGTTGCTGCACTCATCTCGCTTTATTGGCCGAGGGAGCTTCCGGGTCATGTGGCCAGCATGACTAAGCTGCTTCTGGCGAACCAGAGCAGCACACGGAAATGCCGTTTACCTTCCCGCCGGAGCAGTACCTATTTATCTACTTGCACTTTGATGTGCTTTTGAACTGCTAGGCTGGCAGGAGCAGGGACCGAGCAACAGGAGCTCACCCCGTCGCAGGGATTCGAACCGCTGACCTTCTCATCGGCAAGTCCTAGGCTCTGTGGTTTAACCCACAGCGCCACCCGCGTCCCACCTAACAAAAGTCCTGCCCCCCCCAAATCCTGGCTCGCCCATGGTGATGGAGGTGGTGAATCTAGGAAGAAACAGGGCAGGATGCAATGATCTCTCCATGTTGGTTCTCTCCGTTTTTCATTTTTCCAATATTAAAATTTAGTTCACCAAATTTCTCCAGCAATTTGCAGATTTAAATCCTCGTGAAAATTCATAATCCTTTTTTGATATGAATTTCTCCTGATAAACACGTTTTTTGTAATAATAATAATAATAATAATAATAAATTTTATTTATATCCCGCCCTCCCCAGCTGAAGCCAGGCTCAGGGCGGCTAACAACAATAAAACAGTACAAAAGTACAACATAAACAACAGTCTAAAATCATTCGTTATAAAATTAATTAATTCAAGCCACTGGCAACCCTTGGGCCAGAGCTCCGCGAAGATTGCCGAGGGAGGGAGTCAGGCTGTGCCCCGGCCAAAGGCCTGGTGGAACAGCTCTGTCTTGCAGGCCCTGCGGAAAGATGTCAAGTCCCGCAGGGCCCTGGTCTCTTGTGACAGAGTGTTCCACCAGATCGGAGCCACAGCCGAAAAAGCCCTGGCTCTAGTTGAGGCCAGCCTAACCTCTCTGTGGCCTGGGACCTTCAAGATGTTTTTATTCGAAGACCGTAAGTTCCTCTGTGGGGCATACCAGGAGAGGCGGTCCCGTAGGTACGAGGGTCCTAGGCCGTATAGGGCTTTAAAGGTTAAAACCAGCACCTTAAACCTGATCCTGTACTCCACCGGGAGCCAGTGCAGCTGGTATAGCACCGGGTGAATGTGATCTCGCAGCGAAGACCTCGTAAGGAGTCTCGCTGCAGCATTCTGCACCCGCTGGAGTTTCTGGGTCAGTCTCAAGGGCAGCCCCATGTAGAGCGAGTTACAATAATCCAGTCTGGAGGTGACCGTCGCGTGGATCACAGTGGCCAGGTCAGGGCGAGAGAGGTAAGGAGCCAACTGCTTAGCTTGGCGGAGATGGAAAAATGCCGCCTTTGTTATAGCTGCAATCTGCACCTCCATGGAAAGGGAGGTGTCGAAGATTACACCCAAACTCTTAACGGACGGTGCTGGCACTAATTGCACCCCCGCAAGAGATGGGAGTTGCCCCCCCAATCCCATATCGCCCCGTCCCAGCCACAGGACCTCTGTCTTCGAAGGATTTAGCTTCAACCGGCTCCCACGTAACCATCCAGCCACAGCTTCCAAACATCTGGTCAGTGTGTCTGGGGCTGAGTCAGGATGGCCATCCATCAACAGATAGAGTTGGGTGTCATCGGCATACTGATGGCAACCCAGCCCAAAACTCCGAACAAGCTGGGCGAGGGGGCGCATAAAGATGTTGAAAAGCATCGGGGAGAGTATCGCACCCTGAGGTACTCCACACACCAAGGAATGTACGCAGTTTTGACTAACGGACACATTTTTGGCAGCATTGTCCCTTGTTATGACGCATCTTTGTAAACATTGTTCAGCTAGAGAAGTAATTTGCAGCAATAAAACATAATACCATAATACAAAGTTATTAAAAAGTTAAAAACAGGCATCCATTAACCAGTGTGGAAGGATGGATTTTTAATTGCACGTGGAATATCAAGGTTTTCAGCAGGCATTAAAAAGTTGTCACAGAAAGCACCAGCTGAATCTTTACTGGTAGAGTATTCCACAGGACTGATGACACTAAAGGTTCAGTTTCTTGATGTTGTCAAATGAGCCTTGCCAACTCGGAGAGCAGCCAATGATGGATATAGCTGTTCAGATGATCCCTAAGGCCCCTCTGTGTGTGACACTGATTTTAGTAATTGTCCTTGTGCTTTATGCTTTTTATGAATTACTTGTAAGCAGCTTTGATTTGATTTTATAAACAAAAGCAGGGTGTACATTTAAAACAATATATAAACTAGGGCTGGGCGATATATCAATATATTGTCTAAAACTGGTTTCAAGTCCATATGATATCGGTTTCAATTTTTTTGGCCTGGCAATATATTGTGAATCATGGGGTGGGTGGGTGTGCTATGCAAAAATCACAATGTGCAAAAAACTGTGAAGCCAGCCAACGCCTCTTATTTCAGACATGGTGGTATTTCGGTATATAGTGATGGTTAGCTAGTGATATATCACAATGTTGAAAATCAGATATTGCCCAGCCCTAATATAAACATAAAACCAGTTGGCAATGGAAAAAGCTGCTGAGGGCCTTTTTCAGCAGAGGTTTTGAAAATGAGGCTGGAAAAGGCAGAAGATAAAATATGGTGCACACCCCCACGGTGTCTGCTTTTGCCAGACTGACCAAAACAGGGATCTGGGTGGGGAAAAGTGTTTTTTCTGAAGATGTAGTGACGTTACGGAGCAGGGAAAAGCTGTCGCCTAGGACAGACACCAAGGACAATTCCAGATAAGATGTTTGCACACCTTAACAACAGGAAAATGTATAACCAGGTCAGAAGGAAACAGTCCTGCGCAAGGAGTGAGGGAGAGAATGCCATCAGTAAGAGACCTGATGGGTCAGGTCCCAGCCTGACACCCATAGAGACCAGCCTGCTGTAGAGAAAGGGGTCGTGCCCTGCGGCCCTTGCTTATCTAGCATTCTCTGCAACAAAAGCCTAATACTTTCTGGCATAATTCCATGATGCAGCAGAACAGTCACACCCAGGGCTTTGTGCAAAAAGATAAAATCAAATTTTGCGGCTGTTCTTCAGCCGGTATGAAGATGGATTGATTGATTATTTAATTTCTATACTGCTGAATGCATTTAAAATGTCTTTAAGTGGTGTACAAAAAAACTGAAGCAGCAACTTTTTAAGCTAACTTGAAAAAATTACAAAACCACTATTGTATATGAAAATGTTACATTAATGCAAAGTTACACACACATTCATTTTCATTCTGACACACCCTCCCTCTCAGTCTCTGGGTTTTCACCAAGGGTCCAAACAAGTTCTCAGCTCACCCACAAAAATCTCACGACAAGAAGAGTTCCTGGAAACAGCAGACATCACCCTGGTCTCCTGCTCTAAACTTGCTTTTTACGGGCACTCTCCACGCCCAGTTCCAGGTGCAGCAGGTTTGCTGAGTATCCTTGGGGGTCCAAAGGATGGGAAAAGGGCCCCGCTCCACTCACAGCTCTTGCTTCACCCTCTGCCCTCTCCTCCTCCAGCTACAAAGTGCAAATTAGCCAAAGGATATCCTGAAAGTAATTTTATTAGTTACAAGAGGGAATGTGGAATCCGCTCCCACAAGAGGTAATAATGTCCATCAATTTGGGTTGCTTTAAAAGAGGATTAGACAAATCCACAGAGGATAACAAGGCCATGCTCTGTCTCCAGTGTTGGAGGCAATGTGCCTCTGAATGTGAGTTGATGGGAATCGCAGGGGGGGTGGGGAGTGCTGCTGTTGTGATCAGGTCCTCTTTGGGGCTTCCCATTGAGGCATCTGGTTGGCCACTGTGAGAACAGGATGTTGCATTCGATGGGCCATTGGTCTGATCCAGCAGAGCTCTTTTTAGGTTCTTATGCAATTTACCTTTCCCAGGTTACTGGGGGTATTTGCAAATGTGTGTGTGTGTATGTCCTGCTATGGGTGTGAGGTGTAACGCAATCGCTATGGATGATTGATGAAATTGTGGATGGTTGATGAAGGTTGCAGCCAGTGGGGCCCCTGATGCAGCTCACAGATGGCACTTTGCCAAGCCCCCCCTCAAACCTGTAGATGACCCTAATTTTGGGAGCAACTCTGAGATTCTTTGAGTTCCTTGAGCCATCCCCCGCCTGCTGCCTTGGGATCTGCTCAGCTCCTTCCTCTGCATATGACACCAGCACAAAACACACACACACACACACACACACACACACACACACACACACACGCACACCCCCCCCCTATGGATTTCAGCTGAGTTACCATTCTGATGGTGTCCTAGTTCCCATTTTCCCTTCATCCTTGTGGAGTTCCATAGCCAAGCACATCACAGGACTGTGGGGATGGCGCTGTTGGGGTCTATGGGCAAACATCCACATATTTTGTAGTCACTTGTGACATTTGGAGGCACATCAGCAGGCAGGCTTGCAAGATTCACGACTGTGCTCCAGAGAGAATTTATGTATCTCCACATTGCAAGCCACAAACGCATAAGTCTCCCTCTGTTGTTGCTGCTTTTGACAAGGCTGTGTTCTGCCCCCTCCTGCCTTGGTGGCTGGCTTGTCACAGCATGTGTGTTTTCGAGGGTCTGCTTCTTCTTTCCCTTTAAAGTAAAATAAAAAATGACCCTCTTCTCTATTTGATGTACATGAGTAATTCCAATTAATTTTAATGTGCACTCATCAAGTGAAGAATGACCAGCCTACAGCAAAACACTGTTGCTCAATGGAATTGGGTTTCTGCCCATGTCCTTTGCGTCATGGATTCAAATTGTGATTGAACCAGCAACTCCTGGAACCGTGATTTTGATTCTTAGGTGCCTGGATGTTCTTCTTTTAGCTTTGGAGTATGGGAAGCAATAATAAAGATATCATTTCTAGGATTCAGACACAAGGAGAGGATATATTGTTTAGGTATTGTCCTTCCATGCTCATGTTTGTGAGATCAACAGAGTGCCATCCTTTGAAGTTTAAACTTGGAAGCTAAAACAAGGTTTATTTAACCTTCTACCGCAAGAATCCAGGGTCCTTTAAGACAGACTGGATTTTCCTGGTGTTACCCCCTTTCTCCCCCTTAAAAGCAATAATGACACAAACATGGTTATATAAAAAAATAAAATTTTTAATTACATCTTGCAGGTCTTGAAGTAGTAGTTTACAGTAGCAAAACGAAGGCAGGTTTAAAACTACTATCTAAGTTACAAAAGTACAAAATGTAAGTTCAAAAACGGTCATGCACACGTGGTCAGCTTGCCAACATTATGAAGACAGATGCAATCAGGAAGTCTGTAGTGTTACAGCTTCCTGCCAAGGCAGACAATGGAAATGATCTCACAGAGTTCTCTCAGCAAATTGTACAAGAAAGCTCTATGAATCTCAGTCTTTTCATGTGCCCATCTGCCAAAGCAGGAATTGTTGGTTTGACTGCACAAATGTCCTTCAACCAGTCCCTCCCATTTTAACAATTAAGTGCAGGATTTCATGTTTCTTTGGATCATCAACAACCGCCACCACTTTAAGTAACTCTGGCCCCCTCTCCCCAGTCAGGACCTGGGAGTGTAATCTGGGTGCAGGAATCCCAGAACATCTGGGGCAGACAATGGGGCCAGTAGTACTCTGGTGGAGCTTTGCAATGAAAGTGACAGTGTTCTAGGGAGTGGGGTTGAAATGAAGAAGTTATGGGGAGCAGCGGCGTATTGTGAGTTGCCAGTGCCTGGGGCAGGGCAAGTGTTGTGCCCCCTGTTGGACTGGGCAGCCAGGGTAGAGGGATGTGTTAAGTTGTGGGTAAACATACCAGACGACACAGCGATTCTTCAAACAGCTCTTGTTTATTCACAGGCCAGAACAGAACTGAACTGAAGGGTTCAGCCAACCTGCTTATATAGAGCTCCACTAGAACGCAACAGTAACCATTTTCTGTAACTATCCAATCACTGAACGTCACTTTCGATCCCTTATTTGCATACGTGGACCTGAGTGAAAACTATCTACAGTACCCCCTTGCTGGCCCAGGGTGAGAACTTCAGTACATAACAGGATGCACCTGGGTGGGGTGCACGTGGAGCCCGTGCAGAGGGCAAACACGGAAAGCGGCCTTGGCGCTTCTGACATGCGCCAAGACATGCAACCTCTTGCCCCATGGCTCTGGAAGTTGGCAGGAGCTCAGGCCAGAGGGAGCCAGTTGCACCCTCTCAGATTTGTGCCCAGTTCAGTCACCCCTTTCGGTGACCCCCAAGTTACGCCACTGATGGGGAACACCAAGGAGGAAAGACAGCCCTCGTGCCACAACTGTTAATTATTTCATCCTGAATTGCATAGTTCAGTTCCAGACATAATCCTCTGTTACACCCCTTGCTTTGCTGTTTGTATCACTTACCACTTTACAGTGCCAAATATTATTCCCTAAAATTGCCTTCCCCAACCTGGTGCCCTCCAGACATTTTGGACTACAAGTGCCCTCAGCCACAGCCACCCTTAACATCCTCTTAATATGCTTAACTTAAACATTCGCTTAATTTGCTGAGTCCCTTCCAGCTGCCAAATTGTTCCTCTAAAACCCCCACCAGAGCAAGTCGGGTGTCCTTTCTAGCTAGTAGCCACCAGTCATCAAAAGCCAATGAAAAAGTGTATAGTTGCAGAGCTTGGGGTTGTTTACGCATTCATTTGATGCCACCAAAACATCTTTCTCGTAAAACAAGAACTGTGTTTCTTACCTGCCCAAACGATGGACATTTTTCTAACATACCTCTTGAAAAGAGCAAGTGTTTTTTTAAGTCCTTACTTAGAGGCATATGAAAGAATGCAAAATGTATTTTATTCAGCACCAGGTGGGGACCAATTAGAAGAGTTCCTCTTCTTCACACACCAAAGTCAAGTTTTAAAGGTAACAAATTTGGTTTCATTTAAGGCCTAGCTTGCAAATTTGAGTCCCTGGATCACTTTCCCCAGAGATGGAGACTGCATACATTTCAAGCTCTCTTCCTCTCCTGGCCTTTCCCCAGTGGCACCCCCCTTCGCCCACTGACGCCACTGTCTGAGTTGTGAGAATCTCTGATCGCCAGAAGGGCTGCTCTTAATCAGGCCCTCCATCTGCTCCCAGGCTAGTGTGCCAATTAGAGGCAGACCTGCACGTCCAAAATGAAAGGTGCACTTTTGTGATTAGCAGAAAGAGCATGGCTGGAAGGTGGATTCTATCCTGCCCAAAGCACCACTTAAAATATATTGAAGTTGGGTGAAAATACAAAAGAACTAGCTGGGGAAGTCCAGCGCTCTCCTCTTCACCTCTCAGATGGCCAACAGATGGTGCCCTAAGGGAGAGCAGTACTCTCAGTTTGGCGCCACGAACGTTAACATTTGCTAAAGGAGAACTAAAAAAGGAGGGAGAAAATTGGCTGGTTACCTCTAAACTCTGTTCTGAAGTCATCTAAGGAGCTTGGGGAGAGGCTGGTTGTTGTGCCTTTCTGCAGGGGGGGGGGCACTGAATATGCCCAGGGGAAATTTGCCTCTTCAATAAGTGGAATTTGGGGGTAATTAAATGCCCCCCCAGCCACCCAGCATTGTCAGGTTACAGCTGCTGCCCATCCGCAGGGCCCACCTGAAGGCATTTTGTCCAGGACCCCCTCAAATCTGGGGCTGGCTGTGGGTGGAGAAAGTTCTCCTGCATCTTTACCTGGTTGACAAGAAGTGATGCCATTGTTAAAGTGTTAAGTTGTGGGTGAACATATCAGACGACACAGCGATTCTTCAAACAGCTCTTGTTTATTCACAGGCCAGAACAGAACTGAACTGAAGGGTTCAGCCAGCCTGCTTATATAGAACTCCACTAGAACGCAACAGTAGCCATTTTCTGTAACTATCCAATCACTGAACGTCACTTTCAATCCCTTATTTGCATATGTGGACCTGAGTGAAAACTATCTACAGTATCCCCCTGCTGGCCCAGGGTGAGAACTTCAGTACATAACATAAACATCTGCACTGTCTGCCTATCTACTACTGAGCTAGGTTCAAGGTCGGGGTTGGCCCATCCCATTTCACCACCTGAGGCAAAATGGAAATGTGCTGCCTCCTGCCCCGCTGCTTGCCCCACCACTTCTGCCACTGGCTGAATGCCCCTCGCTCTTGCTGAACTTGGCAGGAGAAGGGGGCATTCTGTAAGGCCTCGCCGCTTGTCTTCTCTACCCCAGCGGTGGGGAAGATGAGCAGAACAGCCACGCCACATGACAGAACGTCTCCCTCTCGCCAAACGTGGCAAGAGCAGAGGGAGTTCTGGAAGGCCTCACCACTTGTCTTCTCCACTCCAGGGACAGGAAAGCTGAGCAGTGACATCATGTGCTGGAACGCCTCCCTCTTGCTGAAACTTGGTGAGAGGTGGGTGTTCCACCAGTGGTGGATGTGGTGGTGAGGGCAAGGCAAACCTCTTGCGTTTCCACTGCTGGAGTCGGCTGCTTTGAATTTATTTACAAAGCCCCAACAACTTAGGTCCAGGGTGCCTCAGGAACCACCCAAACCCTTATATCCCAGCTCAGTCTCCAATATCATCTGCAGGAGCATCATTGGCTGTTGCCCGTGGTGGCAAGGCTCTTTTGACAGCAACAGGGAGCCGAGCCTTTAGAGTCCTTGGCCAAGTCCTGTGGAACTCTGCCAACAGAGATGCAGCAGGTGCCTTCTGTGGCAACTTTTAAACACTTGCTGAAGTAGGGTCTCCATATTTCAAAAAGTGAAAATCAAGACACAAAAGTTGCCATACATCCGGATTTTCCCAGACATTTAAGCGATTTCCACCTGAACACTCTTTCCGATGACCAAATCTTGGCTATGTCTGGGAAATTCTGGACGTATCACAACCCTGTGCTGAAAACATTTCTGTTCCATCAGGCTTATACACACAATTCAGAATTACATCTTACAATATTAGTTTATTTCCAATTTTAACTTTTTAATATAGTTTTTATTTAATGGCTTTATGTGCAATTGTTGTAAACTGTTCTTTTTTCAATGAATGGGGTATATACTGTAGATATTTTTATAAATAAAATATTAAAAGGGGGGGGGAGGAACTGCTCAGGCTGTCTGCCCTACTGAGCCCCAACTTGTCAGATCTGGGATTCTTCAGGTTTGTGTGTTTTTTCTTCTCTGTTCCAGAAAGAGAACTGAAGTGAAACCTACACGTCAGGGACCGTTTTCTTTTGAAGCTGCCTTGCTTGTTCACCTCTCTTTCTTCAAACAGGAAAAGATCTGAGAGGCCTAGAGAGACAAGGGCCCGTGCTCCACTTGCTCCAGGTGGAAAGGCAGGGCTCCCTTTTTTCTGATAACAGGGGTTCTGTTTCAGGAAAAGATTAATAACAGTTTGTACAGCAAGTACAAGCCAGGCAGGGCTGGCTGCAAAAGTGACGTCTTTGCAGATGAGGTGTTTGAAAGTGCCTTTCAAAGAAGATAAATAAAGAGGCAGGAAAGAGCTTGAAATCAAGCAGTGTTTGAGGGCTGTTTTGATGGTGCCACTTCAGAGGCAAAACATTTAGGAGAGCAAACCCCAAATCTCAGCCCAGAGAGGAGGAAGGACAAAGGCATCTGAGGACAAAGCCTTGAAACAAAAGCCCAAGTCTGAATAGCAAATTTGAAATGAAGTTGGAATTTGTAAAATGTGCAAAGCGGCTGGAGAATCTGGAGCCAAGCAATGAAAAGGGGCTTCTACAAAAATTCAGGAGGGAGCAAATCATGTCTGGTTGGGTTTTATGGTTCAAGGCATCAGTGAATGCTTAGATGTGGGGGGGGGGGGAGACATAGCTTGCTACAGCATACATAATTTGTGACAAAAAAAGCACTGCGCATATACAGCAAATATTCTGTGACAGAAAAAATGGACCCATCCGCACTACACATTTAAAGCAGCATCACAGCACTTCAAAAACTTCACGGCTTTCCTCAAAGGATGTTTGGAACTGTAGTTTGTTAAGGGTTAGGGTTGTGGCAGAATTATAGTTCTGCAAAGTCTCCAGAGAAGTCTCAGCACTCTTACCAAATTACACCTCCCAGGATTCTTTGGGGGGTGCCAACCCTTATGTCAAATTTAAACATTGCCCAGAATTAATTGCCAATCAGAAGGTCGGCGGTTCAAATCCCCGTGACGGGGTGAGCTCCTGTTGCTCGGTCCCTGCTCCTGCCAACCTAGCAGTTCGAAAGCAAGTCAAAGTGCAAGTAGATAAATAGGTACCACTCCGGTGGGAAGGTAAACGGCGTTTCCGTGCTCTGCTCTGGTTCGCCAGAAGTGGCTTAGTCATGCTGGCCACATGACCCGGAAGCCGTACGTCAGCTCCCTCGTCCAGTAAAGCGAGATGAGCGCCGCAACCCCAGAGTCGGCCATGACTGGACCTAATGGTCAGGGGTCCGTTTACCTTTACCTTTACAGCAATTAATTGACAAAGTCTAAAATACTTCCCCCTCACACTAGATTCTCGGGACTGCCAAAAAGAAAAACCCTATGTGTCACAAAACTGTACAGGAAACTCTCAATTTACATGGGGTTTATGTTTGAAGGCACTGCACATTTAAATTGCGTATATTTTAAACACGATTGAAAAAACCAGCAAACGCCATGTTCTGCCCCCACTCTGCCCCTTTTGGGGTTTTTTTTGTAATAACATTTTATTCTTTTTTTCATATAGAAAGTTATATTTGTTACAATTATATTCTGATTCAACAAAACTAGTGATTTTCTGCTCACCCACCATCCATGTTTATAACTCAAATTACATACAATTGCGTTTTAAGGTTTTGTCTTATCTAATTTCATCCTTTCTAACATGTTTCTTAATATACCCTGCTGCTTTGTTACACTTCAAACCATGCTGTGGTCCCTGCACGTGGGAATCAACTTTTTGTCGCATTTTTGGGTCACTTCCGGTTCAGAGCGAATCACACATGCGCAGTCGCACACATATCAGATGCGCCTAAAAGAATTGCTGTCTCTATCAGCTTCACCATACCTCACAACTGACCCATTTTAACTGGAACATTCCGAATTGACAGAAGCCATTCCTGGCTTCTAATTGCATCTTGGAATGTCCTGGACATTTGTGCTGGGCCTGGGGGTAACCCGTGAAACGCGGTCCAGGACTGGACCAGAATCCAGAGGTTCTGCTAAGAGTCGGTCCGACAGGGCCAAGGCAGGACACGAGGCAGGAACTCAGGCAAGGACAGGCACAGGATCTAGCCTACAGCAACGTTGCTCCTGCAACCTGGGGCGGGGTCCGACAGCCTTTTATCTTTGTCAGGGTAGCGGCCGGTCCTGATCCCCTGGCGACTCACCTCCCTGTCTCGCCCTTAGGCGAACACTCCTCCTGCGAGTACTCAGGTCTCTCCTCTCAGACCTCAGTCTCTGCAGCTCAGGAGACGTCGGTGGGTTACTAGAACACCGGTAGTGGAGCAGCTGTAAGTGATGGCTCAGCTGAAGGCAGTAAGGTAATCCCCGCATCTGGAGCCAGGGCAGGCTCAGGCCCCTGACTCGGCCCAGCTGGTGCTTGTTGCAGGGAAAACTGTGCAGACTGGAACTCTTCAGGATCAGGGCCCAGAGTTGGTTCAAATGATGCCTGAGGCAAAGGATCCGGTGCAGACTGAGACTCCTCTGGTTCCAAGTCCGAGCCCAAGTCCCAGGCCATCACAACATTGCCAATAGGAACAAAGATTTTCCTCTCCTCACCTCTGGTGAACATGCTGCTCCCCCTTCCACTTTCCCTCTCTATGGCTGCTAGGGAGGTCTGTGGGCGGGGAGCCGGGTTGCGGTGATGACAGCAGGTATGTGGTTGAGGTGGGCAGCGATAGCGGCTGTGAGGGGGGTGGCGGAGGAGCCTCTACACTCAGGAAGGCTTGGGAAGAAGCCTGAGAATGTAGGAGGGCAGCAGGCAGATGTTGGAGCCAGAACATGGAGTGAGGAAAGTGGGAAGGGCGACCATCTTCCAGGAGCAAGGGCTGCTGGGAGGGAGGTGGGCAACTCAAGTGGGGTATTGGGAATTTTGTGTGGGTGACTGGGGCATTCACGAGAGAGGGGAGTAGAGCTGGGTATGTTTAGCCTGGAAAAGAGGAGACTGAGAGGGAGAAATGAGAGCCATCTTCAAATATCTCAAGGGCTGTCACGTGGAAGAGGGAACATGCTTGTTTTTTCCTGCTCTGGAGAGTAGGACTCAAACCAAAGGCTTTAAGTTACAAGAAAGAAGATTCCGACCAAACATATGGAAAAACTTTCTGACAGTAAGAGCTGTTTGACAGTGGAACAGACTCCCACAAGAGGTTGTGGATTCTCCTTCCTTAGAGGTTTGTAAGCAGAGGTCAGATGGCCATCTTTCATGGATGCTTTAGCTGAGATTCCCACATTGCAGGGGGTCCCTTCCAACTATAAGATTCTATGATTCTATATGAAGATAATTTTGCATGGCAAAATATCTGAGTCTTCATAGTTTAACATTTTCAAGCTTCTGCCTCCTTTTCCTCCCGTAACTCTCTCTCTCTCTCCCTCCCTCCCTCTCTCTCTGTGTGTCTCTGTGTGTGTTTCTGTGCAAGCTCTGTTACAATTTTATTATGGTGGCTACTATTTTGATAAAAGGTTCTATACACTTGAGACTTGGGGAATGTGAAATTCCTCTCCACACGCTGAATGCAGATTTAGCATCAGCTCTTCCCTTGCAAGTTTCGCTGATTTGGGGAAGAAACAGGCAGAAATTTCATAGCACATTTGCCTTTGACATGAAGCCTGTTTTAGGCCTAATGGGATCTTAAGGGCTTCTTACGTTGAATTATCTTTTCACTTGAAAACTTGGTGTGTGGCTGTGCTGAAACAATCTTTCTTGGATGTAGTGCCAGATGTAGGGTGCTATGGACAGTTCCCTTGCACAGGGCACCAAGCCAAAGGGGTGCAAAATTGTGAAGATTCATAATTGAGAAGATCCATTTGGGGGCACTGAATTGTGGTCTGACATGGGGTGCCATGTTACGAAAGATGATCAAAGTCCGCTCCGGTGGGATATTGTTGTCATATAAATGGACCAAATGTGGACATTTCTGGCACTGAGGCAAAGAACTAAATCAGGTGAGCAACTTGTGACCCTTCTGATGTTGTTGGACTACATCTCCCATCAGCCTCAGCATATTGATGACACTTCACTCCAATCCCCGCATGGGGATTCCTGGGTTGTCTATCTCCCAAAGCTTCTCTCTCCTGGGTCCTCTTCCCATGTCTCAGCCTGCCATACAAAGCTATTCCTGTTTTTAGGACCTCTTTAATCTCATCCAAACAGACGGCTTCCCTTCTCTCACAGGAAAAGAACAGCAAACACACTTGGTGTTTAATTGCCTGAACAGGTGGAATGTTGATGCCCATTCTTTGCCATTGCACTAGCTCAGCTGCTCCACATCAGTAGGTTCATTGCCACCAGCACCATACAATATAGATAAGCTGGCATAAAGTAAAAAGTTATTGCCTTGGCTCTTCTGGCAGATCAAAGGTATGCAAATGTGGTCTAAGGTGCCTTTAATGTTTTTGGCATGCACATCAGTCACTCATCTGTATGGCGAGCTCACTTGAAAAAGAGCTTCCTGCTTCAGGCTGGCCTCCCAGGGTGGCAAGTCATAGCCGTCTGAAGCCTTCATGTGGCTTTTTGCTACAGCTTCATTATGTCTGACGAAAGAAATAGCCGTGCTGTATCTCTGAGCGTGCGTTGCGCCTTCAGTGAGAAAGGACTTTTTTGCCTGGGTCCAGGTGTTCCTGCAACCTGCTCTGTAGGGCGCATGGACTTTTTCAGTGTACATATATCATCAGTGCAGTGGAGGAACCCTGGGGTGGGAATTTACCTTTGGGGGTGAAGTCCAGCAGTCAGGTCTGGGGAAAGAATGTATTTTAGTCATGTTGAATTCATCCTGTGATGGTGAACCAATTCTCTGCTTAATTATAGTCCCAGCTGTAAATACTAAAGCATCAGGCCTGCTTCGTTTCACAAAAGTATACTATTTTGGATGGTAAGTTACAGAAATAGCATGCCTGCCTATTTGAAAAACTAAAAAGCAGATGATTTCGGCACATGGCTTTTGGCTGTCTCCAGTGCACCCTCTTCCCAGTGCCTTGACTCAGAAGTGCTGTCTCTCTTCCCATCTTCACTAGACTGGAGGTCTTCCTGATCAGTTCCCTTGTGCTTTCCTTTAGAAGGCAGCTTTCAAACAACTTGGGGCCTCAACACAACCACATTAAAAACATTGCATGTGATCTGGCGGCACACAGGGATGTTGGGGTATATTTTCAGAGATGCTTCAAACACACAAGTTCTCCATCAGTGGAACTTTTTTTTTTAAGCATTCCTCATGAAAACTCATCAGCATTTCAACCAACAGAGATGCTTCCATGAAATTTAACCTAACATGCACAGTTTTGCAAAGCAATTTTTCCTGTTGTAATGCAGTTTTTGATGTCATGTTCAGTAATATGCACATTTTATGCACTACTTTCCCCTGGGTTTGCATTTATGTACACATTACTTGGTTGGAGAACTGCATTGCAAAATTCAGGGAAGTGAGAATTTAATAGGATGCCTGTCTTTCAGCTGCCATATTGTTTCAAGAAGTGCAAACCAGGTAGATTTGTGTTAAAATGCAGAAGAGCATTTTCTTAGAAGAGCATTTTCCTGACTTGCAGTCTGACGTGGGTGGCACTGTGGGTTAAACCACAGAGCCTAGGGTTTGCCGATCAGAAGGTCGGTGGTTCAAATCCCAGTGATGGGGTGAGCTCCCGTTGCTTGGTCCCTGCTCCTGCCAACCTAGCAGTTCAACAGCACAAAGTGCAAGTAGATAAATAGGTACCACTCCTGCGGGAAGGTAAACGGCGTTTCTGTGTGCTGCTCTGGTTCGCCAGAAGTGGCTTAGTCATGCTGGCCACATGACCTGGAAGCTGTACACTGGCTCCCTTGGCCAGTAAAGCGAGATGAGTGCCGCAACCCCAGAGTCGTCCACAACTGGACCTCATGGTCAGGGGTCCCTTTACCTTTAGTCTGATGCTGGACTCTACACAGGCAGCTGGAGAGAAGCAACACAACTGCTCAAGTGTGGCTTATGTGATTCAATTCTGAAAATGTTGCAGAACTCGTGACTAGTTAGGGTGGGATTCTGGCCTCCCCAGAAAAAAATAGGAAAAACGGTTTTCCGTAGGAAAGTAAAGAATGAAGTTATCACTGAAGAAGTTGCCTATGTTTGCAACAAAGCATCATAGAAGTTGTGGGACATGAAATATCTACTGATAGGCTGTTATATCTTCTGGAGATTTTAACATGGAGTTTAAATCTTCAGGTGAGCACCTTCTCTTAGCCCCGTCAACATCAATGGCCCAGTTGGTGGTGACACAGGAGAGAGAGAGCATTTTCTGTGGGGCTGCTCCCAGGTTGTGGAATCCCCCCCCCTCAAAGGTTAGGCTGGCTCCCTCTTTGCTATTCTTCTGCTGGCAGACAGGCCTTTGAAAAATACAGCAGATGCTGGCCACTGTGCTATAATGCATGGGTAGGCAACCTAAGGCCCGGGGGCCGGATTCGGCCCAATTGCCTTCTCAATCCAGCCTGCGGACGGTCTGGGAATCAATGTGTTTTTACATGAGTAGAATGTGTGCTTTTATTTAAAATGCATCTCTGGGTTATTTGTGGGGCCTGCCTGGTGTTTTTACATGAGTAGAATGTGTTTTTTATTATTATTTAAAATGCATCTCTGGGTTATTTGTGGGGCATAGGAATTCATTCATCCCCCCCAATATAGTCGCCCCCCCCCAAAGGTATGAGGGACAGTGAACCGGCCCCCCGCTGAAAATGTTTGCTGACCCCTGCTATAATGCAATGCTGATTTTAAATGTGTTTCAATATATTTTAACTATTGTTTTTTAAGAACAGTTAAAAATGCTGTATTACTGTGTATTTAAAAAGATGTTTTCATATGCCATAAGCTGCATTGAACCCAGTCTGGAGTACTGAATATACATACATTTTTAAATAAAAAAACAGTATTTTTTTATTACTGCTGATTTATTTTTATAGCATTATTCTATGCATCCAGTGCAACAGCTGGAATAATATGTCATCTCCAGGAGAAAAGACTGCATTGCAGGGGGCTGGATTAGATGACCCTCAGTGTCCCTTTCGATTACGATTACGATTGCGATATCTTTATTGTCATTGTCCCTTGCGGAACAATGAAATTGAAAAACTACATAAAACTACCATAAAACTACCACAAAACTACATAAAACTACATAAAAACTGCATAAAACTACATAAAAACTGCATAAAACTACATAAAAACTACATAAAACATTCAAAAACCCCTAAAAACTCTAAAATACACTACTACAGAGACCCCTTATGCTGCGTTTAGAGCCAGAATTGCATTAGCGTAGAAACTGTTTCTCAGGCGGTAGTCCTGGCCTGTATAACCCTATACCTTCTTCCAGAAGGCAGAAGCTGAAAGAGATAATTTTTGGGGTGCGTACTGTCATGTGCTATCTCTGCCGCTTTCTTATGGCACCTGGCAGCATAGATTTGATCTAAGGTGGGAAGAGTGCACCCAATAATTCTCTCTGCAGTCTTTACAACCCTGGACAGCATTGTTTTTTCCCTGGCTGTGCAGCTCCCAAACCACACACACAGACCATAAGTTAGTATGTTCTCCACAGTGCAATGGAGTGCAACTCTACAATTCCTGTCCGGTGCTCTGAGAAATTCCCAGTACCGAAATCCTGCTGAGGCAACTGTGAGCAGAGGAACTGTCTTCCTCCCAGTCTCCACTGTGGCTTTGCAAGTGGGATTCCCAGGTCTTGGCTCACATCAAAGGTGCTTGGGAAAGGAAAAGGAAGCTCAGGTCTGCCCTGGCCACAGTGTAGCGCTTTCTCATTAGCCACCTAAGCTGCTTTCTCTAGTATGTGGTACAAGCTTTTCAAGTGGGGAGGAAGGGCAGACAATGGTGTGTGCATAAAATGAAATGCAATGATGAATGAGAGGGAGAGGGAGAAGGAGAGAGGGAGAAAGAGAGGAGAGACTGTATGACAGTAAGATGCAAATATAAGCAGTAAAGGTAAAGGTACCCCTGCCCGTACGTGGCCAGCGTGACTAAGCTGCTCTGGCAAGCCAGCACCAGCGCAGCACACGAAAACGCCGTTTACCTTCCCGCTATAAAGCGGTACCTATTTATCTACTTGCACTTAGGGGTGCTTTTGAACTGCTAGGTGGGCAGGAGCTGGGACCGAAAGACGGGAGCTCACCCCGTCGCGGGGATTCGAACCGCCAACCATGCGATCAGCAAGTCCTAGGCACTGAGGTTTTACCCACAGCGCCACCCACGTCCCGTGTAATATAAGCAGTACTTTATTCTTAATATCATCCTTTCCACACACCTCAACAATTAAAATAGATGCCTCTTGGTTCAGAGCAGATCATCGTAGCTTATAATTATATTTAATTCTTTGCTCCTCCAGCCCCAAAGAAAAGGAATCACATGAAGGGTGTACTGCGAGGAGTGGGGGGCTCATTTGTGTGCAATATTTTGGTCTCTACCAGAGTAAGAATAGTGTCAGACTGGTTATCTAATCGGACTTCAACATTGTATATTAGCAGAGGGTTGGGAAGTTCAGACCACAGACTCAAGATTAGAACTGAACCAAATCAATCCATTTAAAGATGCACAATGCTTCATGCAAGGCATATTATTATCTTCATATGGAAGATAATGACATTCTGCACTTGGAAGGCAAACATTGCAAGAAAAAGAAATGTAAGATAGCAATATATTACGAAGATTAAGAATGGAATAAGAACAGCATTATAATTACATCGACAGAGCAATCAATTCGAGTAATTTGAACGAGAATCTTGGGCTTGTAGCTTCCTGCTCTAACTTTGGCCTCCTGCCTTTTTGGTTATTATATTTGTTTCTTACTAGGGGCTGTTGCCCCTGCTTGCTGCACTCAAGAACTACTTGCTAAGATAATCATGGATAATATTGGCCTTGAGAAAAAACTGGAGATGTTCTCAGGCATAAAATGCAAGGGAAGGCAGATGTTGAGAAGTGGGAGGTGGCCGATCTCTCAGAGAAGCCCAGTGCTCACGGTCCTGGGAGACATCTGCTGTGACAAAATGGCTGCTGCCCCAGGCAGAGAGATTGAGTCAGGACTCTGGGAAGAGCAGAGCGTCTCTTTGGGGGAGAAAAAACTAGGGGAGGGAGGTGGTTAATCTTCTGTATGGCCAATAAGCTCTTCAAGAAATTTCTGTGGTTTGCACCCCGTAGTTCTACATGTTACATAAATGGTAACAGATATCTCAGAAAGCAGACTTGGATGTTACCTGGCAGCTTGGGAGAAAGGAATGAGGAAGAGGTACAGTGGTAACTGAACGAGGAAGAGGTACAGTGGTAAGTGGAGACAGTCTGCTGGCAGTTTCCCAATTCCCAGGCCATGATCCTGAAGGCTGTAGGTGCCTCTATGACAACCCACTACGTGAGATGTTATAAATACAGTGGTACCTCGGGTACCTTGGGTTACATATGCTTCAGGTTACAGACTCTGCTAACCCAGAAATAGTACCTCAGGTTAAGAACTTTGCTTCAGGATGAGAACAGAAATTGTGCTCCAGCAGCGTAGTGGCAGCAGGAGGCACCATTAGCTAAAGTGGTGCTTCAGGTTAAGAACAGTTTCAGGTTAAGTACGGACCTCCGAAACGAATTAAGTACTTAACCTGAGGTACCACTGTACAAGCTGCTTCGTACAGGGGCATCAAATGTTGTTGGTTTCCTTCCCTCACTCAGCCTTGGAAACAGCTTTAGGTGCCAGGTCAACCTGCCCATGATGTGGCCGTAGCCAGGGTTTTTGTTGGGGGGGGGGCAGAACCTCAGATTTGTGTTGATTTGTCTGATGTAGATTGATTTAGGGGAGAAGTTGCCCCCCTTGGCTACGCCCATGGCCCATGAGACTTGGCGAAGCAGTTGCCTCAGGGCAGCAAGATCAGAAAAGCCGGGAGGGGCAGCAGATATGGGCCCATGAGGAATGTGCCACTCACCCCCCTTCCCCCTTCCTTTACCTCCCATTTTCTTGGTGTTGCCATAGGCAACAGGGGTGGAGTCACTGGCAGAGATTGCATTTTCTATTTTGCCTCAAGCAACCTGGCAGCATGGGCTGGCCCTGCTGGGTACTACGCACAGGTCATACAATACATCCATTTCTCTGCTTATTTTGAAGATTTAAACCCAGGGCTGAGTTCTGGCACCCTTTTTAGGCGCATTATGGCCTATTTTTAAAAAAGCTCACCAACTTTGGTTGGTTGCTCCCCCCCAAAAAAGTACCGTATTTTTCGCTCTATAAGATGCACCTAGTTTTAGAGGAGGAGAACAAGAAAAAAAAAATTCTCTCCCTCTCTGCGCTGTGCCTCTCCAGAAAAGTGAAGTCAGAATGGCAAGAGGGATCGCTGTTTTCGCTGCGCAGCAGTCCCTCTTGCTGTTCTGGCTTCCGGGATAGCTGTGCAGCCTGCATTAGCTCCATAAGACGCACACACATTTCCCCTTACTTTTTAGGAGGGAAAAAGTGTGTCTTATAGAGCGAAAAATACGGTACGTTCCAGTACAGTGGTACCTCGGGTTAAGAACTTAATTCGTTCAGGAGGTCCGTTCTTAACCTGAAACTGTTCTTAACCTGAAGCACCACTTTAGGTAATGGGGCCTCCTGCCGCCACCGCGCGATTTCTGTTCTCATCCTGAAGCAAAGTTCTTAACCTGAGGTACTATTTCTGGGTTAGCGGAGTCTGTAACCTGAAGCATATGCAACCTGAAGCGTATGTAACCCGAAGTACCACTGTATCTCCTTTTTTTTATATATAGAAAAAAAGCCCTCATTATACCTTACCTTTCGATCAGCACAATCAATTTCAAACCAAATACAAATTGTAATGAAATTGTTTTTACAAAGAAAGCTGATCTCTCTCTCTCCCCCCGTCGGTCAGCAGCCCTTAATTCTCTGACAGGTGAATGGTGCCAGCTCTGGCTTCCCTTTGGTTCTGCCACCCCAGATCACAGATGAGAGGCTTCTGATTTGTAGTGCTATTGCCCTAAGCATGGTTCCTGGTTGCAGTTCCTCCAGGAAGCAAGAAACAGTTGCCCTGTTGCAGCTTGATCCTTGGAGTATCACATGTCTACCCCACGCTGCTTTCTCCAGAAGCTTAAAACTTACTTGATTAATCAACTTAGATTTGTTTAGTTGGGCGACAGTCCTGTCCCACAAAAGAATAAAAGAAAATATTTTAAAAACCAGTTATAGACAGTGCCACAGATTCTATCAGAACTGTCTCTGGGTAAATATTTTCCGGACGTGGGGTTTGCGGCACACTAAAGATCAGGTGGGTCAGTGGGGCATCCGGGGAACAACTGAGCTAACAATCTGCACCAGCCCCGGACAATGAGGCCTTTGAAATGGACCAGTTTTCTCCTGGATGTGTGCCTAGAAAAGGCATCTATTCTCTTTCTGCAGCCCTCGTTATATTGCAGCAACAGCTAAAAAGTGTTGACGGAAAGCTTCAAAGCAGCGCTCTGTGACATTGTTAGCAGAGTGTGGGAAACGACCGACCCCTTTAAGCTACTAGTTGTGATTTCTCCCTGCGAAAACCCTGCACAGCAGCAGCAGAAGCCGGCATAGCAGAAGACTCTGCTTAAGCAGAGGGTGCATGTTGAACAGGAATAAAAAAATGGCATCACTACTGTTTGTGGAAATGCTGATAAGGACGGTTGTGTGGAAGGAAGAGAGGAAGTGGTTAGGCAAGTTTGCGTTTTTATTTTTCTAAGGAAGGAACAAAAGGATCTCTGTGTTGCAGAATTAAGCTCTTTTCCTGGCAATTTAGACACTCTACAAAGAGAAGGCTACTCCTGTGTAAGTTTCATGAAAACTACTGCAACTTCTGCCATGGCTGTCTTGAGCCTTCCTCTGGATTGGGACCCCAGAGTGTAAACCTTTTGGATCCCCCACACTTTCCCTTTCCCTGGTGCTATGGTGTGCGGCAGGCTGAATCCCAGGAGTGCCACTGCCAGTCAGTGTTGACACTATTACGCTAGATGGACCAGTGGTCTGACTCAGTCTAAGGAAGCTTCCTGGGTTCCCTGCTTCTTTAAGGGGGAAGGCTGTAGCTCACTGGATGTATGGGATACTGGAAAACTCCAATGGAAACAGAAACAGGAGCAGAAACGGCCGACACTCACTTATTCTGTAACAGAAAATGATCCAGTGAATACAATCGGTATTCGGTGTTCTGCTTTCTACCTGCAAACAAAACGTAACTGAGTACGTGTCTTCCCCCCCCCCTTTCGCATTAGGTTTCCTTTGCACTGAAATAAATGGGGTGGAATAATGTAATGAAAATGTAACATGTAATTAATTATCTAGGTTACGTGAGCTAGGTAGTTTTGCCACAGTGGACAGCAGGATAAACAACATGGTTTTTGGCAGGAAGTGAACTGCAGTGGAACAGAAGCAGCGCTGGATGTGATGAGCATAGGGGCTAATGGAAGATGGTGCCTTCTTCCATCTCTGGTGGAAGAGCAACTGTTTTGCATGCAGAAGGACCCGGGTTCAATCCACAGCATCTCCAGGTATCCATGGGATCTCTGCCTGCAACTCTGGAGAGCCACTATCAGTCATGTTGGCAGGCAATACTCAGCTAGATGGATCAATGGGTTGACTTGGGGTAAGGCATCTTCCTCTGATTCTAGGACCTTTGGACAGAGCCAGGAGAGTTCTTGTGATGTTCTTAGGCCCTGTCTCTTGACTACGCAGGCCCTGAAACCACAAAGAAGGGACCTGGGACAGCCGCCTCCAGGTTCTGCCTCAAAGACACAAGGTGTGGCTTTGATGTGTTTGCTTCACTGTATGCACACACACAGAGCTTTCTTTTTAATTCTCCAAGACTTTTCAACCAAATTTGAAGCTTTGGCTTTTAAGTTTTGTGTGAGTTTAATTTTATTGCTTACTCTCTTCTGTGATGCTATTATTATTATTACTATTATTTTACTGCAGTAGTGTTTCAGTGTTCATTTTGCAGGAGAGTTTCACTTATAAGGTGGCCTGTCAGTGCTGTTGATAAACAAATAAATAGGTACTCATTCTCTAATTTTCAAGAGAAGCCCAGATTTCACAATGCGTCTTAGAATGCAAGTAAAATAACATAATTTTTTAAAGCAATAAAAATTTCCTAATACTGTGAAAACATTTATTCTCTCCCCTCTTCAGTTTAATTTAGGACAGTCCCTCCCAACCTGGGGCCCTCCAGGTGTTTGCAACTACAACTCCCATCAGCCTCAGTCAGGTTGACCATATGATGCTGAGGCTGATGGGAGTTGTAGTCCCAAATACCTGGAGGGGCCCAGGATGGGGAAAACTGCTTCAGAATCTCCCCAGGGCCAGGTTGTCCAAGGGGGAGCCTCTCAAAAGCTGCAGCCAGCCAACTCTCGCTGGTTCTCATGAGGAAATGGAAGGTTGATGGGAAATAAATTATGACTTTTGACGTGTGGAGGGAAGTTCATTTAAGAAGCAAGGAGACAGTTGGAAATTGGGGGACATTTGCATTTTAATCTGAGGATTTCCATGTACCACCAATTAGAGACAAAAGATACATAAGAAATTCTGATGAATGACGCAGGCAGCTCTGTAGCCTTCTCATTACATTGGCATCTGAAGTGGAACCAATGCCATTTATTAATAATTTAATTAAAATGGCAACACATTATTTTTTTCCTGTACTATACAGAACTGTAAACATTAATTTGATATGGTTGAGGATCATGAAATGCAATCTTAATTACTTAGAAACTAGGATAGCCAGTTGAACTGAATCAGGCAGGCAATTATCTTGAGTTTCCCCCCTTTCTTCTCCTTCTCAAAACGAGCATCCATCCATCTTAAAGAGCGGAGATAAATAACAAACTGAAAAAATGAAGAATATTCTGGAGAACTCTTTGTATAAACAAACCACCCTCCTCCCCAAACTGATTGAACAGTTCTATGACGCTGTTAAGGAAATCTCTAAAAATGAGATGTTTTGGTGCTCAAGGCACAAAATGGCTCACACACAAACACACTCAGCATCAGGTGCAATCATCCAAGAGGTTCTTCTGTGCAAGCTCTATTGAAGTGAATGGGGAGTGGACTACAACTGCACCACAGGGCTCACAGAATCATAGAATGGTACAATGTAGGAATCTCAGCTAAAGCATCCATGACAGGTGGACATCCAACCACTGCATAAAAACCTCCAAGTAAGGAGAGTCCACAACGTCCTGAGAGGGACCGTTCCACTGTCAAACAGCTCTGTCAGCTCCTGCTCTTTGCAATGGGATACCTGGAGAACAAGCCCCACATTCTGGACGGTGGAGAAGGCTCTGAAAAACAGTAGGACAGGAGCTCAATTCCGTTGTTTTTTTAAGAAGAAGGTGGCGCATAAATTTGTCGCATGTTTCATAAGAACAGGATAAGAACACACAA
Organism: Podarcis pityusensis; assembly: GCF_964106645.2. Lineage (NCBI taxonomy): Eukaryota > Metazoa > Chordata > Lepidosauria > Squamata > Lacertidae > Podarcis > Podarcis pityusensis. Next base: position 48,251,905 of record NC_138039.1, on the reverse strand, counting down.
AATACACTGAATTTAATTGCCACATTTCTAGGGTTGAGCCTTTGAATTAAAAATAGCTGCTTCCTGTGTGCCCATTTCATGAGCCATCATCACAGCATGAGCTGGACGCCACACCCGCTTGCAACAACAGAGATAAAGTGGCTTTGTGGAATATGAGGTCATCGCTGGGAATAAAAGAAAACTACAATCAGCAGCCCCTGATGCCTTTGGCTATTCAGCCTAACGGGGTTCATGGGCAGCGCATGACGCACACACAGAGCATGATAGAGAAATGGGCCCAAGCACAGCCTTCTTTTGCTGGGCCGATTCTCGCAGACCCACATCCGCAGGATGAGAAATCCATGGTCTGTGTAGAGCACAAATCCCCAGGTTTCCATCTCTTCATTGCAGTCGGGCAATGCAAAGAAACCTGAACGTGTCTCTGTCTGTGGCTCTTTCAATGAGGGTTGTTGTCATGAATGGCAGGACAACGGGGAGGAGGAAGAGGATCCCAGCAAGGGACTGGGACACACCAGAGCAAGCTGGGGACGGAGAAGGGAGAGGTTGGTGTAGAAAGTGCTCACTGGGCGACAGAGGGTGGCGAGGGGATGGAGGTCAGTGGACAGGAACCAGAGCAGCAGGACCCATCACCAGAGCCAGAGGGGCCCCTGTTTCCCCAAACACAGCAGGTTTTGGGGTGTAAGGAGCAGCAGGAGGTGAGCTCAAGGAGGCTAAGGCAGACACGGTCTCCCAACCCAGATCATTAGCTGTGACGAGGTGTGATTCCTCAGCTGGAGTAGGCTCGGGACAGGTGAATGTCACCTGCCTCATGCAGTTCAGATGCTGCAACCAGCATGCAAGGTATAAAAGGGAAGCAGTGCTGAGGAGCACAGCCCTTATCCCCGATATGCTAGCTTTGTACTTTTTCCTTGGAGCAACTGGGCAGCTCCTGCCCCAAATTGCCCTCCACCCTCAGCTCGCAAGAGCACATTGTCCCTGCCTGCATGCTCTGGCCAGTAAGCAAGACTAAATCAACAGCGTTTATACCTGACCCACCTGACCCACCCTGGCCTCCATTATTCTCCCAACAGATAAAAATGGAGAGACATTTTCGCATCATTATACTCATTCCAACAATGGCAGCTTGTGCTAAATTCCTTTCTTTGGCAATTGCCTCCCCCACCCCAGACTTAGCTTGGTGGTCATGTTTAGATGTACGCAGATTGCTGGAAAGATGAACCTAAACCTCAGTCAGAGATTTGATTCTGAGAGCAGTGGTGGGGACCCCTAGGCCCTGGCAATGAATGTGGCCCTCCAGTCCTTTTTCTCCGGCCCTCTGATGTCTCCCCTTACGGCATCTCCTTGAGTCCTTTGGCCTGGCTGGAATGCGTCCCTAGTGTTTGATGACACCTTTTGCCTGCCTTTTCATGACTGGGATGCAGCCTACTGAGCAATGGTAAGAGACTAGCCATTGCTCCGCCCACATTTGCCTCTGGCCCTGCCCACCATTTGCATGTGTCTCCCAGAAGGTCCCCCACGGGGAAATGGGGTCCTTGAACTGAAAAATATTCCCAGGCCTGTGGGGAGGGAGCTGAATTTGATAAGGCTGGCAATGCCATATTTGTTAAGGCTGGTGACTTGGTATAAGGCAACTCACTTTGATCCTAAATACTACTCACAAAACATTACTGAGGCAAAAGGCCAAAAAAGGGGACAATGACTTCCTAGAGCAGGGGTCAGCAAACTTTTTCAGCAGGGGGCCGGACTAGATTTTTTTTGGGGGGGGGATGAATGAATTTCTATGCCCCACAAATAAGCCAGAGATGCATTTTAAATAAATGCACACATTCTACTCATGTAAAAATACCAGGCAGGCCCCACAAATAACCCAGAGATGCATTTTAAATAAAAGGACACATTCTACTCATGTAAAAACATACTGATTCCCGGACTATCTGTGGACTGGATTTAGAAGGCGATTGGGCCGGATCCGGCCCCTGGGCCTTAGTTTGCCTACCCACGTCCTAGAGCAGCCTTTCCCAATCTGTGGGTCTCCAGATGTTGTTGAACTACAACTCCCATCACCCCTAGCTAGCAAGGCCAGAGCTCAGGGATGATGGGAGTTGTAGTCCAACAACATCTGGGGGGTCCACAGGTTGAGAACCGCTGTCCTAGAGTGAGCTGAACAGGAACAGCTGGAGCAAGTGACTTCCATGGATGGAAGGTGGGGGTGAGCTCCGCCAGGGCACCCCAGGCCAGCTGCCCATTTGAGCCAATGGCCAAAGCATGCTGGGGCAAGCAGGAGGAGCCTGAAGAGCTAAGGTGGGCCCAGCACGGCAGCAGCATTTGTGCAAATGTTTGCCCCCCCCCCGCAATTCTTACATCTCTTATTGCCGAATCCGCAAACTCATCCTCTGTGTTCGCTTGATAGTTAGCAACAGCAGCCAGTTTCTCCCAAATCCGTTTTCGAGGGACTTCAGATGCTTCCTGTTGATGAGGGAAGAAGAGAAGGAAATAAGATCCAAAGAGATGCAGCATGTGTCATTGTGGGAGACAAACACGAGAGCGACCCTGGGAAAGTGGCCGTGGGTCCATGGCAGAGCCCCTGTGTTGCATGCAGAAGGTCACAGGTTCACTCAGAAGAGCTGCTGCCAGTCAGTGTCGACAGAATTGAGATAGATGAGCCAAGTTCATCTTCTGTCCACAGTGGGGAGGGCAGCCATTTCCCCTCTAACCGGAGGATCCTGGTTCGGGAGGCTTGCACTTTCCTAAGAAACACAAATCTTTCCCCTCTTCCTTTTCCAAGGCTGCTCTGAGTGGCTTGTCTCCTGCACTCTGCGGCCTGCTCAGCCTCCATTCAGCCTTCCTCCTTTCTCTACCCTGGCCAGGCTGGGTTGGCAATTATTTCAGTGTGACTCCAAATAGCCACAGATCAAATCTGAAAATGGCATTGGAGATGGCTAGGCTAGAGAACCTGTAACTGATGGCTCCCTCCTGAAAAACATCTATGCAGGGTCTAGCTCTATACTCCTGCAACTGTGTCGTAAGCCCATCCCCACGGCCCCAATCCTATTCAGGGCCAACCCACCTGAATAAGCAACCCAAGCAATGTGCTTAGTTGCCAGTGGAAGCAGCTACTCCCAGGGTAATCAATGTGGAGCATTCCAGATGTTATTGGTCTGCAAATCCCATCATCCTTGACCATGCTTGATGGAAAATGGAGCCCAGCAGCATACGGAGGGCACCACGCTAGTCACCCTGGCTTAATGTGAGGAGACGTCCAACAGCCTCTATTAACTGAGATTGCTAAATGGAACCTCCATGTTCAGTGGTATGCCAGGAAGTGACTTTTTGCGCTGCTTAGGGGCATAGAAAACTGCCTTACACCAGGTCAGAGCCTTGGTCCATCAAGCTCAGAATCATCTACACCAGGAATAGGGAGCCTCACAGCTGCTGTAGGTCTTCTCCAGCTCCCACTAGCCCCAGTCACCATGGTCAGGGGGATGATGGGAGTTGGAGTCCAGCAGCATCTGGAAGGCCACTGGCTCCCTCTCCCTGGTGAACACTGATTGGCAGTGCTTCAGGGGGGGTTTCAGATAGGAATTCTCCTAAGGTCTATCTGGAGATACCTAGAATAGAGCATGGGCCCTTCTGTACATAATGCTGAAAGGGAGGGATGTAGTCTAGTGGGAAAGTATCTGCTTTGCATGCAGAAAGATCCGGGTTCAATCCCCAGGTTGGGCATGGAGAACTCTCTGTCTGAAATCCTGGAGAGCTGCTGCCAGTCAGTGTGGGAACTACTGAGCCAGATGGACCCAAAGGTCTGACTCACTATAAGGCACACTTCTTATGCTCCTATGTCCTGCTCCTGATATAGGCCCCTTTCCTATCTTCTGCTTCTAAAGCTCCCAGAAGCATCTCTTTGCCTACTCTGGGAATTTGGGTGCTGGATTATCCTGGACTTCAGTCTGTTTCTGTAAGGAAGTTCTGGTGTCCATATGTCTAAGGCCAGCCATCTTTCCCTCCCCCAGTGGACTCTGGGATAGCACCTTTCCCGGGCCATGCAAGAATTGCTTCCTCCTTGCTCACCTTCCCAGTGATGCTGTCTGCTTCTGGAGGGGTTGGCAGCGATAGGCATTATTAGGCAGGGCCTATCCGTCCAATGGACAGCAGAATCCAGCCCTTGATAAATGGCCCAATTGCACCAGCTGCTTTGGTCTGTGCTCATTAAGCTACAGTTTTGTTCTTTGGGTTTTTATTTTATTTAATGATCCTCTTGTCATTAGAAGGTTGGTTGTTCTCCTGGGTATTTAAACTGTTTTAACTACTTATGTATATATCTCTGCTTTGTCAGCTATAATGGCAATTCTGGGGTTGGGGAGTGGATGTGTGATACTGATCCCTCTTAAATCTTTTTTTATAAAAATGCTGTAAATCTAGCTATAAAAATAAATTCAATAAGAGTTTGGTGTTGATTCTTTCTCTCCAGGAGAAAGGCAATTCTGGCTCCCTCTGTTCCTTATTTGTAATTCCTCAAAGAGTGCAGTCTCTAGATGGGACTGGATGGTGTGATCTGGGTGCTGCTTTCAGGGTACAGGGCTATATTCAGGCTGCCTCTGCACCTCTCAAGTGATTAAAGAGCCTAAGAATAAGGAACTGAGAACGACAACTGAGTTTCTGCCCTCCCTACAGGCCAGGCCTCCTATCTGCTGTTCTTTCAACTTCAGAGCGGCACCTGGCCTTGGAACTGGGCTAATCTTGCTGCGGTTTATTTCTGGGTCCGCAGAAATAATGTGCCGGTACACCGGAAGGTAGGGCAGGGAATGATTAACATCAAAACGAGGAGGGAAAGTCTCTTTTGTGCTCCCAATTGCAGACTGTCCAAAGTCAGCAGCAGCAGTGCCATAGGCAGCAGCAGGGTAGAAAGGAAATTTCACTCTTCCTTTCATCTGTTTGCACTTCCGGGCTCTGATCTCCAGGTGACCAACAATTGCAAAAAGGGACAAGCACTGTTGCCGCCTTCATATCCCGCATGTGGGCATCCCACAATGGGCATCTGATTGCCCACTGTGAGAACACGATGCTGAACTAGATGGGTCCCCTTTGGATTGATCCAGCTACAGCCGGGCTCTTCTGATGTCCCCACAAGTAGAGGGGGAGGGGAATATGCCTCCCATAGTAAGCTCAAGAGGTCTGAATTTCAGTAGGACACGAAGGCAGAAACTCTGAAGCATGGGCAGTGCCACACTATCTTCCATGGTTGCTAGATTTAGAAGCCCCTCTGAGAGGGGAGGGAGAATCAGGGCAGTTTCCTGATGTTGTCTCGAAGGCCTTTCTCCTCCTCCTCCTCCTCTGTATGCAGTACAAAGCAAACAAGGCAGACAAACACAGATGTACCTTTGACTTTTCAAACAGAGCCAGGGCTTGTTTGTAGTAACGGATGGCTGGACCAAAGTGGCCCTGGCAGAGGTGAGTCATGCCCAGCTGTTCACAGGCCTGCGCCTCACCATAGGAGTCACCTGGAGGAAGAAACAGAGCCAATAGTTGCAGGACAGGGGCCAGGAAGTCCAGGATGGAATGAGGAGGAGCATAGGGTCAATGGCTTGTAGTTTCTTGCCTGGAATTGGGGACACTTTGATCTGCAACTAGCTCAGGTCTTTGGCTGGCATATGAGCTGAGCTACTTTTCAAAGTGAAACAGTGTCAGTCTGCCCAGTTACAAGCAGGAATATACAAAACTACTCCTTTTTTAGTTTCACCTCCTTGTCAGGCGGCAGGCATTGTAGGTTTCTGGAGATATCAGTGCAAAAACAAGGTTTGCAGTGGTGAGTTGCTGGAAGTTCTTAATAGCCCATTGCGCCACATTTAAGAGGACTTTCAATTACCATTTGATTACCTTGTATAAAACAGGTCTTATTGTTCCATTTGCATTTTGCAAGCAGAAATAAGGCAGCTGGCCCCAGAGGCCTTCAAGGGACAGTGAGAGTTCCTTCTTCCACCCTGGCCGCGTAAATTCAGATGCATTTTGCACTCCAAAACATTCCTTCACTCACACTCCAAAATGTCTCAACAACACTAACAGCTGCATCTTATATACTTATAGAGAACTCATTGCCTGTGTGTGGATTCTTGTGTAGCCAAAGCAGCAGTACCCAAGCCCAAGAGGGAGGAGGAGATACTAGCAGGCATGGAGCGAATGACAAGGTGTGCAGAAGTACAAAAAGGCTTTTGGGGCGCAGGGGACTAACAGCTCAATGAACAATACCTACAGAACAGGTCAATTGGGGGCCCAGGAGGATGGAAAACCAGGGAGAAGGCAAAATGGAATACTGCAGAGTGTTCTGAAAACAGGCTAGATGGCATGCATGTAACATTGCAACAGTTTGCTGCTGGTCCCACCTGCCTGTTCTGTCTCTCAAATTGCTTAGTATGAGCTCTCCTGGAGGTTAACGTGACTCTGTCCCAAACCTACTTGTAGTTCATGATCTTAGCCTGGAGCCTGCAGTGTCAGGGCTGGAGACAGCAATGAAGGAAGCAGATCTCCGTTGTCAGCAAAGTTAACTCTTTATTCAAGGAAACAGACATACAACTCATCTTAGTGGTCCCAGCAACTCTCTCCAGTAGGTCTTGCCCCTATGGAGCAGGGGTCAGGACTGAAGGTCCCTGCCAGCCATCCTCTCTAAGCCTCTTCCTCTCCTGGGTGCTTCCCAAGCAGCCTAAAACTGCGTCTGCGCACCTCTGCTCTCTGGTCTGCTCTTCTCATTACTCTGCACATTCTTGGGAGACCAGGGGGGAGGAGAGCTTGTCACACAGGAGAGGGAGACTCCTGGGGTTCTTCAGCAGTCCCTTGACCCCTCTCCTCCGCCTCCTCCTTAGAGTCTGAACTGCTCCCTAAAGCCTGTTGCCCCTTCAGCACCGGGCACCTCCTCCTAATCTTCTCTCTCTGGGTCTCCCAGCTCCTAGTCTGGCCCTCTAACCACCACACCACCACTGGCTCTCTGCTTTGCATACAGAAGGACCCCAGCCTACAGAAGGACCCCAGCATCCCACGCTAGCTAATACAGTAGGATCAGTAGGTGTTCCTGGAGAGCCCCTGCCAATCAGAGTGGACCTGCCTTCCCCACCTGGGCACTCTGCAAATGTTTTGGACCACAACTCCCATCACCCCTGACTCAGGCTGGGGCCAAAGGGAGTTATCATCCAGTCATTGGGAGAGCACCTGGTTGGAGATGGCTGGAGTGGGTCATACTGGATCATAGGCACCAAAGGACTGACCTGATAAAGTGGTACCTTGGGTTAAGAACTTAATTCGTTCTGGAGGTCCGTTCTTAACCTGAAACTGTTCTTAACCTGAGGTACCACTTTAGCTAATGGGGCCTCCCGCTGCTGCTGCGCCGCCGCCACACGATTTCTGTTCTCATCCTTAAGCCAAGTTCTTAACCCGAGGTACTATTTCTGGGTTAGCAGCGTCTGTAACCTGAAGCGTCTGTAACCCAAGGTACCACTGTATATAAGGTGGGCTTCACCACAGTCACTTACCTGCATCCACAAAAGCTTTCAGCGCCTGCTGGGAGTAAAATCCAGCCATGTCGTAGTTTTTCAGCTGGCCGTGAGCAGTGGCCAAATTGTAGTGGCATTGGGCCTGAGCAGCCCTCTCTCCCAGTGCCCCTGGCAAAAAAAGAAAAAAAAAAAAGAAAAAAGATCCAGCATGGATGATGTCAGCAGCTTGGCAAATGGATCCAACCCCTTCCCAGAACTCTAGAAACTTTCCCCGAATGGATATTGTTCTGAAAACATCCCTAGCAGAGGACATTTTAGCCTTATGCAATCCTGTAGGGTGAGAGCGAATCTGCCACAGGGGCAGTGAGGGCTCCTGAGTCCTGCAGGCTTGGAATTCTGCATCAGAGTGACCCAAATTATGCCCCAATGAAAGCTACGGTCTGCAATCTGCATATATTATACAAATCACCATACTGTCTCTTATTTGACTGTTTTGCTGAGAATTGAGGCAAAGAGATCTACATGCTTCACTGGAAGCCTTATACAGCCATCTGCTCTGGCTCCTGACATTTCAGACAGGGTAAAGAAGCGGAAAGGGAACCAATTTGCGGGGTGTGTGTGTGTGTGTTTCATGGCTTATCCCCACTAACCTTTTGCCCCGCCGTTTCCAGACACAGGTCTGCACTTTAAAGCTCCATGTCTGAGTGCTCCTTTTTGCCCCAGAGCTTTCCCCATGAAAACCCACTTTTTAAAGCTGATGTGCAGCAAGTTTGCTTGCCCCCAATATTCTGAGGTAGACTGCCTCTGAACCTGAAGGTGCCATTTACCTGCTGCGGCTTACACAGGCACAGAGAGGGTGGAGAAGGGAGGAGGAGCTTTCAGTGGCTGGAAGTGGTTTATTAGGGTGCAGCACCCTTGCAGTTTGGAGGGCAGCACTTGGTGGAGGAGGAGAATCTCAGGGAGCCAGTGGTGGGACTGAGTGCTGTCTTCCAGAGGCCTTGAAGGGTGTGGCTGCCAGCCAGCGGAGGTGATCTGGGGCTAGGTGGGCTGTGGGATTAATTTAGCCTAAGGAGGCAGCCTGGCAGAAATAAGGACCTTTTTTTTTGTCACTCAACCAGTGCTTGCTTTATGGCAGTGGTGGCCAAACTTGGCCCTCCAGCTGTTTTTGGACTACAACTCCGATCATCCCTAGCTAACAGGACTAGTGGTCAGGGATGGTGGGAATTGTAGTCCCAAAACAGCTGGAGGGCCAAGTTTGGCCACCACTGCTTTATGGTGTTGCCCAAGCTCCACCCCTTCCCGTCTCTCTCCTGCAAGAGGCAGCCATGAGAAACTGGTTCCCACCACGTGAGCTTAGAATCTGAAGCCCTCCTTGCAAATAGGACAGAATGGAAAGTGAAGAACACCCTGCCCCCCTTTACCAAGGAGCCCTGTGTAGCCTCCCATGGCTCTTTCCAGCAGAAAGAGACACAATGGGTGGTGTGGTGGTGGGACCAGGTACAGTACTTCCAGCTTCTAAGTCTTTCAAATCTCTGCTAAGCCGCTTAGCAATGCATACCCCAGCCTAGAAACTCCAGGAGGACATGTTTTCAAACAGGGATTGTAACATTCTAGGTAAGAAGGAGTGGAAATGAATTGAACAAGCACAGCGCCACACAGATGAGACCAGTGACCCACAAGCTTTGTAAGCTGACAGACAGAGGCCCAACTGGCAAACAAAGCTGAGCAGAAATTAACAGACAATGACATGCAAAGATATGTGAACAAAATAAAGATTGCAATTAATTGTTTGATGTGATCAAAACAACCAAATATTATAAAAGTTTGTATTAAGAAGTAGGTATTTTGTTTATCTTTAAAAGTAATATGAATAGGGACAATAATTTAAGTTTTTTGTTTATGCCACATCATTCTCTATGTATTGGTACAGCAATGTGTTTTTAAGACTTGAATAAATTGGCTTAAAAAAACCTAACCCAATGCAACTCACCGTACATGTCAGCTGCTTCGCTGTGGTACCGCAAGGCCCTTTTGAAGCACTCCAGAGCGTTGCAGGCAGCCCCCAGGTTCTGCAACAGGACAGCTTTCTTCCGCACCGAAAAGCCCTTTCCGCTGCAAAGGCGGAGAGCTGCGTCAAAGTGCTGCTCTGCCTGCTGGAAGCACCTCATTTCCGCATAGTGCAGCCCCAGGTGATTGTAGAGTTTGCCTGAGAGCCAAAGTGGTGGGAGAAAACCCACCATTAGCTGGACCTTGGGATCTTTCCAACTGATCAAGCAGGACCTTGTAGGCATTGCACAGTTGAAGGGAGCAAGACTCAGAGGAAATGTGTTCCCCAAAGATTGGGTCTTTCCACTGGGATGGAGCATCCCCCTCGGCCCTAGACTTGCCCCTGGGTGTAGAAAAGGCTCAGAGGATGCCCCTCCCACTCAAAAAGTGGCAAAGCCCCCATCCCTACTTGAAACAGGCCATCTTCAGTTACCGTATTTTTCACTCCATAAGACGCACGTTTTCCCTCCTAAAAATTAAGGGGAAATGTGTGTGCGTCTTATGGAGCGAATGCAGGCGGGAGGCTCTGCTCAGTGCTCCCTTTAAAGAGCCACATGGAGTGTGTGTGCGGCCCTTGGGGGCTTTTCCCCGAGGAGGGAGAAGGGCAGCCCGTCAGTGATGGGCTGCCCTTCTCCCTCCTCGGGGAAAAGCCTGCAAGCGCCGCACACACGCTCCACACGTTTTGTGAAAGGGAGTGCTGAGCAGAGCCTGGGATGCAGACAGGCTCTGCTCAGTGCTCCCTTTAAAGAATATTTTTTTTCTGGCATCCCCCCTCTAAAAACTAGGTGCATCTTTTGGAGCAAAAAATACAGCACTTAAAGAACCTTCAGCGTCCTCTTCTTGCAGAAGTACTCTTAGCATTGTGGCGTCAGTGTGAGTTCCAACTATGACTGGAAGATAGGAGTCAACTCCTAGGGGCCAAGGCCCCTTCGCACCCCAATAAAATATTTGAGAGGGCATGCCCCCCCGGAAGTTGATGGACATTGCCATTCAAAAGGCGTGTGTGAGCTGCATCTTGTGAGGGGCTTACCTGGGCCACCCTAATATTTTATTCATGTTGGCACCCCTATTGGAGAATGAGAGGCAATTAGAGTAGCATCCTGCTAGGCCAGGCTTTCCCAACCAAGTGCCCTCCAAATGTTTTGGACCACAACTTCCATTTGCCCTCAGCCAGACCAGCCGGGGTCCAATCAGCCCTAGCTGTGCAGGCTGGGGTTGATGGGAGTTGTGGCCCAAAACATCTAGAGGGCACCAGGTTGGGGAAGTCAAGTCAAGGTTTTCCTTGCAGTGCACAGGCAGAGACAGGAAGGGCCACTCCATCCTCTCTGCTGCAAGACCAGCTCCATCAGGACCTTCCTCTCCCTGTTCCCATTCAAGTTGGTCATTAGAAGAACTACCCCTCCTTCCCTCAACACAGCCAGGCATATAATATAACTGCAACTCAGGATAACACTTCATGCATCTGCAGAGGTGGGCTGTAATTCACAAAAGCTCATGCCATAATAAATTTGTTAGTTTTTAAGGTACCACAAGGCTCTTTGTTGTTTTTGCTGCTTAGAGACTAACCCAAGGGATACCCCTCTGGAAAATACGTAGCTTTTGTAATTGGTGCCAATTTGCCTGTTTTCCTCCCCCCCCCCTTTCCCTTTGTGATGTGCCCATTGTAAACATGTGAACAGTGACAATCTTGCTTTTAATGATCATACGTAAGTTGCCCTTGGAGGCTTTCTAGCTGAAGAATGTGTTAGTACATCTGTCTCACACACACTGTCCCTGAGCATGAGATATCTTCTTCCACTTCATCTTAATACTTGTCTATCAAAAAGCCTGCATTTGGGAATCCCCATTCCTGCTGAGATCAAGGGTGGGAACTGGGTCCCAAAGGCAGAGTAGCTCATCTGGCTAGAGGGCACTCTGGCAGCCCCCTGAGATTTCTGGGGTGGCAGGATTTTTCCTTAAGGAGACCCAATGGGGACTACGGAGGTACTTAGCTATACCCAGCAGTTCCTGGTTCCTTATCTTGGTGCACAACCGGCTGCAGGCCTGCAAGCTCTCCAAGACGTCGTCTGGGGAGTACACTGGGCTTCGCAGGAAGTAATTTGCTGCCTCCCTCATAGCCATGGCTGCGTCTTCTGGGAGTTGTACCCTTTGGTAGGCCTGGCCGGCCAGGCGAAAAGACTGTGCGGCTGACTCCACGTCACCTGTGCTCACCAGGCAATAGGCCAGCTTGATCAGGGCATCGGCTGAGCTTTGTGTTTGATTTGTGTCATATTCCTGGATGGCCTTTCCGTAGAACTCTGCGGCTTTTGCGTATTCTCTCATGTCGTCGTAAGCAGCGCCCACGTTGAAGGAGAGGTCGCCATCCTTCTCCTCAGCTCCAAGCTCCTTGGCCTTCAACAGGCACTTGAGGCCCTTCTGGGGCTTGCCGGTGGCAACGTAAGCCGCCCCGAGGTTGAAGAGACACTTGGCTTTGGAGCGAGGCTCTGGGAGGCTACCCGAGAGCCTGTATGCCTTCTTGAAGGCAGCCAAAGCCTGGCCTTCCTCATTGCTGCTGAAAAGACATATACCAGCCTTCAGCAGCCTTTGCATTTCAGTTTGGACAGAGCCCAGCTGGCTCACAGGCTGGTCTCCGACAGAGCCAGAGATCGGAGGAGCAGAGGCCATCTCTTCCGAAGGGGCAATGGAAGGGGAACTGCAAAAGGAAGCAGAGCATCACAACCATCTGCATATTTAGGGTTTTTTTTAAAAAAAAATCTAGACTGCTTTTCTTTTCTTTTCTTTTTTGTTGTTGTTAATTTCAAATTCTTTTTTCCCCTTCTTTTTTTTTGTATTAAAGATTTTCTTGTTTTACAAAAGTGTTTGCAATGTCTCTCTCGTATTTTTCCCCCCATGTAACATTTTTACAAATCAGTTTCATTTGTTGAGACATTGGAAAGAAAAAGGGGGAAAGTGGTGGAGGGGTGGGGGAGATGGGTGGGGGTGGGGTCAGGCGACGGTGTTTCTATTTTACTTACTATATGTAGGGTTTGGTGTCAGCGTTGTTTGTGTAGGTTCTTTGTTGTTCGCTTGTCTTCCTTTGGTGGTGAGAGAGGTTGGGGTGGGTCTAGGGTGTGGTTGTTCATTTGTGGTTGGCTGTGGTGGTCTTTGTTTTCATGTGTGAGTGGGGTGGGTGTTTTGGATCAGGTTAGCCATACTGATTTGTATGTTGTTGGTGGGTTTTTGCCGTTGTCTTGTTGGGCTGTGTATGTGATAAAGGGGAGCCATACCGGGGTGAAGGTATCTAGACTGCTTTTCAAGGCACAGACCCTGGCTCTAGGTAACCACCTCCCACCTCCCAGTGATGAGTCAGAAAAATAAATGTAAGGGAGACCCATGGCTGGCATCAGTACTGAGCCCTTCCAGGGTGCAAGTTGTCCAAGTAAGCCACCCTTCTCAGAAGATGGAGGTGCCACTTTCCTCTCTTCCTCCATGTGGTCAGGCAAGATGACCTTCACGGTCCCCCCCCCAGCTTTATGATTTGCCCCACTCCCCCTTTTATAGCTCCCAAACCATCACTACACCTTGTGGCAGAGAATTCCAAAGGTCATCATGATGTTACACAGAGATCTCACCATCTTGTCTAATGCCTCAGTTTCCCACTGATCTTGCAGTGAGAATGCATCATGAAGCTATATTTGTATGTTGCCGTTTCAAACGATATGTGTCAAGAGGTCATAAAATCATAGAGTTGTAGAGTTGGTAGTGACCCTGAGGATCTCTAATCTAACCCCCTGTGAGGCAGGAATATGCAGCTGTCTCATATGGGGATCGAACCTGCAGCCTTGGCGTTATCAGTACCAACTGAGCTCTAACCAACTGAGCTGTCCAGCTGGTGTCTGTGCCTACATGCATTTTATTATCCCATACTTGTTTCGCTTGCCCCCTCCCCACAACGTAGCTTTAAAATGATTTCTAACAGGCAAAAGGGAGCAGAAAAAAAGGGGGGAATATTATGAACTAACACGTGTCTTCCATGAGAACATTACTGACAGGTAATGAAAACAAGTCAGCAGAAAGAAAAAAGGAGCTTTTGAAGAGAGAGATGCAGATTTTGGTATAATATTAGCTTCAGCTATCCAGGGAGCTCATTAGTTCCTCATTAAATGTTTGCTATAAACATACGTTTTGATTGATAATTATGTAATGAGCTGGAGAGCCTCGTTTCCCATCATCATGCTTTCCAGCTTGCGTGGCTGTTGTGCAAACTAGACTTTGATTAAAAATAGTTAATTGATGGGGGGTGGTCAATAAAGGAAGCAGCACCATTTATGATCTGTGCAGTGGGAATCCTCTCGATTTCCTGGCTCTGGTGGATTATCTTTGGCTGCTTAAATGCCTTTCCAGGGAGCTATTTTGGTTTGTATCTGCATGTGTGTGTGTAAGAGAGAGAGAGAGGGAGAATGATTCTGGGAGAGGAGGCAAAATTCTCTGCAAAAGGGGTGGAGGAAAGCAGCATATATCAAGGAGGATGACTTGCAATTCCTTTTGATAACTCAAGATGGCTATAGCAATGTTGTTGTGGTCACTATGGCACAGGAATGGGACTCTGAAACCTCAGTGTTGGTGGAAAAGTCCATGGCAGACCCTACAGGAAGGACACCGAGAATGGCCAAGTCTGTCTTGGGAGAGCAGGAGCTGAAAAATAACCACACATGGTCTGGAAGGTGTGGGGTGAACATTACTCCTTCATGCTCAGTGGCACGGCTCATGAGTTTAGGGATGCAAAGATAGTAAACTGTGCATAGAATGGTAGAGTTGGAGGGTATCCCAAAGGTCATCTAGTCCAGCCCCATGCAATGCAGGTAATCTCACCTAAAGCATCCATGACAGATGGCCATCCAAACTGCTTAAAAACCTCCAAGGAAGGAGAGTCCACTCCATGGTTGAACAGCTCTTACTGTCAGAAAGTTCTTCTTGATGTTTAGTCTGAACCTCCTTACTTGTAACTTGAAGCCATAGGTTTGAGTCCTGCCCTCCAGAGCAGGAGAAAACAAGCTTGCTCCATCTTTCATGTGACAGCCCTTGAGATATTTGAAGATGGCTATCCTATCTCCTCTCAGTCTCCTCTTTTCCAGGCTAAGCATACCCAGCTCCAACCATTCCTCATAAGGCTTGGTTTAAAAACCCTTGATCATCTTGGCTGCCTTCCTCTGTACGTGCTCCAGCTTGTCAACATCCTTCTTAAATTGTGGTGCTCAGAATTGGACACAGTATTCCAGGTGTGGCCTGACCAAGGCAGAATAGACTTTGACTTCCCTTCTCTTACTTCCCTTGATCTGGACACTCTACTTCAGTTGATCCAGCCTGGAATAGCATTAGCTTTTTTTTGCTGCTGCATCACATTGTTGACTCATGTTAAGCTTGTGGCCCACTAAGACCCCTACATCCTTTTCACATGTACTACATGTACATGACTAGGACATGGTGTGGAGGCTAAAGCCACAGAGCTGTAGGGAGAGGAGAAAGGGAGGTTGCTAGCCATTGCCAGCTGCATGGCTACCTGCTCTTTTGCTGGGCTTCTCTCCTCCTAGGTAGACCCATGGCAATCAAATGAGCACTACTCTGGGCTTCTGCTGCCTTCACTCCTGAGGCCTGTCAGGGGGAGGGGGAAATGGGGGAGGGTGGAGATCAAGGCAGGGCTTGGAACTGGATCGGTGGGGTTCCTGAGGAATCCCTAAAAGGGGGCTCTGAATCCAGTCTGGTTTCTCCAGGTCTTCAGTTGGGAGCGAGATTCTCTTGAGGGGCCGTAAGTGAAAGAGGTCTCTCTAGGGTCTAGGTTGGATGGGATCCTGCTGTAAACACAAAACAATGGCTTCTCTCTGGGGAAGACCTATGGGGGTGGACCAGGAAAGCTACAGCAAGCAGCACAAGGAGACAAGGCTGGTCCCAACAGCAGCTGGCTGAGGCTGGAACATCTGCCTTCAAGGATACTTCCAGACATGGACAATTTAGCAGTGGCCTGTGGCAAAACGCAACCAGGTAACAGCCTGTAAATTTGGTCATTTTTGAGAGAGGGGGCTTTCAAAGGGAAAGCGTGTGAGGTATTTATCTCGGACTGTCAAATAATCTGTCCATTTAAATTAACTTTGACACCTTTATGAGTATTTTTCCTCAACCTCAGTTGACCTGCTGTTGGGTTTTAGGTTGTTGTTGCTGCTATGTTTGCTGTGCCCCTGCCTCAATATCTCTATTTTTTGCTTCCCAATAACCTAATCTATTGTTGGGCATCTCTAGTTGCATTATTGGGGGGGGGGTGCCATACACAGGCCAGGAATCTTGAGGTGCTTTAGTCTGGAATGGCTGACAGGGAAGGAGAACCGGGGGGGGGGGGGGGAGAGAGAGAGAGAGAGAGAGAGGAAAAGCACAATCCTATGGGGTGCACAGAGCTGCTCATCACTTACCTGTGCAAAGTATTGGAAAGGAAAGTTCTGAATTGTACCAGAGACGGCAACTGCAGGCAAGCCCAGAGGCAGGGAGGAGAAGGGGCAGTTCAGCCTTTCTGCAAAACTGTTAGGGAAATGCTTGTGGAGGCATCAGACAGGCTTAGCAACAATGTCTGGTTGTCATCAACAAACTTACTAAGGCTGTGCACACGTCATTTATTGAAGCCACTCCCCTAAAAAAGAACAATTCTTGGAACTCTAGTTTGTTAAGGGTGCTGGGAATTGCAGCTGTGTAAGGAAGGCCGGCGGTTCGAATCCCCACGATGGAGTGAGCTCCCATTGCTCGGTCCCTGCTCCTGCCAACCTAGCAGTTCAAAAGCACGCCAAAGTGCAAGTAGATAAATAGGTACCACTCCGGCAGGAAGGTAAACGGTGTTTCTGTGTGCTGCTCTCGTTCGCCAGAAGTGGCTTAGTCATGCTGGCCACATGTACGCCGGCTCCCTCGGCCAATAAAGTGACATGAGCGCCGCAACCCCAGAGTTGTCCGCGACTGGAGCTAATGGTCGGGGGTCCCTTTACCTTTAAAGAGCAAACTACAGTTCCCACGGTTCTGTGTGCGTGTGTGTGTGCACACTTTAAACATATGGTGTATATGCAGCCTAAGACTGTGATCCCAGACACACCTACTTGGCTGCCTGTGTTTAAAGCCTGCCTTTCATGCAACTGCAAAGCAAGCCATCAATGTGAGGACAGCCAGCACGCACCACCAGAAAGGGGCTGGCTGGCTTTCCTGGGTTCAACGGTTGGGTTCCTCTGGAGCACTGTGGGCTACTTCCCGCCTACCTGGTGAACACTGAGAAGTTGCAACACTCCTTAGTCCAGGAAGTTACCCTCTTTGCCAAGGTTTGGAGGCACTAGATTGCTCTGTGTTCCAGTTGTGTGGTATCCTGGGTGGAGAGCCAGGGCAGGGTCAGAGGGAGCTGAGCTCAAATTCCTTCTCAGCCATGGAAGTTCATTTGGGCTACCTGGTTGGCTCAGCCATACTTTCTCAACCTAGCTGATCTTGAAGGGTGGTTGTGAGGATAAAATAGTGAATCATGGACACTCGTCTTGCTCGACCTTATGCTCTCCAGATTCTGCTGGGCAATGACTTCCACCACCTGCCTGACCGCTGGCCAGGATGCCTGGGGCTGAGAGGGGTTGGGAGTCGAACAACATCTGGAGAGCATCAGTTTGGGGAGGACTGATGTATGCAGTTCTGGGCTTTCTGAAGGAAAAGTGGGAAGACAAATGTAACAAGTTATTAAAAAAACAAAACAGACGGCCAACCATAAATATGAACTCTAAAGATGCAACGAACCTGAATTGGCTACCAATTTGCAACCAGGCCGGTCTCATGGTTCTTGTTTAGATTCTTGTGTTGGTTCACAAAGTTCTAAGCAACTTGGGCCCAAAGTCCACCTGATTCCTTATGCTCTGATCTTCTGATGGGGTGCTTTTGGTGGTCCAACCTGGCCCTGAGGTTTCACCTGGCCTTTACGAGGCGCTGAGCCTGGCCCTGTGGAACACTGTGCCAACAGAGGTTCGGCAGGAGCCCATTCTCTGCTTGCTTTGAATCAGCTTCTGAACAGGGGCGTAGCGCTGCTTGCTGGTGCCTGGGGCAGGTGAGCACAGTTGCCCAGCTCTTGCCGCCAGGTGGATTCTCTCTTCACCCTCTGCTCTCACCAAGCCCCCGCTGCTGGAGTCAGGCAGGGCACAGGGATCTCTGTGGGGCTGGGGCGCCCAGTTTGTGCCCCCGATTCTGCACCTGGAGCCATGCCCCCCTAACACTACACTGCTGCTTCTAAAAACTGTATTACCCAGGCAGGCCTTTCGAACCTGTGATGGTCTTCCAACCATCTCTTTGATTTTTCTGTTGTAACGCTGTGTTTTTAATCTGTATGCTGCGTTGTGATATAGGAAAGTGCAGCTTATAAATATTTCAGCAGCTCTTGGCCTCCTACACAGGCCAATTTTGCTTTTGATCTCATTAGCTGCACTGTTGTAGTAGTGGAGAGACACCCCTATTACCTGCACAGGTGATGCAGTGACCATCCTGGCATGCTGCTAAGAGGGAGTTCTGCCACACACACACACACACACACACACACACACACACAAACAGCTTGTTTTGCCCCAGATAAACTTTTGAGTTACCAGAAGACCAAAAAAATCACTTTATTTGTGGTCATTATCAGTGTATATATAAAAATCAGAGAAGGCTCTCTACTCTTTTTCCACTGCTGGAAACCAGGGGAGAGGGCGGGGAGGCGGGGAGAGGGAGAGGGAGAGGGAGAGGGAGAGGGAGAGGGAGAGGGAGAGGGAGAGGGAGAGCGCACTTCTGCCACCAAAGACTAAGGCCCAAACACCTCCTGCCCATCCTGTGGTGGAGAAAAAATTTGCTGGTTGCTGGTTGGGTCCTGCAAAGAGTTTTGGAACCTCTTAAGTAGGTATAAATACTTTCCGTTGAAAGGCTAGTCCTTGGGTGACATGCCAGGGAAAAGAGGCAAGAGTGAGTAGGAGAAAATATGGCACATTGCGGAACTTCCCTGACAAATTTAGCATTACTGAAAGACGCAGAGGTGCTGTTGGTGTTGTTTGGTGATGGACTCCTCCCCACATTTACCATTAATAAACATGGGGCACAGTCTGCTGGGAAGTTGTTATTGTAGGTGTTAGTGGAACTTGTGTAGGAAGGAGAGTGTCCAGGTGGATTGGGCCCTGTGGGTCAGGCCTGCCAGTCTCCTGCACAGCATGTTTAAAAGTCCTCTGTGCACAGGGCGCCCTGTCCAATGTGTTCCTCCCACTCTTTTGTGCAGAGATGGCTAAAGTGTAGCCGCCTTTCCCTGATGTTGTCAGACTACAACTCCCATCACTCTTGAACATTAGCTATGCCTTGGGCTGAGGCTGATGGGAGTTGGGAGTCTAGCAACATCTGGAGGGCCATGGGGGGGGTCACCCCTGCATTGGAGTTGCTGCTTTGGCCTTTGAGCCTAACAACCACTTCGTTTGAGCCTAACAACCAGCCTAAATGCCCACTTCGTTCCTAAACTGTTGAATTGCTTGATTAAACTGTTACAGGTGGAAGATGTGGGTGGAATGAGAGGGGTACATTTGTAAAATGTTTTTTCCCCTCCAGAGCATTTGCCCCCAAAGGTGCGGGTGCATAAAATCAGAAAAAGAGTATTTCGTGGATGGATACTGATGAACAGATGTCATAGGAACAGCAAAGTTATGATTAGTGATGCGTGTATACGACAGTGAAATTAGATGGGGCTGGAGACGCAAACCAAGAAACACAGGAAGGGAAGTACAGGGAACTCTTCTAGTTTAGGAAGATCCCATTAAGATTAAGATATCTGGCATGGGAAGTAAACCTGAGCACTTGGAAGTGCCTGGAATAAAGCCTTTGGTGTCCCAAACTTTAGTGCCCCAAAAAGTTAGAGACTGACAATTTTAAATTTGGTTTTTCCAATATTCAGTTTTCCACATCCATATATATATTTATATCTCTCCACAAAGATTGCCAGGATTTTAATGTGCATTTCTTCTAAAATACACATTTTTGCATCCAATTTGCCTAATTTAAAAAATATTTCCTCCCAATAGAATGCATTTTGTATATTTTCACATATTTGCATTTTTATACACATAATGTGTGTGTGTGTTTACTCTTTTGGTTGAAGGATTGCCTAACAAAAGTTAGAAAAGTTCTTTTCCATATATTTTGAGAAAGTGTGTAAGAAAGCATATATTAGTGAAAACAATATGCAAAATGCAAAAATGCATTCTATCAGGGGAAATGGGATCCAGAAGCCAGCCAGGAGCCTCTGGCAAAACTGGCAAATATGGCAGGAAAGGAATGAGTCTTTCCTATTGTTTGTTCCCAGCATTCAGTTATGTAGAGGTAGACTGCCCTTGAACATGGAGTCCCCCCATCAGCTTTCACAAGCATTGTTATACTTATCTGCCATCACTGGTCTAATCTTCCATGAAAACCATCTAAGTTAATTGCTGTTTGATAGCTGTGCTGTTAATGCCTTTAAAACACAGCCAGGCCAGCCTCATTTAAGGTTATCTCATTCAAAGGTGTATTTTCTTTTAAAAAAAACCTCCACCCTGTAAAATATAGCCCTTTTCAACAGATGCTTTTGGCAGTAATGAGTCTCTGCTAGTGGCACCACGGAACAATTAACAGCCTCTGTCTGCAGCTTGTTGACATGAACCTCACTCATTAGTGGTTAATTAGGCGACATTATTTAAATTGCATAGGTTGCATTAGCAGGTCAGGTGACTGCTCCCCCTTTTAGATTCGTGGGTGGGGGTGGGAACTGGACCTCAGCTGCGCAGCGAGGATGGCAAACATCCTTCCCTAGGCGATGCAGCCATCTCCCGGTTCCCTTTCCACCTGTCCTGCAATGCAAAGAAGAGGGAGCTTCAGCTGCCTGGCCCAACTCTCAAGACCCTCTTTTTTTCACGTGGCCCACCTGGCAAGGGCTGCTCTGGGGGGGCATGTCCATTGTCCCTTTTTAAATGGAAGTGTGGAGCGACTTCTCTTCCTCCATGTTTGTGAGGGTGTATTTCTCATGTTCTGCGCTGCGCGGGGGTGGCTCCCGAGGGGCGTGGTGAAGTTCAATGAAGAGCATGTAGATAGCAGTTCCGATAGCGGCCCCAACCATCGGGCCGACGATAGGGACCCACCAAAAGTGGTGGCCAGCCCTGGGGGAAGAGAGAGAGAGAGAGATTAACATTCCAGTGTTTTCGGTGCCTACATTTTTGTAGACCTGATTTGTGGTGGCTCCCCACTTCCACTATCAACTGCCTCTCCAGTGTGCTGAGACAATGTGGTACTGAAGCTTTGAATGGGCCACTGTGCTTTCAGTTAAAAGCTTCCTATCCATGGGAAAAGCTGCCTCTGGTAGAGCCTCGCCTGGTATGTCCCACGGAGGACCTTACGGTCTTCAAACAAAAACATCTTGGAGATCCCAGGCCACAGGGAGGTTAGGCTGGCCTCAACCAGAGCCAGGGCTTTTTCGGCCGTGGCCCCAATCTGGTGGAACGCTCTGTCACAAGAGACTAGGGCCCTGCGGGACTTGACATGTTTCCGCAGGGCCTGCAAGACAGAGCTGTTCCACCAGGCCTTTGGCCAAGGCACAGTCTGACCCCCTCCTTTGGTAATCCTCGCAGAACTCTAGCCCAATGGTTGCCATTAATTTGATTTTGAATTGATTTTAAAATGAATTGATTTTAGAATGCTGTGTTACTTTTATTGTTGATAGCCGCTCTGAGCCTGGCTTCAGCTGGGGAGGGCGGGATATAAATAAAATATTATTATTATTATTATTATTATTATTATTATTATTATTATTATTTCTCCTTGCTAGGTTGTTAAAGGCAAAGGAGCAGAGCCAGTAAATGGATCTGCAAGGGACCCACCTCGGCTACTGTCAGTCTTCAGGTGCAGCCATGTGGGGGCTGGTTTGGCAACAGGCAGAGCTTGTTTTGAGGGGCACCCTGTTCCCTTTTCTGTTTGCAGGCTACCATTGCTGATTAGAGCAGGAGGGGTGGAAACCCCTTTAACGTGGCACCTTGCAGCTGAAGCACTGCAACTTCTTACATTTTCAGGACCAGGCCTGAGAGTCTGCAGACAAAACCTCTTGAATTGGAAGTTTATCCTCATTTTGAAATGGAACAGAAGTCACAGTGCAATGATGCTAGCAGGGGTGGAATTGGGTAATAGGGTGCCCTGAGCAAGGACAAAATCTACACCCCCCCCAATAGTTCTTATTTTCACAATAATTCCTTTTGGTACAGTTGCTTATTATTGTTTTGCACACCCTTGGCTCAGCACCCGGGGGGGGGGGAGGGAACCACTCACACTTCCCTAAATCTGGCACTGATGCCAGCCACACTGGAAGCTGCGGGAACAACAGCACCAGGAGCACTGCTGGAAGGAAGCTCATATTCTTATTAGAGTCTCCCAAGAACAATTGACTGTTTCCTCTGCTCCGATTAGAAAGAGCTGCTTGTGTGTGTCCACTAGAGGTCAGCCTTGCAACACGATGGAGGCGAAGGCAGAGGCATCTTGTCCATCACTCTGAATTCCTCCACCTTCCTCTGTCTTTTCTGAGCCAGGGCACTCAGGGAATGTGCCTCTTATTTCAGTGAGCTTTTTAGAACTTCCACAGCCAGGTGAAAGAGCTTCAGCTTTGTGTTTAGAGCGCTAAATCCCTGCCCCAGGTTCAGGTCTCAGTCTCTTCAGTTAAAAAGTAGCAGGTTAGGGAAACACGACAGCCAGGTAACATACAACTGTGTTTTAACATGGAAGTTCCTGGGAAGGGACCCCCACTGAACTGCTGCTGCTGCACCACAGACAGAACAAGCCGGAGTCTGGTATTCTGTAACCTGAACTCCAAAGCCAAGAACAAGCCTTGGAAATTGCTCAGGGTTTGTTTGGAGTGAAGCCAATTCAAAAGACAAGACGGACTCTCTTGAGACGTGTGCACCACCATGCTGGTCTTTCACATTAAACCATAGTTTGTTTTACATTATGGTTTAATGTGACATTAAAACTGGGCCATAATAATAATAATAATAATAATAATAATAATAATAATAATTTTTATTTATACCCTGCCCTTCCCAGTTCAAACAACAAACTCTAAAACACTAAATTATAAAAGCAGCATAAAATACAATATAAAAACATGAATAACAATAAAATTCAAAAATCAATTAGATAATCACCAGGGCTAGCTGGCTGAATTGGTCCTACTTGGGCCAGCGAGGAGGCCAGGGGAGAATTAGCTGTAGGGTCTCAGAGTGGGTGATCTTCATAAAAGGGGAGGGGGAAGGAAGAGAAGGGAAATAAAATATCAGGCTGAATTCAAATTAAAGGCCAGGCAGAATAAGACGGCTTCAGATAGATAGATATAGATAGATATCCATGTGTTGATATCTATGGGGCAGAGTGGTGGTTCTGCCCATCTCTGCTTTTGTTGGCAGGGTGAGGAGCTACTTCAGAGTAGCGGCCAAGAGACTGAGCTATGAGTCAGAATCTCACCCTTGCCATGAACACGGATCTCATGAAGTGACTTTAAACTAGTCACTCTGCCTCCGACTGAGGGTAATAATGATGATTTACAGGATTGCTCTAAGGATTACAGCAAGGTAATTCACGTGAAAACAATGATAAGAACATAAGACAACCTATCTGGATCAGGTCAGTATCCTGTGGTCACAGTGGTTGACCAGATGACCGTGGGAAGCTTGCTGGCCAGATATGAGGGAAACATCCACCCTCCCCACAGACCCCACCTATGAGCAAAGCCATCATGGATTATGGCCCGTGATAGCCACGTCCTCCGTTAATTTGTCTAATCCTCTTTTAAAGCCATCCTAGCTTTTAAATGGTTCCACAAATGCAGTTTATCCTTCTGCCAAGGCGAGCGGACTTACGTGAAGACTTCAGGCCCCCATCCAGCAAAGTAGGTGAAGAGGCGTGGGGACAGGTCTCTGGCAGGGTTCATGGCACAACCGCTGTTCCTGGCCATGGAAGACGTCAGCAGTATGATGACCAGGCCAATGGCAATGGGCTCCAGCCCCTTCGGCACAGGAAGGTTGCACGGGTCAAAAACGGCAAAAATACCCAGGAGAAGGATGGCTGTCGACATCACCTGGTCAGTGAAAAGCAGGTGGATTCAGCCCAGGAGGTAGGACCAGCCCAAGACATTTGGGTACCAGAAAAGGGTGCCTCCCCCACCCTGGCCAGGGAAGAAGGGGTGAGTGAAGATCGACAACAAGAACAAGGGGCTGGGGGGGGGGATTGACATTGGGATCTGCTGCCCCTGTGGATCCTGCCACCTGAAGCAGTTGCTTCACGGATTGGCCAGCCCTGGATGAAGTTTTACATCTGGATCCATTGTCTCAGTGGATCCTACCGCCTGAGGCAGTTGCCTTACTTGGCCTCATGGGTGGGCTGGCCCTGCCAGGAAGAAGTAATTTTTATTATTGAGGGAGTGCTCAGCCGCTCCCACAAAACTTTTAAAAGACTTCCCTTTAAAATGCCACCACAGTTAGCAGCTGCCAGGGGCACTGTAGGCAGCCTCGCCAGCTGCCTATGCATATAGGAAAGGCCAGCTGAGGACACTGTGGGGTCCTCAGGAAGTGCAGGCACCTGGGGAGGCTGCAGACCACCAGAGAGATGGTTTGCAGAATTAAAGAGAGGATCCTCAACTACCTCAAAAGTAAGGTAAGCAGAACAAAATGCCCACACACTGTAGTTTTTGAATAAAACGTCTTATTAATTGATGTGAAATGTTTGACAAGAATGTAGAAGAAAAATTCAGCACAGCACCGGTGGCTTCAGCCCTCCTCCCTGCCCCCAAATAGTGGTAGAAAAGTTGCATGAGCAGAGCTGGCCCCCAATGAGCCCTCGATACGGGACTACCCCTGTGCCCAGTTTCCAGTACACAAGGTCGGAATATCCCTGGCCCAAGACTTGGGGTGTGGGGAGGTCCTACAGAGACTTGGAGCCCCCAAAGGTGGTGAAGATTCCAGCTTCCTCATACCCAGTTTTACACCACAGTTCACCCAAAGGAAAGCTCTTTTGTGGGCAGACTCTCACATTTTTGCTCTCTTGCTCCACTTTGTGCTGACCAGCTTCCAAATCCATTTTGCAGGGCTGGAAAAATAAAATTGCCCTGGAATTTGGCACAGCTGGTTCCTGGGCAAAGGGAATGTTATTCCAGCCCTAAAGTCCTGTTTCCACCCCATGCCTTCCCAGTGGCTCAGGCGTGTAATAGCAGTAGGGAGTCACCTTACCCCATATATGCCCGCTCAACTGCTTCAGCCTGCAGAACTGGCACTGTTACAGGTGCCACATCATATCCATTTCACACACGGACATAGTTCATCATTTAGTGTGGCAGAGCCTGCACTTCGGAACTCCCTGCCTATTGACACCAGGCAGGTGCTTTGCTTTACTCTTTTTGGCGCCTGCATAAAATGTTTTCATTTAGGCAAGTCTCTCCAGTCAGGTAGAAGTTACATGTGTTTTATCTCTCTTTAGCCACTGTAGATTTCAATTCGTCTGTTTAATGCTTTTATATACTTGATTTTATGGGATGCGGGTGGCGCTGTGGGTTAAACCACAGAGCCTAGGACCTGCTGATCAGAAGGTCGGCGGTTCGAATCCCCGCAACGGGGTGAGCTCCCATTGCTCGGTCCCTGCTCCTGCCAACCTAGCAGTTCAAAAGCACCTCAAAGTGCAAGTGGATAAATAGGTACCCCTCCGGCGGGAAGGTAAACGGCGTTTCCGTGCGCTGCTCTGGTTCGCCAGAAGCGACTTAGTCATGCTGCCCACATGACCCGGAAGCTGTACGCCGGCTCCCTCAGCCAATAAAGCGAGATGAGCGCCACAACCCCAGTGTCGGTCACTTTACCTTTACTATACTTGATTTTAACTGTGTTTCCCCCCACTCAGAGAATCTTAATATTTTATTTTAATTTTATGTAGACTTCTTGTTTTACAATCAAGTGGTATATCAGTTTTGTTAAATAAACACACGAAAGCACTTAATAGCGGAACCCTCAGCTCAGTCACTCCAGCTCCCTCAATCCTGCCTGCTAGATGCCCGGCTGAGCCACACAGGAGACAGGTTTAAATGGGTGAAATTACCTGATCTGAAAATCCATTTGCCACGGACAGATACTCCTCTGGGTAGGTCGCAAAAATATGTGCCGTTTTATTTACTCCTGTGACGGTCAACTTTCCCCCAGTGTAGAACATCAATAAATCTAAGGGGAAATGATGGTTAATAAATATTAAGCATTTAAACAGCATATTTCAGAGCACCTCATAGAAGGGTACTGCAGGTCCTTTTGTGCTCTTGAGGCATTGCTTTCTTGCAACGAGCGTGAAGTGAAATTGAAAAGTCTGCTTGGTATACACACACACACACACGCACACACACACACACACACACACACACACACACTCCCCCCCCCCATTAAAACTCTTCAGGTGGGGCACATTCCTGAACTAACCACTGTTCTCTCCTTGCGGGAGAGGGGAGATTTAATTACTCATTTCCTCTTTGCAGCCAGAGCAATTGCTGAGCATTTTTAATGTTTTTGTTTATTATAAATAATGATCAGAATTATTTTTTTATGACTGAAAGGAGGAGACCTAGAATTAAAGCCTTCCGCCATCCACAGCAGGGAACAGGGGCTGACTAACCAAGGGTCAACCCAGGAATGTTGGCCATGGCAGAGGACAGGAGACAAGCAGGGGCAAAAGTCTCTTTAAAAGAAAGGGGCAAGGAGGAGCCTTCTAATGAAAGAGACAGATCCTCTGAAAAGAGGAGTTTGTTGCTAGTCCACATGGGACAAGTGGAGGCAAAAATTAACTAACTAATTAAGTAATTAATCTGTCACATCTGAAGAAAGGCAGGAAGAACTCACACACTATGGCAGAAACCTTTTATAGATTTTCTGGGAATAAAACAAATGAGAGTGAACGAGTGAAGTTAATTCTGCAGAAAATGGCTTCAGTGGAAACAAACCCCAGTCTGCAAACTTGGACCGCCCTCTCATACCCTCCAACATTTCTCCGATGAAAATAGGGACATCTCATTCCATAATGATAATTTTACTATTTATACCCCGCACATCTTACTGGGTTGCCCCAGCTACTCTGGACAGCTTCCAACATATATAAAAACATAATACATTAACATTAAAAAAACCTTCCCTATACAGTGGTACCTTGGGTTACATAGACTTCAGGTTACATACGCTTCAGGTTACAGACTCTGCTAACCCAGAAATAGTACCTTGGGTTAAGAACTTTGCTTCAGGATGAGAACAGAAATTGCGTGGCGGCAGCAGGAGGCCCCATTAGCTAAAGTGGTGCTTCAGGTTAAGAACAGTTTCAGGTTAAGAATGGACCTCTGGAACAAATCAAGTTCTAACCCGAGGTACCACTGTACAGGATTCAGACAGGTTGGGGGCAGGATAATGCCATATCCTCAAACATTTCTCCAATGAAAATAGGGACATCCTAAGGAAAAGTGGGACATTCCAGGATCAAATCAGAAACTGGGACGGCTTCTCTAAATCCAGGACGTCCCTGGAAAATAGGGATACTTGGAGGGCTTGGCCTTTCCCTCCCTTCTTTCTCAGAAACATGCTTTTCTTTACCTACCCCCACTTTGTACACGTGTTTGTGTGTGTGTGTGTGTGTGTGTGTGTGTGTGTGTGTGTTGTTTAGTTCAGCATCAAGTCTGATGAAGCATGATTAGCATCCTAATAAGAAGAGTTTGGATTTGATATCCCGCCTTTCACTCCCCTTCAGGAGTCTCAAAGCGGCTAACATTCTCCTTTCCCTTCCTCCCCCACAACAAACACTCTGTGAGATGAGTGGGGCTGAGAGACTTCAGAGAAGTGTGACTGGCCCAAGGTCACCCAGCAGCTGCATATGGAGGAGCGGAGACGCGAACCGGGTTCCCCAGATTACGAGACTACCGCTCTTAACCACTACACCACACTGGCTCTCTAATAAGAAGAATATTAATTAATAAATGATACCCGCTACTGTTACTTCTGTTTGTTTTCTAATGGCACAACAGGGTTACCTCTAATGATTATCCCTGCAAAGTGGATGGATACCAGCTTTCATATTTGATAGCTAAACCTTATTTCTGGGCAAAATCCCTTAAAAAGTATTGTTGCATGCCACCTCAATCTCTGAGTGGTGTGAGATTCCAGGGTTTCCAGGAACTTACCCAGGGTTCAGTTTCCTAAGAATGAGGGGCAGTGGAGACTCTGGTGTCTTTAAGATATATGGCTTATTAACACACATATATACAACTTCACAGCATTAATACCCTGAAAGGTCTTGCTTCTCCCATAGTCACAGAATCTGATTCCAGCAGAGGTCAAGCATGCCTCTGACACCCAGCTTCTGCCTGCAGTCTGCTCTCAGCTCACACACCAGCCAAGTGACGAGGGGCAAAGACCCCCATTTGCCCACTAGTAGAGACACAGGTGGCGCTGTGGTCTAAACCACTGAACCTCTTGGGCTTGCCAATCAGAAGGTCGGCGGTTCGAATCCCCGTGACAGGGTGAGCTCCCGTTGCTCGGTCCCTGCCAACCTAGCAGTTCGAAAGCACATCAAAGTGCAAGTAGATAAATAGGTACCACTCCGGCAGGAAGGTAAACGGTGTTTCCGTGTGCTGCTCTGGTTTGCCAGAAGTGGCTTAGTCATGCTGGCCACATGATCCAGAAGCTGTCTGTGGACAAACACCGGCTCCCTCGGCCAATAAAACTAGACGAGTGCCACAACCCCAGAGTCATCTGTGACTGGACCTAACGGTCAGGGGTCCCTTTACCTTTACAGACCACTAGGGTTATTAACTCACAAAGAAACTTGCCTGACTAGTTCAACAATGGAATTCTCCTTTAAATTTTAACCCTTACTTGATCTATGAGGACCTCAGGAATTAGAAGGGACTCAGTCATTATACAGACTGACCCCACAAACTCACAACACTATTTTGCATTGTCCACTAGCCTGTCATTTCAGTTTGGGCACCTCAAAACACATCCAAACTGGCAGGAACTTCTTCTTTTTTTTGGACAGGAGGGGTCAGAAGCTACCTTGAAATGACATGAGATTCCTACAAGAAATTTCAACTTTTGATTGTTTGCCAAAAGGTTTCAACCTAAGTGTAACTTTGGTCTTTGTTGGGAAGTTTCCTGAGGAGGAGGAGACTGGTCTCTTCCACTCACCGTAGTTGATCCAGTAGACAGCAGCTGCGCCAACAAATGCGCCAAGAAACTGTGCTATGACGTAAACAGGGAATTTAATCCATCTTATCTTCCCCGACAGGCACATGGCAAAGGTAACGGCTGGGTTTATGTGACCACCTGAAAGAAGGAAGGTAGGGAGAAGAACAAGGGTTGGGAATAATTTTTATATGCAAGTTTTTATGAATCAGATATTTCCCTTCAGTAGATTTATTTCTTACTTAATCATGGCATTTATAGCCCACCTTTTCCCCCAAGAAGCTCAAGGTGGCGTACATGGTTCTCCCTATCTTTGTTTCATCCTCACAGCAACCCTGTGAGGTAGGTCAGGCTGAGAGGGAGAGTGACGGGCCAAAGGTCACCCAGTGGTTTCATGTCCTATCCTGACACTCTAATCACTACACCACTACTACAACTAGAGGTTTGGTGAAATAGTATAGTACCAATACTTTGGCCACCTCATGAGAAGAGAAGACTCCCTGGACAAGACCCTGATGTTGGGAAAGAGGGAGGGCACAAGGAGAAGGGGACGACAGAGGACGAGATGGTGGGACAGTGTTGTCGAAGCTACCAACTGCGGGAGGCAGTGGAAGACAGGAGTCTTCTGGTCCATGGGGTCAAGAAGAGTCGGACACGACTAAACGACTAAACAACAACAACAAATCATAGTACCAGCTTCATTTTGGGTGGCCAGGTGGATGATCCTTCTCCTGGTTCCATTCCAAGCCCAGTCCTTGGTGATCGTTCTGACACAGAAAGCCACAGACAGCTTGGAACCGAGGCATTTGATGGGTTCCCCTGAGCACCTGCCCAGACATGGTGATGGCTTTGGGCATGGGGAACACCCTTTTAACTGTGCCACATCTGCTGAGCTCTTGCTTGGAGGCCCTGCTGGCACCCGGATTGCAGAAGGCCCTTCCCCCTTAGTCTCAGGTTCGACTGGCGCCAACTCTGCATGGCTTGTCAGCACAAGTTAAAAGCAAATTTATCTTCCCACCTGCCTTTGTCTAAATTGGCACTGCTGGAGGAGGGCTGCGCCCTTGTTGAACTTAATGAATGAATGAATCTTTATTTGCTTCATTGCCATCGGCCACAGCAATAAAACAACAATACGATATACAAAGAATAGAAATAAAAAGTCAATTATATAAAATACATTTTAGGGTTTTGAATCAATAGTCAAATAGTGGATCTTATTCTGATTGCCCCAGATAAAAATCTGTTGAACTTGTTGGTTTGCTGGTGCTACTGCTCTTTTAAGGTTCTGTTCTGTTTTATTTATAATTTGGTTTTATTACATTCTAGGCATTATCAGTGCTATTTTTTACCTAGAAAAAATGGTGCCAGTACTCACCACGAAGTGCCACATTTTTAACATGGGGGGGGGGAAGGTGCTGGGACTGTGTCCCCTTGAGGACCCCCAGAAAAAAGCACTGGGCGTTATATTTTTTACATTATATCCTGCTCCAGGATTGGATTTTATGAAGAGCAGCCTAGAAATGCCTCCGATAGATAGATACATGCAAAGCAACCATAACTGAGATGGTATACGGCCCCTGACTTTAATGAAATGTTTCTGATAACAGTGACCTTTGCCTGTCAAAGGGGAGCTGGGAAGAAGGGGCCCCCTCTACGTGATTCCTCTGTTTGCTTGCACTGGGGGGTCAGGGTGTTATCTCAGGCACCCGAGAGCACCTCTGATGTATCATGAGCAGCAAACACAGATAACAAAAGTTGGATAAAGGCCAGCATTGTAATGTATCCAAAATGGTGTGACCCGCGACGAGCCACGGGGGAGTTAATTCTGAACTTTGGATTATTTCTTCTTTCACATTCTTCATCTAAGGATTGATGTCTGCTGGTTCTATGTGCCGAAGAGGTGGCTTTTCAAATTTCCTTGCCTTTTGGTTTTCTTTTAATCTGAATGAACAATTTTCTTCTCTTTCAGCAATTGCAAATATGGGCAGCGCATGGTAAGGTTTGGAGTAAGGAATTCATTTACTTTGTCATGAGGCCTTGTCCATCACTGACCGTTCCTGTCAAAAGAATGATTGTGTCTCCTGCTATGGATTCAGCCATTGAGCAGCACTGATGTGAAATGATTGACTGGTATGTGAGTGAAATGAGGGAGGGGCCACGTGCCAATGGTGGGCAGGGCCACAGGCAAAAAAGAGCAGGGCCAAGGGGAAGCTGACTTTATACAGTAGGCTACATTCCAACCACACACAAGGCAGAGGCGTCCATGCTGGACCTGTTCGCATTCTCTCCATCCTGCACCCAGGCAAGCATGAGGCGCTGGCCATTACTGTATTTTTTGCTCTATAAGACTCACTTTTTCCCTCCTAAAAAGTAAGGGGGAATGTGTGTGCATCTTATGAATGCAGGCTGCGCAGCTATCCCAGAAGCCAGAAGAGCAAGAGGAATTGCTGCTTTCACTGCGCAGCGATCCTTCTTGTTGTTCTGGCTTCTGAGATTCAGAATATTTTTTTTCTTGTTTTCCTCCTCCAAAAACTAGGTGCGTCTTGTGGTCTGGTGCGTCTTATAGAGCAAAAAATACGGTAATTCCAAGGAGGCATTCCAACCAGGCAAAAGCAGTTGAGGGGGGCAGAGAAGAGAACAGATGAGGCACTTGGCCTGGAAGCTCAGAGAAAGACTTCCAGGGCTGTCTTGATCTCCTGAGTTTGCTGTTCTCCACCCCTAGCTCAGTCAGTCTGAAACATCCTGATAGTGTCAAACCATTTGCAGAATGGAGAAGGGGAAGGGCTGTAGCTCAGGGGCAGAGGCCCTCATTTTGTAAAAAGAAGCTCCTGCGGCTGGGAAAGACTTCCACTTGGGAGAGTGGCTGGAAGAACCATGGCTTGTCAGCTTAGGCAACTGTGGGAGAGATGGGTGGACCAGTGTCCTGACTCAGTATAAGGCTGTCCACTCTCTCTGGGCCTTGGAGCCCTACATGGGAAGAGGATGAGGATTGCTGTCCTCTCCTCCTTTTGCAGTGTGCTCCTGTGGGTTAAACCACAGAGCCTAGGACTTGCCAATCAGAAGGTCGGCAGTTCGAATCCCCGCGACAGGGTGAGCTCCCGTTGCTCAGTCCCTGCTCCTGCCAACCCAGCAGTTCGAAAGCACCTCAAAGTGCAAGTAGATCAATAGGTACCGCTCCGGCGGGAAGGTAAACGGCGTTTCCGTGCACTGCTCTGGTTCGCCAGAAGCGGCTTAGTCATGCTGGCCACATGACCCGGAAGCTGTATGCTGGCTCCCTTGGCCAATAAAGCAAGATGAGCACCGCAACCCCAGAGTCGGCCACTATTGGACCTAATGGTCAGGGGTCCCTTTACCTTTACCTAACATGCAAAATAGCCCTTGCTGAATGTGGACATCAAACATGAGCATCGAAACATAGAATTGTAGAGTTAGAACAGTGGTTCTCAAACTTTTTTCTCTGGGCCACACTTTCAGAATAAAAAATTGCTCATGCCACACGCTCACTCCCAGTCTAGTGAGTCCACGAACCTCACCCTGGCCCATTATCTGCATGTGACCTTTGCAAAGCGGCAAGAAAACAGATGAGGCAAATATTTTGAAAAATGACACTTTGACAAGCAGGTGTCATTAGGTAGCTGTTTTCATTTGTGGCATGTTAGAAATTATGGCTTACACAGTGGCTCTTCTTCTTCACAAACTGTTGATAAGACTTCTGTGATGCTTTCTTTGTTGTTAAATGGTGTGCAAATTTGTTGTCCCAATCGTTATCTTAGAAGAGGCACCCAGGAGAAAACGACTCTTCCAATATTGGTATTTGCTGTGTGCAGTTATTATAAATACTTGCATTAAAACAGTGTTTTAAAAATCTGCATCAGTGTGTGATAAGTTGACTAATCAACTGAAGTGTTGCAGCTTTGCACCAAATACTCTTGTTGGTGTGTGGGGGTGTCAACATTTAATTAGGAGTAGGGGAAAATGGAGATCACCATACAATCTGTGCAGATGTGCATGAAAAAAATGGTGATGCATGGATTTGGAAAGGCAACATCTAAGTTGCAAATATTTAGTACAAAAGCCATTAAAAATGCCATCAAAACAGAAGCCCTGTGTCCCGTCCCCCCCGAATTTTGCAAATACAATTTCTTACAAATCTTGGCTGTTTCTGAACATTTTGGATGACCTTTTAAATCCACAACTCTTTCTTTCTTTCTTTCTTTCTTTCTTTCTTTCCTTGCAACACAGTTTACCACCAGCTCTCTTCTGAATTACTTCTCCTTTGATAACTCCAACTGTAGATTCAACCAGGACCAACAAAAGCACTTCTTCCTCCCTCCCCCACCTATGGATTCTTTTTGTGAATTCCTCCTGAATGGTTTTCACATCCAACCCCACAGCATCATATTGCAGATTATTTTCCAGTGAGTCACCCATTATAATGTGGATGCCTTTCTTGGTATTATTCCTGCATTTATTTCTTATGCAACAGGGGTGTTTTTTGTTTGTTTTGTTTGTTCCCAAGGGGCAACACTTGCCTGCTGTCTTTAATTTAAATCAATCCACTCATTTTCAATGGATTGATGTAGCCAGTTTACTGATTACACAGTGCAGCCTTACTAAATATTTTCACTGTTGTAGACACTATGAAAATAGCCATAAGATTTGTACTGTATAACATTTTCAAGTGTTCAAAGTGCTTCATTCACTGTTACTTACAGAAGCTCTGAAATAGACCTCACAACAACCCTGTAAGGTAAATCAGGATCATTATCCCACCCTCTTTATTACAAAAGGGGGGGGGCTGAGCGGAGAAAGGGGGCTTTGGCTAAGGCCACTGAGTTTTCTTATGGCAGAGATAAGATGAAAGCTGTGAACCTCCTGATCTGTAGTCTGGTTTCTTAGCCACCACTCCATCCCACCAGCTCTCCTCCAACTTCTTTAGCAACACGGTGAAAATGTCAGCTTACCAGAAACACCTCCGGCGATATAGATGGCGATAGTGACAGCCATGGCAAAGCCAAGGGATATCATTGGTGCTCCACCCAATTCACCTCTGCTAAGGACAGACTGCGCAACCGCGCCACATCCCAGGGCCTGAAGTTTGGGAGAGAGAGAGAAAGAGAGAGAGGGTGGGTGTACGCTCATGGTTTATAATGTTAAGGAAGGGTTAAGGAAGGGTTTTCATAATGTAGTTGAACACGTTACGTTCTACTTTGAATGGTCATAAAGCATTATTAAAATGTGACACTAGAGGGTGCTGCAGAGTAATCAGGAACCAGCAGTAGGCAAAGTGTGTTTTGACGATTAAAACAGGTAAGAAATGCTTTTATTTTACAAGTAGGCCCTGTGAAGTTTTATAAGGATATATCTAATATTGTTCTAATAGCATGAAATACCGTATTTTTCGCTCCATAAGACGCAAGTGGCCATAAGACGCACCTAGTTTTTTGAGGAGTAAAACAAGAAAAAATACAGTCTGAACAAAACAGTGGATGTATGATTTTTGTGGTTCATGCTGTGGCCACAGACATGTGATTTGACAGTGAGTTTGGGGTAGCCCAATGCAAAAATCCTGAGAATCCATGTGGATCCACGCCTTGTAACCACGTTTTTGCGCCATTGCAGCCCCACAAAACAGTGGGTGTGTGGTTTTTTGGGTGCAGGCTGTAGCCATGGACATGCTATGTGATCTGATGGTAAATTTGGGGTGACCCAATGCAAAAATCCTGAGGCTCCAGGGACCACGCATTCGCTCCATAAGACGCACAGACATTTCCCCTTACTTTTTAGGAAGAAAAAAGTGCGTCCTATGGAGTGAAAAATACGGTAGGCAGGGTAGACCCAGCCAGAGGGAGAGAAAAGCATGCTGGTTACAATCTGCAGCACTGCTTTTGGAAGGCCAGGCAGCCAGAATTTCATCCTCTTGCCAAGATGCTAAAAAATGGGCACATCACCTGCAAGTGTACTTCTGCATGGATCTTTTTTTAAAACCTCTTTTCCCATGCATGTTGTGCATATCACATACATCCTTTGTCATTAAAACAAAAAAATGAAGTCAGTTCTTTGAAGCAATTTGCCCACTGTGGGGCCCCTGCTGTATTTGTGAATACCTTGTTCCTCTTGACAGGGTGGAGAATGTTCGGAAAGGGCTACTCATTATTTGCAAATGCAAACTTTAACTTAAGCATTATTTGATTAACTGGCATATTTTAATTGGTGAGTCTGCAGGGGAAGGAGGACACAGGGTTTTTGGGAGGAGATTTTGGTTCCGGCATCTCAAAAAGTCACCTATATTTAGCTTTTGGTGGTATGCAAATATATTTCAGCTGTAGTCAATTGATTGATCAAAAGACTGCATTTTAATCTACCTCGAATTGTTTAATCTATTGTCAAGCCTTAGAAAAAGCTATATGAAGCAAATAAAAGTGAAACCTGACCCTTTTAGCCAGCTTAAAAGCTTCCTTGGGAAATGAAAGGGGAAGTGGAGGCCAGGAAATCCTGATGCCAAGGTCAACCGAGAAAAATACAGTTTAAAATGAGAGATCCTCTATAAACCATTTGGTTTCTCTGATAATTTATCTTCCCCCAGCCCCACCCTGACACTAAACATTTCATGAGAATTTAGTCTGTTTTATTAGATGTCAGTGGAACCCATTCCTCTTTGGGGTCTCCTCACGACCCACATTCAGGGTATTATTAATGGACTCCACTATAAAAATGTCCCTTCTCACGTTCAAACTTCTGCCCAGTTCAGAGCAGCCCCAAAGCATGGAACTCTCTGTAAAACTGGGCTGCATTTCACTTCCTTAAATGTTGTGAAAACAAGGGTGAATTTGACATTTCCTTCCCTAATTACAAGCAGTGATTCAGACTTTTTTCCCTCCGTAAAAACAACAGCAGAGCTTCTCTTTGTGGCAAATGTTGAGTCCAGAGGGGTGGGAATGGGGCTGCTATTAGGGATGGCAACGAGGGTTTTAGTTTGTTTCAGCTACCAAATTTACACTTCCCCAAACAATACACAAATCACAACACAGATACCCTTTGAAATTTACACTTCTCTGAATTTTGCAGTTTAGATATCTGACAAAAATGAATGCATACAAAACTGTATAAAATGCATATATTGGTGAAAATGACATAAAATGTATTTTTAAAAAATGTACACAAGATGAGTTTATTGAGAGTAATGCCCACTAAAACACTGACAATTTTTCATGGGATTTTTTTGCAAACACACACACACACACACACACACACACACGGAAATGTAATAATCAATTGAATTTTAAGTTTGGAGAAATGAGAAACTGAAGAGAATCCATAGTTGTTGCCGTGGACACAAAACCACCCTACAAGCCCAAGCAATTCCTTGCTATAGTTTGAGGCAGCCCTGTTTTCAGGGGTGCTACTGACACGGCATATGGCCTGAGATCCACACTTCCAGAAACCTTTTCTGATGCTGCACCTCAGAATCCTTTGTGACATTGCAAGAGAGCTCCCATTCATTGCACTGATGGTTGTGCAAGAGAAATTGCAGGTGGCAAGAGGTGAGGAGATGCAGTGCCAACGTGGATTGTCCCACTCAGGCACAGTGAAATTGGCATAATCTGAATAAACCAGCACCTCTTTGCTGACTTTGTCAGACGCTGGCCTGGCAGTTATGCCCCACACAATTCCCCCCAGCTCCATTTCCTTGTATTATGTGACATTACACAAGTGGCAACCCGATATGCAGATAATCTCTTCTCAGGTGGTTTGGATTGTGCTTGTATAACACTTACTTTCCCTCTTCACTAAAGAAGGGAAAAAAGGCAATTTCCTTCTTTGTCGCCTGCAGCCATTTACTCTAGAATAGCCTCTAGAGGAGTCATTTACTCTAGAGTAGCCTCTAGAGGAGGCTATAGCCATATGGTTCTGGAGGAGACTCTTGAGAGTCCCATGGACTGCAAGAAGTTCAAACCTCTCCATTCTGAAGGAAATCAGCCCTGAGTGCTCACTGGAAGGACAGATCCTGAAGCTGAGGCTCCAAGACTTTGGCCACCTCATGAGAAGAGAAGACTCCCTGGAAAAGACCCTGGTGTTGGGAAAGATGGAGGGCCCAAGGAGAAGGGGACGACAGAGGACGAGATGGTTGGACAGTGTTCTTGAAGAAACCAACATGAGTCTGACCAAAGTGCGGGAGGCAGACACTGCAGTTCAAAACAACAGATTGGCGCATGTGGCTCTCCAAGGTTTCTGGGCCAGGCTTGTTCCTGGGGCTGCCTGGAGCTGGGCTCTCCTGGGCCTCCTCTATGCTTGGCAGGAGCTATGGCAGGCAAATCTGCACCTTTTTGCCCTCACTTCCCAGTTCTCATTATCCTTGCCGTTTGATTTTCCGCCCAGCGATAAATAAGAAAGATGGTAGCTATTAAGCGGAAGCTTAGCTTGGCAGCCTGTGAGGATGGCCGCCTCTGCCAAAACGCCCTTGCCTCACAAGACACCGGATCCGTGTTTTTGTCTGGAAGGTGGCTAACCTCACATGGAGGAAAACAGTTCTCCCTCGGAGGAGGGAGCAGCTCCCTTATCCCCTAGGAAGTAGCCGTGTTTCATCGGCAGCCCACTCATGCGGGAGATTAAAGACCGGTGTCTTTTTCTTTCGGCTGCTTTCAGGAAGTATGTATTAGTGTTTCCAAGATACATAAATATGACTTTCCAGTATAAATAGGGTTTTTCTAAGAGGTCTGGGCCCTCAGCTTTTGGAAGAACAGGTCCTCCCTGGGTGGCCTCCGCCAGGCTGGTAATTCCTTTGGCCTCCATTCTCACTTCGTTAAATGGGGATTAGAGAGACAGTTACCCTACAGTTGGGATCCGCCTTTGCCAGAGGATGTTTGATGTTAGCGAAGCTGACTAGAAACTGAGGCAGAAATGTCTGATAATAAATAAAGTCACCTTCTCATCCTTTCTTAAGAAAGGCATTTGGGGCTGGATTAATGAATAAGCTAAGGATGATTTAGAGTCCTGGATAAATTGTCTTATGACAAGGAAAGGCCCATGGTGTACATTCATTTTATCCCATTATCAACTTTGGTCTAACAGGTGTGGTAGGTTTTTTGGAGAACCACAGAAATACTCAAAACCTATTTAACCAGAGATCATAGAATCACAGAGTTGGCCTTGTAAGCCACTTAGTAGAGTGCATTGCAAAAAAATGAGAATCCTCGTTATTATGTATTTTTACATGGCTGTTCATTTGTATATATTTTTTAAAAAAATTATATGTATGTTTTATGATGGCCTATATTTGTAATGCCTAATAAAGGTTTGGTGAAGTAAGTAAGCATTGCAAGAAAAGGACAACGATTTGCATACATTTGCATGTGCATAGATGCAAATTTTGAAATAACAATATAAATGAAAAAGAGATACAATATATCTCACCATAGAAGGGTTGCCCAGATGACCCTCATGGCCCCTTCCATTTTATGGTAGGATTGCTATACATCTAGAATTTCTCAGACATAGATGATATTCTGCTCTTGCTAGGAGCGTTTGGGCAGAAATTGCTTTAATGTCCGGGAAAATCTGGATGTATGGAAGCCTATTCTATGGATTTTCACCTTTTAAAATATGGCAGCCCTATTCTATGGGTGTTCTTGGACTCCAGCTCCCATCAGCTCCTTCTGGCATGGCCATTGGTCAAGGATGCTCCTGGCCAGGAATGATGGGAGAGCCAGTGTGGCACAGTGGTTAGAGTGCTGGACTAGGACCTGGGAGATGGGGCTTCAATCCCTGCTTAGCCATGAAACTCACTGGGTGTGAACTTAGGCCAGTCACAGCCTCTTAGCCTAATAATAGAGGACACAATTGATTCAGCAGTGCAGAAATGCCTGAATGAGTGAACATACTGTCCAAATGATGGTGGGATGACGATGTACACACCATAGGCAACAACTGTGCTCTCTTTTCACCTTCAGCTCTTTCAAACCTGCCATCCGTCTGCAGCCTAGCAAGAGAGCAATCTGAGAAATATCCTCTGCAACATTGCCAGGGGACTGGGGAGCACGGCCTGCAGCTGGCCATGCGGACATTAACAATGACTGATACGTGGTGAGATTTGACCCACTTCTCTTGGTGCAGGTGACACATAACTCTCTGGTAAAGTACTGAATTGGCTGGACAACTAAGTGGCTCTTCCTTGATAATTAGTTATATATTTATCGTTTCTCTGCTGCATATTAGAAGGTAATCAAACTTGCAGTAATAAAATGGGCCAGATCCATTATTCCATAGGTCTCCAAGGAACACAATCAATACCCTTTCAGGTTCAAATGGATTTCCCTTCATTTGGTTTCAGGCCCAAGTTTAATTTATATATTAAAAAAGCAGCTTGGAATTAAAGATGGCCATTTAAGTACTCAAAAACTGTGGATGTAAGCCATACCAAGATTGCTTTTTCAAAGACCGCTTCCATTCAAATGGCAGAATGTGAGATTATTGCTCAATCACAAAATGTATGTTCCATAAGGCGATAGCCAAACTCTATACATTTTAAAGCTTTTAAAATTCATAAAGATCTGGTTCTAATTGCACATGGAAAATGAAACCTGTACACTCAAAACATTATGACTGTGTTTTTGTAAAAAAGAAAGATAGGTTTTACAGGTAAAAACATTAAGTAGGAATAGAAGTGTTAAAATAGTAAATAGAAAAGGAACTGGCTGTATTTTCTCATGTGGATGAGTTCTGATGGTTTGTGCCTGGGTGCTAAAACCCTTTTTTATAGACAGGCAAGCATTACAAGGAGTTGGAAAATGACCACTGTGCACTATGGTGGCCATGAATCCCACAATCAGAACATCAAGGAAGCTTTGTTATATATTGTCTTGGCATTATATCCCAGATCAAAGTCTCATCCTTCCTCCGAAAAAAGGTGGAAGTGGTTACCTGCCGTTTACCATCACAACAATCAGGTGAGATAAATTGGGCTGGGAGGGAAAGAGGCCTGATTCACAGGTGCCAAATCAGGGTTGATTAAACTACGGTTTCTTAATTGTTCATTTGTTTGAACCCTGCTTAGCAGCTGAACTATTGTTTGTTTACTGGTAACAAACTGTGATCTAAAGCCATGATTTGCTCTTGGCTTACAGATTTTGGCTTTTACTAAAGAACACAAGAAGAGCCTGCTGGATCAGGACATCGGATCATCTAGTGCAGTATCCTGTTCTCACAGTGGCTTCCCAGATGCCTGTGGGACACCCGCAAGCAGGACCTGAACACAAGACCACTCTCCCCTCCTGCAGCCTCTGGCAACTGGTATTCAGAAGCATGCTGCCTCCAAGCATCTTTCAACTGTGGCCTGGTGTTGTGCATGGATCCAGCACCCTTAGTTCCTTAACCATGGTTTCTTTGACCACCCCATCTCACCAAACAACAAAAGCACTTGGCAAGAGCAGCTGGGAAACCAACCCAGCCCAAGCTCTCTGGTATGTTGAAAGGATAGCTCAGTTGGTAGAGCACAAGACTCAAGGTCATGGGTTCGAGCCCCATGTTGGGCAAAAGATTCTTGCTTTGCAGGCGGTTGGACTAGAATCACCCTTGGGATCCCTTCCAACTCTCCAGTTCTATGATTCCATTATTCTACTGGCACCCAAAAATTCAGAGGTGGCCTAATGAGTCACAGGATACTGGAGTAGGCAACAGCTGGCCTCCCCTGCTAAGAAGAGGGTGGGTGTGAAGAGGAAAACAGCAGTTTGGGTTGTCTGAGGGAGAGAGAAGGAAAGAAGAGAGGGAGAGAAGGCTGTGGTCTGGCTGAGGATCTGATCTGGGTTCACAGATCTGCTGCTTTTCAGGCGTGCCTCCTGTGGCCTCCACTTACGCTTTGCCTGCAAATTTGTAATTAAAGTGAGTATTTCAAAAGTGCCCCATGCCATTTGCAGTGCCCTAAATTGCATCCAAAGGAAGCCAAACTCAGGCATTGCAGGAACTTCTCAACACTCTGGGAAGTAGAGAACGTCCCTCAGCTGAGAGTACGGAATGGGAAAAGTAAACATCCACAGCAGGAGCCTTCACCAACTTGGTGCCCTCCAGATGTTTTGGACTACAACTCCCATCAGCCCCAGATGGGACTGATAGGTAGAAACAGAAGGAGGGCGCCAGGTTGCTGAAGGCTGGACCACTTTCAGCTCTCTGAATTGAAAGGATTGTCTGCGTTCAGCCATTGTGTTCTACATCTGCTGGGTAAAATGGAAACACTGGACAGCTTGTTACGATGGGGTGAAAGTACCAGCAATTTTAGAGCCACACCCATTGATAGCCTCTAAGAGATCTTTCCCAGCTATCACACAGGGTTTTTTGTTTCTTTATAAAATAAATCACACTAAGGAGGGCGCTTGATCATGTCATTGTCCAGGGCTGTCCTTCCAAGTTAAACTCCAGACTGGCGCTCACACAGATGGCATTTTCTGGCCTCCAGGGGACTGTCAGGGTGGTTATTTTAGTCTGGATGTGCTTCCCTGGAAAACGTGCCACCCTCGCCTCTTCTCCAGCCTTATCTCCAGCCTCTCCAAGTGCCGGAAAGTGGCAGCCCCCCTTTTCAGCAGCCCTCAGCCAACACATCTGCAATGCGAGTCGCCACTGTTCTGCATCTACAATTCCTGGCTTCATCTTGACTGGACCCCTCAGGGACTGAAACTGGGCCATAGTGGAGCTGCCTGTTGCTGGCACGCCAGAGACAAAAGAAAGGCAGGCGCTTGGGCAAGAGCGAGCTGCTCTGACCAGGACTGGGGAGCTTGAACAGAAAAGGTAGAGCAAAGGGTGCTGTTCCTTGCTTGGTGCTGCCTCTGGGTCCAGCCAACCAGATCCGAGGGATGTCCTTCCCCTTGGCTGGATCCTGTATTTCTGCCTTGGCAAACACTCGTTTTCTCTCCCACCCCCGCCTTGAGCATCTGATTCATTTCAAATACCTGCAGCTTGCTTTTCCATTTCAAATAAAGTTCCCAAAATGAGTTGCAATAATTTGAGGAATCAAAGGAAGTCAAGCAGAATACCAGCTCGCCAGATTGCAGTGCAATAAGAAGCACCACCAGTCAGACCTCCCTTTATACAATGTCAGGAGCTGGAATCAGGAGCAGGTCAGTAGTAAAACACCCAGTGTCAGTTAACTCTATTCAAAGAAAACAAAAACAGTGCAGGCCTAGTGATCACAGCAACTCTTCCTAGTAGGTCTTGCCCCAAGAAGGCAGTTGTGAGGACTGAAGGTCCCTGACTCCCCACCGCTCTCTAAGACTCTCTCCCAGGTCCTTCCCCAGCAACCTGAAGCTCCTCCATATCGTCTTTCTTTGCTCCACCCTCTTCATTCGTTTTTGTGTTCTGGGAGACAAGGTGGGAGGGGAGCTGGTCACAGCAGGAGGGGAAGACTTCCTGGCTTCTTCAGCAGCCTGCCTGACCTACTCTTGGCCCCCTTCCTCTCCAGCCTCTGCTTCTGCTTTTGAGTCAGAACTGCTCTCTGCCCCAGCCTCTTCTTGCTCATTGAACCCTGTTACATCTTCAGCTTCTGACACCTTCTCCTCCCAGTCTTCTCCCTCTGACCACTCATCGTTGTCCCACCACCAATCCCCTGGCTCTGAGCCTTGGGGTTCCCCTGGGGGTTCCCTTGAGGGTTCCCCACCATTCCTCTGCATCCAGCCAGTCCATGGCATAGGACCCCCAAGAAGCAGCCATCATGGGAAGGAGCTGGAGAAGGGCCTGTGCTGAAAATTCTGATTCTCAGACACGTTCAGATAGGAGAAGAGGACCTCCCAGCATTTGTTATATGCAAAGCGAAGAGGAATTGTGTTCCCTCCAGAGGTGGTGGTGGTTGCCATCTGTGACACAATTTGCATGCTGCAGGTCTCAGATTGGGTGGGGAGGGAGACCCCCCAGGTTTCTCCTGCTCCAGGCAGCTGCTGTCTAGATTGCTGGCTACCCCACAGCAGAGGATCACAGGGGCTGGCAGGCTGCAAATCATGGGCAGCAAAGCCATGCCAGACTATGATTACTTCTGCATTCCAGGGTTCTCTCGCTATCTGGGCCAAGCATCAGCCACCTCCATCCTGGCTCTTGCCACCCCTTGCTTTCAGCTCTCAGTTTACCCTCCTTTAGCCCTGTAGTGTATCAGTCATGGACATTGTGATGTTCCCTCACTGCATAGGCAAATAAATGTCCGCTAGCTGTGCTAACAAAGCCCCCCCCCACTGCTTTCCTAACCTTTGACCTTTGTCTGTGCAGTTTGTTGTCTTCTGGTGTCTGTTTGATGTTGTGTGTCATTGCAGGTCATTTGTTCTGGAAACCAGCTGGAATAATGTAGAAAAAACCCCAATTGCTCCTAGGACATACCCTCTGACATTTCTCTGATGAAAATAGGGGCGTCCCATTCCATAATGATAATTCTACTATTTATACTCCACCCATCTGACTGGGTTGCCATTCTGGGCGGTTTGTAACATATATATATATATATATATATATATATATATATATATATATATATAACATATATAAAGCACAGCTTTAACATATATAGAAACATCATGTAAAAACTTCACTATTCAGGGCTGCTCAGATGCCTCAGGGGTCAGATAACTCCATACCCTCGAATATTTCTCCAATGAAAATAGGGACGTCTCAAGGAAAAGCAGGACATTCTGGGATCAAATCAGAAACCGAGACGGCGTCTGTAGATCTAGGACATCCCTGGGAAATAGGGGCACTTGGAGGGTCTGCTAGGATGCTCAGGACAATATGGGCCTAAGCTGAGAGCCAGCACCTGGACTTTGAAAATAATTAAAATTATGCAAGCGTCCATTTTGTGTTTGCTTTTATAGGGATAGAGATTAATTCTCAAGCCCAGTTTGAATTTAGTTTCCAGTTGGGG
This sequence comes from Podarcis pityusensis, assembly GCF_964106645.2. Classification (NCBI taxonomy): domain Eukaryota; kingdom Metazoa; phylum Chordata; class Lepidosauria; order Squamata; family Lacertidae; genus Podarcis; species Podarcis pityusensis. The sequence goes on along the minus strand of NC_138039.1, from coordinate 48,208,244 downwards.
GAGTAGCCCAGGTTCCAGTTGGCAGGGGGCTGGTTTCTTGAATAGATCGAGGGAATCTGCATTCCACAATGTTCCAATCAAGAGTTTGGGTAGAGCGGAATGCATTCTGGACTTAAAAGTTCTGTTCTTAGACTTCAAAGTGGCAACACTCTTAGGGGCATCTTGTGCTGGTACCACCAATTGTAGGATCCTATAGAAACTTTTAAAAAGTGTTTATAAGCCCCTGAACAATGCATTTTCTGTTACTTGTTCCATGAAAATCAACAGGTGTCCCATCATTTATCTCATATCAAAGATCTACCTTATCTGAGATCTATTTTTATTCCAGCTGTTCATTCCTGGTTCATCACTAAATAAAATGAAACACAACAAATTGTGTGATCAAAATATGGGGGGACTTGTTAGATAAACACTAAAACAGCATGCATGGTGTATTCTTAATGTGACTCCGATTATGTAGTGCAATTTACCATATATTGATTTCATAAAAGCTTGTCAAAAAAACCCCTCAAAGTGGTTTACAAAAAAGATAAAACAAAAAAATTATTGATAAGAAGGCATGGTCTCTTTCAATGTATTCTGCAGCTTCCATTCATTTCAATGGGGCTTGCAGGGAGAACACTCTTGTGGATTACACCCCATGGTAATTCATGGAAATTCCTCACCTCCGGCACCAAAATGTGCCAGGCCAGTACAAACTTGCAAAGACCTGTGCTTACTTCCTATTTGGAAGCCCTCAGCAGGGGCAGATTTAGGGGAGCACGACTGGTTCGCCCACACTGGGTCCCGAGCCGAAAGGGCGCCTCAGGGGGTGCTGCAACAATGACTTGGAACAGAAGGCGAGAGCCAGGGTGTGGGCAGAATTTGGGTGTCTCACAGGGCGTAGCTGAGATTTGAAAGCTCAAAATCTGCCACTGGCCTCAGGCACCTTATTATCTCACAGGCTCAGTTTCTCAGTCTGTAAAATGGAAGTTCTAACTATGGCTGGAAATAAGCGTGAGCTACAGTTTCACTGGCAAACCACTCTAAACACACAGACCCTGGGCTGTTGCAAGGACAAACAGCATTTGTATTATTTAGCACGTTGCCAATAGAAATAGGTAGCTATAGTTGTTAACTGAAACCCAAAAACCCAACATGTTTTGGATTAAGTCAGCCTTCTCCAACTGGCGCCCTCCAGATGGTCTGAATGCCAGCTGGGACTGGTGGAAGTCGAAGTCCAAAACATCAGGAGGCCGCTGGGTTGAAGGAAGGCTGGGCTGTGTTAGTGATGCGATCCTGCCTGAACTTCCCTTCCCACCCTTTGTTGTCTTTCCCAGTGTTGAATTTTGGATTGTAAGACTCTTGGGGCAGGGAGCTGTCCTCTTGAACCTTTCTAAATCATCAGGCACACTGAGAGCACCATAGAAATAGTCATAATGTGCTGGGCATAGAAAGGGCAGCTTGTGCATTATGTGAAAAAAAGCATGCACCCAGCCACCCTTTGCACAGCCCGCTCAACACCAGTTTAGCCAGTAGGCACTGGGGATGAATAAACTGGGGAGCAAATCTGAGAATTTCACTTTCCCTCAGTTTATTATTTTTCCAGTCCTAAATTCAGTTTCTCCACATTTCCACATCAGCTAGCAAACTTTTTTTTTTAGGTCCTGAAAATTCTTCAGCATTTTAACATGCATTTTATACCTAAGACAATACATAACATTTCTTGTAAATGGCATAAAAGTTTTATTACAATCAAGTTATATATTTAACTTGCCAAATAAAGTCAAGCAATAATATTTTTGCAAAGCAATTTTCTCTAACACAATGTGCTTTCGTATGTCATTTTCACCAATGCATGCATTTATTTGCACACTACCCTAGTAGATACACATCATTTGGGCTGGAGAAATGCAAAATTTGGAGACGTGTGAATTTCAAAGGATGGCCTCATTTTGCTCTGCACACTTTTGGAAACTGCTAATTTGGTGACTTTCCCTTTAAATGAAAACAGACTTGAATGTGCCCCTCATCCCTCAATCTGGGACTGCTATGTTTTATAAGGCAGCACAACAGCTGAGTGGGCAGCACACCTCAACCTTCCTTGCTGAACTGCTGTGGCAGAAGATACCACTCACCAGTTGCTCTGCTTTGGGTCAACCCTGTTAGGAAGGAAAAGAGGGAGGGAGGCAGGCAGGAAGCTGCTCACACTTACTACAAGAATGAACGTTCCCAGGAATTCTGAGAGGGCTTCCTTCACCAAATGGTTCCTCAGGGCCAATTTTTCCTTGAAGCTCCTCTTCATGTTCTTGCTCATTTTGGCTCCTTCTTGCTTGGTGCTTCTGGAGCCAGGCAACAGAAGAACGGTAGTAGCTTTACAATCTTCTCTGCAATTGTCACTTTCTTCCCCCCCCCTTTCTTCTTAACTTTGGCACTCCTTCTCATATGTTGAAATACGAGCTGTGGAGTGCCGCAACACAGTCCTTGGAATCATCTGATCGTTCCAGAGCTTTACAGAGACCACTTCACATTCCCTGCTCGTTCATTGAGAGTTTCCATCATGTGCTTTTCCTTCCTGGTCCTGCAGGCACTATTTATATCAGGCCTGACTAGATAATAACACACGTCAGCTCACTTCCAGGAGCTAGCCCACACTTTCCTTCCTAATTCCCTCCTAATTTCTGGCTCTCTGGATTAATCATTACCTGCTAATCATGACCCCCACCTCCAAAATAAACACCCATGCAATTAAACAAGCTGAGGGCAGGGTGGGGGACAGGACAGAAAGGCAGGCAAATGATCTCTTATATTACCTGCCAAATGCAAAAGCACTGCAGTAATTGGCTGGTTTTTAAAAAACAACAACACAACAACCCTCAAAAGATTTTTCCTTTGGATGCTTACCAGGAGGTGTGTCCATACTGAAAAGGTGAGAGTCAGATTGCTGCTTGCATTTGTGGAATGCATTCTGTCTCCACATGCCCAGGTGAACAGAGAGCATTTCAGGCAAGGCGAATCAATGGCATTGCTCTGGCATCCCACCAGATAACCTTCTGGGTGTTAAAAACACCAGGAGAGCCCTGCTGGATCATTCAGACTCCTCCGCCAAGGAGCTTCTCGAGGCAGTTTACAAGTAAGCAAAGATAAAAACCACAACGGCCCAATTATTACAAAACAAATTATTACAAAAAAGGGGAACAAAGAGCAGCACTAGCTATCAACATATTAAGCAGGAACGGAATCAAAAACTTGCTTAAAAATGAAAGGTTTTCAATTCCCGGTAGAACAAAGATAGAGAAGAAGAGGACCCCTAGCCTCTTGAAGCAGGGAGTTCCACAGGCAGGGCCACCACAGAGAAAGCCCTGCCATGTGTCGCATCATGGGGGCAGGGGCAACAGCCAACCTTAAAGGATTTTGGGCAGAGTCACATAAGAGGAGACTGCCCTTCAAGGAGTATGGTCTCAAGCTTTTTTTAGACTTTAAAGGGTCTCAGTTCAAGTAGATCAACAGCCACTTCGGGTCTCAGATCACAGGTTCATTCCTGGTGGAGCCCTTCGATTTCTCTTTGTTCTCCACTCTGGTGGTGGATCAGAGGCTCCAAACTTGGACCCCAGTCCCCAAGCAGTCTCTGTAGTTGCACCCAGGGCCTCAAGGCACAACTCCGCAATCAAATCTGATTTCCCACTGGTACCCTGGGAGTCCCCTCCATCTTTTTTTCTCTTGCTGCCCCTGGATCACTTCACCCCTTGCTCCAAACTGAAAATCAAAGTCCTGCCACAAGTCTTTATCTGGGGGCCCCTTCTTCAAGAACAGCTGGCCCAGTCACCCAAGCTGACAGCCACGTACTCCCCTCTCTGCTTATTCCCAATCTCTCTCGTGCCCCTCATGGGCCCAAATAAAGGCAGGTAACACAGCATCTCTTGCTCCCCAAACTCACAGGACCCTGATGGCTGGGGCCTGCTTAAGGGCTGCACTCAGTATAGGGACTGGTGCCCATCCCACAAGGCCATCTTGGGGCACCCAGAAGGCAAAGTCTTGGGAGGGTTTAGTCTCACCCAGTTCAGCAGGCGCTACCCTGGTGCATGCCCACGGATTGCCAACTTTCTCCACCGCTACTTCCTCAGGTACCAGCTGCTCTTCCTGCATGCTCATACATGCCTCCCATTACTTCTGCTGCCCCCCTTCTTCTGGCATTCTGCAGGCACTAGTTCCTCTTGCTCATGCATGCCCACCTCTTCCATCTCCTCCTGCACCGCAGGCACACATGGAGTGAAGAGGTCGATAAGCAGCAGCTCTTCACCTCCATCCTGCATTTTGCTCTACTCACTTTCCTCCTGCATCCCTTTTTCCCAAGGGGTTGAGACTGAGCAGAAGCAACTCCTCAGCTCCAACCAGCTTGCCCTTCTCCATAAGAGCCAACTCCTAGGGGCTGCGGGGACTTCAGCCCCCACAATAAAATATTTGAGGGGGCTGGGCCCCCCAAAGTTGATGCATTCAAATGGTGTGCATGCACTGTGTCATGTGATCAGTTATGTGGGGCAGGGCTTACCTGGGTCCCCTACAATGTTCTATTCAAGATGGCACCCCTGCCCTTCACGGAGGCGTCGTCTTCCTCCTTGCTTTCAGCTACTGACTGCCTCTGTTTGCAGTCCCAAGCCCCCTCTGCTGCCCATTCACACTCTGGATCTCTCTGCCCACTCCTTCCATCTAGGTGCCTTGCAGCAGGGTTCCTGGGTCACTTTCAACCCCCTGTAGCATCTCACACAGCATGGCCCTCACCTCGTGTGGAGTCACGCTTTCCTCCCCATGGAGACTTATAACCCACTTTGCCGCCAGGGAAAGAACCAGGGCAAAAAGAAAGAAAGAACAGCTACTTTCTGGCAGAATTTAATCAGGGTCTTGTATCAGGACCAACACAGGGCTTGGTCAAGGCGTTGCGCAAAGACTGCAGGAGTAGGTTCATCAAGGACATAACAGGGAAAGTATACGTCAACTTGCACATAATCTGATTTGGGGTTTTCTTAGAAACTTGGAAGGAGCTATAAGCCAGTTTCATCAGAAAACCCAACTTCTGCTTTGCAAAATGTCTTGGTCAGAAGGGTGGGCGATGCAGTTGTTGGCATCTGTCTGTCTCTGGAGACAATGGAGGAGTGCGGCTTTGGGAGTGAAGTAAAACTGTTGGAAGGTTGCAGCGCCTGCTGTGGCTGTAGAAACCGATACAGGAGAGGCATGTTTTGTTGCAGCTGGGGCAGATGGAGGAGTCTGATTGTGCTGCTGCAGATGCACCATGGGGTTTCTTCTCTGCGCTCCTCCCAGCAATCATTCCTCCTCTGGTCACTGCTATGAATGTACAACCTGACTGTCTGTCTCCAGGCGCTGTGGTCGTCTGCAAGGGAGTCCCACACGGGGTGGGGTGGGTTTGATGTTGCCAGCCTTCATGTCACATTTGCAGACATCTTTGTAACACAGAGTTGGAGAAGCAGTGTAGACACCAGAAGCTGTTTCCAGCCATCCTCCTCCCACCCACCCCCGCTTCCCCGGCTCTTTCAGATCTCATTTATTCACCACTCCCATACCCTCCAACATTTTTGCCCCCAAAATTGGGGCATCAAAAGGGGTGCACCTTCCAGTCCAGTGCTCTGGCACTTGTCAGCTGGGTTGCGCCAGAGCTCTGGTATGACTCTGCTGACCTGTGCCAGAATGAGCATGTTTTGCAAGACATTCAGGGCTTCTAATAGGGAAGCCCAGTTCTTTTGCACACTCTATGTTCAGCCCCGATCTGTGGAGAAGGCCCACCATGGGAGCTACCATCAGCAAACTGGGTACTGTAGCCCCATGGATAATTGACACTGAAGCTTCTTTCTGTGAGAGTCTTAAGTCCTTCTTGGCTAAACAAAGGGGAGGATATAGGAAGATCAGTAATCTAAAAGGTGGTGGTGGGGATGTCACACAGGGGACATTCCCAGCCCTATTTGGAGATGCCAGTGGGAACTGAGCCTGTGACCTTGTGTGGTCAAAGCATGGGCTCAACCACTTTGCTCTGATCTTTCTCCCAGTATCAGAAGAATAGGCAGCAAGTCTCTCAGCAGAGGCAGGTTTCTCAGCATGAGGAACAAGCACTGAGGTTGGGCCCAGGGCTTTATAGGGCCTGGTGTGCTGGGACTGACTGGTTGGGAGCAGCTGATGGGATGCTCTGGAAAGTTGGCACTGTAGCCTAGAAGCTCCAGTCTGCTGGGTTTGCAGAGGGAGTGAGGAACATGGTAGAATAATAATAATAATAATAATAATAATAATAATAATAATAATTTATTATTTATTATTTATATCCTGCCCATCTGGCTGGGTTTCCCCAGCCACTCTGGGCGGCTTCCAACAAAATATTAAAAATACATTAAAACATCAGTCATTAAAAACTTCCCTAAACAGGGCTGCCTTCAGATGTCTTCTAGAAGTCAGATAGTTGTTTATTTCCTTGACATCTGATGGGAGGGCGTTCCACAGGGTGGGCGCCACTACCGAGAAGGCCCTCTGCCTGGTTCCCTGTAACCTCACTTCTCGCAGTGAGGGAACTGCCAGAAGGCCCTCGGAGCTGGACCTCAGTGTCTGGGTAGAACAATGGGGGTGGAGATGTTCCTTCAGGTATACTGGGCCGAGGCCGTTTAGGGCTTTAAAGGTCAGCACCAACACTTTGAATTGTGCTCGTAAACGTACTGGGAGCCAATGTAGGTCTTTCAAGACCAGTGTTATGTGGTCTTCGCGGCCGGTCCCAGTCACCAGTCTAGACCAATGCATTTTTCTGTCTGAAGTAAAGGAGAAGTTTGTGTACACCCACACCCACACCCTACATACAAAAGCTGACTGGAGCAGCAGCTGAATCTTGTTTCAGCGCTGGTGAAGGGCAGCGTCTTCTAACACGACTGAGGCAGGAGGCTACCTTAAGGGTGCAGGGCAGGTCACGTGGCCTAGAGAGGAATGGCTGGGGATTCTATGAGGGGCCTGCTGTTATGACCTCCTCCAGAGGATTTTGCCTCACTCTGCCCAATGGTAGAGCCAGCCCCTATGTTCAACACAATCCTCAACATGTGAGTGTGTGTGTGCACACGTGCATGGACACAAACACACACCCTTTCTCTTTCACACAGTGTTATTTAATCCCTGGCAGGAAATGTGCCATTGCTGCTGCCACAGCATGCCCCTGACAGTTCCCTTGCCCAGTTAGTCAATATGAGATTATAAAAAGGGCGTGAAATTCAGGCATTAACATTTACCCAGAGCAGTTTTTGTTTAGTTAGCTGTGGCATACCTGCCGGGGCTTGTGAGAGTCCCCTGGAGGCTTCAGGTGCAGCCTAAGTCCTGTGAGGCGTGCCCTTGCCCACCAGGCAGCAACATGCAGGATGCTTGACCATGTATTCAATAGGCAATGTGATCTAGCTGTCCTTTGTTCCAGGTCTCTTATTCAGGGCTGCAAGGTGTGGTGGAACAACACCCCATGTAAATCTACATGGGGAAGTGCTGTAGCTTAATGGCAGAGCGTCCGACTCACATGCTGAAGGTCCCAGGCTCAATCCTTGGCATCTCCAGGTGGGGTTGAGAAGGTCTCCTGCCTGAAACACTGGAGAGCTGCTGCCAGTCAGTGTAGAAAATAGAAAGCGAGATGAACCATATTGTCTGACTCAATATAAGGCAGCTTCCTATGTATGTTTGTTCATTCCATCAGCCCAGCCTTTTAAATTTCAGATCCCTCCTTTCTTCCATCAAGAAAACTGTGATGTGCAGGGGGGCTTCCCATGCTGTCTCCACTCCAGATCTGCTTCTCTTCAACAAGGCAGCTGCATCCGGATGGCCCACAACAACATTTTGCTGCCTGGAGCAAAGGACAACATTTGGCTGCCTCGACCTCCCCACACCCCTCACTGGTGGAGAGTTGAATGTTACTCCCACCCTGGTGACAGAGCAGCATCCCCCACCTCATCAAGCTAGTTTAGGGGGACACTTCTACTCTAGGGTTACCAGACGTCCCCGGTTCCCAGGGATAGCCCCCAGATTTGCAAATCTGTCCCCAGGAAACGTGGCAGCGGCAGCCTCAGCAGCCCAGAGCCAGGCTGGTAGTGCAGTTGGCACTGGCTGGCTTCAGGAGCTGCTTGCTGCCATGGCGCCCGCCATTTTTCCTCTCTAGAAGTCTCCATTTGATGTGTATTGTGCACAACACATCACATAGGGACTTCTGGAAAGGAAAAACGGTGGGCGCCATGACCGTGAGCAGCTCCTGAAGCCAGCCAGAGCCAACTGCGCTACCAGGCTGGCTCCGGGCTGCTGACTGCTGCTGCTGCTGCCGCCACTGCTGAAGGGGAACCAGGAGCGCCTGGTGGTACAGATCTCCTGCCCTCTGCCCCCTTTGTTTTGACTCAGGCGAGGCTCGGGTTGCAGGCAGGTGGCCATTGCCCAGTTTTTTCAAAACTCTGGGCATTTATGTTTCACAAGGTGCAAAAGAAGGGCTTTGCACCTTTATACAATATGCATGTGTGCTTGGGCCCAGGGTCTTTTGCCTCACCATCCCCACTACTGACTCCCTGTTGCTACTCAGCTTAAAAAAAAAAAAAAGTGTCCCCAGATTCATTGGAAAAAAAATCTGGTAGCCATATTCTACTCACCTGCCCTCCAGCACCTCACTGCCACTGCCCATCCCATGGCATCTGCTACCTGAAGCAGCTGCTTTACTCTACCTAAAGGTTTCATTTCATTATAAACTGATTACTGTCTGAAAGATCTCAAGGCAATTTACAGTAGATAAACACATAAGGGTGTATCAGAGGTACACACAGTAGGGGCACAGGAGAGGGTCTTCTCGGTGGCTGCTCCCAGGCCTAGGAACTCCCTTCCTAGAGAACTTTGGTGGTTGTCTTTTCGCTGGCAGGCAAAGATCTTCTTGTTCCAACAGGCTTTTGGGAACTGACTGACTGTACAGAAAGGGCTTGCACTGTGATGTTTCTATTGTAACAATTGGTATGTTTTAATAGAGAGTAGGGACGCGGGTGGCGCTGTGGGTTAAACCAGGGCTTGCTGATTAGAAGGTTGGCGGTTCGAATCCCCGTGACGGGGTGAGCTTGGTCCCTGTTCCTGCCAACCTAGCAGTTCAAAAGCACCTCAAAGTGCAAGTAGATAAATAGGTACCGCTCTGGCGGGAAGGTAAACGGCGTTTTTGTGCGCTGCTCTGGTTCGCCAGAAGCGGCTTAGTCATGCTGGCCACATGACCCAGAAGCTGTACACCGGCTCCCTCAGCCAATAAAGCGAGATGAGCACCGCAACCCCAGAGTCGGCCACGACTGGACCTAACGGTCAGGGGTCCCTTTACCTTTATAGAGAGTGAGTGTGGAGTCCCGTCCCCCCTTGGTGTCTAATTGTTTTTTAATGGTAGCTAATATCTGAAGGAGCAATGGACTCATGTCCCAGCCACACTGGTCACTGGCCATCTAATACTCCTCCCCATCCCTCACCTGAGAAGGGGCCAGATTGATACCAGAGCAAGCTCTCAGCCTGGAGGATGTTGAACTCCTTCCATCCACTCATTTGCAGCTACAGAGTCTGTTATGTACTGAAGTTCTCACCCTGGGCCAGCAGGGGGATACTGTAGATAGTTATGCAAATAAGGGATCGAAAATGATGTTCAGTGATTGGATAGTTTTAGAAAAGTGTTACAGTTACGTTGTATTGGAGCTCTATATGAGCAGGCTGGCTGAACCCTTCAGTTCAGTTCAGTTCAGTTCTGTCCTGGCCTGTGAATAAACAAGAGCTGTTTGAAGAATCGCTGTGTCGTCTGATATGTTCACCCACAACTTAACAGAGTCACAACATGCCTGAGTCTGCACAACTGATAAAGGGACCTTCAACACTGGTAGCAGATGCAGACATCAACCTGACACTCAAGGTGGCTCTGAAGGTCACCATGAACTCAGTTGGTGGGGCCAGCCCTCATGCCCGGGACTCCTTGCCTTGGTTACTGTGTGTATTGGGCTTTGATACCAAGGGGGTAGATCCCTTTGTTTCAGAAAAATCTTCAGGGCCCTTTGGGGCCAGGTTTCTCACGATAAGGCAGCAGGAGTGGGTGGCAGCAGTTTGCATTTACTGGGTAATAAGCAGACTTATTTTTGGATTAGGGAATGTCTCTGGGTGAGGCCTTTACAGGAGGCAAAATCTTAGAGGGAGAGGTCATGGCAAGTACCCAAAAGGCTATCCAAGGCAATAATGATTCCCCTTCTGTGTAACATTTTATGAGCTCCTGGGAATCACCCAGTGTCACAAAGGGAGATGCAGGCAAGGTACACAGGGAGGAGTGAGAGAGTCATAATCCTTTAAGACCGTAATTACCCTTTTATGCTGGGCCTGTTTCCTTTTACTGCTGCTTTTCTTCTTAGGGCTGCTAACTTAAATAAAGGAAAGGTGATTTATGGTCACTGTGCAGTGTGTTAAAGGGCGTGGGGATCTTCCTGTGGCCTTGCATGCTGGGAGTGCTATTTAAGCCATATTCTCTAAGGACCACAGGACCCAAGCATCTGACCATTCAGATTCTGTTTTTATCATCAGCGTCCAGGATAAGGACCTGAAAAACAGGCTCAAGCAATGCCAACTTTTGCCCTGAACCCAGACCTCCTCCTTGGGCTCTGGGTTCCCATCCTGCTCAGCTCTCAGATGCCAGATTATTCCAGGCTTGGCTCTGAGGGACTCCAGGGCTAGGACCTCCTTTGCCTCCAAGTCCACCACCTGACTTTGACATCAAGTGCTGGCAACGTGCTTTCATGCTGCCTCAGATTTCATGCCGTCCTACTCTTTGGGGTCATCCCCCGTTGGAGACTCTGGTCTTCCTCCTTAACCCGTTGCTACTGTTTCTCCTCCAGGCCTGGAAAACTGAGCTTGGGGGTAACATCTAGGCTGCAGTACCAGCCAGTGTGCACATTCCATCAGCTGAGCTCCCCCTTGCACCAGGCTCTATCCTGACCCATCAGGCCCTGTAACAAAACCTGCTGCTAGGACTGGTCAAGTTGGTGCTCTCTTGATGTTGCTGGACTCCAGCTCCCACCATCCCTGGCTGGTGAACATGCTGGCTGAGGCTGGTGAGAGCTGGAGCTGAACAACATCCACAAGGCACCTTGTTGGCTACCCTGCCCTACATGTGCCAAGCCGGCTTTGGAGGCTCAGCGCGCTATCCTGCCCACACGTGAGACCAGACTGCTGGGCTCCACCAGGCAGACGGCTTTCTTGGTGGCGCTGGGACTTAGATCTTCCTCTCTTGGTGACAGTCTGGCCGGTTCCTTCCTTCCCAGTCCGAGACAGCTGGTAAAGCTTTTGCTAATTCCGGCCAGCTTTTAAGGCAGTGGTTCTCAGACCTTTTTCTCTAAGCCACACTTTCAGAATAAAAATTCTTTGCGCCACACCACATTTTTATTGATAAGAAATACAATGGAAAACAAAGAGACAACTCCTAGCCATGCTTGTTTTATAACACAGAACACAACTACTTTATAATATGATCATGGGACATCCAGACAGTATAAAACAAAGAACATGAGCCATTTAAAAAAATGAATCATTCCCAAAATGTAATTATAAACATATGTACCATAAGTATGTATGCAAACTTAATGAGAGGTGTGAGCTTGCCAGGTAATCTCGTTTAGATTATGTCTAATTTGAGACAAACGTACTCTCATTGCCTCATCAGCATGAAGAAGCCTTTCTCTTTTCTGATCTCCCATATTTGCCAGAGTTGGAAATCCTCGCTCACAACAATATGTCGTGAAGAACTATAGCATAGCCAATGCTGTTGAAGAGAAGTGTGGGTACTGTTTCTGGTTGTATATTGTTGTATATCCAAAGAGTCCAGTGCCGTGCAGTAAACGACACTGAAATGTTTAAATGCTTCTTTGATGGTCTTTGACTCTTCCTGTCATACTTGCCACACTCTCCTGCCACACCAGTTTGGGGCGCCACAGCCTTTCAGAACCACTGTTTTAAGGTATGTTTGGACTACATCTCCCACCAGCCCCAGCCAGCACCAATTAAGGCAAACGATAATGCTTGAGCTATTGGGCTTTCTGTACAGTCTCAGCATCTTGACCCTGTGCAAGAACAGTTTCTGCCTGTGCTCCTGGGCTCAATGGCCAGTCCACCCTGGACCTTGCCCTCTGCTTGATGTTGACTGTGTGTTGCAGCCTTCTGGGACACTGGGATGGGCTGTCTGACAGGTCCGTCATGCTCCTTGTCTGGTGTCTAAACCTTGCCAAGGCCAGACAGAGCCCACCCCTCCTGCTGACCGCTATTGTTTGCACCTCCAGGCAAGGATTTGGGTCCAGGTGTTTGCTGACCTCAACCCTTCCCTCCTTTCCAGAGGTGTGTGTGTGTGTGTGTGTGTGTGTGTGTGTGTGTAAAAGAAGGACTGCTCCCGGATTAATTCCAGAGCCCTTTTCATCGCCAGCAGAAAAAATCTCCATCCCCTTAACCCAGGCTCCATATTCATTAAGCCATAATGACTCTATTAATTGAATATGTAAGTTTGCTTAATTAGACACAAGACTTATTTCTTCAGTTTAAAGGGTAAAAATAAAAAATTTAAGCAGGCGGACGAGATCGAGCATTTAGCGATGATGGATGGGAACTGGGAAAGTGCAATATCCCAAGATGGAGGTGGTTAATGGCACCCGCTCATTAGGCGATGTACATTAGCAGAAAGGTCAGTCCATTTTAGGGCTTGATGCGTTTCTCAGATAGTAAATTTTAAGCAGGGGTGGGTGGGAAGGGGAAGGTACACTGAGGAAGAGCTGGAAGTGGGGGGTGGGTGCCATTGGATCCCAGGGGGAGCACAGTGGTTTTCAGAAGCAACGCTGGGACCAGATTACTTCACATGGGTGGAAAGCTTGGCCTTTCACTATTGGGGAAGATCTGTACGGGTGTGTGGCTCTTTTGGGCTCCGTATCATCACATTGGGCCTCTGGAACTCCCTGCCTCATGAACTCTGTCTGAATCCTCCGCTCAAAACCTGTTCTGAGGGAGCCTAGTTAGAAAAAGAGAAGCTGACCTTTGGCAACAGTGTGTCGGAGGGGGTCATAGCTCAGAGACAGAGCTGTCTCACCAGAGTGGTGCATGCTCTAGTTATCTCCCGCTTAGACTACTGCAACGTGCTCTACGTGGGGCTACCTTTGAAGGTGACCTGGAAACTGCAATTAATCCGGAATGCGGCAGCTAGACTGGTGACTGGGACTGGCCACCAGGACCACATAACACCGGTTCTGAGAGATCTGCATTGGCTCCCAGTACGTTTCCGAGAACATTCAAAGTGTTGGTGCTGACCTTTAAAGCCCTGAACGGCCTCGGTCCTGTATACCTGAAGGAGCGTCTCCACCCCCATCATTCAGCCTGGACACTGAGGTCCAGCACCGAGGGCCTTCTGGCAGTTCCCTCACTGCGAGAAGTGAGGTTACAGGGAACCAGACAGTGGGTCTTTTTATGTAGCGTGAAGGAAATAAGCAGCTATCCTATCTTTAAAAGACATCTGAAGGCAGCCCTGTTCAGGGAAGTTTTTAATATTTAATGCTGTATTGTTTTTAACACTTGATTGGGAGCCGCCCAGAGTGGCTGAAGAAACTCAGCCAGATGGGTGGGGTATAAATAATAATAAATAATAATAATAATAATAATAAAGCATCTGTCTTGAATACAGACGGTCCCAGGTTCAGTTCCTGGCACCTTCAGGTAGGGCTTGGAGAGAACCCAGCCTGAAGCCCTGTGAAATGGCTGCCAGTAAGTGTAAGCAATACTGAGCTAGATGGACCAGTGGTCTGACCCACTAGGCCAGCTTCTTATGGTTCTTCCTCGGCTATGAGCTGAATTCTCCCCACTGGGGGGCTCTACTCTGGCTTCCTGTTTCACTTTATTGCATTGTATTTTAATCGCCTTGGGCAAAGTATTTTACCGTCACAGCACCGGATATGTTGTCCCGTCAGGATCCCCATCTCAAGCCAACCTGAGACCTTGTGCTTGAGGGAGGGCCCTTGACGCTCCATTTCTCAGCTTCCCTTTGGAGCATCGGGTTGGAAGAACTGCCTGCCTGCTTAGCCTCTGCAAAAAAGGGGGGGGGGTGGAGTCGATCCAGTTTGAATTTAAAGGCCAACCTGCCTCATCCGCACTTCCTTTTTTTAATATATAATAATTTTATTAAGGTTTCCATTTTAACAATCCAATCAAATCACATTAAATATTCCAAATTATACAAATACATATCATAAAGTCCAAATATTTTGCCAAATTATAAATTTTTGTTGGGGCTTCCCATGCTTCAAGTTCAGTGGGGTCCAATCATCTTATGTTTCTATTGCCTTGAGTTTCCAAAAGTTCCTTCTTTGAGTCCTCCTGTTGTTATCCTTCTTTCTTTCACAGCCTCTGAGTTATTTCCACAGGTGAGTTGGAGTGAACAATAATATACTTCTGTGTGAAATTTGTATGGCTCTCCTTTTTTCTTTTTTCAGCTGGTAAGTCTATTATTTGCAGTATGTCCTCATACGCTGATGTTTATGCCAAATCAATCCAAAAGCCCTTCTCTGGTTGCAGACGCCATCTTCTCTCAGTTTCAATGAAATAAAATCTAGGCGTTTGCTCATTAATTTTCTCAGAAAGGTTGCATCAAACAGTCTTTCCAGGGGAGGTTTGCCAAATTGGACTTGAAGTACAGATATAATAACAAATTAAGAGCTCGCCTCCCCCTATGACTATTTATCTCTGCAACTCAGTCTATCCCATAATGGCGGATCCCAATTAAATAGTGCGTCACAGGAGAGTCTTTTATCTTCTTCCAAATATTTTAAAGAACAAAGGCTTTAGTTAGTATTATTTCCACACAGTTTATATTTTCCAGTCTCACTTGCTATCAGTAATGTAGACGGTTCTTCGGGGGGGGGGGGTTGTTAGGTATTATCGTAGTAGAAAATGAAAAAGTTTTATCCCTCCTCCTTTCCGTTCCGTTCCAACATACTGGCTTAGATGTTATTCTTTGATGTTATCTTTCTTCCTCTCCATCACTCTTGGCTCCTCAGTGGCTGGCTTAATTGGCAGATTAATTACCCTTTCTTCACCCGAAGCATGTCCAAGATCTTAAATCAAATTTTTTATCTTAAGAAATGGAACTAGGAGCTATCATGAAGACAGCGTCCAGGAGATCCGAACTTGAGGGCTTTCCATCCAGTGCCCCCACCCCCTCCTTCTTTATGAACTCGGGGGTGATTTGTTGGGCATCCGAGGATGAGACTGCATCTTCCCTTCCACCAGGAAGAATTTGGGAGGCTGATTACTCCCATCTCAGCCTCTGAATTACCTCGTTGGAACTGGATGGTACTGTCAGCCATCTTTTGCGGCGCCCCTAGCGGAGCCCCCTCATTTGCACTTCCTAAAGCAATATTGGAACTGGAACACAGTCATCCTTTGAAATTCAAAATTCTCCAGCCAGGTAACGTTCACAAAAGGGCATTTACTAGGTGAAAACGAGTACAAAATTGCAAATCCTGGTGAAAACAGCATATGGAAATGCATTCCGTGAGGGGAAATTGCTCCGCAAAAAATGAAATTTCCACTAAGTTTTGATAAGTTTTCACGAGGACTTTAAAGAGAAATCACAAACTGATGGGGAAATGTGGTTAATTGAATTTAAGATGGGGAAAATGAGAAGCTGAGAACACCTGAAATTGACACATTTGCCTTTGGTCTGATCCTGTTGCAGGCCTCCTCTTGTGTTTTTCACAATTCCTCCAAGTGTCACCTTTCCTCTTCCAACTAGTTAAGATGTTTGCAGGAAGCTTTCGTGTGCAGGACCATTGAAATGAATGGGGACCCAAGTGTGAGCTCCCCTGCTCTCCTCTTGCATGGCCCCTGCTCATCTCAGTGTGGCTTGTGCAAAAGAATTTCCCACTGGGTGGTACCTCCTGGCTCACCTCTGTTTCTCTCCCACTTTATCCCACTTATGGACACCCAAAATGTGGTGCTTGGGGTCAGGTAGCCCACACCTCACCTTGTTCCAGGTTCAGGCCACTTGGCCCCAACCTCCTCCGTTGCTCTTGGCAGCCAAAGACGTGTCTCCAAAACATCTGCAGAGGTGTAAGGCTGCAACTGGGTGGAGTGGGGAGAAGCTGGCCCTTGGCTAGTTTGGCCAGTTTACTGCATGATGTATAGGCTGGTATTTTGTGGAGGTTTTGCCATTTTGATGGCTGTTTTCTCAAACTGTTATAGTATTTTCCATTTCTGCAATCTGCTGCTCGCTTTGCCCTAACTCTTCTGAGGAACACAAAGAGGCCTGCTCTAGAGAAGCCCCCTAGACTCTGTGTTATGTACTGAGTTGAATAGGATCCAAAATGCAGCAGTCTGGTTGGTCCTAGAACAATGCAGCAGTATGATTGGTCTGCAGGAGCCACCCAATCCAGCTCCAGGTGGAAGTGAATCCACAACCTGATTGGCCTACAGGAGAATTCCGGAATTAGCCAATCACATGCAGCCCATTGTGTAAATAATGTATATAAAGCAGATACTTTGGGGAAACTTTCATTCCTCCTCACCACTATGAGCGGAATAAAGAGCATGAAATCCACTCTCGACTCCAAGTATATTTCACTCTGGAATGCAGAAGATGGCTTTACACTGAGAGACCATCCAGCTGAGGATTGTCTCCAGTGTCTGGCTGTGGTTCTATGGAGTCTCAGACAAGCAGAGGTTGGATGGCCATTTGTCATGGATGCTGGGATTCTTGCTTTGCAGGAGGTTGGACTAAATGACCCTTGGGTTTCCCTCCAACTTGGCAATTCTATGCTCTTTCCCAACCCTACCTGGAGATTCCATGGGCTGAGCTCCTTGAGACACTGGAATGCAAAGCATGTCCTCTGCCAGGGAGCTTTGTCCATCTTGCCCAATATTTTTCAGTCCAACTGGCAGCCACTTGCCTGCCTTTAAATGGGAGAAGTCAGAGCTTAAAGCAGTGGTCTTCTGCATGCAAGGCCTGTCTCCCACCATGACTGAGTGATGGTCTCTTCCCAGGCACCTTGCATGTCTGAGGACCCAGGACAAGGGATGAGCCAAAGGACTGGACTCAGGGGTCAACAAGGCAGCTTCATATTTTCATGGGATGCCAGGTGGGGGGAGGCTGTTTGGGGTGGCAGCCTTGTGTCATCATGTGCAAAGGGTTGTCCCATCCTCAATTCAGGAACGGCTATCAGGCCCCGTCCTTTGCTGTAAAAGGTCTAGAAGAGGAGAAGCAATATTTTGACAGATGAACCATTTGGTGGGAACACTTCTCCCTGCACAAAGCAGCAGGATCATTTTGCAGCCAGCCCCAAAGGCAATAAATTTGCAGGGGCTTTCAAATGGTGACCTCCTCTCAAATCATCATCAGGCTTGGAGGCATTTAAAGAATTGATTCAATTAACCCAGGTGGTGAGTCTTGGATGGGGGAGATGCTATAAGGCATGATTTATTCTTGCACTAAAATTAAAACACAAGTATCTGTTGAAGAACATTTGCTGCCAATGTGATGACTAATGAAAGTGCCAAGTAATTAATGAGAGAAAGCTAAGGCTAAAGCACTTGAGATATAATAGCGCATAAAACCATCAGTACATTGTAAGGGCTGCCTTTCTGGACCGGACTGAAGCTCCATTAGTTTAACATTTTGTTTGCAGCAGGAGTTCCCAAGGTGACAATTCCCTGGCTTGGGTTTGGTCCCCACTGCTTGCTTCCAAAAGGTAAACTGTATCTAAACCTGGAGGTTCTATATTGTTATTACATGTAACAGACACTGACAGACCTTCTCTCTCTCTCTTCTCTTTTTGTCTAACTCCCCTTTGGAAGCTATCTAGACTATATGATGGATAAGGCAATGATATGTACAATTTTACAATATGCAGAGATTAAAATGTGTAAACAAACCAGAGAGGGGAGCTGAGGGAAGTCCTTGGTGGGTGGGAGAGGGAGGGATGGGAGGAAACAAAAATGGGTGGTCAGGAAATGTAATCAGTTATATTGATTGATAATTTGTTTTGTTAAAATGGTTTAATAAATAAATATTTAAAAAAGAGGAAGCTATCTAAACCTACATTCATCTCTACATCTTGTGGCCGTGAGTTCCTAAGTTAAATATGCATTGTGTGAATAAAACCTTTCTTTTCTATTGCCAGTACATCAACAGGGCTCCCCCTACTGGTGGTTGACCTTTAAAAGACTACCTGCATGATGGGCAGGAGTCAGTTATAGTCGGTTCAGTTCCAGTGCCTAAGCAAATACTGCTCACATCTGCAACCAATAAAGTTCTGGCCTTATTTATCCCATGAACCCAAAATACTGGTGTCCGTGTGTTTCATTATCTAAGAAATGGGGTGGTGCTTGGGGCCTTGCCATGCAATGCCCCTTCCCAGTCCATTTAGGGCTTTAGAAGGCACCCTCAAAGTGAGAGCTGGACCATAAAGAAGGCTGATCGCCGAAGAATTGATGCTTTTGAATTGTGCTGCTGGAGGAGACTCTGGAGAGTCCCATGGACTGCAAGAAGATCAAACCTATCCATTCTTAGGGAAATCAGCCCTGAGTGCTCACTGGAAGGACAGATCCTGAAGCGGAGGCTCCAATACTTTGGCCACCTCATGAGAAGAGAAGACTCCCTGGAAAAGACCCTGATGTTGGGAAAGATGGAGGGCACAAGGAGAAGGGGACGACAGAGGACGAGATGGCTGGATAGTGTTCTCGAAGCTACCAGCATGAGTTTGACCAAACTGCGGGAGGCAGTGGAAAACAGGAGTGCCTGACGTGCTCTGGTCCATGGGGTCACGAAGAGTCAGACACGACTAAACGACTAAACAACAACAAAAGCCAAAGCTGATCTTTCCATGCTGCCAAGAAGTGATCACCATTGCAGGCTCCCATTCACAGCCTTCCTGCCGTCTTTTGAACCAACTCACGTTTCTTAAAACCTTTCAGTGGCACTCCCATATGTGGGGCACTGTAGGACTCAAGCCTAGGTTGCATGTGCCCCCCGCCCCCCCGAGGGATAGCTGTCTCCCTTTGGCGCACATTTTAACCCCCTAGTTTCTAGAGAGATTGGCCCCAGGCCGGCGTCAACATGTTTGTTCAAGCACCGAAAGGAGTGTGGGTGGGTGTGGAGCAGTGTGTAATCTTGTGATAATCTGGAGGCTGACATTAGCTACTGGGCTAAGTTCAAGGCGTTGGTTTTGGTGTATAAAGGCCCATACATCTTGGGTCCAGGATACCTGAAAGTTTGTCTCACCCTTAAAATATGCAGTTGATGACCGTGTCCTGCAGAGAACTTCTTCTCAGGAGTTCCATTCTGCACAATCTAGGAATTGGCCCTTTAGGGCTGTGGCACCTGCCTTCTGGAATTACCACCCCCTGAATATTAGACAACGCTGGTCTCTTTTCAGTAACTACTGAATACCTTCCTCTTCCAGCAAGCCTTTCAAGCTGAGATCTTTCCCAGTCTGCAACTGTGCTAGAATTATTTCTAGATTGTTTTAATGGCATTTGTATTGTTTTTATCAATTGGTTGCCACCCTGGGCTCCTTTGGGAGGAAGGGTGGGATATAGATTAAGTAATAATAATCTAGGGTGCACCTATTACCCCCCCACGTACTTCTTGGACTGGTGATTAAGAAAGTTTAATGCCTCTTGCTGACATGTCTGGTACCTTCTCTTTGGGTTTCCTTGGAGAAGGCCCTGCAAAGATTCAGAAGTTCGAACAGTGATTTGATTTGTCAAGATTTGTGCCGCAGAGCGATTCTCACACCTCCTCTGCAAAAGGTGAAGCTGGCAGGATTTGAGGTCATCTCCTCTTCCCGCGGCTGAGGCCAATCTCTGCAGGGTTCAGAGCAGCCTCGTCCTCCGCTGCCTATGAGCGTGTGTGCTGTCTCGAGTGAAGGAAGGCATCAGCAGCCTCCCTCCTAACAGCATGGAGGCTCATGAAGTTTAATTGAGCAGATTTAATGTGCTCCTGCTGCTGACAGCTGGTCCTTCTTACAACGCCAGAGCTGCAGCTCCCTTTGGAACAAGAGAACATGAATTCTTGGAAGGAATGTTTCCGTTCACAAAAGGTTGCTTACAAATGCCCCAAAACCTGTTCAAACATAGACTCTTTGGCCTAATCACATTTACTTTCTGCACCGATTTCTTCCTTCTCTTTGGGGCTACATGCTGAAGCAGGCAGATTTAAGAGCAGGCCCCACTGAACTCAGTAGGAGTTACTAAGGGAAACAGGACATAGGAATATGAGAAACTGTCAGAACATTGAGCCATCTAGTTCAGTATCGCCTACACAGACTGGCAGCAGTTGTTGAGGTTTCAGGCGGGGTCTCCCTCCCAGTTGTATCTGGAGAAGCCTGGGATTGAACCTGGGACCTTCTGCAGGCAAAGCAGATGCTCTGCCACTGAGCTACAGCCCTTACTTCTGAGTAAGCATGCACAGGGCGTGGATCACTTCTTGCAAAATCTCTGCGGAGGGACCTAAAAAAATGAAAATGATTTTTTAGTCCAGCTCTGAGATCTTGCAACCTTTGTCCTTTGGCTACAATGCAATAAAAGGAGAGGTCTGTGCTACTGCTTAAGTTTGCAAGCCAACCACAGAAGTATTAATTTGAAGCATGGTGCGGTGGGCAGCCTGGGAACTGTAGTTTGCTTAGAGGGCTGGGAATTGCAGCTCTGTGAGGGGTTAGACTTCGGGGTAGTCCCTGGATTCTTTGGGGGAAGTTTAAAAGCAAAACAAAACCCGAGCTTGATTACTTTCCTTTCAAAATGTTAAAAAAGAAAGGATACTATTACTATTCCCAGTGGAATAATAATAATAATAAATTTTATTTATATCCCGCCCTCCCCAGCCGAAGCCGGGCTCAGAGCAGCTAACAACAGTAAAAATAACACAGTTTACATAAAATCACAATCAATTAATTGAAATACATTCTAAAATCAATTCATTCTAAAATCAATGCAGAATCAAATTAATGGCAACCATTGGGCTAGAGTGCTATGAGGATTACAGAAGGAGGGGGTCAGACTGTGCCTTGGCCAAAGGCCTGGTGGAACAGCTCTGTCTTGTAGGCCCTGCGGAAAGATGTCAAGTCCCACACGGCCCTAGTCTCTTGGGACAGAGCGTTCCACCAGACTGGGGCCACGGCCGAAAAAGCCCTGGCTCTGGTTGAGGCCAGCCTAACCTCCCTGTGACCTGGGATCTCCAAGATGTTTTTATTTGAAGACCATAAGGTCCTCTGTAAAGGGACGTGGGTGGCGCTGTGGGTTAAACCACAGAGCCTAGGACTTGCCGATCAGAAGGCCAGCGGTTTGAATCCCCGCGACGGGGTGAGCTCTCTGCTCCTGCCAACCTAGCAGTTCGAAAGCACAAAGTGCAACTAGATAAATAGGTACCGCTCCGGCGGGAAGGTAAATGGCGTTTCCGTGTGCTGCTCTGGTTCGCCAGAAGCGGCTTAGACATGCTGGCCACATGACCTGGAAGCTGTACGCCGGCTCCCTCGGCCAGTAAAGCGAGATGAGCGCCGCAACTCCAGAGTCGGTCACGACTGGACCTAACGGTCAGGGGTCCCTTTACCTTTACTTTAAGGTCCTCTGTAGGGCGTACCACGAGAGGTGGTCCCGTAGGTACGAGGGTCCTCGGCCGTATAGGGCTTTAAAGGTTAAAACCAGCCCCTTAAACCTGATCCTGTACTCCACCGGGAGCCAGTGCAGAAGGAGCGGTGCTGGCTGTGGCAGTTCCCCGCTTGGCCCAGCAGATGGAAGCAAACACACGGGAGATGCTGCCTCCGCTGGGGAAGGTGATCTTGGTCTGGGCATCACCCCAGCGCGGCGCCCTCCAGGCCCAGCCTGACGGGCGGGGGTCGCCTAGAGGCAGTGAGCTGCCCTCCTGCCGCCATCCAAGCTGCACAAAAAGCAGCCGCGGGAGTGCCCTGCTGCGCCCAGCCAAGGCGGCCTTCTGCACGAGCCCCGGAGCTATGAAATCAAACGCTGCAGGCGAGACCGGGGCTCTGGCCAGGTGCGGAGCGGGGAGCTAAGTCCAGGCGGAATTGGGGCTGTCAAAGTAGCGCGAGCAAAGAGGGGCCGGGCGGGAGTCCCTGTGGCCCCTGCGCCCCCTGCGCCCTCCCGGCAGGAGTGGCTTCAGAGGCTGCTGCCTGGCCAGCAACCTGCCAGCAGAGCGGAGCCTTCCCTTCCCTGCTCTTCTGGGGTCGCCCTGAGCTCAGCCAGCAGGCCCAGTGGTCGGAGGTGCTATGCCTGGTGGGGGCCGCCCGCTCAGGGTCTCCTTCCCCGGACATCAAATTGGGAGGCTGGTCCCACGCACGTTTGCTGTCACTGGTTTCAAGAAAGCTTAGCAGGTGACTCTTGCGCGGATCATGAAACTGCATCTAGAATGGATTTATGAACACACACTGAGAAAGAGAGAGACACACGCAGACAGACAGAGATCTAAAGCATCGGCCGGAGCCCCCCTCCGCGGGTCCCCGCGCTGCCTTCGAGGATCGCAACGGGGCTTGCTTCCTTGGGGACCCGCAGAGGTCACGCGCATGGCCAGGGGTCTCGGGGTGACGAGCGCCGGGGTCCAGCAGCGCCTGAAACGGACAGAGCTGTCCAAGGCGGGATGGAGAGGGCCGCCCTTCCAAGTCCGGTCGATTTCAAGTCCTAATTCTCTCCCCTCGACCAACAAACTCTTCCCTTGGGCCGGAGGATCCGGCGGGGGTGGGGGTGCTGCTTCCCTCTGGATCGTGGCCCAAATGCCAAGCGCTGTGCTTGCCCCTGCCCTGCCTTGCCGCCCGAGCAGAGGAGGCGAAAGGGCTTCTCCCTGGGAACGTCTCTCCGGCGTTTCATACCAAGCGAGTTTTCCTGGCAAGCCTATTCCTTGCCAGGCCTACTCGGAGGAAGGACTCCAGATGTTTCGGGACTACAATTCCCATCATCCCTGACCACTGGGCCTGTTAGCTAGGGATCGTGGGAATTGTAGTCCCAAAACATCTGGGGGGCCAAGTTTGGCCATGCCTGATCAATGGGCCTTGCCCCGAGGAAGGGGATCCTCCTTTGCTGCCCGACCAGGGCCTTGCACGGATCCCTTGGGTGAGGGGAGCAGAACTGACGACCCCTGTCTTTTGTGGCTAACTGAGCCCCTGACTTCTCTTCTTAGTGGAGAGTTTCTCACAGCCACGCCATCCATTTAAAGCCCTCTCGCGCCTCTTTAAGAGTCTTGGCTCCCCTCTCAAAGAACCCTGGGAACTGTAGTTCGTTGAAGATTTAACAACGCACCCTTCATAAACCACAGTTCTCCGGGTTATCTGGGGGCAGGGAGGCAAGACTCTTCAAGTGTCCTACAAGCCTGGGCGTATGTCGCGGGGTCAGGCTTTATGCTGGGGGTGCTCACATCCTCAGTTAAATTTTTTTTTTATTAATTTACTTGATTTAGGGGGCCAGCTGCCCCCTGCTCGCCCCCGGGCACGCCCTTGCCTACCAGTGTTTTACATGGATGGTGCCAGGTGCGATAAAGTGAGCACCTGGGGCTCTTGAGCCTTTTGGTCCCTTTGTGAAAGTCACCCAGCAATGAAAGGGTGGTGGTGGTCCTCGGGTGGCTCACTTGGGCCAAGGCTTAGAGTCACGGGTCTGCGGATGGGCTTAACGACAGGGGTTGCATTAGATGACCCCTGCGACCCCTTCCAACTCTACAATTCTATCAGTCTATGATCTTCGCCGGGTATCGGCCAGTGAGCTCTACAAGCGAGACTCCTGCAGAAGAACTTCAACCCCCTTCCTTCCAAGGATGTGTCAGGATGAGTCCCTCCGACTCCTCGCTTTCTCCTCGCTGGCGATCAAAAGCCAGATTGAATGCGAAGGTTGGGTTTTCCCCCCCGTTCTCCGTGACGTTTCTCACTTTTGAAACTGAAATAAGTTTCCAATTAAAACAAAAACAAAAAAACCGGTCTGCCAAACGCGGAATAAAACAGCCCCTCAACAACAAAGGGTGTTTTTTTGGGGGGGGGGGGCGTTCTGCCCCTCTTTGGATCTTCTTCTGCAATTCCTGAACTGGTCTTCAAAGCAGGCGCTGTCAGTCATGCCTCAGCCCAGTCCCCTCTGTGAGGCATAGGAGCCAAGGTCATTTCGGCGCCCCCAATAAAATATTTGAGGGGGCAGGCCCCCCTCCCAAAGTTTATGGGCATTGCCATTCAAATGGTGTGGGTGTGCGCCAACTGATCAATTATGTGGGGTGGGGCTTACCTGGGGCCCCCAATATTTTATTCAAGTTGGCACGCCTGCTGTGAGGGGAACAGGGGTCTCTCAACAACTCTCAACACCCTTAGCAAGCTACAGTTCTCACGATCCTTGACTGTTCAATGTGGTATCACAGCGCTTTAAATGAATAGTGCGGATGCTGCCTGCGGCTGCTTCTCTAACCCGCCCCTCTGCCATCCATGGCTGAAGTGGTTTGGGGACACCCTGGCTTCCCCAGACCCTCGCATCGCTCCCACCTGGGCTGAGGCTCCGAGCCTGCGCCCCCAAGAGAGAGGGGGGCGGAGCGCGTTTCTGGGTCTGACATGTTTATGGCTCCTTTTCCTCCCTCCCTTGGCAGCGAGTTTCTAATTAGATTCCCAAATTCCTTCTGGGCTGCTGGAGGAGTGAGTCCCCTTCTTCCCTCCTGGAGCCTCTGCCCAGAAAGCCCCCTCGTCGGATTTCCGCTGGGCTGCATCTAAGACCAAGGTGCTAATTCCTCTTTAATTATCCCAGGGAAACCCTCCGTAATTGCTTCTCTTCCCCCCGCCAGCCTCGCCTTGGACCCTCTTCTCCCGCCTCTGCTTATCAGTAAAAGGGGAAGAAGGATTCAGGCAAAGCCTCTTTCCCTGGTGAGCAAAGGGAGTTATCAGTTCCTGCTGGTGCCCAGTTGATGGGATGAAGCTCAAGGGGGGAGCGGGTGGCTGGACTTGACGGCCAGCCAGGGAGGACCTGTTGCCTCTCCTCGACGCCTCTGCAGGGCTTGGGGTGGAGAGGCTCTGGATGCTCCCATCCTCCTTGGAGGTCGTCCTGCCTCCTTGGCCCTGCCCTCCCGTCCAATAAGGAGAGGTTGCCTTGACACCTGCTTATATACCGAAGACGGCAGCAGCCTCCAAATCTCCAGCGCTGGGTTGGGGGAAGAGGGGAGAAAATACACACATAAACACACCCACACTCCCCTCTCTCCATACCTATTTCAAGCCACAGACTTAGGGAGACAGTCGCCCCGTCGGGCAAGGAGGAGAAGGCTCCCGAGACGATGACCTCCAGCAAAATTGAGATGCCAGGTGGGCTGAAGGCGGACCCGGCGGCTCTGATGGCTTCTCTGCATTTGCTCCCGTCTCCCACCCTCAACCTGGAGATCAAGTACACCAAGGTAAGTCACCTGTCTGCTCTTCCCTGCCAGAGGAGCACGGGCTTCTCTTTTTCTGAGCTGACACAAAACCGCTTCCCTCGGACTTCTCTTCAAAAACACACAAACACAAAAGCCAGAAAGAGGTGCGTTTTCAGCTGCTGGATGCCAGTAGATGGGTGGCTCTATGTGAAAGAAAGTCCATAGGATAAGAAAAAATATCTTGCCCTTTCCAGTTTGCCTGGCATCATTTTAACTCTTTGGATCAGTTTTTCTTTCTTTCTGGGAAAAGGGTTTCTCCGCACAGACTTGAGCTCCTGAAGATTGTTGGAGGGCGCGATTGTACAAATCTTGTTTTAGCCTATTGAAAGATGATGAGAATCATGTTCCGTTTTGCTGTTCTAAAAACTGGTGTCTTTCGCTCCTGGGACTCTTCCTTAACAATTCCTGCCGCAGATGTCACCGAGCCAAGTTGTTGTAACTTTGGAAGGAGGGAATCGTTTGCTGATTTCCTTCCTAGACAAATAACTATCTCGAATACAGGCAACTTGGCAAGAAAATTATTTGCTTATCCACATCACCAAGTGCCCAGGGTTGATGGCTTATTCTGCGGGCTAAGGTGTGCGGGCTAAGGTGTGCAGAGTTGATACAGTTGATACAGATCTGCAAGGTTTTTAGCGTATGTGTGTTCGAAGACAGTTATTCCAAAACGCAATTTCGACAGGAAGTGTGATGCCTTTGGTCCGCCTGTTTGTATTATTAAGCACACTGGACATGATCCCGTGGGATGCAAGACCATTTGCACAAGCCCCACTGAGGTTAAAGGGGAATTGCGCGAGAGCGTGCAACTCAGTGAGCAGTCATTGCAGGAGAATTTGGGCATGGATCAGGTCCCAAGCGCGGACATTCTTCATCCTTTGAAAGGGACATTAGACGCTTCAGGCTTGTAAGAAGGCGGCGCTTCTATTTGAAGCCAATATAGGTCACGCAATGCCGATTAACAAGAAACCTCATTGATGCAAACATACATGACAAATGTTTGTTAAAGATTCATTCTGTTCCCAGAATGTTTCATCACGAATGTGTTCTATTCCCAAATTTCATCATGAATTTGCTGCTGCTCCCTGTTTTTTCTTAAATCCGAAATACAATAGCCACATGAGGACTTGCTGATCATTCGAATAAACCACCTATTTTCAAATTAAAATAAAAAAATAAAATAAATGTGAGTCTCGAATGCCTTGTGCCGGTTCACTTACCTGGCACTTAACTGCTCTTAACAATGTAAGGATTATTTATCTATAGTGCTAGGATTACTGGGGGTGCGATCCAGTCAAATTAAGCACTTTCAAGCCTCACTGATTTCAGTGGGAGATAATGAAGCCCGTTGCTGACTCTTCCCGTTGAAATCAAAGGAATGTGCAGAAGCGTAGCTGGTTCGTAATCACAATACTCGTGGTTTTATGTGCAGAGGCTGCAATCCTACATACACTTCCTAGTACGGGGTAAGCCCCATTGAGCTCAATGGAACTTACTTCTGAGTAAAAAAAAAATACTGTATGAATTTTGCTGTAACGATCTATAGCTAAGCATCTTTACATCTATTCTGATGTCTCATCATCTTGCTTAGTTCTCTCCAGCTGAAATCAGTGAGATCTAATAGCGCTTAACTTGGGCTGGATCCTACCCACAGTCTTGATATTATTTATAAAAAGAGAAAGAAAAGTGATCTAGATTAAATATGGATATGTAGAAATATGGGAAAAAAAAATCTGTCTCACGGCAGCTTGTTTCAGTAGCATACAGTTAGTCCCAAAATATTTTTGGGTCACACCGTCGCCTCGGTATGCACTGAACGCGGGAGAGACCAGAGCAGATTCTTGAGGACCAGAAACTTGCGCCCCAAGTAGAAGCGGGGGTGACGACGGGCTGGGATTAAGGAGTCACAAGAATGGGACAGGAACCTCCCTCACACGTCCCAAAATTAATGTTGATCTGAAATATTGAGTGGCTGTGGCACTCGTGAAAATACTTTACCAGCGTGGAACTGTGTTACTCTGCAAAAATCCATGCACAATGATGGTATATATCAGTAGTAAGTCCTTGTCGTTTTTTATCCCATATTTCTATAAAAATTACAGTGCATCGAAAAATGGAAATAAAAGGTTGCCTTTGCAAGAGAAACATGGTGTGGGTGTGAGAGAGAGAGAGCGGGGGGGGGGATCTTAGTTTCGTACACCCGTCTCTGTTTTTCTCGCTCCGTTTTTCTCCGGTCTCTCTCCCCCCACGGCCGCCCTCTCTCTCGGCAGGCCAGGCAAGTGATTTATTGCTAATTGAAGCCTTTAATTGGGTGTCGTGGCTCTGGCCAGACTTTTATCCAGGATCCACTTTCCCACTTATTGCAAAGAAAAACAAGGAGATAGAAAATGACGGCCCTGCGCTGGATTCTCTCAGCCGGTGGGGTCACTTTTATGTCTCTCTCAAGTGACAACTCCTGTAAACAAAAGGGAACAAATCGCCTCCAGAAGGGGAAGGGGAGCGGGGGGGGGGGCGGGAATCACTTGTAACCTCGAGCATCTAAAAGTTATAGCAGCGCCCATTCTCTCTGGCTGCTCCGCCTCCCTTTTCTTCCTTGAGCGCCCAGCGGGATTTCCTTCTCTTGCCTGGAATTCGGCGCAACCGTTCCAGTTTGTGGATGCTGCGCGGCTCTTGCAATCCTGAGTCTCGGTGGAAAGGCCGCCGCGGTTGTGTCTGTGACTTGCATGCAGAGGCGGGACGAGGGGGGACACTTTAGGCGTGAAATTTCGAGCCTCGTTTAGGAGTTGCGGAGACCTGTCCCCCTGGGGCGCACAATCCACCGGGAAGTTCTCCTGCGCGCAACCCTGGAAATGAGTGAGAGTTGCGCAAGAGTGGTGCTGTGCTCCCGCGCACCTCTGCCATTTCAGGGGGGCTGGCCCGGGAGAAAGGGGTTGGCAGAAAGCATTCTGGGTTCATTAGTGGGAGCGGGGCTGGTTGTTTGTTTGTTTTGCACCTGGGGCACCCAGATGCATTATAGACTGACCCCATCACTGAATGGGGTGATGTTGCTCAATGGAAGCCCTTAAACACATTAAACTATTGCAAGCATGCTCAGATGAGAGCTGAGTGCAGGGTGGGGGCCAAAGGTGGACCAACAACCACAGAAGGAGCATGATGTGTCCTTCACCAGAGACACTCCTTCTCCCAGAGTAGTAAGACTTCTATACCCTACCAGACATAGGTAAAGGAAAAGGGACCCCTGACCATTAGGTCCAGTCGTGGCCGACTATGGGGTTGCAATGCTCATCTCGCTTTATTGGCCAAGGGAGCTGGTGTACAGCTTCTGGGTCATGTGGCCAGCATGACTAAGTCGCTTCTGGCGAGCCAGAGCAGCGCACGGAAATGCCATTTACCTTCCTGCCGGAGCTGTACCTATTTATCTACTTGCACTTTGATGTGCTTTCGAACTGCTAGGTTGGCAGGAGCAGGGACCGAGCAACAGGAGCTCACCCCGTCGTGGGGATTCGAACTGCCGACCTTCCGATTGGCAAGTCCTAGGCTCTGTGGTTTAACACACAGTGCCACCCGCGTCCAGACATAAGACTTCTTTAAAAACAGAGCCTGATTGGAATCAGAAAATAAGAGTTGAAGGTTGGAATCAGATGATGGCTGAGTGTGTTGAGGAAGCTCTTGACTTCTGAGGGTGACTGGCAAAGAAGCAATTCCAGTCAGGTGGGGACTGGCCAAGGACAGACTAAAATTGGTAGGGCTGTCCCCCACTAGCTGCGCTGGACCAGCCTCCACCAGGAACAGAGCTCCTCAATGTTTCTCAAATCTGGGTGTCAAGCTGTACCTTGGCTACAACTTCCATCATCCCAAGCTAGCAGGAACAGTGATCAGGGATGATGGGAGTTGTAGTCCAACAACAGCTGTCAATGGCCCTCCAGATGTTGCTGGACTATAGTTCCATCAGCATCCCTGGTCATTGGCCTGGCTGATGGGAGTTGGAGTCCAGTCACATCTGGAGGGCCACAGGTTCTCCATCTGTGCAGCAGCCACCTGTACTAGCAACCTTCGCTGCTTCTTGTGACAGCAAGCTTCATGTGCTAATTCTGCATTGTGTGTGATGAAGAGGCACTCCTTCTTTCATCTGTTAAACATACAGGGAAGGCTGGTGCATCTGGCCATCAGAGGAGATGCACGAATTCGCCTCCAGATGCTCAGGAACTGAATGTGGAGGCAGCTTGCCTTTGTGTGTTTCCTTGTAACATCCGAAGCCACCCTGCGGAGTCTGAGATGGGGTGCGGGGTGTAGGGAAAGGTTCAGGAAATATTTTGCTAGATCTACAAGCTGTTTACATTGCTGAGAGGTCTGCCTTAAATAAATCCAGCATGTTAAATTGTGCAGTGAAAGACAGCAATATTCACTGAGTGACTCATAAATCTTTCAAACATCAGGAGGTGGACCAGTTTGTTGGGAGAATTGTTGGCTGATGCTGGAGGCTCAGGAGCACCAGGATGTATTGCAAAGGCTGCTTGCTTGTGTATCACAGCTGCACATTCTTCCTCTTGTGTGTAGCTTGAACCGTTATCCTTTAGGGGAAATACCATAATGAAAAATGAAATTTACCTGGACAAGGGCAGTTTAACAGAAGCTCAGTCCAAGTAATGCAGAGATGTTGACAGTGAGCGGGTTGATTGCCTACTCCAGAGGGGCTTGTGTGCATCACTCTATTCCATGGGTCGGCAAACTAAGGTCCGTGGGCCGGATCAGGCCCAATTGCCTT
This sequence comes from Podarcis pityusensis, assembly GCF_964106645.2. NCBI lineage: Eukaryota > Metazoa > Chordata > Lepidosauria > Squamata > Lacertidae > Podarcis > Podarcis pityusensis. The sequence goes on along the minus strand of NC_138039.1, from coordinate 48,178,053 downwards.
CTGGATCCGGCCCGCGGACGGTCTGGGAATCGCTGCATGGATCGCCAGCGCGCGTGTTCTTTCCCTCTCCCTCCCTCTCCCTTACACTGTGGTGCCAGTGCCTCCCTCCTCCCTCCTCCTGGCTTCTCCTTGCCCTGCCTAGAGGAGGAAGGGGGCTGGGCTTTGTTGGTGCCATCAGCAGCAGTACTCAAGCGGACGCCATTTTAAGCAGCCCCTCTCCGGAGCCCTTCTGCTCGCTGCTCATTGTCCCTCCACCACCAGCCCCTGCTGCTCGCAAGACACAGGTAAGCAGCCACCAGGGCTCATGGTGGTCTTGCATCAGCCCCCCCCCCCAAATATAGTTTGGCCCCCCACAAGGTCTGAGGGACAGTGGACCAGCCCCCTGCTGAAAAAGTTTGCTGACCCCTGCTCTGTTCCTTAAGGGGCAGCTAAGGGATGTTGGGGGAATCTTCTTGGACTCCCTGGTGTTAGCTGGGGGGGGGGGGAGGCAACATTGCACCACATTGTGCTCCTTTCCAATATTCTTACTTGCTTCACCTGGGGGCTTGTAGCTGGACACATTTCCTTAGAAGCAAATCCCAAGGATCTCGCTTCCATGCAGGTGTGCTTAAGGTTAGGATACTAGGATGTGTGTGTGCTCACATTCAAAGAAATAAGAAAGAATGAGTTACTTCCAAGTAATGCCTTGAAGCTTATGATACCAGCAGAAAGAGATTCAGGTGTAGGATCATGGGAACCAACTCCTAGGGGTCAAGGTCCCTTTACCCACCCATAAAATATTTGAGGGGGCTCCCCCCCCCCCAGTTGATGGCCATTGCTCTTCAAATGGTGTGTGCACGCTGTGCCTCGTGATCAATTATGTGGGGCGGGGCTTACCTGCCCCCCCTATTTTATTCAAGTTGGCACCCCTGTGTAAAGTTGTGGGGAATTGGGGATGTACCATACTCAGTCCTGACCTTGCAAAAGAGCCAGTTGCTTGAGGCAGCAGTGATCTCTTCTGCACCTTGAGGTCTTTTGCAGTGCTGCTGAAGGGGCACAACTCTGCGATTCCTTGTAGTTGTGCATGAACCAGGAGTTCCAAAGTATTCCTGGGACTGATTTGGGGTTTTCCCCAAGGCTGGGTGGTTCATCCCTACTGGACCATGAAGATGACTGAGGGGGAAAGAAGCCTACCTACCTGTCCCAGGAGATTCCCTTCACTTACTTTGAACTCCACTTTTGAATAGAAGCCAGCCTCATTTTAAGCATCCTAAAGAGCAAGCTGTTTCTTTAAATATTGAGACATTCATGGAGGATTCATCTAAGTGGCGACTATCCAGGATTGTTCTGTGCAAGCTCCATGTTCAAAGGCAGTCTAACACTGAATATGGGTTTTGGGAGAATGACATTGAGAGAAGTGACTTGTCCTCACATCCTGCTTCTGGAGGTATCTGGTTGGCCCCCTTGGGGGAAGCAAGGGCCTTGAACTAGATGGACCTTCAGTGACACCCAGCATCAGCCAGGCTTCTCTGATGTTCTTATGATCCTCCCAAACCATGTAAAATGACAACCATGCGCTTTGGAGGAATTTAAAATTAAAATGAATAGAATTTTTAAAAAATATTTTTATTTTTGCAGGAAATTAATTCTGTTTGACACAGATTTTGCAGGCCCAGCTTTAGGCAGCCTTTTAGAAGTGGCTTATCTCTCAGGAGACTTAGCACATGTATTCTGAAAAGTGACATAAAGAACCATCACATTGTCCTGCCAATTGGCTAAGTCCCTGGGATGGAGAAGCAAGACCTGAGAGTATGGCGACTGCATCCTTTTTTGCCTCTGATTAGAGTTGTGTCCCCCTGCTTGTTGGGCTTGGGAGAGCTCTGTGATTAAACCCTCAGATAAACAACTCGGTAGGAAGACAAAGTGGTGTTATGAATGGAAGACAAGGCTGTTGATACACCCGTCGGCCCCTGTGCAGGAAGGGAGATGCACCAGCCACGATCTCCTCCTTTCTGTCTTGCTTCCAGCTGTATAAACTCCATATAAACACTTTGGGGGGAGCTGGCAGGATTGTAAGCACAAACCAGTGGTCAAATGGGCTGGTATGGTCTGCAGTGTAGGCAGAAAGTCTGAGGGGAGGGGGGAGATGGGAGTGTGGGGTGTCCCCTTCTCCCCTTCCCTGTCAAAGTGTGTGTGTGCTAAGTTGCAATGTCAAGGTGTTGATGGCTTTGACCAAGCTCAAGGTACCCCTGAGATGCAATTACTCCTAGGCTGCAATCCTACACTTACCTGGGAGTAAGCCCCATTGAACACAATGGGACTTCCTTCCAAGAAAACAGGCACGGGACAGTCGTTCAGAAGTGACAGGTCAACCTTCCCCACTATGGTGTCCCTTCAGATGTTTTGGACCCAGAACTATGTTCTACTTCCACTGCTGGAGACCATAATGCTTCTGGATGTAACTTGCTGGAAACTGCAGGAAGGAGTTGTGGTGGTGGTGCTCTGATCCTGGTGGGCTTTGTGTGGACATTGACTGGCCACTGTGAGAACAGGACGCTGGGCTAGATGGGGTACCAACATGACCAGCAAGACAATTCTTACATGAACCTGTGGCTTCTGCCTCTGCTTCTCGTAATGCTGGGCTGAGACCTGCAGACAAAGTCTGGGTGCTCTTAAGGGCGGCTGAGTGAATGAGGGTTGCATCCCATTGGGGTGGGGGTGGTTGAGGCTCACAGAATGAGGAAAGAATGGGTAGAGAGGGATTTTTATCCCCCACAATTCATAGTCCCCCAGTGCCACTGATGGGGAGCAGATTCATGGAGAAAGAAGTTCTTCACACAAGACAATGTATCATTCATTGATGGATCTCACTGTGAACTTTGGCAAATTCACAGAAGAAGGGGAGAAGGCCATCAACGGCTGCTTGTCAGGAGACGGCACTATCAGAGGCCACATGCTACAAAATACTGTGTGTGTATTACTGGCAGGAGAGAGCCATGGAAGGAGAGCCATTTGTCTTCATGCCCTGCCGGTGGACTTCCTGGAGGCTTCTTGCTGTTGGGTGGTGGAGTGGATGAACCTTTGATCTGATCCAGCATTGGTTCTTCTGGTGCTCTTCCAAAAAAAGTCCATTTATGCCAAGCATAAGCAAGGTTATGGACTACAGTTCCCCTTCTCTCTGCTGACTGGCTGTGCTGACGGGGCCTGATGGGAGTCAGAGCATCCGCCCTCGTTTGTTTTCACAGAGGTTGGCATTTGTTCTGGTTTGTTTGTGAGATGGTTGTACAGTGCTGCATCAAACAGTTGTTATCCCACACACTGTCCAGTGCGTTTCCCCATCACTTTCCTTACAGCAAGTAGTCTATGGAGGGTGTGTGGTTGTTGTTTCGGAAGCAGATCTGTTGTGGCAGAACTCCAAACTCACTCTAGTTGTACCACCTGAATTTGCCAGCAGGGGCCTGAGTCCCATCTCAAAAACCCAGAAATGCCCTTGGTGTGCAAAACCACTGCTGAGGGTGAGTCCTGGTGAGCCCCCACACAAACGATGCTCTGGGTGATGCCAGAAAACTGTAGGGCTGCTCTTGACAGTACACTTTGCAGCTGAATGTCTTTGGCCATTCAAGGTGGTTTTTAAAGTTAGTATGAAGTGTGTTTTACGTTGTTTTTGTTTTAAAAAGCCCAGCCCTACCCTCTGCCTTTAAGCATCCTTTAAGCTGTGTTAGTTCTGGCTCACCACCGCAATCTCTTCCTCTCTTCCTCTTTCTCTCACTGAGTGCGGTTGGGGGTATCAGCTTTTGTTCAAAGAGCCCATTTGAGATTCTTGCATCTCCCTACACAACCCCACCGTTTCTGTCCTATATTTGGCTTCAGAAATGCCCCCTGAAAGGGCCCTGGAGGTGGGGAGTGGGGAGAGACGCCTCCGTTCCCTCCCGCTTTCCTGCTGATTCTATGGACTCCAATTTCCGAACTCCTTGCAGGGAGTTTCAAATGTACTTCCTTTTTAAATTAAATCCACCCTCTTGCATCGTCGCACGGCACCCCAGGGTGCAGTAAGTCAAGCGCATTGTATTCTGCCCAGCTCCGCTGCAAGAAGGCTGACATTCTAACATGTTGGCAGTTAACTCACACACACAAATACACGCCTGTGATAGCTGCTTGAATCACCAGCCTTTGACAAGAATGTTTTGCATCACGCAGGATGCCTTTTAATTGCCTTTATTTCCAGCAAATTAACATTGGGGGGGGGGGGAGGCGCGTGGAATTACTACTAAGCTTATTTTTCTCATGAGCAATAAATATCAGGCATGTGCTTACATTTATAGTTTCCTCAGGATATTAATGACTTCCATGCGCCTAGACCTTGCAAGGAATCTCTTCTCCCTTCCTTCCATTTGTATGCAATCATTGGAGGCAGGGCCTCTCCAGGGGTTGTGAGGCTTGGGGGTTGAAAGAGGGTTTCCAGGGCCACCGCCAAGTTCCCTTCCCAGAGGCCCTGATCCCCCAAATCCATCTTCAGCCTTTCAGGCCTGTACTGAACCTTGAACCCTGTTCCTCACCTCCAGCAACTGGAGAGCTGTGGCTCCTCAGTGTCCCACCAGTGGTTCTACAGCAGAGGAGACTTTTTTTGAAGGGAGGCAGCTGCAAGGGTGAGGAAAGCCCCCTCCCCCTGGGAACAAGGGTGGCACCAGCTATTTGGGGTTTTTCAATAGTTTTTTTATTTATTGCCTTTCTATACCTCCCTTCTTCCCAGGATCATAAAAAGGTAAAGGGACCCCTGACCATTAGGTCCAGTCGTGACTGACTCTGGGGTTGTGGCACTCATCTCGCTTTAGTGGCAGAGGGCGCCGGCGTACAGCTTCCGGGTCATGTGGCCAGCATGACTAAGCCACTTCTGGCGAACCAGAGCAGCGCACGGAAACACCGTTTACCTTCCCGCCAGAGCGGTACCTATTTATCTACTTGCACTTTGATGTGCTTTTGAACTGCTAGGTTGGCAGGAGCAGGGACCGAGCAACGGGAGCTCACCCCATTGCGTGGATTCAAACCACCGACCTTCTGATTGGCAAGTCCTAGGCTCTGTGGTTTAACCCACAGCGCCACCCACGTCCCTCCCAGGATCATAGGCCAGGCCTTTTCCAGGGTAGCATTGTGGGATATTGTTCCTGCTTGTCGGTTTTTAACCTTGCATCTTGTTTGTTATTCTTTTTTGGTACAATTCCACAATACAGTGGAACCTCGGTTGTCAAACGTAATCTGTTCTGGAAGACCGTTTGACTTCCAAAACGTTTGACAACCGAGGCGCAAAGGGTTGTCGGCAATTTCAATGGTGAAAATTGAGAAATGCGCCTCGGAAGCCGTTCGACTTCTGAGGCACGTTCGAAAATGGAAGCATTCACTTCTGCGTTTTCGGCGTTCGGCTTCTGAAATGTTCGGCTTCTGAGACGCTTGAAAACTGAGTTTCCACTGTATTTTCAAATGATGGTGTTTATCGGTTCTTTAATTCTTCACGAGGTAAGGACACAGGAACAAGTTCTTGTCCTCTGCCACCCCCTGCTCTCTGCTTTGCTTCAGCCTTTCTTGGCCTAGGAGGGAACCTGCATATTTTGTCTTGTGGAGAACAGAGTAGCAGCAGGGGGACAAATATTTTTATTAGGAAAATGAAACAGGAAGAGAGGAAGGGTTAACATACAGACTTTGCTGCTACCACACCAGTGCCTTGATCCAATTCTGGGGACAGAATTGTATCTCTGCAGCTGCTACTGACTTTTTTTGTTTCGTTTTTTGGAGTGGGGAGTGGGGAAAACCTTGACTTTAGCAATCTCTTCTCCCATGGCCAGTTGTTCCTTGAGATATTCTGTACACCAGCTTTCTCCATCCTGTTGGTACCCTCCAGATGTTTTGAATAACTGGCTGATGGGAGTCCAAAATCTCTGGAGGGCCCCAGGTTGGGGAAGGCTGCTCTAATTAAAAAGAAAAGCCTTCAGAGGGAGGGGTTCCCTTCCGCAATTACCTGTCCGACTCCCTTGTGGTGGCTTCTCCTCTAAGGGCTCCACATTTCAGATGCCACCAGGGCAGATCTGGAAGCCTATAGCCATCCAGGAAAGGGTTCGGATTTGACAGCCAGAAGCCTGTTTGCTTTGCAGGGAGTTCTTGGTGCAGACATTCCTGATGGAGAGAAATGGCGGAATTCCTCCCCCAACCATTCCTGTCCTCCCTACATAGTTTATTGCCAGGCGTAATGGGATGCCATGGAATTGTCTCCATCCACTGCATTTCAGGAGATCTCGCTCCCTCTTCCTTTCTCTCCCTCTTCCCCCCTCTCTCTCTCTCTGTTTTTTTCTTGTGTGAAACAATCCAGACCACTCTTTTCCATGCTTTCAAGCTCCCCTCATTCGTTTGTGGGCACTTGCTCTTATTTCTTTTCTCTTCTCATTGTAATGAAGGTTGAAATTCTGATCATAGAAGATGTGATCATATGGGGAACAATTAGGAAAGGAACTGAGAATAAAACAGCATTGTCTCACAATGCCTTCTTAAAAAAGTAAATCTCTGGTGCTGCTGCATTTTGAATAGCAGCACAGTTTTGGTCGTCCCGTCTGAAGAAAATAATATAAGAAGAGTCTCCTGGATCAGTCCAGCTGCATGCCTGTCCATTCTGGGAGCCCCACAAGCAGGATCTGAGCACAACAGCACCGTCTCCTCCTGTGGGTTCCAGCAACTGGCATTCAGAAGCATTACTGCCTGTGACCATGGAGGCCATCATGACTAGTAAACATTGATAGCCTTAACCAACATGAATGGGTCCAATGTGTTTTTAAAGCCATCCCAGTTGCCAGCCATCACCCAGCAAGTTCCATAGTTTAACCATGCAGTATGTGGAAAGAATGGGACGCGGGTGGTGCTGTGGGTTAAACCACAGAGACTAGGACTTGCTGATCAGAAGGTCGGCGGTTCGAATCTCCGCAACGGGGTGAGCTCCTGTTGCTTGGTCCCTGCTCCTGCCAACCTAGCAGTTCGAAAGCACCCCAAAAAGTGCAAGTAGATAAATAGGTACCGCTCCAGCGGGAAGGTAAACGGCGTTTCTGTGCACTGTCTGGTTCTCCAGAAGCGGCTTAGTCATGCTGGCCACATGACCCGGAAGCTGTACACCGGCCCCGTCGGCCAGTAAAGCGAGATGAGTGCCACAACCCAAGAGTCGGTCACGACTGGACCTAATGGTCAGGGGTCCCTTTACCTTTACCTTATGTGGAAAGTCCTGTCTTTTAACTGTCCTGAATCTTCCAACATTCAGCTCTATTGAATGTCCCCAAATTCTAGTGTTATGAGAGAAGGAGAAAAACATTTCTCTATCCTCTTTCTCCATCCCATGCAGAAGTTTATAAACTTCTATCATGTTGCCTCTTACTCACCTTTTCTCTAAACGAAAAAGTCCCAAGTGACGCAACCTTTCTTTGGGGGGGGGGGGTCGCTCCTTTCCCTTGATCACGTGGGTTGCCCTTTTCTGAAGCTTTTTGCCAGGAAGGCCCTGGCCTGTAGGGGGCATCAAAGAACCAGCTCACAGGCCCCATGCTTTTAAGATGCTGCTGTCCAGAGCTTCCCTACGTCCCCTGCCAGGGCTGAGCCAGTGGCTTGAAAGGAGGTCTTTACAACATTAGCAGTAGTGCGTAGGCATTGGGGAAGAATTGCAGTGCAACTAATAAAGCAGGGTAAATCCACCAACTGTGCAGTATTGCTGTGTCAAGAACATGGTGCGGAATGCATGCACTGCAATAAAGCACAAGTCTCGAGGGCCACCTAATCACAGCGCAAGGAGGACCCAGTTCTGCCAAGCAGAAGACTTGGGTGTGGATCATGACTGGTGACACATGGTGGTCAAGAGAACAGTTCCCTGCCTGCCCCATTAAGCTCACAACCTAAAATTTGATAATGAAGGGAGGAGGCCGGGGAAAAGGAGGAAGAGGTCTGGTGGAGTCCCAATGTGGGCGGGGGGAGGGGAAGGGTGCTTTTTCAGTGGCCTGATGCACAGAAACTTGGGGCAGTGGCCTGGCTCCACTTCCTGGGCCTTCCAAACCCTCCTGCTGAATTGAAGCCTTTGTGTGGCCTTTTGGTGCCATGTTTCCAAGCTCCTGGTTGCTACCAAAGAGCACAGCTCAACTTTTCCAGTTGGGGGGTCCAGGACTTTTTGAGGCACCCCAGACAATTGCAAGCTCTTGGAGAGGCTGCCTCATGGAAGGGAGCAAAAGCATCTCCGAGAGAGAAGCCAAAAGGTTGTTTCTGCCGGGGGCCACCCTGCTGTGCAACTGCTACCCCCGGGGAGGATGCTCCTGTCGGCAGAGGCCAGCCATGGCAAGATCCTGGGCCCAGCCTCTTGGACAGGGGGAGGCAGCTGTGGAGGGGAAGCAGTGAGCAAAGGCAGGCGTTTGAGCCCCTTCGGCTCATCCCGCCCCCATCTGGATGTCTGCTGCATTCTTTCTCAGGGCGGGGAAGTGTGAGCCTTTCCCCTCTGGCTGGAGGTCCAGAGGCCGATATAGCCTGCTACTCTCAGGAAACACAGCAGGGTCCAGGTGCACAGCTTAATTGGAAGTGGGGCTTGATCCTCTGGGGCTCAGCTGCTGGACATCTAAAGCGGCAAGGGACAGTAAAGGCACTCTGGGCATGCGTCAAGTGCTTTTGCATCAGCTCCAAGGAAAGGCTGCCACATGTTTTAAGAAAGGGGCTTTTCAGTTTGGGCGGCATGTCCTGCAAACAAGCTTCATGAGTGGTGTTTTGGGGTGTTGGGAAGCCTTTTCCTATACAACTCTTGAACTCTGATGCAGCTTGATAGGCCAAGCTGTGGAGGACAGGATCAGAGCCAAGTGATTTCAGCCCAGGCAGAAGGGCAACCCTTTCCAGTCCGTTCCTTTGTGGGCAAATGTTTTGGGCTGTGTGTAGCGTATGTGTCCAAGTTTGGCCCACAGGCCTGAGGTTGCCCACTCCTGCTGTAGAGAACACAGGGCTAGATCCATCCCAGTCTAAGGCAGCTTCCTGTGTTCCTACAAAACGAAGCAAAACATCATCTTCGTGGGGAAGGTGTTGTGGTTCAAAAAGTGCCTCAGTATCGCTTTCCATGTTGGCTTTGGGGTGAATGAAAGGAAGAAACTCATGCGGTCTGATGTTTGGCCACCTATTAGTAAATAGTTACAGTATGCTTCACCAAAACATTGCCAGTGATGGCTGCCAAGTTATGACAGGGCTGTGCTGTGAAGCTTCAGTTGCAGATTTGACACTATCAGACGAGGGCTCAATAGAGATTGGGAGTGGCTCACTCATCGTTACAGAGAGGAACGTTTCCTCTTCGAGTGTTTATGTACAACTTGCTTTGCCAATTCATTACCAGTCAAGAGAGACTCGCACCCACTCAGACTGGATTTTCAACCCTTTTGAGTAGATCATGTTTGCATTAGCACTTTGCATAGTTCTAGAACAGTCCCCCCCCCCCCAACTGAAACACTCCAAATGTTGCACCTTCCCTTTGTAGGGCGATTCATCCCTTTGACCATTTTGGTTGTCTCTTTCTGCATCTTTTCCAGCTCTACATTATCTCACCTCAGGCAGAGCCATGATGATGTTGGTAGTGACTCTGCCTTGATTTCTGCCAAGACGAGGGGGAGGCAAGAAAGTTACAGAAAACCAGGCCCTGTTCTCACAGGGACAGCATATTTTCAGGAATCTGGGGACTGAATATCAGCCCAGCCTTAATTTCATTGGTGGGATTTCAAAACCCTTTCTGTTTGGTGCATTTGGGTTTTTTAAATACAGAAATTGCTGGAGGGGGGGATGTTCTCCTACCTTTTAATATTAGGCACTTGGCAAAGAATTAAACTTACATTTTTTATTTACACCTTGAGCACTGTCGCCCCCTTTGAATTTAGTGGCAAATAGAAATGTCTTGTTCACATTGGCCTTTATTGGGGAACAAGTCATTACTATTCCCCTGCTCCAAAATCTCACAATAGATTAGAACAGAGGTTTTCAACCTTTTTGAGTCCATGGCTCCCTTGACCAACTACATTCTTTCTGTGGCTCCCCTGTGAGGAAACACACTGTGAGCCTCAGCAGCCCAGTTATGTCACCCCTTGCCTGCAGAGCCAGCAGCCCCTCACCCCTTTTCAGACACCCTCCCTTGTGGAGTGTTCCCTCAGCCTCCTCTCTTCTCCCCTTTCCTTGGGAGTCCTCCAGGCAGCAGCCACCACTACCCCTAATCTGAGCTGTCCTCATACTGCCCCACAGGGGCCTGGGAAGAGGATGCCCCCAGCCTTAGTGGCCTGATGCAGACTGGGCAAAAGTGAGGCCAGACCTTACCTTGGGGTCTCCTAATAATTCCCAGGGCCCTTAACTAACTTCAATCCCTGGGGTGATTTGAGGGAAGCCATGGCTCTTAAAAGTGGCATGATTCTGCTTTAAACGTATAGTGCGGATGGGGAGCTGTGCAGCAAAGTTTGTCATGCCTGCAAAAACAGGGGAGGCGCTTGACACCCCCCACCCTTAATGTAGCCATGAAGAGTCAGAAAGGTGCCCTGGATTCTATGCTCTTGGCTTAGCAACCTCCAATTCTTGTACTGTCAAAGGAAGGAATCATAACTGCAATTGCACAGTAGGGGGTGTGGAGGGGATCTGTGTCCAGCAGATCACCACCAGGAAATAACTGTGTAGGACATCAATGCCCTGCCAGCTATTGGAACCTAAAGAAAAGGGGGCCAGCAATAGGAATCGCTTCTTTGCACAACCAGGAGCTGCCTTACTGAATTCACTGCCACAGGTGCAAGGGAAGATGACCATTGGCTTAGAAGCATTTAAATAAGGTTTAGAGGCATTCATAAAAGAGGAAAAGTTTATCCAAGGGCTGTTAGTCATGACAGCTGGCAATGAACACTCCAGAAGACACCTATCACTTAATACCAGGAGCTGGGTGCTGTCTTTCTGTCCTGGTGGCGAGTTTCCTGGAGGCATCTGGGTAGCTCTTGGTAGGAAGAAGGGTGCTGTGGACCTTTGGTCTGATCCAGCTGGACTGGGAACATAATGTTTAAATGTTTCTTTATTGGTTTCATGTAGAAGAAAGGGTCCAAACTCCCTTTTGTTTCTTTGGCAGGCAAGTCAGTGGGAAGGACCTTCCATTTGACTCTGTAAGGGTTTTTTTTTGGGGGGGGGTGGCTTTTCCAGCTTCTGCTGCCATCACCCAAAGTTTGCTTAATGCCTTTCACCAAAGATGTCATAGGTGGCAAAAGGCAGCGAGTAAATGTTCTTTAATATGATGTAACCTAATCCTGATGGATCCAAAACTGTCCTTTTTCTGAACTCCCTGTTCACGTTCTCCCATTTCACTGAAGTTGTTGAATGCTTGTGCTAAATTATAAGAAAAGGTCTACCCACAGATGATCCTCAGTTGGAGCCCCTCCTGCTCTTTGCTGCTTTGGCCCATCTCTAATTATAGACTGTAATAATAATCACCAACATCCTTCTGAGCAGATGAATTTGTGAACATCAGAAAGATGCTTTTGCCAACCAAAAGAGAGCGAGAGAGAGTGTGCTGTGTGCGCATCTTGACGGTGGTAGTGCTGGTGGGGGGAGGCTAATTGGAACCACATGTGCAAACTTAACATTAGAAATACTTCATTATAGGCACCACAATCAGTGTTGATATGTATTCTGCTGCTTGCTCTGAAATGCCAGAAGTCATTTAGACTAGCTAATCCTTCCTGAGCTCTTCCCATGGAGTTTTTAAAACTTTGTTTTAGAGCCACCAGACACAAAGAGACATGTCCTGCACAGGCTCTCCGCAGAGCTGGCTTTGAAATGCTCTAACAGGAGAATTGAGGAACATTAAGGAGGCTGGCGGGAGGCTTGCCGGAGTGAACCCTCATCCCAAAGCTGCCTCCTGATGGTTCACTTGGGCCTAATCGAACAGCCACTCTTTGCAGGTCACAGGCTCTGCTATTTGTCTCTGACCTAAGAGATCTGGAGTGTTCTTCACATCAAAACCAGGTCTTGCTGAGCTGAGATCAAACAGGCAAAGGTAAAGGATTTGGCCAGTGATTTATCATGCCACGGAGAGCGATCAGGCCAGAAGGGGCCACTGAGGATGAAGCTGACATTCCAGCCGTTTCTCATATGTGCTTAGAAGAGGGACTTCCAAGTTAAACAGAAGGAGGCCCTCCCCCCTCTCTTTTTGCTTTTTCAGGAATAAATATTGAGAGATTGTGTTTAACTACAAATGTCTTCCCAAGGACAGCATTTTCCAAAGCTGATGATTAACAGGAAGGTCTTCACCTAAAAATAACAGAGATACACAGACAATCTCAGTGCTACTGCAAAAGGGGCACATTCTACCAAGTGTAGAAGAGCAGTTCCTGCAGAAAGATTCAGCACCTACCTTTTATGTTTTATTAAGAAGTCAAAAAAACACCATCCTTCTGAACCAGACCCCAAGCTCTACTGATCTAGTCAAGCACTCTGTTTTAATGGCATTTTATTTGCTTGTTTGTTTGTTGGATTTCTTGCCTGCACTATACTGTGGGGTCTAAGGTACGTCACAACAATAAAATATATCATTTGTAAAACAAATAAAACAGTGTTATAGTGAATTCTATCATTTAGTTACATATTGTGCAAAGAAGGGCTCTCTTTTGTTTGTTCTGAATCTGTTGCTGGAGAAAGCGTTCTCTCTCCACGCCTCCCATTCCATTCATAATTTTATACATCTCTATCAAGCCTTTCCTTATGTATCATTTTCTCTAAACTAAAAAGCTCTCAATCCTGCCATGTATTGTCAACTTTGTCTTCTCAGATGAGGCACTGAGAGCCAGGGCCTTCTTATGTGTGGCACCTCTCTTGTGGATCTCCGCTGCTCTTGTCCTGTGGAGCCCAAGTGGTAGTGGAGGGGGGGGGAGAGGAGGAAAGCAGCACCATGGAGAGCTCATAGGGAGCTGCTTGCTCTAAGGAGGGCTGGAAGTGACCTGAGGCCTTTTGAAACTCTCCCTCCTAGGTTCTGCCCCCTTTTTGGAGAACAAGAGCCTCTGGAAGGACCAGTCCACTGACCTGGAGAAGCCCTCTGTCCTAGTGTGGTCCCTATGCCATTGGACTGGTGAGATAGCATGGGCGGTACCAAAGGCAGGTGCCTGTGAAGGTTCTGGCTCTGGTCCTATAGACCCTGGTGCTGTGGGTTGTGCTTCAGTGGGCTCCTCTGCCAACCTCTGGTCCAGCTGTCCTCTGATCTCCAGCATCTTGGAACCTGCTCTGGTTCCTTAACTTTTGACTTGGTCACTGCAGGACTTCCCTTAGCAGCAGACCCAGACTTGGCATGGATTAGGTTCCGAGGTCAAATCCCTCATATCTCCAAAGGAATTGGCAGCAGGTGGCAGGAAATACCTGTCTGCCCAAGTCCCTGCCAAGCTGCTGTTTCAGTCTGAGCATCTAATACTGGCCCAGGCGGACCAATGGTCCCGACATGATAGTTGTGTCCATGAGCAAAAATGTGCAGCTGTGTGCTTGTCTCCTTTTCCCAAAAAGAGGCCTTGGTTGAGGGACAGAGCACCTACTTTGAATGCAGAAGGTTTCAGAATCCACCCCCTGACTCTAAAGCAGCAGAGAGAGATCAGGGGTCTCATCTGGGTCAGCGCAGCTAAGTGATGGGCAGGGGGGGACGGTGACTAGGATACTCAGAGTCCTCCGTAGCCATGAGTGTGAGACCTTCACTTCACCTCACCCCCCCCACCTGCCTCACAGGTTTGTTGTGAGGATGAAGAAGGGTAGAATACAAATGGGATTTTAAAAAATCATCCAAGGTAGCTTCATCTGTTTATGTAGAAGTATCTACACTGTGTGTGTGAGAGAGAGAGACAGAGAGAGAGAGAGAGAGAGAGACAGAGAGAGAGAGAGAGAGAGAGAGAGAGAGAGAGAGAGAGACTGTTGCAGACTGAGCCCAGCAAAAAGTGGTAGAGGAGTAAGCATTCCTGGACCTCAAGGCCGACGTGTGTGTGTGTGTGTGTGTGTGTGTGTGTGTCTGTGTGTGTGTGTCTGTGTGTCTAGGAGGCAGCAGGTACAGAAAGCATCCAAAGCTGCCTTTATAGTTGCTCATCCCTAGCACCCACCTGGCCCAGAATTGCAGCTGCTTCCAGGGGTTCTTGCCACAGAGGCTATTCCCATCTCCAACTTCCTGGGATCCTTTTTAATCAGAGGTTGAACCACAGAACCTAGTCAAACTCCCTGTCCTCAAGACCTTTCTCCAAGATCTCCCCTCCTGTCTCTTAAGCCCCTTCGCTCTAGGCGTGCCCTCTGGGGCCTCCTCTGCACCCTTCTGTGGGACCAACAGCCTTTCAGATCCCCCCTCAAGTTTCTCTTCCTCTGGCTGACCTGAGACCTTCCTTTCTGCCAAATCTGTGCCCTGCCAATAAGCTCTGGGTCTCTATTCCCCGTACCTCATATTTGGAAAACTGCAGGAGCCAGCCACTTTGGGGACAGAGTGTGGGTGGCAGAGACAGACAGGGTCCGAGTGACCGTCTTCCACCTTTGCCAGAATCTGTGATGGCCTTTGCAGAAGGACAAAGTTCCGCTGGTGATGAGTCCCTAAAGCCAAATTCCTCCAAAGCGAAATGTTCATTGGGAAGGATTCTTCAGCCAGCTGCTGGTGGGTAGCTGATCCCAGGAATGCATCGTCATTCCCTGGCGGGAAGGTTTGGGCTTGTGTCGGATCAGGACAGCCATGTGCTTGAGAGCAAATGAGCCCTGAGAAATCAAGACACATCACGCACCACACCTTGGGTTGGGGAGGATTTTCCTTTGCCAGGCTCAACACTGGAGCTTTTGAAAAGTTTCCAAACAGAGAGGAAATGAAGGATATGAAATTTCCGGAGGCACAGGTGCCAGGTATCTTCAGTGTTATGAAATATTTACCAAGGGAAGCGGGGGCTGCTGGATTTTTTGCATGCCTCCAAAATTATCCCCAAAAAGTGTCATTATGCACTCAGCTCCTGCAGCCTCGAGATGGTCGCTTGGGGCCAAACAGCTGAGATTCCTCCCTTAAGCTTCTTTGGCATCCGATGCCTCCCCCCCCCCCCCAAAAAAAAACCCTCTTGGAGGAACGAGCCTCATATGAAAAAGGGATCACTTTGATGGAATTGAAACTATAACCAGCTACTAAATCAAGAGAGCTAGGAAATTCCAATTCATCCAAAAACATGCTTCTCTCCTATGGGAAGCTGTTATTATGTGGATGTTAAAATCCTCTTCCTGTATGGGGGAGAGGAAAAAAACATTATGGAATTGCAGAACTACAAGAACATGGTTTATTAAATCCATGGGAAAATAATTCCACCTTGGAGGACCCGAGGGCTCAGGCTTAATTTCTGTCCACTGGCTGAGGTTCTTGCTGGTGCTCCAGGGAGGTCGCCGCAGATGCCTGATGACATCATCACGAATCAATATTGAAGGAGGAATGAAAATTATTCACTCGCACGTCGTTCCAGGACATATTTCAAGAGAGGAAATGAAAGGTTACACTGCATGCCATCCATGTTGATTCGTTGGCCAGTGGTGATTGTGATTTGGTTGCTTTTAATTGCAGAGTTTAAAAGGAGATATTAGAAAAAAGAGACTCAGTGGATGTATTACTCTTCATGAGTTTTAAACATTGTCCTGTCCAAACTGGGTGGATGTTAGAAGGAATTTGTATTCAAACCCCTAAACCACTTCGGTTCTATACAGAATAGAGCAGAAAATTGTCAAATTTGAAACTGGGATGGGTGGGCAGGTTTTATACAATAATTTCTTAGCTGCAAAGAATAGAAAGCCTGGTGTGGGATTTATGTTTTCTATCTGAAGTGAATCCCCTGGGCACTAGGAAATTTCTCTTTCCATAAATGTGAATGAACTCCATTTTACTTGTCGCTAAGAAATGGATGAGACACATTCATTCTCAGTTTTGTGTTCAACACGACCAGGATGTGTCCACAGGGCCATTATTCAATTTAGTTTCATAACACGAGGCAAGGGGCGATTTAGATGTTGTCATGGGTGGCAGAGTATCTTGTACTCTGCTTAGCTGTCTCCCATTTCCTTATTATTTTGGAACAGTGGAGGTTGGCCAGTCATTTCTCTTTCATAAGGCAGGCTGTTCCAACGACACTCCATGGTTTGGGCAGGCAGGAAATCGGGAGAGAATTGGCTGACTCTTCCTCCCAGCTGCAACTGGAGACAGTCTGCTGGCAGTTTCCCAATTCCCAGGCCATGATCCCGAAGGCTGTAGGTGCCTCTATGACAACCCACTACGGGAGAGGTTATAAATAGTATTGTTGCCACACAATTTAAAGGTAGGAGCCATCAGTGGGGCTTTGGCCCCTTGCAGGGTAGAAGGATCTGTGTGATATCCTGGGGTTCTGTGCCTGCTCCTGAGTAGAGGTTGCCTCTGTCAGCCTGAGGCTGTGAGGCCCCTTTTCTTTGGATTTGGGGTGTGAGGAGCCAGCACCATTGACTGATGATATCCTAGAATCGGGCTGGCAGGGGGAAACAAAGACCAGAAGATGGAACAGGCAGAGCAGAGCTGTGGTCCACAAGTGCACAGGACAGGTTGGAATGGAAGCACCTCTTCCCATTCTGATGCAGTTTGCACATCTGGCAAACCATGCAGGAGGCCTCTGATTCCTTGCAGGAGATTGACAGTCCTTTTGAGGGGAAACTGGACCGGCAGGAGGATAGCATCCTTTACCCACCATGGATATGCACTGACTCGTTTTCTTTCCCCTGCCTGTGGCCACTGGACAAGGGCTTTTGAAGTGCTACTAATCCTGTTGAAAGGAGTCTAGAAAGGGGAAGAGTAGCAAGAAGGCCTCTTTCCTCCAAGCACCTTCTAGAAAAATAGTCTGCACTGCCTCAAGGCCTCCTTGCCCTGCAGAGGAAGGGAGGGAAGGAAGGAAGGAGAAGTTCTTCCCTCTCTGGGCAAAGTGATCCAGAGCACCTCCTCCACAGAGGACGAGGTAGGATCCACAAGGAGAGCCCTATGGAATTGGACCAAGGGTGGTTTCCTTAGCCCTGCACCCTGTTTCCAGATGCCAGTGGGAAACCCAGAGGTAGGACATGAGGAAGGCTGCCTTGAGGGGGTGCACTCTGCCAGAGCCATGCCCCAGCATCCTTGGGGGGCACATTTCATGGCTCCAGTCTAAGAACTG
Organism: Podarcis pityusensis; assembly: GCF_964106645.2. Taxonomy (NCBI): domain Eukaryota; kingdom Metazoa; phylum Chordata; class Lepidosauria; order Squamata; family Lacertidae; genus Podarcis; species Podarcis pityusensis. The sequence continues at coordinate 48,160,876 of NC_138039.1, read as the reverse complement.
GGCCAATCACATGCCTTTTCTGGATATTTATCCCTCTATTTTTCTGAAGGCTGAAGTGGCTTACAGCATTTCAGCATTTTAATGTCCTAACTATGAAACACCAGTAAAAATAGCATTCACAGGGTGACGTGGTGGTGGGAGGCTCTCCCTCTCCCAAGAACCGGGTGAGATCCCGGAATTCAGATGCCAGGGGAGAGCAGGGACATTGGGAGTTCAGCTCTGGGCTGCAGTTAGTTTCTGAGCTGTGAGGCGATAGCAGCAAATGTTTGTGCTTTCCGTGTTACTTGCAAAATATATCAAGTGTTTCTCTCCATCCTACTGCCCCCCTTCCAATTTGGCTCAGTTCCATGAACCATGCCCCCATGAGCTAAATTACTTAACTGCTTACAGTGCCACATAGCAAACACATGACACCCCTTTTAGCAAACCACGGAATGTAACTCTGGGGTTCAAACCAAAACAAATGACTTCAGCAACTCTTGGGAGATTATACACACACACACACACACACACACATTTACACACACACACACACACACACACACACACACTTAAAGCAGAATTAAGTTGTAAAACCCAATGGCTGATTTATGGCCGCAGTCAGCCTTAATTAACATTGATTCCAGGGGAATAGTAAACGTTGAATAGGGTTCACAATTGAAGCTGAACAATGCCCTCTCTGGGTGTTGTTCAATTTGTAGCATGATTTACATGGAGGCGAGCCCTTCCATTCCTGGGGTTATCCCTTTTTCATCTGGTCCTTGGGATGAGTTATATATAATCCACTGATAGCAACATTTGCTGTCAAATAGTCCCCTTGATTTAAAGTTACCCACTACAATGGTCACTATAAATAAGAAGGAAATAAAAGAGGGAAACGAAAACCCAATTTGAGGCTTTGCAGGGATTCCTTGTTTGGGCAATGTGTCATCGCTTGTCCAGGCCCGTGGCGTTTTTACGAACTGGCCGTAATGAAAGTCAGATCAAATGTACAGGCTCTAAACATTTAATCAACAACCACTGGAACCGGACAAGTTCTTTAAAAGCCCCAGCAAGCTCAAATTTATTGTCTAAGAACCTCGGTCTTGGTGGGGAGGGAAGCCGGTGGAGGAATGGCACTACCTGACACCAAACGCCTAAAACTTTCAAAACGTGAGTTATTTAAACATAAGGTTGTGCTTGTAAAGCCGCCAGCTGCTGGATTTCAAGATTTGAAACCCTTCCAAGAGTTTGGACGAGGTACTTTATATGGGCAGGAGAGTAAATACTCCAATTTTACTGCCAATTTAGAGGCGCTCGGTTTACAGTAATGAGCTTGCCTTGACCGTCCTTTGTTTATAGAAAGTGGAACAGGAAGAAATGAACGTTAACCATTAACAGTAGCAATCCCTCAAGCCTCTCCTTCTCTCTCTGCTCCATGCCAGGCTGACGCCTTGCTCTTATTGGAAGGCTGGCTGGACACCTTGTCAACCGCAACTGGTCATGTAGAGAATAAAACTATTGGAGTGGATGCAGGGTCGCTCAAAAAGCGGCCTTCCAACAGCATTCTCCAAACGCTGTCTGTGGAACTCATTGTCACAGGATGTTGGATTGACTACTTGCACCAGCAGCTTGTCAGGATCAGCCCTTCCATTAGGCAGAGGGAAGCATCTGCTTCAGGTGGGATGTGGCCAGGGTTAGCTTCAGCCACCTTCCATCACCCCCCTCACACACACCCCGAATCTCCTCAGCTAGCATGCTGCCCTCACAGACCTGGGTGGGGAAATGTTGCCTAATTCCTTGTGTGGGAGTCAGATTCAGTGGGTGGTCCAGTTGGATCCTGCACATGGAATGAGGTCATGCGTCCCATCTTGGCCTTCTTGGCCTCAGGCAGCAAAATCTCTTGGGCAAACTTTGCTGAGGTCTGGACAGTGGTGATGCTGAAGGCTGATATCTCTTCGTTGCTCAGATCTGGAAGGAGTTAAGGTAGGGCTGCCATACGTCCATAATTTCCCAGGTATATATGGGATTCGCCCGTTGTGTGTGTCCAGATTTCCACTTGAAATAGGGCAACCCTAGTTAAGGAATATCACCTGACTCACTCCGGCCTATTGGTGAGATTCCTTGGGTGGTAATGTTATTTCATGGCTCCGTAGGTCCTTCCCTCAGCCAGAGATGGCAGCAGGGGGCAGCACAATGGCTGGACATAGGTAAATGTAAAGGGACCATTAGGTCCAGTTGTGGCCAACTCTGGGGTTACAGCTTCTGGGTCATGTGGGGAAGGCCGCCAAGTGTTGTGCTGTTGTTGTCTGTTGAATGTCTCAGTTGCTCCCATCTCTGAAGGTTGGATCTCTGCTTGTTTTTGTGATCCAAGCAGAGACTTGTGATCCAAGTCAGGCATCTGTTTTAAGAGTTGGTCTTCTTTGTGATGCGTCTTGTATACTGTAAAGAACTTTGGGTGCCTGGAATCCTGTTAGGAAGGTATTCTGTCCCCTACTCAAAAGGCGTCAAGGAGTTTTGAGTGGTGGTGGTGTAGCAAATGGAGAAGCAGAGAGGGAAAACTTGCACAGACTCAATGGACTGAATGGCAGCTAGAGATGGGTTTTGAGAAGGGGTGCACCAGAAAATGTCCCGATGGATGGATAGATGATAGATAGATAGATGATAGATGATAGATAGATAGATAGATGATAGATAGATAGATAGATAGATAGATAGATAGATAGACAGATAGATAGATGTCTTCATGTTTGCAAGGGGGAGGGGAGTATGTGCCATTTGGATTTTCCGCCTTCGGCACCGAAATATTTTGAGCCAGTCCTGCATCTTGGATCAAGGCTCCGTTAATTCCACACAATGTGTTTTCATCTCAATCAACGGCTTGTTTCCTTGAAGAAGAGTAAAGTTGGAGATGATTTCACATTATCTGGGTGATTCCCATGACAAAAAGGTTTATGTTTTGAGATGGGGTATTTGGATGGCTGAGCTCTGGGCGGATTTGCCTTCATTCTGGATAGTTGTGTGATTTTAACAATTTGGGGTTTTGCAGTTTCTCTTTGTGCTCCGAGAATCCCAATTTCAATTTCAGGCAATCCACTTAAGGCTTTAAATCCTATCTCTCTTGCAAAAGGACTGTTGATTTGGAGTGACAGATGGATCCAGGCTTTCATGTTAATTTGCAGGAGCTGGTGAGCTAGCCAAACTTGCTGCAGCAAATCCTGCCCATGGCGTGTGTGGCAACACATCTCACACACACACACACACACACACACACACACACTTCATTACAAACAAGAGCCGCTCCCCAAAATAAGATGTGCCAAGACACCTTAACAGCACAGATGAGAACAGTACCACCATCTTAGTAGCTGCAAGTTTTAAAAACAAAAAAAACCCTCTGTGGCCTCATTTCTGAATACCAGACTTAGTACTTGGCCATGGAAAAGAAGCAGCAAAGTAGCTGAGTGCATGTATCTCAGGAGCACCTTGCAGACTGAGTGCCACCACCAAGAATGCCCTAGCCTAGAGATCATCCTTAAATCAGCCAGAGCATCCTTTGTTAACCTGATGCCCTCCAGACGTTCTGGACTACAACAACAGTCAACCCAAAACTTCCAGCAGAAACCACCTTGGCAAAGGCTGGGGCCAAGGATGTCAGTGAGCCTCCCACCCTCTTTGATGAAAGCAAATGTGAGGAAGCACATATAGCTTTAAAAAGTTACCTTTGTCTTTGTTTAATATCCATTTTTTCCTCATTCAGATTTTTATCAACAATGAATGGCAAAACTCAGAGAGTGGGAAAGTATTCCCTGTGTCCAACCCTGCAACAGGAGAGCAGATCTGTGAGGTGCAAGAGGCTGAGAAGGTAATGTATCCTCAGAATTTGTCTGCTCCTCATGACACCTGGCCTGCCCTATCCCTCAGCTCAGGCAGAGAAACAGATTCCTTCTCACCCTCCATGTGACAACACTTAAGCTGGCAAGTGGGCACTTTGCCCACCCAAAGGCCCTCTCTGCCCATCTGAGCCACTGCCAGCCATTGGCGATGGGCAAGGGATTAAGAGGTTTCCTGTGTGATGAAGAAGCGGAAACATTTATCTGGTAACTTCTCAAAGCCCTCCCACCCCCACCCGGCACAATCAGGGTCGCCCTCTCCCGATTACCTGGGAAATGGCAGGCTGTGGGCAAATGGAGAAGGGCTCTTAGGCTACCTCCAAACCTCAGTGCCCCAATCTCTCTGGCCTCTGGAATGGAACTGCAGCCACAGTCCCCTGGGAGGGTCTTCTGTGCTTGAGGAAGGGGCACTCGGAGGCTTGCCCTCACTGCCCAAAGTGTGACATGAGAAGCATCTATCTGCCCTCTCCAGCCAGGCGGCCTTGCAGCCTTCCCTGGGCAGCAACCCAGGTTACCTGGTTCCAGTTCATGGTTGTCTAAGTCAGCCTCATCTTTTTTTTTTTAATATAATTTTTATTAGTTTTTTAAGATATCATTTTCAACAGTAATTAAACATACTTTTACATCTTATTCAGTTTTTTTGACTCCCATCAGTCCTGTCTGAAAATTTTCCAATCTAATCTCTCAATATGCATTTCTTATCCTCCCTATTACATTTCAAACTCATAACCAATATCTCTATCTTTTTCTACTTTGTAACACTTTGTATATTTCTCCTTACAAAGCTTCTTGTAGTCCTACTAGCATAATTTGTTGGTTACAGTTGCTCTCAAATAATTCATATACTTCTTCCAATCTTCTGTAAATCTCTGGTCCCGCAGGTTTCGAATCCTTCCTGTCATTTTGTCCAATTCTGCATAATCCATTAATTTCGTCTCCCATTCTTCTTTCGGCGGAAGTCAGCCTCATCTCAACCCTGGTCCATTCCAGGTGCTTCAGACTACAGCTCTCTGATTTAACACCAGATCATGTCTTCTTTTCACCTGTGCATGTTTTAATCCGACGAAAGACGCCTTCAGTCTTTTTGAGAGAAAAAAAGTGTGTAAGGAATTTTTAAAAACTGCACTAATGAAATGCATGGGAACAAATCCTAAATGTCTTTCGTGTATTTTTCAAAGACACCTATCAGTCAGTCCGTCAATCCACCGACATCTTTTCTTCTCAACAAGGATTGTTTCTGGTGCCGTGTTTGTACTTTGTACTCACTAAGGTTTCTCCCTCCCCCCCTTTGACAGCCTGACACAGACAAAGCCGTGAGGGCCGCTCGCCTCGCCTTCTCTCTGGGCTCCGTGTGGAGGAGGCTCGATGCCTCGGAAAGGGGGCGCCTTTTGGACAAGCTGGCTGACCTGGTGGAAAGAGACAGAGCCTTACTGGCTGTAAGTTTTGCAATGGGACTGGTGGGAGCGGGGTGCTGTTTTTTCTGCCCGCTGAGAGTACTGTTAAAAATGCTTTGGGCATCAGAATATGACATGCAAATAAGTTTGTTTGATGTGCTTTTAAAAACGTTTTATTAGAGCTGCCACCCAATTAAAAAAAAGTATGATTTTTGTTGATTTGGTAGTTCAGCCATGGTCAACCTGGAACCCTCCAGATGTTGCTGGACTCCAACTCCCATTAGCCCCAGCATCATATTGTCAGATTGGCTGAAGCTGATGGGAGTTGGAGTCCCAAATATCTGAAGGTTGAATAACAACAACAACAACAACAACAACAACAGAAGCAGCAGCAGCAGCAGCAACAGCAGCAACAACAACAACAACAACAATATATTTGTACCCTACCCATCTGTCAGGGTTGCCCCAGCCAGTCTGGGTAGCTTCTAGCATATATAAAAACATAGTAAAACATTAAACCTTAAAAAGCTTAGCTATACAGGGCTGCCTTCCTAAAATATATACAGTTGCTCACCTTCTTGACATCTGATGGGAGGGCATTCCACAGGGTGGGCGCCACTACCGAGAAGGCCCTCTGGCTTAACTCTTCTCTTCCCAGAAAGCCCTAATGAGAAAGCCCTTGCTCCACATCTGGGCAACTGAGGTCCATGTATGTTTATGGCAAGGGTCAGTTCTTGAAGCCTCCCATATCAAAACAGCCCCCGTGACATGGCTCCTAGATGGCATCTGCCACTGGGCAGGAGTCCTGAGAAGAAGGTCTCTCAGCAAAGCATCCTCTTGCTGAATGCAGGCTGCTGAATTCTGCATCAGGAGAGGCTTCTATACAGTCTCCAAGGGCAGCACTGCAGAAACAGGTGGGCAGAACCTCTTGCGACTGTATAGCTTCTCCCACTCTAGCGCTTTGGGGAGAATGTTGTGTCAGAGGCTTGTGCCAGGAGCAACTGTGACTGTGTCTGTGTCTGTTTGGGCTGTGGATCCCGCAAACCTTCAGGCTCTGGGGTCCAAACGCACTCTCTGTGCATGTAAACCCCAGCTCTCCAACCCCCTTCACTGGGGCTTTTGTGAGAGATGCCCTTGGTGGATTGGGTGCTCAGTGGGTTGCTCGCAGCCTGAAGGCTGGAGGTTGCCAGTCCCCTGCTAGAATAATAATTTCTGAGCCTGTGCAAAGCAAACCGCACCCCCCCCCCGCACGCCAAAGAGAGAACGCTGAGCTGCACAGTTCAGGCACGACGCGGAGGAGCACATGTGGTCGGCCCCGACATGGTGGCACTCTTAATGTTATTTTCCACATGTCAAGTGCTTTGAACTAAGCCGGCAAACATCTTAATTCCAGCTTTGTCAACACTTAAATCATCTTACCACCAGTGTATGCTGTAAAATCGCCACGGGGAGAAGGGGAGGGGCCCAGCAAATCAAGTCAGCTCCCTGCCTGTCGCTGGATTTGCGGTTCCCGAGCCAAATTCTTTATTGAGCGGAGCCCACCGCCTACCATGCCACTGACTTCAATTGCAGGATGGGAGGCAGGGGGAAAAATATGGCTATTGCCCTTCCGTATATCAATGGGATTTATGGCTCACATCCATTTGTGTGTTATACCTGCTTTCACGGATACATTTCCCCCAGCTTGGAACTATCGTGGGGAGATAATGGTGCCTCTTAAAAGTGATTTAAGCGATCTGGGTGGAAATTTTATGGGGTTCCTTAAGAGGATCTTTAAGGTCTTCTTTTTAAAATGGGAATATCCCCTTAAAGAAGGGCCCGTGGCTTGTTTCATTGGGGCTCGGAGCCTTCCTAGAGAAGAGCAGGCTTATTTGATGACGGGCTGGACGCTGTAGATATCACATCGCTCAGCAGGGGTCTTGGCAGCCATGGCAGAATTCCTTGGAGACTTGTTCCAAGGAACAGTACAGTGGCAAAGCAAAGCGAGGAACACAGAGGAGTGTGGCTTTTTCAGAGCAGGTGTGATGGCATCACCTGCCAAAGTGCTAGGATACCGGTAATTGGCAGACCCTTCCATGCTCTGGTAGATGCATGAGGTGATAAGGAGGCTTTCACATTTGTTTGTGACAGATTAGAGGGAAGTCAGAGGATGAAGAAAATAATCAAGGGGAGGCTGGATACATCTTTCTTTTCCTTTAACACGGTTCCCACTTCACACAAGCAGTTTAAATGACACATGTCTTCTCTGCGCAAAGTTTTGCATTTTTAACGAAAAGCTAAAGTTTGCATTTCATCTGAAGATATTTGGTTAAATGTGTTGGTTGATGTGTTTTCCAAACTGAATCTGTGCAGTTAGATGCAGGCACCACTGAGTTCAATGGAGCTTCTCCCAGGAAATGATGCCTGGGGTTGCAGTCACACTGATCCTGAAAAACTGAGCAGGATGCTACTTCCTGCTGCTCTTTGGTGCATGTAAACGAATAGATCAAGGCTGCTGCCTGAGATTTTGAGCTCTAGTTGGGGGTTATCGCGATGTACTCCTGTTCTTCAAAATTTACTATGATACCACTGTTTCAGAAGGACAAGCTGACCCTTCAGTTTCAATATGTTTCTTATTAGGAGAGGGTTCTGGCAAGCTCTCTCCCAGCTGCTGTCATTAATGTAGCAAAGCCCAAGGCTTTCGTTTTTCAGCTTGGCCCCTGTCCATAGGAACTTCAGGTTTATCTGGCTGACCTGAGCCCAGTGGCAAAAGGGAGGCAGACAACTCAAGGGTATTGGTATTGTCAGCTTGAATGGTGGAGAAAGGTGGATCTATGGAGCACACATGGTCTTCTGGGAAGTTTTCCTGTAGCTTGTCACCTGCAGATGAACAGGAGCTATGCAAGAGCATTGCACATCTCCCAATCATGTCAGTGCGACTTGTACAGGAGAACTTCCTCCTAAGATGCCCTCTTTCTGTGCTGTTGGGAACAGGCCTCTTTCTGGGATACGTCCTGTGCCCCCATTTATAGCACTGAACTTTGGCAACTACCATCCAGCTATGCCCATTTCTTCCGGGCTTCTTTGCCCACTCCAGTTTGATCACCAGGATCCCCCACAGTGGCTCGGAAGTTGCTGACACAGCAGCTGAGATGCCAGGAGCAATTTGGGAGTGTACCTCTCAGATTATGTGCTGTTCATCCACACCCCGAAAAATCTTACCACTCCAGCCCCTTTGTACAGCTGGACCAGCCCTAGCTCACAGTGGCACTTTGATGAGCTTCTGCAGATACGGAGACAGGAACAGCTGTCCAAAGGGGCCCTGCGACTTCCCTTGGCATATGGACTAGGCACATGAGAGGTACAGTCAGGAATGCACTCTGAAAAGACCGATGTTAAAGAGGCAGTCCCTGGTGTATGCCCAGCCAACTTCCTCAGGCCTTTAAAGGTCAAAATCCAGTGAAAACTCACCAGTTGCAAATTATAATAGCCTTTTTCTACTGTCCTGTCTCTGAATAGGAAATGGTTGTGATCGCTGGCTCTACATGCCTTTTCTTTTGTCTTCTTTCTCCTCCAGACCATGGAGTCACTGAACAGTGGGAAGCCCTTCCTGCAGGCTTTCTATGTTGACCTTCAGGGCGTCATCAAGACTTTGCGCTATTATGCTGGCTGGGCAGACAAAATCCATGGAGCGACCATTCCTGTGGGTAAGTCAAGTCCTTTGAAGCAACAGCTCCTGCCTATGAGGACAAGGCTCTCCTGGGGTTTTATTTGTGTCACGAGTAGACCGAGGGCATCTCTGTAGCTCTTAGCCAGGATGACAGCTATAGTGAGATGTTTCATGTTCACAGGCCGTGTGTGTGACATCTGCCACTGAGAGAGGGATGTTGCCGCCTCCCACTCCAGGCTCTCCTCCTGGGCCTCCTGGGGGCATTTGGGCTGGTGTGGCAGGAAGCAGGATGCGGAGTGAAATGGACCGTGGACCAGATGGCTCCCTGTTTGGGGAAAGAGTGTGACTCAGAATGTATTATTTATTTATTGCATTTACATCCCATCTTTTTCTTCTCTAAGGAGATCAAAGTGGTGTGCACAGTTCTTCCTCTCCTCATTTAATCCCCACAACAACCCTGTAAGGTTAGTCAGGCTGAGATGCAGTGACCAGCCCAAGGTCACCCACTGAGCCTCTGCATGGCCAAAGGGAGGGGGTTGAACTCTGCCCTCCCAGTCCAATTCTGACACTAACCATTCCCAGAGGCGTTTGAAGGTAGAGCGACCGGTTCAGCTGCACTGGGTGCTGGCGCTGCAAAGGGCACTGCAACAACGATGCAGAGCAGAGTGGGGGAGGCAGGTGGGCGCCCCATTTTAGTGTTGCACCAGGTGCCACTGAAATTTGGAAGCCCAAAGTCCGTCACTGCACCACACACACGGGGGGGGGGGCAAGAGCAGAGAACAGCTGTCCATCCTGCCCCCGCTTCTCATTCCATGGCCTTTGGCTCCCACACCTCTTTTTAGCAGCTCTGCTCAGATGCATTGTGGAGGCTTTGCCACTCAGCCAGAGAACCTGAACATCAATTGCTGCTTGCTAGGGAGACTGTGTCCGAAAATGTGCAAAAGAACCCCTGCCAGGTAACTGTGAGTCTCTGAATGTCTGGTGCTCTCAGGCCCCTCCATTTTGTTCCAGTGGGGTCAGTGGGGGTGAAAGCAACTGCAAAGGGTGCCTGGCTTGCCAACTCTTGGAGAATGCAGCTGCCCTGAACCCCCAGTAACAACAGGCATCTGAAGCAGTCTGCGTTGGGAGCCTTCAAGTGTAGAGTCTCTATGCCCTCCCTTCTTCCACTGCTGGCTCAAGCTTCGCCACGGAGGCTTGGGAGCTGGCTTATACTCTTGCCCCTCCAGCGGGAGAGCATTTGGACCCTATTCCAGAGTTTCTGTGCTATTGACAGAATTTGGCCTGTTCAGTGCCCACTGCAGCTGCTTTCCTTCCACACACTGCACCAAGGAAAGTTTGTTTCATGGTGGTGATTCTTTTTTTGACAAGGAGGGAGGATGACTTTACAGCTCTCTTGGGTTTCTGTTGTCTCACCAAAGGCAGAGATGGCCTTTCCTCCCCTTGGCGGCAGCGCTGAGTAATAGTCTAATATTGCACACAAAGGTGAAGACAACAAAGGCCAGCGTGAAACATGACACAGGGCTTTTCTTCGTTCCTCTAGCAGCTAATTTAGTTGATTTAAAAGGGGCTTGGTGGGTGGGAAAGTTTGTCCCGGGAGGGGGAAAGACTTTAAGAGGCAGACGGCTTAGCCTGGAATAGGAGCACAAAGTCACTACAGGCAGAGTTAAACCCGGCACCCACCCAGGAGGAACTCTCTGCAGAAGAAGCCAATGTCCAGATGGTTGCACTGGGTGTAATTGGACAACCCCAAACTGACCCCAAAATCTTCAGGGGTTTATTAACACCCCTCCCCACATTTGCACACAGAGCCATAGCTTTGGAATGCATGAAATAAGAGTAAATTCTCACCGAGCATGTGCAGAGTGTCTGAGTAATTGCGCTTCCAAGTCATCCACTGTGATGGGCTGGCTGGATGCAGAGGAATGGTGGGAGGCACCAGCTGGGGAACCCCCAACAGAAGAAGGCTCAGAGCCTGGAGAGTGGTGGTGGGACGACCATGAGTGGTCAGAGGGAGAAGACTGGGGGGAGGAGGTGTCGGAAGCTGAAGAGGCAACAGGGTTTAGTGAGCAGGGAGAGGCTGTGGCAGAAAGAAGTGCAGAAGCAGAAGTGGAAGCAGAAGAGGAGAGAGGCCAAGAGGTAGAGATCAGGCAGCCTGTTGAGGAACCCAGGGGGTCTCTCCCTCCTGCTGCAACCAACTCCTCTTCCCCCTGGTCTCCCAGAACCTGAGAAGGTATGAAGAGGGCAGAGTAAAGACAGGCAAGGTAATACAGCTTCAGCTTGCTTGAGAAGGAACCTGGGGTGGAGGAGATTTAGAGAGCGGTGGGAAGGCAGAGATCTTCAGTCCTCGCAACTGCCTCATAGGGGCAAGTTCTACCAGGAAGAGTTGCTGTGCTCACTAGGCCTGGCCTCCTGGGCTGTCTTGTTGCTTTGAATAGTTAAGTTCACAGAAGCCATGTGAGTTATTGCTGACCTGCTCCTGGCACCATCCTCTGTCATCTGAGGGCGTAGCTTCAACTAGGTTTCAATGAGAGCACAGCTTCTCCTGTTTGGACTCATTGGTCTCCCCAAGGTATTGCCTGCCTGACAAATTTTCAGAAGCACTTGCTGCCACATGGATTGGGGCTACCCCACTGTGTGTTGCTGGTTGCCTGCTGGCTGGTGGAGGATGGGAAACAGGCCACATGATGGCTCCCATCCTTGTGACAAGTGACTGTGCAGAGGGACGATGCTCATCCTTTTCCAGCACCAACTGAATCTCCATGCTGGGACAAGGTTCATCTGATCCATTTCTCTTTCAGTCAGACTGAAGGTACAGGAGCAGGACCCATGAAAAAAGGTGGCAACTCTCATTCACTGCTCCCTATCAGCTACGAGGGAGCAACAGGGAGTATTTATCTAAACAGACAGATCCTGGGATTTGTTGTTGTTTAGTCGTTTAGTCGTGTCCGACTCTTTGTGACCCCCTGGACCAGAGCACGCCAGGCACTTCTGTCTTTCACTGTCTCCCGCAGTTTGGTCAGACTCATGTCTGTAGCTTCGAGAACACTGTCCAACCATCTCGTCCTCTGTCGTCCCCTTCTCCTTGTGCCCTCCATCTTTCCCAACATCAGGGTCTTTTCCAGGGAGTCTTCTCTTCTCATGAGGTGGCCAAAGTATTGGAGCCTCAGCTTCAGGATCTGTCCTTCCAGTGAGCACTCAGGGATGATTTCCTTAAGAATGGATACGTTTGATCTTCTTGCAGTCCATGGGACTCTCCAGAGTCTCCTCCAGCACCACAATTCAAAAGCATCAATTCTTCGGCGATCAGCCTTCTTTATGGTCCAGCTCTCACTTCCATACATCACTACTGGGAAAACCATGGCTTTAACTATACGGACCTTTGTTGGACCTGGGATTACTGCTCCCCAAAAGCCCACTCACCCAATCTCCATGGGTTGGCTAGTTAGTGGGGCACTTTGCCTGGGGTCAGAAATTCAGAGAATCATAAAATTGTAGAGTTGGAAGGGACCACGAGGGTCCAGTTCCTTATAATGCAGGAATCTTTTCCTCTCAACCCTGAGAGTAAGAGCTTCATGCTTCAACAGAGGCCTTGCAATTTTTGAAAGTGAAATCCTGGACTTGAGAAGAAAGGGGTGTTCTGATCCATGGGACCTTATATTAGGTCTTATTCTCCCATTGTTTGCACATGTCAAGCATTAATGTGTTCTGGAGCTGATACCTTGGCTTGAATGCTTTGCTTTTGGGGGGAGGACAGTGGGAGAGCATGTTATTCACCTTGCCCCCCTTCCAGATAGGCCTGTCAGAAACCTCAGAGAGCTGTTCTGTGCTCTGATGCTGTTCTGCTGAAGGGGCTTCCAGGGAGTAAGGTGCACCCGCCCTGCATAGGGACCCTCTGTTGCAATGCTGATCCGTTTCATTAGGACCATTCTGTGGCTTACTTAGCATCCCTGTTAATCCCTCCCGGCTGCAACCATATTTCACTGAGCACATGTGAAAGCCCACTCTAAAAATGCCAAGGAGAATCCAAATGAGAACCACAAATGTTATTGATGCTTTTCTACAACATGTTAAAGTCGGATCATTTTCACTGCTGGGGCTTTCCAAGGTTTATATGGAAACAGTAAAACTTTCAACGTTGCCTGCTCAGTTTCCGAGCACAGGAGGCCCCCAGCTCCGGAAAGATCAATGTTTAGGCAAAGTGGGCCATTTTTGTCAAACTTCGTTATTCTGGTATCACAAACGCTGGTTTTATAGCAGGCGTTGGGCGGGCGGGAAACTCTGGGATGTGACTCTCCACATTCCGACTTTAATCTCCATCCTCTGTGTAAAACATTTGCCAAAAGGAGGGTCTAATAAACAGGTCTGTAAAATTCTGCCGTGATTGCAAATGCTGAATACAGGAAGGTGTTGAAAAAGGGCATCTCTTTCAGAGTCCAGTCGCAGTTTGGAGTTTGGGAAGCCTGTGCGCAAAAGAAAACTCTTAGGCGAGGAGGGAAGACCTGGCCATTTGTGTCTGATCAAATTAATTAGTGCCTTCGCAGGTCCTGATTTAGAAACTGGGTTTCCCCTCACAGTTTTGGCCTCTCATCCTCAGGCACAAGGCAGGGCAGGGACGCTAAGAGGCCAAGATGTGTGGACTTGAGCCAAACCTGGTGGAACCACCATGTAAATGGGGTGGAAATGTTGACAGGCTGCCTGAAAGGAAAACGAACCAACAGTGAACAGAGGCCACTGCAGGGTGACAAAAGTCACAGGCAAATGGCTCTGCCCAATATGGACTGATTTTTTGGCTCATTTGCTAGGGTGCTTCCACCATGCTGGGCATTTCAGGTGGCACTACCAAGCCTCGTTCACTCGCTCTTTTTACATCCTGCATTTCCTCCATGGCGGCTCTGTTTCCCCCTCAGGATTCAGTTGTATACTGGCAAATTTAGGTTGCACAATAAAAGTGGGTTGGGCTTTCTTGTGCAACCAGCCCAAATCGGAACTCTTTGTGGTAAATAAAGTGAAGGAGGAAGTGCCCAGGAAACAGGGGGTCCCAATTGCTCAATGCAACACTGTGTAACCTTCTTGCAAACAAGTTAAGAACTAATGCTGACATTGCAGGATCTCCCTGAAGGTTTTGTGAAAACAAATCAGGGTGAATGCTCACTAAAGAGGTTCTCTGGAAGAGCCCCCAGATCACAGAAAGTCCGACAGATGCCTTTTGCACCATTCTCCTATCCTGTCTTTTTAAAAGGGTGGGGGTTCTGACATGGGTAGTACTCTACTGGGGAAAGTGAACAGCTCAGCACAATTCAAATATAGCCTTTGTCGTGGTGGACAGAATCTGATGACCCCATTTTTTAAAAAATCTATATTTTCAATTATCTCAAAAACTTTACTTAAAAACAAAACAAAATGAAAGATTGTTGTTGTTTAGTCGTGTCCGACTCTTTGTGACCCCCTGGACCAGAGCACGCCAGGCACTCCTGTCTTCCACTGCCTCCCGCAGTTTGGTCAAACTCATGCTGGTAGCTTCGAGAACGCTGTCCAACCATCTCGTCCTCTGTCGTCCCCTTCTCCTTGTGCCCTCCATCTTTCCCAGCATCAGGGTCTTTTCCAGGGAGTCTTCTCTTCTCATGAGGTGGCCAAAGTATTGGAGCCTCAGCTTCACGATCTGTCCTTCCAGTGAGCACTCAGGGCTAATTTCCTTAAGAATGGAGAGGTTTGTTCTTCTTGCAGTCCATGGGACTTTCAAGAGTCTCCTCCAGCACCATAATTCAAAAGCATCAATTCTTCAGTGATCAGCCTTCTTTATGGTCCAGCTCTCACTTCCATACATCACGACTGGGAAAACCATAGCTTTTACTATATGGACCTTTGTTGGCAAGGTGATGTTTCTGCTTTTTAAGATGCTGTCTAGGTTTGCATTGCTTTTCTCCCAAGAAGCAGGCGTCTTTTAATTTCGTGGCTGCTGTCACCATCTGCAGTGATCATGGAGCCCAAGAAAGTAGAATCTCTCACTGCCTCCATTTCTTCCCCTTCTATTTGCCAGGAGGTGATGGGCCCAGTGACCATGATCTTAGTTTTTTTGATGCTGAGCTTCAGAACATATTTTGCGCTCTCCACTTTCACCCTCATTAAAAGGTTCTTTAATTCCTCCTCACTTTCTCCATCAAGGTTGTGTCATCTGCATATCTGAGGTTGTTGATATTTCTTCTGGCAATCTTAATTCTGGCTTGGGATTCATCCAGCCCAGCCTTTCGCATGATGAAGTCTGCATATAAGTTAAATAAGCAGGGGGACAATATACAGCCTTGCCGTACTCCTTTCCCAATTTTGAACCAGTCAGTTGTTCCATATCCCGTTCTAACTGTAGCTTCTTGTCCCACATAGAGATTTCTCAGGAAACAAATAAGGTGATCAGGCACTCCCATTTCTTTAAGAACTTGCCATAGTTTGCTGTGGTCGACACAAAGGCTTTTGCATAGTCAATGAAGCAGAAGTAGATGTCTTTCTGGAACTCTCTAGCTTTCTCCATAATCCAGCGCATGTTTGCAATTTGGTCTCTGGTTCCCCTGCCCTTAAAGTCCTATAGCACTAACTCTTTCTGTCATGGGGGTTTGGGGCAAAGCCAGAAAAATGTTCTAGCACTAATTAAAAGATCATTTAAAAAAAAAACTGATGAGATTATAAAATGGCACCCATCCAGGGGCAAAACTAGGTGTTATTTCACCCGGGTCAAAGACCCAGTTTGGTATCCCCCGCTATGTGCATTTGCGCACAAACACACACAGGCTGGGAGCCTCAATGGCGCCCTTCTGGAGTCTTCACCTAGGGCAAAAACCCTGGCTAGCTCCCCACCCCAATAGCAATGGCACTGCACCCACCACAAGGTTTATAATGAGTGTGTGCTGCACTACAAACAACACCCACACCAGCTACATTGCATCCACTCATGTGGCTGGCAAACAGCCATGTGGGCATTTGGGGGGCAGGAAACCCAGAATCCTCTCTTCCTGGTAGTGTGGAAGGTCATCTGCAATGTTGATAATACAGTGGAAGAGTCATGATTAACTAATGCTGGGAACCACTCACCTGCAAGCAGTACCCTCGGGTCCCCCTCGGAGTGTCGGGAGATGGGCCTTGCCTCAGTGGCAGCAGAACCGCCATGCTTCATGCGGAAGGCCACAGGTTGGTGACCTCTCAGTGTTCTTGGACTCCAACTCCCATCAGCCCTAGACAACACTGCCATGCTGCAAGCTGCAGAAGGTATGGAGGACACGCCAGGATGGAGAAGGATGAAGGAGACAGCCATGGGCTAAGATCAGACAGGGTCTAACACAAGGCATTTCACTGGGGATCTCACAACAGAGATGTTTTGTTTGAGCTGGATTCAGCCGGTTGTTTTTTAAAGTCACATTTCGAAAGCAGCTCCTGAGATTCCCCCCTTTTTCAGAATGTTTTCTTTTTCGCAGGACTGGCCCTTCTGTTGACTTCTAAAAAAATCCAAGTTTCCTTTCTTTTTCGGGGGGGGGGGGGCGGTTCAGTTCTCAACATTGCAAAATAAGAAGGTGGCTGGCTGACACATCAACCATCTTTCCTGTTGTCTCAGGAACAGGAAAGGAAGTGAAAATAATCCCCAAATCGTTGTTTCTTGTAATTTGGGAGGCCTTTGTGCTGTTCCAGGAAGAGACTTCAGCTTGCCCAGTTCCCAGATGAGATTATCTGAGCAGAATAGGTTCTGTGTGCCCACTGCTCAAAACCTGATAATGATGTGTGATCTGAGCAGATGTGTTAAAAGGGATCTCCCTGGTTTCTGCAGAATTAGGGCTTCCAAGTTGCACAAGCGGGGGTTATTGCACGCACAAAAAGTCAGCCCCCTCTGTCTAGCTAGAATGTTTTCTTTCTGTCTCATCGTCTGTGCCTTTTACTAATTAGCCAATCTTTTCCTCTCTCTCCTTCTCCTCTTTCCTGTCCCTACTGCTTCTTATCGGGCTCCTCCTTGCTCCCACTTCACTGATAACGGGCCTATCTTTATTAGTCTCCTTCCAGGGCCTTGGAAACATCACATGGAGCAAAAGCAAATCCCCAGCTGGTCAGTCTGGAGCTCTGTACTGATCTGTCTTCCTCCCACTCATCCCACCCCGTTTTGTGGAGCAAACGGAACAGGGTGAAGAAATTCAGCAAGCTAGAGAAGGGGCTTGTTTCTAATCAAAGTCAAGTTGAAAACTATGTTTAGAAACCAGGATGCTTTCTGGATTCATCCCTTTATTATGACCAGATGTTTGCACAGATGCCTCCCCAAAATGCAACCAGCCCCAGTAAATCTTGATGTGTCCTTTGCCAGCCTTAGCTGCGGACTCCTGGCGTACTGGGCAAGTGACACATCCAAAGCCGGTGGGGAACTCCGGGAACCCCTAAACGCTGCTGTGAGAGGTACTAGTGTGGAACTACAAGACAGCAAGGAAAGAAAGAATCAAATGCTCCTGTGTGCCCAAACAGAGAGAGGAGGAGGCTGCCCGCTATAGCTCTCCATGAAATTCATTGTTTGCGCCTTGCTCTCCCTCCAACTAGTCTTTGCTGGCGGAGGTGATGTTGCATTGGGTCTGATTGGATCACTCATTTTTCCCAATGGGGACAAGAGACTTGCACACTGAGAAGGAGGTTGCCTGTTGCATCTCTGTATGTGTTTCTGGTCACAACAGTAGCGGAGTGTCTCCATGCCGCCCGTGTGTGTGTGGCTGGGTGCACACTCGTGCCCTTGCTGGGGGTGGGCTGAGGGGCGGAAGACAAATGGAGTCCACTGTGCCTGCCCAACCCCCTTGGCACTGATCCAGCAGTTTCTTCTGATGGACTTAGCCCTGGTGATCCTATACCCTGCTGCTCTTTTGGGGTTCCCTGGAAAATCCCTGACCCAGTTTTGCTTTTCAGGGAAACCGGAGGGAAGGGAGTTTCTCAAAATGTTGTTAAGTGTGCATATATATGTATTGTACATTGTTTGTCACGTTTCAGCACACCCACCCTCCAGCCTTTGCAGGTTAAGAGTAAGGAAGAGGATGCCCTTTGCCTCTAGGGCCCAGACCTGGACACCAAATTCCCCCCTTTCCTGCTTGTCTTCCTTCAGTCCCTCTAGAATCTGTCTATCCAGAGTGCAAATGCTGCTGAATCTGGCAGCTGTCCTGATACGTGCATGCGGATTGAGTGTGAGAATAAACAGCTTATTAAACTTTCATAAGTTTTATATATTATATGATGAAAGGAAGCCGTTATGGCTAATTTGCTAACACAAAACTGCTTCCGCTGTCAGCTGTTGCAAAGTTAGTGAATCAGTTGTGGGCACCCAGCCACAAAGAGTTTTCATTTAGCAGTGGGAACTGAGCCCAAACTGGAGCTAAATTCATGTAAGCACCCCCCCCCCCGAGTTCTCTGTACACATTGGGAGCCGTGGTTGGTGAAGCAGGGGAAACCAGTGAGGATCAGGACCCCACTCACATTATAGTTAGCATTTGCCAAAAATGTAAAGAGGTGGGAGACCCAGTTTTTGATCCACTTGAGCCTGCCCAGTGTGTTCCCTTGTAGGAGTTAAAGGGAATTAGATAAATTCATGGAAGAGGATAAGGCTACCCATAGCTATTAGTCACAAGGGCTACCCGGAACCTCCATATTCAGAGGAAGTCTACCTATGGCAAGCTATTGCCTTCAAGCCCTGCTAGCTGACTTCCTGGAAGTGTTTGATTAGTCACTGTGGGCAAAAGAAAACTAGATGGATCCTTGGTCTGATTTGGCAGGGTTCTGGCTCTGGGGAGGTCCCCCCCCCAAAAAAAATTCAGTGTAGAGAAGCTGGTCTGGCTGTTGGGGTGCATCTAAGTACTGAGATGGGATTGTATCCTGCACTGCACCATAGGGAGGTAGAGAAGGCTAGCTCAGAGGGTACAGGACAGGTGTTGTGGCAGCCTCCACACACACCCCTCAGCATCTGCCACCTGAGGCAGCTGTCTCACAGCGTCTAATGGTAGGGCAGTCCCAGGCTCCCCTTATGTCCCTCTCACCACTGCTGGAATGCATCACCACGCAGAGGGGAGAGGCAATAGGGTCTGTTCTGTGGGGCACTCTAAGTTCAGGTGAGGCAACAAGGAAAGCAAGCAGCATCACCCTGGCATGCACTGCAATCTGACTGTGAACCCTGGAAGAAGCTCCTCAGAGCCTCTTCTGCAAGACTTGAACTTGGTGGCAGATGAACGTGGACCTTTTAGCTAGGGAGTTGATGCAGAATGATAAGCACCCAAAAGGAAGATATTCTGCGAGCCCAGGGGGAGCAAGCTTGTTTTCTCCTGTTCCAGAGGGTAGGACCCGAACCAATGGATTCAAATTACAAGAAAGGGGGCTCTGACTAAACATTAGGAACACTGGTGCCACCTCCAGGGGGCCCTGGGGGCCTGGGCACCCTCAAAACTTTTGCTGTGGGTGCCCTGCCTCTGCCCCCCCTCGCATGCTGCCCCTGCACTTTGCTGCCTTATCTCTGGCGCTCTGGCACCACGGCAGCAACTGGGCCGGGGCCTGCGCTTCTGCTGTGGCCATGGACATGCTTCTGGGGTGTGTCTGTGGTGCAGGCCCCAGCTCAGTTGCCGATGTGGCATTGGAGCATGCACATGCGCCGCACCTCAAGGTTCATGGCACCCACACTGTGGGGTCAAAGCAGCACCGCTGAAGGAAGAACTTAATGACAGCATTGCTCAACAGTGGGACAGGCTACCTGGGAAGATGGTGGACTCTTCTTCTTTGGAAGTTTCTGAACAGAAGTTGAATGGCCATCTCTCACGGATGCCTTAGCTGTCAATCCTGTATTGCAGAGGGTGGACTAATGACCCTTGGGTCCCTCTCAACCCCACAATTCTATGGTTCTGTGATCCATTCATTTAGTACACAGCAAATGAATTGGTGCTTCCAAAGTTCCCAGGTTGAATGTTCTCCAGTAATGCTTTGGTAGCTTTAAAAAATATATAGTCCCACCCACCCATCAAAGCTGTCTCAACCTCTTCCCCCTTGGATTTTCTTTTCCTTTTGTGTGGCTTGCCTGGCCCAAGTGCTTTTGAGAGTAACCAGGCTCCTCTCTTTCAGACGGAGATTATTTCACCTTTACAAGACATGAGCCCATCGGTGTGTGTGGACAGATCATCCCTGTGAGTATCTGTGCTCGCACCTCATATTTATTTTCACTGGAATGAGCTCCCTTGAAAAGGCCCATAAGCCCCAGGCTTCAGCAAGGCGTGTTTTTCATTATGGGAGACCGGGCAATGGGGTGAGGGGGGAGGCAGGCGGAACTGAGCGCACATTGTTGACATATCTTTAACAGCCGCCCTACCAGTGCTTATTTGCACATCCTAATAGAGTTTTAGAGCTGCAGTATTAGGGAGGTGAGGCCTCCAGTCACAGAATTCCCAGGACTGGAGAGAGCAAAGCAAAACACGGCATTAGCATCAGGCGGCTGTCAGCCAATTGAGATGTTTGCACAATGGGGAGGAAGTGGAGCCCCCCCCCCCCTTTTCAATCCAGCAGGATCTTTTTATCTCTCCTGTTCCAAACTGCAGCGTAACTGGGATCCAGGAAGGATAATTTTCAGGTTCTTCATCTTTTTCCTTCTTGCCCTAAACAGGGCAGAAAACTCCACAATATAATATACAGTGGTACCTTGGGTTAAGTACTTAATTCGTTCCGGAGGTCTGTTCTTAACCTGAAACTGTTCTTAACCTGAAGCACCACTTTAGCTAATGGGGCATCCTGCTGCCGCCGTGCCGCCGGAGCCCAATTTCTGTTCTTATCCTGAAGCAAAGTTCTTAACCTGAAGCACTATTTCTGGGTTAGTGGAGTGTGTAACCTGAAGCGTATGTAACCTGAAGCGTATGTAACCCAAAGTACCACTGTACTTCCCTAGAACTGGTCCCTTCCATTGGGCAAAAGGGGCTATTGAGGAGTGCCCCCCATCAGAGAGGGCCCCTGGTGTCCCCCTTCCAGCAGGAGATGGCTATAACATCTTCTTCTCATCTGGATTACCCTTCCACTGCTAGATCCAGCTCAGTCCAGCTAGGCAGGGGTAGGGCAACCGTGTCTTTCCAACCAGACCTCCACCACCTAGTCTGTCAGATTTATTGTTGGTCTGGAAGGGCAGGTGCAAAGATGCATATGTCCCTGACTAACACAGAGTAGCTTCCATTGTGTGACAGAAAGAACAGCTTCCCCCCTGGGCAGTTTTGCATCTGATGCCCCTGGCTGATGTGCCTACTCCTGATGCAGAGACATCTAGCTGGTCTCCCAGGGAAAATTGGATTCAAAGCTTCAGACTCAGAGCAGGAAAAGAGGAAACACAAAGGCCACAGACTTCCATCACATCTATTGCATGATTGGGGTGGTGGGGAAATAATAATAATAGTAGTAGTAGTAGTAGTAGTAGTAATTATTTATTTATACCCCGCCCATCTGGCTGGGTTTCTTCAGCCACTCTGGGCGGCTTCCAACAGAACACTAAAATACAATAACCTATTAAATATTAAAAGCTTCCCTAAACAGGGCTGCCTTCAGATGTCTTCTAAAAGTTTGGAAGTTATTTTTCTCTTTGACATCTGGTGGGAGGGCGTTCCACAGGGCGGGTGCCACTACCGAGAAGGCCCTCTGCCTGGTTCCCTGTAACTGGAAAGTGCATAATCCAGTATAGCTTCATGTTGCAGAGAGCATCTCTGCTATATCCACCAGCTTCAGGGCCCCACAGAGTTCAAAGGATTGGCTGGAGAGATGGTGCTACTCAAGCCAAGGTCTGCATCCCTACAAGAAGTCCATCATGTCCCCCATTAAAGGGGTACAACAGTGTACCAGCTCCCCTTTAGTAACTGCACCTCTTGATTTGGAATGGCTTCTCACTGTTAAAACCAGAGAGTCCCTGTAGAAGCATTCAAACTGTAATCTGCTGCTACAAAACCCCACAGACTTAATGAGCATTTTAAAACAAACGTTTGCAAGTTGCTCGGAAACTGCCAAGGTCAACCCAGAGTCCTGAAGCCCAGTGCCAGCTCTGATTAAAATCAGCACAGCTAAGCCTTCTAATCTGTGTTTGTACAGGACTGCACAGCAATAGGGGTCCTAGTGACACCCCCTACCAGTGGTGTTTAAATAAGTTATCATTCAAATAGTTAGCCAAAATATCCCCAGTAGTAGTTCTGACGAATATCAGAGCCTCGTGCATTTTAGTGCCTGTTTGAAAAGAGCAGAAGAACCAACAGATGGAATTTGCTATCACAAGAGTGATGATGGACCCCTTGCCACAGAGCCATGAGCCACGAGCGAGAAGGAGATCAGTGGCTGTTAGTCATGAGTGCTAAAGAGAGCCCCATGTTCAGAGGCAGTGGGGTGGGCGTAGGGTTTATGGCCCTCATGCCTTGCACAGTTGGCCACTATTGGAAACACAGTACTAGAGGAACATGGTCTACACCTGCAAAGCCTCACTTAGGAAGTTTGGCTTTGATTTTTGATTTTTCTGTGTACATTTAATTGTGGGATGTTGTATGTGGAGCACACAATAGTTACAGTAGACGTAAAGTATCCAAAGACATCAGTTGGCCAAGCCCAGTTTTAGGAAGATTGCTTTTCATTTTTTAAACAATGATTATGATGCCGCTGCTTTTGTATTCTGGTCAAACCAGAGGCATTCCAGGCTGCAGAAGTGGAACGACACATTAGCACTGCATGATTACTGTGCTTAATATGAGTACAGTTCACCTACAGAAAACTTACAGTTTTTCTAAGCACAATCTAACAGACATGATACAAAAGGAAAAAAGGACCAGGGAGGGAAGAGGAAAGCAAACACTGGAGCAGGTTGATGTTGCTCTAATGTTCTTCACCTTGTTCTTTAAAATGGACTAAATAAGTAAATACATATCACTGGTGGACTGATAAGCTAAAACCGCCTTTGGCAACCCTTTTGCCCTCCAGAGGACTCGAGCAGCTAGGATTTCTTGGGTCATGTGGCTGCCTTAGTAATAATGGCTGCATTCTTTCCTACAGTGGAATTTCCCCCTGCTGATGTTTGCGTGGAAGATTGCACCTGCTCTCTGCTGCGGCAACACCATCGTCATCAAGCCGGCAGAGCAAACGCCGCTGACCGCGCTCCACATGGGAGCCCTCATCAAGGAGGTGAGCAGAGCAGCGGGGTCAGAGCCGGGCTTTTTTTGAGCCAGGCCTTGCCGGAACTCAGTTCTGCAACTCAGTTGTAAGAGAGCAAGGGAGGTGTTCATGGTGAGTTCTGGCACCTCTTTTTCTAGATAAATAACACTGAGTCAGAGGGTGCATCCAGGGAGCTGCCCAGCTTGGCTTGTGTGTGGTCCATTCGCCCTAAACAGCTTGCCCCTCCCCCTTCTCTCTCTTTGTTGTTGCAACAGGCTGGGTTTCCACCTGGAGTGGTCAATATCGTGCCAGGATTTGGACCCACCACCGGCGCAGCGATTGCTTCTCACGTGGGGATTGATAAGATTGCCTTCACTGGATCCACCGAGGTAAGTGGGTGCTCTAGAGGGTGTTTGGCTTCACCTCAGAAGGAAATGGTACACCCAACAAGGCATGCTGGTGCCAGCGGTGGAGATTCGCTTTCCCAGTTAAGGCCAGGGCAGAGCATCACCTCCAGGAAGTCCTTGCTGAACTGCCTGGGAGATGTGCCACAGGCCTGCCCATTTCAGTGGGGCTTTGCAGAAGTCCTTACCCATCAGCCTCTGGAGGTCTGGCGTGCTCCACTTTTCCCAAAGGCCCTGAAGAAGAGTCCTTTGCCTGAGAGGGTCTTTACAGAGGTGGAGTTTCTCTTGGTTGCTGTGGTTTTTAATGGAACTCTTGTTTGGTTTGAAGAGGCAGATAAATGTGGCTGCAGGCCATGTGCTTTCCTAGAGAGAATTTCAGGTGTTTCCTTTGTTTAGCGTTGCTGTTGTGTTTTGAACTTTAATACATCGGCCACCTCAAAAGAGTGCTCCTTGGAAAGGCAGCATACAAAAGTAAAATTAAAATAAAAAGAATGAAGATAAGCTTGTCCCTGGGCTGTGCCCAAGGTGGGGCCCCTTCACCACAGAGCCCGCAAAGGCTCCCTCAGATGGCTGCTACCTGTTGACACCAATATTGGAGCATTCTGGAGAGTCTGGTAAAGACAGAGTCAGGTTCCATTGACAGATTTTGTAGCTGTATGTGGCCTATATTTCAGTTAAAGAGACTCTCATGCAGGATGCACTCCTGATTGCGGGACGAAAAATACAGATGGATTTGGTTTCAGAATTGTCTCTTGTAGCCAAAATAAATTTTTAGCGTCATTCCAGCGGGCTTTCATTTCTAATAGGCGTTTAAACTCAAAATGCTGTGGATTTTGTCCTAACTCAATACCTGCCTTTAAGAGCCTTACTAATAGGAAGTGAAAAGCGTTACAGAGATGAAAAAAAGCAATTCTCTAAGAACCTAAAGTGGGAACAGCTGGAACATTTTAATGTAACGCGAGTGTAAACTGTTCCATATTGTTTTTTATTTCCTGTTCTGTGGAATTCTTGTAACAGCAAGTCGATGTAGTAACACTTTGAAACCAGTCTTGTAAGATCAGCTGTTCTGCAGAGCATTGGGCTTCTCAGAACTAATGAAGGCTGCCTGCCACCTTAACATAAAGGTGGAAATGGTTTGTTTTCTCCTGCTTGTATCCATTGAATATCTCTCGCACAACCTGAAGACTGGGTTTACTCCTGCTTTCAAAATTTATATGCCACCACTTCCAGGAACTGGGAGCAGCGAGTGATAGTTTAGGGAAATTAAAAGAGGTCTTGTTAACAGGCAATAGAAAGGTTGGTGAAGTTTGCCAGATTCAGTCCCATAGACAAGCTTCCTTGTAAGGTCTGCCTCAAACTTCTGAAATCTTTTCTGGCTTGGCTTTTCATCCACGCTGGGGAAGACATCTCAGCCCCCAAATGGCTGGTGGGGGCAAACAGCACTCTGCCACTGAAGACCTTAGTGTGGAACCACAGGGTTTGCAGCCTGGGCTCCCAGTTGCCAGTCACTACTTCTTTTCATGAATGCACACAGATTTATTTGTTTCCAGTACAGTTATACCTCGGGTTACGAATGCTGCAGGCAGCGGCGTAGCGTGGGTTGTCAGCACCCGGGGCAAGGCAAGTAATTTGCGCCCCCTAACCCCTAACCTGCCGCCGCTGCCAGCTTCTTCTTGCTGCTGCCTGGGCTGGTCTGGTGTGGTTCTCTCCTGCGCTC
Organism: Podarcis pityusensis; assembly: GCF_964106645.2. Classification (NCBI taxonomy): domain Eukaryota; kingdom Metazoa; phylum Chordata; class Lepidosauria; order Squamata; family Lacertidae; genus Podarcis; species Podarcis pityusensis. The sequence continues at coordinate 48,135,701 of NC_138039.1, read as the reverse complement.
AGCGCTGCGCTGGGCGGCCGCTGCACTGTCCCTCCCCCAGATAGTCCCTTGCTCTCTCTCCGCACCGCACGCCTGGCACCCACCCCCTCCACAGTGGGCGGCGACCCAGCGGCTCGGATCGGATTCGCACAGCCAGCACTGCAGTGAGAGAGAGTGAGTGAGCCAGGTAGGGGCAGAGAGCTGCGAGTGCGAGCGCGCCCCCCCCAGATGTTGCGCCCGGTGCGGCCAGCCCCCCCCTGCACCCCCACGCTACGCCACTGGCTGCGGGTTGTGTGTTTTTGGGTTGTGGACCGTGCTGAACCCAGAAGTACCGGAATGAGTTACTTCTGGGTTTTCGCGCTTGCACAGAAGTGCAAAATGACATCACACGCATGTGCAGAAGCACGAATCGCGTCACGCGCGTGCGCAGACGCGGTGCTGCGGGTTGCGAATGTGCCTCCCACACGGATCACTTTCGCAACCAGAGGTATGACTGTATTTGTGTACCGCTGTTTAACAACAAGTCCTCAGAGCAGGATGATAGTCCGGGCTAGAGCTGGAGGTCAGGGTCACTGAGTGGGGGATAGCAAGCCTGTCATCTTTTGTGATATCTAAGCCAGGCATGTCCAACAACTAAGAGACTGCAATCTACTCCCTCTATAAAAAATTGACAGTGGATTGGATTGACCAAAGTTGCTGAGCTTTTTTTCGGGTGCGGGGGCGATCAGGATCATGTAAACAACCAGGATTGACCAAGGACGCCCCACAATTGATCGGTAGATCGCAATCAACATGTTGGACATCCCTGATCTCAGCTGTCTAATATAATTTGTGCACATCTGTGCAATACCCATTCACATGAACAATACAGAGACCCATGTGCTCTAATGGGATTCTTGTATATATAATTGTTTTTTTAAAAATCTACTTATTTCTTTTTAAACCTCCTAACTGTTTCTCCAAAGGGACTGACTACAGCTAACAATTAGCAATAAAAACAGAGTAACACTAATGTATGCACTATTGGCTTTTAAAGGATGTAAAAAAATACATTAAAATTAATAGGACAAGCAACTAATCCAGCCCTCTTTGACTATTTCAAGCAACACAAAAATAGCAAAAACTACACAACTAAAGACCCTTTTGAAAAGCCATGTCTTTGCCAACTGCCTGAAACTGTGAAGGAACTTGCTCTGCAAGCTGTTTCATAGAGGAGGTGCCACAACAAGGAAGGCCCCGTCCTTAGTGAACACTAGCTTCACCACCTAAGATGGAGGGATTAGGAGCAGGGGCCCATCTGAGTACTGAAGTTTGCAGGGAGAAACATACAGAAAAGTGGGGACTTGAGGCCCATGGAAGTCTTTCATCTGTGCCACCCAATTCTATACCTGTTACTCAGAAGAAGTTTCTGGTAAACACAGACCAGCTCACTCCCAGACAAGTGCCTGTAGGATCTCAGTCTTTGCTGATAAATCACATGCGTTTAGGAAGAAGAGTTTTCAGCCCTGCTGCTTGTAAAACAACATGGCCGTTGCCAGCTAACTTTTTTTGGTCATCCTACAACTCCTGAATAATGACTGTTTGGGGGGGGGGAGATTGGGAGATGGACCATATGTCAGATCTTTGTGGAGCCTTTGATGTGCTCTCCCCCATCCCAGCACCCCGCCTCTTTTCCCATTCACGGCTCACCTCTCCCAGGTGACGGTCCCCCCCCAGCCTGCAGGCAGGCAACTTCTTACACGAACCCGCCCGTCATGGATCGCTTCTCTGCACAATCCCCCATCGCTTGTGTTTCATGCTGCCATGGCTCATTAGGGACAGCTCTGCAAAAACGCTGGGTTTCTGTAAGCACCAAGGCTGAGGCCCAAATGCTGTCTTTGGGAGAAAGCAAAGCAAAATGTGTGCTCCACACTCCATGCTTTCCCCCCTGCTGAGCCTCAGATCAGTCACAGAGCCCTCAGAAGTAGAAGAAACGGGTGTGGAGAAAGAAGGACGTTTTTCTCCTTCTCTCCATACTGCAAGAACTAAATGGGATCGTTCCATGAAGCTGAATGGTGGAAGATTCGGGACAGTCTAAAGGAGGGACTTCTCTGCACATCTCAGAGTTAAATGATGACATTCACTCTTGCAAGGTGTACAATGGCTACCAACTTGGACTTTTTCTAAAAGGGAATTGGACCAATCCATGGAGCATAACGCTCTCAGTGGCTACTAGCCCAAATGGCTAGTATGGCCTGCTGTGGCTGTAGAGACCGATGTGGGAGAGACATGGTTTTTTGCAACTGGGGCAGATAAAGGCATCCGGTTGTGCCTGTGCAGATGCACCATGGGATTTTTTCTTTGTGTGCTCCTCCCAGAGGTCATTTCTCCTTTGGTCACTGCTGTGGATACACAAGCAGACTGATTATCTCCAGGTGCTGCGGTTATCTGCATGGCACATGGCACGATCAATGTTGCCATCCTTCATGTCATGTTTGCATCCTCCATGTCATGTCGGCCTGCCAATGGGCCTGGTGCCTGAAGCCAGCTCCCCTCAGATCACGTCCTTGGATATCTTTACCGCTTCATCAGCATCTCCAAAAATCTCTTTCCCCTACTTCCGAGCAAACACTTAGCTCTGGGGTGCTATCGCGCTGGCCTTGGGAAGTGAACAGGTAGTGGTATTCCTGTGGCTGCTTGACTGTTTTCATCCCCTGTATGGCTTCACTTGCCTTCCTACCTCTCTGCCCCTTGTTAAATGAGTATCCAGTTATCAAGGATGAAGAGAAAGCAGAATACAGGCAATGTAATGTCAGTGAGCCCTCAGGCAACAAACCAAATGGAATCTCAGGTCTGGGAACAACTTTAGAAGTGTCTGGGTGGGGCTCTATGCCAGTCCCAATAGCCAGATGCCTCAAAGTCATCTGGGGAATATGTGGAGCAGGAGAGTCTTTTACCAGCATCTCAGCATCACGTTGCTTTCAACTCTGGATCCTTCCTTCCTTCTCTTTGCTCCTTCAGTGTTTGTCCTGTTCTAGCCTAGATGGCTGTAGAAACAAATTGGAGACATTAATGGAAGAGGATTAGTCTATCAATAGCTGCGGCTGATGGGAGTTGCAGTCCAAACATTTGGCAGTAAAGGCTGCTGTAAGTCACGGTAGCTAAGCAGAACCTCCATGTGCCAAGGCAGTGCTCCTCAGATTATACCTGACACCAGGAGCAAAAACCCGTGGGTGGATCTCCTTCCCGTGCCTTGTTTGTGCGTATATCAGGATTAGACTCTGCTGGATTAGACTAACCTTGATCTCCTCCACCAAGACCATTCTTATACACGGAAAGGGGCCTGGGGCAAAGCATGAATAACCTGAGACCGGCAGTCAGTTGCTGGATTATGTTTAGGGAAGCTCACAAGCCTTTTTCCTTGGGTGTGAAGTGGGATGCAGATTTGCTTTGTGCTGTGTTCTAGGTAAAATCAGCCATAGTGGTTACTTCTGTTCCAAGCTGACCACATTGTTGTCTCCAGATAGAGTCTCTCAGGCAGAAACTGAAGATAATGAAACATCTGACATTTGTTCCAACATACTGAATTCTGTATGAGTGAGAGGAAAGATGAAGATTTGGTTGATGCAACAAGCACACCCAAGCAAACAAATTAGATCTCCAGTTTAATGAGAGAGGGAGATCAGTGGGGGAGAGGGAGAGAGGGAGCGCTTTGGGCTCAAAGATCTTTAGGTTGAACAACTTCAGTCAAAAGCCCAAGGAAGCATCTTGCCTGATTTGCTTGCAACTCGGGTGTTTTCTTTATGCTGTGAGTTTAACAAAGCATGAGCTCATCATTAGTCAACAAGATACCGGGCGAGGCCATCAAAGCAAACTACAGGAGAGTCCAGGATTGAGTCGTGCCAAACAAATGTTTGCAGCTAACAGCTGTATTACCACTGATCCTGTCTTGCTCAGCAGGTGACCCCCCCCAAATGAGATGGATTTCATGCTGCAGGATCCAGACCCTGTTGTGTCAGCTCTCCCTTCTCATCCAAGAGGATTTTGCACTAAAGGCCTGCAAGGACCTTCCAGATGAACCCTGCGAGACATTTTGCTCATTTTTACTGAACTTCTTTGGTTTCTCTCAAAAGTTCTCAGAAGAACACTCAGATTCCAAAACTTGTGGAGGGGCAGGGCAAATTGGACTGGCCCTGTTGAAATCAGAAGTGGCACGGAGCCCACAAATCTTCCCCACCTGTGTTCTGTGCTGAATAAATGCTAAATTTCAGATTAAAATGGTCATTGGTATCATTGCTCATAGCCTAGACCAACTTTCCCCCAGGTGCCCTTGACATGTTGCTGGACTACAACTCCCAGCAGCCCCAGCAGCCAGCATGGCCAATGGTCAGGGGCAATGGGAGCTGTGATCCACCAAAATCCAGATGGCACCAAGGCTGGCTACCTCTGCATTAAGAGGAAACAGGCCAAATGGAGCCATAGGGCAAAGAGTCCACCAGGAATTCTACACAACAAGGTGGCCTGTCCTGTTTCACCACCTGAAGTGAAGTGGGAGGGTACTGCTATGTGCGCACACTGTGTGTCACCTCTCCTTGCCACCCCTGATGCAGCTTCCAGGTTCTGGCAAGATCTCACCGGAAGCCAGAAGTCACTCCAGTTGCTTCTCCTTGCTTCTCTGGTGGCAGCGATGGTGGGGTGCCCACAGAGGTGCCCCTTGGATTCTGCCCTCTGAGGCGGCTGCCTCAGTCTGCCTCATGGATAGGCCGGCCCTGCTGTACCAGCACCACTGGGATTTATGGAGGACTTTCCTGATGAAGGCAAGAGGTGCCATTTGGACTTGTCACTCTGGACACTGAAATGTTTTGGGTCACCAGCAAGGTGGGAAGACGACACAAAAATCAAAAATGGAGTGAATGTGACCCAGTCATAAAGCAATGCAAGGTCTTCTTCACACAGGCCTTCTGTGCCATTTGTAAGCCCTGGTAGCTTGGGGGAGTCCTGAAAGCTGATCCCTGAGACAGGGCTGGTTTTAGGGTGGTGCACCCCACATAGAACATGGAACCAAGGGGGCAAAAATTGAGAAGATCCATCACTGAGAAGATCCATTTGGGGACGCCAAATTTTGGGCTCACTCAGGGCGCCATGCTATCAAAGATGACCAATATCTGTCCCTGCCCTGAAATGCAACTGTGATATGGACTGAGCTGAGAGGACCTGCCAGACCCGTGCATCTCTCTGTGCATCTCTGTGTGCTGCTGGGTTGGCTCATCTGAGCCAAGGAGGTTCTTCTGGGGTGTGCCAAGGACTGACAAGCACAGCTTACTCTTCTCCATGCCAATCTGTAGCCAGGTGCTGTGTTTTTGCAGCAAACAACCCCACATCTGCAGAATCAGTGTGGGGGGGGTGTACTTTGCATGGGGAGTTAGGCTTTGACAGAGGAACCTGAGAATATTCTCATACCTGCAAGATCCTTGTTTGCAGTTTATGTTTGTTTTGATATTTAACCTTCCTTTCAGCCACAAAACAACCCCTTAAGCAGCTCCAAAACAGGACTACTTAAAATAAAACACACACACCAGAAAGCAAATTAAAAACAAATTACATCCAGTGAAGAGCAGAACATGAATAATCACAGACAACAAGTCTGAGCTATTTGACCCTTTCAATGTACTTTAAATTAACTGGATTATTTTTTAGTAATTGAGAAGACAAAAGAAAAAAGCAAGACATTTTTTAAATTTTATTTTTGCATTTTCTATTTTACATATACAAGTGAAATAAACACATAAACACAAAATCCCCTTTGACTTCCTTTCCCCACCCCTGCCAAAAAAAAGCAAGACATTTGCCGCTTGTGAGTAACCCAAGCAGAGCTTTTAAAAAAGTCACATTTTTATAGAGGACAGAAGGTCATATAACTATATATCTATTTTAAGCAAAATTTGTCCAATATTTTAAGTCTAATTAATGCATTAAGGGGTTAATACTATAGAGTAAGCTGTCCTGCTAGGCTTAACTAGGTCACTCCCCAATACATTGAGAGAAAGGTAAACCTCTGTCTACCTGAGAAGCTCAGTGTGTAAAGAGGTCTGAGCTGGTTGCACCAAGCTCAGACCACGTGGCTCTAACAAGGTTGAGTTCCTATACCAATAATTTAGGAACTTTCACCACTGTAGCTAGCCCACATTTTATTGATTGATGTATGAAAAAGCACATGAATCTGACCTTTGGAAAGTTTGTAAGTAAACAAATTTTAACTTACAAAATGTGTGGTCTTTTCTATGCTAAAAGAGAAGTTTTGGAACTCACAAGGGCATATTTTAAAAGTCGAATAGCCTATATTTCCACGCTTCACTTTGCAGCATAATTTGTGATTTTAAAATCTCTAATGGGGTTCTCTTGCCAAAGAGTACTTGCCTCAAACTTGTATCCCGGCATCCAGGAAGTCTCTTTTTATACCCATTTTCCTCCTTTTTTGTAATAATTTTTATTACATTTTCTGTATTACAATTTCAAATAAACATTTTACAAACTCTAAAATATCCAGTGGCTTCCCTTCCTCTCTTTCCATGGTTCATTTTACATATTATACATCCTTCCATATATTACTATAACCATTCAAATAAATTTTTCACTTTTACATCCAGTAAAAATTATTTACTCTGTTGAATTTATCTTAATGCTGTCAGTGTTTTCAGCTGTACAGTTATTTTCCAGATATTCAATAAGCGTTTTCCAATCTTCTTGAAATGTATGTTCTCCTTGCTCTCTTATTCTATATGTTAAATCTGCAAGTTGTGCATATGCTTTCGACTTAAGTTGCCAATCCTCTTTAGTTGGGACCTCGCTCACTTTCCATTTGGGGGCTAACAAAACACACGCCACAGTTGTTGCATACGTAAATAACCTTTTCTGACATCTGGGAATTTCATTCTGGGTTATCCCCAGCAAAAAGAACTATGTTTTTTGGGGGAGGTACGTAATTTTGAACATTTTTTTAATTCATTATAAATCATTTCCCAATACCCTTTTACCTTTTTACATGTCTACCACATGTGGAAGAACGTTCCCTCTACTTCTTTACACTTCCAACACTTATCTGATTCTGTCTTATAAATCTTAGCCAACCTACTCAGAGTTAAATACCATCTATGAATCATTTTCAAGTAGTTCTCTTTCAATGAATAGCATGCTGTAAATTTCAGGTTGCTTTTCCAGAGTTTCTCCCAGAGGTTGAGATCTATATTGTGTTCTATATCATTTGCCCAGTGTGTTATTGAAGTTTTAACAAGCTCGTCTTTTGTTTCCCATTCTAATAGAAGATGATACATTTTAGACAAAGGCTTATCCTTATTTTGCAAGAGTTCCATTTCAAATTGTGAACTTTGGTCCAAAAATCCATTCTTTCTATCTAATTTAAACGTATCATGTAACTGGTGATATTGCAAGCAAGCAATAACTTGGTTCCTTAGGTTTTCCATTGATTTCAATTTGGGTTCCCCAATGTAAATTCCAGCAGTTACAGGGAACAGTCACCCATTGTCTACAGTTACAGTCGCCTATTGTACAGTGGTACCTCGGGTTACAAATGCTTCAGGTTACAGACTCCGCTAACCTAGAAATAGTACCTCGGGTTAAGAACTTTGTTTCAGGATGAGACCAGACATTGTGCAGCAGTGGCACAGTGGCAGCGGGAGGCCCCATTAGCTAAAATGGTACCTCAGGTTAAGAACAGTTTCAGGTTAAGAATGGACCTCCAGGACGAATTAAGTACTTAACCCGAGGTACCACTGTATATCCACATTAACTCTCTTAATTGTAATTGCTCCGATGGGAGATAGCCATAAATAAAGGTGTTTTTCTTTCCAACAGATTTTTATGTTTCTTCCAAACTCTATACAGATTTTTCCTAAGAATGTGATTCATAAAACTCTTATAGATTTTCGCCTTCCCATACCAAAGAAATGCATGCCAGCCGAATTTTTAATCATGTCCCTATACCTATAAATGTGTGTGTGTGTGTGTGTGTGTGTGTACCTATTTTTTTCCTTGCCACCAACAGAGATTATATTGATGCAGGTCCTTGTGGCAAACAGTGTTCTGGTTCCTCCAGGGTTATGGAGAGAATGATCCTCCCCTCCAGCCAGTCTCACAACCTATTCCAAGTGGGGATTGAGGAGTGGAGGATGCTGGTGCCAACATTCCTGTTGATGAAACGTCTTGGCTCCACTGTCTATGGGGGAGAAACCTTTCCCCTGGCATTCCCTTCCTGGGCTGCACCGGCTGTCTGTGGGGAGTTCATTGGGAGTGCCAAGAGATGGGAAGGAGGAAGCAAGTGAGCAGTGCAGAAGACATAAAAGCCAACACACACCTCCCTTTGCAACCCTTTCCAAATTGAAAACTGGAAAGAACTGCCTTTTCTCTCTGCAAAGCTTCCCTCACCCATGCCCAGGGTAAAAATACGGAATAATCAAATAATTAGTGAGTAGTCATTCAAGAGAGGAGAGGAATAGCATTGTAGTTAGAGCACATAGTATTCTCCCAGATGAACTGCAACACTCATTAAGCTTATATCTAGAGAGGCTTTGATCTGTGCACTTTCCTTTACTGAGCTAGCTCTGTTACGTAGTCCCATAATTCAGGTGATATCAGATCCCCACTCTCAATTTACTGTGGCAGCCACTCTGAGGAGCTCCTTCCCTGGGAAAACAAAGTTGCCTCCCTCTTCATCCAATTCCCTTCCTGGACAAGTGGAAATCTCCCTCTTTGCGAAGGTGTTTGGGGCTTCCTCTTGTTGGCTTTGCAACATCTCTAGATTGTTTTGCTGCACAACTGCTTTTGGCTGGCTTTTCATTCATTGAGTTTTTAGCTGTGATCTGAAAATGTGATTGTTTTAGATTTCGTTGTGTGTCACTTTGAGCGTTTAGTGGTTTTGAACGGCTGGGAAAGAAACTGAGGTATTTTATAAATAAAAATAGAAACAGTTGACAGGATGAGGTTGCAGACCGAAGGAGCAACAGATTGCTAGTTCTTTGATTTATTGCTTGGTGTTTGCCACTGTGATGATTGTAGGGATGTGTATAGATGTTAGGAGAGGATGTATTTATTAGATGTTATCCTTCCTTCCTCACGTTTTAGCAGAGTGCATCTCTTTGCAACTTAAAAGGGAAGCTTAGATTGACCAGTTTTAGCCTTTTAGTTTAAGTAACCAGTATGCTTTAAGGCGGGACGCGGGCAGACACAAGAGCTTCCCACACTGGAGGAATGGCAGATGAAACTGATGGACTATATGGAACTGGCGGAAATGACTGGCAGAATCCGCGACCAGGGAGAAGAGTCGGTGGAGGAAGATTGGAAGAAATTTAAAGACTATCTGCAGAAACATTGCAAAATTAAAGAATGTTAGAGTGATGTTGGATTGAAAACAAGAGGCTTCCAGCTGTACAGGATTTAAAGTTATAGATAGATTAAGATTAAGGATTAGGATTAAAAAAGTTTAAGGAAATGGAAATTTGGTTTTTAAGAGGTAAAATTTTAATATTATATTATATTAAGATTAAAGATTGGGATTAAAAAAGAGGGAAAGAAATTGCTGGACAAACAATTTGAACTGGAATACAAAAGAGGGAGGTACGAGGAGGTCCGGAAAATAAGTAAACTTAAAAATGGAGATGAAAAGGTGATATTGTTTTTAACTGGTTTTTTTCTTTTCTTATTTGTCTTTTGTTTTTTGTTCTTTTTTCTTTTTTTGGATTATGTATGTATCTTTGAATTGTGTATTTCTTTTCTATGTTTTCATGTTTAACCTTTTATTGATGTGTTCTTTTTATTGGAAAATTTAATAAATATCATTTAAAAAAAAAAAAAGGCGGGACGCGGGTGGCACTGTGGGTTAAACCACAGAGCCTAGGACTTGCTGATCAGAAGGTCGGGGTGAGCTCCCATTGCTCGTTCCCTGCTCCTGCCAACCTAGCAGTTCAAAAGCACATCAAAGTGCAAGTAGATAAATAGGTACCGCTCTGGTGGGAAGGTAAACGGCGTTTCCATGCGCTGCTCTGGTTCGCCAGAAGCGGCTTAGTCATGCTGGCCACATGACCCGGAAGCTGTACGCTGGCTCCCTCGGCCAATAAAGCGAGATGAGCACCGCAACCCCAGAGTCGGTCACGACCGGACCTAATGGTCAGGGGTCCCTTTACCTTTATCTATGCTTTAAGGCAGACTGGTTTCTCCTTTTCTCTCCCTTAAAACAACAATCACATAAACAGTCTTGTAAAAGGTAAAAAACATTTTGCTCACTCAGAATACTTGTTGAGAAGTAACAGATACAGCAGCTTTGTTCAGGCAGGCTTAAAATGGTAATTCTGTTACATAGGCATGCTTAAGTCTAGCTTAAGATGGAGTCTGATCATTGGAGGTCAGACATGGCAGATTGTTTTTCACATTTATAGCTTGAGATAAAGAGTAAAAGTGAAGAGAGGCAAAAGAGCAGAGAGCAAAGATGAATTGCCCAGTCAGGTAAGTAGATTATATACGGCTTTGCCCTACTTCTGGCTGGGCATAGTCGGAGTGTCTCTCACAGAGCTCTCTCTAGCAAACTTACAGGAAAACTCTGTGAGCTTCAGCTCCTATCATGTGCCTGTCTAGCAAACATACCTGGGAGTCTTTTTTCACTACAACCTAAGCTGGAAGCCACAGATACAGTATTTACTAAACAAAGGGAAAACAATACTTTATACTCTACTCTAATTTTTTGCGGCCGACGGAGCCTCCCACATCCCTTCTGCATTGAAGGTGTACCATGCAAAAGTGGTTTCCACCCTCTGTTATGCTGCCCCGCTCTGGGCCCCAGGGTCCAATTTAACATCGTTGGGGACATTGCAGAATCAGTTTCTCCGTCGCCTCCTGAAACTCCCCATGTGTGTGAGCAACGCAGCCATACGTCTGGAGTTAAGGATTGCATCATTGGAGACTGTCATCTGGAAGCGAGTCTTTGGTTATTGGCTGTCCAGCTGGCATAGGCTTCCCGACCATTACCTTTTTCAGTGCCTCTGGCGGGACGACTTTGTCAATCCGTGGGTAGGAAAAATCCATGCCAAACTTCTGAGCATCGGAATTTCTCCAGCGGACTCCTTAAAGATGAACTTACGCTCAGCCAAAAGCCTTACTGAGCAAAGATTAGCAGACATTGAAAACCAACACAACCTCGCCGGGGGTGGGGGTGTCTGCTCCCCCAGGTATCACGGAATAACCCCACCACTTGGCCTTCCATCATACATGTCATCTCTTTCATCTGGACCACACCGACTTGCATTTATTCGTGCAAGGTTCAATGTTCTTCCATCGAACCTGCTGAGCCACAGATTTTCCAAGGGTTTGGTGTCTCCGCTATGCGTGTGTGACGGGAAAACTGTTGATTCTCTCCCACATATAATGTTCAACTGCCCCCTACATAGCATAGCCAGGACTAAATTCCTGGGTCCTGCTTTACTACGCTTGGTTGGCAGGCCTGTTGAGTCACATGCCGCACTACTTTTGCAGGATACAGATCCTTCTGTAACTCTGCAGGTGGCGAGATTCCTGAATGCGGTTATCTCACACACAAAAACCACCAAAAACAACAACAACATCAAAAACTAATCAGACAGTTTTGAAGAGAGTGCATGTCGGATCTTGTCTTCAGTTTTCCTTTTTCTGGGATCTGTCCCTTGGAGCTATCCGGGCCCCAAACTGTTACCTGGCTCTGCTCAATGACCCACCCCTGCATCATGGTGTTCACCTTCTGGTTTTCACCTTCTGGTGCCGAATATACCGGCTTTATGCCTCTGTGCTTTTATGTTTGTACATATTTTATGGGCTAATAGCCGTAAATAAATAAATAAATAAATAAATGCATTGTCGGTTTGACTGCATTGTATATACAGTGGTACTTCAGGTTAAGTACTTAATTCGTTCTGGAGGTCCATTCTTAACCTGAAACCGTTCTTAACCTGAAGCACCACTTTAGCTAATGGGGCCTCCTGCTGCCGCCGTGCCACCGGAGCACGATTTCTGTTCTTATCCTGAAGCAAAGTACTTAACCTGCGGTACTATTTCTGGGTTAGCGGAGTCTGTAACCTGAAGCGTATGTAACCTGAAGTGTATGCAACCCGAGGTACCACCGTATCCCACAATGATTTGGTGTTCTTGGGATATGTTGCATCTAACCATCAGAATGTTTCAGGCCAAAAGCATCTGAATGGAGTCAGTTCTGAAGGAAAAGTCTGAAGGCGTAACCTTTTCTCTAAAATGAAGCATCATAAGGGTCTTCTTGAAACTTTGCTGAGGTCAACAGGGCTTGCACAGGAGATCTTCCCAGGGACTGGGCTTCTCTGTCCTCCCAGTTGCCCTGTTTGGCTAGATTGCCTCTGCTTTGCATTTGCTCCCTCTTATGCTGTCATTTTTACCACATTTCCCATTGTCAAGTGATGATGGGAAAGAAGAAGCAATTGTTGGTAAGCTTGACCATTTCATATCACAGGAGGGGAGCGGGCTGCTGTGCTCAAGTCCTGCTCATGGCCTGAGTGTAGGCATCTGGATGGACACTGTGAGAACAGGATGCTGGACTAGATTGGCCAAAGGCTTGACCCAGCAGGCACTTCTTATGTTCAGCTCTGTTGTCCACTCTTGTTGATTTTGCATGTGTGCTTTTGGCAAAAATCTGAACATGTTCAAGGGTGTGGACAGCAACAAAGCAGTGTTGAGGTCTATCATCTATCCATGAGCATTGGCTTGTAGTGGAATGCCTTTTTTGATACGCTGGCAGATGCCACCTGATCCCTTAGAAGTGGCTCATGAATTCTCTGTCATGCTACCACCCACTTCTGTGTGTGTTGTTAACAATATTAACCTCCATCTTAGGTGCTGGCTCCCTGGGGCCTTGAGTGCCTGAGCACCCACAAAATTCCCCATGAAGGGGCTGGGCACCCACAAAATTTGGCACCAGGGCCACCACGGCCCCAGGCACCCATGGTCGCAGGGCCAAGCTGGCACTCTTGACTTCCATTATATGCCCAGCTGAGCTTACAGCCAAGGTTGTTGTTGTGGTTACCTCAGGTTTGTGTATGATTAAGGATGACTGAGTGGACAACAGGCAGATATGGCCAACTCTCCTAGAAAAGGCTCCAGTGCAATGCAGCAGATGTTGCATAGGCGCACAGGGCTCTTGCAAGCTCTGCTTGGTTTTGCTGAGGCTTTTTGCTGCCTGCCATTATTGTGTGGCAGCTGGCTGCCATATGAAATGTCTGCCTCTGAGTCAAAATGTCTCAGGGTTTATCCACCCTTAACTTTCCCCTGCTTTTTCTAGGCATGGCCCACACTTAAAAGCTCAATGTCTGAGTACCCTTTTCTTTTGCTCTGGAGCTTTCCTCATGAAAATCCACTGCCGGAAACTCAAATTGACATTTGCTCTGACTGAGCACTAAAGAGCAAGTTTTTGTGGCGAAAGCTCCTGGGCAAAACAAAACAAAATGCTCATACCTGGAGTTTTAAGCACAGATGTTTGCCTGGAAAGAGTGGGGCAAAAGGTAAGTGTGTATAAGCCCACAGTCCTACATTTGAGTAAAAATTGGAGAGCACAGAGCACTGATTCTGACTGCTTGCAGTAGGCCCATCTCCCCGCATGGACTGCAGTCAAAAGACTAACCAGTGTCTAGACTGTGTGGGCAGGCAGGGAATCTCTGTGAACTTGTATGGAGCAAAGAGACCAGGATGACTTCAGTCCCTTCTTAGACCTGTTGTTGATATGTCTGCCTCTACTCTTATCTGTCCATTGCTTCTGGGAATCAAAATGTTTTCTTTCTTATGTCAGCATAATTATGCATCTTCACCTGCATCTCGTGTCAGGGCTGGTTCAGCTGCAGGTCAGCCCAGAGACTCAGAGACTAGCAGTAAAATTGATTCTTTATTCAAGGAAACAGAATACAAACAGAAAAACCTAAGGTGAGACTGGCCACAGTGAAGCAGTAGCCAGAACTGGCTGGCGATCTGGGCCTCCCACTTCCCCCTAGGCCTCCTCTCCATCCGGCTGTTTTCCCTGCAGTCCACCAGGGAGGGGCCCCTTGAAACCTCTGGGCCCATTGTTCGGCCACATGCAAAAGTCTCTGAGACCTTGGAGACAAGAGGGGAGCTGAATACAGTAGGACCAGCAGGCTCCTATGGATCTGTTGCAGTCTCAGCCCCCACCTCCAACTGTCTGTCCTATGTCTGCAGTCTTTTCATCCTCTTTGTTATGTACTGAGTTGAATAGGATCCACAAGGCAGCAGTCTGATTGGTCCTAGAACAATAGGATTCAGAATGCAGCAGTCTGATTGGTCCTAGAACAATAGGATTCAGAATGCAGCAGTCTGATTGGTCCTAGAACAATAGGGTCCAGAATGCAGCAGTCTGATTGGTCCACAGGAGCCACCCAATCCAGCTCCAGGTGGAAGTGAATCTGCAACCTGATTGGTCTACAGGTGAATCCCAGAATTAGCCAATCACGTGGGGCCCACTGTGTAAATAATGTATATAAAGCAGACATTCTGGGGGAACTTCCATTCCTCCTCACCACTATGAGCAGAATAAAGAGCATGAAATCCACTCGACTCTGAGTATATTTCACTCTTCTTCCTCTCTCTCACTAAGAACTGTTGCCTGTCCAGTACAGTGGTACCTCGGGTTAAGTACTTAATTCGTTCCGGAGGTCCGTTCTTAACCTGAAACTGTTCTTAACCTGAAGCACCACTTTAGCTAATGGGGCCTTCTGCTGCTGCTGCGCTGCCGGAGCATAATTTCTGTTCTCATCCTGAAGCAAAGTTCTTAACCCAAGGTACTATTTCTGGGTTAGCAGAGTCTGTAACCTGAAGCATATGTAACCTGAAGCATATGTAACCTGAAGCATATGTAACCCAAGGTACCACTGTATTCAGCCATTTCCCCCCTCCTCTCTTCCGTGTCCCACCAGCATTCCCCTGGCCTGGAGCCTTCCTCTTCTCAGGCTTCTCTGGGGGGCTTCTCTGGCTGGAGCTCCCCGCCTCTCCTCATTGTCCAGCCAGCTCCTGACATTTCACTAGTGCCTTGAGCTGCCTGTTGCTCTGAGCCCATCTCTCAAGCCTTTTCTCCTTCATCTTTTCAGGTTGGCAAGTTGATCCAAGAAGCAGCTGGGAGGAGTAACTTAAAGAGGGTGACGCTGGAACTTGGGGGGAAGAGCCCCAATATTATCTTTGCAGATGCCGACTGTAAGTAAGGACGAGGGAGGAGTTTTGTAAGGTTCACATTTTAATGCAAATAATTGTAATGTAAATAACTCTCACTTTCTGAAACAGCCCGCAAACCAAAACACTGCTATCCTTCAAAATTAACGCTTCTCTGAGTTTCGTGATGCTGTCCTCCAGCCAATTAAGATGTACAGAAATGTATATGTCAGGGAAAGTGTATACTACTTTAAAAAATACATTATATCAGGGAATCCCCCCTCCCAAAGTGTATATATTGTTGTAAAAGTTGGGCACCATCGCCACTCTTTGCTGAGTGGTAGTGAGATTCCAGGGGGTTCCAGGCATTCACCCAAGATCTATGCTCCTTTGGAAAATAGAAGACTGCCATAGCTTTAAGAAATATGATTTATTCACATATCCACACCTTCAGTCTGCATGGCGGGAGTCAAGCTCTTGCAGCATTTCCATCCCAAGCAGTGCAGCGGCACAAATAAAGAGGACAGAGGGAAGATTTTCTGCCTCTCTCATAATGAGGGCACTTGAGGACATCCAACAAAGCTGAATACTGGGAAATTCAGGACAGATAAACAGTTCTTCACACAGCGCATAGTTAAACTGTGGAACTCACTCCTACAAGAGAGAGGGATAGCCATCAACCCGGATGGCTTTAAGGGCAGATTAGAATTTGGGGAGAAGAAGGATATCAATAGCAACTAGCTATGATGGCTATTTTGTCTGTTTGTTTATCAAATTTATTTTATATAATAATAATAATAATAATAATAATAATAATAATAATTAATAATTATAAATTTTATTTATATCCCGCCCTCCCCAGCCGCAGCTGGGCTCAGGGCGGCTAACAACAATCAAAATAATCCAGCATTCTGAAAACATTCATTATAAAATTAATTAAAATCAAATTGATGGCAACCATTAAGCAAAATTCTGTGCAGATTGCCAGAGGAGAGGGTCAGGCTGCGCCCTGACCAAAGGCCTGGTGGAACAGCTCTGTCTTGCAGGCCCTGTGGAAAGATGTCAGGTCCCGCGGGCCCTAGTCTCTTGTGACAGAGCGTTCCACCAGATTGGAGCCGCGGCCGAGAAAGCCCTGGCTCTAGTTGAGGCCAGCCTAACCTCTCTGTGGCCTGGGATCTTCAGGATGTTTTTATTTGCAGACCGTAAATTTCTTTGTGGGACATACCAGGAGAGGCGGTCCCGTAGGTACGAGGGTCCTAGGCCATATAGGGCTTTAAAGGTTAAAACCAGCACCTTAAACCTGATCCTGTACTCCACCGGGAGCCAGTGCAGCTGGTATAGTACCGGATGAATATGATCTCGCAGCGAAGACCCCATAAGGAGTCTCGCCGCGGCATTCTGCACCCGCTGGAGTTTCTGGGTCAGTCTCAAGGGCAGCCCCACGTAGAGCGAGTTACAATAATCCAATCTGGAGGTGACCGTCGCGTGGATTACAGTGGCCAGGTCAGGGCGAGAGAGATAAGGAGCCAACTGCTTAGCTTAATAATAATAATAATAATTTTATTATTTATACCCTGCCCATCAGGGACGCGGGTGGTGCTGTGGGTTAAACCACAGAGCCTAGGACTTGCCGATCAGAAGGTCGGCAGTTCGTATCCCCGCGACGGGGTGAGCTCCCGTTGCTCGGTCCCTGCTCCTGCCAACCTAGCAGTTCGAAAGCATGTCAAAGTGCAAGTAGATAAATAGGTACCACTCCGGCGGGAAGGTAAATGGCGTTTCCATGCACTGCTCTGGTTCGCCAGAAGTGGCTTAGTCATGCTGGCCACATGACCCGGAAGCTGCACGCCAGCTCCCTCAGCCAGTAAAGTGAGATGAGCGCCTCAACCCCAAAGTTGGCCATGACTGGACCTAATGGTCCGGGGTCCCTTTACCCTTTACCTTTACCCCACCCATCTGGCTGGATTGTTAACTTTATTAGATTAAATCCTTGGATCACATGGTGGTTTACAATATTAAAACACAAAAATACACCAGATAGTAACAAACAAAAACAATATCCCCCCCCCCCCAGTGTTTATCTGTGCTCTTCCTCCCCAGTCAGAGGCAGGAATGCTTCTGAGTGCTAGATGCTGGGAATCAGAAATGGGGAGAGTGTTGCTGTTGTGCTCACAGGTCCTTCCTCTAGTTTGGCCACTGTGAGAAGAGGATGCTGGACTAGATGGACCTCTGGTATTATCCAGCAGACTGTCTTTACGTTCTTATGATATTTGGACAAAAGCTGCCGGTTCCCAGTTACTGGGTTTTCATTTCAACAGCAGGCTGAGTTCTGAGTTGTCTGCCAGTGCTTTTATGATCTGACACAGTCTGAATTATGCAGGCCAAAATATTAATTAATCCGTTGTTGTCGTAACTAGCATCCAGGACCTCCTGCAAAGCACCGTGGGTTTTTTCTTACGGCCCTCAAAACCTTTTTGATCTCTGCCCTGCTCTTACAGGAATCCCTACGTAAAACAGAATGAATCATCTGCAGTAATGGCAGCATACACAAATAACATGTGTGTGGATGTTTTGATCTTTTCAAACGTCTGCCCACCACCCCAGCAATGGAGTTTTGTTCTGTTGCTTTGAAGTTGAGCAGCATTATTTGCAGCTTGGAGTGATGTGTGTGACGTGGGCTCAGGAGCCACAGATGTGGGGAACGGTCCCTCAGCATGTGGCTCTCTTGCTTTTGCAGTGGATTACGCAGTGGAGCAGGCACATCAAGGGGTCTTTTTCAACCAAGGCCAGTGCTGCACCGCCGGCTCCCGGATCTACGTGGAGGAGCCCATCTACGAGGAGTTTGTTCGAAGGAGCGTTGAGCGTGCCAAGAGGAGGGTGGTGGGGAGTCCTTTTGACCCCACCACAGAACAAGGACCACAGGTAAAGGGAAGGTATCCAGGGCCCAGATACTAAATGCATTTCTACAGTGCATGCCAAGTCCTGGAAAAACACTGGCCACATTAGCACCATACATTTAAACTGCTATGATCCCACTTTAAACACTCATAGCTTCCCCCAAAGAATTCTGGAAGCTGTCATTTGTTAAGGGTGCTAAGAGTTCTTAGGGGACCTTTGTTCTCACTGAAGAGCTACAATTCCCAGAGTTCCTTGTGAAGAGAGATTGATTGTTAAACTACTCTAGAAACTAGAGGGAGGGAGGGAGGGAGGGGAGGAAGAGATCAGACGAAAACACTATAACAGCAATGCAATGCATGTAAACTTCAGTGTGTAGTATTCCAAGAGAGCAGATCTCCAGGTGCCAGGCAGTCACGGCAAAGAAATGAAGAGGAGGAATTGATAAAGATGGTTTGTGCTTTGCAGATCAATCTATGTCCACAGCCAATGATTCTGTGATTCCAGGCACATCTTGTTGGCCGCTGTGAAAAAAAGGACACTGGAAAAGATGGTCTTGTATTGGGCGCACCCAGTTTCTGCAGGGCCCTGCTTATGCTCATCTTCTCTTTCCTTCCTTCCTTCTTCTTTTTCTTTTTAAAGATTGATAAGAAACAATACAATAAGATCCTGGAACTGATTCAGAGTGGCATTGCTGAAGGCGCACGGCTGGAATGTGGAGGCAAAGGACTGGGAAGGAAGGGATTCTTCATTGAACCCACAGTCTTCTCCAATGTAACGGATGATATGCGCATTGCCAAGGAAGAGGTATTGGTTCCTCTCATCCTCTTTTCCCCACACTCTGGGTCAAAGACCTTGTCGGATGTGGCCAGGAAAAAACCCTATTCACAGAGGCTCCTGAAGTTTCCCCCTGGCAGGGCACCAGCGGTCAGCCAGGATGAGCACTGGTCAAGAGTCCCAGCAGCTCAAAAGCACCCCTTGTTTGCCTGACCCAGCTTTGCCAGCTTACCATTTTCTTTGCTGGATTCCCAGGAAGGCATCTCAGTGGTGGGTGGGTGGTGGTGTGGTGCCATTTCTAAACAAGATCCAATTTTTTCTGAATGAGAGCCAAACATTTCTGAACGTATCTGAACAAGATCCATACTTGACTCCCATCCACAGTGACTGCATGCCATTTTAATTTACCCCAAATGCTCACTCCATTTCTGTTGCAGATCTTTGGGCCTGTTCAAGAAATCCTGCGGTTTAAAACCATGGATGAAGTTATTGAAAGAGCCAACAATTCAGACTTTGGACTGGTTGCTGCTGTCTTCACCAATGACATCAACAAGGCCTTGACCGTTTCCTCCGCAATGCAAGCAGGAACTGTCTGGTGAGGAGGGAGGAGGGCTGGGGGCAGGGGATGCCTGCTCTGGAAAATGGGGTGTCTGTTTCTGGGGTGAGGGATAACATGGAGACTTTGTAATCAATGTGTTTTCTTTCTTCCTCCAACAGGATAAATTGTTACAACGCCTTAAATGCCCAGAGTCCTTTTGGAGGATTCAAAATGTCCGGCAATGGGAGAGAGATGTAAGCAACACTTCCAATGAGGGCTTTGGGGCTCATACCTGTCCAAATGGTGCCTCCACCAGAAAGGGGGAAATGGTGGCTCTCCAGGTGATGCTGTGGGAGTGATGTGGAGGAGGCAGTCATGCAAACAAGCCCTTCGTCTGGATCCACATTGACCTTTCAGCACCTGACCCTGGGCATTTTAAAGCCTGATAGAGCTCAACCAAAATGGCCCTCAATTTGGCAAAAGTGTATGGGGGGCGGGGAGATTGTTATGTTCAGTGTTTGACCTTGAACCACTTTATTATAGTCCAGTGGAAACAGGGTTGTAGCGGTGGTGGAGCCAGTTCCTTTTCTTCCCAAGCAAAAGCTTAATGAACTGCCTATATTCTTCCTCCGAGGAAACCACTGCCAGTATCCCTAGAGGGGAATTGGGGTGGGGGAGAAAAGGGGATGGAGGGCACGGAGTCTGCATTTCCTTTGTTGAGCAGAGAGATATTCTCCTCTACAAGCACCACTGAAGTGAATGGAGGCTTATGATGCTCCACACGTGCCTCTCCCATTCATTTCAACGGGGAGCACACACAGGGATTTCTCAGGTCAAATCTCTTGTCTTTCACCACTCTCCCTCCTTTAGTGGCATGCAGGGTCTGCTTCCTTACCTTATCGTGTGGGAGGGTTGGCCATCCCTGTTTGTTGGTGCATCACCCAGACTCTGATAAGCATCTCTGTGTGGTACTTGTAGAGAGGAATGGTGTTTAGTCACAAATCTTGCACATTTAATTTGTTTTCTAGGGGAGAGTGTGGACTGCGAGAATATTCCGAAGTGAAGACTGTGACGATAAAGGTTCCTCAGAAGAACTCGTAAGAAGACAATGTGCCGATCACTGCAGTACATCAAGTGACCCTCTGTATTCCTTTTATGGGGACTAGCACTCAGGAATTTTTAAAAAAACAACGACACAGATTTCTTTTTTAAATAGCATTGCAACCAGGCTTGCCATTAAGCTGGATGGGTTTTCACCCCACTGCTGGCCACAAACCACTCGTTTAGTATAGTACAGTTAGAAAACATTCAGAAATGTTCCCATTATACAAATTGCAAGTAAACACACGCTATCATGTTCCTGAAAAGAAAACCTGTTTTAAACTGACCTTCCCAACCATCATGTCCTTGATTTGCTCCATTCTTGTATGACGTTGGCGCTGCAACTGGATTCATTTGGGGACCCAAAACTCAGCAAGCAGCCACTTACCAGAAATATAAGCCCCAAGGCTGGAGGTGGGCAACTTAACTGGAGATTGTAATGTGCGTTCTTGAAAGCATAATCCTTTTCTCCTGAAGTGAGTTTGTATTCCTCCTCATTTCAGGGAAACTTTAATGCCTGATAGAGCTCAACACAGTGCTCCAACAGAGAAAACGATGGTGGAGTTTTGGGTTCTCTCTGTAGCTGCAGGTGTGTCTTTGTAAGGAAACCATTTCGCTTTTGGATCTGACATAAAGCGCACTTGCAGTATAACCACCACCACCACCTTCCCCCCCCCAAAAAAAGGCTGGTTGTGTTTACACCTGCTCTTCTAGACAGAAAGGGAGGAGCAGGGTGAGAGGAAAGGGGCCACTTCAGCCACTTGCTCCCAGGTAGAGTTATGAGGGAGCAGATTCCTGGAACTGGACCCTCTTCAGCTGCAAGCTAGATTTCTACCACCAGTGTTGCAGCTGATGATGGGCAGCGAATGTGAGGAGGAAGAGCATGCCTGGAACCCCATGGCAGAATCTGCACAAATGGAGCTGTGGGAAAATGGAAATGAGCCCATTTCATCCCTGGGGGCAGTTCCAAATCCTGAGCAGAATTTGAGGTTTTGATGTTCAAATCGGCAGGTTAACTGCAACCTCACAGCTCCCTCCATTCAGAGCAGCGCTAAATGGCTTGAATGACAAGGGGCTGCTGTCAGCCGTGTTCTGCATCATTTTTGCCCCCCTTCATCATGCTCTGCCTAGCACCCCCAAATCAGTGGCAGCAGCTGGGAGACAAACACCATGGGGACATCACACCATATGATATGTTAATGTGTGGGGAAAGGAGCCCCAGAAATGGCTGTTGCTGATTTGGCCCCTGGAGCAAGGAGGAACCTCCCTCTGCAGTTCATCTGCCTTTTTCTGACTTCTTTGCAGGCAGGCCCTCATTTCACGTAGGAAGGTGGAACAGTGGCAAGTGACCTGGGCTTTCTGTGACTTTCACTCTTGACTGAAGCCTTGCAAAAAATAAAAATTAAAAAGATCCTTTGGCCATGGTTCTGCAGAACAGTGGTCTGACTTGAGAAATTGCAATTTATTATTATTATTATTATTAAAGACCAACTTGCCAAAAAGAAAAGCTGAGTAAGGAGGAGGCAATCCCTAGATTTGTCATGGCTACTCTTAACCATACCAATTCCAAGTACACTTGCCAGCCCTCCTCTTGTGAAGGAAGGACATGCTCTGCTGCCGCTCCTTCCATAATGATATTCAGCAGTTTGTGACCGGCCTTTGAGAAGCACTAGATTTAGGGCCGAGGGGGCGCAAAATTGAGAAGATCCATCTGGGGGTGCCAAATTTTGGCCTCCCACAGGGTGCCGTATTACGAAAGATGACTAAAGTCTGCCCCTGTTTTGACTGTCACCTCCTTTGCAGCCACAGCCTCTCAGTGCTACTTGAATGAGAAATCTACTTATTTTTTATTCCCCAAAACCAACATCGCTCCTGTTGCATAAGGATATAAATGCATGCAGAAGGGGACGGCTGGGTGATGCTGCCCGGTGAGCATCAATGGCACTGGCCCAGGGGGTGGGCGCTGCAACAGCGTGGTTTCCCTCAAGGAGGCTGGATCCACATACAGAGGCCCACAATGTTATCACTTTACCACTTTTTCTAATGGTTCCACTCAGTTCATCGGTTTGTGCTGCCAACTGCAGAACAAGGGCTGAACCAAGAGGCAGAAAGCAATGTTGGCTCCACTCATTAACTCACTCCCCTCTCTGTTGCTGAATTGCAACTTATCACCAAACTTTAAACCATGGAGAGACCTGGTCTGAATAGAGACATTGGATTCTTATCTCATTATACATAATAAAGCTATTTTTAGCCATCTCATCCATTGCTTTTTCCTGTAAGACCAATTGCAGTCGTTAACAGTCGTCAACAGGTTTACCACACCTATCAGCCAATCACCCATTCCCACCACCCTTCTGAGCAATACCCCTCCCCACCCTCTCACTATATATAAGGGTCTGGTGACTTCTGTTTCAGCGTATCTGAAGAAGTGTGCATGCACACGAAAGCGCATACCAATAACAAACTTAGTTGGTCTATAAGGTGCTACTAGAAGGATTTTTTTTATTTTGTTTCCCCTGTTTGTGTGAACCTCACAATAACCCTGTGAGGTAGGTTAGGGTGAGAAACAGTGAGTTGCCCAAGGTCACTCAGTAAGCTCTATGGTGTAATGGAGATTTGAATGTGGTTTTCTCTAATTCAAACCCAGAACTCTACTGATACATCAAGGTGGATCCCGGTTCACTGTGTGGTTTAAACACGTGGCTCTAATTTACACAAGTGGCTGCAAAACCATTTAGAACTCTGGGCACATCTGGATTTTTCAGTGAGTGATGTGATTGTCACCCCTTCTAGTCACAGATCTAGCCGAGTGAATGTGAACCTTGAAAAGCACATAGAGCTGAAACAGGAAGTGAGAAAGAGTGTCACTCTTCCATCTTCCTCCTTCAGCTCTATGTACTTTTCAATGGAGAAGAAGTTAACCATCCTTTCCAGAAAGTGGGGAATTCAGAGGCTTCATGGGCACCAGGGAAAGACCTAAAGGGCACAACTGAGCCCATGGAATGGTGTCTCCTGATTTACACCCTCATTCAGCCAGGGGTGATTTCAAAGGCAGGAGTCCTTTGTTCCAGATCAAAAATGGAGGCCTCATGTTCTTTATAAAGGAGAAAACAAATTCAAAGACATTCGTTTGCATGTTATCCCCGTGGGAACATCCCACATCTGACAAAATCATGTCTGGAGGAGACATAGAACAAATGTGAAATGTAGTGGCCAATCATGAAACAGAAATATCAGCAGTTTTTGGACACAATTTACCAGGAATTGGGCCAAAGCACAGAACGTCCCCAAGGGTGGTATTCAGAGGCGGTTGAAACGCCAGTGCAAAAGTTGCATTTTTGACTGGTCGATTGAGGGTTTTTTCTGGACTTTTGAAAGACAGCTGTGTGTACTCAGCTGTCCATGTTTGCTACAGCATCTTTACAAAAAATGGATCTCCCAAAATGAATCACTCTGGGTCAAAAACTCAGACAGAAACTCTGGACACTGAAAAGGTTCATCCCCTCTAAGCTGAAGGGTTGAGAGTCAGTTAATAAGGAACCTGGCCATTGGAAAGTTGTCATGAGAAGGGGTGAGAGCTTGGCGTAAAAGAAGACCAAGGCAGCCTCTTGCTCCACACAAGGATCCAGTTCAAGTGTGCAAGCTCAGCAAAGTACTTCATTGGCTGGCCCAAAGCTGCCTAGAACCTGAAACATTTAATGCAAAAGGCTCCTCTTCCCACGACATCACATGGAGCACCCTTTGCCAGGAAGTTCCCCTGCACAAGCTCCAGTGGCACAAGTATGAGTTGCACAAATGTGCTCTTCAGCAATGCACACTCGTGTCAGATGGGCTTGCCCAGGAAAACTTCTCACTGGAATGGTGGGGCTCTCTGTCTCCCTCTCTGCCACCCCCTTCAGGCTCTCTCCATCTCCCCTCTCCCCTCCCTTCCCAGCCCAGCCCTCTCTGCATCCTGCCCCCCATGTTTGATATTTATGCCATCCTTGTTTGTCTCCAAATATAGATATATATTTTTTGCTAGATGCATAATTCAAGCTGTTCTTTTCCGAACGTGGAGATGCAATTGCAAGCTATACCAGAGCTGTGCAACATGAATGTCATATACTCCTATTGTAGGGTTATGTCAGAGTTTTGTTTTCTTTCTTGAAAGAAATGTGCTTTAAGAAATTAGTTTTCTTATTATCTCCAATATTCATTGTGAAGGGATACTTTTCATTTCTTTTTCTGTTACATGCCTTTGGAAGAAACTCGTGCTAGCAATAAGCATTTATACTGTGTATTCCTCTGTATTATATGTGTCTTGTCTATTGTTTGTGTGTTATTTCAAATAAATTCAGGTAACAACTGAAGTTGCCATTTTTCCCACCACCCTCAACGCACATGAGTCGGTGAAATTTGTCTTTTCATTTGCCAGATAAATCATGCGCTGCTCAAGGGCACCCCCCGTCAGTCTTCGAAGTTTCCTGTTATCAGTTTTAATCCTGTGTATGGTTAGAGACGACAAATGAAAACAGGTTATTGAAGTCTTTACTATTAAGTTTCCCTTAAAGGGCTTCCGAGGTGAAACTCGGCCATCCCGTCTCATTGGTGGGACTCTGCTCTGCACAGAGGCAAGGCCTCCTCCTCAGTAGCTTTATTTTCCTTTGCAAAATGAATAGAGAGTGGGAGAAACGAGTCTGATTTTCCCCCCTTGAATATTATTGCAGCTGCATTTCTTTCTTTTTAAAAAGAAAACTCTGAATTGTGGATCCAGGTCAGAGGCAAAGTTCATCCTCACCCACTGTGGCCATAAAGTTTAGCTATCAGCGAAAGTCTGAAATCATCGGCCTCTGCAGGGTGCTCAGGCAAACTCTTGCTTCTTGGAGGGAGTCCTGGATAAAGTTTTAAGAAGTGATGATTTTTATTTCCTCTCTAGATGAGTCACACAGATACGATGAAGTTAACACCCAGATCGCTTGCAGAAGAGACACCCGCCAGCTCTTTTGAGCCACAGATTCTAAGCGTGCTTGCCGGAAGGACTCCTTAAAATCAACTGGCAGCTGCTTCCCAGAAAAGTGGCCATGGACTTCAAGTCCTGGGCTTGGTTTTCCAAGCCTACAGCCGGCTGATCAACTTCTAAAGCCACAATGCCACAGATGTGACATAGGGCTCATCCATCTTTGCTCCACATTTCCAGATCCATGTCTGACAGCTTTTTTGTTTTGTTTTCCCCAGCAAAAAACCTGCTATTTACCACTGAATCAGAACAAACAGCAATCTCTGGGAAAAACCCGAACAGCCATCTGCTCTGATTTAGCAGTAAATATCGGGTTTTCCCGGAGAAACAGCAAAGCAAAAGAAAAAAAAGTGGTGGGGAGTGTTTATTTGAGTCTCCCCTTGAGGGTGCAGTCCCCTTATGTGGCTCTTGCCTATTCCTACCCCTTCTTTGTAGTTGGGAGAATGCAGTTCTCCCCCATTTCCATGGCTAGGAAGTGAAGCACCTGACACAAACCATCCTGCCCACTCTCCTCGACACACCATCTTCGTTCTGCCTCTGACTGTGGAATTGCATCTGCTCAGCTTCTTGGGCTGCTGTGCATGTCTTGCACCTCTTGGGCATGTTCAGGGAGGAGAAGGCTAATTATGATCGCTGTATGTGCTACCTCCAGAATCAGTGGCAGTGGGCCTCTGCACATCAGCTTCTGGGTATCAGGAGTGAGGAGGGCGGTGCTGTTGCAGTCAGGCCCTGCTTGCAGACTTCCTATAATGGCGGGCATCTGGTAGGGCACTGCAGGAATGGGACTTTGGACTAGAAGGGCCCCCTTGGGGCTGATCCAACTGCAAGGCTTATGTTCTTATGACTGAAAAGCATTCTGGTCCTACCTGCTGTCCTCTGTTGACTTGGGAGGCCACCACGTTAAGGGAGGGAGGTGGTGTTGTGGCTGAAGTTTTTCTTTGATTGGCTGAAATAAAAGGGGAAGGTGGGGTGGGTTTTTTTGGGGGGGGGTTGGACACCAGTCTGCAGGGATTGCTCTTCTTACATGGGGGCGGGGGGAGGGCGGCTAAGGCCCCTGGCGCGTTTGAAAAGGCACGTTGCGAAGCCTGAGGCGTGATTAGTCTTCCCAAAGCGGACACTTTGAAAGCAAAGCCCTGGCCATTTGTTGGCGTCCCACCTAGGAACGCAGCTGAGAGAGCCAAACACCCATGAGAGAGCGTTCAAGATGTGCTGTGAGTGTTTTTAAACCCCATCCCACCCACATTTTATCATAGCTGGTCACTGGCCAGCCTGTTTCAAAACAAGAGCGGCGCTGGTGGCAGAGAGGACAGCCTCTCCCTCTTGGAAGGAGAAGTGGCAACAGAGAGGGGCCCAGCAGACTGGTCTGGACCTCCGGACCTGCCATCCCTCCCCCTGCCCAACCCCACCAGTTAGGAGCAAGAGGGTCCTTTATTTCAAATTGCCAATTCCCTTTTGCTTGTTAAAGGCGTCTTGCAACACCACCCGGGTTCCTGTTGGCCTTCTTGGGTTCCAAGCTCTGAGCTCTCAATACCTCAGGTGACCTCCTCCAACTCTGGGCTTTCTGCTGCCGCCCAAGAGACACTCTGATCTCTGGCTGGTTTTGTCACAGACTTGATAGATTGGCCAGCTATGAGACATGGTTCAAACAAACTAATATTTCTTATAATTGGAAATGCTGAATATAACCAAGTTCTTATAGTGTTTGTTTTCAATAACAGTGTTTGCATAGCTTTGCATTTCAAAACATGTGCTTATAACTCTATTCCTATTCCTTACCTTATATCTGAGAAATATATCCCTACATAACATTTTACAGTATATCACTTAATATAAACATCTTGTGCAGGTCAGTAACAAAGACAGACACCGCAGGACCCTCCACAATGGGGAGAACTTTCCTTCACAAGGGAGTGACAGCTCCTGGTTTTGTTCGGAAAGACCCTATCTATGGGCCTCCTTCCTCCCTGCCACACACTCTCCCTCATGGCTGCCAGCTGATCGCTTGCCAGGCAGAAATCCAACTGGGCAAGCAGGTGAGGCCAGGGCAGCTGCTCCTGTGGCTTCTCCTCCTACCCCACTGTTGGCTGAGCCAGAGGGAGGCACAGATGTACAAACTAGCAGAGCAGGGGGCCATGGTGAAGAAGAGGAGGAACAGGTCCAGGGAGGTTCTTGTCTGTGGGCGCCTTGACGCCACCCTTGCTGTGCAGTGTCAACACCGGAAGCAGCTGCCCCTGCTGCTGGCAGCATCCCTGGGAGCACCTTGTGGGATTTCAAGGAAAAGGGTGCCTAGCAGACTTCCTTGGGTTGAGAATTAAAGGGTCTGTGCCCCCCCAACTCCCAGTGCTGCTTTTGTCTTATTGTTGCTGTGTTGGGAAGAGGGGCACCGCTTGGCAGCGGAAAACCTGCTGTGCCTGCAGAAGGCATCACTTTCCCCCCATCCCTGGCATCTGAAGTTGGAAGGAGCAGGCTGAAGTGGCAAGGGAGCACTGTCAGTCAGAGGCGGGGTAGAGCAATCTTTGTCTCAACCGGGCAGTGCTGGATTTAAAGGTAAAGGGTAAAGGGACCCCTGATCATTAGGCCCAGTCATGGCCGACTCTGGGGTTGTGGTGCTCATCTCGCTTTATTGGCCGAGGGAGCCGGCATACAGCTTCCAGGTCATGTGGCCAGCATGACTAAGCTGCTTCTGGTGAACCAGAGCAGCGCACGGAAACGCCGTTTACCTTCCCGCCGGAGCGGTACCTATTTATCTACTTGCACTTTGACATGCTTTCAAACTGCTAGGTTGGCAGGAGCAGGGACCGAGCAACAGGAGCTCACCCCGTCATGGGTATTCGAACCGCCAACCTTCTAACTGGCAAGTCCTAGGCTCTCTGGTTTAACCCACAGCGCCACCTGCGTCCCTTATGTGCCGGATTTACGTATAAGCTAAACAAGCGATAGCTTAGGGCCCCACTCTCTTGCCCCCCCCCCAAATTCACTATTAATATACTTCTTCTCAATTGTATTTCAGTTCAACAATTAATTTGATAAAATACATATTTTGTTA
Organism: Podarcis pityusensis; assembly: GCF_964106645.2. Classification (NCBI taxonomy): domain Eukaryota; kingdom Metazoa; phylum Chordata; class Lepidosauria; order Squamata; family Lacertidae; genus Podarcis; species Podarcis pityusensis. Next base: position 48,107,180 of record NC_138039.1, on the reverse strand, counting down.
TGTGCAAATGGCTTATATATAGCATATATTCAACACAAAAAAACAGTGACAATTTGTTGTTGACAAAGGACAGCTGGACATATAAAGGACGTCATTACCTTCAGGAGCTTAGGGTCTCATCAAACCTAAATCCGGCCCTGCACCCGGGGCTGCATTTCCCCATGGGTAATCTGCTGGGGACCAGAGGCGGGGGGTGGGGCTTTGTCTCTCTCCCCCTCCCCCTTTGTCACCTGCATGAAATCAGGCCAAGGTGTAGAAGAGGCCTCTTTGGGTCTGGCAGCTCCATGCCCCCTCCATCGATAGTGTTGTCCCAGCTGCCTCTTGGCCCTTTGTGGCAGGCAAAGGCACCTTTTGGTTCGCTGACTTGACAATGGCTTGAAAGCAAAGTGGGGGACCTCCCCTCCCCCCACAAGTTGTTGCTGGACTCCAACTGCCAGCAGCCCCAGCAGTCAGAGAGGGTGGGTGTTGGGAGTCCAGCAAGATCTGGAGGGCACAGATCTCCCTCACTCTAGAATCTTAGAGGATCTAGATTCTAAAGGTCATCAGCACAGCTATCCCATGAGTGGTTCCCCTTTCAGGGACTGCACTTTGGAGAAAAGGTCCAGAGCCCCACTCAGGAGCAGGAGGGTCCCCAAGCGCAGCAGGGCTGATATGCCACATTTTGAAGTAAGCCATTTGAAGAGGACCATGAGGTCCAGAGCCTAAACCTGCTCAGAGCACCCCTGCTCCGAAGGAAGCATCTCCCACTAGGCTAAGGAGTACAAACCCCAGAGCCTAGGACTTGCTGATCAGAAGGTCGGTGGTTTGAATCCCCGTGACAGGGTGAGCTCCCATTGCTCGGTCCCTGCTCCTGCCAACCTAGCAGTTTGAAAGCACATCAAGTGCAAGTAGATAAATAGGTACCGCTCCGGCGGGAAGGTAAATGGCGTTTCTGTGTGCTGCTCTGGTTCGCCAGAAGTGGCTTAGTCATGCTGGCCACATGACCCGGAAAAACTATCTGCAGACAAACGTCGGCTCCCTCGGCCAGTAAAGCGAGATGAACGCGCAATCCCAGAGTTATCCGCGACTGGACCTAATGGTCAGGGGCCCCTTTACCTTTTTACTGCACTTTCACTAGGACTTATGTGCCACCGCCACCCCACCAGCACCCTAGTGCAAGTGTGTGTGTGTGTGTGTGTGTGTGTGTGAGAGAGAGAGAGAGAGAGAGAGAGAGAGAGAGAGAGAGAGAGCACACCACTGGAAAACCCTAGCCCAAGGACAAATGATCAAATATGGAAGCAGCACTCTGCCCCGATTCTTGCAGGGCTGCCCCCACCAGTATTTTGCTGCTTGAGCCCAAGGACAAAATGACGTCCCCTTGTTCCACCACATACAATGGGAGTGGCAGCAGAATCCAGATTCCACCCTCCTCCTGCAGCGCACCTCCTCTGCCCTCAGGGCCAGCACCTGCAGCCTGAAGCAACTGTCTCCCTTGGTAGAATGGTAGAGCCGGCCCTGGATTCTTGCCAGGCCACCATGTTTGAATTGCGGCAAGCCCCCTTAGTCCAGCAAGTGCTGGTCACCAAAGAGAAGCAGAGAAGACCATTCCTCTCCCCTCCGTGCAGCACAGTGCATGCAGGATTGGATCCAAGTTGAGGCCAGGCTTGGAGATATTTCCTCGGAGCACCTGGATACCTTTGAAAGGCTGTCTGGCTTAGACATGGTTTGCAGTTCCTGCTCAGCGACGGCAACATAGATAAATGGCCAAAGGAAACGTTATCCAAACATTATCTGCTTCAAAGGCTTGACTGCAAACTTGCAGAGCTTTGACTCTGTCCAATCGCCCAGCGAAAACTGTAAGCCGATCCCGACCCGGGACGGGGGACCCATGCCGCTCCGGGCCAGCCTTTCCCAGGCTCCCCTGCCAGCCCTGCGGCATTTGATGTGCTAATGGCCTGTGTGTGATCTCACTTGGCAGCAGCACATTGTGCAAGGGCTCGGCTGCTGGATCCCTCCCATCGGACAGGCGGACGCCCCTCTGGCGGCCTTGGCTGGCCATGGGAGAGTTTCTTGGAGAGCAGGCCGTGTTCCTGAAGCAGCAGCCCCCGTCAACAGGAAGGGCGTGCGCACCCCACCCTGACTTCAAAACAACACAGATTTTAAAATGTTGTTTTTTGGGGGGGAGGTGGATGTGGAGAGGGCAGAGGTTGCTTGCTGCTCTCCAGAACAGGGGTAGATAGATGCAATGTGGAGACTGTCGGACTCATTCCCTGCAGAAGGCAGCAGGGTCCATGGCCAGGGAACTTGGGAGTTGTAGTCCAACAACATCTGAAGGGCGCCAAGTTGGGGAAGGCTGTCCTGGAAGGCACACCGGGGGCGGGGCGAGTGTCACAAGAGATGCCAGAATCTCCTCCTCCTTTTTTAAGCTTGTGATTGATAACACCTCCCATTTTTATTAAGTCTGATTAAACATTTCAGCTGGTGAATCATTTCCTCCCCGTTAAGTACATTGGCGCATTACCGAAGTGTCAAGGCAGCACCTTTTCAGAGATGCTGAAATTGTAAAATGAATTACAGATTAATTAGCAAAAGCTGTCACTCTTTGACAGAAGGGGAGGCTGAATGGAGCTGCTATGCTCAGCCGCAGTCTATCTCTAAGTTCCAGTTGCTGGGGGCAGCAACAGCAGTAGTCAGAAAGGCTCTTGCTTTCCCACCAGGCAGCTGACTGACCTCTGTCTGAATGGTGATACTGGGCTGCTTGGGCCTGATCCTGTTTCTCTTAAGCAAGCTGCCCTGGTCATCAAATGACGAAGAGAATGGCTCCAAGCTGAAGTACATCCTCAATGCTCATCCTGGCCAATTAAGATCCACCCTTGCCCTATCAAACAAATAAAGTTTGAATCGGTTGAAATCAAGCCATTCAAGTTAGGGCTGGCAAACCCAGTGCGCTGTAGGTGTCATTGGATTCGAACTCTCATCAGCCCCAGCCAGGAAGGCCAGCGATGTGGGATGAAGAGAGCTGGAGCTCAGAAACATCTGGAGAGCCACACGTTCGCCACTCTGGATCAAAGCAGATTGTCTTCCTACTCAGTGCAGAATAAATGGTCTTCCTTTAAGTATTGAACTGATGCAAAACAAAGAGATCATCAGCTATATTATGTCCCAGGTCACATTTACTCCCTGCCCTTATCCCTTACAACCTCCCCACCCAGACTGCTGTTAACTGGCGTGAATCTTACGTTGTGGAGGAGCTAAGGGGCCCAGATAAATCCACAACAGATGGGTCTATCAAAGTCTATTAGCCATGATGGCTACATGGAACCTCCATGAACCGAGGCAGTGTACCCCTGAATACTATTTTCTGGGGGGCAACAGCAGGAGACGCCTCCTGCCTCCTGGATTCCCTGCCACTCGTTGGCTTCCTGGTTGCATCGGGTGGCCATTGTGAGAAGGAGAGGGAGGTTGCTGGGCTCTTCTGATGTCCTTAGGCCTCCTCTTTGGACGGGTCTTCTTGGGTTTTATTTTATAGCATGCTGCACGCATAAAGTCTACATGAGCTTTATTGAAACATTTGGTCTAATTCGACAGACACAAATTCATCCCCGGAGACTCCCCTCATGGGTTAAGCGATGGCTATCAAGAGGCAGCCAGTTATAGCTAGAAGATGAATAGATGTGCATTGCAGGGAAATGCCTCTTTTAAGGAAAAAAATATCTCTCATGGAAGGCAGTGCCATAAATCTTCTTGACTACCTTGCATGGGAGAGCGAGAAGTTAAAAGAGTGGCGTGGGGATTCAAGCTGAGTCCAGCAGGAATAACATTCACACCGGACGGAAACAGCCCCACACAGCACACTGCCTCTCTTCATTCGAGGGCTGTGTCGTGTCCATCGGCAAAACGGGCACAGACCAGGTGGGCAGGGCTGGCCTAAAACATTTTGATGCCTGAGATGGAACATTGAAATGCATCTGCCCAGGGAGGTTCTCCTGCACAAGCCTCATTTCCACCAGGAGGATGTGCAGAAGACCAGCCCGCAGAAGACCTCTTTGTCGCTCAGAGTGGTCCAGCTCCCTCTCCCTCTCTGCAGCCTTCAATGGCACCCAAAATACACCCCTCCAGGGGGGCCACCTCGCCTTCCCCATGATAACAGAGCTGTGTGACTGAACTCGGCTGAAGGACCATACAAGGTCTTGACATCACCTTGCGCCTCTGCATCAGGACTGGTTTGTTCTCAAACATTCTGGAGGGGGTCATGGGCTGCTCCATGAACCAAGGAGTCTCCATTCCAGCTATGACTTCTGCCATGAACTCCCCAGCTAGCCATAGCCCCCCTCCCCCACCTCTTTGTCATTCCCAGTTTCCAATCTGTAATCTGTCCTCCTTTATGAGGGCATTGCAAAAAATCTCCATGATGTCCCCCCCCCCCCATGTATGGAATTCCTTTCCACTGGACTGGCATCAAATTTCTAAACTGCTGGCTTTTTGGAAGGCCCTGAAGAAGACCCCTCTCTTTTTCCACTGATCTTCTAGGTAGGATGTCCATTAGCTGGCTGGTGGGTGAATTATGGGTTTGCTGTTGTGTTTCTGGCTCTCTTTTTTTTTAAGGTGCAGTCAGTGTTCCTGTTTTCTGTAGTGTAAGGTTTTGCTTTTTTTTTTTTTTTTTTTTGCATTACAGTGATACCTCTGGTTTTGAACGGGATCCATTCTGGAACCCCGTTCGCAACCTGAAAGGAAAGGAACCCGCATCTGTGCACGCACGGGTCATGATTCGCTGCTTCTGTGCATGCGCGTGACGTCATTTTGTGCGTCTGCGCATGTGCAAGCGGCGAAACCCGGAAGTAACCCTTTCTGGTACTTCTGGGTTGCCGCGGGACACAACCTGAAAAGATGTAACCTGAACCGAACGTAACAAGAGGTATGACTGTAGTAGGTCTTTCCATCTCTCGTAGTTCTTGATTGTCAGCTGCTTTGGATGGGCAGGGGCTCAGAAAAGCCACCATTATTATTTTTATGATTTTGGTTGGACTCTGAACAGTTTGTAAATGTTGTGTTGTTTTAAAGCTTTGACCAATAACAACTGCACTAGTGGAAAGATTTTACTCTTGCACAAGTCACAGCATCCAATTTTCACTGGTTCTCCTGCTCCACTGTACCCTTCCAAAATCTAACCCTGAGATTTGGGAGACAATCTAGTACAGCACAGAATATTTGCAGAAAGCTGAAGCCGGGTTGTTGGGGATCTGAAAAATTGGGTTGCCTACATTGCAGAAGCACTTTCAGCCCCTCATTGGATACAGTCCAAAATGTTGATTCTGGTTACCTGTAAACTCACACGCTTGAAGCCCTGGTTCATGTTGCAGTGCAAGGTCTGAGAAGCCTGAACTTTGCGATGACAACTAATTAAGGCGAAAGTTCATAGACAACTAATTAAGCACTCAAGTGGTGGTGCAAATCCCCGCCCTGGAGCTTAGTGTCAGCGCGAGAGAGTAACGCTGAAGAGCAGGTGTCAGAGGAGAATTCCCCTCGCCCCTTGGCAGGATGTAGATTTTTTTTTTAAAAAAAAAGAAATTAAATTGTGCAATAGAAGGAAGAGGCATATCACCATGTTAATGCGTTTCTTCCCAAGATGAAGAGCGATTAGAAAGCACCTCTAGGAAATAATATTCTTTCCCCCCCCAGTCATGTATTTTGCAGTAAATATTGCCATTTGATTTATATTGGTAAATCAACTTTCAACAGGAAAACCCTCAAGGAGGAAACAGAGAAGGCGAGAGAGCCGAGGTGTGGTAGGATCCAGGCCCCAGGCCTCACTGGGAGGAGGCCAGGATTCAGGTCACCTTTGGCCAAACAGTTGGGAGTGTGCTGACTCTCGCTTGCTCGCTTGTCCTTCCCCTGTCAGAGATTTAGAAACAAGTAACACGGCCAACATGGCAGGCTCTCAGAGCCCCACATGGGAGGCAGGTTAATCCCAGCAAAACCACGGCTGGAACATGGATAGGTGCTGGGCAAACAAGTGCAGTTCACAAGTGTGTACAAATGCAATGCAGACATCTGTCACAACAAGGCTGGTTTGCACAAAGCATCTTTAAAAATAAAAATAAAAAGCCCTAACCCTAACAGCACAATCCTGCGCATGTTACCTAGGCCAAAGCCCCATTACAATCAATGGGACTTACTCTCCAGGTAAATGTGTGTGCCCTTCTTCTCTTCCCCCACGGAACTGCCATTGCCCACGGTCACAAAGTAACACTAGCATTTTATGAATTCTATTTTGCACTGATACTTCATCACCCATTTTATCCTCACAATACCCCTGTGAGGTAGGCTGGGTGAAGGGATAGCAACTGGCCCAAGGTAAGTTTCATGCCTTGAGTGGGAGTCAAACTCAGGCCTTGCCATACTCTAAGCTGGGCTGTTAAATGGTGGGACTTGCTCCTAGAGGAGGCAATGGAAGCTGCCAGCTTGAATGGCTTTAGAAGATGATGAGACAAATTCATGCAGGAAGAGCTATCAGCTCCCAGCCACAGTGGCTCTGTTCTGCTTCCACTTTTGAAGGCAGTTTACCTCTGGACACCAGTTGCTAGGAAATCATAGGTAGGCAGATTACTCTTGCAGAATTCTCCCCGGCCTCGTCGTTGGCCCAAGTAGGACCAATTCAGCCAGCTAGCCCTGGGGATTATCTAATTGATTTTTGAATTTTACTATTATTCATGTTTTTATACTGTATTTTATGCTGCTTTTATAATTAAGTGTTTTAAGGTGTTTTAAATTTGTTGCCCTGAGCCTGGTTTTTGAACCGGGAAGGGTGGGGTATAAATAAAAATATTTTTAAAAAATTATTATTATTATTATTATTATTATTGTCGTCATCATCATTATCCAGCTTGTTGGTTTCTTGTTTGGGGCATCTTGCTGGCCACTGGACTAAATAGACTTCCTTGCATTCCTAGGAGGGACAGCTTTTTCTCTGTTTTTCTCCTTTTGAATTTTGCCTCTCACCCCCCCCCCTTCAAATTTTCCAGTAACATTACTCTCTTTCCCTTCCTATGGACCCCAGTAGGAGGGAAATTTCCCAGTAAGAGGGAAATAGCTGGCCTCTAGAGTTGAGTTCAAAACATAACTCAAAAAGAAAAAGTATAGAGGCGACTGAGAGGAGATAGGATAAAAAGGTAAAGGGACCCCTGGCCGTTAGGATAGCCATATTCAAATAGCTAAAGGATGGAGCAAGCTTGTTTTCTCCTGCTCTGGAGGATAGGAGTCAAACCAACAGCTTGAAGTTACAAGAAAGGAGATTCTGGCTGAACATCAGAAATAACGTTCTGAGAGTAAGAGCTGTTTGACAGTGGAACAGACTCCCACAAGAGTTGGTGGGCTCTCCTTCCTCGGGGGTTTTTAAGCAGATGTTGGATGTCCATTTGTCATGTATGATCTAGTTGAGATTCCTGCATGAACCAGATGACTTCCAACTTTACAATTCTATGATTAATCGATCAACACAAAATAGGACGTGTTTTTAAATTGCTGGGTAAATATATTGATCTACAAACAACACTAGACCAAACTTTATTCCATGGATTCTTCATGTTAAAGTTTTTATTAATTGTATTTAAAAAAAGAAAATAAAAGTGGTCTTACTGAAAAGTCAGCCCATGTCATATAACTCTGTGGAATTTTTTTTTTTGGCGGGGGGCGGTAATCAGGATGGTTAAGCAGGTTGCCTGGAAGAGCCTCTGTGCCCTCAATTTTGCAAAGACGCAGGCGAAGCTCACTCCTGGCCATCGTCAATACTCAGCCCAACCATGGCTGGAGACCTCGAGGAACGCATCCCAGAAAGCCCTCTAGGGGTCAAGCAGGGAAGCGCCTCGCCTGCGTGGAAGAAGAAACTAGCTGGGGGGCTGAGGAGGAAGGCAGAAGGGCTGCAACCCAAGCAGCCTTACTTTACTTACTTACTTAAATATTGTTAGAGCAGTCCCCGCTCCCAAATTCTCTCTTTGGGACCTTCAGAGTTTGCTGTTATTAATTCAGTTACAATGCTAAAATCTGTGATTTGTGATTGGAAGGCTATTCTTGTGTGTGCGCACGTGCTAACCTGCTTTTCCTTCTAAACACTCCCTGCAGGTGTCAACAGAGGGACTTCCTTAGCTAGGACACTTGTGGCATCCTAAACAGAAAGCAGCATTGTTGTTGCTGCTTCAATTTATTTGTTGTTGTTTAGTCATTTAGTCGTGTCCGACTCTTCGTGACCCCATGGACCAGAGCACGCCACGCACTTCTGTCTCCCACTGCCTCCCGCAGTTTGGCCAAACTCATGCTGGTAGCTTCGAGAACACTGTCCAACCATCTCGTCCTCTGTCGTCCCCTTCTCCTTGTGCCCTCCATCTTTCCCAGCATCAGGGTCTTTTCCAGGGAGTCTTCTCTTCTCATGAGGTGGCCAAAGTATTGGAGCCTCAGCTTCAGGGTCTGTCCTTCCAGTGAGCACTCAGGGCTGATTTCCTTCAGAATGGAGAGGTTTGATCTTCTTGCGGTCCATGGGACTCTCAAGAGTCTCCTCCAGCACCATAATTCAAAAGCATCAATTCTTCGGTGATCAGCCTTCTTTATGGTCCAGCTTTCACTTCCATACATCACTACTGGGAAAACCATAGCTTTTACTATACGGACCTTTGTTGGCAAGGTGATGTCTCTGCTTCAATTTATATACCACCCTTTATCAAAAGACCTCAGGGTGGTGTACAACATTAGAAACACATTACAAAACATTGATGATAAAACATAATAATAACATAGTAAAAAGCATGTCCAACATAGGCTGGATCTGGTCTAGAATCAGCATCTAGAGTTGTGCAGCAATTTGGTCTGCAGAGGAGAGCAACATGGTTTGTTTACTTTGAATGTTGGGTTGGTGTGTGAACATCTGACAGCCCACATCGCAACACGGCCTCCCTCAGCGGAAGCTCTGTGGTAGCAGAGCACCTGTTTTTCATGGAGAAGACTCCAGTCTCATTCCCTGGCATCTCCATATACAGTGGTACCTCGGGTTAAGTACTTAATTCGTTCCAGAGGTCTGTTCTTAACCTGAAACTGTTCTTAACCTGAAGACCACTTTAGCTAATGGGCCCTCCTGCTGCCGGAGCACGATTTATGTTCTCATCCTGGAGCAAAGTTCTTAACCTGAGGTAATATTTCTGGGTTAGCGGAGTCTGTAACCTGAAGCGTATGTAACCTGAAGCGTATGTAGCCCGAGGTACCACTGTATAGTTGAGAGTCTCCTGCTTGAAACCTTGGAGCATAGCAGCCAACTCCTAGGGGGCCAGGCCCCCCCCCCCAAAGTTGAGGGGCATTGCCATTCAAATGGTCTGTGCACACCGTGTCATGTGATTGATTATGCAGGATGGGGCTTACCTCCCCCCTCAATATTTTATTCAAGTTGGCAACCCTGCCCTGGAGTGCTGCTGCCAGTCAGTGTAGACAATATGCTGAGCTAATTGGCTCAATGGTCTGACTCCACAGAAGGCAGCTTCTTGTGTTCCTGTGACTGTAACTGCCACTCCTAGCAGCAGTGTCAGCTAGGACAGACAGGAGCTGTAATCCAACACACTTGAAGGGCACCGGGTTGGGGAAGGCTGCTTCAGTGCATCAGTTTGGAGTACGGCAAGGACATTGCACCCTAGTGAGCCTGCTTGGGATCCCAGTCCTTCTGCAGTTGTGTCTGCCTGCAATGGGGCCTTTTCGGTGGTGGCACCACGATTGTGGAGCCAAAGACCATCACCATCTGCAATTTTCGGTATTTCGTGTCCTCCTGAGCTGACTGTTTGTATTCCATCTCAGGATAACACTGCATGCATCAGTTGCTTCTTCTTCTTTTTTATTTTTCTTAAAGCTTTATTGAAATTAAAAGAAACAGCGAACAGAAATTCATCCTGAAAGAAAAAACAGTAGTAAATGATACATCAAATCACAGTAAATTCTTCTTGCATTAATAACGACTTCCTGTCACCCCATCATGCATCTACCACTTATTTCATCTAACGCACTATCCATTTCCTTAATTAATTTTCATTAATGACTTATTCTTCTATAAACATCCACGATATCACAGAAGTCATTCAAGGCCTGCCACTGACATCATATTATTACAATGTTCCTTAAGGTATTTTTTGTACATGTCCCATTCCTTAATAAATGTTTTTTCACTATGACCTCTCAGTTTCCCTGACATTTTGGCCAACTCAGCATATTCCAATAATTTACTTTGCCACTTCAGTTTAGTTGGGATTTTTTCCCCTTTCCAATTTGTAGCGATTAATATTCTTGCAGCTACCGTAGTGTACAAGAATATTTCCCTCCTTTTTTTAGGTATGCCTGTGCCTAGTATCCCCAGGAGGAAGGCTTCCAGTTTTTTAATAAAGGAAATCTTATACATCTTTGAAAACTCGTTATAGATTACCTCCCAAAATTCCTTTGTTTTCTTACAGTTCCACCACATATGTAGCACTGAACCTTCCGCTACCCCATATCTCCAACATTTACTAGAGGTATTTTTTATACGTTTTAGATAGTTTTAATGGCATTAGGTAACAGCGGAATTGCATCTTCATAAAAGTTTCTTTCAAAGCATAACATGCAGTGAACTTCATATCTACCTTCCATAATTTTCCCAGGCATCCATGGCAATGTTGTAACCAAAGTCTTGAGCCCATTTAACCATTACTGATTTTTCCTCTGTACATTTTAGAGAGTTGATCCGTTCTTTTTCCAGTCTGGAGGGTTCCGCCGCAAAGCCATTTCTTTTATCAAGTTTAAGTATCTCATGGAGTTGGTGATATCATCATCAGTTGCTTCTGCTAGAATTCATTTCTCAGCCTTTAAGGTGCTACAAGAAACTTGATTGTATCTTCCCAAATAAGTTTTCTTGGCAGTACTGTATCTGTTTCATGCTTGTGTTCTCCAGTAAGCTACGCCTGGCTATTATTGTTAACCAATGAAAGGTGAAATAAATAAAACAATTGTCCAGTAGCACCTTGGAGACCAACTAAGTATGTTCTGGGCATGCACTCTTCTTCAGATACCACTCAAGAGACAATAAGTGTGCATGCACACAAAAGCTTATACCCAGAACATACTTAGTTGGTCTCTAAGATGCTACTGGACATTTTTTTTTATTGATTTCAACTGCGTCAGACCAACACAGCTACCTACCTGAATAATGAAAGGGGGACACGTTATGCTCCTTCTGGGGTAGCTTGTTCACCTTTGGTCCCCACCTTGCACTCAGTTCTCACCTGTGGCTCCTGGAAGCTGTCAGCAGGCAACAGCGCCTGATGGGTCTCAAACCCTCAGTGTGTTAGGGACCTCCTCTGCATTTGAAGATGGGCTCTGGTGGATTGAGCGAATGAGACCAAGAGTGGGTTCAATGGTCAAGAAGAAGGTTTCTGCATGTGCTGTAGAGCAGCCTTTCTCAACCTGTGGGTCCCCAGATGTTGTTGAACTACAACTCCCATCACCCCTAGCTAGCAAGGCCAGAGCTCAGGGATGATAGGAGTTGTAGTCCAACAACATCTGGGGACCCACAGGTTGAGAACTGCTGCGTGTAGAGGGAAGTGAGGGGCAGATGGGTCTCATCCACCTGGCAAGGTAGCCCATCGAAGAGAAGGAAAACTCTGATCCGAAACCTCTGCTGCCGTGTAAGATATCTTCAGGAGAAGAAAAGTCTAAGGAGCAAACCGTACATAAATCCAAGTGGATTCCCTAATGTGGTTGAATGACACCTAGTATGCCTTCTTCTGGCAACTCCTACAGTCAATCTGGTGCCAAACACATTGCTCTGCTTTCCTTTGGGCCACATCAGTGAGGCCAAAGAGGGTCTTGCCCAGGACCTCCATACACACTGCCCAGGTTTGCGCCCCAGGGAGGTTACTTCAATGCTGCTAATGCAGCAGATTGACTTCACCCCAGGAGGAACACTTCATTGTCTCCTGAGACAAATGGATGCCAGCAAGAAATAAAGGGGGAGAGGTGGGCTCCAGGCAGCATGCTACCCCGTTCACCCCAGTCCCCATATTCCTAAACCCCCTGGCCCTAATCTCTTCCCACTCCACATCCCTGTGGCCCAATTCATAAAAACATGCATTTTGCTTTGAGCAGATAATACAGAATTCACTAAAGGCTGATGGGTAACATTCTTGCCTCTGAATGTTCTGGGGTCGCAAAGATTATCTTCTTCGATCTCCATGTTGACACGTTTGACAGCTGCAATAAAAACAGTCAGCCCTCTCCATATTATTATTATTTTTCTCCAAGTCAGCGCTCCCTCCCCCTAAAAATACATCTGTTCGGAAGTGTTAAGATCCTGCTGAAAAACCTCCACGCAGATATGGGCAGGGCGCCATATTGAAAAACAATGGAATATCCAAACATCCTCCCATGAGTTATTTCAGCATAATTCCCCAAAAAGGAATGAATCAAAAGGCACGTCACCAAATGCTCCCCCCAAGAGACGCTGATGTTGTGGGGAAGGAAGAGGTGATGCTGGGGAAGAAATGCTGGTGCTTATGGGGGGGGTGGCCCAGATGGGATCCCCAAATTGCACATGCAGACATGTAGATTTGAGTGGAAACAGGGCTGGCTCTTGGCATTTTGGCACCTGAGGTGAACCACAAAATTGTGCTCTGTCCCCACCATGGAAGAGGGGGTGAATGAAAACCTACATCAGGAAGGGGGGGTGAATATCTACATCAGGATCTGCTGCGCCTGTGGATCCCGCTGCCTGAGGCAGTTCTCTCACCTTGCCTCATGGGTAGGCAGGCCCTGAGAGGAACCTGCCAAGCTGCTCCACAGGGCAAATGTAGGGAGGAAGTAAGGCTTGTTTCCTGTCCCCCCCCCTCTCTCTTCTTTCTGAACCATGTAACCGACCAGATGCATGTCCAGATCAGCTCCATGCCCAGACTCCATGCTTGAAGATACTTTTGTATTTTGTACTGAATAAGTTTTTACCTGTGTTGCTTTTGCTGTAGCATTGAGCAATACATGAGTGAGACCTCTGATTACTGTAAGTAAAGCATTTAAACTTACTTAAATTTGTGGGCTATTTACTATGAGAGGGGTGAAGGCGGGGGAGCACATTGTGAGTTGTTAATCCTGGGATATTTAAAAGTCTAGCAACCTATATCTCGCACATTTTGAAAATGCTGCATATATTTCAGTTTTAAACACTGCTGGGGGCTCTTTTGGCTAGCGAGTGAATCAAACCTAGTGCTTTTTTTAATTCAGGCAGTCAGAGAGGAAGGGCTTCAGGAATTGGTGCCATTGGTTGCTAAACAGTGCTTACTATCAATAAACCTTTCCTAATGTTCTACCAAAATCTTCCCCACCCCTGGAAACTGCTAGCCCTGCTATGGGTGTACTGTAGTAGCAGCAGCAGCAGCAGCGGCAGCAGCGGCAACAGCGAACAAGCCTCCTTGTTCATTCATGCTGCTTTTTGAACTATCATTTTCCCAACATGGTAGTGCCTTCTAGGAGTCTGTACCAGTTTTCCCATGTATATTAGCCTTCACCAACCAGGTGCCCCTCATCAGCCCCAGCATTATATGGCTGTACTGGGTGTCACTGATGGGAGTTGTAACCCAGAACATCTGGAGGGCACCATGTTGGGGAAGGCTGTCCTAGTTAATCTCCAATGATAGTCCGATATCCTCCTCGAATCTGCAAAATCCGCGGTTGTGGCTGCCTCATGGCAGTGCCATAACAATGCCCAGCATGGGACAAATAACTTCTGACTATCAGCCTTCAGTGGGTTTCCTCGTGGGGGGGCTGCTTTGAAACAGCTACAGAAGTAGGAGAGGGAAAGGAAAGATATAAAGGGATCCCAGTATGTCCCTGAATGGGAAAGCAGAGAAGCAGATTGCGGGAGGAAATGGCGCCACCTGCTCCCTCAGCCATGCTTGGCTGATAAAATGGTGTGAACACGGCTGCAACTGAGCTGCGGGGCCTGCAAGCCTTTGCGTCGCAACTCTGTCTTTAGGAAACAGGAAGGCCTCTTGCATTTCCAAAGCGCCCTCATAAAGAGGCAGGAAGCTTGTGCCATGTGTGTGGCTCCAGCCCGTCCTCTTGCCGTGCTCCCAGTTCGGAGCTCTGATGCAGATTCAGTGCCCGCTACTCTCCTCCTGACAATTTGTTGTTTAGTCGTTTAGTCGTGTCCACTCTTCATGACCCCATGGACCAGAGCACGCCAGGCACTCCTGTCTTCCACTGCCTCCCGCAGTTTGGTCAAACTCATGCTGGTAGCTTCAAGAACATTGTCCCACCATCTCATCCTCTGTCGTCCCCTTCTCCTTGTGCCCTCAATCTTTCCCAACATCAGCGTCTTTTCCTGACAATTACCTCTGTCTTTTTGGCTGAGGGTGCATTCTGCCAGCCACTTTTTGGGATGCCCAGCCTTGCCTGCCCACTAGACATCCAAGAAGATACAGAAGAAAAATCCGTCAGAGATGCTGTTGCTGGACGTCCACTGCTGACAGCTAAGAAGTGTTGCTGTGGAACCAGCCCATACAACTGATGACTCTGCAGCCAGGTCCTGCCAGCAGTTTCTGCTGCCATAGAGTGATGGCGAAAGTAAGTGGTTCATGAAAGTCCCTCGATGAGCTGCCATCCAGGCCCAACTTCAGCACACAGCACTCTTGAATGGCTGGCAGGGACACAACAGGGATCCCGCTGAGCTGACACCTGCCCTACCCCCCATGTCAAGCATACCTATTTATCTACTTGCACTTTGACGTGCTTTCGAACTGCTAGGTTGGCAGGAGCAGGGACTGAGCAACGGGAGCTCACCCTGTCATGGGGATTTGAACTGCCGACCTTCTGATTGGCAAGCCCTACAGCAACACTGTGCCAAGAGCATTATGGGTTCAAATGAAAGTGTCAAGCTGCCCTGCTCCGATTTGCAGTACGACCTTGCCAAAGTGAGAGAACAAAAAGCAATGCACATGTTAACCAAAGAAAGGCAAGCGGATGACCAAGGATGCCAAAAAAGAAAAGAAAAACTGGGTTGAAGATTTTATCTAGGGCCAACAGTACCATTAGGCAAAGCATTCAGAGGAACCACCTGTCCTACACCACCCAGCATGAGGACTGGGAAGAGAGAAACCAATGTGGTGTAGTGGTTAAGAGCGGTGGACTCGTAATCTGGTGAACCGGGTTCGCGTCCCCGCTCCTACACATGCATCTGCTGGGTGACCTTGGGCTAGTCACAATTCTTGAAGTCTCTCAGCCCCACTCACCTCACAGAGGTTTGTTGTGGGGGAGGAAGGGAAAAGGAGATTGTTAGCTGCTTTGATAATCCTTCAGGTAGTGATAAAGTGGGATATCAAATCCAAACTCTTCTTCTTCTCTTCTTCTTATGGAGGAAAGGATGGCCGTCATTTTGGTCTGGTTGTTTCCACCACCCCTGCCCTGAGATGGGTTTCATGATGCCTCCTCCTCCTCGCCTTTCTGGCAAGCTCCCATCATGGACAGCCCCGGGGCAAGGACAAGTCAAGTGACAACACAGTCTATTGTGTTTTACGAACGTCAAGCCTCCCCTTGATTGTGAAGGAGACGTGGAGCCTGTTTCCTTGCACGTCACTCTCATCAGACGGTTGTGAAATCGGATTCCGGGCCTGGATGGGGGACCAACTCTGCCCTTCTTGCACTCCGGATGCTTTCCAGATGTTTCTCGGTCACATAAATGCAGGTGATGAGAGCCACAGGCTACACATGGACCTACAACAGGTGGGGAATCGCTGCCAGGGCAGCCTACAGCAAACTGGAGGAGAGGGGCAAATGGATTTTTACAAAGAAGCAATGCCCAAGTCAAGGTGGACAGGGCAAAAGGGATGGTGCTTCCCTTGGTCTCCAGACAGCAAGAGGAGCAAAGAGGACAAGGCAGGCTGCACAAGACAGGATGGTAATTTTAGAGGCATCTGCAGTGATAGAAACATCCCAGCATCCTCCACAGGAAACTTGAGCACACCTCTTGGCTAAGTCTTCTCCAACCTGGTGCCCTCCAGAAGTCATTGGACTACAACTCCCATCAGCCCGAGACAGCAAGGCTGTATCATGGTGGGGCTGATGGGAGTTGTAGTCCAATACATCAGGAGGGCACCAGGTTCACAAAGGCTGTGTTAGTCCTAAGTGCTGCAGCTCCTTGAGGCAGCAAATATCTTAGGCGAGTCCCCAGACATGGAAAGGTGATGGAAAATGAGTGAGGAAAGAAGACTCAATGGACATTTCATGCTGCTGTATATTTGGTCAGATTATTGTCCACCTAGAAGGCCAACAGGCAGCATCTCTTCCGGAGCAGGGGGTTGTCTCCTGCAGAAAGAAGGGTCTGCCATCATGAGCTAATTTTATTAAGAGGAGATGCTGCCAGGGTTAGCAAGAATTTTGGTTTTCGTAAATGCGATTTTCCTCAGAAGGGGAGATTCCAGATTGCGTAGGAGGTGAGGAAAGAGACTGGCATTTTGGTACCCGTGTTGTCATGTGGACACTGCAAAAAACTTGCCCACCTGGAAGCCGCCCGCTTCTCCCTTTTCACTTCAGACATTTTGGGTGCAAATTGGGAAGCAAGTAGGAGAAGGGTGATTTCCAGTTCTTCTGCACAGCTCAGTGGAGTCTGTGCAGGGAGAGAGGGAGCACCCTCCCAGGAGGACCGTGAGATGGAAGAAGTGGGTGTGATCTTGGGGAGGGGGTGCTGTGCAGTGTGTTGGTGCAGGCTGTTGCCGACTCCAGGGCACGCCCCCCCGCCCCCCTGTTAGCAGCAGCTGTCGGCTGTGAGGGGGAGGAGGAATGGAGGTGGGTGAAGCCAAGGAGATGCTGTGCAGATGTGAGGGGAGTGAAAGAGTGCAATAATATTTTTTAAAGACTGTCAGGGGGCAAAATCCCCAGCTGCACCAGATTAGCTCTTTCTCCTTTCCTCTGTTGCTGTCGTGGACTTGGAGGGGTTCGTGGTGAGGAAAATTATTTTCATTTTTAAAAAGAGAGAGAAGCAAGAGCCCAGGACAGGACAGACCTCTGCACCCTGTTGCCAAAAAGCCAGTTTGTGCCCTCTCACATGAAGACTGAAATATACTCAGAGTCGAGAGTGGATTTCATGCTCTTTATTCAGCTCATAGTGGTGAGGAGGAATGGAAGTTTCCCCAAAGTATCTGCTTTATATACATTATTTACACAATGGGCTGCACGTGATTGGCTAATTCTGGGATTCTCCTGTAAGCCAATCAGGTTGTGGATTCACTTCCACCTGGAGCTGGATTGGGTGGCTCCTGTGGACCAATCATACTGCTGCATTGTTCTAGGACCAATCAGACTGCTGCATTCTGAATCCTATTGTTCTAGGACCAATCAGACTGCTGCATTCTGGATCCTATTGTTCTAGGACCAATCAGACTGCTGCATTTTGGATCCTATTGTTCTAGGACCAATCAGACTGCTGCATTTTGGATCCTATTCAACTCAGTACATAACAAAGACGCACTTTGAGACATAGCCCTGAAAACACTCATGCACGGGTGGAGGGCCACAGGTGCAAACATGGGAAAATTAGTCAACGTTTGCATTAATGCCCTCATGTGGACCCAGCAGCAATGGCCTCCTCTAAGTGGCATCTCACAAGGCCTTTGCTCTGTAGGAGAACCTGGGGGGTGCCTCTGCCAGTACCTAGAATACATTCCCCAAATCTCCATTTAAAACGATCTCAGGTAACAGAGCTTGAAGGACACTTGAAAGACACCTGTCTCAATTCAGTCAAAGTAGACTAGAGATGGGCAGGGGGCCTGTGACCCTCCAGATGTTGTTGGACTACAACTCCCATCAGCCATGATCGCTGGCCTGTCTGGTGGGGGCTGAGCTGAATGGACCAATGGGCTGGTTCAGAATAAGGCAGCCTGTTGTGGCAGACAGATCATTCAGAGGCTGACCCCTTCCCTCTTTCCTGATTGGCTGAGATACTAAGAGGTCATGGATTACTCATTAGAATTCTGAGCAATAAAAGAACGAGCCTTTTCAAGGGGAAATGCTCACAGCCAGCTTGGATGGGGAAATCCTCCCACAAGCCACAGGGGCAGGAGGAGGAAACCCTGTCTGAAAAGTCCCTGGTGGAAATTGTTAAGTTGTGGGTGAACATATCAGACGACACAGCGATTCTTCAAATAGCTCTTGTTTATTCACCGGCCAGGACAGAACTGAACTGAAGGGCTCAGTCAGCCTGCTTATAAAGAGCTCCAGTACCACGTTACTGTAACAACTTTCTAAAACTATCCAATCACTGAACGTCACTTTCGATCCTTCATTTGCATAACTATCTACAGTATCCCCCTGCTGGCCCAGGGTGAGAACTTCAGTACATAACAGAAATGGGCTCCAGGAAGGAGAGAAAGAAAGGGCCAAGGCTGAGCCAAAGTGCCTTTTCCAGCCTGGTGCCCTCCTGTTGCTTCAGTTGGACTACAATGCCCATCATTCCCAGGGCATATGGCTTTGCTGGCTGGGGCTGGTGGGAATGGTAGTCCAAAACCTCTGGAGGGTACCAGGTTACACATGACTGATGCTGGAAGATGGTGGCATTGACATACTGAAGAGAAGCTCATCAGGCCTCTGCTAAGGCCCCCCCTTTAACATTTTTTAACACACCGTTTGCTTGTGAGCAACTTAAGGAGCTGTCATTGTACGAAACAAAAGGCAGATAGTCCCAGACTCCTTACCTGGAAAGCACAAATAAGTTTCTGGGGCCAAAATCTGAGCATTAAAGCCCAAAGAACTGAACCATTTAAAAAACTGCTTTAAAAACATTTTAGCAGCAAATGTGATAAAGACATTCTTGGCAATGAAGCTGCACCGTGACCTTTCGTGAATAGTGAAGTGTGAGAGACACGGAGGAATGCGGCAAGTCTTTTGGTGTGTTCCTATGAAATTATTGCTGATTGCCAAGGCTTGGGGCTGAGCAGGGTGGGGGATGTGTGGTCGATCTTTTTTTCTTTGGGTCAGGACAGATTCCGCTCCCCCTTCTCCTGGGCAGTGAGTCTGGGCCACTTGTGCTGCTTTTGCAAAGGGGTCGCAGGGTGAACAAGTCTCTGGGCATGGGGCGGCAAGGCGCCTGAGAGGTAAGTTCCAGAGACCCTGCTGCAGATGGAGTCAGTCCCAGGAGACGTTTAGCAAAAGGCCAAAGTGGGGTCCTTGGTTTACAAGAAGGTCTAGTCCTCCCTCCTGCCAGGGCCTGTTGGCATTAGGAGATGACCCAAGTTCGCCCCCCCAAATCCTGATCTTCCACTTCAAAGGCTTAACCATCTATGACATTGCTTTCAATGGGAGGTTTGGGATGCACCAACAGGTCATGGCTTGATCTAAGGTGAGTTCAACAACAGTGCTATCACTATACAGACATCTAGGGTTACAAAAAAGTCAAGAATTGGTCCCCCAAGTGCATGCTTGGGTTAAAGGTGAGACGCAGGCCTGAAGAAGTTGAAGACTTCTGCTCCAGAAGATCACCTTGTCCTCCTCCCCCACCACACAGGCTGCGCAGCCTGTCAAAAGTGGTTTGTTGTTCCCAATTTGGTCAGAGGCACCAGCAGCCACATATTTTCCACCCATGTTTGACGCCTCCCAGGCATCTGTGTCGCCTGTGTTCCTGTGTCAAAATGGAATCCTCAAGAGACAAGTCACTCATTTTCACACGGTGGAGATGGATGGAGGCTCACACCTTCTTCCATAACCATCTGATAGCTGCCAGTGTGGGAAGAAAAACCGTCTCTGGATTACAGTCAAGGCCATTTGCTGTCTTAACAAGGTGCAAATGTTGTGAAGGGGTAACTGGGGGAGGGGGCAGTTCACAGCCTCCTGTACATGCCTGCCCTGAAAAGTGGAGGCAGAGTTCAAAAGAAACCCACCAGAAGTTGTTAAAAGAGACACCAGATATCAATCCCTCATTAGGCACCACTGAGGGGAAGGTTTTGGTATGAACATGGCTGTTTGCCTGATGCCCACAGAGTGTTGAGTTTGGCACCATTCAAGGCAGGATCCTGGGCCCTCAACGTCAAAGTGGCCTGAGGGGTCCCGATTTTGGTGTCCAAAGCACAGCAGGAGCTTTAACCATTTGATCCCTAGAAGACGGCTCAGCTCTATGTCTCTCCTGAAAGTAGAACATTGCAATCTTGCACATGCCTACTCAGAAGTATGTCCCATGTTGAGTAGAGATGTATAGGGTTGCACTGGAAATGTATTGCTGCCCCAAAAGCTCACAGGGCAACTTACTGTCAAAATGAACAGGAAGATTGTAAGCTGTTGGCAGAGGCTTGGTTTTGTTCTTCATTTATTTGCACAGTATCTCTAGTGCCAGCAAAGTCAGGCACTTCAGAAATATCAAAGAGAAGCAAGTAAGTCATATTAAACTATCTCTTCAGCTCATTAGAATCCATCCTAAACTAAACCCTTTCATGTTCTATGGATGAATTCCTGATTCTGGTTTTGATAGGAGAGTTAACTACATGCTTAAAATTAAAATTTCTCCCCTTAGAAAGCAGTAAGGCCTGATCAAAAAGTTCTTTGAAAATGATTGTGAGAGGATTAATTGCTTGATTACTGCATTGACTCTGCACTAAACTGCAAATAAATAAACTAATCTCTTTGAAGGAGGAAGAGGAGGAGGACACAACATTTTAACCGGGTGAAGTAACTGAACATTGCAGCTGCAAAATCAACGTGCCCAACTTCTCTAGAAAGGCTCCTATCTGATCAGTAAGAAAGAGCACAGTAGTCTGGCCAGTTAAAATCTTAGAAGAGGCATCCCAGACAGAAAGGTGATGAAAGTGATGCAACTGCCATTTTAATAAGACTATTAAAACTATTCTGCCCCTGTCAGCGGAGTTCTCATTGCCCTTGCATGAGGCAAAGCAGTGCTGTCCTAGTCAAAGGAAGCTAAACCTGCCTGGTTGCTGGGAGGTTGGCAAAAACAGTCCCATTTCCAAATATGTATTGCTGCCCCAATTTGGGAGAATCAACTAGCCTGGGATTGCTGGGTTTGGAGTGTTTTAGCTGGATGGTTTTGAGCAGTTGTTTCTTTGTATTGCGCTTTAGGTAAGCCACCTTCAAGATTGTTTTGGATCAAAAGACAGGGTGGAAATTAATTAAGGGACTCCACACAATGTTGCTGTCGGATCGTGGCATTCCAGTTTCTTCTCTGTGGATCTTGTTTGCTTTTTTCTAGTCCTGATTTCTGGTGATTTTTAAACACAACTGAAGTACCACCCTTTCCACTGCTGTCATGCAAATTCTTATTAAGGTTTTTAAGGAATTCTGTGTCCAAATCAGAGGCTTCCTGTTTGCAGATTCAGTCCATTTCATTGCTTTCTGTTCAACATGACTGAAGAATTGTTTAGTTAGCTTCTGTTCCCCCGGGGAGGTCTGTGTGTAAAATTATCGTTTAACACACAAGGAACTGAAGCTGACAAAATAACAGAAAATTAAGCGACAATTCTTCATTAATCACTAGTCACACTAAACAGGAAGAACGAAAACCTGCACAACTTGCTTTTAATTAATATTGAAAAGGAGCTTTGCAGAATATGACTTATTTGTAAGTAACTATTAAAGAAGGAGCATGGCCACAGAGAAGAGCATTGGCCGTGTTATATTAGAGCTATATTAAGTGCTGTGTGAAAAATTCCACTGGTTGTAGAAAAGCTGGTTATGGAAGGATGTGGGTGGCGCTGTGGTCCAAACCACTGAGCCTTTGGGCTTGCCAATCAAAAGGTCAGCAGTTTGAATCCCCACATGGGGTGAGCTCCTGTTGCTCGGTCCCAGCTCCTGCCGACCTAGCAGTTCAAAAGCACACCAGTGCAAATAGATAAATAGGTACTGCTCCAGCAGGAAGGTAAACGGCATTTCTGTGCGCTGCTCTGGTGTTGGTGTTCTGTTGCACCAGAAGCGACTTAGTCATGCTGGCCACATGATCCGGAAAAACTGTGGAGCGGACAAATGCTCGCTCTCTCGGCCAATAAAGCTAGATGAGCGCCACAACCCCAGAGTTGTTCGTGACTGGACTTAACTGTCAGGGGTCCTTTTAAGCTCTCACTAGCAGCAAAGAGTGGAAGTAGCCCAGGTGAGTCTTTTTTTTTAAAGTGCTTGGTTTTGTACATTTATGGAAGACTTGAAATACGGGTCCTTCTGTTTGTTTATTTTTAAAGTACAGATTGTAATTCTGCTTTCTCTGTGTGGTATTATATGCTTTACTTTCATATCTTTGTAACCTGAGGCTGCTAGGGGTGGGGTCTTCATGTAAAAATGGCATCCTGCTGGCCTCTCCTTTCTCTGGGACAGACCCCCTTCCTTGCTGTGTGTTAGCACTGCCAGCTCTGTCTGTTCAGTATAAAACTGGCCTGGGAATACAGAGTTTTCACACAGAACCGTCCCTGGTTATGTGTAGCCCTGAACGAGTTTCCTTTCTCATTTGTTAATCCAGAGCTTGTTTATTCTAGAAAACAGGAGAAGTGACAGGAGGAGATTGCTGGCATCAGAGGCTTCAGCAGTCCCTTCTATAACCGCCCCCCTCGACACACACACACCCCGCTGCAGCTTTTACTGTGAAGTGATAAATGATTCCTCGCCCCTCTTGGGTTAGAGGGCACCAAACTTCAAATAACTACAACATCCGATAACAAAGTTTTTTCTTCTTCCATCATTTACAATCAAAACACCGAGAACGCAGCCCTCTGGACCCTCATCCTTCTTGTTCAATTGTAAATCCCAGCAAAATGGCTTACAGGTGTCGGGATTAGAAAATATTCATTGGGAAACGAAACATCTCAGCAGCTGGATTCCTCGTTTGGGAGCTGGGCTTGCTGCTTTGTTTAGAGACTGTTGACGGGACAACTGCAAGTATTCCTTTGGGTAGAGACAGAGTTAAATAACAAGAGGGATGAGTAACCAAACAGCTGGTGAGTCTTCCTCCTCCTCCCCTTATCCACCCCCTCCCCATTAAACATACCTGTGTTTCTTGATTTATAGTAATTCCCCACCACTGCCACAATACAACTTGCATTCTGTGTATTCCACACCATTCTGCGTTTGGCGTCTGGGAGTACAATAAAGAGCTCAGGCTCCAGAAATGAGGTTTGGCAGGACTTGATAGGGTCTGCATTTGCCAACTGGCTAGTCTTTATGTTTTGGGCCAAGGAAATCTGGACTGTCAGTTAACCGCACCTTTTGCGTACAAGCTACCGGAGATATTGATGTCAACGCTTCATCAGTATCTGGCACATCAATATCCTGCTTGCAGTTCTTTGGGTCTCCCTCCCTCCAGGTTTCATACTCCTGGGGTTTGCAACCAGCACCAGTAGCAATAGATAAAATATTGGGGAAGAGACGATGGAGCAAGTTCAGGGATGTGGGGCCAGCTCTGATGTGTCTGCACAAGCTGTTAAGGAAATGGTCTCTACACTGAGGGAAGGGGCTAAGAGTATTTTTGGAGGGGAGAGAGATGCTCACACTTGACCTCTTATCTCAACCTCTAGAATAACCCTGACCAGGGCTTTTTTCAGGAGGACTCACAGGAACTCAGTTCCGGCATCTCTCAGTTGGGCAACATTGCCATTCTAAGAGAGCAGGTGTTCCAGCACCTTTTTTTCCTAGAAAAATAGCACTGGCTTAACCCTATCCTTAAATGCTCCCAACAGATAATAATGCTTCTTAAAATTTCATTTGCAGTGATTTCCTGAAACTTGTTTTCATTTTTTTAAAAAAGATATTTATTAAAGTTTCAGATAAAAAGAGACACATCTATAAGAAAAATTTAACAATAAATAAAAAAAATATATATATACACAATACAAGATACAAAAATAAAAAGAAAAAAGAAAAAACAGTTAAAAACAATTTCATCTTTTCATCACTACTTTTGAATTTACTTATTTTCTGGACCTCCTCATACCTCCCTCTTTTGTATTCCAATTCAGTTTATTTGTCCAGCAATTCCTTTCCCTCTTTTTTAATCCCAATCCTTAATCTTAATATAATATAACATTAAATTTTTATCTATTAATAGCCAATTTTCCATTCTTTTAACCTTTTTATTCCTAATCCTTAATCTTAATCTATATATAACTTTAAAACCTGTGCAGCTAGAAACCATTTAATTTCAATCCAACATCACTCTAACATTCATTAATTTTGGAATATTTCTGTAAATAATCTTTGAATTTCTTCCAATCTTATTCCACCAACTCTTCTCCCTGGTCACGGATTCTGCCAGTCATTTCCGCCAGTTCCATATAGTCCATCAGTTTCATCTGCCATTCCTCCAGTGTGGGGAGCTCTTGTGTCTTCCCCTGAAACTTGTTTTCAGAAGCACACCACCTCTGACTATGGAGGTGGTTCATAGCTATTGCGGCCAGTAGCCACTGACAGCAGCCTTTTTCTCCACTTACAGATCTCATTGCCTTTCAAAGCCTTCCATGGTGGTGGCTATTAGGCGCTGTGGGTCAAACCACAGGGCCTAGGACTTGCCGATCAGAAGGTCGGCGGTTCGAATCCCTGCGACGGGGTGCGCTCCCGTTGTTCGGTCCCAGCTTCTGCCAACCTAGCAGTTCGAAAGCACATCATAGTGCAAGTAGATAAATAGGTACCGCTCCGGCGGGAAGGTAAACGGTGTTTCCGTGCACTGCTCTGGTTTGCCAGAAGCGACTTAGTCCTGTTGGCCACATGACCCGGAAGCTGTACGCCGGCTCCCTTGGCCAATAAAGCGAGATGAACGCCGCAACCCCAGAGTCGTCCGCGACTGGACCTAATGGCCAGGGGTCCCTTTACCTTTTTATGAGGTGTAAAGAAGAATCAACATGGAAATGTGAAAGGGGTTTCCAGGAAGTCTTCCACGCAGGTACTCAGCACACTCAGACTGGCATGGCTACAGCAACGTGGTACCCTCATGGGATGTAGAGAGGTACGTAGGCAGGAATGGGGAAGAAAATAGATTCAGTTTGCATTTCAAGGTGAACCTGCCTAATTCACTCTCCCCGAAAAAATATGCAAGCTGAAACACAGATGCCCTTCGAACTTTGCACTTTTCTGAATTGTGCAATGTTGTTGGCCTGGTAACCTGTATAAAAAACATATATACTAGGATAAAGTCTGTATTATAAGCACACGACGAAAATGACATACAAGAATGATATTAGGGGAAACTGTGTTGTAAAAAGATTTATATTAGGGAAAGTTGTATATAAAAAATTATTAGAAGAAACCTGCACTAAAATGCTGATCAATTTTCATAAACTTTTTTATTTTTATTTTTATTTTATTTTTTTAAAAAACCACTAACTGATTTGGAAATGTGAAGAACTGAACTTACATCTGGAAAAATGAGAACCCGAAAGAAACCAGCTTGGACAGATTCGCCCATCCTTCCCACAATGTGGATCTTTATGCTTTCTCTTTTTGTGACCATTTCGTGTGCCCTTTGAGGTTTCACAATGATGGTGCACCTGTGGAAGGCAGAATGGTTCTGCTCCATGAGCCTCTTTGACCTCCAGAAGACCAATGCAGCTTCATTCTCCTTCTGAATGAAGAACTAGGAGGCTTCCTCTTTCTTAAGACACAGTGATGGCAGTGCTCATCCTAATCTCTATCACAGGTTCCCTGTAGGGTTAAATAAAGAGGTGTTGAGATAATGGGCAGACAGTTGGACACTTGGAAGGGGCCTCCAAGGCCCTCTGACCCAACCCCATGCTGATGGGAGAAATCCACTGCTGCCGCCTCCCTGATAGGTGGGTCGTCCAGCCTCTGCTTAAAAACCTCCAATGAAGGAGAGTTAACCACTTCTGAGGCAAGTCTTCTCCACAGTCAAACAGCTCATCCCTTCAGTAAGTTCTTCCTTGAGTCTAAATCCTTTTTCTTGTCATTTGAACCCACTGGTTTGGGTCCTCTTGCCCTCTGGAGCAACAGAAAACCCATTTGCTCCATCATGTATGTGACAGCCATTCAAATATTTGAATAGGGGCAGGAATTTTCAAAGGCAAAATCATAGCCGGAGCCTTTCTCCCTCTTATTTTTCTCCTCCCCAGACTAAAACTGTTGTTTCACCATCATCATTCCAAGGTATGTCCTGATTGCCAGCTCTTTTATCATGCCTGTGGCATTCTTGCTCACTGAACTGAAGCTTGGTAAAGCAAAATCTCTCTTCAGATTTTCTGTGTGTTTGATAAGCTCTGATACTCCAGGTAAGATCGAATTTTCACAAGGCACGGTGGCGGAACAAGAAACACTCTCAGACCCAGGGGAATTAGTCAACACACAAGACAATCAACATATGACAATCAATCAAGCGAAAGTGTGGACAAGCCTTTTTTTTCACTGCGGCCCCTTTTCACCTTCTTATTAAAAATAGACATGGCAGAAATTAAACAAAAAAGGGTATCTTGTGGATCCCAGATATTCAGTGCAAGAAAAGCTCAAGCCCAAGAAGAGGATATTTTGGACATCTGTATTGGGCTAGAAAAGATTCTGCCAAATGGTCCCAGATTAATTTGCACAGTGGTGAGTATTCACTTGCTCATGACAGATTGAACTTGCATTTCCTAGATCCAGGCCTTATGAAGAATTCAAAGTGCAGTGTAGGAGTGGAGCACTGGGGTCAGAGAATTCCTTACACTCATTTTGTTGGAATTCAGGTGGGTAGATTTGAATGAATGATTTGAATCCCATTTCCCAAAAGCCCCTTTCAGTACCACTGACTGGGATGCGGCTGTTCCATGTCTCTTTCTGAGCTGGTTCAAAAAAGAAAAATAATACAGTGGTACCTCAGGTTACAGACGCTTCAGTTTACAGACGCTTCAGGTTACAGACTCCACTAACCCAGAAATAGTACCTCGGGTTAAGAACTTTGCTTCAGGATGAGAACAGAGGCCCCATTAGCTAAAGTGGTGCCTCAGGTTAAGAACAGTTTCAGGTTAAGAACGGACCTCCGGAACGAATTAAGTTCTTAATCCAAGGTACCACTCTAATACTCCTCAGAAAATTCCAGTAGCCCAAATCATCACAGGACTTAGGAAATCTTGGAGGAGGTGGTTAAGCACATGTCATGTTCAAGAGCCGGAAACAGGGTGGCCATGAGCTCTACTTGACAGAGGACAGTCCTCTCTTCTGAAAAGCTGTCAGAGGATAGTCTTAGAGCAGGGTTTCTCAAACTCCAGCTGTTTTTGGACTGCAACTTCCATCAACCCTAACTAGCAGAACAAGTGGCCAGGGATTATGGGAATTGTAGTCCAGAACAGCTGAAGACCCAAGCTTGGGAACCCCTGACTTCAAAGTCCATGCTGGGTTTCAAAGAGGAGGAGAACGCTTGAAGCTGCCCATCTGCAGCGCGGGGCACCTGGGTGGCAGGATGAGCAGGTGGCACATAGGCCACCTGGTGTCTTCTCCACTATGGTAGGGTGCATTGTATAGACAATAAATGCAATTTTTGCAAATTTACCATATGCAAATGTTATGCAAATCAGTGCCCTCTTTTCTACAGTTTCCGCGGGCTTTCAGTGCACATCCAGCAGAATCCACTGTGGTGACTGCTGCCTCCCAGCTTACACTCCAGATTGCCTTCATTCCCTCTTCTCAGAGCCCCTGGAGCAGTTCCTTAAAATGTTTCTGAATGTTCCTTACCCTCTTTTTTTTCTGTTAGCTGCAGCATGAAAACAAAACACACATATGTGGCCTAGGACCCTCGTACCTACGGGACCGCCTCTCCTGGTATGCCCTGTGGAGGACCTTAAGGTCCACAAATAACAACACTTTGGAGGTCCCAAGCCGCAAGGTGGTTAGATTGGTCTCAACTAGGGCCAGGGCCTTTTCAGTACTTTCCCCAAATTGGTGGAACGCTCTGTCACAAGAGACTAGGGCCCTGTGGGATTTGACATCTTTCCACAGGGCTTGCAAAACAGAGCCTGGCCTTTGGTTTGGACTCAGTCTGACCCTTACGTTTCCCTCCCCTTATGGTTTTGACTATGGTTGGGCTACTTTTAAAATGAGGCTGCATTTTAAATTGTATTTTAACCTGCATTCTAAGAAACAGGTTTCCCCGCACCCCCATTATGTTTTATTGTAATTTTATTAGTCTTAGCCACTCTGAGCCCAGCTCTGGCCAGGGAGGGCGGGGTATAAATAAAAAATTATTATTATTATTATTATTATTATTTGCTTCCTTTTTCAGAAACAACAGCACTTTCAGAAAAGTGACCTGGCATCCCTCACTGACTTTCAAAATGTGCCATTGATCCAGCATTTAACTTGCTGCCACGTACATTTCTAACACCCCTTGCAGAGTTGGGTTCACACCACGAGTGAAGAAAGTGCCCCCGCCCAATGATTACAGCTTCCTCCAGTGTCAGAGTTCTCTCATCTAGAATTTCTCCCTTTTCTGATGTGGCCCCTTTGGTTCTGGAGACATGAAGCCCTTTCTCTCCCCCCCCCTCCCCCCTTGCCTTCTTCCTCTTCTTCTTCTTCTTCTTTTTCTGCATTTCCTTTCTGTTTGCTCACACGCTCATATTGTTTCTTAAAATAATTTGCATCTGCTGAGATCACACATCTGTAATCACTGCAAGCAACATCAGGTGTGGACTGCTTTGATTTTGACAAGGGACACTTGGTAGGGTGTTATTCTTACTTTCCATATATGCCAGTTCTAAAGGACCAGCTCAGGCAGGAGAGTGATGGTGAAAATGGGAAGTGTTAAGCCAGGGGCCTCGGAGGCAGAAGGCAGGCGACTGGAGGCCCCTTTTGCAAGGGGACAAGGCCATACAAGGCCACCTGATCAGCAGCCCTTCTGTCAGGAGCACCAGGCATCAGCGGGGGGGGGGGGTAGGATCCCTCTTTCTTTCCAGTTTCTACCATACACTATTTTGGCTGCTGCTGTTGTATAAAGAAAAAAAGTTGCATGTCTTCTTTGGTATCTCATCACCAGTTATAGCCAATAAGAAGGCTTCAGGTTTTTTGGGGGGGGATATAAACTTGAAAATCTTTTTTTAACTCAATATAGACCATCTCCCAATAATTTTTGGCATATTTACAGAACCACCACATGTGTATAAAAGATCCCTCCACCTCTGAACACTTCTGGCACAATTTGGACCCTCTCTTATACATTTTGACAAGTTTACAGGGCATAAAGTACCACGTATAGAGGATCTTTTGCATGTTTTCCTTTATCAAATAACAAGCCGAAAAGTTCATAGTTTCGTCCCATTGCTTTTCCCATTCTGAAATTTCAATGTTATGTCCAATGTCTATTGGTTTCCCACTCTAACAAATTTATATATAATTTAGATATTAATTTTTTTTAAAAAAAATCTGATCCTTCTACGAATCCTTTAATTTTCTGATGGACTGATGTTCACATTAATTGATGGACAATGTTAAACAAAGTGTAGGGCACGTTCAGAGCAGCACTAACCTTGACAACTACTTGTGCTCCCCACTGTGTTGTCCAACATGCATCTGAATTGCACCCTTGCATGCCATGGAAAGCCAGGCTGCTGCTGGGCTCTGCCACAAGAGCCCTTTTGACAGAAGGGCTTTTTTGGCTCTGCCCATGGCATTCCCTCATTCAGCCATTACCAGCCACCCTGGGCTGTGTTCCAGGGGAAGGGAGGCGTTGTCTCCTTGAGCCTGCCCAGACGGTCCCTGCAGTGTAGGAAGCAACCTCCATATTGCCTTGCTGACAGACAGAGCAGCTGCCAGTGGCTGCACATGACGGGCCACTTGGGACAGGGAAAGCAAACCCCCCACCAGGTGCCAACAAGCTCTGTGCATTGTCTCGCTTGCTGTCTAATGATGACAGCAAAGAGCCTTGGCCAAATAATGGTGTGTGTCTACTCCAGGCCCAAAGAACCTGCACTCCGCAACCTGCAAGATTCATGTCCTTCATAAGATCATTTGTGTTCTGCATACCTTGGTTCTCAAACGCCTTGTGACTCAAACGTTTTGGTTCCCGAACGCCACAAACCCAGAAGTAAGTGTTCCGGTTTGCGAACTTTTTTTGGAAGCTGAATGTCCGACAGGGCTTCCACGGCTTCCAGTTGAGTGCAGGAAGCTCCTGCAGCCGATCAGAAGTCGCACCTTGGTTTTTGAACATTTTCGGAAACAGACTTCTGGATCGGATTCCATTCAAGAACCAAGGTGTGACTGTATTTTACTTTGGTGCAAGTCATGGGAGGGACTAGGAGAAGGCATTCAGAAGCCGCCTTCCGCCTCTGACATCCAGAAATCATATCTCCGCCTTGCAGCCCTTTTGGCTTCAGAGATTTTGCTGGTGTGGCCCACATATTTAAGCACAGTAGTACAGCCATGAGAACTAGCACATTGCCTTTCTCAAAACCAGAAAGCTGATATTATCAGAAAGCTAGAATCTTCCACATTGGGTTGTGCTTGCACTGGGCCAAGACACACACCCTGCTGGTGCCCCCCAAGGTCTGGGGCTGGCCCTGCTTCTTTGGGTTCTTTACTTTTAACTTAGGTCTGGGAGAGACAGCCCTTCAAAGAGATGGCTGTGCTTGGTGAAATAGGACATCCCACCAATCTGTGGCCTCACTATAAACTGCCTTCTACAGAGCCAGAGCATTGGTCCGTCTGGCAGTCTTGGGCCCCACCAGAGACCCTGAGAGCTTCACCTGGGAGCTTCTGTATGCCTTTAAAGTGTGGGTTCTACCACTGACCTTCAGCCCCACAGAGTCAATCCTATCAAGAGACATGACATTTTCATCTGGCAAGTAAATATCAGCATCCACAGAAGCACTGCAGAGGCCACGCTGTTTTGAAAACCGTTTTGCTTTTCTTCCTCCAAACCATCAATATTGCCAACTCCTGCATAATACAAGCCTTCCATTCCAAGGGGACCGGTTGTCCCGAAACCACAAGAAGGGTGGAAATAAATTCCATAAGGCACCTTAAAATCTTCAGGCAATTATATAAACACAGCTGCATAAATGTTAGCTCCTTCTCTCTCTCTCTCTTTTTAAACCTTTGTTTTAAGCCAGGGGATTTAAAACAATTAGCACACTTCCCTGCTTTGAAAACGTCTCCTTGGCATTCTTTCGAGTTTGTTTTAGAGAGGGGGGGGACATTTTGAATTGTAGGCCGGTTGGCCTTTCCCCTCCAGGACCATTTGCTCTTCTGGCACATGAATATAGATCTTTGCTGACATCCTAAAAGGTTGGAGGTATATACAGTCCCGAGCTTGCTTGGTACTGAACGCCTCGCATCAAAAGACACAAAGCTGTCACTCCTGTAATCCCGCCCACTTCCCCAAGACCGCCAAGGGGAAGAAAGCTCTTGCAGCCAAGGTCCACTTTCCTGCTAATCCACACCAAGGATGAGAAAACTTTGATGGACACACAAACACTTCCACTGAGCTTATTTGATTTTACAAACTGCCCATCGTCATTATTATCCATGCCCAAGCCTCCCCTCACCCCACTTTCTTTATTTTTGCAGGGGAGCACAATAATTCTTTCTATTTAGACTAATTATGTGTTGGCATTCTTTTTATAAAGAAAACAATTTCACAGCAGCAGCAGCAGCAGCAGCAGTAAATGTGTTCTAGGATTTAACGGCCTTGTGCCAGGAACTGCCTCCCAAATCATCACCCGTCTCCCTTCCTCCTTAGGCCTCATGAAGCCTTTGGTGCGACCGCTTCACCCCCATCGCCTGCCGAAAGGAACCTAGGCTGAGGGCACGGGCAACTCACCTTGGCTCTTTGCCCCCTCCCTGCTCCCATCTCCCTCCCCTTCCCCAGATATTCAGCATAGAAACTTCTCTGGGCAGAGGAGGCAGGAAAGGAAGGCCAAAGAGATTGTAGAATGAAGGGCAGCGGTGCCATCTCACCCTCAGGATTGTGGGTGCCCACCGCCACAATGCGGACATGTGACATCACAGGCACACACCTGCACATAGTGTGTTCGACGTCACAGGTGCTACATTCAGGCGTGTGCATGTGACATTGCACATCCATGTTGTGGTGGCCAGCTGCAGCTCCTCTCCCTCCTCCTCTCCGCAGCCAGTGAGGCACCCTTTCCCATGGGAAGGGGCGTGGACTTGGAGGCAGAGACCCTACCTTCGCATGCAAGGCCCCCCCTTGCAGGCAGCGCTACTGCCACCTGCCAGCTTTTCTCAATGACTTTGTGGGTGCCCAGCCCCCACAATATTATTGTGGGTGCCCAAGCACCCATGGCCCCCTGGAGTTGGCTCCTAGGGTGAGGGGTCGGGGAGCTTCATTAGGCCCACCAGGCCATTTTTCTCAAATCACACTCGCCTGCTCTACCACCTGACAACCAGCTGGTCACCAGAGCTTGTGGAGCACCTACTCCTGGCTCAGCACAAGACCCAGCGATGAGCTGGTGCCATGTGGGTGCACGTTTTCCTTCACAGTTGGAAATCAAACCCTGTGGGCAAAAACAGGTCACCAGTGATTGGCCAATGAGCAGCCCTGCTCACCTCTCAAAACTGGACCAGTAGGGGCAGGGGAGAGAATGGTCTTGCTCACCCGCTGACCAAATCCCACCCCGTACTCCTCTCTCTGTCTCCTGTTTTAGGGCCTTAGGGAGAAAATTAGCCTGGAAGACACAACCCATATCCCAAGAGAGGTTCTGAAGGAACAGGAGGCCACCTCCTTTCTGAAGATGAGCAGCTACCTGGATGGAAGACCTCCTGCGAAGCACCTGCATGCTGCCTTAGGTCCCATAATGGGAGAAGGAGAGGCAGACATTCTGAACCACTTTGAGGTTTTATTGCAAGCAGGCGATGCAGAAGGTTGTGAAATAATAATAATAGAAATGAACCACACAAGCACGTTGAGAGGCTCTTCTGCTGTGTTGTCCCTTCCCCCAAGCCAATCAGATTTGTCTGTTGTGTCTTATGCAATACCTCCCTTAAGGGTACCAAAAACCAGTCACTCGAGAGATCTTAACAACCGAAATCTGGTGGGGGGAAATGGGAGAGGGACAGAGAGAGGGATGGATGGGACATGAACAAATGCAGTTGGACCTGCTTATTGGCTTTCCTGTTCAGTTTGGGGTAACACGTAAAAAGCAAAGGAGACGGGGGTTTGATGGAGGAGGTGGCATTTGAGGCAGGATTTGTATATACAGTGACATGACAGCAAATGTTGACTTGGAGTGCCCTATGTGAAATATTGGCCTTGCTCTGGGATGTGGCAAAAGTCCTGCTAAGGATAGACCGATTGAAGTTAATGAACATGACTAATTTGAGTTCACTTGTTTATATGGGGCTCCTCTGAGCAGGAGTAGCAGTGGACACAACCCCATGGTAGGAAAGGCAACACACATTCCCCGAAGTGAGTCTTCTCGTTGGCAAACCAACACATGGAAACAGAGGTGCCCCCTGCCATGAGATCGGGGGGGGGGGGTAGAGCCATAGTGTTTCAGCCATGGGGAGGGGGTGGAATGGGACAATCTGCTTGGAAGTTCTCCTGAGAAATCTCAGTGGAGAGTGCCCCAATGTTAATTAGAAGGAAGGGGGGGCATCATTTGGGTTTTCCACCTCAAGCTCCAAAAAGTCTCAGAGCAGTCTAGTGTGTGAATTGCAAAGTTGCCCTCCATCTCAACAAGCAGCAGGTTGTACCTTCTGTTGTGGACGCTGCTCCCGATTTAAAGCTGTAAAGAACCAAATCTGGGATGAGGAGTTCTTCTGAAGGCAACTTTTTTGCACTCTCCCCTCCCCCTTCTTCTTCTTCTTCTTCTTCTTCTTCTTCTTCTTCTTCTTCTTCTTCTTCTCCTCCTCCTCCTCCTCCTCCTCCTCCTCCTCCTCCTCCTCCTCCTCCACAATCAGTTTTTGGCAAAGTGTTGACTTAGCTCCCACCCCCTCCGTTGCCTGGGAGTCTCCGCCTGCTTCCTTGCCAAAGGATTCTGCACCAGATTCTGCACCTGTTTGCTCTCCCTGTAACAATGCAGGCAGAACAAGGCTCCTTAAAAGCACCAGCCTGCTTTAGCAGACAGCCAGGACCTGGCAGCTACACAATCAGCACCCAAGGCTCTTCTTGAAGGGGGGAGCCGAGAGGAGCCCAGAAAAAGCACCTTGGAACCAGCTTCCTGCAGCCACAAGCAAAGAGGAACCTTCCCCTTCAACTGGGGGAGGGGGCGGCTCCACAGCTGCAGAGCCCAGTGGGGCTGAGGGAACTTCCTCCAGCCAGCAGCTGCGCAAGGAACTTTTGGCAGGCTCCGCACAGCCTTGCTGCGCCCCACAAGGCAGGCGAGGCAGACTCCAGAAACTGTGCCTGCTCCATCCTGCAGCTGGCTGGATGTGGCCCCGGCTTCAGGGACACAGAAAGGCCTTATGCCAAGACAGACCATGTCACTCCATATTGTCTGCACTGACTGGCAGTGGGAAACTTTTCCAGGCAATGTTGTTAGGGACTGAACTGGGGACCGTCTGAGCACAAAGTAGATGCTCCGTCCCTGAGTTATAGCCTTTCCCATCACCTAGTATTCTGTCTCCAAGAGTGGGGTGCTGCGTGTCATTCTGCCATTTTAACAGCAGATTTCCTGTACTGTCACTCCCTGGTTAAGGTGTTAAAGGACTCCCTCTTCCTGGCAGCTCCTTTACACGATGACCATGATGGCAGAGTGCGTCCATGACAGCACCACAGGCCCATGGGATAGAACATGGGTAGGCAAACTAAGGCCCAGGGGCTGGATCCGGCCCAATCGCCTTCTAAATCCGGCCTGTGGACGGTCCGGGAATCAGAGTGTTTTTACATGAGTAGAATGTGTCCTTTTATTTAAAATGTATATCTGGGTTATTTGTGGGGCATAGGAATTTGTTCCTTTTTTTCTTCTTCAAAATATAGTCCGGCCCCCCACAAGGTCTGAGGGACAGTGGACCAGCCCCCTGCTGAAAAAGTTTGCTGGGGTAGACGCTCCCCTGAGGCCACGGCCTCCTTGCTTTTCCTCTGGCATCGTTGTAGGAAGAGACAGAAGGAGAGAAGGGGGTCCAGGGCTCAACGTTGTTATGCACCTGCTGAGGGAGACCCACACCTGGGGCCTTGAGTCCCTGGTCCTGCCACGAAGCAAGCGAGCTGCCACAGAGGGCTCTGAGCTGATCTCTCAAGCGGGAAGGTCTGGGGAAGAACAGCAGGATTTCTACCTCTATGGCACTGACTTTGCTCTATGATTCAAATGCCGCACGGCCTCCTTCTCATACTCTCTAGTATCAGTGGGAATTAAAGATACATCACTTAAAAAGAAGATGACGTTGCATGTTCCAAAAGCGCAGCAGTATCACATAGGATAATAGGAAGCTGAGTGAGACCCTTAGTCTACCTGGCTCAAGACTGGCAACTACTGTGGGCAACAGTTGCTATGGAGTTTCAGGGCAGGTATCTCTCCCAGCCCTACCTGCGGATGTTGTCGTGGATGGAACTTGGAGCTTCTGCTTTCAAAGGAGGTGCTCTAACGATGGAACATCTACGATGGCGCTTCCCCTAAAGTCTCTCAAGGAGAGCCAACAAAATGCATTGTGACACCTGGAAAGTTAGCAGAGTCATTGTCCTAGAAAGAGCCTTTATGGGCAGGAGTCTGCTTTGTCCAATGCATGAAGACAGTAAAATGGCGTGTGGCGGTGGGTACATACCTGTGGAACAGACACACACATTGCTTCTCTATATTTCCACACACACACAAACACACATGGCTCAATGAGGGGAAGCTGCACAGTGAGATTTTAAAGCAGCCAGGCGTCTGCTGAATGTTGAGGTGCAGTATACGAGTCCCATCAATGGAAGTGAATGAGATTCAGTCCTTGGGGTCAACAATCTCACACGCAGAGGAAGGCCTAGCCATTCTCAGGGAGCCTTCAGTGAGATTCGGTCATTGTAGGGAGAAGGGTGAGCTGTGCTGCAAAGATGGAGGAGGCCCCCCCTTGACCGCCCCCCCAACTCATCTCCCCCCCCAGCCTGTCTTTGCAATGGATCCGTCCTTTGAATCCCACCAGAGTTTCTCTGCCGCTGACTTTCTGAAGGGTTAATTGGGTGCAATTCTAAATACATTCAAGTATATTGTAGGAGACAAGGATTAAATCCAATGATGTGAAAACATTCCCACGGTTTTGACTTACTAAAAAGAAATAAGCAAGATGTTGGCCATCGTCATATTGCATTACTTCATACTAGCCCGGAGGCAGACTTGACGGGAGGGAAATGAAGAGAGATGTAGCGAGAGGAGACCTTCAAGTCCATGTTTGCTTCAAACCCCGATTTTCTTATGCTCAGAGATGAACGGGCACTGCAAGCGAAGCACTGCACTTTATTCCTGCACGACCCCATCAAGTATCAAATGCGGAAAAAGTGTGTTGTGGGACCACATTACAAACTCATACCTTTGCTGCCATCTTCTGGCTCACTAGGGGAAGGACAGGCTGGCCCTGCTCTTCGCGGCAGACTTCTGGAGCCAGGAGGACAGAGCACCAAGTCGGCTTGTGTTATGTTTGGACCAGTTAGCTGCGAAACGGACTTCGACAGACTTGAGCAGGAGAACTTCTTACTGCTGTGCCCCATGTTAATTAGCTTGCCTAATTAGGCTTCAGGTGCTCTTAGAAAGCACCAGAATTGGCCCATCTCTAGCACCAGAAGTAAGGCTGCCCCTGTGGGCAATACTGCACACTAAAATGCAAGGGCTGCTCAAAGAGTTCTTTGGATTATTACATTTTTAATTTAAATCACATGGCTTTAGGCACTTGGGGAAAATATCCCTGCTCCCAGTTTGTGGGTCATAGTCATTTTGTCATAATAGTGCCCTTCTCTGCCCCTCTAATCTCACAACCACATCAGCCACCTGTGTACTCCTGAAGGTGTCCAAGATGAGGTGCCCTTGGCTCTAAGCATCACCAGTTGCTCATCTGCCATGGATGGATGCAAGCTTCCAGGTCTCGTAGCCACTGGGCTCATTTTATTTTAATTTGAAGGTAACACATACAAGGGAGAGAGAGAGAGAGAGAGAGAGAGAGAGAGAGAGAGAGAGAGAGAGAGTGTGTGTGTGTGTGTTTTCATTGCATCCAGTTGCAAACATTTAAAATATTAATTATCATAGGAAAACAAAGTTGAAAGTGAAATGTTAATTGTGTTTCCAAGGGTGGTAAGCACATAGGCAGTTCAGGGGGTCAGGGGACAGTTAAATGGCTGAACTTGGACTTAAGGTGATAACATTTGATTAAAGCAAATAAGAATCAGTATAAGTGCAACTGGAAGGAAGCTGGCTTGCTTAATCAATGACTGGATTTTAGCTCACTTGTTACAGTCTATCAAGATGCACCAAAGAATTTGTTTCTCTGTTCTGTGCTTTTAATCTGCAGTATCCCATTGTCCTTAAAAGCTGCTACACATTTTATGGGATTTTAAAAACAGCAGCAGCAACTGCTTGTGTTGCAAAGGCAAGGGTGGTAATTTGGGTCAATTACAGTCACAGCACATGGGTGCTACTCTTGAGTAATAGGAACAGTGAGAGAACTTACTAACAGGAGACTGCTACAAATACCGGTATGTGATTTGTCAGTTGCACCCAGAAGAGCGATGCCTGCCTATTAAGAACAGATGTCAAATATATTGCAGGAAATACCCAAGCGCTTAGCAAGTCTGAACATCATGCATACTGCACTGAAGGTGGGGCAGAGGAGCTTTTCCTAAGTAGTAGGGCGGCATTGTTGTCGAGCTGGTCCCTGGACCAGATGGCCGGGAGGTTGCCTGCTCTTGATGGGACAGGGATAGCCTAACTTCTGTTGTCTGTGCTCTGGTAACCTCAAGGTTAGATAACAGTAATATGTTATACTTAGGGCGGCCTCTGAAGATGGCTCAGAAACTTCAGCTAGTGAAGAATTCAGCAGCCTGGTTGCTCAGTGGGGCAAGACAGGTTGAGCATATTACACCTATCCTGGCCCGGCTGCACTGGCTTCCAGGCCCAATTCAAAGTGCTGGTTTTGACCTAGAAAGCCTTGAATAGCTCAGGACTGCGATACCTCAAGGACTGCCTCTCTCCATATGAACTGACCTGGACCCTGCAGTCATCATGTGAGGCCCTTCTTTGCGTGCGTCCTCTGTGAGAAGTCTGGCAACATGAGAACAGGCCTTTTCTGCAGTGGCTCCCCGTTTGTGGAATGCTCTTCATTACACACCTTTAGGCACCAGGCAAAAATATCCTCTTCAACCAGGCCTTTGGCTGACTAACAACCTATATCCTTTTAGATGTCAGTGTCAGCTTAGATGGAGCTCAAGGAGGAGAGGCCAGGGAGCTGCCCCCAGGAAGGCCCTTTCACAAATCACAGGACCACGAACCACAATAGCGCTTTGTCACTGCAAGAGGAGTGTGCGGCTAGATAGCCCTTTGGTCTGATCCAACAGCATGTTATATATAAAAGGTAAAGGACCCCCTGGACAGTTAAGTCCAGTCAAAGGCGACTATGGGGTTGCGTCACTCATCTTGCTTTTCAGGCCAAGGGTGCCGGCGTTTGTCCACAGCTTTTTGGGTCATATGGCCAGCAGGACTAAATCACTTCTGTTGCAACAGGACACTGTGATGGAAGCCAGAGTGCACAGAAACGCTGTTTATCTTCCCACCACAATGGTACCTATTTATCTACTAGCACTGGTGTGTTTTCGAACTGCTGGGTTGGCAGGAGCTGGGACAGAGCAACGGGAGCTCACCACCATTGCACGGATTTGAACCACTGACCTTCCGATCAGCAAGCCCAAGAAGCTCAGTTTTTCAGATGATATGTTATAGTATATGTTTATCCCTCAACTTGCAAAAGATATTCTAAAAACCCTCCCCCGAAGGGGTGGTGTTTCTAGACGCGCAAGCCAAAGGGACCCCTCCACTGCCAGCTTACAGTCTGCTTCATTCCATCATAGCAGGACAAAAAAATGACAAAGACCTTTTCCTGTTCTTCAAAACAGAGAAGTAATGGCACCATCCCACTGCCTCCAGTGCTTCAGAAAGTGGTTTTCCTTCACCCTTTTGCCCTAATGAGACTGGGCTAGTCACTGTAGCTATTGCTTTGGGGGCAAACAAAAGTAAATAGGATCCTATTAAAAATGGGAAGCTTAGCACAAAAGAGTGGGGGGAACCACACCAAACTCCGATTCAATAAACATCAGAAGAGGTTCTATCCATGGATAATTAACTCTGATGTCTTTCTAAAAACGAGAATAATTGAAAACAGGGGTTTAAAGTTGATTCATGGAGGCTTCCCCAAGATATTTATTATTGCAAGCTCAGAAGATCTGTCTGGGTTCTGTCACTGGGGATGGCTAAACTTGGTGTCCAGATGTTTGTTTAAGTTTCTCCCACATAGTTCTGAAGTCCGTTAGCAGGGGGTTATCAGGGAGCAGGCCCTGCGAATCTTCCTTGACTAATATTCTCATTTCTTCCGCAACTTTGATGTTTTCTTTCATTAAAATTCCTGGCCCTTTGCCACACACACTAAAAAAAAAAACCGCTTGGTTTGCAAAAAGAGAGGCCTGCAGACATGACATACGACCGAAGAAAGCTAATATTTATCATCAGCTGTCATTAAAGCCTCGCTATAATTGGTGTGGTGACAATCAGAACAGCTTAAAATGGACCAAAAAAAATTAAGGGAAAAAGAACCGAAGGTGGTGCATAACGACACAAGTCAGAAAAAGGTGTCCACCAAATTAATTGGGAGTTAGCAAATTCCTGCACTTTATTTTTTAAGGGGAAAAGAAAACGTAAGACAAGATTATAACTATGAAGCTGAGAGGGGGTGAATTCAGGGCGCCATTGATGGCGGATGGAGAAATCTCACTCTCAAAAACTGAGGCACAACCCGTCGTGACAGCTTCCTGGGGAAGTCCCACATGAGAGAGTGAGCCTGGCTGTGGCAGGGCAGGAGTGTAGGGGTGTTGCACATGCGTGCATGCATGAGAAATGGACAGAGGTTCTCAAGCATTTTCATTGGCTAAAACATTCTTGGGGAGGAGGTTATCTGCAATTCGTAGAAACCAGCCTTATAACACAGCCTATTTCTTACTCATAAACTTTGTTATTAATTGAAAACTGTAATTCACCGAATTTGCTCACAAATGCATCCATGTCGAACGGTACCCCATT
Source organism: Podarcis pityusensis (assembly GCF_964106645.2). Taxonomy (NCBI): domain Eukaryota; kingdom Metazoa; phylum Chordata; class Lepidosauria; order Squamata; family Lacertidae; genus Podarcis; species Podarcis pityusensis. Next base: position 48,067,065 of record NC_138039.1, on the reverse strand, counting down.
GCAGACAGCAAACATCATAGTCAAGAAGAGCACAAGGAGGAAACGCTGCAAAGTTAATGGGACTCCAGGAGAGTTCAGGAAGAGCATGGAGAGCAGCAGGTAGGAAGAGGAAACACGGTGAGGGGGGAATAAGTAGGGGGTGGTGCAGCAGAATTACAGGGCAAAAGAAAAAAGGGTAAGAGGACTTATACGTCTCCCACTGTTTTGAACAGAGGTACACTTTGGGTAGGCGCTGTGGGTTAAACCACAGAGCCTAGGACTTGCTGATCAGGTCAGTGGTTCGAATCCCCACGACGGGGTGAGCTCCTGTTGCTCAGTCCCTGCTCCTGCCAACCTAGCAGTTTGAAAGCACATCAAAGTGCAAGTAGATAAATAGGTACCACTCGGGTGGGAAGGTAAACGGCGTTTCCGTGCGCTGCTCTGGTTCACCAGAAGCGGCTTAGTCATGCTGGCCACATGCCCCGGAAGCTGTACGCCAGCCTCCTCGGCCAGTAAAGCGAGATGAGCACTGCAACCCCAGAGTCAGTCATGACTGGACCCAATGGTCAGGGGTCCCTTTACTTTTACCTTACACTTTGGGTGGACTAAGATGTGCTTCTCCCAGGGCTCCCTGCTCTCCCAGCAGTCCAATGGCAACACTTTCACTGACTTTAAGGAGCCTAGAGTACGTTTTTGTTGATGCATTTAAGATTTTAAACTACGTTACACCCCGGAGCCCGACAGCATTTAAAATGAAGTATATCTTCAAAGGAGCATAGTGCTACAAAAATAATCTGGTGTTCACCATTTTAGGCAAAGGTGGTGGGAAAGAAAGAACCATATTTTCCATGTGTAATCTTTCTCTCTCTCTCTCACACACACACACATCAAGAATCTTCTCTGGACTAGATGGTGGGAAGTAGGAAGCTTCGAAGGCAACCACATTTAAGATGTGATGAGGGTCACTCCAAGGCAGTGTCTCAAATGAGGCCCCTGACTGCCATTAAGAGGCTAGAAGCAAGCGCTTGGGTGATGCAGGACAAGTCTAAGCAGAGGGCCATATCCTAACAAGAGTAGATCCATGGGAATTAATGAGCCTAAATTAGTCATGTCCATTAACTTCAGTGGTTCTATTTGGAGTAGGATTAGCACTGGATTCCACTACACTGGGGGCCACATGTCAAACTGAGTATGTAGCCTATGTGTAAAGGGGGACAGGGACTTTTTTTTTTGAAGGGCAAATGGTGGGGTGTCACAAAACCATTGTGGCATCATTGATACACAGTAGGCGGCCTGTGGGAGAGGCCAGTGAGTACAGGACTTTTAAAAATTAAATGGTCAATCCCGACCAGAGACGAATGGTTGATGAAGATGATGGGACTATGCCAGGGGTCGGCAAACTTTTTCAGCAGGGGGCTGGTCCACTGTCCCTCAGACCTTGTGGGGGGCCGGACTATATTTTTTTTTTGGGGGGGGGACGAATTCCTATGCCCCACAAATAACCCACAGATGCATTTTAAATAAAAGGACACACTCTACTCATGTAAAAACACACTGATTCCCGGACCATCCGCGAGCCAGATTTAGAAGGTGATTGGGCTGCATCCAGCCCCCGGGCCTTAATTTGCCTACCCATGGACTATGCTGAAATGGACACACACACACATAATTAAAATTAAAAATTGGGAGTGGCTTGGGAGGTCACAAGAAACCTTTTGACCATGGTCTCACAGCAGGAGACTCAAAGCAGTAAAAAGACCTTTTAAAATTAACTTTTTTTTTAAAGACAAATTGGGGTGAGGAGGTGCAAAATAACCTCTTCAGGGGGGTAGATGCACCCCATGGGCAGGTTAGCCAACCCCACACTTTAGCCAGCACAGAGGAGGTTGCCTTCACTAGTGCATCTAGCTCATGACCTGCTATGCTGAGGCTTCCCAGGGCTTCAAACAGGGAGTCTCACACAACCCCATGGAGATGCTGTGATTGAGCCAGGATCTTCTGCCTGCCAATCATGTGTACTAACACTATGCTAAGAGCCTTTGCCACAGTCCCAAGGGCTCTATCTAACCACCCCACCCCCCAACAGTGGCTCCAACAAAGTTTAATCAGGAGGCAGCAAAAGGAAACTGCAGAACTGAACTGGACATACTCTGAGAAGGTGAAGGACTATGACTGATCTGCCTCTTGAGTCACTTCCTGCCTCTGAATGCCTTCATTCCACCCCAGCACGTGTGCCTCATACCTGCAGCACTCCTAGAGACTATTGATCTGCAAAGGGTTGGATCTTCTCTTCCCCACAGCAAATATCAACAGAGCAGAGATGTACACTTCTTCCCTCTCCCCCCCCCCCCCCCCAAGTTTGGTCAGCCCTGATCCAGGAGATGCCTTCACGGGCAGTGCAACTAACTGATGGGGGGGTACCTTAACCCTGACATCACAAGGAGACACACACTGAAACAAGCTGCTCCTGAATTTTAATGCCACATAGAAAAATATAGAAACACAACACTTGTATTTTTAAATAGAAAATATTTGTAATCTTTTACACAAGTTAACAAATCCTACATTTGTTTGGAATCAGTCAAAGACTAGAAGGCAAAGACTTGGCTGCTCTTGCATCTGCTGCCTCCCCCTTTTACATGGGGGGCACAGCAGACTCAGTATGCCCCTCCACAAACCCAACTGAGGCAGGCCACTGTGGACTGCTGCTTCTATGACTTACAAGCTTTCAAAATGCACCAACTTCTTTGGCAAGCAACAGAAAAGGGAACAGGGAATCTGGAAACCTCTGCAGCACTCTGGTTAATCCAGGGCCTCCGCAGGTGAGCACTCCTAACATCCTTGGGCTAAGATGTAGCAGCCCACAAGAGCAAAAAGCACTGTGATCCTTCTGAGTCTTCGCCCAGGCATCCGCTGCAGGTTCTGCCTTGGACTCAGTCTTCAGCCGAGCTGTAGCATTCCTCGTCCCTCACTTCTCTGTAGTTGCCCAGCGTCTCCCCCTCTGGCTCATAGCTGGCCATCTGAGGGCCTAGTCTGCCTGCAAGCTTCTGGGCTGCAAGTTTGGCTAGCATTTCCTATAAAAACAGAGAAGAGAAACCATTTACTGAAAGTGAGTAAATGCTAGGGTGGTCCCTAGGCCCAACAGAAACACACCAGAGAAAGCCATATACTATGAGCTGCCCACAGAATCCCCTGGTGTCGAGGCGCAGTGCCATGTTAGAAAGAAAGGCAGTGGAGAAGAGGGGTGGGGGGAAACAAGACCGCCATTCACAGTGCTAAAGCAACTTTGACACATTGTGCTGAACACTGGGAACTATTTGGACACACACAGAGAGAGAGTTGCAGAACAAGATGGCAAAGGGGACCCTAAGGACAAAAAGCCCAGTGCAAGCAGGTAGGTGGAGAGGGAGATCCAGTCCTCTCTTTTCTCTGGCATCCTTAACCACTGAGTTTCAACACCAGTGTATTAATTCATGAACGTGAAGAAAGAAAGAGACATCATAGAGCAAACTAGCTGTTAAATGCTGGAAGTAATTGACCTTTACAGGCGAACTGCACTTCAGGCGAAGGTGTTCAGAGAAAAAAAATCAACTCTGGCTGATGTTTATCTAGCTGAGTCTACAAATCCGAGATGGTTGGACCAGATATGACATTATTTGTAATTTAATTACAGACAAACCGTCCCAAGTTGTTTATTAACATCACGATAAGCAAAAGAAAACAAAGCAGAGCGTGACAAGACAGTATTAATTTAGTGCCCGATACTCTTCTGTATTCATTCCATTCTCACCTGCATTTCAATTAAATTAAGGCTTGCAAGTAAATTAAGTGGATGTGCATATGAAAAAGATTCATAGCTCAAATTCAGCATGTAGAATTTCAAAGCTGTGCAAAACTGGCTTATTTGCAATCTGCGTATTTTTACTTGTAAGTCAACATGAGTTAGATTGCAATCACAGACAAATGGGGAATAAATATCAAAATAAATAAGGTAAGTTTGCTCTGAACATTTCTATTCAGAACATTCCTATCCAAGTGTTTTTAGAAAGCAGCATCTTTTGGGTGAAGTTGAATACTGGTACTGCTGAGTCAGGCCACTGATCAAAGTATTGCCTCCTCTGACTGGCAATAGTTTTCCAATATCTCAGGCAGAAACAAGAACAGCCCTGCAGCAGCTGCATGAGGCCAAAAGGGGCTCATCTACTGCAGGATCCTCTCCTGATAGTGGCCTGCCAGGTTCCCATTATGGGAAGCCACAAGAACGGAGCACAACAGCACTGGCAGCTGGCTTGCAGAGCATACTGCCTCTAATGGGCTCTAAAACACAACCATCTTGACTAGTAGCAATGGATAGTCTTATCCTACATGAATTAGTCTCTCTTATAGCCACCAAAATTGATAGCCACCATTTGTAACTGGCTGACTGACCGAACCCAAAGGGTGCTCATCAATGGTTCCTCTTCATCCTGAAGAAGAGTGACTAGTGTGGTGCCACAGGGTTCTGTCTTGGGCCCAGTCTTATTCAACATCTTTATCAACGACTTGGATGATGGACTCAAGGGCATCCTGATCAAATTTGCAGATGACACCAAACTGGGAGGGGTGGCTAACACCCCAGAGGACAGGATCACACTTCAAAATGACCTTGACAGATTAGAGAACTGGGCCAAAACAAACAAGATGAATTTTAACAGGGAGAAATGTAAAGTATTGCACTTGGGCAAAAAAAAGGAGAGGCACAAATACAAGATGGGAGACACCTGGCTTGAGAGCAGTACATGTGAAAAGGATCTAGGAGTCTTGGTTGACCACAAACTTGACATGAGCCAACAGTGTGACGCGGCAGCTAAAAAAGCCAATGCAATTCTGGGCTGCATCAATAGGAGTATAGCATCTAGATCAAGGGAAGTAATAGTGCCACTGTATTCTGCTCTGGTCAGACCTCACCTGGAGTACTGTGTCCAGTTCTGGGCACCACAGTTCAAGAAGGACACTGACAAACTGGAACGTGTCCAGAGGAGGGCAACCAAAATGGTCAAAGGCCTGGAAACGATGCCTTATGAGGAACAGCTAAGGGAGCTGGGCATGTTTAGCCTGGAGAAGAGGAGGTTAAGGGGTGATATGATAGCCATGTTCAAATATATAAAAGGATGTCACATAGAGGAGGGAGAAAGGTTGTCTGGAGGTCTGGAGCAGAGAAAGGAGGTCTGGAGCAGAGAAGCAGACACGGAGCAATGGATCCAAACTACAAGAAAGAAGATTCCACCTAAACATTAGGAAGAACTTCCTGACAGTAAGAGCTGTTCGACAGTGGAATTTGCTGCCAAGGAGTGTGGTGGAGTCTCCTTCTTTGGAGGTCTTTAAGCAGAGGCTTGACAACCATATGTCAGGAGTGCTCTGATGGTGTTTCCTGCTTGGCAGGGGGTTGGACTCGATGGCCCTTGTGGTCTCTTCCAACTCTATGATTCTATGACCTCTTGTGGGAGTGAATTCCATAATCTGACTGTATTTTGCATGTAGAAGTACTTTCTTTTGCTTGTCCTCAACCTTCCACCCTCCAGCTACACCAGATGACCCCCACTGAGTTCTAGTATTATGGGAGAGAGAGAAGTTTCCTACCCACCTTTCCCACATGATGCACGGTACGTCTCTCCCACCTCCTGCTACCTTTCTACTGAGCCTGCACATTCTGCAGGGTAAGCTGCGCTGTACCACCAAGCAATGCATTCTCCCTGATGTTGGTTTGGGGCTGGGGCTGGACCTTGCGCCTCCTTTCTTTCCTCTGTCCTCCACAGCCCAAGGCAAAGCAAAAGTACTGAAGCCTCTTTGCCACGACAAGCTGTTCTAACTCTGGGGTCAAGGAGTTCCCTCCTTGGAACAAAATCCTAGCAGACACTTCTCCCCCTCCACCACCCCAATCTGCATGTCCCCATAATATGTAACAGGAGCTCATGCAAAGCACCAGTGGTTTCATCCATACCTCATAAGCTTCCTTTTGTTGGATCTGAATCGCTATTGAATCTTCTAGGGAGAGCAGCTGCGTAGGCTCATGATGGAGAGGGGGTAACCGTGCAGCTGTGATGTCATCCAAGTGCTTCTTATCTCTGTGGCGTCTTTCCTCTGCAGAAAGGGAAAAGGGGGGACCTCTAGGTGAAGGGATATCTGGGGAGCCACAAGACGATCCACTTGACTCAGCCAGCAATCTAGAAGAAACCAAGAGCACAGTTCATGAAATGCCTCCTGGCCCTCTGGCACATAAAGTTGCTCCTTCCCTCCACTCTTATTCCGCTCTGAAATTTCAGGTCTGGATGAGTTTGAGGCTAACATCTGATGCTCAGGGAAGCTTCCTCAGTTGTGCTTGCACAGAAGAGTGGGGCCATGAAGCAATCAAGGAATTAAAATGACACCCCCCCCCCATCTTGCTCTATCCCAAGGATTTTGGCTTATAAGAGGACTGAAACACTTTGTATTCTCATATGTATTCTCCATGGCAGAGAAAATGGCAGCTCTGGTCAGGTGGCAGCTGCTGCCTAGTTTCCTTCAAGTCCACCTGGCATTCGGCCAAGAGAGAATTTAGGGGTCTCTGAGTGGAAGAGACCCCTGTGGCTCTGCACTGCTTGGGCTAAGCTCCCCCTGCATTCGGGAAAGGGCCATAGCTTGGTGATTTTGCATTGCATTGCAGGGGTTGAACTAGACGATCCTCGGGAGTAGCTTCCAACTCTACAATTCTATGATTCTAATGTATCACAGCAAATAATAACTATTTTATAATCCTACCTTTAAAAAATATTTATTCCCCAAAATATGTATCATAAACTTCCCAGTATGCATAAAACATACCCACACTTGTGGTTATAGCAAAAGCTCTCTCTGCGAGAGCGCGTTTCCTACAGTACTCACACATTAGCTTTAAATTTGCTTCTTTTTGCCACAGGGTTCTTCGCTCTCAGTTCAAGCACTTCCATGTAATGTGGAGTTTTGGGTGGTGTGTTTGGAAAGTTCTGAAAAGCACGGCCTTTACAGTCAAAACTCTGCCCATTTTCAGAGTTCTCCCCACTCTCTCCCTCTCCAACTGAAATTCTTTCGAAGGCATCCACCAGTGCTTCACTGCTGCTGCTTGCAGAATGTGCTGGATTTTCAGCTTTGTCTAGAGAATTTCGCTTGGGAGCCTCCTGAGCATCTTTTGGAAGCCTGGCTACTGACACCTCCAAAACATTTTTGCCTCCTTGAGGAAAACTGGTGTCCTCAGGGGCTTGTCCTACTAATGCACTTCTGTTTGCTTTGCTTCTTTTCTTGGTCCGGACACTTTGCTTGTTCTGCAGAGATGATTCAATCTCATTGTAGTGACGTTCAGAAATAAGAGGTGGGTCTTGGCATGTTGACTTGTTGCTGATAATCCCTTTTTGTTTGCTAGATTTGATTGCCTCTTGTTTTTCCTGGAACTCTAATCTAACAGCAGATAGAAGCTCAGTTGTTCTCTGCAGCTCTTCCTCTTGTGCAATGGCAATCTTCAATTTCTCAACGAAGTTGGATATCTTTTTACCTTTATCCGGAAGCCTGGATACAAATTTCCTATAATAGATGTGATGAAGATACACACTAAGGTAAACAGAATTCAAGGATGAGTTCTAATTCACATTTTGAATTCCTCTGAAGCCCATTAGCAAACAGTCTGCTACTATCCCTTCTATTTGTTTCAGGTTGTCAAATGCAACAGCATGGTTTTTCCCAGAAGATTTTCAGGGGGGGAATTGTTTGCATAATAAAATCTTTTTATGTCCTAGAGAACAATCTAATTAAGCATGTTTATTTTACTTGTATTTAATAAAGAAAACTAAAAATGTTGAAACTACCAAGATTGCCATATTGTACAGTATTTGAAGTTGGCATCATAGGAACATAGGAAGCTACCTTATACTGAATGAGACGATTCACCTATTTAGCTTGGTACTGTACTCACAGCAGGATTTCATGCTGGATTCTCACCTTCCTGCCAGAGACTGTTCTGTATGCAAAACAGATGCTTTTACCACTGAGCCACAGCCCAATCTCATGCTGCTAATGAGATAAGGAAATGACGCCCCCCCCCCCCAGCCTTGGCACATAAAACAGGGTAGAGGGGCACATATGACCCTATGTGACATTTGGCCACCCTTACTTGGAGCTTTCATTTCTGGAGGGGGAGATCTTCTAACATTTCACAGGTGACAATAGGCATATCAGTGTGCCTGCGGTGTTTCTATTTTCATATCACATTCAACAACATTTAATTTTTAGATAAAACAGTTTTAGTTGAATTAAAAAACAGCAGCTCACTGGCAGTGTGCATTTACAGTGGTGCCTCGCAAGACGAAATTAATCCGTTCCGCGAGTCTCTTCGTCTTGCGGTTTTTTCATCTTGCGAAGCACGGCTATTAGCAGCTTAGCGGCTATTAACGGCTTAGCGGCTATTAACGGCTTAGTGGCTTTAAGAAAAAGGAAACAAACTCGCAAGAACTCGCAAGACGTTTCGTCTTGCGAAGCAAGCCCATAGGGAAATTCGTCTTGCGGAACGACTCAAAAAACGCAAAACCCTTTCGTCTAGCGAGTTTTTCGTCTTGCGAGGCATTCGTCTTGCGGGGCACCACTGTATGTGTGCAATTTATATGTGACAACCATTTCCATAGAAGCCTCTAGTGTTTCTTTTGCTATTGATGCTGCACAATTTTATTTAGTTTGTCATATCTGAGAAGGACCTAAAGCACCTGCCTCACATGCAAAAGTTTCAGACCTCAGCATCTCCAACAAGGGCTGGCCCAGAATTCCACCTGAAATTCTGGAGAGCTGCCGCTCATCAGTGAAAAACACAGTGAGCCATGCAGACCAAAGGCTTTATGTCTTAGCCTTTCTCTCACGTGTGTGTGTGTTATTTATTGACTGTGAGATGCTTTGAGGGGCACCAAGTAGCAGGAAAGCGGCACGTAAATACCAGCTATTGATTTTCGTAGAAAAGTAGGCAAAAGATACATTTCTGAAATAGGACAATAACAGAAATGCTTTAAGAGTCCTCGTTCACGTTGGTACCAGAACAAAGGGCTGTGTAAGTTGTTTTAACTGTTCTTATAACTTATAATTGCGTTTCGATGCTGTAATCCGCCCTGGGGCTTTAGGGTGAAGGGCGGTTTAATAATAATAATAATAATAATAATAATAATAATAATAATAATAATATCGTTAATACTACTACTGCTGCTACTAATATTGTCCCGGGGTTGAAGGGGCGCCCCCCGGAAGGCAAAAGCGGAGGGAGCACCGCTCTCCAGAGGAAGGGGAGCCGCTCGCCCAGCCCCGCCTGAGCCGCGGAGGGGGAGTCGGCCCGGCCCTCCTTCCCGCCCCGGCCTCTCACCGGTCCCCCAGCAGCTTCTCCTGCCGACTCAGCATCTCCCGCAGCTCCGGCAGGCTCCGGCCTCGCAGCTGCTCCGGCGCCGCCGCCGCCGCCGCCATGCCTCGCCCGGGAAGGGGAGGCCCGCATGGTCCCGGAGGCAGGAGGAGAGCGGGCGGGGACGGACACAGCAGCGGCACCTCCGCCGCTTCCGGCCCCCGGTGGGCGCCGCCATGTTTCCGGAAGCGCCCTACGGCTCCCCAGCCGGGCCAAAACACTTCGGTGGCGCCTTTACGCCTTCGCTCGCTTCCTAGGCAGCCGTTTCGGCAGGAGCCAGAGAGGCGCTGCTGCAAACGCGTTCCGACGTTTTTAGGGTGCTTGGCTCCGCCTCCTTCTCCCTTATATATAACTTGTTTCTATTTATAAAGTTAATTGCAAAGCGCTTTGGGCGCATGTGGAGCTAAGAAGTAGTATCATTAAAACCAATCGTTAACAATACTAATTAATGCCCAATGATGGCCGATGAATCAACAGTGTGATGCAGCAGCAGAAAGGGCTAATGCTCCTCTACTCTGCATCAACAGAAGTATAGAGTCTCCGTCAAGGGAAAGAATAGTACCACTCTATTCTGCCTTGGTCAGAATACACCTGGAGTCCTGTGTCCAGTTCTAGGCACCACAATTTAAGAAGGGTGTTGGCAAACTTACGCAGAGGAGCGTGAGCAAGATGATCAAAGATCTGCAAACTAAGCCTTATGAGGAACTGTTGAGAGGAGATATGATTGGCCACCTTCAAATATCTTAAGGGCTGTCACATGGAGGATGGAGAAAGCTTGTTTTCTCCTGCTCTGGAGGGTAGGACTCAAACCAACTGATTCAAGTTACAAGAAAGGGGATTCTGGCTAAACATCAGGAAGAACTTTCTGAAAGTAAGAGCTGTTTGACAGTGAAGCAGATTCCAACAAGAGGTGTTGGACTTTCCTTTGGAAGTTTTTAAGCAGAGGTTGGACGGCCATCTTTTACGGATGATTTACCTGTAAATCCTGCATTGCGGGGGTGGACTGGTTGACCCTTGGTGTCCCCTCCAACTCTAAAATTCTCCGAGTGGGAGCTAGAGTTTTAAGTTTTATAAGCGCCTCAGAGCACATGTAGAACTATTTCCTTTGAGGTGAACTAGCATCTCCTTACTGCTGCTTTTTTTAGAAAAGATACTGTTCCTTAGACAGGGACGCAGGTGGCGCTGTCGGTAAAACCTCAGCGCCTAGGGCTTGCCGATCGCATGGTCGGCGGTTTGAATCCCCACGGCGGGGTGAGCTCCCGCCATTCGGTCCCAGCTCCTGCCCACCTAGCAGTTCGAAAGCACTCCTAAGTGCAAGTAGATAAATAGGTACCGCTTTCTAGCGGGAAGGTAAATGGCGTTTCCGTGTGCTGCGCTGGTGCCGGCTCGCCAGAGCAGCTTCGTCACGCTGGCCACGTGACCCGGAAGTGTCTCCGGACAGCGCTGGCCCCCGGCCTCTTAAGTGAGATGGGCGCACAACCCTAGAGTCGGACACGACTGGCCTGTACGGGCAGGGGTACCTTTACCTTTTTACTGTTCCTTAGAGCGAAGGCACAATGGTTTGCCCCCTTGGGAACACTTAAAGGTAAAGGGACCCCTGACCATTAGGTCCGGTCGTGACCGACTCTGGGGTTGCGGGGCTCATCTCGCTTTATTTGCCGAGGGACCCGGCGTACAGCTTCTGGGTCATGTGGCCAGCATGACTAAGCCGCTTCTGGTGAACCAGAGCAGCACACAGAAACGCCATTTACCTTCCCGCCGGAGTGGTACCTATTTATCTACTTGCACTTTGATGCGCTTTCAAACTGCTAGGTTGGCAGGAGCAGGGACTGAGTAACGGGAGCTCACCCTGTCGCAGGGATTCGAACTGCCAACCTTCTGATCTGCAAGTCCTAGACTTAGGAAGCTGCTTTATACCAAGTCAGATTGTTGTCAACACTGACTGGCAGCAGCTCTCCAGTGATTCAGGCAGGGTTCCCTCCTAACCATACCTGGAGATGCTGAGGTTTGAACCTGGGACCGTCTGCCTGCTGCGAAGTGGAGGCATTGCCACTGAACTACAAGCCCTTCTATTTAGAAGGGGACATGGATGGCTTTAGATGAAGAAGTCTCAGCTCTCACAGAAATACTGAAGCCAGCCAGACTCACGTTCTGGCCTTACACCTCCCGTTCCTTCAAACATTCCCAGAGAAAGCTCAGCACTTAGTGGATCTGCTTCCATCCTAAAGTCTAAGCTCCCGCTGAAATAGGCTTCCTTCCTTCCTTCCCTCCCTCTGGGATGAGGTCCATGCTACAGCACATCCTGTTTATCAGATATTTGGCTGAACAGTAACTGCATCATCATATTTCCGTTTTCCAACTGATTGTACTGGTCTGGGCTTTCTTTTCTTTTTTCCTAAGAAGAGAAAGCCACCAAACTGGGAGGGTTTTCCTAATATTTCTTCTAAGTGAATGGGTTTCAGAAAGTTCAGATCAGCAAAAACAAAGCAGGCCACAGCCAAAAGTGTAAAATGTGCTCTGCAAAGGATGTTTCTTCTTGAGAAGAAATTACAACCACCTGATCAAAAGTGAATCCTTCTGAGTTCAGTGGACCTAACTTCTGACCTGAGCAAGCAAGCCAAATGTGAAATAGGGCATTACCACTTTGCGGTAATGCAAATACTTTGCAAGTAATGCACAGTACTTGGCAAAAGTATTCTATGTGCATAGCTGCTGTGCGACAGACACATGATTTGTGGAACAGCTACAGATACAGTATTTATTTATCCCACTTTTTTGAAATGTGGTAGTGTCTGAGGTTCCCAACACCATAAATGCATGACAGTATCAAAATAAATTCTGCAAGACCAAGCCTAACAATATGAAGAATAGTAGGGGAACCCATCGAAACAAGAGAGCCAAAAGCTCCTTAAGAATTAACCCTAGTCAAACCAAAGTATTGCCTGAACAAAACGTTTTTCCCACTGTTACCCTCCACCAAGCGATCCTTGCCAGGGCTAGATCAGGAGGAAGGGGGCCCATCTAGTCCAGCAGCCTTGTTCTCACTGTGGCCACCCAGATGCCTTTGGGAAACAAACAAGTGGGACCCGAGCCCAAGAGCCCTCTCCCCTCCTGCAGCTGGGACTCAGAAGCATTACAGTCTCCGACTATGGAGGCAGAGCCTAGCCACTGTGGCTAGTAGTCCTTGAAGGAAGGCCCACTATCTCCCCACCAGCCTCACTTTGGAACAGGGGTGCAAAACCAGTTTCAGCCCAAGAGCCACATTCCCTTTTGGACAACGGAGGTGGGGGCATTCTGGTGATGGGCAGAGCCAGATGCAAAAAAAATGAATGGGGGGTGATACTTTGTACAATAGGTATAGACTCCCCTCCCCATCTTCCATCTAGCCAAGCAAAAGCACACAATACAACAAGATAAAAGCACTCAAGGGTGAGGGCATGCGGAAGGACTGGTGAGAGGCATGGCCTGGGAATGAGCCTGAGGTCGTCCCCCCTTTGCCTTAGAAGTTAGTGGATAACATGTGAGTAAAGTGGCCTCATCAGGTGATCTCAGTAGACAAGGCAGTTTCATAGATGAGGTCTTTTTGGTGTCCTATAGGCGTGGTCTTGCTACTTTGAGACACCAGCTCCATTTCAAAGGGAGAAATGTTTTTTCTCTGTTGACTTACACCTAGCCAACAGTCCAAATTTGAAACTGGCGGAAATGACTGGCATGGAACTGGCGGAAATGACTGGCAGAATCCGAGACCAGGGAGAAGAGTTGGTGGAAGAAGATTGGAAAAAATTCAAAGTATACTTACAGAAACATTGTAAAATTAATGAGTGTTAGAAGGATGCTGGAATGAAGTTATATGGTTTTAGTAGAAATGCAACAAAGAATTAAGTAAAAGCTGATTGATAACGGGTTAAAATGAAAAATTTAAGGTTAGATCGTTAAGATAAATTATAGGGGGGGGAATTGAGAAAGAGGGGAAGAATTTGCTGAAATAGTGAATTGAACTAGAATACAAAAAAAGGGAGGTGCGAGGAGGCCGATGAAACAAGTAAAGGAAAGGTAAAGACATGGAATATTGGATGTGTGTTTTAGTTTTTTTTTTCTTTGTTTCTTTTTGCTGTATTGTTGTATTGCTTTTCTATGTTTTTTTTCTTTTTTATTGTTGTCTTTTTTCTTTTTTCTGTAATTTTTAAACTTTTAATAAATATCATTTAAAAAAACACAAATTTGGATCATGAACTCTTTTGGGCAGGAATCTCTTTTGCTAACATTACTCTGTAAAGTGCCATTTAAACCCTATACACAAATCTCAAAACTGAAATGCACTTAGAATCTAGTGGTTCAACTTTGGAGGAAGGTAGTTGAATCTGCCTGGGGGAAACCCAGACTCTAGTCCTCTACTGCAGTTTCCCAAAATTGGGTCTTTAACTGTTGTTGGACTACAACTCCCATCATCCCTAGCTAGCAGGACCAGTGGTTAGAGATGATGGGAATTGTAGTCCAAAAACAGCTGGAGACCCAAGTTTGGGGAACCCTGCTCTATTGTATCAGGTGGTCTTTGTTTTGTATTGCTCTAAAGGTACTCAGAAGTTGAACTTATTTTAATTTAGCTAAGGACAAGATGTTGATGTGAGGGAAAAGACACAGAATTCTTAGAGAAAAGAGAGCATATATTTGTGTGACCATAACTTTAATTCAAAATCATGCGACAGACAGCATCAGCCATGTGAGGCAATCAGAGAGCAACCTCATTAGCACCTCCGTAGTGCCAGAGAAATTCTCTGCCCACACACTTCCAAGTTACAATTGAAATAATTGCAGCAGTCATCATTCAGCTGCAAGAATGTGAACTACATTCCCCTCCTCGTTTCAAAGTCCACACTCATATCTGACTTGGCAGGTGTTTTCCAGTATATTTCGGGAGGTGCCCTTCTTACAATATCAGTATTTAAATAGAAATAAAACTTCAGCAAAGTGAAGTCACAGAGCCAAGGTCATCTTCAGGGGTGACTTGCATATATAACGTTGGGGTTTCCCCTGTCAAAATAGGAAGTTTCAGTTATATTCTATCTATTCCAAGGAGGTAATAGAATTGTTTTCATTTCATTTATTTATTTCAGCCATTTATACAGTGCTTCACCCCTTAGGGTTGCATCCATTGCTAGTCCTACTCACAGTAGACCCTGAAATCTCTGAAATCTTCCTGGTAGGGCTGAACCTATGGCTCACCACACCTATGGCTTTCCCTGGACTGGGATAGCCCAGCCTCGGTCCATGCATAGTGACCTCCCTCTTGGACAACTGCAGGACACTCTACATGAGGCTGCCCTTCAATACTGTCCGGAAACCAGCTAGAGTAGAATGCAGTAGTTGGTGAGTGGGGCAGTCTGGTGGGATTATGTGTTTTTAGCAAAAAGAGTTTGTGTCACATCTAGAGAAGCGGGACCATTCCTGTACACCTGAACAGCTTAACAGCTGAAGACCAGTAGGGAAGCTTTGAGAAGTTTGAACATAACCTGCAGACCCACAATTCCTGTAAACATCGCTAGCAGATTCAGCCAAGACTTGAAATTATTTCCCCCCTCTCTGCCTTTGTGGATTATACAGTCTCAGTGATGGTGACTGTGGAAACTCTCACAACCTGTTCTGTATTTACTTCCTTCTTTTCATCATAGTTTTATTTGCTCCCTGATTTGGATTGCTTTTTGTTTCTAATTTATGGACCTACTATAAAGACTCAAAGGTGGGGTTGGTGTGCTGAAATATGCTCAGATAATTTCAGTTAATCATAAGAAAATCACTGTAGTGTGCTCCTTTTTAATTAGTGTTAATTAAACTTAAAAATATTCCAAACCAAGGCCAACAAACTCTATTCATTAAGTTTCTACACTGCCCTTTCTCCCAAAGCAACCCAGGGCAGCAAACGAGGCAGAAAAACAATGCAATTAAAGTAAGTGAAATGATTTTAAAACATTAAGACATGCAGTGCTTTCAGGACTCATGACACATAATCCCATCAGACTGCCCCCTTCACCAACTACTGTGTTCTACTCTAGCTGCAGTTTCTGGACAGTGTTCAAAGGCAGTCTTATGTAGAGTACACTGTAGTAGTCCAAGAGGGAGGTTACTAGAGCATGGACTGAGGCCAGGCTATCCCAGTCTAGGAATAGCCGCAGGTGGTGAACCAAATTTTACACTTACATGGGAGTTGTGAAGGCCACCAGAGGGAGAGGAAGTAACAGTTAGGCCAGGAATAGGCAAACTCGGCCCTCCAGATGTTTTCGGACTACAACTCCCATCATCCCTAACAGGACCAGTGGTCAGGGATGATGGGAATTGTGGTCTCAAAACATCTGGAGGGCCGGGTTTGCCTGTGCCCGAGTTAGGCACTCTCCACTTTGCCTGGATATACCTCCAGCTGCCAACTACCATTACTGAGAGTAGTAGCAGGCCTTCCATTGTGCTTAGATCTCTTTATTTTAAAGGTGTATACCCCTGCTTGTCATCACCTAGCTCTCAAAGCGGCTTACAGCAATAAAAATATAATCAATGCAACATAAATTAAACCTCAGAAATTAAATGAAAACATCAAGAAATTTTGAAACGCCAGAGAAGCATTCATGATGCAACAGCCTCCTGAAATATGATTTTAACCAGGTACCTGAAACTCATTGGGTGGTGCCTATCTGACTTCTAGAAGCAGGGAATTCCAAAGTTGGGCCCAGAACACTGAAGGCACAACTTCTCATTGACATAAGTCAAGCTTCTGCTCCATGGGGACCCTGTTCTCCCAGATGATCTCAGTGATCAACTTGGGATGTCTAGGGCAAGGGGGTTCTTAAGGTGTCCTGGGTTTTGTACACCATTATCATTTATTTTTAATTTATTTATTAAATGTGTATACCACCCTTCATCCAAGGATCACAGGGCGGTTCTATATTGCAAAATGTGTAACATAGCAACAAAGAAAAATAATACCCACCCCGGCTCCCGTATAAAAGGTCATATGTTGTTTAATTAGCCAAAGGCCTGGCAGAAGAGTGTTTTTTTGCTTGGTGCCTAAAGGAGTCAAGGTCCCCATGGATGCAAGCAATTTTATCCTTAAAACTGCTTTGCAAACAAGTCACAGCGAGCTACCACCTTCTGTCACCTTCTTCTGGAGAGACTGTGAAATGTCCTGCACCACCTGGAAAAGCTCTGCTGGATGGTACAAAGAGGATGCAATGGAGATAGTAAAGTATTCCTTCTTTGCTGCTAGGTAGGCTCAATGACAAGTCCTTGTCAGTGTTCGATTTCCTCCATTATGTTCAAAGAACCTGGAATATGGAGCAGTAGATCTAGTTCCATGCCCTGCAGAATTAGTGCATGAATTTGCTTTCCCCCCTCCTCCCTCCTGTTTCTTTTTTCTTTTGTGTCATGTCTTTTTAGATTGTGAGCTGCTCTGGGAGCTTGGTTGGGCAGAAGAGTGGGTGGAAATGCTTTAAACAAACATACTGGGGGAATTTATTTAAAGACAACTATGAAAAATGCTGGGCCGAAGTGAAAAAAGATTTAGAAATTTGGTCAAATTTGAAGCTTTCACTGCTGGGTCGTATTGCTGCAATAAAAATGAATGTATTGCCTAAAATGTTGTTTTTGTTTCAAACATTGCAAATTGTGGACAAAATGGACTGTTTCAAGAAGTGGCAGAGAGATATTTCTAGATTTGTCTGGCAGGGCAAGAAGCCTAGAATAAAATTTAAAATACTAACAAATGCAAAGGAAAGAGGTGGATTTGCCCTGCCAGACCTTAAACTTTATTATGAATCAGCAGCTTTTTGCTGGTTGAAAGAATGGCTGCTTCTGGAAAACGCAGACATTTTGGACTTAGAAGGTTTTAACAATGTATTTGGATGGCATGCATATTTGTGGTATGATAAGGTCAAAGCACATAAAGCATTTAAAAACCATATTGTCAGGAAAGCATTGTTTAATGTTTGGATAAGATATAAGGATCTACTTGAAAATAAAACTCCAAGATGGCTGTCACCGATGGAAGCGAAGGCTCTGAGAAAGCTCAATATGGAGGTCAAATGGCCGAAATATTGGGAAATTTTAGAACAAGATGGAGATAGATTGAAACTGCAGAGTTTTGAGAAATTAAAAAACAAAGTGCGAGACTGGCTTCATTATTATCAGATAATGGAGGCATATAATTTGGATAAGAAAATTGGCTTCCAGGTGGAAAAATCAAAATTAGAAACAGAACTGTTAGAACCCAAAACTAAGATTTTGTCAAAGATGTATAACTTGCTGTTGAAATGGAATACTCAGGATGAAACGGTGAAATCTGCTATGATTAAATGGGCTCAAGATGTTGGACATAACATAATGATGGCTGACTGGGAACAGTTATGGACCACAGGTATGAAGTTTACGGCATGCAATGCCTTAAGAGAGAATATTATGAAAATGATATACAGGTGGTACATGACACCAGTCAAGCTTGCAAAAATCTATCATTTGCCCGACAATAAATGTTGGAAATGTAAAGAAACTGAAGGTACATTCTTTCACCTTTGGTGGACGTGCCCAAGGATTAAGGCTTTCTGGGAGATGATCTATAATGAATTGAAAAAGGTATTTAAATATACCTTCTTGAAGAAACCAGAGGCCTTTCTCCTGGGCATAGTGGGCCAATTGGTGTTAAAGAAGGATAGAACTTTCTTTATGTATGCCACAACAGCAGCAAGAATACTTATTGCAAAGTATTGGAAGACACAAGAACTACCCACTCTGGAGCACTACAAGCTAACTACCCACTCTGGAGCACTACAAGCTAATTAAGGCGCAGTATGTCATTCCATCTCATAGTATTTTATTGTTACAGTGGTGTTTTAGCGGCTGTTTTTACCCACGTGCACAAGCTGTTATTTATGTCTTGTTTTTTTCTGTATGGGCCTATGGCCGTAATAAATATTATTATTATTATTATTATTATTACCCACTCTGGAAGAATGGCAGATGAAGGTGATGGACTACATGGAATTGGCGGAAATGACTGGCAGAATCTGAGACCAGGGAGAAGAGTTGGTGGAAGAAGATTGGAATAAATTTAAAGACTATCTACAGAAATATTGCAAAATTAATGAATGTTAGAATGATGTTAGAATGAAGTTAGGTGGTTTAAGCAGTAATGCTATAAAGGTGTATGTAAAAATGGATTGATAACAGATGAAAATTTAAAGTTATAGTATATTAAGTTAAAGGATTAAGAGAAAATAAAGAGGGAAAGAAATTGCTGAATTAACTAATTGAATTGGAATACAAAAAAGGGAGGTATGAGGAGGTCAGGGAAACAAGGATATGAATGTAAGGCATGGAAAGATTGATCTATTTTTTTAAGTGTTTTTTATTCTTTTATTCTGTATTTTGTATTTTGTATTTTTCTTGTATTTTTATTTCTGTCCTTTGTTTTTGCTTTTCTTGTTTTTATGTGACTCTTTTTTCTGAAATTTTAATAAATATCATTTTTAAAAAAATAAACAAACATACTGGGACTTACTTCTGAGTAAACATGCCTAGGAGAGTGCTGTTTGCAGGATGTTGGACCAGAAGACCCTTTAGTCTGATTCCAGCAGCAAGACTCTGTTTACGTTTGTAGGACTGCCCCACACATGACTCAAGATTTTTTGTCCAAAGTATATGAAGAAAAGGCAAAGCACTAAAAGAGTCTGGGCCCTCAAGCCCCATATTTCTTGCCATTTTGAACCCAATCCACTTTGCTGCTACAGTACATATTGTCACATGGTCCTCACTTCTCCAAGTGATGAAGATTTCCAGGTGTGCAGGTGCTTTCCAAGTGCTTGCATTTTTTCGGAGGACGGAACACTAGAGACTTGCGGCATTTTGTATTATCAGATTTATTTACAAATGGCAATAAATCAAATCTCCAGAAAGAGGCACACCCAGGTGCTTTCAACGTTTCAGCTCCCTCAGCGCTGCACTCTCTCCTTCTGTTGCAAAGTGCAGTTTGCTTCACTCAGAGACTTCAGCCTCCTCCCCATGACAGCAACAGGAATGCCACTCTTCTTCCTCAATCTCCGATGTCTCTCTCTCCATTCACAACCTTCCAGAACAATCTCAAACTACTTCCTAGGCATTCACTCACGCTGGAAACCATTAACATTACTTCATCAAATCCCAGACTCTGACCACGTATTGCCTTGGGAAGCCAAGGGCAAAGGCATGATAGTCCCACCCACAGTAACAATTTCATAACAATATAAATGGAATATATAACATCACAGGGAATATATACTTCATATTTAGGTTTTCCCTCCATTTGTAAATGTAGAATATGTTGCCTTTGGTACAATTTGCAAAAATTATTTATTCAAACAGGCACACTAGAGCCAAGTGGGAAGGAACTGAGGTGGCTGGATGGTATCCTAAGCAATTAGTTCTCTTGCGCAGAGTTATCCAAGTGACTCATATGGCCTCAGACTTCCTATACAGTGTTCTTTTTTATTTACTAATTAAGTAGTGCACATACATGAAAATAACAAGAGCTCTGTTGAAAGAGTATAGTCAAATGTGAAACACAGTGACAATGGGCCAGAGTCTTTAAAAGCATGATGCTAATCATTTTAAATCAACATTTTCCCTGTTAACTCTTACACATTGTGTATTCCTTGGGGAATAGCTAGTCCCTCCAGCACTGATGTTAAATGACATTAAAATACAACATAGCACATTATAAAAATGCATATACAGTGAGTTAGTCAAATGTGGCTTAAGCTTCAGTACAAAGGATTTTTAACCATATTTCAGGGGAACAGCATTCAGGGATTTTCAATATACAAAATAATAGGCTTTGTTAAACAGGAAGGTTATAAATAGACACGTAAGTATTTCCAGGTATTAAAATACATGAAGAACCAACGCTACATTTCCTGGAGACAGATGAGAGGTGCGTATGAAAGACTGAAAAAGTCCCTTTGAAAAGAAACTGTGGATCTCAGAAATAAACTTGGTAGTTAACAGATTAGAAAGCTACGTGCCTTGTTGCAGAAACCCAACAAATTTCATTCCTTTCCACAAAGCTCACAAGAGCACCCCTGGCATGCTTCCTTGGTGGTGGTCCCTGCCTCCCTCTTCAGGAGCGCCGTGGTCCCATTCAGTGTTTTCAGAATCAGCATCTTAAAGAGCTAAAAAAGCAGAGACTTCCTTCCCAAGCAAACTGCCAATATATCTTTGGCTGTAACTACCACTTTTCCAAAAAGGAAATGAGTAACATTGAAATTAATGCCCTAGTCAAGGAAAGAAAATGGCACTTCTGTGAAGTAGAATTAGATTAAAGTTCAAATGAGAATTGAGTTTCCATGTGCAGTTAGGATTGCTGTCCAGCAGCCTCTCCTTCAGGTGTGCTCAAAATGTGGCAGGTGACTTTGCATACTCCTTCCTCTAAAAAAGGAACAGAGGCAGAGGTTTTGCTCACCTTTGGTTCCCTTGCAAATAAATACAGGGCAGCTTCATGAACAAAGTGTCTGAAAGGCGTCTCTGCCTCATCAGTCCTTCAAGCTGCAGAGTTTCAAGACGCTGGAACATGTGTGAGGAGTTCCTGGGCCTGGAACGATGGCAGTTGTGCTGCGCTTTGACGAATACTCCAAGACTCTCTTGAATGGAGTGTATGTCCTGGCAGGCTTTGGTGTCTCGGAAGATGTGCCGCTGTTCTCAGTGCTAGGAATGAAAACCAACAGCACAAAATGTTAGACACTCGAGAAATCAACCAATACTGTTTGGCTGATCAAAACCAATGAAAAGGAATCCGCAGCAAATATAACTCTTTCCTTGAGCCAGTAGAGTGAGGAAAGTCCTTCATGCAGCACAGCTGGTAACCAGAAACAAATCTTCTACATGTTTTAGAAAATTGTTTGATGGTTCGTTATAGAGTCTGTTCAATATTTGGAGACCTTAAAATATCAAAACCAAATTTTGAATGATGGTTCCTGAGACCAAGGAGCAAGTCTTGATCTATCTTTGGATACATCTGGATGCCATTTTGAATCAAAATGTTGGACTGAACCTTTCAAAACTGCACTGGTTTTTGGTTTCTTGGAATTCCCAAGCAACACTGGGTATGAGGCTGCTAGTTCTTTATTTTTTAAAAAAGACACAGCATGTTGGAAGAATTGCATCTAACATGCAACTTGTAGTAACATGGCAGCCCACTGCAGTCCACCTTTAGTCTCCAGACACTGAACTGGAAAAGTGGGGAGAACAGTGATGCATGCTGGGAATAGCTCTGCTCCCTAAACCCCAGGGCAGGTAATTTGACTCTCAAATTTTTTACACTGCAACACCCACAGGAATTGACAGTAACTGGCTTACAAAAGGTTGACCTACTGAGCTCCACAAAAGATGACTCCAATCACCCCCCCCCTCCCGAAGTGTAGGTAGAAGATCTACCTATCATGCAAAATCAAGGTAAACAATAACCTTTGGTTCATATGTGGGTTATTAAGTACCTGGGCAAATAAGACAATACTTGTATCATACTTCCTGAGGAACCAGCATAAAAACATCACACCTGAGGCACAATAGCAATCTCAAGCAGAGCTTCAAATGAGTTTTTAACTAATAAGGGTTGGGAAAGCTCAGCCTTTGTCTCCTTTCTCCTCTTCTCTTCCAGCCATTCCTTTGAAACCAGACTCCCAAAAAAGAGAACAGATTCTGGCACATGCTTGGAACTTCTTTCTGTACACACCCACCATTCTCATCTGCTTCCCACTGCAGTCTTACTCAGAGCAACTGAATATCAGAGCTTGTGGGTCCCAAGAGCTGAAAAATCGTAAGAGAACCTGAAGCAGAGGAACTCTGGCCTGGATGCTTGGCCCTAGCATCAACACCCACCCACAACCACTAGTTATTTAGTCATTTGCAACTGCAGGAACTCCTCTGATTCCCAACCCTTTAAATTTACTCTAGTTAGCAACCTCTCTCTCTTTCTCTGTTCTCCACTGGAGATCTCTTTCTCCACTTTGGGGGTTAGAGTGCAGTAGATTATTGGGGGGGGGGGGAGCCCAAGGAAAGCACTATTTAGTGTGTAATTGAACTTCCTTTCCCCACCCTACCTTAATATATCTTGTACAACTCAAGCTCTTGGTGTGAATTCCTGGAACCTGGAACCATGTGCCAGAGTGGCACACGATCAACCCACAGAAAGCATTCCCCTCTCACAAGTCTGTTTAAGGGTCACATGTGAAGTACATGCAAGTCCCCAGAGACACATGCATTCAGAGACTTTAGCGTTCAAACTGGAATCTGATTAAGAACTTTTCCCCCAGGAACTAGAAGTTATTATTTATGTATAAGAACTTGCAAAAGACTTTATTTAAACAGATGTTTTACCAGTGATCCATAGTTGTTGGTATTAATTGCTACTTAACACTTTTGCACATGGTTGAAAACTTATTATTAGTATAATATAGGTTGTATTTGGATATTATTGGGTCTCTTTATTTCGTTGTGCAGAAAATACATTAAGCCTATGCCTGATGAATGGCAATTAACTATTCATAAACAGCGTGAAAAAAGCCTCTTCCTGGTTTGTTTGTTTGTTTTACTGGCATTTGCCAAGTTGCTACAAACTGAGGAACATCTGCCACGTTCCCCATACACATTCTTTTGGTTTAGGGCCTTAAGAGCTTTCCTCAAGCCATAAAAAATCATTAATTCTTATTTACTTATAAAAATTAAACAGGAAAAATAAAGGGCTCCATAAAGCTAAGCAGAGTAAAGGTCAATGATAAATTTCCAAATGAACCACATATAGATGCTTTGGCACCTTGAGGGTCCCCAGGAAGCATCACATAAATAGCTGTCACACGGCCTGGAAATTTCTTAACTTGTCTTATTATCGCTGCCTCTAGGCTGAAGCTCTGGAAACCAGCGTAGCTGGTTGTTAATGTCAGAAGGGCAAAATCATAACTGAGTAATCTTATTAGTGCTTCATTAAACTGCTCTAGTGAAATGACTTATTCAGCGTGCCGCTAAGACTTCAGGCTCCTCTGGCAAGCTGAAACACAGCAAGCATATAAAAGTTTATTACGCGTGACAAATCACTGTTCCTCATTTGGCCTTGAAGAAGCACCATTTCACCCACGGAAATGCCCACCTGCCCACGTTCCCCCTCCAAAAAAAACTTCACAATTCCATGAATTTGGAAAGGGGTGGCAGCTGCTTTAGTTGTCTCTGTCTCTCAACGAAGTGGGCTAAAAAGGATTTCCCCTGAATGGATTCAAGCCCAGATACCTCAGTGGAAGGTCACATCCTACTCCAACATCCCTGGTTTCTACATCAGTCCTTGACTGTGACTCCATCAAGTAATCCAAACGGTCTTGTAATTCTTTATTCTGAAACAGACAAAGTTGACAACTCAATTCTTCAGTTCAATATCCCAGCAGGCCCTGCAATTAATTGTTACACATGCATACTGTAAAGCAAAGGACTTCCCTCACAGAAATTTTCTTCATTAGTATCTTTTTTAATTTTTGAGAGAAGCTCATGATAGTGTACATGACTCCTCCTGCTCCAGGCCCCACCCCTGTTGCTGAACCCGGTTAGAGATGGTGACCAGTCCCAAGGTCACCCAGGGAGGGCCTCGAACCAGAGTCTCCTCCCCTGTCCTAAGTGAACACTCTTAGCCACTGCCACTGCATAGCCTATCATTTAATCTCTTTAGATTAAGAGAGGCTTGCTTTGTTTATTTTTACCATTGAAGGAGAACATTAAGACAACAGAGGTGGGGGAGCAGGAGGTGTTTAAAAGGAAGCTTATAGGGAATTTCTTAAACTGGAGGTGCAGAAAGTGAGAAAGGAAAAAGATGAAAGCTGGCATGGGAGAGGAGTGGAGAGTGTTGGACTTAGGACTCATCCTTACTGTCATTCAGTGTGGATAGTAAGCTTCCTGTACTTCCATTAATTCTCTGTTGTTCATATGACATTCCCCTCCAATAGCTGCCTTCCCACACATTCTCCTCTCTCAATCTGGATTTTCTCTTACCCTCTCCTTTTTTGAGTGATTTGGAGGAGAGCGTCCTATGGACAGGGGAGACTTATCCAGTGCTTCGCTCCCTTTCATGTCACAGCTCCTATGGGTCCTGACAGGTTTTGCAAGTGGGAGCAATGAGATGCTAACACTCTGATCTAGCTTCCAGGGTTTTCCTGGAAAAGCTGTCACTCAGCAGTAGAGCCTCTGCTTTGCATGCAGAAGGCCCCAGGTTCAGTCCCAAGCATCTCCAGGTAGGGCTGGGTGAAACCTCTTTCTGAAATCCTGTTGAACTGCTGTTAGTCAATGTAGAGTGTAGACCAGTGGTTCCCAATTGGTGGTCCACGGATCACTGGGCAGTCCGCGTAACTGACCCAGGGGGTCCGTGGCACCATTCACGTAACACAAACTACCATAGTCAAAAACATGGAGTCCATGGATTGGCTTTTGAAAAACAGGAGGTCCACAATACTTAACCAATTGGGAACCATTGGTGGAGTAGACAATACTGAGCTAGATGGAAGAATGGTTTGACTCTGCAAACGGCAGCTTCCTGTGTTTTCCCCTCCCAAATCTAACCACAAATGTGAAAAGATGTTTCTATTAATTTTCACAGGCTTCTCTTTACATGTTACTGCTCATCTGTGCAAAATATAATTTTAATTTTTTTAATTTGTTGAGTGCCTGAAAAATAGGTGTTTCACAGAACATGTAGGAAGATAGGTGCTGCCTAAGTAGACTTGCTATCTAATACAAACCACAAAACCAACCTACAAGTTAATCCAAAAGTAGAAGGCATCACACACCATAATTAAAATCTAACAAAATTAGTTGTGATATAATGTCTAGGAATATTTTAGCTAGACATTGGAAAAATATTTCAGAGTAAACTTAGATCATTCGTACAAAAGTATATGGGACATTGGCCTAGTGGAAAAACTAACTAATAAATTATGGTTGTTGAAGGAGCAGAAACAAAAGGATAACTTCACAACAGTTTGGCTTAATTTATTATGTATGCAAGTCTTCCAGACAATAATCAATCCCCCTTATAACATATAGCTCTACATGGCTACAAGAGTGGCGTGCGGCAACATTTTTTGTAGGAGATCAGTTAGGGCCAGAGGCGCCAGCATGCGAGGGCGATGGGGCAATGCCGTACACGTGAGCATCACACCTCCCTCCCTAAGCTGGGCAGAAGCTTCCTGGGCTTTGGGAAGGAGGCACCAGGCTTTAATACTTTAATTTAATCAGAACATTTAGGGGACTAGTCTAGTCCCCTAACGTCCATTGACTGCACACCACTGGGCTACAGTGATCCTATAAAAGGAAAAAGTATTGGATTTCCATTTCCTCTGCCCTTCCCCTCACATTCACATTCACACAAACACATCCTGGTCTGCATTACCTAATATAGGAAGAACTTAGTTCATTATCATCCCTGCTCCTGACTCACTCAAATCTCTAGACTGCCACTCAAATACAGCTGATGAGTATACTCAATTAATAGTGTATTGTTTTCTGTTTATAGATTTTCTATGGTTCCCCCCTCTTTTTCCTTCTATGCTGTTGACACTTGATTCTTAATATTATGCTGCCTTGATCAGAAGTGTTTCATATTTGTTTTTGAATTTTCCAGATTGAGAGTATATAAATGTTCTGCATTGTTAAACTTTTATATTATTATATTTGTACTGAGCTAACGGAACTAGCAGAGATTTGAGGCATTTTTACACTGGGAAAGATAATCGGCTAAGTATCAGTTAACAACAATAACTTTCAGTAATTAGCCAAATATAATCCTTACCTCTCCTTCAAGGAATGATATTTTTTCTAAAAGTTGTAATATAAACAGTTCCTTTTGCTTCATCTTTCGCTTTTGCAGCTCAATCTATGAAGAAAAGAAAGAAACAATGTGAATGCAGATAGGAGGGAGAAGCTCTGTCACTAAGTAAATTCCCTACTGGAAATTAGATTGTACATATCCATAGGAATGATTTCCAGAGGAATAGCTGTGTATCAGTCTGTTGTGCGGCAGCAAAAACAAGACCCATGAAATACTCCATTCATTGGAACATGAAATTACTCATCTCAAACTTTATAGCTAAGCCTGAATGTTTTTACAGAATGCAAAAAGGTGAAATTGTGATTGTCAAACACATAAAAATGTAACAAATGGCAATGGGGAATAAGTTTCAGGGTTCAGAGCACTAATGTTACTTTTTATTTTATTTATTTAAAATATTTTTATTCCACCCTTCTGTCATTACAGTATTCAGTGATGTATAAAAATCAAAACTATCATGAGATAAATCCTAATAATAAAACTGAACTCTCTCACACCTACAGAGTTGTTGTATAGATGTGTGATAGCCCCATATATGCTGTCTTGATCTCCTTGTGGTAAGGGGGCAAATACAAACATGCTTATATCTCATGCACAAGCACACCCCCTCTCACCCCAAGAAATCAATTTGTTATACCCATGTTGTGCTGATGACAGATTATACCCAATGTCTGCACAAACTAACCATGTGCTCATGGGCATAGCCAAGGGGGGCAGGGGGGACAGCTGCCCCCCCAATCAATAGGAATCAATACAAATCTGAGGTTTTGCCCCCTAACAAAAGCCTGCCCCCCAAAAAACCCCATGCATGTGTTGCTACTGCACAATGTGAGACTACTCCATGGCTCCTAAGTCTCCCCTTTCATTTGTGCTGCTCTGCCACTGCAGATGTTTTCTTTCACTTCTCTGCCGGGCAAAAAGTCATTGGATACGGAGAAGGGGAGACCTAGCAGCAGAGAGGGAACTAAAGGCTACTAAGATGATGCAGAGGCAATGGGCAGAGGGGAGGGGTCATGATGGTGGGCAACAGGGACACCCCAAGTTATTTTAGTGCCTGCATCAGCAGAGAAACCAAATGGCACCCTCACGACGCACTAACAATGATTGCACCGTGAATTTTTAAGGGAAGTCAGGACATAATTGAATAAAAACCCCACACAACCAGTGAAATGAGCAGGAGTTGCACAGCGGCACTGCTCTGCGCCCGTGCATTTCAACTGAGCTCACGTCTTGGTGGTTTCCACCTCAAGGCTCTGTCTGGCACTCCCTACTAACGTATGTGAGAAATCGCTAGGAAACAGGGAAAGCCCTGAAAATGTCCAGGAAAATGACATTCTAGGGAATTAGACAAAGGAGGAAGGGTGTGTGTGTGTGTGTGTGTGTGTGTGTGTGTTTAAGTCCCTGGAGAATTGCATCAGTGTATGAAGACAGGAGAGGCAGGCAGCATGGCAGGAAATGCGTCTGCACATGGAAGGAGGCAACCAAACAAGATAGTGCCTCTTGTCAATACCTGTTAGGGCTGGTACACAACATACCAGGATGGGTCCGGAAAACCATACCATGGATGACTAGACAGTAATTATCTTATTTCATTTAGATTAAAGGCAATTCAGGGCAGCTAGGTACAATTCCTTATTTGCTCCCACGACATTACAGTCATCACTGTATTTGTTTACCTCCAATCACAAACAACTATTTATATACCTAAGCAAGCAAGCAAATAAAAACAAACAAATAATAGGATGAAAATCAAGAGAACTTTAAAAAGAATCCACACTAAATGTCAAAATATTAAAACTCTAAATTAACTGAAGATAAACTGACCTGATTCGAAAATTGTAGTATTCCAATAGCAGCAAATGCTTAGCAAGTTTAAAGTCTGGGTGAATAAAATTGTATTTACCTGACAGCTAGAGCTAAGAGGAGGCACTAGGATTGTGGACCAAGGGGGGTGTTCCAAAGAAGGGTGCCAACACTAAAAAGACCCAGTCCCTGGTCACCACCTATCTAACTGCAGGAGACCACTGCAGGCAACTATTTGGAACTCGGGGTTGGGGGTGGGGTGGAATACTTCCTTTATATCTGAGAGGCCTATTTAGTATTTTCTTTATATTTCAGAAACATTGGCCAGTCCAAAGCCAAGAAGCATATCCAGGGTTCAGCTGTTGAAGTAGGTTTAAACAATGGAATTCATTCTCACAAGATGTAATGATGACCACAAACTCGGATGGCCTTAAAACAGGATTAGATAAATTCATGGAGGACAGAAGCAATGTCAGTGGCTACTAGTCATGATGGCTGCTGTACTGCTTGTTTGCTTCCTAGAGGCGTCTTGTTGGCCACTGTGAGAACAGGATGTTGGGAGTAGATTGGTGCTGGGTCTGATCCAACAGGACTTAAGTTCTGGGATTTTTACAGCAAATGCCTTAAATTGCCAACAGAAGATGCAGAATTAAGAACAGGAGGACTGGTTAGACCCCCTTTGAGCACAAATGACAGATATAAGCACACTGCACACCTTTTTTATCCTGTAATGATTATCCTAATTTTTTATCCTTTAGTGATAGTATTTTCTATGTTTTTAGCTTTTTCTAGTTTACCTGTGTAAACCACCTAGCATCCCAGACTGGGAAAAAGGCAGGAAATATAATAATAATAATAATAATAATAATAATAATAATAATAATAATAATGGCACATTAGCAGACTATGTGCTTTATGTACCATCTGCCACTCGTATTGAATGTGAGGTAACAAAGACAAGTGCACCTATAAACTTCCCTGTTTGGGCAAATAAATTCAACAAGAGGGACTGTGAGCCAAAGAAAATCATAATAAATAGCTTTTACTACGTCACTGTAAGAGAATGGTAAAATAAAATCACAGCAATATAAACAGGAATTTTCTATAAAATGTACACCTAATTAAAAAGATTTCTGAATGGCACTCACCTTTGCTTATTAAATATTTTTTAAATAAATAAGATAAACTGCAGCAAAGGGATTGTTTATTTTAATTAGCTCTTGAGAAATTTTGGTTTCTTATTCAAAATAAACCAAATTCCCATCTAAAACTATCACTACACTTACACCCACATGCATAAAATGTGTTTAGAATGCTATGATTGTGTAACTAATCTTTTATTCAAGTTAATACTTTTAAAATAGATGTTTAACAAGTCCACTGTTTACAGATGTATATATAACAAAAAGTTTGAGCCAAATGAGAAAAGAAGAAATGTAACAAGAAGGACATTGATAAAATGAGAGTATTTTTCAAGCAAAATTTTCTATCAGCATTGTTGCTTCTAGAAACCTAAAGGGAACTACCACTCATATGCGTTTATCAACTGCCACTGAAATACACTTACAGAAGATCAACTGCTGAAGCATTATGTATATAATGTGTGCTATTTACCCATTTCTTCTCAAACAGCAGAGCTTAAAGCAACATACAAGCAGCCACTGAAATACGATGAACGTGATCCAGCAAAAGTTGAGCACTTTTAGAAGTCCTCCTGATTTTATTTGGAGAGTCAAGGATTTACCGTACCTAGCCCCAATGATATCATTTTTATTGTGAATTCATAATTATTTTTGCTCATGATGGCATTGGGACAGTTATATGTGATCCCACTTTCAATATACTCTTTGTGAACACGAAATTTCAGAGTGGACAAGCTGCTTTGTTTCAATTTGGTGAATGTCTCAGCTTCCTGCCAAAATTCTGTAACTTTTTATACCACAAAATTCAGATTTAATTTTTGACCTGTTTTTGTTGTCAAAAGCGCCCTTCCAGACAGCAATAATGTAGTAACATTGGGGAAACATCACAGAACAAATAATAAAGCAGAATGATGCACCACTGATGCTCTATAATGGGATCATTGACATGTTGCAGAATACAGTGCCCGAAACAAAACCTGGAGGGACCCTTAAATATTTGGGAGGATCATACCCAATGGAACCAGTGTAAAATTCCATGGCTACAGATTAAAGAACATTAATACAATTGATAGAATCATGGAAGAATTGCAAATAAACATATTGGGAAACATCCAGTGATGTTAGTGCAAGAGCAAAAATCATGCCGTGTGCAAGAAAAGGGTTATATTCTGTTAGTGTTAAGGTCAGCTAGCCAAGAGGGTGATGGGGGAGGTGTTACTTAGCAACTAGGCAGAGTGGCATGATGCCCTAATTGGCTGTGTAGTTCTGAGGGAGTTTTTCTCTATATGTTTGGTTGACGTTCTCCCTGTTATGTACTAGGCCTGACCTAAGAAGTCAAAACCTTTCTGTTTATTTCTTCAAATTCATCAGGAATTCTTTTCTTTCTTGATTTTGCCAACATTATTTAAGTGACCTTGCTAACAGTCCACCACTTGTGCAACAGTGGACATCTAGTTTCTATTCTCCCCTCTACAGCCTCCAGATGCCCCCAAAATTTGCTCTGTGTGGTCCCCTAGTTCTCCAGAGCAGATTTTGGGGATGCAGGGGGAGGAGAGAAAGGAGAGGGCCCATTGGGTGAGCTGATGCCGTCTTGGGCCATGTTGGAAGGACCTCACCTTCTGTGATTGGGAATCCCTTTTACAGCATGATAACAACTAGTGGAATAGTAATTGTCTAAAGCATTGTGTACCAGAACCTGTCGCTCGACCAGGGGATGCGTTCAAAGAGATGGCAACATAGCACCAAAGTCAGCTAAGAAGGATTGCTTCTCAGCCTCACAGAAACACACTTTGCCTTCCCAAAAATGACACATAGCCTGGGTTTTAAAAAGAAAGAAAATGGAAGCAGTTTAAAAGTATTATAAAACATTTATTAAAATAAAACTTGTAACACAAAATGTTGCTGCTACATAATAGTATTTTTATGCAGTTAACACTGCATAAAATAAAAGTGCACTGGCTGATAAGGTTATTGGCTCATCTTTGCATTGTTTTGATAAAGCATTTTAAAAACCAGATTAATACTTAAAACATTTAAAGGAGCTTGACACTTTGCAAGATCTATTAAAGTGAAACAACCAACCCATATTCCTAACACATGAAAAGATAATGCTGCATTTAAGTTCTATCGACAAGAATAAACACCAGCAATGGCAGGAGAGAGTGCTATTGGGCACTTCGCATAACTGGGCTCCAGAGATCTCAAGCCACTCACCACCAGCATCGACTATGTGCCTTCAGTGATTCAATTGAGCATATGGTACCATCAAGCACATTTCACAGTATAATATGAAACAGGACCAATGTTCAGGATTAACAGAAAAATGGGGTTGCTGCCATTAGAAGTGAGCAGAGTGGTGTGTGAAATTATGTCCATGTAACTTGTAAGAAGAAACAAAAGCTAATTAAAAAATGAAAATGATTTCACTTCTATGTCTTCCCCTCAAAACACATCATTTTTCATGACAATACTTCCTTATCATTCATTCCCATCATCTCCTGTTATTTCAATACCTCTCTTGGACAATCTCTAATCCTCCTTTCCCTTTAAGGCCAGAAGTCCCTGTTCTTCAGGATGTTGTCCATAGGCATTTCCTATAGACACTTCCTCCTTCTGGTTATTCCAGGAATTATAAAGCAATATCATTGTCATCATACACTATGCAGTGTAACAGAGGCAAACAATATTGTCTTTCATAGAAGAGGAGCATAGATGAAGCTGCCTTATACTTATAGAGGCTTTCCAAAGTCTTAGGCAGAAACAAACCCAGTATTTCATACAGAGATCATTTTAACTGAAGATGTCAGGAATTGAACCTGGGGCTCTCTGCACACTGTATCGCTGAGCCAAGGCCCTTCGCCACATTGTTCATTTGCTTTTTGTGTGAATATGATGTTAGATATAAAAGACACCAGAAACATGACTGTATGCAAGAGACAGAAAGTGCAGTTACAGAATGGACAAATTATATGCAAGAAAGATCAGATTTCAACCTAAATACATTCCATTGTTTATTAAATCCAGTAAAATAAGGCTGACTCAAAAGTAGGCTTTTAAATAGTGGAGCCTTGGAGTCTGAATGTTTCTGTTTGTGCCTACTCAAAAGCTGTCTAGAGTCTAACCTAACCAAACTGGAGTGGAGTTTCCCCAAGAGATTCACAAAATTCTCATTGCCCAAACTTTCCCACTGAGATTTATGATTAGAGTTTAACTCCCTCTTATGCCCTTTGAAAATTCCAGTCCATTACTAATATTATTATTTACTCTACATAAACTTTCAGTAAAATTGTCATTTTGCTGAGTTTGTTTTTACAGATACTATAATTCCAGTCAATTATACAACAAGTTAGTGCTCTACTATAAGTACCTAAGTAATTGGTTTTGGGAATATATTGCACAAGCATTGGATTGGAATTAGCAGCTGGTACAGTTCTGAAATTTGCTTTTGTTCCTGCATTACAGGTGCTCAGAACTGACATCCCTACCACAATGTAACTTTGTAGTTTATGGCACACATTTCTCAGATCCACCAAAAAGTTGAGCCCATGACCTCTCTGGTTCATTGTCTTCTTTTTTTAGTTGCTTAATTCAGTGTTCAAGTAACTTTTGTGGGAAGGAAAAATATGCAACATCGCACAGCTTGCAAAAGCTTGAGTTTGTATGAACAGGGCATTTAAGAATTGCTTCTTCTACAGCCGGGTTTTCAAGTGCCTGTTAAACAAACATTGTCATCATACCACACTGGAGTTTTCGAAGTAACTACAGGAATCAAGATTCAGTTTGGCCTGGGTATATAGGGTAACTTTACAGAACGGATCAGAGAATATTCCTTGGTTGTGGTGCATCCATGTTATTTCTCTCCATCGTTTTGTTTCAGGTAGTCACCATTTATCATCTTCCAATGAATCTGAGACTAAATGTGGAGAACAGCTCATGTGCCATGACCTAGAGACAGTTCAATTCAGTTGGTTAGGGGAATGTCACTCTAAATCTGTATTCTGCAAACAGCTCCTTAACCAAGGGATATATTTCCTTTTTTTTTAAAAAAAACAACCACTCCTTTTTGGCTCATTCTGTAAATTCCCATCTATCAATCAGCACTGCTTTGACAATTACCCTCTTCCTATGATGAGAGAGAATAGATGGCTTACTAATGAGGATGTTAAATGTGGTTCTGTGTAAACAGCAAAACAGTGACTTTTTTGCTCTTCTCCTTTCTATGCTATTTTGTAGCACATGATTTCTCAAACTAAAAATGCACTTTTGTTGCTTGGTCAAATTAGCTTTTTACTTAAAGGTTTGTTTTACTCCCATTTATTTTGCATGGGCTTGGGTAAATCTAGATTAATACATTTCCCAAGAAATATCAAGAGAACAATGCTGTCTTTTTCTATTAGAAGTATATTTTTGAGCTCTCCAAGGGAACTAAGTACAGGAGTGGTCTGGCAGGGTCACCAACACCAAATCCTGAAAGAGCCTATCACTTTGCTATCCTCCACTCTTCTTCCTGATCCTTCCAAGGAAAATATGAATACAGCTGGGCTTCCAACTAACTACTAATCAGGATGCTCATATTTTAGACAGCTGTTTCTATATGAATTTCTGTAGAGTTAATGTAAAGTGTATGAACAAGAGAATCATATTTGTGTAGCTTGGCAGCGGCTCCATTAATTTCCAGATGCTGTATGTGCAGGCAACGCAAAACAATTACCACAAATTATACCATGAAAACAAAATGTTTGGCCACAGTAGAGGGGAAACAGCATTTCTCACGCTTAGAGCTTGTTCTTAACAGAACAGTTGCCACTTCTCTGTAGTTCCTAACTATACCGTTTCAGTAATGTCTGAACTAGGGAGGTCACACAGATGAGATGTATTATGTCATTACTTTCTAGCCTTCTAAGAGGTTGGCAGGGAGAGACAAAGAGTTAGTACTGGCACTGCAAGTAACAACGTTATTTGATCTCTGCATGTAATCTCTCATATCCAAACCTTACTGGAATGGTGTAGGAAAGTAACTATGATAAACAGCACCTTCACTATAGGGGCTGGTCATTCCCTGAAATGGAACTTCTTGAAGATTGGGCCATAAATGACATTTTTTCAAGGAACATAGACCAAATTCATACTCTGAATTTCTCTTTTTAAGGTCTGTCAGATCTGTTTCATCATCATCTGTTTCTTCATCCATCCATTAATTCCTTATTATTCACAAATGGCAGGTTACAACAAAATTTCCTACAGTGAGCTAAAAGATTTCTATCCCTGTTAAATATCACACATTCAAACATACAATTATTTTTTCTAGTCTTGGCATAGTGCATGGGTAGGCAAACTAAGGCCCGGGGGCTGGATCCAGTCCAATCGCCTTCTAAATCTGGCCCGCGGACAGTCCGGAATCAGTGTGTTTTTACATGAGTAGAATGTGTGCTTTTATTTAAAATGCATCTCTGGGTTATTTGTGGGGCAATTCATTCATTTTTATTTATTTTTTCAAAATATAATCCGGCCCCCCACAAGGTCTGAGGGACAGTGGACCGACCCCCTGCTGAAAAAGTTTGCTGACCCCTGGCATAGTGCATGCAGCTTAATTCACTCCCTTCCTCCTCTATGCTACTTGGCTTTCTTCATTTTAGAATGTAAGTGACAGCAACACCTGCCAGAAACTCTAAGAGATTTTACATATAAATTAGTTCCTATAAACTAGTTTTTCAGGTTTGTTATTTGTTTGGTTCTACTTACATATTTACAGCCCTGTACAAGCATTAATTATACACAACTGCTCAACATAAAGACAAAGCTGATGCAAATTATAAATCACTTAATATCGTTAAGAGGTAAACAAAAATGCTAGGAAATGAAACTTGGAGCACAAAAGTGAAGAAAAGGGTAACCACAAATGTCAAGGGTTACAATACTTGGGCATTAGTTTAGAAAAAAGTGGGAATAAAGTGGGGCGTGATAGATGTGCATAAGATTGTGCACAGTGTGAAGAATGTGAACAAAGAAAAAAACTACTCCCTCTCATAATACTGAGCTCATAATACTCTAATAATACCTGAGTTCTAACTCAGGGCCATCCAGTGAAGCTGACGGTTGGAAGATTCAGGGCAGAAAAAAGGAAGCACTTCTTCACACAGCAAATTCACTTCTCCAATGGCCACAAAGTTCAATGATTTAAAGGGGGATTAGACAAATTAATGGAGGGTTTTCAGGCTATCAGTGGCAACTGGTCATGATGGTTGTATAGCCACATTCCATGAAGTTGGTGATTCTTTCATTTTAAAGGCAAACCCCTCCTGTGCTACCAAATAATGAGAGAGAAGGAGAGAGGGAGAGGTTGTAGAGTTGCTGGTACATGAAGAACTCACATCAGCATCTGATGCCATTTTTTTAATGCAAAGTGTGGTATAACTGACTTCATTTCCTCAAACCATCCTGAGAGGTAGAGTATTAACATTCTCATTTTGCAGATACTGCAAGGCTCAGGGCAAAACTAGGCATGACATTAACTGCATGAATGTTATCAGTGCTTTATCAGTGTGGCTTTTGTTATTTAAATAGCATGACCATGGAGGTTGGGGAAGGTTCTGCTGAAATAAAAATAGCAGCTTCAGAAAGTCATTTTTTTGTTGGGACGGTGGCACGGAAGAGAACAAGGTTGCTCAAGCTTCTCTGGGGCTGCTATATACTATTTACTTCTACTTGATCTCTCAGCTGCTTTTGATACCATGGACTTGTAAACCGCTGTGATATATTTTTTATGATACAGCAGCATATAAATATTTTTAAAATAAATAAACCGTAACAACAATGTATTAACTGAATCTATACAATTAACATAATGCAGTGGTTTTCAACCAGTGTGCCTTGGCACCCTGGGGTGCCTTGAATGATGGTCAGGGGTGCTGTGGGCAACTCTGTCCTCTGTCCCTCCCTCCCTCCCTCTTCTGATGCCCTCTCGCATCTCTACCTCCCCAAGGCTTCCACAGCTGTTTGTTGAAGCCCTGGCTACAAGCTTGCAGGGCAAATGCTGCCTCTGGGGCTGGACAGGGGGTGCTGGTTGCCAGGAGCTGAAGTAAGCAAGCAAGCAGGCAAGAGAGCCCAGCCAGCCAGTCCACCAATCCTTGCTGTTGGGAATAGACAGACAAGTCCCAGGCCCCTGTGGGGCAGTGTAAGGAGGCACCTCTCTTTGGGGCAGGGAGGGCAGCTCAGAGACAAGGGATGGCAGCAGCAGCTGCTTGGAGGACTCCCAAGGAGAGAGAAGAGGAGGCTGAGGGAATACTGCACAAGGGAGGGTGTTCGAGAAAGGGTGAGAGGCTGCCAGCTCTTCTGGCAAGGGGTGGCATAACTGCGCTCCTGAGCTCCACAGGGGGTGCCACAGAAAGAATGTAGTTGGTCAAGGGAGCTGTGGACTCAAAAAGGTTGAAAACCACTGACATAATGTATAGTTTGGCCCTCAAATAAGCATAATGGCTTGCACAAAGCCAGGCTCAGTTAAGATGAAAATCTGCTGGATCATATCAGCTTTCAATACAGTGGTACCTTGAGTTAAGTACTTACCGTATTTTTCGCTCCATAGGACGCACTTTTCCCCTCTTAAAAACTAAGGGGAAAAGTCTGTGCGTCCTGTGGAGCGAATGCAGGGGGGAGGCAGGCATGAAAAGCCCCCAAGAGCCGCACACAAGCTTGGCACGGCTCTTGCAGGCTTTTCCCTAGGAGGGAGAAGGGTCTGACACGGCCAGTCAGTCCCTTCTCCCTCCTCGTAGAAAAGCTCGCAGGAGACGCGCACTCCTTAAAGTGTGTGCGGCTCCTGTGGCTTTTGCAGGAGGTGGGGGAATTGCCATAGCCGCACGCAGCCTCTCCAGCCGGGAGAGGCTGCGCAAGGCTAAAGAAGTCAAGGCAGTGAGCGCAATCCATCCCGCTCGCTGCAGCCGGGAGAGGCTGCGCAAAGGTAAAGAAGCCAAAGCAGCGAGCGGGATGGATCGCGCTCGCTGTTTTGGCTTCTGCCATAGCCTGTCCGGTAATTCGTTCTGGTGGTCCGCTTTTAACCTGAAACTGTTCTTAACCTGAAGCACCACTTTAGATAATGGGGCCTCCTGCTGCTGCCGCACCACCAGAGCACGATTTCTGTTCTCATCCTGATGCAAAGTTCTTAACCTGAAGCACTATTTCTGGGTTAGCGGAGTCTGTAACCTGAAGCGTATGTAACCTGAAGCGTATGTAACCCGAGGTACCACTGTACTTTGAGCGTGCATTTCTGGAAGGGTGGGGGATGAAGGTGGATGAACCACCTTCATGTGTGGCTGGGCTTGATATGCTAGAGCAGAAGCGACGGTGGAGAAATACACTGTGTTCCAGGTGGTTTCATGGCACCAGGAGGATTTCGGAGTCTTTGGGTCCAAGCCGCTTTGTGGAACACCAAACATGCCCCCTTTTTGGCCCTACTGACTGGTGCTGGGTGGGCCAAGGCGTACCTTGGTGACTAGATCCAATCCTATTTTGAATCTTGGTACATCCTCCAGGGACCATAAGATTGTGCCACTGTTGTATTTTGTAATATTTGTCGGTGTCCAATATTTATATGTTGTGTGAATTAATTTTATTTGCACTTTTGTACATCACCCTATAACATTTTGATGAAGGGTGGTTAAGCAATATTTTAAATAAATAAAAATGCATTTCCTGTTTATCATGAACCAGAGTTAGCCACAATCTCTGAATGAGGTTGCTAATCACACTAGGATTATATAACAGGACAGGATGCATAAAGTAGATAAAATTAACTCTGGTTTAAATCTAATCCAAAGAATACTTGTTTGAAATAGAAAATAAATAATGACTAGTTGGACACTACTTTGTGCTGGCATTTCTTATCCAAAAACCTACCAATGCAGAGATCCCAAATTGCTGCCTGCTTAGACCCATTAGAGGTCAGTTTGGCTCTCACAAACAACCATGTCAATTCAGAGAAAATGGACACAGAAAAAACCATGATGCACAACATGAGGTACATTTTCAGTGGCAGGGAGTATGCCAACCCTTTCAAAGACAAGCACAAAGAAGCCTCTACAGCAGGCAGCAAAGGGAGGTGGGAAGCTGATTTGCTTATACTAGTATTTTTGAATATGGCAGATAACGGGCTTACAAATAGGAGAATGTAACAAACAGATATCTTTCAGTTGCTTTACAATCCTCCATAAAACTGTGTGAGCCTTAAATGTACCTTTGTAGCTGTGTGATTTGTGCTCAAACTGTATTGTGACGGCCATTGGCTATAAACAATAAAATCTACTGACATTAACTTCATTAGCTAGAAATTATGTTTGCATTTCATGTTCCAACTGCCACATTGGCCAAGATCATTAAGAAAACAGCAATATTTTTAATAATAAATAGTGACGGTGATGATAAGAGGAGGAGGAGGAGGAGGAGGAGGGGAGGAGGAGGAGGAAGAAGAAGAAGAAGAAGAAGAAGAAGAAGAAGAAGAAGAAGAAGAAGAAGAAGAAGTTGTTCACAGACCGTATTGTCTGATTTCTGGTATATGGTCTGTATATTGGTCTGTGATTGGTCAAAGTGAAAATTTAAATTAACATTTTAAAAACATTTTAACATGATTGTTCTTGAAAAAATATTTATGATAATTACATCTATTTGATAATATGTTTCCAATCTCTGCCTTAAGAAAATCTTCACATTAGAATATTAGGTTATTCAGAGTAAAAAATAAATAAAAATGCCACAACTTACTTCCTCAACCATGTGCTTGACTTTCTTCTGTTGGCAAAGAACCATGTCATCCAGATGTTTGATTCGTTCTCGCAGACTAGCTGTAACCTCCTCTAACTGATGTGACCTAAC
This sequence comes from Podarcis pityusensis, assembly GCF_964106645.2. NCBI lineage: Eukaryota > Metazoa > Chordata > Lepidosauria > Squamata > Lacertidae > Podarcis > Podarcis pityusensis. The sequence continues at coordinate 48,027,992 of NC_138039.1, read as the reverse complement.
AAAAATGTGAATACTAAATTAGTAAATTTTAATTAGTAAGATATAAATCTGTAGAATAGCTGCTTCCCCAACACTGTATCAAATACTTTAAGAAAAAAAGGTCTGTCAATGATAAAACCAATGACACATAAATGGGAAGTACAGAATCATAGAGTTGGAAGGGTCCCAAAGGTCATCTAGTCCAATTCGCAACATATATCTACAAATTCATAATTGTCTTCAGTAAGCCAACTACCACCTGCCTTAGATGATCTTTACCTTATAGAAAGGAAGCTTTTCATCAGTTGCAAAGTAATCTATTTTAGAGTATGAATCAGAGGAGGTGGAAGATTGAGAAGCAATTTAATTTGAAAAATTGGTGGAGATTTTAGAATTTAATTTTAGAAAATAATTTGTTAAATGTATGCCTGGTACATTTTATAGGTAAAGGTAAAGGGTAAAGGGACCCCTGACCATTAGGTCCAGTCATGACCGACTCTGGGGTTGCGGCACTCATCTCGCTTTATTGGTCGAGGGAGCCGGCGTACAGCTTCCAGGTCATGTGGCCAGCATGACTAAGCCGCTTCTGGCGAACCAGAGCAGCGCATGGAAACGCCGTTTACCTTCCCGCTGGAGCGGTACCTATTTATCTACTTGCACTTTGACGTGTTTTCAAACTGCTAGGTTGGCAGAAGCAGGGACCGAGCAACGGGAGCTCACCCCATCATGGGGATTCGAACTGCCGACCTTCTGATCGGCAATTCCTAGGCTCTGTGGTTTAACTGAGGTTTAGCTGAGGCGCTTTCATGAGGCACCCCATGAGGTGCTGGGGACCACACAGCTTGTTTGTGCTGCTCAACTGGGGGGTGGGAAGGCTCCTGCCCCCCAGCTGAGCGAGCCCCAAAGTCCCTCCTGCTTGCCTGCAAGCAAGCAAGCAAGCAAGCAAGCGTGAGGAACCTTAGGGCTTCTTTGTATAGCTCGGCTGGGGAGTGAGAAGGCTTCACCCAGCAGTATATCACAGGTGAACCCGCCACTACTCCTGAGTCCCTCTGCTACCAGCAGCCCAATGTTGAAAGCAGCACTGGTGGCAGAAGGACTCAGCAGCGGCACTGGTTTCTCCTGCAGTATACTGCCGAGTGAAGTTGCCATCATGGTCTGCCCCTCATACCGGTCCTGGGCGATACATCAACACATTGTCCAGGCCTGCTTGACAGAGTTATGTAAAACTGTGCTCAGTTCAAATTTCCTCACAGATTTTCTCCCCGTGGCAGATTAGGTGCTCCTCATACAACAAATGCCTCTGTGCCCACCTGGAGGGGCTCCTGCATGAAAGGCCCCTTCAACATGTGGATACACAGACAGACTAGATCCCTAGGGACTTTGGTGTGTCTGATCCAGCTCTTCTTATCTTCCCATTATAAATATTTCCTGTCAAATAATTTTCCTGACTGGAAGGCACACCTCTGCATAGTTTTCTTAATTGCCCTTCTCTTTCTCCATGTTTTCCAGGACTTGAGCTCCTAATTGTTATCGTCACCATAAAAGCTGTTGGGCAAAGAAAGTATAAATGGTTCTCAGAAAATAGCCCACAAGGAATCAAAGAAAATCTGGATTTTTAGGGAAGAAAGAATGTACATAAAATTCTCAAAGGAAATACTGTTAGTGATGCTCTTCTGCTCAGTAATGAACATTCTCCAAATTAGAAGATGACCTTTAGTCGGGTCCTGTAGACAAGTGAAATGCCTGAGACATTTTAATGCCTTGAAGAAAACTTTAAGGTCTTCCACACAAAGACGACTAAAGGAACTTTTTTTTTTTACAACTGAGAATCCATGCATGCATATTACCAGTAATAGTAGGTGGGGTGGAGCCACAAAGACCCCCCCCCCCACCATCAACATCACTACAGCTTACCTGGAGGGCACTGGGGGATGGCAGTAAGGTCAGTGATGCACAGCAAGACCACTGGATTTTCTTTACAACATAACCTCAACTTTGCAGCCACCCTCCTCCCCACCAGCCCTGTCCAGGTACACGGCAGTGATGACCCCACCATACCAATCACCACTGCAAATTACTATGGAATAATTGTACAGGGCTCCTTCTCTATAGAGAATGCAGATAGTAGCAGTATATATGGCATGCTGGGAATTTTAAAAAAAAAAATTCTAACATTATATCATCCAAAGTTAATTATCAACTACAGTTAGGGATAGTTTATGAGCATCAAGAATCCTAGAAAGAATCAAGACCTCACCTTTGTCTGCCTGACTGACTGTGAAGGTTTGCTCCGTTAAGTTGTATTTCATATTCTATGAGTTGCTTTTGCAGTTGATGGCGTTCCTATGTGGGAAAATACATTTTTATATATTTCTGTCTTTTAACATGTAAGAAATCAACTACAGTATACAAAACACTTTTCATTGGAATGTACACACTGCTCATAGAGATCCAAACACGTAGACTAAAAAAAAACAAGGTCCATTGACTCCTGAGCCCAGTTCTTAGTGCTCGTGCTTTACCTTTAAAGCTGTAAATGGTTGGCACAGGGGAGGTGGGGCTTTCAGCAGCACAGTAGAGACAAGACAGATAAGGCTTCAGTTGGTGCTAAGGGCTGGTAGAGACAACAGCTAGTAGAACTACCATAGCAAGACCCTGGGAGTTCTCCACGATCCTAGACTCCTGTCATGGCCTTTTGAAAGGACACCATCAAGCTTCCCCCAACAGCCCCAAATTCTCACAGAACAGGACACCTTTATGAATGGCTATTTTTCATCCAGCCCTTCCAAACTGATGAAAACCACCAGAAAAGGTTGTTCTAGTTTCGACACTGTTACTTCTACCTCCTACTTGGGTTGCCCAGTCATTCATGCCTTCTTTCCCTCTGCACTAAACACTGTACCTGGATACAGGTAGTTGCTTAGCCTCAAAATTCATATTGAAGAATGAGACCTGGTCTACATATGCATCAGAATGAGGTGATAAGAGTGGATTCCAGACTACAAGTGGGGGATATAATTTTTGAATAATCCCTTACATAAACGCCTCCCGGCACTGCCACCTTATCCTCACATCAGGGCCAAATTAGAAATGGAACCAAAATAGAGTCCAGGAGGAAAAGGTATCCGTACACTTAGAGAGCCTTTGAGATCTTTGAATGAACTGATGTATTTCGGTCTGACCAGAGTGCAAACATATACAACAACAGAGAGCATACAGATAATAATAGATTAAAATTAAGTTTTATGAGCTGATACACGATAAATAATTCAGATACAAAACAGCTACAATATTTAAGTTAAAACCTTAACCACTAATTTAAAACATATTAAGACACTGGCTGTTAGATTCATTCAAAGCTTATCCCCTTAATTTTATAGCAGCAGCACAAAATTTAGCCACTTTTAAGGTAATCTCTGGTTCCCTATCCTCTATTAAGTATTTTAAGTAGCAATCATCAGTTCTGCTTGCGGTTTGCTGCATGACTGGAGTCATAAACATAGAACGTACAGTATAGCTTTGTAATAATGACAATGTAGTAGGGCATGAGTAGCAGTTTTGACTTCCTTCAAACCATATAGGCATATTTGCTCTGAATATGGTTTGCCTTCAAATATGCCCTGCAGTAATGCAGATGGAAGGACATTGAATCTGGCAAGGGTAAAAGTCTTCTTCATTCTCTCTTTGAGTTGTTATTATGTCATAATTTTCAAAAACTGCACACTGCCAATGCACATTAATGGATCAGGTATATAGGCATATGTTACCAGCATAAGGTGGGTGTTTCCCCCTCTCAGCTATGTGAACACTAATCTTCTCTTCTACGGAAGAAAATTCCTATGCTCATATTAATTGCCACTGTGGTGTTCCAATATTAATTAAATCCTTTGCTTGATGAGTTCCACACACACACCCCCGCATCTAATTGGAATTGTAAACTAGTCTTCCAACAGCAAAGAAGTCGTGTTTCAGAATGTGATCCTCAGCAACAACTTCAGGCTATAACCCCCCCAGCTTGGAGTGAATTGTACAATACATCGATGAAAATGGATGAATTGCACTGACCACGAGGACCTTCTTCATCTTCCTCCACCATCAGAGATGCAGCAGCTGACCACAAAGGAAAGGGACTTTTCCATTATGGACTCTGAACTGTGCAATTATCTCCTTAGAGAGGCGTGCCCTCCCCCATCACTGCCTGCTTTTAGACAGGCAGTGAAAAGTGTACTTTCTAGAGAGTTTTTTTTAGAATTGTTGCCTCCTTGAAAGATATTAGCTTGCGGCAATTTGTTCATTTTGATATTGGCCTGGTTTGCACATAATGCTAACTCAAACCATGGTAACTCAAACCAAATGCTAGCTCAAACCAAGCCCCACCGCACTATATGTAAGGGTCTGGTGACTTCTGTTTCAGTGTATCTGATGAAGTGTGCATGCACACGAAAGCTCATACCGAGAACAAACTTACTTGGTCTCTAAGGTGCTACTGGACAATTTTTTTATATATTTTGAGTGTGTCAGACCAACACGGCTACCTACCTGAATCTAGAACCATGGTTTAGAATGAACAAGCAAATGTGTGGGCTCCTGGAAAGGAAATTGCAGCTGCTTTGCTCCTTCCCAGTTATGTTGTGGTGCTATGACGTGGCTTGATTGAGCATGTCCTCCAAAACTGAGCTCATGATTGAGACAGCTCTAGCCAACCAGGAGTTGTAACCAAGGCTTTCCTATGGTTTACTAATCACGGTTTGCCTGGAAAGCTAAACCACAAGCTTGGGTTCAAGCAATACATTACGGCAGACCACAACTTAGTGCACCACCAAAACAACTGGGGAGTAACAAAGTGGTTGCAATCCTGTCTCTGCGTGGCCACACCTTTTGTCATTCATTCTAAGACATAGTTTGGCTTAGCAGCATGCATGAACGCTTTATCTTATCTATTATAAGTATGTACAAAAAGGTGTGTGTCTGAGTCAATAAATTAAACTAAACTTTCAAAAATATGGTCACATATGGGAATGTGCAAGTCGTATAAAGTAAACAGGTTTGGCATTGGATCACTAAAATAAAATGTTTAGATGTGTGAGAAGATAGGTCTACTTCATAGATTTTCTAGCTTACATTAAATTCAAAATAAAATCTTGTTAAATCACATTGAGATATAGCCATCATCTCAAAACTAGCATGACATTCACCCGGGGCAAAGTCCATGAAAAGAAAAGGGCAGGGCAGGAGACACAAGGAAGCAAGAGGAAATCTGCCACAACTTGTTCAACAGCAGTACTATGAATGTCACAAGAGGTATGTGGGCAGCAGGCTTGCTGCAGTCACTTGTAAAAACATATTTGATGCTTGGCTGTGATTTTCAACAAACAAACTCAATATTGAGCCAGTTGCCCTGTGGCTGCAGAAGTAAAAGGAAGGGCACCCTAACCCCTGTGATGGGCAACCTATGGCTCTGCAGAGGTTCTTGGACTCCAGCTTCTTTAATTTCTCACCATTAGCCATGCAGGCTCACTGCAGCTGATGGGAGCTCAGAGTCCAACAGCATCTGGAGGGCTACAGAACTTTCCTCCCCCTACTCTACCCTCTGCCACTGACTCGGAGGACTATGGGCCACTGGAAAGCTATGCCTCCCCCTTGCTCTCTTAAGAAAATTGCCATAGAAAGAGGAAGTCTGGTCTAGACACAGACAAAGGCCAGGGAATGAGTAGATGTAGGAAGCCTGCTTCTTCCGCTCTCTGCCACAACAGAACTGTGTCAATTGCCCTGACAGCCATTGGAAGAAGAAAGTTGACACTATGGCCAAAGGAGCAAAGGGCCTTAGCATCAGGGGTGGTATTAATGTGCTGCAAGTTGCTTTGGATAACATTTAAGCAAATAGTGGTATATATAACTATATTTATTTATTTTTTAAAAAATTATCTGTGCACATAGAAATGGAGAATAAGTGTAAAAACAAATGTCCCTAATTGCTATTTTATATACGAAATACTCTCTGTACCACAACAACTGAGGAAACTTAAACAATCTTTGTATTTTTGTAAAATGGATGAAGCAAGCACACAGACAATTTACTGTATTGAGGAATTTTAGTGTACACACTTACATCTTCCATGCGCAAAATAAACTGATCCAGCTCGCCAATTCTTTGGTCTTTTTCTTGTAAACTCATCTCAGTAAGTCTCATCTTCTTATTTGCATCTTCAATGGCTGTAAGTAGTCTATTTGTTTCAGACTGTGAAGAAAAGGTTAAAATAGGCAGGATCAGCAATACACTGTATAAGCAGGGTAATGTCCTAAAGCAATGTTCTATCAGGAATATATCTCTGCTTCCAATTCTCTTGTCAGCCTCATCCCCACTCTGAAAATCTTCTCTCCCAGACCCTGGAGAAAGCTTGGAGCACAGGAAGCTGCTCTATCCTGACTCAGACCATTGGTTCACATAGTTCAGCACTGCCTATTCTGGCAGTAGTTCTCCAGGGTTTCCAGCAAGAGTCTTGCCCAGCCCTACCTAAAGATGCCAGGGATTGATCCTGGGAGCCTTCTGCATGCAAAGCAGGAGCACCTTCACTGGTCTACAACTCTCCCCCTGAAGGGCAGTAAGCATCAGCTACCAGAGTTCATTTTGCAGTCACATAGTCCCCCATGATTCCCAGAAAATCCAACTATGTGAAAAGCTATAGCTACAACAAACACACCCACTTTGCTCCTTCTGACCCTAGAACTACAGGCATTGAAAGATTAATGACAGTAAGCACTTTGGAAATAACATTATTAACTTACTTTTTCTTAGCAAAGTCAAACAAATTATCTTAAAAGCAACCTATTATAACCCAATCTTGTACTTGTTTATATGGAAGTAGAGATGAAGGAGAAATTAAAATCAGTTCACACATTTAAAGCCAAATCTATCAAATTTGCATGTTCCCAGACAATATGAAAACCAAAATGCAGACATCCTTCAAAATTTGCACATCCAAATTTTGTGATATAGTTCTCCAAATAACCAGAATTTACAATAAGACAGTGGAAAGTGTGCATAAAAATGAATATAGTAGTGAAATATTCATTATATTAGGAGAAACTGCTTGCAAAAATATGTACATTAGTCAAACTACATACAAAAATATGTTTATTAGGAGAAATTCACACTAAAATCTGAAACAATTTCATGTGGGCTTTTTAATGGCAAACTGCTGCAAAAATGTTGAGAATTGATTTTAAGATTGAAAAAATGAGAAACTGAGAGAACCAATATTAACAAATCCTTCCATCCCTATTTGGACACAAGTTCTGCTGCGTTAAATGGGATTAAATTCCAAGTAAATGTGCACAAGACTAAAGGCATTTCAATTTTCTTCCTCTGAAATATTTAGGTTTATTTTTTTCCTTTTTATTGATTTTACAATACATCCTCACACCACAGTGTACACTGGAAGATGACTTGGCTTCCTGCTACTACACTAGTTGGTAAACTAGTCTGTACATATCATGTACATGTTCAGTTGAAATCAAAACAAAACAAAAACTATAAAAAAGCATGTGTCCATCACTTAGCCTTGCAGCAACCCATCAAAACCATTTCCTCTTTACAAGTGGATGGACTAGGCACAGCTATGCAGCAAAAGGCCTGCTGAAACTCACAACCTGGGGTTTCCATGTTCTGTTTAGCGTAAGACTCTCCCACCACCATATTAGCTTTATCAGCTAATAATTATAAACTTTAATAAACTAATTACGCAACCTGGGATTTATTTGATACTTACCAAAAGGGTGAAGGGAAGTCAAAGGCTAAGGAGAGCCTAATGTTTATATTATTATTTTTTGTATGATTGTATGCTTTCTTTTTGTATAGTATGAAAATAGGATGAATAATTTATGTTAAAATGTTTATTTTTGTATTTGTTAGTTCTTTTTTCTTTTTTCCTGTACAAATTCTGAATAAAAACTTACTTGCAAAAAAAAAAAAAAAGACTCTCCCACCACCACAATAATACACAACACAGGAAAAAGCTTCCCACGTACTATTAGAGTTTCTTTCTCAAGTTTATGTTTTTGTTCTTCTTCTCGTAACTTCTCTTCATATTGACTGTATAGTTTTCTGGTCATCTCTCTCATTACTTCTGCATTTGCTTCCTGTGAACATTCTACCTATTAAAAAAATGAGGACATTTCTCACAGCCAAATGAAACATGTAAGACAGAAAGCGAAAGGAATATATTGGCAGAAGAAAATCAGATGCCATAAAGCAGAAGCTCAAGAAGTTGTCCTAAGACATATTATGCCTGAAGCTGAAAATCCAAACCCCCTCCACCCCTCAGCCTTTCAACTGAGGTTGGTTGGCCATCCATCATGGATGCTTTACTTGAGATCCTGCACTGCAGGAGATTGGACTAGATGACGCTCAGGGTCCCTTCCAAATCTATGATTCTATGATCCAACCTGGGACACAATCCTGAAACCACCAGAGAGTTGCCTGGCACAGGCCTCTTTCAAATTAAAGGGACCTATGCAGGAACACAGCTCCTGGTCACTTCAATGGGACTGGCACCATATATATATTACATTTTATCTTACTTTTCGGCAGAAAAAAGGCTCCCAGACCAGCTTACAAATACCAAGACTATATATACTAGGCTTTCACTCTCCGCTTTCGCAGCCTACACAACTGTTCCCCATCATAATAGAAAACAGAGTTGCAACTAAAATTCATGAACACTACCAACAAAAACAAGGGGCAGGAGAATGGACAAGTTTTGAGGTAAACACATCCTGAATTCTGTGTCAATAAATGAGTAATGATATAACATTCCACAGATACTGCCTTTCCAACCAGTCACTGTTTTGAAAAGATTATCACGTTCCTCATGCTGTGAGGCACTGCAATTTCCTTTTCCAGGCGTCATCAGCAGTAGGATCCTCCACCACCCATGCACTGTATTGCCTCAGCTTACCTTGAGTTTGAGCAGCTCGTTTTCAACTCTGGCAGTTTCCAGCTGTTTCTGCTTTTCCTTCAGTTTTTCCATAGACTGTTCATGTGTTTGTTTCAGATTTTTTATTTGGTCTCGTATAACTGTATTCTCCAAAGTAACATCAACTAAAGTTTTCTGTGAAAATATTTTTAAAAATACAAAATTAATTCAGTTGCTTGAAAAACTGGGGAAACTTGAAAAAAAAGCTTCCTGTTTTTTTCTCCCAGCATTTCCTCCCCACCCCCCGTTACTCCTTTGAGAGGGATGCAAGGACCAGACCTATTGAACAAACTTTAAGATCAGCCTTACCAAGTTTGTGCTGTACAAGAGACCCACAAATACAACAGATTATTTGTAGGACCCAGTTCTATGTAAGATTTCTGAGAGCATGGGTGGAGAACCTTCAGCCTCTCCACTTGGCCAGCAAAACCATTTTGGCCAAGCCATACCCCTCTGACCTAGGTTTGATGTCATATATGACGTCAGGTTTGAAGCAAGTGAAGCCCTGGCTCAGCCTAAAGGTGTTTGCAAGCACCATACACCAGCAGGGCTGGGTGATATCTGGTTTTCAACCTCATAAGATATCGCCAGCTAAACATCATGATGTAGTGATATATCATGATGTCTAGAAAGAAGGAAGAATGAGGAGATAAGGCAGGGAAGGGAAAAGCAAGCAGCCAGCGTTAATTCCTGGATGTGAACTTCAAAGCGGTTTGAACTAACTCAGTAGGCAGCCCTTCGTAGGCAGCCACACAGGTGATCAGTGACACTGTTCACAGGTTCTGCCACTTCATGGCAAGGTTAGGCAGGCAGAGTGTAACTGTCAGGGTGCTGCAAGGTGCCATACATGTCGAGTAGCCACAGGGCACTGCTGGCCTCCTGGGGCACCAGCCTCCCTGAAACCGAGGCCATTGGCGGCACAGCCTCTTCCCAAAGCTGGTCCGGACCTGCCGCCAGCTCTGGCTCATATTGATGGTTGCCTGCTGCCGGACAAGCGGCAGCTACTGGGAGTCACCCTCCAGAGCATTGGCTTGTGCCATGCAAGGAGCCAGAGGCGGCTCCATTCTGCCTTAGTGCTAAGGTGCAGCAATCACAGCAATCACAGCCGCCAGCACGTACCAAGCACACAGCTTCAGAAGCAAGGAAGAGAAGCCACTGCTGCTTTCCATGTGCTCTTGCCACTGCGGGCAGGCAGGTGAGTGAGTGAGTGAGCACACGCAAGAGGTGGGCGCAGGCACAGCTGCCACCCCCAGACCCACTCAAGCATCTTGGGAGGGACCTTCAGCAAAACACTGGTGACGCCCAGGAGCGAAACGCATGGTGCTGGCATTCACAATTTTTTGCTGGGTCAGAAATTCCAAAATTGTTACCACAATAAAGACTTCAAACTGGTTTTGTGTGATGTATTGATAAATCCCCTAGCCCTACCCACCAGTTTGGAACACTCCTTACAAAGCACTCCTCAAGACTTGCAGAGTGCTTTGATAGGGGCTTTGAATGCTGTGCATTTGCCCACATGGTTTGGTTTCAAACCCTCTCAACAAAAAGGGTTCTCTGATGTCATTTTGATATCAGGAGATTGAAAGGTATGTGGTCCCTATCCACTTGTCAAACTTTGCCCACAGAAAGTGGGGGAATCCAATAAACTTTCTCCACCCCTGCCCTAGGATTACTAGTGAATAGGGAATGGTGATGAGGAGAGGAGAATCTTCTGGTGCAAATCCATCCAAAAATAAACCAAGAAGCATTATAGATTACTGTGAAATAACAGACTACCAAGCATGAAATGCTGGCTTTAAGACCAAAACACAACACATTACAACACAATACAATACATTACAACACAATACTTTAATACAGTGGGCTCACCACTTACACGAGGGTTAAGCTCCCGGGGTCAACATGCAAAGGCAATATTGTACAAAGTCAGGAACCCCTTAAACTGCCTCCCTGGGAGGCAGAGGACTGCTTACTGGGCTCTGGAAAAGCTTCCAGAGCACTCTGGGACACTCCCAAAGTCCTCAAACAGCCCAGGCTCAGAGGTGCGAGGGAGGTTCCCAAAGCCCTCACGCCTCCTTACCAAAGCCTGATAAATGAGGTGGAAAGCTGCTCATCAGGCTCTAGGAAGGAGGCACATGGGCTTTGACAGCTTCCCAGGACCCTCCTGCAAGCTTCTCAGATCCCTGTAAGCAAGGAAAAGCCATTGGGTGTGCAAGTGGGTGGAGAAATAAATAAATGGATAGCAGCGAACATCGAGTTTCCCCTGCTCTTCATTTATTTATTTATCCCCCACCCTCACACCCACACATAAGGTTGCAGTAGCATAAGTAAAGCAAACTTAAGTTGTGGGCCCACTGCATTTTATATTAATTTATCTTGCAGAAAATGACGTAAGCACTTAACTCTAAAATGTAAGTTATGTGCTTTAATTCACAATGCTTTTCTACCACTGGATATTTAAACGAACAGAGTCCTAGCTCTAAATGTTTAACTAATTGTCATTTTGGCCTACCGATGCTTTATACAACTGACGCAAGAGCAGTGATGTTTGCCAACATAATCATGTATCTATGGTGACCATACTATCAGCAATTTACCTGCAACTCAATTGAGGCTGAGGTCAACGAGTTATTCATTTCACTGAAGCTATTCAGAGCTGCAGAGTGCACTTCTATGTGATTGTCCAATGATTCTTGTTGAGCACTTGATACCTGGAGAAATATAAGCAAGATTTTCCCCTTAACTTAAGATAGCAGGAACTGCAAGCTTACCAGTTGTTTTGTATTAAGGTTACCTGTTTATACAATGTGTTTTACAGGCATCTATGGAAATACATGTGCTCCATCATTACTTGTCACAGTTCACACTTTTGCAAGGGCAAGTAAAGTTGTGTTCTGTGCTTGGCAATGAAATATGTCCTGGCTGCCGTTAAGAGTCCACTAAAGCTGTCCCAATGCACCTTCCTCAAAAGAAGCGCCAAAGGCATGAATCATCTTTGACTTCGTGGTTCCTGCAGAGCAGTATCCCATGTTGTATGGCAAAAGACACTGGAAACTTGAAAGCTTCAGAAATGATGTGTAATAATTCATTAGTGTGTGGCTGTCCTAGAGGTCACATTCAAACAATATTTGCACTTAATACTGCTCTCTGTATTGTGGCCCAAATATCTATTTTTATAATATTCCTGTAAAAATGCCCCACAATTTACAGATGTTAAAATATTGATCACAAGGTGCATTAAGCACCTGACCCAGAATATCTTCAGGGCAAAATACAAAATGGCACTATACTGACATTGCAGCCAGATATATACTAGCATAAATGTATAGAGAGAGACTATATAAGGAATCCTGGTGGCCTGTGCTTAATGCTTTGAAGGGAAAAAACGACAAATCCAAGACAAGAGTGAATGTAGAGATCTGCATCACTGAAACAGAAGGGAGGATATTGCATACAGCAGCAAAATCTGAGAGAGGGATACAGCACACTGACCAGCATGCGTAATTTTGATCACAAAAACACACTACCAGAAAACCCCACAGTAATACAAACAATGCCAAGTAAGATGAAAGATCTAGACTTGCCTACATCCAATGAGAGCCATGTCTAGATGAAATGTGCATGGACTGGAGGCACTCCTCCATAAATATGTGAATTATTCCACAAAAAGCTTACTAACTAGTGGCAGCTAGGCCAGCAGGGTGTACTTTGGAGACATATGCAGGACAGAGAACCAGAGAAACACAGACAGATTTTAAAGGGTGGATTAACCAGGGAGGACAAAGAAAATGGAAGCATGAAAGCACCCTATAGCCTGTATTTCCACGCTAAGCTAAAAAGAGTGAAGGAACAGTAGCTACATTAGGCAGAGACACACTGGTTGTGGAAGTAGTCCTTGCTTCTGACTTATTCATGTTTTATAAACGTAACCATCTTTGAGCATCAGACCAATGTTGTATCCAATTTTGATGGGAATAAAATACTCTTATTCATTCCACCCTAAACAGTATCAACGTACTGAGAATTCAGTAATTATTAAGCTTATCACTTTTGCCATCTTTAAAGTACATGAGTACTTACTGCCAGTTCATTTGTAAGCTCTTGGATTTTGCGTTTCATTTCATCATATTCGCCATACATTTTCTTTCTTACTTTTTCCAATGTTAATCTTACCTAAGAAAATAAAATAAAATATATAAATCAAAATATTGAATCTTGCTTCCAATTCTGTGTAGATTATCATTTCCACAGCCCAAACATATTGATCTATTTATAGTGATAGCCAGTGCTTTTTTCCTGGGGGGATGCAGGGGAGATGCATACCCCTAAACATTTTGTGAATCTAAGTTTGGTCTCATTGAGGGGCAGTATTTCAATATAAGTAGGAAAATGAGAGTACCCCTAAACATTTTTTTAGAAAAAAGCACTAGTGATAACCAACTAAATCCAATACAGCAGAATCCTATTTTTATTTTTAATGAACAGCATCCTGTACAGAAAATTCAACTCACATCTCTTATATATTTCATTTCTTCTTTCAGCTGTTGAGTTGACCATCCATAAACCACCATTTCTTTGTTATGATTATCATCAGATCTACGCACCACACCATACACCACACCGTGTGATAAGTTCCCTGCAGACAATCCATTGGGAACCTGGTAGAGTTGCTATATAAAAATAAACAGACTTGTGTTACAGTCACTCTGAATTTCAAAATATTTTAACAAATCTGGAGCAGCTAACAATTCCCAAATACTGGATGCTTTCCTTCACCATTGTGAACTCAATTAAGAATAGTTATATGTATATTTTCAAGTAAGTGCTTTTAGAATTCTATTTTTAGGGTTCCAAAAATCCCATGGAAAATAGAGATGGCGACTACAAAGGTCAATTAAGCTTGGTACTGATCATCTATCTAAATAACCAGTAACTTCTTGCAGCCCTTGCGCTAAATGGTTCACATCCACAGAGGCATTTTAAAACCAATTTAAGTATATAGCCTAAAGTGTCAAATAATTACATAAAGTCACGTTGTAATACATGTGTATGACCAGACTGCCTCAGAATTCTGACTCATCAATAAAAATACATTGTTTTGTTTTGAAAGGAGGGGGAGCAAGCATATGCAATTTGAAATGGGTGTGTCGCCACACTGAAAAACAGTTTTTCATTTCCTGGGTTAAATATTTCCTTTGTTGCTTTGGTATCAGCCACTCCCCTACCCTCATTATTCACATTGAAACATTCAAGAATTATTTCTGTGAAATACCAAAGAGCAAAGTAGTTTGAACTGGGAACAACTGTTTTAGAAGTATGTACTCTTCCAAGGACTTGAAGACTGCACACAGAACAAGAAGTTCTGGCAGAATTCTAAGTATCGCATTCTCCCCACGTGCACAAAATGGGGGGGGGGGGATGCTTTATATTAGTACAGTGGTACGTTGGTTTAAAGGGACACGGGTGGCGTTGTGGGTTAAACCACAGAGCCTAGGACTTGCCAATCAGAAGGTCGGCGGTTCGAATCCCCATGATGGGGTGAGCTCTCATTGCTCGGTCCCTGCTCCTGCCAACCTAGCAGTTCGAAAGCACGTCAAAGTGCAAGTAGATAAATAGGTACCGCTCCGGCGGGAAGGTAAACGGCGTTTCCATGCGCTGCTCTGGTTCGCCAGAAGCAGTTTAGTCATGCTGGCCACATGACCCGGAAGCTGTACGCCGGCTCCCTCGGCCAAAAAAGCGAGATGAGCACCGCAACCCCAGAGTCAGCCACAATTGGACCTAATGGTCAGAGGTCCCTTTACCTTGGTTTATGAACTTAATCCGTTCTTAAACCAAAGCATTCTTAAACCAAGGTGTGCTTTCCCATAGCAGCGGGGGACTCAATTTACAAATGGAACACACTCAACAGGAAGCAAAACATGTTCTTATTCCAAGGCAAAGTTCACAAACCAAAACACCTACTTCCGGGTTTGCAGCGTTCTTAATCCAAGTTGTTCATAAACTAAGCTGTTCCTAAACCAAGGTATCACTTTACTGTCATGAAGAGTTTTCACCTTCTACAGTCGTACCTCGGAAGTCGAACAGAATCCCTTCTGGAAGTCCGTTCAACTTCCAAAACGTTTGGAAACCAAAGCACGGCTTCTGATTGGCTAAAGGAAGCTCCTTCCACTCTGCAGTTTTAATCTGAAATCTTAGGCGCAGTACTGCACTCAGAGCTCAGAAACTGCTCACGCTAATGAAATTCCCTGTTGCAAAATGCAACTAGAACAATGGGAGTTTTGAACAATGACAGGGAGTAACAAACAGGGGGAAATCTGTCAGGAAATAACTTCCAAGGATGTGTGTGCTAAATCAAACACAGACATATTTCTTGCACAGCGCACCTTAGAAATCATACTTTTCCATGTCGAAACCCTAGGTTTTGCAAAAGTTCAGTAGACTGTCATTTATCCTCCTTAAAGCTGCAATCCTTATAGGCAATAACCTTGGAGTAAGTCATTGAACTCAAAGGTAGTACCCCTTTGCGGGGTACCCATTGCTTGCACAATGACATTTGGTTATGCAAAGGAAACTTCAGTTTCCCCTCCTCTCCCCATAGCCCCTATATCTGTTCTGGGGGTTATTCCAACCCTCCGGAGGGGATCTGGAGAGGTAGGGGAAACATGAAGAGGAGAGGAAGGGGAAGTGCCATTGTGCAAGAAAATCAATGTGCTACCAGATTTATCTACTTGGATTCTGCCCAATAGGACTTACTATTGAGTAGACATGTATAAGATTGTACTACAGGTCCCTTCTCTTTCCAAAGAAGTTGGTGAAAACTGAAGATATTCAGCCCAGCACAATGGCTACCTCACTACAATCCTGACTTTAGATCATTTCTAAGTTGAATAGCACTGGCCTTAGCACAAAGATCCCATGGGAACTCTGCTGTTTACTTCCCTCCATTGTGAAATGTGCCTGTTTATTCCTATCCTGCACTTCCTGTTCTTGCAACATCTGCCATTTCTTCTCTTCTCTCCCCTCCCCACATTTTGTTTACCATCTAGGCTGATTAAGAGTTCTGGAAAACTTGAAACTTGCAAACTTTTCTGTAACGTTTTGATTGATTTAATAAAGGTATTGCCCAAATGTGGATTTGCGAATTTTTCCAATGGGCCAACACTGATCCTTTCCCCTTTTGTATATTTTAAACTAGTTACTGATCCCTCAGAGGACTTTTACTGCTGCCCTGACTGCTAAATGTTTGACAGTCTCCTGGTTCACACATAATGCTAACCCATGGTTTGTTAAGCCAAAATGTGGTTAGTTTTAACATTAACAAAATGTGGTTTGTTTCCGAACCCAACAGCATTCCTTAACCATGGCTTGTTTGTCCACCTCATCTCAGACACTCACCAAGTTACAAAAGCATGAGACATCAGTAGCTGGAAAACCAGGCAGATGGCCTTCTTGGTAGTGGCGCCCTCCCTGTGGAACTGTCAAGCTCCCTTCAGATGTCAAGGAGATAAAGAATTAAACAACTTTTAGAAGACATCTGAAGGTAGCCCTGTTTCAGGAGGTTTTTAACACTTGATGTTTTATGTTTTTAGATTTGCTCTAAGCCGCCCAGAATGGCTGGGGAAACCTAGCCAGATGAATGGGGTATTGTTGTTGTTGTTGTTGTTGTTCTTGTTGTTGAAACAAACCAGTTTGCCTATGAGACGACTTATAGGTTATTGAATAAACCATGGCTAAAAGAAACCATGGTTTATATGCAAATACAGCCAGTAGTCCATAAGGGCCATTGTGAAAGCTTTCCAACCATGCCTGTTAGCTTACATCTACATTTTAAAAATCATGCTGGCCCGGAGCCAAAGAAGCAAGAAAGGAAGATCCACATCCAAAGTTAACATTTTTCTTTATCACTCTTATAGACACAATGCCACATCACAAACAGAGTTTTCAGATACCTACAAATATAAAGGCAGCTGAGCTGCAGCTTGGAAAAATACGCAAAAGCCTTGTTCTATGCTTACAATCACTGACATACAAAAAGCTAATCAATGGAAGAGGGTTAGCTTTCAAGCCACAAGCTTTGAAAAATACTGTTCAAAATGAGGCATATAAGCTTTAGAACATTTGTGAACATGTACTTGGCAATAACTGAAACAGGTTTTAGAGGAAGCTTCCCAGCCTTGCCTTATTAAAAAACTAAATCCTTCCAGAGCAGATATTAAGCAGAGCAAAGGTATATATTTTTATGCGCTGGTAACTGCCAATGCACTTTCCTTAGCAATGTCACACTAAGCATACATAAAAAAAATGCCATCTTTCTCTGCCCTTTTTGTTACCTCTCTATTGCTTTTCTCCCAGAAACAGAAATTAGTGTCCTGTCCCGTCCCCAACCCATGAAATGGAACAAAACCTTCCCCCTTTCCTTCCTTAGCACTCTGCTACTCAAAGCAATCTTATTCATTTTATATTTAAACCACCCTTTATTAAAAATCACAGATGTTCTTCCAGCTTAGCAGCATCCCCAGAAATGGGTTATTAATTAACAAGATTTTCAATTCATTTTTTAAAGAACCATGCTCTACAAAGTGCCTCACAACATATATAAAATATAAAGACACATCCAAATATTGGGGAGAAGACCAGTGAGAATATTCCTAGATGCAACTGAGCACAAAAAGGTAAGACAAGGGCGGGGGCAAGTTTCACCCAGGTCAAAGATCTAGCTTGGCGCGCGTGCACAAACACACACACACACACCACACACACTTGCATACACATAGATACAGGCTCGGAGCCTCAATGACGCCGCTATCGAGGCTTCACCTGGGGCAAAAAATATGGCTAGCCCCCCCTCCACCAGCTATGGCTCTACCTCCCACACATTCAATTTCATGTTAAAAGCAAACGACACATAAACCCTTCATATGTTCACAGGACAGACTAGTGGATAACAATGTTGCTGCCTCATCACATTTAGCTTGGCCGGTGTGGCTTTTTAGTAACTTCTTGCCCATGGCAAATAAGAATTGGTGACAAGCATAGAGAAAGAAAGCTGGTTCTTTTTTGTTCTGGCTGTTGTTGTAACACATTTACATGGACAGACAAGCTAGTCATTGTTTTATCTGAGCTAGCAGTTTCTGTGAACTTATTTGCAAGGCTGTCTTCCATCACAGACAACTCTGGCATCTCACAAAACACATTTAGTCATAAAGACAATGAGGCATGTAATGGTTAAATAAAATGTGCTGATCAGCTTACAACAGTTGTTTGGCAGGGTCATCCAGTTGGTGCCACTGAACCACCAGCCTGACACTGTGCCTCAAAAGAATGAAGCCCAGCCCCATTTCAAAACCTACCTTGGCATTTATGGAGCACAGCTATTTCCATATGGCCTCGTGAAATTGTGGGTGTGATGATAATAGAGCTATTACTAAGCTTTTGACGTTGCTTCACCTCTTTGTGAGCCTCACTTTGCAATGAAGGCCATGGGGGCAGGGAGAGAAGAGTGTCACCTGTGCCTTGCACATTCAGCACCATACCCATTTCTGCATATAAAAGTTCTTATACGCAAGTTCCCACACCGGATCTATGAGTGTAGGATTAACTCTTTCCTTCAAGCACCCCAGTTTCAATTACACCCCTCCAGCTACTATTTTTTTCATTGTAGGGAAATGCACAGAGGTGCATATGGACACCTGCATGTTTCTTCCCATGGGGCAAAGGACAGATGGAGAGGATTTAAACCAGGAAAGCACCACAAGGAATAAAAGTAGGGGTAGGAACCAAAAACCTCCCCCAGATCCAATCGGGGCTCCCACAGGAAATCCTAATTACCAAGATCCTAATTACATATTTTCTGAGTTGCAATTAGTTGTGCCCAAAAAGTCAGAAGATGCTGACTGAAAATTTATGCTACAGTACTAACACTGGTCAGGGCCCTAACTGAAAACTCTGAGGATTTACAGCTGTCAACCGGCCAACAGCATCACCAACACAAGGTGTAGCACAGCACTTGTCTGACAACACAGCACTGCAGCCACATCTGAAGAGGAATCGTGGAATTCACAGCTTTTAATTAATGTTTAGAGACAGCACAGATACGGGAGGGAATTTAAAAATTGCTGACTGAGCTGGGGGCACAGATTGGCTTTTCTGAGCAGTTAAGTAGATGGCTTTTATCAGAATATTGTTTATAATGATGATTTTATATTTTGCTGTAGAATGTTTTGGGATTGTTGTATTTATGTATTACTATTTATCAGTGTAAATAATAATACTTCACGCTCATGTAACATATTAACATTCTGTAATATTTACAACAGTCCTATAGTATAGAATTATTATCCCCACATTACTAATCAGGGACTGGTGCGGAGAGAACAACAGCTCCCTAAGGTCACTAGTAGATTCATGATTTAACCACATTTGAACTGGCGGTGACTCAAATCCCTCTATTAAGACAGCCATAACAGTTCTGAATCCTAGGTCTTAAAATCAACTACCCTCGCTCCCTTGCTCTTTCATATGCCTAGAATTGCTCCCATTACACAGGTGTAAGTAAGAGAGATACCTCTTACTTACTTCACATTCCTCCTTAAAACCCACTGTTTCCGTTGGCATAACCACCTAGTTCCCATGTCCTGCTGCAGCTCTGCTTGCTTTTCCTTCAGAATAAAGTTGGCCAGCTTATGCATGCTTTTTAAAAAGCGTGAACAATGGACCGTATTTTTCGCCCTATAGGACGCACTTTTTCCCCTCCAAAAATGAAGGGGAAATGTGTGTGCGTCCTATGGGGCGAATGCAGGCTTTCGCTGAAGCCTGGAGAGCGAGGGGGGTCGGTGCGCACCAACCCCTCTCGCTCTCCAGGCTTCAGGAAGCTATCCGCTAGCCGTGGGAGACGCAGCTCTCCCACGGCTAGCGGAGACCTTGCCGGCACCCAGAAGCTTGGGACGCGCTGTGCTCAGCATGCCCCAAGCTTCGGGCTTCGCGCAGCGCTCCGCTAGCCGTGGGAGAGCCGAGCGAAGTCACGCGGCTCTCCCACAGCTAGCGGATAGCAGCCTGTTCTGGGGGCTGGGGTCGGGGGAAGCTCGGGCTTCCCCCGCCCCAGCCCCGCACCTGGGGGGGAAATAAACTTTTTTTTCTTTATTTCCCCCCCAAAAAACTAGGTGCGTCCTATGGGGCAAAAAATACAGTAATATGGATATGCACTTTGGTCTTAGTTTTTTCCCAAAAAGGAAACGGGGGGGGGGGGGGAGATGCCTTCCAATAAAACAGTTGGTAATTTTGTAAACCACCAAAATTTACTCCATTTGCAAAATCTGTGATGTGTAGTGCAGATTTCTAGAACTTTTTTCAGTGCATACCAATAGACTCATCTGATTTTTTTTTTAAGATGGATTAATATTTACAGGGGTGAAGCAAACATCAGCAAAATTTTGTTAACTTACCTTTTTTGTCCTTTCAGTCTTATTTTTAATTTCCTGAGAAAGCGAGTTTTCTTCAGGGGGCAGGGTCAAGCGTAGCCGACACACGTTTGCCTAGAAGAAAGACAAAGCTCTTCTTTCAGTATATTAAAAACATTACTGTCTTTGTGAAAAGAATGAAAAGTAACTTTCTAAGGGATAGCTTGTTTACTTCAGGGAACAAGAAAAACAGACGTTTTTATAACAGAAATTATTAAATACTGTTGAAAGACAAGGGTCAAAAGCAGGGCTATCTACAAGCAACAGTTTTCTCCATAAGTCAAACTCATTCCATGGCAAATGGAATTATTACTATAACAATATTCTCATGGACAACAGGTATTTGCAAATTTATTTTTAAAATTGAATAAATTTTATTAGATTTTATAAAGAGTGATACAAAGATAATTATCAAATACCCTTTTATTCAAACTAAAAAGTTAATCTAAGTAAAATAAAAACATAGACCCAGAGGAAAAGAAGAGGAAAAGATGAAAAGAAAAGGAAAAAAGAAGAGAGAAAGAGAGATAGAAGGATTAAAACAGAGAAAGAGAAAAATACTTTCTATAAACTGCAGCCTTTAAACCCAAATGTCATTATTTCTTTTTCACGCAAAAAGTCTATGAGAGGCTTCCAGTCTTCAGTAAATGTTAACAATGACTTTTTTCTTATTAAACATGTCAATTTTGCTATCTCAGCTAAGTCTGATAATTTTAATAACCATTCCTCCATTGTTGGTAATGATGAGTCTTTCATCTTTTATAAATAGAGACTGAACTAGGTGGGGGGAAAGTTAATAACAGTATACCAGAGAAAATACATTAAAAATCACACAGCAGTGCTGGAAGGAAGAGCCTTACTCCTCTGAAAAACTTTGTTTCTCACTGCTTTCATTTTGGTGAGCAAACATTTTGAAATGGTTTTCAGTATATTTTTTCAAGACACAATAAAATAAACTGAGAACACGTATTGTGATACTGTAACACATGGGTAGGCAAACTAAGGCCCGGGGCCCAGATCCAGCCCAATCGCCTTCTAAATCCAGCCCGCGGATGGTCCGGGAATCAGCGTGTTTTTACATGAGTAGAATGTGTCCTTTTATTTAAAATGTATCTCTGGGTTATTTGTGGGGCATAGGAATTCGTTCATATATTTTTTTCAAAATATAGTCTGTCCCCCCCCCGCAAGGTCTGAGGGAGAGTGGACCGGCCCCCTGCTGAAAAAGTTTGCTGACCCCTGCTGTAATATTTACAGATGGCATAAAATAACACGTTAAGATAGGGGTGAAGGAACTTTTTCATACTGACAGCTAAATTCCCTTCTAGACAGCCTCCCAGGGGCAACATGCCAGTGGTGGGTGAGACCAGAAGCAAAAGCGGGAAGAGCAATGAATGGAAATTTTACCATTGTACTGTAAGGTAGTTTCCACATACATTCACAAAGCTCACTCTGTCCTCCATCCAAATAAGCAAGAGACATTTTGAGAGTTCAAGGACATATTCCAGGCAAAGACATTATAGGGCAGCGCAAAGTAGGGCCATTGAGTGGTGTGGACTGGAGAGAGGGGCTGTGAATAAAGAGATAATGTAGAGGAGAAAGAATTGCAAGAGCCGGATTGGAAGGCCTGAAGGGCCACATTTGGCCCCTAGGTCTGAGTTTTCTTGCCCCAGTAGGCTTCTTGGGATCAAATTTTGCTTGACATTGTGTTACTGCATGAGACGTGTTAACATTCCACTATTTTTATTAAAATTGAACCTATGAGTGTTGCTTTGCTACATGAATAGAGATAGCAAGTGTTCCAAAACATAATAATGGCTTTGTAATAGCAAGTGTTATCAGCTGATCTCAGTTTTCTGTCCCCTACAGCATACAAAGAATGTGCATCCTGGAATGATAGCAGCCTACACTATCAAATTAGTGGAAAAGCTATTTAGAGGAGGATGACTGTTTTAACAGCCCTTTCATTAGATCTACCAGTGTTTTAACACAGCATTAAAGAGTCAAGATCTTAATCTGGTTTATGAAACATTTCAGAAATAATTTACATAGTTTTAGTTAATGTTTCGAAGTGATAATTGCCAGTATCCAAGATAGCAGCAACATCATCCTTGTTACCTCATTCCTTTCGGGCCTTTTCATTCATTAAGCAGCAGCAAACCTGGGTTTATTTCTGGAAGCACACTTCACAAAGAGCTACAACCAAGCCTAGATTCCTGAGTGTGCAAACACATGATACACTTTTATGCCAACACAAGTTTTATCCCTCTAGTTCCTGCTTGTTTCCACTTCAAACTTCTTAGGTACACACTTAAAAAAACCCATAATATGTATGAATAACAACATTCTTGGTGAAGGACCCAAGCTCTTAGTAGCTAAATCTAATGCCTCTATGCTGACCATTCTCTGTTAATATCAATCTTACAACCAACTTCTCTTCAGACTCAGGAAAATACTGTACGTATTTTGGACCACACTAAAAATAATAAACTGATGCTTCAACAAAACAAATGTGTTGTACCCAGCACACATCATAAGCACACATTCTCAAGTATACAGGTACAAATTAAATCCAATGAGGTTTAAAAATGTGCTGTGAACCCAACACTTCTGCATTTCTAGTCACATTAAGTCAGGGGCGGAGTGGGGGTGGGGAATAGGATTGCAGCTGTGGCCAGGTTGCCTTGATATGAATCCAGAAGTATGGATGCATAATGGAGGAATGAGTAACTCTGGAGAAAATTTACAATAGTCAAAGTACTTTTAACTAACAATTTATTTTACACTTGCTTTACTGAACAGGTGTGTTTTGGGTAACTTCTCTCAGAAGGCTAAAATTCTTTAACCAAGACAGTAAAAGAGACATGCAGATTAAGACATGTGTGGTGGAATTTATCACTGCAAGATGGGTCACTGGTTTAGGCTATGTTTACATTTGACCTTAAAATGCAGCAAAGTTGTTCCCCCTTGCTGCATTTCAAGTTGCATTTTTACTTGCAGAACACACCATTACCTGTTTTGTTACTTACACACACACACACACACACACACACACACCCCAAACTCCTATTCAGTAAAGCCATAATCTGTGCATGTGCTGTCATCTGCGCATGTGCAATGGATGTCTGAAATGTACACACCTCATCCTAACTGGAGTTTACATTTTCAAATCAGATGGAAGTTGGTTTGAGGGAAAATGTATCAAACAGCAATATTTCTCAACAAATTATACGAAGCCTACGCATTGTGACTAATGTCATACGTACTCAGATTCAAACATTAGCATTGGGAGCGCACTGGAGCCAGAGAAAGCAGTCATGTGTTCACAGCCTTAGACAACTTGAAAATGGGCTTAGAAAATTACATAAAGGAAATTTCAGTCAATGGCTACTAGTGACACTGGGTTCATGCCTTTCAGGGTGGAACTAAAAATGTAACTACAGTACTCAGATCCTTTTCATTATTACTTTTTAAATCAATTCTTCCACCAAAGGGCTTAAGATGGAGAGCACATGTTATCTTCACACCAATCCTCTGAGATAGGTAAAAGTGAGAAAGCACACAACTGGCCCAAGGGCACCCAGTGAGCTTCATCAATAAACAGGGATACCAGCATAGGTCTCCCCTACCAAAGTCCAGCACATAATCCTCTACAGTACAGATTAATAAAATATTTGCATGGCACCAGGTTGGCCCAACCACATCCAGTGGCGTAGCGTGGGGGGTGCCAGGGGTGCCGGCCGCACCGGGCGCAACATCTGGGGGGGCGCGAGTCCAGAGGGAAGGGACAAGCAATCAAGGCTTGTTTGGGGTGGGGGGTCGTCGTCTCCGTTTGGCCGGCCCCCCTCGAGGAAGCGGGAACCTCTCCAAGGCGCAGCACGCCATCGGTGGAGGGAAAAGAGCCACGCAGCAGCAGCAGCAAAGCTGGGAGGAGGAGGAGGAGGAGGAGGCGCTGCCTGCCGCAGGATCCGATCCGAGCCTGCTAATCGCTTGCTGGGAATTAAGCGGCTCAAAGAGGCAAAGGAAGAGGTGGAGCCGCTGGCCTGGCCGGGAGGAAGCTGGAGAGAGCAGCGCGCCTGGGCGCGGTGAGGTTGGGTAGGTGCGCCCTGGCTGGCTACCCACCTCCCGGGCTCAGTGCCTCCATGACCCCTCCAGCGGCGATGGGAGAGATCGGGGGGGGGGGGGTCTGGAGCAGCCCTGGCTGGCCTGCTCCTGCTTCTCCCCCGCCTCCTTCCCGTTGCCGGCGCCTTGATCTCATCCGGATCAGGGACGAAACACGCCCATCCTTCGCTACTCCTTGTTGGGTCACTGCTTCATTTCTCCAGGGAGAGAGAGAGGAGAGGAGAAGTGCCGGGGATTGCCAAGCGCGCGTGATGCAAAGGGCCTGCCCACGCGCAGGCTGAGCTCCACGTGGCGGGGGCAGAGGGAGGCGCTCTGCACATGCTTAGGAGGCGCTTGCTCTTTCCGAAGAAGGACCTGGCTACTGGATCAAGGCCACAAGGGCCCATCTAGAGTGGCCAAGCAGACGCGTCAATGAGAAGCACTCAAAGCAGGACCGGGGCACAAGAGTGCTCTCCCTTTCTGCTGTTTCCAGGGGGTGGAAGCGTCGCTGCCTCGAACAGTGGCGTAGCGTGGGGGGTGCAGGGGGGCCGGCCGCACCGGGCACAACATCTGGGGGTTAGGGTTAGGGGGCGCAAATCCACAGGTTAGGGGGTGCAAATTACTTGCCTTGCCCCGGGTGCTGACAACCCACGCTACGCCACTGACCACATCAGCTGCTCAAAGCAACACTTTGGAGGTGCACAAACAAAACAGCACAGAATCAGACTCTCAAATCCAAACATCTTCAGTGATGCTGCAAGAGATCCTGGAGTGCAGCCACTTAGCAGGTTTCTCAAGCCAACTCACATGCATTCATGTATACTTCCTTAGATATATGCTGACCTTTGAGGTTAATCCTCTTCAATGATACACCCATGCCAACCATAGTAAATTACTTTCTCTACAAACACATATTTTACAGCTTCTACATTTTAGGGGAGGTTGCCAACAAGCCAGAATTTTACAGGAATGGCTATTATTTTGTTTCTTTGCCAGAATAAATGTAGAGAGAGAATGCGAAATTCTGAGTTTGATGTTTTCATTGTTATTTCTTTAAAATGACACCTTTCGGAAGAAGGCAGAGCAGTCTGCACATGCTCAGAAACAGACATGATGGATGAGACCATGGTGAATCCAGCAGTCTTGTCCAGCATCCTGCTTCCTACAACAGCCAACCCGATGCCTCAGGGAAACCCACCAGCACAGCATGAAGACAACAATGCTCCCCCACTGTTGCTCCCTTGTATTTGGTAATCCGTAGTAGACTGCTTCAAGTTTGGAGGCTCCAAAAGGTCATCCATCTATTATTAATTTACAAAGCCCTAAACAACTTAGGTCCAGGTTACCTCAGGGATCACTTGAACCCTTATATCCCAGCTCGATCATTGAGATCACCTGCAGGAGCATCGTTGTCAAGGCTCAGTTGGCAAGAAGAGAAATCAAGCCTTTGGTATCACGGGCCCAATCCTGTGGTACACTCTACAAGAGAGATTCAGCAGACACCTTCTGTGCCAACTTCTAAACACCTACTGAAAACTTTTCTGTTCCCCCAGGCCTACACAAACAGTTAAGAATGCCTCTCTCCACAATGGCTAATTGATCTCTGTTTTTAACGTTTTAATGTGGTTTTTATTGTATGGTTTTGTTTTACTGCTGTAAACCACTTTGGGCTTTGTTTTGGTTTTTCACATAGTGGTATATACGGTAAATATTTCTATAAATAAATAAATAAAATAGGCATTTCCTCCTAGGCCTCTGTGAATTTGTCAAATTGCCCTTCAAAGCCACCTGAGCCACAGACCATCAGCACGCCTTGTGACAGTGTCCTGCTTTGCATGTCATATAAAATACAGTTTAAAACAAGCTATAGACCGTTTAATGTGAAACAGCAGAGTTCTGGGGCCAGCTTCTCAGAAGTCCTAAGACGCTCCTCACACTGCTCAACCCCAGAAACAAAAAGAAGCCAGAGTCTGATTTGTGCCATCTGAGACAAGGTGCGTCTTGAAAGAGAGGGGGAAACTTGTCTGTATCCACTTTCTCCACAAAAGGCATAACATATTATACACCAATATCCATATTTCCATCTTAAAGCTGTTGTGAGGGACCAAAACATCCTACTACTTCTTTTCTTTTTTTTGAAAGTAAGTATGACGCAGGATAATTAAATCCGTAGAGCAAGAGACGCTTAATCTCAGACTTGTGGGTTCTAGCCCCACATTGGACAAAATATTGCTGTGTTTCAGGGGGTTGGACTAGATGACCTTTGTGGTCCCTGGCGCTGTGGTCTAAACCACTGAACCTCTTGGGCCGGCCGATCGGAAAGTCAACAGTTCGAATCTGTACGATGGTAGTGAGCTCCCCACTGCTCTGCCCCAGCTTCTGCCAACCTAGCAGTTCAAAAGCACACAAGTGCAAGTAGATAAATAGGTACCACTGTGGTGGAAAGGTAAACAGTATTTCCATGCACTCTGGCACTCGTCACAGTGTCCCGTTGCACCAGAAGCGACTTAGTCCTGCTGGCCACATTACCCGGAAAGCTGTCTGCGGACAAACACCGGCTCCCTCAGCCCAAAAGTGAGATGAGCGCTGCACCCCATAGTCGCCTTTGACTGGACTTAACCATCCTGGGATCATTTACCTTTTACCTTGCCATACCATTCTATGATTCTAGGGTAAAGCAAGATTATCCCTTTTATGGAGCAAGGGCATCTTGGCGCAGGTAAGGGGTACAGAACAAAGCCACCTTGGCCAGCCCTTCCTCAACCTGTAGCCCTCCAGATGTTGCTGGACCCCACCACCCCATGAGCCATACTGGGTGGGGCTGATGGGCGTTGGAGTGCAGCAACCCCACGAGGGCAGGGGTCCTGCCTTCAAGGCATCCAAGCCCAAAACAGCGCTAAGGAAGGCATGCGGGGATCAGCGGCTGAGGCGGCTCCCATTTCCCCCGAGGTTTGGCCTCGACGCCCTTCCCGCCTTTTTTCGCCCCTGAGGGAACTCGCTTCGCGCATGCGCCTCCTGTTCCTGAGGTAAGTTGCGCCCCTGCCTCCGACACCTCGCAGAGACCCGCTCGGGGCCGCCGCTTTGGGGTCTCCCTCTCTGTGCCTGAGGGGAGCTTCCTTCATCGCCGTGCGCTGTTTCGTTGCCCCGTCCCCGCTCACCTTTCTCTGAGCAGGGCCGTCGGGCTTCTTCGGCGTGGTGGTGGTGAGGGTCAAGCCCGAGCTGTAGCGCAACATCTCGGCCGCCTTGGACTCGCCCCACTCGGCGCGGAGTTGTGCCTCGCTCCTCTCTCCGCCTCACACGCCCCGCGCCGCCTCCCTCCCGCAATGGCCACGGGCCACTGACAGCCTCCTCCTGACCCGGCGGGCGTGGCGGGCAGCCGCCCGGCCCGGCCAGCCTCTTCCCCGCCTCCAGCCCGCCCGCCCGCCTGCTCGGACGGACGGACGGAGCGGAGTGAGGAGGCGCGCTCGCTCGGGCGGCCGAAGGGCCCCCGGGGGAAGGAGAGGCAGGTCGACCGCGCCTCAGAGCGGCTCCCGAAGGAAATCCTTCCTGCGAGGCGCCTCAGGCCTCCTGCTGACAAGGGGACAGAAGGGGGGGGGGTGATCAGGCGGCTATTGGGTTCGATAAATCGGTTTTTCAACTTTTCATTCGACTTAAAACGGAGCCTTGCGCTCCACGACAAACGTAGCGCTCTGGAAAAAACCTAGGAGTGGGATTCCTCAGTGAGATTCCAGAAAAACAGGAGTTTTGAGACGCGACGCAGCTGGGAAATTTAAATCGACTCAAAAAGTTGCTTGCCCATTAATCAGGCAGGAGATTTGTGGTGGTGTTGTTGGTGGTGTTTTTATACAAGCTAATAGGTTAAAAGGTTTGTAAAAACATAACATTCACAAACAGCAATTAAAATAACTTCTCCCAAATATTCATGAAATAACTATTATTTTTAATCATTCCTGTTGGTAGCCAACAGGAATACATGGTCAACATAATTCCACCCTTATACTCTTCACTTTTTTGGCCAGGCTGAATGCGTTAAGGGAGCTCTCACAAATGTTGCTCCTCTACTAGATTTTAAGAAGCATTTAAATTTGGTTTCAGAGCCTCAAATAAGGAGGGCATAAAGGAGTGTATAAGTACTTTAATCCAATACTTAATCCAGTACTGCAATCCAGGAGCAGTGGGGCAAGATAGCTACCTCGGCATTCAAAGCCCTTTGGCAGGGGTCAGCAACTTTTTCAGCCGTGGGCCAGTCCACCATCCCTCAGAACATGTGGGGGGCCGGACTATATTTTTTAAAAAAACAAAAAAATGAATTTCTATGCCCCACGAATAATCCAGAGATGCATTTTAAATAAAAGGACACATTCTGCTCATGTAAAAACATGCTGATTCCCAGACCATCCGCAAGCCTGACTGAGAAGGTGATTGGGCCGCATCCGGCCCCTGGGCCTTAGGTTGCCTACCCATGCCCTATAGCTCCTGACCAGAGCAGAAACGGGGGGCAATAAAACTGATTTTGGGCAAATCTTGGCTCACTAACCTTTTTAGAGTTATTTGAGAGTGTGAGGTGATCTCATTGACATTACCTGGACTTACAAATTGGTTTTGACAAAGTACCTCACCAAAGACTCTTGAGTAAAATTAGCAGTCATGGAATAAGAAGTCCTCTTGTAGATCAGGAATTGGTTAAAGAAGTAGGAACCAGAGATAGGAAATCATTTTCCAGGGGATGAGGGTGGGGAGGAATGGGTGTGCACCAGAAAAGGTAACAGATACATGGGTACCTTTGGATGCCATGTTGAGGACCCCAGCCCCAACTGAAAGGGGTTCTTGGTTTCAGAAAGATGGAAAAGACTGAAGATCATAAATCCAATCAGATTAGTCAAAATGAGACAAGCAACAAGATCCTTCCATTGGTGTACAAACAGTCTTTTGATTTCCAGTCTAATATTTTCTGCAGCCAAATTGCTCTGAATGAAGCTCTATGATAAATGCAAGAAAATCATTGTGTTTCTAGGGGTCTTATCATTCTACTCCAATCTTTGCCAATAAAGTAAATAGACAAGCAACCCTAATTCCTTTTGTTTGGTGCTCATTGTGACTTTGTTGTCTAATTATAGATTTCGTTCTAGTGTTACCAGATCAATTTTTTCTCTTTTTGATGTTCCACACACTGCTTTTTTATAGGGGTTAGAAATGTCTTCTTCCTCAACTCTGTTCTGGCACAAATCCAACATTTACTCAAAAAACTTCACAATACGCAGAGGCAGATTGCTTAAACATATGCACGTGTCATTTAACAATGTGCAGTACAGGAATAGCAGCATTGCTGCATGAGGGTTAAGATTCACGCTTACAATATACATTGAGTAATTAAGCCAGATGAAAGAACAGAACATGGCACACCCTGTATCACAGTTAACAGTGTGTGTAACAAATGAAACGGATGTCAATCATTTAGGGCTATGATTTCCTATTCTATCAAATCCAAAATGTGATGACCAATTACTGTTGAGGAATGAGAGGAAATTGCAGAAGAATAAGAGATCTGAAGTCTGATGGTTCTGTAGGGCACATCAGAGTATATCTTGGATGAGACACAGTCAATATCAAACCACTTTAGTGCTTAGTTGCAGATTATATAATCAGCTGAAGGGGATAAATTGTGGATTAAAATATTCATTATTAATAATACTTTTAATTGGACAAAAATTAATTATGGACAAAAATATTATTAATAATACTGTCTCAATCTGAAACTTTCAAATTTGCTTCAAATGGGCACATTCAGAACTTATACATGCTCATTTCAATAACACTAAAGGTGCTTCCTGGTTGGAGTGTGTGACACTGATCCAGTTTTTCTTTGTGTACACATGACAAATTAGCTGTCGTACATTTCTGTTTACTTCAGTCATGGATATTCATTTTTGCTCTGCAGCTTCTGTCCACAGTAGTGGATGGGACTTGATGAAATGAATTTGTAGGTTTCTTTGTATTTCAACCCCACAAACACTTCTTCCACACCCTCCACTTTTTTCTTTTCTGGGTATATACCTGTGTACATGAACAGTGCCAGATCTGTACTAATGTTTGCTATAGGGGGTAAAACTCTGCCCTGCTCCTCACTCTCCCTGGTTGTGAACTCCAAGCAACAAAGAATTTTATATAAATCCTCCTCCCATGAATTTGACTCCCATTAATCCTTTTAAAATCTATTTGAGCTAGAGGGCATCATCATCACATCCTTTGGCAGTGAATTCTGTTAGCTAATTGCACAGCATGTGGATAAATTATTTAATTTGTATACTGCCCTTAGGAGTATATGGGGCCTTAGGGGAGGGGTAGTACTCCTGGTGGGCACATGTTGTGCTCCTTCTAGGGTAGTTTGCCCATCTTTGGTCCCCAACCTGCACTCGGCTCTCACCTGTGGCTTCTATAAGCTGTCAGCATGTGACAGCGGCCGCACCCTGGGAAATGGCTTTGACTGGCCAGCTAAACCAGGTGAGAGTAGCCAATGGATCTCAAACCCTTGGTGCGTTAGGGACTTCCCATGCATGCTAAGACAGGCTCCAGCGGATCGAGTGGACGAGACCAAGGTGGGTCTAACAGTCAAAAAAGCAGTTTCTGCATGTGCTGTAGAGGAAAGTGAGGGGCAGATTGGGCTCGTCAGCG
Source organism: Podarcis pityusensis (assembly GCF_964106645.2). Lineage (NCBI taxonomy): Eukaryota > Metazoa > Chordata > Lepidosauria > Squamata > Lacertidae > Podarcis > Podarcis pityusensis. The sequence continues at coordinate 47,996,812 of NC_138039.1, read as the reverse complement.
TGGGAGGGTAGCCCATCTAGGAGAATGAAAAAACTGATCCAAAACCTCTGCTGCCTTATGAGATATCTTCAGGATAGGAAAAGGCTAAGGAGTAAATTCAATACAAATCAGAGTGGAGTCCCTAAGATGGTTGGATGGTACGCTGTATGTCTCCTTCCAGCAACACCTGCAGTCAAGCTGGTGCCAAGCTCTGTTTTCCATTGGATCACATCAGCAAGGCTGAGAGTGGGGGTCTTGTCATCTGGCAGCCCAGGACCTCCATACATACTTCCCAGGCTTGTGCAGCGGGGAGGTCACTGGTGCTGCTAACAGTGCTTTGACCTCATCCCTGGAGGTGCACTCTTGAGACGGACGGATGCCAACCAATACCGCCCTTCATCCAAAGATCACAGGGTGGTTCACTTCTGTTTAGGACCTATTGCCTATTAACTTAATTGGGTGACCTTGAATTTTAATAGTGTAAGAGTGCAAGAGAAATGTATACACTTCCTTGTCCTATTAAAAATTTATTTCTAACGACTGAATATCAGCATGGAGAATATGCTTAGAAGGAAGAACTAGAGACCTGGTGACCAAGTGACTTACAATTATTCCAATAGGAGGGATCATTTTGTGATAAGTTCTGTAGTATGTAGCAGCACCCATCATTTAATGAGAGGTCCTACTCTGGAGAAGACATGGAAACACACCCAGATTTCTTAGTTAGGTGACCTCCTGAGTAGCTCTTCCTAGTATTTTCAAGTATCATCCATTCTGTTCTACAGTTCAGTAACAACCAATATTCTCTTGCATGTGAGCTCTTTAGTAGTAGTAAACGGAAATTTACTCCTGTAATTTCCACGGAAATAGGCTATTTCACATAGATCTGATTCACATACCAAGTTAAACGGTCAGACCAAAAGCAATCACATAACCAGCCTAACAAGATTTTCCGATTTAAATATGTCGGAGAGATGCTAAGATCCAGATAATTTTCAGACTAAAGCTTTCAGAGTTTGAGACGGACCTTCCAAAGCAGACACAGGCAGCTCTGTCTTCCCATGGTTAAATTGAAATGTGTTAACTGAAATCAAGAGGTCCAGCATCAGCCTACTATTCACACAACACGGATCCATCGTTCTAGCCACTAGTGTTGGCTTCATTTATTTTTTTAAAAAAACTATGAGTCCAGGTTCAGTCATAACAATGTTAAACCATGACTTAACGCTCAACGGAGCAGCAAGGTACACAATCTTATTTCCCGGAGACCACACATTTGTCATGGTATGGCTTAGTGTGATGTGTTAAAGGCCATGTATCATTTTTAGGAACTGGCCACAAGTCAGGCTATGAAACTTATTCCAAGTGAGGTTGCACACCATGCTTTGACTTAACCATGGTTATGTTACCACATAAGTTGTATGTCCTATGAGGGTGGAAGCCTTCAACAACTGTAGCTTATCCTGATTTCAAGTATCCTTATTTCTTTTAACAATATTTTTTATTAGTTTTTAATTACAATAATCCAATGATAGCCTCATTATAACAATGCCAAATTATGATACAATTACTAATCCCACTCATTCAAATGCCAAATTACCGGTATATAATTTAGGTGGCCTGCGTGCTAGCATTGATGGTTTGATTATTTACTTTGTTTCTGCATTCCAAAATCTTATTCATCTCAATTACATTTCAGTCAAAATAACAATCCCTTATACGACAACTGCAATGTTAACGACATCCATTTGTCTTGACACATTAAGTGATTTATAAATCTATAGGTGAAGCATTCAAACTATCTTCATTCCTCTTGTGTGTGACAATTATTCTGGCCATAGTGTTCCTTCCTGTCCTTGTAAAATGTTTTATCAATCTTTTCCCAGCTGTTGCTGCCCTCCATCATGCCTTGGGCAGAGCTAATATCCCATTGTTGTTTCAGAAGTCAAGTATCCTTATTTCAAGACATTGTTTTAAAATAAAATCACTTACTTTATACTCAGTGATATGTTGCATAGTGGGTCATACCCAGAATAGACCGCCTGGAATCGATGGATGTGACTGTTTTAAGCTCAATACAGTAGGCATATTCTGAGGCTGACTTAGTTGGAAACAATGTTTTGCATCGTATTGTTTTATATTCCTTTTTTACCCTTCCCCCCCCCCCCTTTTTGCATTTTCTTTGGCCAGGAATTATGTTCTCTTGTTCTCACAACAGCTTGCCAGCCAACTGCTGTAGTTGCACAACTGTCTCAGTTGCCATGTTACCTCTTACCAATCTGCAAGCACAGGTATGCCAAATGGGAGAAAAAAGGAACCAAACATCAAATGCAAAAAGATGGTCCATTAAGTGGGTCTCATTTTGAAAGGCCTCATCAATCCCCCTCTCCACTTTTGTCACATTTTAACTACAGTGGTACCTCGGGTTACATACGCTTCAGGTTACAGACTCCGCTAACCCAGAAATAGTGCTTCAGGTTAAGAACTTTGCTTCAGGATGAGAACAGAAATTGTGCTCCGGTGGCACAGCAGCAGGAGGAGGCCCCATTAGCTAAAGTGGTGCTTCAGGTTAAGAACAGTTTCAGGTTAAGTACGGCCCTCCAGAACAAATAAAGTACTTAACCTGAGGTACCACTGTACTACAGTGGAGCCCTGGTTTTCAAACGTAATCCGTTCCAGAAGTCCGTTTGACTTCCGAAACATTTGAAAACAGGATCAAAGGGCTGGCAGCAAAGTCAATGGGAAAAAATGAAAAATGCACCTCAGAAGTCATTCGAAAACGGAAGCATTCACTTCCGAGTTTTCAGCATTCAGCTTCCAAATTGTTTGGCATCCAAGACGTTCGAAAACTGAGATTTGACTGTACTAAACCTCTCCTTTGACACAGGACATACTGTTTTATGCAGTGCTATTTTCTGGGGATACTCAAGGCTATGCTATACTGGCACTTTTTTTCCTAGAAGAAAAGCACTGCTTTGATGTAGTGTTACGACAGCTCCACTGCTAACCATGCCTGGTTTTTAAACAAGTTTTTGAAAAAGAGGCTTGTAGCTACTTTGCTCCTGGATTAAAAGGTTACCACCATTTTTGTTAATCTCGGTGCAGGCATAACATGGCAACATGCTTAATACTAGAAAGGGAAGGAAAAAGCGCAGGAACCCCCAGGATGCTTCCATTCTCTCATTGTGAAGAGATGGAGGGAATGTTATTCATCCATTAGGCCTATTCCTGTTGACCCATTTCCATGTTGCTTATATAAAAGTTCCCACTGAACTGTCTTCCACTCTGCCACCCTTAACAATGTTCGAGATCCAACTCTGTTTGGGCTACCACTGTCCACCGGGTGCCTCTACTCTTGAGAAAGAGGGTGTTGGAACTGCACAAAGAAACTCCAAAATTGGATGATATTTAGCCAATGTAATTTTATTTCAGAATGACTAGTCCTTTACAGTTTAAGCATATCTGGAGGTAGCTGCCAGAATTATTTGATTTCCCACCTCCCCACACACAAATGGCTTGAGTGAATCAGTTTATGGGCAGAGTCCACAAGGAAATTTCTCTTGCATGAATCCTTGACATGAACAGGGACTTTGGAAGGGAACCTCCTAGTAGATTCTGCCCTATATTTCTGGAAGGACAGCTGAACACCAGTGTAAAATAATGTCTATATGATAGTTTCAGAACAAACATAAAACCACAAGAGGTAGCCTCTATTGATTGTCAACACAATAGACTTCCAGTTTCTTTTTCCCTTCTAAAAATGCTGCCCGAGTATGGTGCAATCTGCCTCCTACAGATATTAGTGACAATCCTCTCGTTGATGCTGATGGGCTGGAACGGAGAGAGAGGACTGAAAAGAACATTGGCAGGAACCACAATACCTACTGGAAATCCTGCACACTTACAGCACAAGTTATTCCTATTAACCTGTATGTACAGATTTCTCTTTGACTTGAGGTAGAAAACCCCAAATGCCACCTTGCCTCTCACTCATGAACATCAGGCACCAGCCACTAAGAACTTTTCCTATGCAGTTACATTGCCACGAGATACTGTGCTGTTTCATAATTCAGATTTGTTTTCAAGGGATTTGCACAGTATAACCTCCCTAATTGAACAGAAATAGTTGCCTCATATTGAGTATCATCTAGCTTAGTATGATCTACTCTGATGGGTAGTGGTTCTCCAACATCTCAGGTGGATTTTCCCCCCAGCATACCTGAAATACCTATAACAAGTATTTTGAAAGTTATTTACACAGTGCATAGTTAAACTATGGAATTCACTCCCAGAAGAGGTAGGGAGAGTCACTAACTTGGATGGCTTTAAAGGAGGATTGAACAAATTCGTGGATGATAAGGCTATGGTTCATGGTTCTCCCTCCACTGTGGGGAGCAGAGTGCCTCTGAATTCCACTTGCTGGGAATCACAGGCGGGGAAAGTGCTGTTGTGCTCAGGTCCCACTTGTGGGCTTCCCATAATAGGCATCTGGTTTATCCCCATGAGAGCAGGATGCTGGACTGGAAGGGCCTTTTTGGCCCAAAGCAGCAGCGCTATTCTGTGTTCATATGGAGGGGTTAGGGACTGAACCGGGCCCCTTCTGCATACAAAGCTGGTGCTCTGACTGTACCTAGAATTCCCTTTCCATTCCCTACAGCTGCTGCCCTGTAAGATGGACCAGACTATTCTGCCAATCAAACTTCCACAGGAAAGCCACTTGGGTGCTTTCAGATTCTTTCAGACCTCTGTGACACCCCAATTCCAGTTCTCTCGAAGCCTCTACCTGCCCCTAGGAACTCTTAGCATGAACGTCAGGCTACAAAGTCAGCGGCTGCAGCAGCAGCACTCCAAATGACTCATTTGGTGCCCAGGAGCTGCCATTTCTAACGGGATCTTCAGTGCCTGGATTTGATTTTGCTTAGATGATCAAACAAACTTCACAGACTGATGTCCTCCCCTGCCCACTTTCCTTATAGCCCTGCAACTCATCTAAGGCTTCTTCTCCTATTAAAGGGTACTGCCAATTTGGGGGCTGTGGGGAATTTATTAATGTATGCACAATGGGAGGCATTATGGAGGCTTAATTGCTTTTATGCAAGACTCAAGCCATACAAACACTGCTCTCTACCTGTTCCAATACAGAAGCAAAGTTTCCTTCATCAGGAATGGTTTCTTACCCTTCATTTTTAATTGGTATCTTTGTTCCCTTAACAGTGCTACTGTGGACCCATATGCACATTTTTTTGCTTCCAAGATTTTCATTGTTATTATAACCAAAGTTACTTAAAATCCCAAGTACACTTGAGACATACTTGTTTTTGTTGCTAACTAGGCAGCATTCAACTCGAGTTCATTCTCAACATCTTGAGCAATGGATTTCCAAAACTGATTAACTCCTCAAAGTTGGCCACCTACTATAATTAACATAATTCTCATGTAATTCAGCATTCATCAGTATAGCAGTTTGATGAATCAGGATGCTTCCTTTTGTAGAATACCAAAGCTGCATAGATGGCAATATGTGTGTGTGTTTAATCCTCGCTAATCTGTTCCCCTCCTGACGATGTCAGACTGCAGCTCCCATTAGCTCCAGTTAGCATAGCCAATGGTCAAGAATGGTGAGGGGAGCTGTAGTCTAACATCATCAGAAGGGCCACAGGTTAGCCTCCCCAGTGTACACAAGAGCATGTTTATAAAAGCCTGTAGATAAAATGCAAAGTCAGGGTGGGATAGCTGTTCCTTATACAGTATGCTTGTTGTGCAGCTCTTTGTAGTCCACAACAGCAGATCTGGTAAACCATTTAGAACAAAGTGGCTTGTATTAGCTTCTGGTCCAAGACTGGCCATGTACACATTAGCAGCTTAAAACACTGTGTGTTTCAAGTTGCATTTGCATGTTGCTGTGCACACCAGGGATGGGATGGACCTGATGCACGTTACCTGTTTGGTTTTCTGTGCCTACAACCCCTTCTCCCCTCCCCAGAAAATCCTATTCACGAAGGTGTCATCTGCACATGCACAATGACTGTCTCAAATGTACACACCTCAGCTTAACTGCAGCTTAAGTTTTCAGAATCGGGATGGAAGCTGGTTTGAAGGAAAGGCATCAAGCAACAGTATATCAGTTTTGTCGAAAACTCTAAGACTCATATAGATAGTGGCAAACATCATGTGTACCCAGCCTAAAACACCAGAAGTGGGAGTGCACTAGAGCTGGAGTAAAGAGTCAGGGATTCTGTACCTGTAGCAGGAAATCACTTCACCTGGTTCTTTTGCTCTCAAGTGCTTTGCTGGGTCAGAATGAAACAGACCAATTGAAAATAGGGGGGCTTTGTTGAGGAAAAAATAAGTTGCAAATCCAGAGGAGAACCGTTTTTTCTCAACTCATTTTTCATGAACAGCAGAGGATTTAGATGTGAGAGAAGCTCAAGGCACCACAAACTGCTGTACTTCCATATGTCAGGAAAGCCTAGCCAAGATCCATGGGAGCTCATTCCTGTGGAGGTCATTGCTCCTGGGATGCAGACCTAGCTCCCAAAATTCTCTTTCTTACTGAAACGGCAGGATCAGTATGAAAGACACAGTGAGTGCATCCACACACTCCTGAAAACCAAGGACTGGGAACTGGAATAGCAGCATCCATTGCTTCTGGCTCAAAACTTGCTCTTTATGTTCTATGAGCCCTGTGAATAAAAGCTTTTCTAACCCTCCCACAGAGTCTTGCTTGCTTGGAGACCTAAAACCTTGCTTGCTGAATACTTGGAATGTAAGGCATTTTCTAGCTGAAAAATAGTATGATATTTCAGCAGAGATTTCAGTACTTTGCATGTGCTCTATAAAAACGGGAAGCTTTACAAAAATAGCTATAGTGTGATCAATTAAAACATCTAATTTAAAATATGTACATTCTATACAGTTTCCTCTAGTTACATCAGTTAAATACCCTTTTTCTCTCTTTTAAAAAAATCTAGCATCCATGTCAGATGGATGCAGTTTAACCATGCTTAGAAACAGAAGGTGCTGGCTCCTTAGGACACAATTTTAGCAACCATCCTATTTCTGCTGAGAAACGTCATCCTAATTTAGTGGTGCACTCTCTATGGCTGCAGGCAGCTTTGGGTTTGGAAAGCAAGTCCTTCGTGTTTTAGGCTGTTTATTTCTGAAATATCTCAAGTCTGAAAATGGCACACTGTGGAGAGAGATATAAATGCCAACCAGCACCGGTATTCCTGCAGCCATTGGCTTCCAGAGTCCGTAGCTCATTGCTTTTCAGCAATGAAGGCTGAACATCCACAACTCATGGAACAGCTGAATTTTTAGCTTTTGATATCATCGTCCTTTAAGAATTTAAATCCTGAAGGTGCTTCATAAAGGCTGTCCCCATCAGTGCTGAAGTCGTCGTCGTCATCTTCAAGGTCATTCAGCATTTTACTAGAGGTCTTTTTGTGCCTGCTAAAGCAAAAATATATAAACATGTTAGTGTGGCTTTATAAGCTGGCTGTCAACATTTGGAATGCTTTCATGATGTATTTTAAAGACGCTGGTTGATTTGAATGAGCCATTCCAATGCCTACAAGGCTAGGAAAATGGGGGCAACTGTCTCCTCCACAGCCCTGGGGGGAAACACCAGAATGAGCACTGCAATCTTGGGCATGTGCTCCTTTCTGCAAAGTTCCTCTTTCTCCGAATGTTTACACAAAAATAAGCTCCTTGGAAACTCAGCAGTGAAGGTTCTGGCATGACACTTAAGTTCCCAGCGGAGGGCTGAATGTTAGGGTACGGGGAAATCCAATCCAAAGTGCCATGGAACCCCAAAATTATAAACTGGAAGGGGCAGGGACAATCAGCTTGGTTATGGTTTCCAAACAAAGATTCTTAGATCCAGAATGAGGAGAATGAGTTGGGTCATACAACCCATGAGCAAGGAGCCAATGTGGCAAGTGGAGCTGTGACTTTCCAGATCTTGGGAAGGGTTGATGAAAACCTTTCTGGGTCCCAAGGCTCTTCCTTTCCCACCTGAGTTCCTTTTTGATTGCATTCAGCTGTCCTTGCAGTTGGTCATTCAAGTCAACTTGCTCTTCCAGCTCCCTCTGAAGCTTTTTCTTGGTGCTCTCAAGCCTATCTATTTCTTCTTCTGCTCCCTCCACCTGGCGTTTCATTGCTTTCAAACGCAAGCTCAGCTGAGAAATAAGAAGAAAGGGGCCAGTTAGAGCTTGGGAGGACAAGGGGTCATTCATCCTCAGCAACCCTTGATGGAGGGCATGGAGCCTATGTGAGCAATGGAGTAATCATGGGAAATGCTATTTTTATGGACTAGAAAGCTTAAGCTCAAAGCCTTTGCCAGAGGTTGGGAATTGGATCCAGATGAAGGACCTGCTCTAGAAGTGACCAACCCTCCATGGGGTCCCTTTGACCGAGTATGTATGAATGTATGCATTTTACCCTTTGGAAAATAAATGGGTCACTAAAGTGGAGCATATCAGATGCTGCTGGATTGCAACTCCCATCATCACTGGCTGGGCTGGCTGGACTTGATGGGAGTCCCAGCCTCTGAAGGACACCATGTGGGCAAATCCCTGCTTCAGAACAACAGAAGGCATTGGATGCCACATACAAGAAAAAGCAGAGGTGTACTCGGTGTTTTTTTCTGGGAGTACAGAAGAGTATGCAGTACTGGCACACACATACCCAAAATGCTAAAAGTGTGGCACTTACTGTAACAACTTCACGGTGACTACCAGCGCTCTTTTTTCTTAAAAATGGAAGCCATTTCATATTGTGTTATATTTGTTATGGTTTTAGTGTCTTTAGTGAGTTCCTGGGGCAGCTCACAGTCCCAAGATGAAGGGTGAGCTATAAACTGAATAAAAGTAAATTTGGGGGACAAATCCTTGGTAACTACAATAGCCCAAGAGATGCTTTCCTTCCTTACCTGGTCCTTTTGATCTGTCAGAGAGAGATGCTCATCGTCCACTTGCATCATGACCTCCTTAACTTTCTTTTCAAGCCGGCGGTTACTCAGCTGGAGGTTAGCTCGATCCCTAGGAAAAGAGAAGGGCATACTCACAGACAGCAAGGTAAGAACCAAAAAATGTTCCACTTACCTGGGAGAAGGACTACAATTGAAAATAGATGACTCAGAGTAGAATGCAACATGGGTACTTAAGCCTTATAAATCAATCTCAGTTTGTGTAAGGGAATGTTCCTTAAAAATTCTGCAAGGTAGCATTGTACTCCTGGGCAGCTTTCACACATGACATCAATTGCCCCACAGGGCTGTTGGTGCAGCTCCAGTAGCAGGGGGACATGTTTCCATTTTTGTGGGAATGCCCCTGACATCCAAATTTTGGAGTGGTGTTTTTGAAGTATTTTTATTTTTTTTAAATACCGTATTTTTCGCCCTATAGGACGCACTTTTTCCCCTCCAAAAATGAAGGGGAAATGTGTGTGCGTCCTATGGGGCGAATGCAGGCTTTCGCTGAAGCCTGGAGAGCGAGAGGGGTCGGTACGCACCGACCCCTCTCACTCTCCAGGCTTCAGGAAGCTCTCAGCAAGCCTTGGGAGCCCGCGGGAGTTCCCGTCGGGCTCCCTAGGCTTGCGGATAGCAGCCTGCATCTCGAAGCCTGGGGCGCGCTGCACAGCGCGCCCCGGGCTTTGGTTCCCCGACCTGGTTTGGAGGCTTGGGGGACAGCGGGGAGGTGCAGCGCCGCCATCCCGCCGTTCCCCGACCTGGTTTGGGCTTCAGGCAGATATCCGCAAGGCGTGGGAGCCCGGGGGGAAGTCGCGCCGGTCTCCCAAGGCTTGTGGAGAGCTGCCTGTTCTGGGGGCTGGGGTCGGGGGAAGCTCGGGGGGGAAATAATTTTTTTCCCTTTATTTCCCCCCTCCAAAACTAGGTGCGTCCTATGGGCCGGTGCGCCCTATGGGGCGAAAAATACGGTACTCCATTCAAGCTTCCCCACAACTTGTCATTATGAACTTATGGGATGATCAAACAGCAATTTTCAGATCAAATTAACTTCTTATATGGATGCCGGGTACAAAAAGAACTTATTTGGCCCAGAAATGAAATATATTACTGGACTTAAACCTTTCGTTGTGGAAGAAAAATATGTCAACTGGCTATTGCAGAGAAAATAACCCACGAATTACATTTTTGTAAGGGTAAGGAAGACCTGGAACACTTCTGTATCAAAGGCCTGTCTAGACAAGTGGGAAGGTGGGAAGTCTGCCAACCGGGGCATGGAGACAACAGCCCTTCCGTATGGTGTGTCTCTAGCATGAGATATTCTGATGTCCACTGCCAGTAAGTATGGATGGTCTGCTTCTACTACCTGTTCTTCTTATATGTGGCTCTGCTGTTGTGTTATTTTTATTGGATGGGTGAATTATAAACTTTATATTGATTTGAAATATTGTAAGCGGTACCAATTTTGAAATAGGTTCAATTCCTTTTTAAGCTAACAGAGGTGGTGGGTCTCCAGTATTTAGATGAGAGGCTTGTTGCGACTCTTAAAATAGATGAATATCTGACTGGGACATGGTGTTCCCTGGGTGGTCTTGCAGTCTGCTTTACCTCTCTTCATTCTCCAGCCGCTCCTCCAGTTCCATGATCCTGGTTTCCATCTGAACCAGAAGCCCTTCTTTGCTGGACTGGTAAGAACCTTCAAGGTGAAAGATCCGGCTTTTCAGGTCCTTGTTCTAGAGTAAGAATATGCAGAGCTTATTGAGCAGGTAAGTCTGTGGACAAATCAGCACTGCAGCACGGGGCCTAGGCAGTTGCATGCCCTAGACTTTTTGACTGGCGAATGGCATCCATCTCTTCTCCCCAGTTAATATGAGTCCCACTCTGTCAGAAGAGTCTCTCATGTTGATTAATGGAAACCTCTGAGGGGATTGTGGCCCACTGCTCAGATCTGACCTTCGTACCTTCCAGGTCTGATGCAAAGTGCTGCGATAACCCTGAAAGCCCTTAAGATTCCTCAGAAAGGATCAACAATTCAGATCAACCTGCCTATGCCTAACAATCTGCTTCACAGGCCCTGCTTAGGTTGCTGGGCACACGGAACAGGCCCTTCTCTTGAGTGACCCCACATTTGTGAAATTCAGTCCCACGGGAAAGCAGGGAAACTTCACCCCTTTATATTTTGAAATGGGCCTTAAAGACCCACCTCTTTTGGTGGCTTTTACTGGCTGGCAGAAACTGTTGTGGATATGGAAGTTATAGATGTGAAGTTTCTGTATTTCACAACATGTAGTGAAAGTCTTGCTGAAGATCACGGGGGCCGACTTGAATAAAATATTGGGGGGGCCTAGCTAAGCCCCGCCTCACATAATCAATCACAATACACAGTGCACACAAACCCTATTTGAATGGCAATGGCCATCAACCTGGGGGGGGGAGTCAAATACTTTGGGGGGGCGGAAGGGACCTTGGCCCCTAGGAGTTGACTTCTATGCTGAAGCTACACAAACACAAAGAAAATAGTGGATCCTCTGGAGAAGGAAAAACACACACGTAGGGATCATCCACATTTCAGATACTGCCGCACTTTTCAGGCACAGATCTGCACTTTAAAGCTCTTTGTCCAAGCATTTTCTGTTTTTGTTTTTGTCCCAGCGCTTTCCTCATGAAAACCCATGTTTTACCACTGAACTGGAGCAAAATGACAATCTGCAGAAAACTCGATTGCCATTTTCTCCAATTCAGCAGGCAAACGCAGGGAAAGCGCTGGGCCAAAAAAGAAACCGCTCGGACACAGAGCTTCAAAGCCTGGACCTGTGCCTGGTGGGACAAAAGGATGTCTGGCTGAGGCTTTAGTTTTGGGCAGCTAAGATGCATGTCCACCACTAGGTGGCACTCTGCTCCTGAAGTGTTTAAGCTGGGATGGCTATGGGTGGTTTTTTCCTGTGTAATTTCCAAGAGAAGAGGCACTGGTGTCCAACCCTGCTAGGAGGCAGCTCTGCTCCTTAACCCTGAAGGTGTGGGCCTAGGCAAGCCTTCCTCAACCTGATGCCCTTCAGCTGTTTTGGACAACACCCAGCAGCCCTGGCCAGCACAGCCATAAGATTCTGGGAGTACAGCTGTGGGTGTGGCAGCCCAAACTATCTGAAGGGATCTAGGCTGGGGGAGGCTGAGCCAGGCTCTGGCCACTCCATGGCACTGGGAGTGCACTCAGTACACAGTCTGGGGCACTGCCTGCTAACATCCATATTTCCCATTGTCCGGTCCTGGCATCAAACACCCCAAGCCTGAGCACAAAACAAGCCGCAATCCTTGCCTGTCTCTCCAGCGAAATCTTGTCACATTCCAAGTCTTGCCTCGCAGCCCTTTCCTGAAGTAGCTCACTCCGCATTTGCTCAATCTGTAGGTGATAAGCAAAAAAGAAAAGAAAAAAGGCTGAAACCTCCAAATGGCAGCAACCTAACAACACGTCTTAACACTCTCCTCTACAGCTCCAGGCAATGCCGTAGAATTGCAGGCACTAAGAAGAGACCTGCAGGTGGGTCAGACCCAAGCGGGCCTATCCAGCCCAGCTTCCCACAGGGGTGAACTAGGGGCTTCCTGAAAGCCCACAAGCAAGACACAAGGGCAACAGCATGTCCCTAGGTGTGATACAGTGGTACCTCAGGTTACAGACGCTTCAGGTTACAGACTCCACTAACCCAGAAATAGTACCTCGGGTTAAGAACTTTGCTTCAGGATGAGAACACAAATCGCACGGCGGCGGCAGCGGGAGGCCCCAATAGCTAAAGTGGTACCTCAGGTTAAGAACAGTTTCAGGTTAAGAATGGACCTCCAGAACAAATTAAGTTCTTAACCCGAGGTACCACTGTACTCGGCAGCTGGCCTTGCCTTTGATCCTGAAAGTAGTACACAACCATCATGGCTAGTATTCACCCACTTGGCCACAGCTAAGGGCATTTCCAGTCTGAAATGGGCAGAAAGGGCACAAGTGGCAGGAAGGGCAGCATGAATATTAGTACAGTGGTACCTCAGGTTAAGAATTTAATTCGTTCTGGAGGTCCGTTCTTAACCTGAAACTGTTCTTAACCTGAAGCACCACTTTAGCTAATGGGGCCTCCTGCTGCTGCCACGCCGCCGGAACACAATTTCTGTTCTCATCCTGAAGCAAAGTTCTTAACCCGAGGTACTATTTCTGGGTTAGCAGAGTCTGTAACCTGAAGTGTATGTAACCCGAGGTACCACTGTAAGAGGATGGATGAGGATGGGAAAGAAAGGAACATCAGGCTTGCTCAGGGACTGCCTTGTGGAAAAAGAAGCCAGATGGGAGGAAAGGAGAAACTGTAGCTCAATGTAGCCCAGGACATATTTTGGAAGAGGTCCCAGGTTAATCTCCAGAAGCATCTCCAGTTAAAAAAGCTCAGGTTGCAGGTAATGCGCATGGGACTTTTCTCTGCATGTGCCACCACTAGAGAGAGCCTCCCTGCCAGTCAAAGTGGGCAGTGCTGAGACGAACTAATAGTCTGGCCCGCTGTAAAGCTGCTTCTGAAGGAAGGGAGCGATTTCTGACCCAAGGGAGCAGTGGGGAGGGCAAAGACCAAATGGTGGGTTTGGGTGAAGACAAAGGGGGCTGGCAAAGGAGGAGCTTAGCCACAGAAGGGGGGTCAAGAAGGGGCATGAAGTGGGGGAAGTAGAGCTTGGGAAAGCAAAGTCATTTTCTTAGGGTAAAAATCACAGCCACACAAACAGCGCAAGAGAGATGGAATGAGATACTAGCCAAAGATACTAGCGCCATTTTATAGGAAAAAGAGGTCAAAGAGGATCCCAGTGAAAGGTTCAGTTTGGCATCATATCCAAGACACAGGGTCAGTTCCCTACAAAGTGTCCATCCCAATGTGCACCAAATTCCAAATGGCAGCATATGCACTCCACATGCCCACACATACACCCCCCAAGTACCATGAACTTCTGAAACCAATGTTATCGTCTGGCCATTGGAAGATCTTGTTATGGAATGCCCACCATCCCTACTTTCATCTTTTACAAGGCCCTTTTATTGGGGTCATGCAGAAAACTCTGCTATAATTGCTTCAGGAGGCCCAGACAAAATGAAAGAAAATTCTGAAGGGGAGGGGGGAATTAATGAGCAACTAATTAAAGGTGCAGCTTTTAAATGGATGATGTTTGTCAGTGGGCTTGGATGTAGCTGGTCACAGTGAGGTTCCAGACACTGAGCTATTGTGTCCTCTGTGTGCTCAGAGGCTGTGAAAAATGTGGGCGGCCATCCCTGGGTCTCACATTAGAGATGGATGTAGGACAGCAAGGGGCACTGAGGTGATGGATGCTGCTGCTGTGGTGGTTGAAGGATGCTTCTGTGTAGAAGGGTCAACACAGAATTGTCTATTGGTGGACATTTCCCCAAGGGCTGCCTGTGGTGCCAATCTCACTGGGCCCAATGCTGGGGGGTCTGAAGCAGGGGTCTCCTCAGGGTTTACTGGGCTTCTCTGAATTGCAACCCTTGGTGCGGCTCTCAAGGGGTGTTAACTGAGCTGTGGGCCACGGGAGGGTCTTGTTCTTCCTTGGTGGAGAAAGTGCTTTTTTGGGGGGGGTACGCATACCCCTAAACATTTTGTGAATCTAACGGGAGAAGAAACGAAAAATGTTTTAAAAATTAGTTTCTTCTCCCGTTAGATTCACAAAATGTTTAGGGGTATGCGTACCCCCCCCAAAGCACTTTCTCCACCAAGGAAGAACAAGCCCTCAGCCTCATTTCCTGTCACGGTGTTTCCCGAGTCTCACATGGAAGCGAGCGTTTAATGTGTGAAGTAGGAGTTGGAATCTAGCACGGTGATTGGTCAGTTTCGTTGTTACCACCTCTAACAGCGGCTTCCTTTCCTTTCCTGGTGTTTCCTGAGTCTCAGATGGAAGTGAGCGTTACTGCGAGCTGTCAGCTGTGTAATATGAGGTAATGCATGTTCTTTGTACTTTTGTCCATTTACTGTATTTATTTTCCGCAATTTGCACTATTGAATGGTGACTTTCTTGAGTCAAAATGAGAGCACCCCTAAACATTTTTTAAGGAAAAAAGATGGGTGGAGAAGATCAAATTTGGTGAAGGATCTAGGCAGGGGTCAGCAAACTTTTTCAGCAGGGGGCCGGTCCACTGTCCCTCCACCTTGTGGGGGGCCGGACTATATTTTGGGGGGGAAATATGAATGGATTCCTATGCCCCACAAATAACCCAGAGATGCATTTTAAATAAAAGCACACATTCTACTCACGTAAAAACACCAGGCAGGCGCCACAAATAACCCAGAGATGCATTCTAAATAAAAGCACACATTCTACTCATGTAAAAACATGCTGATTCCCGGACCGTCTGCAGGCCGGATTTAGAAGACGATTGGGCCGAATCTGGCCCCCGGGCCTTAGTTTGCCTACCCATGATCTAGGGGCAGGTTCCTGATAGCCCCAGACTGGCAGATCTTGGCCACTAGGACAGAAGAAACATGGGCTACTGTGCCCTTCTGCATTTTTGATCTTCTCCTCCCCAATGCATCAAAGATGTTCAAATTCTGTGACAAGCACAAGCATTAACTGCACGGCTTCAGGTAGCAGCTGCTCCAGCTGGAAGGGAGGCCCATTGAAGAGCAAGCACGTCCGGTCCAAGGGGCCTTTATTAGAGAGCTTGGTGCTTTGGGTCTGTTTCTGGACAAGGCGCAGCTGCGGAGTTCGTTGTCAAGGAGAAAAGTAATTTGATTTCTAATAATAGCCTAAAGACGGCTGCAGCCGCTGTCTTCCGTCTCCCACTGGACACATGCACGTCTCACTAGTCCTCGAGAGGGGAAAGCCAGGAGAAAATAAAGCCTCAGCCCTCCCTGTTCCTGGGCTGCCTGACTCAGCAGAAACACTCAGCTGCTCAATAAAGGGAACTAATGGAAGCATGGATGCCTCTCTGGCCAAAAAAAAGCCGGCACTTCCCACATTTTCATCTGCCTGCTCCACGCACCTGCGCCAAGTGAGGAGCAGGTGTGCAGCATCCACTGGGACTGCTTTGCCCAAAGAAGTGAATGACAGCCCTGCCAATGTAACTTCATCCTTTGCTCATTTACTGTGCTATTGCTATGGAAACAGGCCCCTCAAGAGAAGCTGCTCCGGAGTCAATTAATTCATGTTCAGTCGGCTTTCTTTCTTTGGTCGTCCGTCCCCCGGCCCCAGTTGTTAGTTGCTGCAGGACGAGAATGCATCCAGGCAGTAGGGGAAGAAGGGCTGCTCTTGAATGCTGGCCACTGGCACAGTGGCATTGCCAAAGAAGGCTCTCTCATATCCATAGCTGGACTCGGGTTCAAGTCACCCCTGCAGGCTTTGCAAATAATAATACAGGATTTTGTTCCTGCTGATAGTGTCATCCTCAGCATTGATTCTGGGTGGCATCAAGGTTTAGGGACTGAGTAATCAAAATGACACAGAGACACAACTGGTTCTCCCATCTCCTTACATTTTTGCAAAAGCAAGCTGCATGTTCCCTTCTCCTCCTTACACCCCAGCAACACAGTGGGCATAATCCAGGGAACACAATCCAGGGCCCTGGAGTCCCACAATCACATTTCAATTATTTCTTTCCTCTCAAAGCCACCTGAAGAATGGGGCTATGAAGAAGCTACAACTCTCACCTGCTGAGCTGGAAGAGCTGCCATTAACTCCAAAGCAGAAATGTGCAAATGTTCTCAATCATGACGAACAGCAGTTTAAGGAATTAAATGCCCCATAAAACAATATTTTCTATTTAATGCCGATCACTCTACAGATTAGTCTCCATTAACTTCATATTAAGAGAGCTTGCCAGCAATGGGGGAGGGGAGTTTCCTGGGTCACCCAACGGTTTGCCAACTTTTCAGTCAGCCCCTGCCGCTGTCACTTCAGCAGCAATTCGCAAGTGGTAATAACATTTAGCTTCATCCATGCCATGGAAATGATACCTGCACATCGCCACAGCCCAAACCTTTGTTAAAGGCACAGGGGCAAACCGGGCTGGGTCAGTTGGCACCCTTAATCAACGATGTTGACCAAAACAAACCCATTATTAGTCCTTGCTTTATTGTGAATGTTTAGCAGACCCTGAAATAGTCTCCTGGGAATCCATCCTTTGGCCATCCTAGTGTTGACTCAGAACAAGGAAAACTTTGTAACTCGTACAAAATTAGGGGCTCCAGAGCCTTTGGGAGGAACACCTATTTTGCCCTGACCCAACACCCTGCCTCCCGACTTACATAATATGCTGCTGGTCAGAAAGTTGGTGGTTTGTGTTTCTTTTAAAACTTCTCATTAAAAACTACAGCTACATCCCTTGAAGGCTACCTCCACTCCATGATCCCAGGCACAGAATGGGCTGCGGCATCCCCACTGAACACTGGCATTGTCTGTGGGTCCAATAAGGCCAATAAGGGCCCCCTTGCCCTACCCCCACAAACTGCTGCATAAATACAAACAACTTTTAAGCAGGAGAGAGGAAGGAAGAAGAGAAGGCTTGTACATGCCCAATTCAAACCAACAAGAAACAGAGGGATTCATTGCCAGCTGATGCTGCTGGCAGAATGCTGGACTCACATTCCTGGCACGGCCCCCAAACTCACCCTAGGCCAGTCCTACTCTCCCAGTGCCACCTGCCACACAGAGAAGCTGCAAGGATGACACAGGGCAATCGTCTTATATGCTGTCTGGAGGAGAATGTGAATGGAATCCCTAGAAACACAGCTGAGTAGTGGCTGGTGGGTTGGGCCCAATTAGAGAACTAAAGAGGATTGTCAGGAATCTTAATGTGCTCCCTCCAGCCAGAGCTGCCCAGTGGAGAATTCCCCCTGCTCAGGTACCTGCTCTCTGCACCTGCTGATCCTTTCAGACAAGATGTCTGAATTGTTCCGCTCCTCTTCAAGCTCCAGTTCCAGCTGGGACATCTTGTACTAAAAGAGATGACACAACATTGGCTCAGTGGCTGAGAGTGGAAAGAAGGAGTAGCAGTGGGTGACCAAGGCAAACTCTGGAAGATAACAATTCAGGACTAGACACTGGGTGAGGACCAGTGTTTTTTACCAGGAAAATGGTGCTGGTACTCACCGTACCACTCAAAGGCGCGCCAGCCTTGCTCCCAAAAGAGGCGAAGTCCCACATGCGCCCCTACAGCAGCTGTAGCATCTCCTCTGGCGACACAGCCACATGAGGAGACAGGCGTTGGGGCGGGAAGAGGAGAAGGAAACGGCGCCTGTGCGGTGGGACGAGGCACCAGAAGTGCCTTCCCTGCATGGCTTCTTTCCCTCAACCCCTTCCTTTCCGTTCTCAAAGCTCATTGGCTGCTGGCACTTCTCGCCTTTGCAAATCATGCCCCCAATGGCTTGCAGAGTTGCCAGTCACTGCTCTCCACTTGCCCACCCAGAAACCAGCTGTCAGTCACCTTCCATATAACAGTCTCTCTCATTGGTCAAATCAGAGTGGGCAGAAGAGGCAGTGGACTCACAGAACAGCCAGGGTGGAGGTTAAATTCTGGAGATGGGATTGGCTGAATAAACTGCCATGATGACAACAGCAATGACAACTATGATGTTTGTCACGGCAATGCTAAGAAACTAGAGGAAGTGGGAAGCAGGGAAACAGGATCTTGGAAACACTTCCAAGGTGCAGAGGACTGAGCAGCCCCCAGTCATTGCTCTCCTGCTTTAAGCTGTTGGAAAACAGTGGTGGTGCTGCATACTGGCATGGAGCAACAGGGGGGAAAAGCACTGGTGAGGACTGCGCTCCCAAGTGTTTATCTCAGGAATGGGGAACCTGTGGGTCACCAAAGGTTTATTGGGCTCCAACTCTCATCAGCCCCAACAAGAATGGTCTATGGCCAGAGATTCTGGCAATTATAGTCCAACATTAACTAAAAGGTCACAGGCGCCCATCTCTGGCTTGCGTTGATCATCATTCAACATCTCTCAAGCTTAAAGGAATCAGCAATTAGATGTGAAATCCCCACAAAAAATCTTTGGGGCAGTTCCTTAGGGCAACCAGAGTTTCATTCCCCTCAGCCATGATGGCAGCATCACATGAAGAACCCCGGAAAACCAGAGCTCCACATCTGACACAGCCCACAGGGTGGGCAGCTTTTCCCAGACCAAGGGCAGTCTTCACAGTTCCCCTTCCTGGAAAAGGGGTCGGTGATGCCTTGAGGGGCTTCTACATACTCCAGCAGAGCCGTGAGTGCCAAAACATAGCTTAGCTGCTGTTTTATGATTCTATTACCATTTTACAATTCCTTTTTGTTTTATATTGTCATCTTTTTGTAATACTGCCTTGGAAACAGTCTTTGAAAGGAGGTGTGGAAATGTGGCAGGGGGAGAGAAAAGGGCTGGGCTGAATGTACCAGCAACCTCAACGGGCACTTAGAGGGGCAACATTTGATGGAGTGTAAATGGAGCAGGGTGAGATTTGAAACATGCGCTCCCAGAGCCCCTGCAACTCTGTGTGTAGTGTGTGTTTCTGTGGGTGCTCTGTGTCCCAGTGCCAGGGACGGCCTGCTCCAAGGACTTCCGGGGTGGCGCCATCGGCAATGGCGGATTCCCTCTGAACTGGAGGGACTAGCTCCACGGGAAACGGGTCTTTTCCGCTACGGCGAAGCGGGGACCCATTCAAAAATCACAGGCGGATGAAGCCTGTGACCATGGGACTCGGCGGGCACCTTTAGCGCCCCCCCAACCCGCAAAGGAACCCACTAACGGGCTCCGGAGCAAAGAGGGGGAAGTGGCGCGGTGCTGAGAGTCAACTGCTTCTTCCGTGGAGCGAAGCCGCACAGCCGTTGCCGGAGAGCGCTGCCTTTTTCCTGGGACAATTTGGCTTTTAAAACAACCACCGGTGAGTACTTAAATTTCGGACAATTGGACTCTAAATAAGGATTTGCGAGCAGAAAGGAAAATTGGACTTAAAAGTTTAATTTAATTTGGCACTGAAACGGGAAGGTCTAAACAGGAAGTCAGCCTTCCGTTTCTTTGTAGATAGATTAAAGCAAAGACACGGCAAACTAAAGTTCTGAAAATCGCTTCTAAAGGATTAACTTTCATCATTTAAAATTGTTGAACCCCCTTCGGAAGCAGGAGAAGAGGGGGGACTTTTTCCGGACTGTTTAAACCTGCAGAAGTGAGTGTAAAGTAAAGTAACTTTCCACCGTCTTGATCCTGGAGCGGGGTGTCAGGACTGACGTTTTTTGAAGTTCATTGACCAGAGACAAACGTTTCTGACAGATAGCTAAAGGAAGAGATACATAGTGATTCCACTGTTCCCCTTCGCATTTTGAAGGAACAAATATTGACAAAATATCTGAAAAAGGAAACTTTGTTGTTAGATTTGTTTTTAAAAGAAAAGAACAAGCAGAAGTTTTTCCCCTAGAGGGAGCCTGTGAAACTGTAACCAATTCTGAATCGGGGAGCTCGCAGCTGTTACAGATTACGATCGTGGGAATAGACTTCTGACCTTGCAGGACAATGTATTCAGAAGCTCTGTTGAGTGCTTTCTGTAAAACAAGTGCCCTACTGGAACAGCTACATGAGAAGACGGATTTTATGACTGACGCGATTAGAAATTTTGGACAGGCAGTGGGATATTATATAGAGCCCACCCAGGAATTAGATCAGGAGTGTGCCCTGACAGAACAGATGAGGGAAGAGGATGTTGCTGAATCTTGGGCGCCAGAGATGGAGGGAGCTGCGGCCCAGCAGGAGCACGAATTCTTGGATTTGACAAATGAACTTGGAAAAAGCCAGATTTGGAAAGATAAAGTTTGGTTGGGTTTGGAAATGGGGGGTTGGATAGACCCCCCCCTGTGCAGGGAGGTTTGGACTTTTCGAGTCTGGCAATGGGCCGTGAGATGTTTGGGGTTGTGGGGGCTCTCAATTTTGGAGGGACTTTGAAACATGTTTTTAAATACCACATGGAGCTTAGTGTGGACTATGGAATAGGGGCTGATTTGTCGAGAAGGGTCAAAAGCATTATCAAGCTGGAGTTCCCAAGAGTGAAAGAAGTAGGAGATAAAGGAAAATATAGCTATAAATATGAAGAAGAGCTGCGGAAGGGACATGGAAGAGACTTAAGCGCCTCGGACATAAGGTTACCAGGTTAATGCGCTAGATTGATGGGATAGAAAGGACTGACAAAACCCGGGTCCAGGAGGAAGAGACGCTGGATGAAGATTGGATTGTTATTTCTTTTATTATGATTGTTTTATAAAATTGATGAATGTTAGAAAAATGTTGGAACAAAATTATTTGGCTTTAGCAAAAATGTTTAAAGAATTATGTAAGAATATTACGGTTATGAGAAATTGGTAAAAATAAGATTTAAGTTTTAAGGTTTTCATACTAAGATAAGAGTAAAATAGATTAAGGTAAAGTAATGACAGAATATTATGAAATATGGAAAGGATTTGCTGCAACAATTAATAACCAGGATACAAAAAAGGGAGGAGGAGGAGGTCAAAGAAAGAAGGTAATGACAGTTAAAGATATGAGAATATTGGTTTTGTTTTTAAATGTTTGTGGTATATTTTTGTTTTTTAATCGTGTCGTGTTATTTTTTGATTTTGATTTTTATTAATCTGTATTGTTTGACTGTGGTTTGTCTTTTCTTTGTTTTTTCTTTCTTTTTTTCTTCTTTGTTCTCTTTTGTAATTCTAAAATTTTCAATAAATATCATTTAAAAAAAAAAGAGAGAGACGGCCTGCTCCAGTTCAAATAGCCAGCTGGCAACATGTATTTCCCTCTCCAGAGAGAAGGAAGGAAAGAAACATGTAAGCAAAGGCCAGGCAGCTAAATAGTCTTGTGTGAGACAAGCGAGAGAGCCAATCAAACCGAACCTCATTGGCATCTGGTGGTGCTTATGGAAAGGAGCTGGAGCTGGAGTCAGTCCCCCTCCCCGTGTTCATCTTCCTGGTGGTGTCTGAAAAGGTGACTCAGCTCTCTCCCACCCTCCACCCCACTCATCTCATCTACCTCCATGATCTTGTCCTGTCTTGCTCTATCTTCTTTCAAGTGATTTTTGGCCTCCAGTTCATATTCCAGGGCTTTCAAAGTCTGTTCCAGAAGCTGTGTTTTGGTAATAGCCTCATCTTGAGCTCTCTGGTGATCTCGTAATTCTTTTTCCATAAAATGCATCTGAAAGAAGAAGAAGAAATTGTGGGCTAAAGACCCCCCTGGGTAGGAGGCAATCACTAGTCTGGTCTGTTGCAGACAGAGAAACTTATAGGTAAAAGTAAATCCATCTTGCATTTTCCAAGTACAGATTCATGGGCCCATCTGCTATTATAAGCCTGACTTCCCTCCAAGCCTGATTCAAAGGTGAGAAGGGGCAGTGGATCCCCATAAGGCTAACTGCCCACCCCTTCACAAACCACCTTGCCCTGTGCAGGAATCCTGGCCTAGTGTAGCAAGCAATCCCATTTGGGAGGTGTCTTGTGAAAATTCACCTGTCCAGCTAACACTGAAAGCAGCTTAACCATTTTGGGGTACCCACTCCAGTTTGAGAAGAAGAAAGTGGTTGTTGAAAAGAAAGGAACTGGTTACAGAAAGAAATACCAAATAAGGCAGCTCTATTTTCTCAATATTGGGAATCTGTGGCTACATTTGTTAAGCAAAGGGCATTGCCCAGATCAGCAAGTAAAAAAACTTACCCCAGCCTCCTGACAACCTTCCCCAAACTGGTATCTACCAGATGTTCTTGACTACAACTCCCATCACCCTCATCCAGTACAGCTGAATGATGCTAGGACTGATGGGAGTTGTAGTCATAGAATCATAGAGTTGGAAGGGACATCTAGTCCAGCATCCATGGCAGATGGTCATCCAACCTCTGCTTAAAAACCTCCAACGCATCTCAAGGGGACTGGGTTGAGGAAGGTTGTCTAAAGGAAACGGGAACATGGGAGCAAGAGAGGCAAGGAAAATGAAGATCCAGCCGTTTGTGCAAAGCAACAAGATATCTGGACGTTGTGGCTCATTAAGCAAGCCGAAAGAGAAGCACAGCTTGGTACAAATTGCCTTTGGTGGTGTGTTCTGTGCTCATGGACTTTCTTGGGTGACTTTGTGAGCACCTCATGTGGAAAAAGATTATTTTAGTACAATACCACTTCCAGATTCAGAATCTTGGATTTCTGTAAGATCCTGTTCACGGATACAGCTCTAGATATAGTGTGCAGATTAACAATCTCCATGTAATGTTTCCACATGGAATTACTCACGCAGAGACTGTTTTAAAAGTCCAGGCTCTTTCATGAGCAAAGTCTGTTAAGTCAGAACTTGCACTTCTTAACTATTTGTATCAGTGATCTTGCATGATTTTCTTCCAGCCACAAGATGGCAGCATGCCAATGGCTTTTTGGGGAGATAGGTGTGGGATGGGATAAAAAA
Source organism: Podarcis pityusensis (assembly GCF_964106645.2). NCBI lineage: Eukaryota > Metazoa > Chordata > Lepidosauria > Squamata > Lacertidae > Podarcis > Podarcis pityusensis. The sequence goes on along the minus strand of NC_138039.1, from coordinate 47,973,442 downwards.
CATTCTAACGAAACAATCTCCTAGTTTAGCAAGCCTTAGATAATAACTCTGTAACCCTGGACAGCAAGCCAAACCCTCCCTTCTTCCTGGAGCTTGTTTACATTATCTGTGACCCTTTAAACTCATTATAGGCTTTACAGTCAGTTACTGAATCATGCTGGAATACAGGTTTCTTGTTGGACCACTTTGCCCAGGGAGGTTCCTGTGTAAATCATAACATAGAAAATGGCCCATTTTCAAAGATGAAGAGGCCACATTCTTTTATATCCTCCACTGATAAGTTCTCAGATTTTTGTAAATCACTGAAGCTTGCCCAGTGTGTCTGTTCTTACCTCTCTCTTGACCATGGGAGACCAAAACAGGACACTTGCTGGCAAGGACTTGGATGGAGCTAACTCGGGTGAGATTGGGATTTCTCTCTCTCTCTCCCTGCCCCCCCCCCCCCGCAAAAGTCCACATTGTCCCAGAGAATCAGGATGATTTTTCCAGGCTGAGGAGCCGTTACCTCCTCCTGCATCTTGAGGGACGCCAGGTGGGCCTTTTCCAGCTCCAGGTTTTTGTCTTTCAGCTGCCTGTGTGTCTCGGAAAGCTCCCGGCGATTCTTCTCCTTGTATTCATCAAGCTGGTTTTGGAGCTCCAGCGTCGATGTTCGTGAAACCTCAATGATTTCTGCCATCTAGCAAAAAAAGGAAAGGAAGCATTAGCAAGAAACAAGAAGCAATCGAAAGATGCCCAAAGCAGGCTCTCATCATCCAAAAGCTTTAGGCCAGGGGTCAGCAAACTTACCATGCCTCGGGCTGGTGTCTCCAGCGCCAATCACGTGGTGGGCTGGAGGGCGGGGGAGTGCGTGCCCATATGCGTGTGCACACGCTATTTTCGGTGCACTTCTGGGTCGGAGGAGCACCAGAAATAGCTTGTGCGCATGTGCACGGGCCTCCTCCGACCCGGATGTGCACCGGAAATAATGCTTGCGCGTGCACACAACGCTTGTGCATGCACACAAGCTATTTCTAGTGCTCCTCCGACCCAGAAGTGGGCAGCTGTGCAGTGCAGCACCGGTAAGAGCAGGCGGTGGGAGTCGCTGCGGGCCAGATAAACGAGTCCCTTGGGCCTTATCCGGCCCACAGGCCTTAGTTTGGGGACCCCTGCTTTAGGCTGAACACAGAAGCCCAAAGAGCAAATCACAGACTGATGGTTTCTCAGCTTGTGTTGCTCACAAATTACAATCTAAAGTGAAAGGTGGGTGGGGAACTTATCTGGTTCTCCAGATGCTGCTGGAGCCCCAACATCCATCAGCCCCAGCAGCCAGAATGGCCAATGGTCAAGGATGATGGGAGTCGCAGTCCAAAAGCATCTTGGAGGGCACCAGGCTCCCCACCTCTGCTATAAAGTCTTTGAATAGCGCTTGTAGAAACACAGTGGCTACTTAAACCGTGGAGACTTGGCCTGGCTCTCAGCACTGGTGGGTGAGCATGCAAGTGGCAGTTCCAGGAGTGCTGGTTGGCAATGAGAAGGGCGAGTGAGTGGCCCAGTGGTCTCATCTGGCTTCATGAAATGGCTAATATAATAGTTCATTTTGCATTTTTAAAGATAACTCTTATGGTTACACTGAACACTACCTTCAGGATACAAGCAGAAAAGTGGTTCTAAACATTTAAAAAATGAACCCGTAAGTAATTATATCAAGAAAAGGAGCAGTGGGTTGGAATGAAAAGCTGGGAGGAGGAGAGAGAAGGGGCAGTCATTCTGACTAATTCATGTTTAATCTATGCTGCCTTTTTAAGAGCTGGCATAGGTGTGTTTCTTTGGCTGTGCTTGCTGCAGCCAGCCCTGAGGCCACTGGGTTAAAAAAAACAAAACAGCAACAAATGTGTTGTTCTTAAGTTTTGCTGGAAATAAATCACCAGGTTTGCTGACATTTCAGGCCCCAGGTGAAGTGCTGTCTGTTTCCTGCAGTTTTGCGTTTGGGATAGATGGCTGTGTTCCTGCCCCAGCTACAACTGCTGCTCTAAAAGCGCCTATTGATCTTCCCTGGGTCCCAAACATTAAGTGCAAAGTTCACATTTCACTTTCATTTGTACCTCTTTCTCTCTTTCTCTCTAACCCTTTTGTACAATTTGGTCTTTTCTTTTCTCTCCCCCTGCCCTTGATATTTAATCTCCAGCCAGCTCGTACCTCCTTGTGTAACTTCTCAATAGTCTTGTCCAGTTGCCACCTCTCATTCTCTAATTCACTCTTCATCCTCTTTAACTGATCCTTCTGGTTAGCTTCATCTTTCAGCCGGTCAGTTAACTGTTGCAGCTCCTGGTTCAGCCGGCTGACGTCCTTCTGCAGCCATGAAAAAAAGCCACCGTGTGAGATGCTCTCTTGCAATTTTTTTGATCCCATGCACTTAACATTCTTCCAATAAATGAGAACAAATGGGGGGGGGGAATCCCTGCTGTAACAAGAAACTTAAAAAATAAAATAAAATCAGAGAAGGGGTCCTCTGATTTAAGTTCCCTGGCGCAGGGACCTGGGCTTTTAATGTTGCTCTGTGGGCACAATCAGTATTTTAAAGGTTAAATACAGAGGTTACATTGTAAGTAAAGTACCACCAAGCACAAATCATGCCCAGAAGCACACCTAGCATTTGACTGTGCTGAGCACCAGGGAAGTGCAAATTCAGTGCACAAAACAGACAGTGGTGGATGAAGGGCATTTATGTAAATGTGGGTTCATGTGCTGGACACACCTGCACCTAAAAACCTCACCCTGCTCAATGTGTACAGTTCATATTCTGAATCTGATTGTTTAGGTCCGTCCCCCCCACCCCAGTGTTCACACCAAGCATGGGGCAAATGAGACTCCTCAGCAGCACAAGTAAAGCTAGGAGGGGTCACTCTTATGTCTTTAAAGGTAAAGGGACCCCTGAACGTTAGGTCCAGTCATGGACGACTCTGGGGTTGCGGCGCTCATCTCACTTCACTGGCCGAGGGAGACAGTGTACAGGTCATGTGGCGAAACCAGAGCAGCGCAAGGAAACACCGTTTACCTTCCCGCCGGAGCGGTACCTATTTATCTACTTGCACTTGGCGTGCTTTCGAACTGCTAGGTTGGCAGGAGCAGGGACTGAGCAATGGGAGCTCACCCCGTCACGGGGATTCGAACCGCCGACCTTCCAATCGGCAAGCCCTAGGCTCAGTGGTTTAGACCACAGCGCCACCCACATCCCCTTATGTCTTTACCTTACTATAAAAGGGAGTTCTTATAGTTGAAAAGTTTCACACCAGGAATTAAATAGGAGAAGAGGGTGCAAAGATTAGCACGATCCTTGAATTCTCCTGAAGAAAAAGAGCCTAGCAGGCAATGTAGCACTTAACCAGAACACAATATGATGTGAAAAGCTACCACTGTGTTTTTCTCTCTCTCTGTGTGTTTTTTTAAACTAAATCTGCCAGCCATCTCCATTCCAAAACACTCCTGCAGCCCCATGAATCCATCTTTCACAGGTCATTTAACTTCACCATTTGTTTACAAATCCTTGAAAAACAACCAACACCAACTCAGATCAGACAGAGATGGAAGCTGCATGGCAAAAGCATTAAGTGCTGGAGAATAAAAACTGCATGTCCTGCCTGTAGCCCAGACTACCAATGAGATAAAGTTGGAGCAGTGGCGGCAACAGATCTGAACCAGCAGGTCTCGGCAGCAGTTCTGCTGATCTGCTGCTCACCGTTCTATGAGAAGCATGACAGCTTAGAATGCTGCAAAGCAAGTCGAAGGGATACAAACTTAGAAAGCAAAATACGATGCTGATGTTCAACAACTGTGGCAGGAAAGCAATCCTGCTAGTGACACCACCAGGGACACCAGTAAAGGCCAGAGGACGTGGAAGCCCAAAGACTCTGCCGGGAGGGCGCAAGGGGACGGAGCAGGCCTGATGCAAGTCTGAGAGTCAGATTTTCCTTTACCTGTGCATCCTCCAGCTGGGCTTCCAAAGCGGTTTTGGCCAGTGCCAGCCCCTGCCTTTCCTCTGCCAGACGTGCCAGGGCCTCTTCCAAGTGCTGCTTCTCTTTCTGCCATAAAAGACAAGGTTATCTTCGAAAAAAACTGAGGAAGCATTCTCTCCATGGTGTCTCTCCCAAAGATACAACATTTCAAACTTCTGCCCATTTTGGAACTCCAAAACTTCTGCTCCCGTACAATGTGTCTACATATTCACCTAGTTTGGCTCTCTTTCTTGTGGCACCAATTCTGCTTTTTTTTTATTTACCCAGCTCCTCAAACCAAGTGAAGGCAGCCCTGTTTAGGGAAGCTTTTAATGTTTGACGCACTATTGTATTTTAATATTTTGTTGGAAGCTGCCCAGAGTGGCTGGGGAAACCCAGCCAGATGGGCGGGGTATAAATAATAAATTATTATTATTATTATTATTATTATTATTATTATTCTGTGGGCTTAGGGCCTCACCACCCTCCCTGCATGCCCCATGAGGGCCAAGGGATTGCCCTCTGAACCCTGCTATTGCAGCTGCACAGGGAGCTGCCTGATGCTAAGTCATGCCATTGGTCCACCTAGCTTAGTACTGTTTACACGGGCCAGCAGAGGCTCTCCGGGGTCCCTGGCCCCACCTGGAGATGTCAGCAGAGATCGAGCTGAGGGTCATCTGCATGCAGAGCTGCAGCCCTTCCCCATTTATCTTACTCACATCCTTTGAAACCCTCCCTTGACACCCCCTGCCCCAGCAGAAGTCAAGTGGGAGGGTGGGGGTTAAAGGCACCACATATTTGGAATTTTTCTATGAGAAGCTTTCCTGGAGTCAGTGGTGATGTCATCTGAGTGATGGGCAGATTTTTTTCATTTGCCCAGGCAGCCCAACATGATGACTAGGTAGTTTTAGAGTTTTTATGCCCTTTCTTGGTTATGGTCCACTACTTTTGTTACTTTGCTTTCATTCTATTTATTTTTGTAGGCATTTTTATTCTGCCTAATCCATGGTGTTCTTTGGGCAGTTCACAATTTAAAAATCAAATGAATTTATTATTACGGTCACAAACCAATTCCGGCTCACTTACAATATCAGGAAAAACATAAAACACAACAGGAATACATTGAATTGCCATTGGGTATAACAGAGACAATTCAGATATAGTGGCAGTTAAAAATATATATTAAATCTTGATCACTAAAATATAACCTAAAATTGTCATTTAAAACCTTAATCACTTTGGTAGTACAGCTTGTTCCCTAAGTTTTATGGCAGTCGCACAGAATTTGGCCACCCTTAGCATGATCTCTAGATCCTTGTCCTCTACCAGGAGTTTTAGACATTGAAGTTCGGACCCATTTGGAGATTTTTGTATAACAGGAGTGATAAATACCGAGCGTATATCCCCGTAGAAACAAAATCAAATCAATATACAATCCACAATGCTTTAACAAACCAGGGAGTGATATTCAACTAAGTTTTACTCAGGGCAGACCCACTGAAATTAATGGGCCTAACTTAATTATATTCAGTGGGTCTACACTGAGTAAAAGGTGAATCTCACCCAGTGTGTGTGTGAAGGCAATAGCAGCACAAAGTTAATTTTAAAGTGTGTATCTTCAAGGGTGATTTTAGTTATTATTATTGTGTTGGCATGATTACTGTGTTCAACCCGACAATCTCATGCAGAAGGGTGACTTCTGTACAGTATTTACAAAATAAAGCAAATAAAGAAGAAACCATCTTGTTCAGACTTCGCCTTCCTCACTCTGCCCTGCCCCTGGTTACAAGGCCCGCAAGCCATACTGGCTGGGGCTGATGGGAGTTGTAGTTTGAAACATCTAGAGGCTCCAGGCTGGCAAAGGTCACCCTAAACCCTTCCACTTGTGCCTTTGCTGCAGCTGAGCATTCAAAGCCACAGGTTTCTTTTGGTTTCTAAACATGTCGGCTGTGGCTAAGCAGCGGATTAGTGGATTTGGATGATGGGCAGATTTTTTCATTTGACCAAGCAGCCCAACATGATGACTAGGTAGTTTTAGTGTTTTTAGTGGGGTTTAGATAATAAAAAATATATCTGTTATAAAACAACTAATAAAAAGGAGTAAAAAAAAAAAATCAGGTAAGGAGAGGTGGGAAGTCAAGAAGAAACTTTGGATGTTAAAAAAATTGTATATGATGATAAATGCTTTGAAACATTTTTGGAGACTTAATAAATAAGATATAAAAAAACCACACATGCTGGCTGTGGGTTGTGCATCAATGCTCACCTCATAGCTCTTTATTATTTCCTCCCTTTTCCCTCCTTCTCCTCTCATGCTCTCCAGCTCCTGCTGGAGTTCTTTGCTTTGCTTTTCCAGCTCTGCAATGGCTCCTTCCAACTCCTGGCTCTGCTCCACCATCTTGGCCACTTGAACTTCCGCCGTCCTCTGCATCTTCTCAGCCGCAGCCTTGGCACTGGACAGGGAGCCCATTTCCTAGGAACACAACACACAACATGGGTCAGAAGACGGCAGCTCTGAGAAGACAGACCACAGGATTTTGGTCTGGGCTGTACAATAAGACAGTTGCTGCTCGGTGCTCAACACACACATACACACATACACACACACACACACACACACACACAGACACACACGGTGTATAGCATGTGCCTCCATTGGAAAGTCACACTGGCCTGTATCTGAAAAGATGGGCAACACTGGCCTGCAGCTCTCTTGAACCTCAAAGTACAGTGGTACCTCGGTTAAGTACCTAATTCGTTCCGGAGGTCCATTCTTAACCTGAAACTGTTCTTAACCTGAAGCACCACTTTAGCTAATGGGGCCTCCTGCTGCCGCTGCGCCGCCAGAGCACGATTTCTGTTCTCATCCTGAAGCAAAGTTCTTAACCCGAGGTAATATTTCTGGGTTAGCAGAGTCTGTAACCTGAAGCGTATGTAACCCGAGGTACCACTGTATGTGCCTTTACTTCACGGGGTTGTAAATGGAGACTGGAGGGGGCAGAATGGCTCTGGATTTAAAGTAGCAGAAGCCAAAGTCCTGCTTGCTGATGAATTTAGATGGTCTGACCAATTTGCTCAAAAAAGAGGCAACTTAAGCATTTGCGAGTGGGGAGGAGAGGATATGCTGGGTCATTACAAAGTAGAAATCAGGAAGCTGTTGAACCCTCTCAGCAGGTTGCTGGCACAGACTCCATCTGTTGCCTGCTGGACTTTGTTGATGTATTTGCTTAACACGCAGGCTTGGAGTTAGCAGATGGCCAAGGAGGGTGTCCTGAGCCTTTAAACGCAATTCCATCTTAACAAACACTGTTATAGAAGATCCTCCACCAGCAGATCTGCATCAGCAGAAACTCAGACTAGGCAGATATGAACCAGGAGAGTCCATGCTTCCCCCCTGGGATTCATCATTTGAACCATCTGCCATGGAGGAGGAGGAGACCATCGCATGACATATCTTAGAGAATCAGCATCAAAGCAGGAATGCCGTGAACAGAGAGAGGCAGTGAAGGAAGTGGCTTTGGGGCTCACGTAGTCTGTCTTCTAAATACAGTGGTACCTCAGGTTAAGTACTTAATTCGTTCTGGAGGTCCGTACTTAACCTGAAACTGTTCTTAACCTGAAGCACCACTTTAGCTAATGGGGCCTCTTGCTGCTGCTGCGCCGCCGGAGCACAATTTCTGTTCTGATCCTGAAGCAAAGTTCTTAACCTGAAGCACTATTTCTGGGTTAGCGGAGTCTGTAACCTGAAGTGTATGTAACCCGAGGTACCACTGTATATGGTTTCTATTTTCAACTCTGGTTTGCTGCAAGTCTACTAGGAAGAATATACCAGAGGGCAACAGCTTTGGACATCACTGGGCCCCACAGTGTGGAAAGGCAGGATTTAACAGGAATGGCTCAATGGACAGCACTAAAACAGCTTCCTTGGCCATTCTCTCTAACCAAAAACGCACAATGGACAATGGGAATGGATCTGGGGTTGAAGAACTGGAATTAATTGACAGATACAATGGCACACCATGGAACGGCCTCCCCTGCGAGGTTGTGGACTCTCCTTCCTTGGTTTTTTAGCAGAGGCTGGATGGCCACCTGCCACAGATGCTTTAGCTGAGATTCCTGCATCACAGGGGGTTGGACTAGATGACCCTCGGGGTGCCTTCCAACTCTACGATTTTATGATTCTCTCAGGTTAGAATAGACTCTGGATTCTTGCCAGCACCTGATGCAAGGGCCTGTCCCACTGGCTTGGCTAGCACCACTGGCCATTTGACTCCTCCCTTCCCAGAACTGTTCCCATTGGCAGCCTGCCACTCCATCATCTAATACTTTCTAAGAGTTGCTACACAGATTTGCCTATTTTGCTTTTCTCCTCCTCATTCCTTTTCCCCGCTGTAACGTGCCTATCAGATTGAATGTCATTTTTTAAATTGCATGATTTGTTAGAAAGGCTGTAGCTAGCAGATAGCTAGCAAGATAGACAGATCAGGTAGGTCTGCCTCTGCTGTGGCTGCGCAGGTTTGTTCCAAGTTCTCACAAAGGAGAGCCGAGAGTTTTCTGCTCATTAGCAAACCCTCCAGAGAGGGGCCTGCCTTTCCTTTGGCCTCACGCTGAAAGGACCTGCTGAGCCGCAGAGCTCAGGGAATGCAATGCTGAGGTCTCTCATAACCTTCCAAGTGCTGGTCACACCCACGTTTAGGGACAACTCGAGTGCAATTTCCAGCGCCATCAACCTGGCACACTGGCTCCTGTCATGCGGGCAGCATGGCTTTGCAGCTCCCATGTGGTAGTGGGAGAGAGAGAAACGGGAGGAAAGAAATAACTCTCAGAGGGGCTTTCACAAGGTTCTTTGGACGTGCATTCTGCCATGTGGCTCCGTACAAAGATGCCGGTGGCAGTTTTCTAGCCAGACTACAGAGAAGGCAAGGGCCATAGGGAGGAGTTGGCACAGAGATGGTATTGGAAGCACCAGTCTTTCCAAACTCTGTCTTACTTTCTATGGAGCATTTTAAATTGGATTAATTGAAACAGGGCAGAGAAGGGAGTGTGTGTGTGTGTGTGTGTGAGAGAGAGAGAGAGAGAGAGAGAGAGAGAGAGAGAGATCTCCATCCCCAACGTCCTTTGCACAAAACTGAACCCTTTTGGATGGGGAATGACTTTGGGCTGCTGCCTGCTCTCCCTAATGTTTATCAGCTCCTCGATGCCAATTCATCTCCCCTTTCGGCTCCCCAGAGCTCACCAGTAAAGAGCCATGCTATGAGAACCTATTCCAAGGATTTCTGCTCCCCCCCCCCATGTTATTTAGAATCACAAGGCTGGCAGGAAGGGGGGGAAGGGGGTGTACGAGCAAAAGCTGTTGAAGGCTACCCAAAGCTGTGTGACCGGCACTTAGTCACCAACCGCCACAGGTCTCCAACGACCTTGGCAGCTATGCAAAGGTTACACTTTCGCTCAAATGAGCTGCCCTTTAACCAGTTCTCCCATGCATTGCGGTACAAAATGTTTTTAAGAGGGATTTGTCCCACTGCCACCATCCTGTTATCCTCGGACCAAACACTGCTAAAGGAATCCCATTATGCACATGAAAGTGAAAGCTGAGGGAGATTATGTTGTTCATAGCTCAAGACTGAATGGCCGGGATGTGGGTATGTAATATTTCAAATTAATACTTTGCAACTGTGCATTAACCAACTCCTCGCTGATCACTCTCAAGATCTGCTGCTTATTTATAGGGTTTGAAACAAGAAATCCATAGAGATGATCTAGTCTTCACTTCAACCAATATCTCTACCCAAGCTTTCCATTTAAAAAAGAAGCTAACTGTACAAACAAACAAAAGAATATGAGGGAAATATGGGACAAGGAGGAAAATACAGCACAGCAGAGTCCTGTGCTAAAAACCAGGAGAGGTACGGTAATACCTGAATACAGAATCATTGTTAACAGGGCACCTCCCTCAAACAGTCTTTCTTGCAGTAGCCTCAATGGAGCAGGATAGGCCTCATTCTGAAGACGTCCCACAGTTCTGGCACAAAGACATGTCTCATGTGCCCACCCACAGGACCTCAGGTGGTGGAAGAGAGAGAAGGAAGGGCCTCTGGTGTCCATTGAAGAGTCCAGGTAGAAAATTTGTGGGTGGAGACAGTCCCAGGATTGGAACCAATAAAGATGTTACAGAACTGGAGGATTATCTTGCTGCAGCTAATACTCTGGCAGCTGCCATTTCAGTCTTACGTTTCACATTAGACAGAGAAAACACCTCCTGCTCTATATATCAAAGGACTGCAGCATTTTATAATGCTCTCTTTTTCCAAATGTACCACCTATTTCAATACATGGACTCTACTTGAAAGATCTGTGTATCAGTGTATATGGAAACCGCCTCCTAAGGATCCCAACAGCCTCAATCTGGTCTGTGCACCTGCCTCATCTCCCACAGCTGGAAGAAATGTGGGCTGAACGAGGTAACTGCTAGGTGGATTTGTAGCTGGTTGATTGAGTACTCATTGATGGTTCCTCATCATCCTGGGGAAAAAGTGATACAGGGTTCTGTCCTGGGCCTGTTGTAGTTCAATGTCTTTATAAAAATGGGCCGACATAAAGGAGTTCCTAAGAAGGATAGAGTTTGCGGCTGCAACTCTGTGTCAATCAAAGACATAACTCATGTACTCCTTGGGTGCCCATTTTATAACAATCTTAGAAACAATTACATCCATCCATTGTTAAGATCGCAGAAGGGAGGTACATCTCTTGCAGACTTGATTTTTGTTGTCTAAAGGTATATATCCTTTAGAACAATTTTTTTGCCAAGGCTTTACAAATTCATGTAATAAAACTTAAATGAGGAATAGGAAATCATTTATCTTCTAAAGGTCGGGGAGCAGAAATGTAAGCCATTATAAGCAGCAGTATTATTATTATTATTATTATTATTATTATTATTATTATTTGTATAATGTAAACACAATAAACTGAACTGAACTGAACGTCTTTATGACTTGGATGAAGGAATTGAGGGGATGCTCATCAAATCTGCAGATGACACCAAACTGGGAGGGTGCCCCGGGATGCGAGTGAAAGTCACACGCCGGCAGTGGGAGGCGCCATTAGCGAAAGTGCGCCTCATGTTACGAGCTGTTTCAGGTTGAGAACGGACCTCCGGAATGAATTAAGTTTGTAACTGGAGATACCACTGTAGAAGTAACTCCAGAAGTAACTCTATTAAATATCTTCCAGGACAACAATGCAGACGTACACAACAAGGAACTCATAAGTCACTTAATCTCCGCAGCTAGAAACATCATAAGTAGACCCTGGAAAGACCTATCAGGAGCAAACATAGACCACTGGAACCAAAATGTATGGGAAACCACCCTACTGGAGAACTTAGCCAACATACTTAAACTAGCACGGGGACAAGCAAAGGAAGACATCTTCATCCCAGTGTGGTTCCTCTTCATCACATACACAGCACAACAAGACAATGACCTACCCCCACAACAACATACAAACCAATATGTCTAACCTGACCAAACAACCACCCCGACATATAAACAAGCCACACTGCAACCAACTGAACGCAACCAATCAAACTCTAGACCCTCCAACATCTCGCAATGCCAATGAAGATAAATATACAGTGGTACCTCGGGATGCGAACGAGATCCGTTCCAGAGCCCCGTTCGCATCCTGAATGGAACGTAAGACGCGACGGTGCGTCTGCGCGTGCGCAGGTGGCATTTTGCCGCTTCCGTGCATGCCATCATTTTGAGTGTCTGTGCATGCACGAGTGGCGAAACCTGGAAGTAACGAGCTCCGTTACGTCCGGGTTGCCACGGAGCGCAACCCGAAAGTGCTCAACCTGAAGCACATTCAACCCAAGGTATGACTGTATAAATATATAAATATTGGACCTACCCATCTCTTCCCCCAACCATAGGATGTCTATGACATTAGTGTCTCATACTGAACAATAACGAACCGTGAAAAAGACTCTATGAATCAAAAGTGGTGATGCTATATGTACTTTCCCTTGTGTATTTGTCAGTTTTGTAAAACAAGAACATCTTCAGTAAAAACTAATGGAAAAAAAGAAATAACATGATTTTTTGAAACAAAAGCACATTACACTTTAAAAGAGATTTAATGGTTTGTTTGTTTGTTTGTTTGTTTGTTTGTTTGTTTGTTTGTTTGTTTGTTTAATGGTCCTGAAAGCCTCAAAAGTGCTGCTACTAATCCCAAATCTAGGCTAAGAAAAGATTCAGCTGCTCGAGTGAAGCGGGGGGAGTATCTCTGATTTGTGTTGTGGCCAGATCCTGGGGGCCTCACCTGAACGGTGTTCCGTACCTGAGAAACAGATAGCTTCTGGATCTGCCCAAAAGCACTGTTGTTTCCTAACAACTTGGGTTACGTATAACAAGAATGGCACATGGGGGAAGCACTGTGTAAGGAACACCATATCCTCTCCCTACTTCCCCCCCCCCCCCCGCCCTGCACAAACACTACTCAAACATACACAGATACACAGCCTTGGGATACAGCAGCAGCCAGGTTAACAACACCAATTTGTTCCAGATGCCCCAAAACCAACAGCAGAGTGTTTAAAGGCTACACAAAGTTTGGAGTTAGATGCCTGTGCTGGACTAACCTTGTTCTACTGTAATCCCACCCCACCCCCACCACGCTCTGCCCTCCTTCATTTGTGATTCACAGCGGCTCTCCCAAGGGTTAAAACATGATTACTTGATTTAACACAAAGCACAGAATACAAGCCACAGAACCTGCTGTGCAAGATTCCTGCAGGCAAAGGCCAGAATCACCTGCTCACTTATCCAGATAGGCTGAGAATATCTCAAGAACCTGGGGGGGGGGGAACCCACTTAAAAAGGAGCCTTCAGTGGTCAGCCTGCCTGGCCTTGAACCTGAGCTTTTCACTTCTGAGACTAATTCCTTGCAACACTCCGTGTGTGCCAAGAAGGCATGGGAGGGGGCACATGGCCTGGCTGGTGCACCACAACAAGAGCAGCGCACTGCGCTGGTTTGAAGGGTGGGTTTCTTTTAACACAGACAATGGCAACTGGCAATTTTGTTAGGCTTGGTTGCAAAGGGCTAAATGCAGCAAGTATTTCTTAGGAAGGCACCTGGGATGACACAACCTCCCACCCCAGGAGCTGATGCCAATCTGTACAGAAGTCAGCCAGCAATACACTGAGAAGGAGAAGATGGGGAGGTGGGAAACCCCCAGGCCAAATGCCAGCTCAGCCACAAACTTGTCAGGCTGCCTGTGGCAAATTGCTGCCCTTTCACCCCCAGTGCCATTGGTGCCACACTAGAGGGCAGAGGCTTTGGGCCCCATGCGGCAGGAAGGCTCTGAGCACGGCAGGGCTGGCTTGCCACATTGAGACATCAGCCAAGCACAACACATTGTCCTCTAAAGAGAGAACCCCTCATAAGACCAGAGCCTTAAATTACTGCACTGCACCTCTGGTCAGCCCCCACCCACTCCATCTGCAAAACGGAGATAAAAATGACCAAGTTGATGTGTCTGCCGAAGCTGGTGCCCTCCATATTTATTGGACTACAATTCCCATCATCCACGATCACTGGCTATGTTGGCTAGGGCCAATGGGAGTTGTAGTCCAACAACATCTGGAGGGCACCAGCTTGGCAGGTCAACTTCAAATTTTCTCCTACATGTGTTTCTACTTTGGTGATCTGGGGGTTAAGAAAGAGAAGAGCCTCGTTAGTGGTGGCCACCCGTTAAACTCCCTTTTTGCAAATGTATACCCAGCACTTTTGCTGGCCCTAGGGAAAGTGCCTGGCCTATTCATCCTTTAATTACTCAATTCAGCTGTTATTTTTAAGTAACAATGTTGTCTTGCTTCCATTTTTATATTTTGCTACTGTTTCAACCCTTCTGCTAGAAATATTTTAACAAAATACATAAACATAAAATGTAAATGAGAAGCACATAAGGCAGAACTAGGCATTTCTGACCACCTGGGCCTATAGCCAAAGCCAGCTTCCCAGCATCTCTCCCCACCCCCACCCCATTCCAGGTCCACTATATAAAAGGTATCATAGATGGTGTAACTGCAGAAGAAGCCCACAAGACTCCCTAGTGGAGGGCAATATCTGCAGGGGCACCAGTTCTGCAGTGCAGCCTAAGAGGCACATGCTGCTCAATGGGCTAGCACAGCAACCAAGAAAGCTATCCACTTTGGTGACCAAAACGGATCCAAGTCTCTCCAATACAAATTCTTCCTCTCCTGCTTCCAAAATGCCGCTTTCCAATGTGTCAGAAGCACAACTCTAGCTGCTACTGCACCCTCCCCCTCAAGTGCACAAATCAATCTGGGCAGATCTGCAACATGGCTCAAAAATTGACTCCCTTGGGAGGTTGTGGACTCTCCTTCCTTGGAGGTTTTTAAGCAGAGGTTGGATGGCCATCTGTCATGGAAGTATAGCTGAGATTCCTGCATTGCAGGGGCTGAACTAGATGACCCTTGGGGTCCCAACTCTGTAATTCTAGGATTCTGTTGCTAAAGTACAGCTAAGTCCTTGCAGCTCAGGAGGCCCATTTAACTACACAGCTAAGTGTGACTCACAACATTCCCTTCATGTCAGAAGGAAGCCAAGTTCAAAGCAGATTTTCAGTTTCTGGCCATCTTGGATGGGCCCAAGAGTTGCCCTGCAATCCTGCTGATGAATTTACAGAAAAGACTTAGTGCTGAATGTGGAGTAAGCTGGTTATCTTAACTGGATATAAGAATATCACTGTCTGGACAGTTTAAAAAACAAGCATATTGTGGGTTGGGAAAACAACCCCTGCCCCACAGGTCAAGCGAGCAGTCTGGCCATACAACAGCAGTTTAGAGAGTTTGCTTAGCTTAGACACAGTGGGGCGAAAAACTGTATCAACAAATGAAGGTGGAAAATAAGGCTGGATTTTGTTTGTTTTGCTTTAACTCTCAAAGCAGTTCTTATAGTAAATAACCTTTCCTCCTTTGGGTCAAAGAATAACTGGACACAATGCTGAAGGAGACCCAGTGACTTATCTTCCAACACTTCAGTTGTGACCCACCTAAGTTATAGGCCAACTCCCTTCCAGGGATACAGTGATGTAGCAGCCCCAAGATAATGGATCTGAATTCTGACTCTCAGTACTAAAATCCTAGAGGGAATTGGGTGTGTACATCGCCTGAGAGATTATTGTATACTTAGCCTAATTATCAAAAGGCATGCTAATAACAGACAGTGGGGGCTGGATTAACCCATTTTACCTTGCTAGTTTATCACTCAGAATTAGGGTTTAGTTGAAAGGAAGATCACTGGACTTCCTTCTGAAGGCTTCTAATCTAACATCTAAACTTAAATTTGAACTCTAAATTGAAGGCTTCTCCATTTGGGATGCCATTAAAAGCTGAAAACTAGGAGACAGGCAAGTCTGACTCATTAGACATTTCCACCAATGTCAGGAGGCTTCTGTAGCACAGAATCGCTTTAGGGAGACTTCAACAGGTAAAATATCCAAGTAATCATGATCTGTGTTAATTCCAAAAGAGGCAACATGGGCATAAAAATACCTTGGGTTAGCTCAGTTCCTGTCACTCATTTCAAAGTCCCCACCCCCAACCCATTTTCTGACTTGGCAACAAAACCTGGCCTGACACAAAACTTTTGGAGATAACACGTGTGCTGGAATAACAGCTTTTCTGGATTTCAGAAATTTCCCCACCAAAGTGGGGGGAATGTGTGCAACATCAAACACTATTTTCGCCTCAACTCCATGCCACCGTCTTCACGCTTTGCCTACAAATATGAAAAAAATGAATACCTCTAGCGTGGGCTTGCTGTGGGAACGAACCATCCCAGTGGCAGCCTGCTCATCACTTGAGGGGCTATAACATCATGTGATGGTTTGTCTGTGTTATGGACCATCACCACAGACCAAGTGTCACAGGCAGACTGTTCACATCACTTGGCATTGGACATTGAGCCTTTGGTGCAATCCGTTCACATCTCGGCTGGAAGACCTGCTCCCTGCCTTGCAGGACTTTTCCACCTGCCATGGGAGGCTGACGCCCTGACTGACTCCAGCTACCAAAGCTGAGGTGGCTGAACAGACTCTTGGGTTGGGGAATTGTTTGAGGGGGGCGTTGTTGCTGTTAGGAGGGATTATGTTGCTGTTATCAGTGCCCTAATTGTTTAAAATGTTTTAATTGTTTCTAACTGCTTTTTAACTTGTGTGTTTTTTAATTTGGGGATGTTGTTGTTTTAAATCAAGGGACATAAGACGTCCCTGGGAAGAGAGGAGCTGGGGAGAGCAAGGGCGACTGGAAACTGGTATATTTAGCAGTACATCCAGCCTCTGGATAGTCCAATGGAGCCACAACTAGCTTTCTCTTTGTCCATGAATTTGCCTAATCTCCTTTAGTCATTGCCAGATGCTGCAGCTATTGAGTGATGGCTTGCTCTGTGTGAACCAAGGTGCAGTTTGAGTCAAAAGAGGACTCCAGAGCCTTGTTCCTGGGTTAATAACAGAGTGTGTCACTCCTATCTTTGATTACCACGTACAGTTCATGCTAAACAAGCCACTTCATTCACAGCATAAACACAGCCTAACGTGGCTACAAGCAGCCAGAGCAGGAAAAGGATTAACCTATCAACAAGTGGTTATTTCAGGGCTGTGTTATCCTCTTAGCCGTACATTGCTTCTGCCACACTCTGTTTGCTTGGCGCTCCAGCACAGCCAAGGTCATACCAATCGAGTAGAAGATTAACTCGCGTTCCCAGCAATGGCCTGGGTCTCGCTAGACGGGTGGATTGTTTTCCCTCAGGGCCTCAACCTGTGGAATTGTTAGGCTTTAAGCAGGGAAACCCCGAAGCTCCCGCCCTACCGATATAGGTTTCCCTGTTTCAGATGTGACACCATCAGATAGAAGTATTCTGCTTGCTTCTAGATAGCCTTAGGAAAAGAGCGAGACTAGACTGCAGGAGAACTGGGCCAAGCTTTGAGAACTAAGGCAGCGTGGCATGTCTTACACCTGATACCGGGGGCAGCATGAAAACGTTTTGGTGCCCAAGACAGACCATCTCACTTCTTAAATCAACTACTGTACAACACAGAGCACTGGGAAATTCTCCTGCACAAGCCCCACTGAAATGAATAAGAAAGAGTACAGCCAAGCTCTTTTTCCATCTCATGTTCGTGTCAGTGGGGTTTGTGGTAGAGAACTTCCTGATGGGCCGGCCCCAATCTCTCTCTGCACCCCTTCATAGCACCAAAAATTCAGCAGCAGAGGGAAGTCGCTTCACATGGCCTCTGGCCAGGAAGTGCCACATTGTGCTATGCGCTGCTGCTTCATGGGGCCTTTATGGCTGTAATTAGTGCTGCAGCCAAGTAGATAAGAAAATGATTTTTAAAAACCCAAACACAGAAAGGCAAACAGACGATTCAGTTCAAATAAATGGAAATAACAGAACAGCAGAAGATTTTGACACCTCTGCCAAACAGTAAGCTGGTTATATAAAGTTCAGTTAGGCCAAAAGAATTAACATGGGAGGGTTTTAACAAAGTGGCTCAAATGAAACTTCCAGATATAAATAATGTCAGCTTGACAAACAATAAGAACCGCATGATTACCCTTCTGTGCAGAATGTTAGGTTTTTTTAACCACATGGTGTGTGTTTTTTAACTGCTAATATAAACATATATTTGCCAGATCTTTCAGCCAATTATTGACAATCAAGCAGAACATCCCATTGGGATATGCAATTATCTGTATTCAGGGGCTTCTCTGCAGCAGCAACTTGACTACAGAATTCCCTCGCACTAGAGGTGTGATCAGCACTGATCAGGCCTTCAGGTACCAAGTTAAAATGTCCTTCTTCAAGCAGACTTGCTCTTGGTGGAACTGATCAGCCTCAGATCAGGTCTTGGAATCCAGGCAGATTATGCCTGCTGCTGTATTTTGTCTCATTCTTTTAAACTGCTCTTTTACTCTTCCATTCATAGTTTAAATGTTACTCATTTTGTAAATTGACCTGGAATTGTTTGAATGAAGGATGGTTTAGAAATGCAACAAATAAACAACAAAACATCTAAAGGAACTCCTTTTACTTCCAATATCCACCACCCACAAGGCAGGTTTAAGTAGGCTTGAGTAGGAGAACTGCTCAGTTCTGATAAGTCACCATCTCCACCACGCAACCAGAAAAATCAAGTGAAATCATTGTGCAAAAAGCAGGGACAGTCAACAATACCAGCCGTCCCCAACCTGGTGCTCTCCAGCTGTTTCCAAATTCCCACCAGCTTCAGCCAGTGCAACTGTATAATGCTGGGGCTGATGAAAGTTGCAGTTCACAGCAGCTAAAGGGCACCAGGCTGGGGACATGTGAGCTATGTAATGCACAAAGAATACACCAGAGAGGTAGAATGCTGGGAAGGGACGCAGTGAAGGGCCAGCCCCCTGCCCCCTCACCAATATATGCATGGCAGAGCAGGGGGGTGGCTGTGGAAGCCACAGGAAAAGGGTCAAACTGGCAGCAGAACTGGCTCCTTCCCACCAGCTCTTGCTACTGAAGATTGCTGGTGAAATTCACCCAAAACATCGGTGGCCTATGCCTAAGCCACAGGCAGGAAGCAAATGAGGGCTGCCTGTGTTAACATATCTTATTGTTATTACTGCAATATGATATTCACAATGGAAAATGTGGTCTGGTCAGATTAAAAACTGAATGAATCTAGCACACTCAAGATTAAAGGGACTGACCGGGAGGAGGGGAAGGATGACGGCATCAGAGCCTTTGAGTTTCCACAAAGTGTTTAAAGGGATAATCTGTGCCTTGCAGGCTTTGTCTAATGACTTGCCAAGACCATTAAATAGATTTTTACATGTGCATGGACTCAGCTTCACAAGGATGCTCTGTGGAGGCCAAAGAAGTTCTGCTGCAGGATGCAGGTTGGCTTTTATATTCCGAACATGCAGCAAGTAAACAGAGCAAAGTATCTGAAATGGGAGACAAATGTTTATTCCATTTTTGTCCAGTTGGCCAGGAAGCAACAAGCGAGTGGCTTATGTGTGCCATTCAGTGTGGCAAAGTAGGGGGGACAGGCAACTGTGGCTGGGCTACAATCCACCAGGATGTATGAAGCTGCTTCATTCCCAGGGCTGGGAATACATTTTAACACCTTTGGTTCCCCCTTTACAAACAGAGAAGTCCCTGGGATGGGCACTTAAATCTTATATCAAAGCGGGCAATAGCACAGTACCCTTCACTGCACCAGCAGAGGGCAGCAGGCAAGTGGGGGGGGTGCACAGTTCTGTCCTCTCTGCGCTCCTCAACAACAGCTACAGGAACCAAAAAAAATCATGGGCCAGCACAAATCTTCCACCAAAGGAGAAGGGAAGAACATGAGACCAGCCTTCCACCATGCCACTTAATTTCTCCAGCTAGCTGAGTCCAGTCTCCCAAGTGGCAGCGCTTTCCAGGTTCCCTGGGATTGAACCTTATGCATGCAACTCGGGGGCTCTGTCTCTGGGCTCTGATCCTCCCCCTTCCAGAACTTCCAGTACTTATGGGACCCCAAAAAGGACCTAAGGCAGGACAGGAAAGCATCCCATACTTGCCAGGAGATCGTCTTGCTCCATTTCAAAGGCCTTCTTCACTCCTCCCCACCAGTCTGCATCCTCCTCCTGAGTCTGAACCCCAATTTTCTACCCCTGCTTCCCCAGTTCCTATTAAGGGAAGTGGAGGTACAGGGAAATGCCTTGGGCTTCTGAGCACTAAAGCAGGGAGCTGTCTGAGACCACGGGCAGCCGCCTCTGTTCTGACTGCAACTGCTCTATAAGACTCCTCTTGCTCAACCGGACAAAAGTCTCTCTAGGGCCATGTTCTGGTGCCCCCCACCCCGCCCTCCACCTTGTGGTCAGTATCCAGCTGCAGAGATAAGACTTCCTCTGCAAATGGAGGCTCCATTCAGCTCACAGCTGTCGGAAGACCTGCCCTGTTCCCAATTCTGTCCCTTCGCTTTCAGGGAGCCATTTAAACGAGTCCCGTCCCAGACACATCCTGAAGCCCAAGTGTTTATTACATGCTGTCTGAAGGAGGATTTCTGTACTTTGGACCTGGGCCTCGCTCAAATGTCATGGCTGGGTCTGAGGTGAGCCAGGAATTAGGGGCCAGGGGGCAAGACAGGTATCAGGACCAAAGGAACACAAGAAAAGTCCAGAAGGCCTTTGTTGAATGTCAGTGCCCAGCCTGGAAGGAAGGGTGTCAGCCCAGGAACCGAGAACAGCAAAGGCAGATGCTGTAATACATGACTCAGGGACATGGCCCCAGCCGCTCCCCAGATGACTCCAAGGGTGTCAGCAAGACAGGAGTGACCAGGCCCAGAGAGCAGGTAGAGGCTCATTTCAAACAGGAACAGGGGAGTAACCGGGTGATGAGGAACCCCAGGATGAAAGCTACCCCAGCACAGCAACCTGGCTCCTGGGCTGGGTGAGTCCCCTGCTAGCTGCTGGCTAGTCCCTGCTCCAACAAACCAGTTGTTCACCTCCAGAGTCTCCCAATGAACAACAGCCTTGGCTGAATGTTAAGTCTGGCTCTGCACCACACTAACCTCTGTAACTTCTTCCAAGCTCTCTCTCAGGGTCTGGAGTTCCTGGCTGTGTTGCTCTTTGAGCCGGTCTATCTCCTGGTCATGGCTGGACACTTCTTCCTTCAGGGCCCCCTTCAGGGCTGTCAGTTCACGCTCTCGCTTCCTCAGGATGTCTTCCTGCTGTTCTTTGACCCTCAGGATGGCCTGAAGATCCTGCTTCAGCTGCATTAGCTCCTGCACCAATAAAAAAAAGAAGAGACTTGTAGCCAACACTGCTTAAAAAGAGAGGTCAAAACCACTGAGAGCAGAAGGGTCATTTCCAAGGCCCTCAGAAACTCAGCACCAAGTCCTAGCTTGAAGAGTTACCTGAAACTGTTGGTGCTCAGGCCGCAGAGTCCTCTTCAGCCACAGAAGAGGATATAAGTGTAGAGCATCAGCAGGGCTGGCCCACCCATGAGGCAAGGTGAGGTGAATGCCTCAGGCGGCAGGATCCACAGGTCCAGCCTTCAAGAATGCACCATCTGCCACTGCCACCACAGTGGCAGTGATGGTGCATTTATTAGAGGCCAAATCTGCCTCCTCCTCCTCAGAAGTAAACCCCCCCCATACCACCTCTACAGCAACCTCTCAGCAAATAGGAGGTGCTGCTGGTCTCCTCCCATCCCTAGAGACAAAATGGCAGGGGCTGTCCTCTGTGGACTCTGCACCCGCCCAGCCTGATTCAGAGTGGGCCTCTTTCCTCCCCATGGTGGCCTTTGAGTCTCACTTCAACTGTTGGGCTAGGTCGATTTGATTCCCCTGCCTGTTCTCAATGTAGATTTTCAGGTGGTGAAATGCAACAGGCCACCCCCCCGAGCCTCAGCCTCTATCACTGGCAGGCAGCAAGAACTCTCTGGATGGGCCAGGCTTGGTACAGAGACCAGGAGCCCAGATTTCCTCCCTTTGCCCAAACTTTTGGCTTTGGCTCAGATCTATCTCCTTACCCAACTCCAGCTCAGGGCACAATGAGATGAAACACAGTCTTCTGAAGATTTTGCAACCTTAACACAGACTCAAAAGGCCTTGAATATGACTGTAGCAGCAGGCAGAGGCTGCGGGAAGGAGAGTGCTGAACCATTCTCACAACCCAAATCACCCCAGGTGTTTCTCGCTTTGCAGAGAAGAAGAAGAGTTTGGATTTGATATCCTGCTTTATCACTATCCTAAGGAGTCTCAAAGCGGCTAACACTCTCCTTTCCCTTCCTCCCCCACAACAAACACTCTGTGAGGTGAGTGGGGCTGAGAGACTTCAAAGAAGTGTGACTAGCCCAAGGTCACCCAGCAGCTGCATGTGGAGGAGCCGAGACGCGAACCCAGTTCCCCAGATTACGAGTCCACCGCTCTTAACCACTACACCACACTGGCTCCACACAGAGGAAAAAGATACTGGGGACAAGAATTCCCCTCTCCACCTGTCCTATGGGATGAAAAGCAGTGTCTCACTGCTTGGTCAGTGATCAGGAAAAAGTTGCTATCTTCCAACATCCCTTCTTGTTTGGCCCTTAAACTGAACCCTTTGCTCTGGTGCTGCCAATTCACCTCAGGAACCTTGGATAGGAGAACACTTCCCGCAGGCCTGGACTACCACAGTGGCTATTTCCAACACAGCAGAAGGCCTGCTGGTTTCTGCCCCTTCTTCCAAAAAGAACCACGGCCCCTCCCCCAGGTCGTATTCTGCCTCCCTCACGACTCACCCCAAGGAGCATCTCCCTCTCGCCATCGTCAGCGTGCTTCGCGTTGTCCAGCTCATCGTGCATCTCAGACAGTTGGTCCTGCAAGTCCCGGATCTCAGTCTGCTGTTGCTCCTGCTCCATTTTCACTTGAAAAAGCCTCCATAAGGGAAACGGAATCATGTTTTCTACCGATATTTGGTCATGTATATATTTCATGTATATATTCTTGATTTCTGAGGAAGGCCAAAGGGGTCCCCTCCTTTCAGGTAATGGCAAATGGAAAGTTGGGGCCTTCATGGTGCTGGCAGCCTCCCAACCTCTTGCCTTGGGAACTCCCTGCCCAAGAAGACGCTCTCAGCCAACTCTCTCCAGAGTCACAGGAAAAGTCACAGGTTTATTTGGGAGAGCTTCTGGTGAGAACAGAGGGAAACCGAGGCCGCTGGTGTAGTTGGGGGGGCAGCTCCTACATAAACATAGCAATGGAGGAATGCCTGAGCCACAGTTTTGGCAGCAAGAGAAAAACATCTGGTGAAACCAAACTGTGTTTCTGGGATGTTTTCCTCTGGCCACTCCCTTTTTTCATCATTTCTGGGAAAGAACTGCAGTCAGTGCTCAGCTTCTCCCTTTGCCTTTATCCCTGACCACTGGCCGTGCTAGTTGGGGTTCCTGGCAACATCTCCCCCCTCCCAGGTTCCCCACTCCTGGCGCAGACAGAAGCAAAGCAGAGGCAGGCAGGGAGAGTAGCAAGAGAGCCGCAAAGAAGCAAAGTCTTTTGCTTCTTTGCAGTGCATTTTGAGGGAAATGGATTGAAACCTGAAAGGGGCATGAACATTGTGCCCCTAAGCCAAGATCTCTATCAGGCTCTTGATGGAAGGCTGCAAAGGAGGGAGGGAGGTTAAGATGGGATCTGTGGGCTGAGGGGGTGATTCCCAAGAGGACGGACAATCACGCCCTGCTA
Organism: Podarcis pityusensis; assembly: GCF_964106645.2. Lineage (NCBI taxonomy): Eukaryota > Metazoa > Chordata > Lepidosauria > Squamata > Lacertidae > Podarcis > Podarcis pityusensis. Next base: position 47,950,201 of record NC_138039.1, on the reverse strand, counting down.
TTCACACCAGCAGGCAGGCAGGCAGGTCCTGCTGCACAAAACTCACTCTTCAAGGTGCTGCCTGAGGTCTTTCTCGCTCTCCTCCAGCTGCTTCCGGAAGGTGTCTTTATCTTCTATGGTCTTTTCCAGCTGCTGCTGGAGCACTCTCAACTCTGCCTTCACTGCATCTCTTTCATCTGTAATGTTCTGTTGGTTCTGCAAACAGGGGAGATCAGAAACACAGGATGCTGGGAAGAGGCCGGGGCGGGCCCTTTTCGGAAAGAATGCTGCATTTTTAAGAAAAGGGGCAGGCAATACATTGAGTTACTATGTGCCCCCCTTTTTAAATAGTAACATTTGCAGAAATTCACTGTACCCAGCAGCTGGGCTCAACACCAGCAGCAGCTCTAGTTTCAGGGCTCGGGGCCACATCCACAGCCAGCCCCCATCAGCTTAGACAGCTTCTGTATTCTGAGAGGCCTTTGGTCCAACTAGGCCAGCTCTCAGGCAGACAGGGTGCTACTGGCCCAGGGTGGAGAAATATTACCAGATTTTTTTTTCAATGAATCTGGCTAAGTAGCAAGAGGGAGTCAGTAGTGGGGTTGGTGAGGCAAAAGACCCTGGGCCCAAGCACACATGCATATTGTATAAAGGTGCAAAGCCCTTCTTTCGCACCCTGTGAAACATAAATGTGCAGTTTTTTAAAAAACTGGGCAATGGCACACCGCCCACCCATGACTCCCGAGCCTTCCCCGATCTCCTGCCCCCTTCCCCCTTTGTTTTGACAGATCAGGGGAGGCTCAGGAGTCGCGGGCGGGCAGCCGTTGCCCAGGAGGGGCCAGCCTGGTAGTGCAGTTGGCTCTGGCTGGCTTCAGGAGCTGCTTGCTGCTTGCTACCGTGGCACCCGCCATATTTCCTGCGCCATGGCAGCGAGCAGCTCCTGAAGCCAGCCAGAGCCAACTGCGCTAACAGGCTGGCTCCGGCTGCTGAGGCTGCAGCTGCCACGTTTCCCAGGGACAGATGTGCAAATCTGGGGACATTCTGGGGACAGAATTTGTCCGGGGACAGATTTGCAGAACCAGGGACTGTCCCCGGGAACCGGGGATGTCTGGTAAACCTAGCCTAGGCCCAACATTGAGCTATGGGCTCCCCAAAGAAGGGCACTCTGATGCAAAGGTGAAGCTGCCCTGACAGTCCCTGGACTTTCTGCCCATGCAAACAATTTTGCTTCTCCCTGAGAAAGCAGAGCAATGTGCAGCGCACAGCACTGGTGCAACAACAGGGTGGATGGGGACCTACCTTGACTTCTAAATCCAGCCTCCTCTGTAGATCAGAAACCTCCTTTTCCAGCTCCTTTGTCTGTTCCATCAATGCCTTGACTGAAGCAGAGGTATCAGAGGCCTACAGTCAAAGAACACATGCTTGCTCTGAAAAATCTATAGATTGTTTTGTTCTAAAAGAGCCATCCAAAGCCAATGCCTCAGTTCAGAGAAGGTCTGATTATCCCACGCTGTCCCTGAAGGAGCATCACTGTACTACAGTGGTACCTCGGGTTACATACGCTTCAGGTTACAGACTCCGCTAACCCAGAAATATTACCTCGGGTTAAGAACTTTGCTTCAGGATGAGAACAGAAATCGTGCTCCGGCAGCGCGGTGGCAGCAGGAGGCCCCATTAGCTAAAGTGGTGCTTCAGGTTAAGAACAGCTTCAGGTTAAGAACGGACCTCCGGAACTAATTAAGTACTTAACCTGAGGCACCACTGTACATCTAAATAATCTCGGGGGGGACGGGGACGACAACACACATATCACCAGGGGATGTCTGGTAAACCTAGCCTAGGCCCAACATAGAGCTATGGGCTCCCCAAAGAAGGGCACTCTGATGCAAAGGTGAAGCTGCCCTGACAGTCCCTGGACTTTCTGCCCATGCGAACAATTTTGCTTCTCCCTGAGAAAGCAGAGCAATGCGCAGCGCACAGCACTGGTGCAACAACAGGGTGGATGGGGACCTACCTTGACATCCAAATCCAGCCTCCTTTGTGTGCACCACAGAGAAGGACCACTCACATTGGTGCTACCCACTATTCCTAGGTAAGCCCACTGGGTCCAACTCAGAGCCAGTGTGGTGTAATGGTTAGAGCCCTGGGCTACGACCTGGGAAATGCGGGTTCAAATCCTGACTCAGCCATGAAGCTGAGTGACCTTGAGCCAGTCACCATTTCTCAGCCTAACCTACCTCACAGGGTTGTTGTGGGGACAAAACAGGGAGGGCAAGAACCATGTACATCACCTTGAACTCCTTGGAGGAAAAGGTGGTATATAAATTAAACAAATGAATAAGCAAACAAGGAGCCACTTTGCCAAGGGACCCCCTCAGGCTGAAGCTGACCCTCTTAAACTAGGCCTGAAACAGAATTGTCCATTCGGTTTTGCGTTTGTCTTCACCAGCAGATTTCACTCATTTTCCATCCAGGTTCTGAATGCGTTGCAAGAGCTAAACTCAGGGGATCTCACGGAGCAACATCTCAAGGACCCCACGTAGGCCCAGCCCTAGTCCTAATGGTCAAAGGGAGGGGCTTCCCATGAAGTGTAGGAGGGTTCAGTTATGACTGAGGCTGAAGTTCATCTCAAAAGGATTTATTGAAGCATCAGGAACAACCTAAGAAGGGCAAAGCAACTATATTTCTGGAGGCCTGGGCCACACCCACTCTCAACGTGATTGGCTGTCTAAGCCCCCCTAGCAGCGAATCGTAACTCAGAGCTTAAGAGCCAGTGCCAGTAGCCCAAACCCTAATGCTACGTGATTGGATAGCGTGTATCGAATCAGAACGCAGGGGCTCAGGATCCTTAGTCCAGACTTGAGCTCAGGTGAACATAGATCACTGAAGACATAACATCACCCCTCCCCCGTTTCACCGCACAGCATCCCTTTTCATCTTCAACGCTGAGTACCAATTAGCAGAAGGATTTCCTGTATTAATATCATACTTAACATAAGGCAGGATCACATGTGAATGGACCTTTGGATCATGTTTTTACTTCAATGGAGTTCAGCCTAAATCTGAAACTAACATTTGAACCTGATGGTGCTCAGCTAACCATTGATATCTACATAAAACAAAGAACAGACATAAAAAGTGTGTGTAACAGTTACAAAGCACAGCTTGCCAGCTTAACAGTGCGTCAACACACTTATGGAGCTTGACATGGTCTGAAGCTTCATTATTCTCTGGAGTTTACATGCTGAAAAAGGACAGAAATCCAAATACACAGCAGAATCCCTGCCAAGTTACTAGATCTTATAGAGTGAGGAGGAATTCAGACTGTCACTCTTTTGCAGGATGGAGGCACACTCCAGAACTTTAGATCTGCCCAATTAAAGTAGATTAAATTGCTCTGTCACCCTAGCATGAAAAATCCACTTTTAAAAAAAGAAATGGACTTTGTAGTTTGAAAGTGACAGGAAAATGTATGGAAACATGAAGAGATATTTAAGGGGAAGGCATGCAAACATCCTGCAAGTAAATCAGGATGAATGCAGGATGAACACTCATTGCCATCTAACTGCCCTGTAAACAAATCAGAACAATAAAGACTGGAAGCAAACCAGAGTGGGTCAAACTCAAGCGTCAGGGTTGCCCAGAGGAGCCCTAATCTTTTTTCTTCACACAACAAGGTGAGGGATGTGGATAAACACAAGAAAGTTGAAGCGAGAGACAACCTTGTTTTCCTTGTGTACTTTACCTGTGAGTTCCCTGCTGCTCTGGACTTTAGAGTCTGGATTTTCTCAAATACCAAGTTGACTTTCCTCTTCGTTGCATCATCATTTTCGCTGCTTCTGAAATATGAACAAACATCAGCCAGCAAGGCAATGGCTGAGATGTCTCACAGTCACCTGAAAGCCCCCAATTCCTACAGTGACCATCTTATGAAAAGTTACAGATAGGTAGCCGTGTTGGTCTGCCATAGTCAAAACAAAAAAATTCCTTCCAGTAGCACCTTAAAGACCAACTAAGTTAGTTCTTGGTATGAGCTTTCGTGTGCAAGCACACTTCTTCAGATATCTGAAGAAGTGTGCTTGCACACGAAAGCTCATACCAAGAACTAACTTAGTTGGTCTTTAAGGTGCTACTGGAAGGAATTTTTTTGTTTCATCTTATGAAAAGACACTCAGCCACAGATGTTAGTAGGTTAAGATCAGAGTGGAATTTTACCTCCTGGTAGTAAATCAGAGATGCCTAGCTAGACCTCAAGGTTGCTTTAAGGACTGAAAATCAGGGTAGGGTGCATAATGTATTAATTGGAGATAGCCACCATATCAGTCCCAAATATCAAATATTCATCTGCTCAAGTCCTCAACGTAATGCCATTTCCAGAAGCTACAAGTTTGTGCAAGCCCACTAACCCTTCCTTGAGATAGTTGTAGAGAATCTGCTTAGCTGTTTCCTCGTTGCTTTGCTGTGCAAGTTCCTGTTGGCCCTTCAGCAGATCAGGAGTGACCTGGAAAGACAAAGCCAGGTATCAGTCATATCCCTTGCAAGGAAAGCCTTTGGCTTCAGACAGAACAGCCTCTGTGCCACAAGCAGGGTGAGCTCAAAACAGTGCTATAGGATGGTCTGAGAGGTGTGCGGCAGGAATATTTGCAAAGTTGCAGAAAAGAGGATTTGCAAATGACTGCCAAAGTCAGGAGGGGAAATGGACTTCTGTGTCCGGAGAGCTCTGTTTATTTGATACTTTGCCTTCAAAAAGGTAATGGCTCAAAATCCAAAAATGTGAATTATTCTTAAATATGTCCTAACTTGCCATCACCACCCTGCACTACCTCCCCAGAGCATGGAAGCTGCTTAGCTGAACTCCCCCTTTCTGTCTGTCTAAGTTTTCCACTCAACAACCTCACCCCCGAATGGCTGAGGCCACAAGGTGCAGGGATAACCAGCTCTTTCATACATATGTCCAAAATTGCATTTCTGTAGCACAGCATCCTGTCACTGGCTCAGGTCAACAGATCACACTCTGGCAAACATACCTGAGCAGCTGAAGCAGAAGCAAATGTTTTCACAGGCAGTTTCGGAGTCGCAATACGGTTTGGTAACAAGAGAGTGGAAGTCACCATTTTATTTTCACTTTTCTTGGTCTGGCCTGGAAGTGTGGATGATTTATAAGCCACACTCTCGCTGACTATTTTACTTTGCTTGTGATATTGCAAAGAGTTGAAATACTTGCTGGGAGAATCTCTTGCTGCTGCTGTTGCTGCTGCCTGGAGTTTGCCCACAGACCGAGGAGAAACTTGATCCCCAAAAGACACTGACTTCTGATCTGGAGAGAACACCTTCTGAAGGCAAACTTTAGAAGGCTGTAGTAAATGCTTGGACGACGTTGCCGAACTTTGACTAAATTCATCTGAACAACTGGAATTCACCTTGAGTCCACAGGGAAGGGCACTGTCGACGCTCCTTGACCGCTTACGGTCGTCTGGGTGAATCCTGCTCCTGATTCCCAGCCTGCCTCTTCTCTGAGGACCCATCTTCCGGTCAAACTTTTCAATGAGCTGATCAACTGCAGGAATTGAACCAGTGTCAATATCGCGACCAGTCCCAGGCAAAAATGGGATATACCTTCTGTTTTCATGCCTGTTTACATTGTCAGCATAGATGGCATACTCTTGGTCGTCAAGGAAGAACTTGTACAGGGAAGCAACAGAAGTTGGGGTAGTTGATGATGATGACGACCGCCGTGAGCCATTCAGGACTGATCCTGCTGAATCTTGCCTGCGGAAAGGAAGGAGATCAGGTCTGCATTTCCTTGTTTCCTGATAGGTGGGTGGACTTATAGCAGATGGAGATCCATCACTAGAAGAACGTGATCCATGCATTCCATTGGGAGTGTCAACAACACTGGGGCATTCCAATTCCTGCTTGCTTTGGTCTGCCCCTACTGCAGGCATGGTCAAATTCACAGTTTTTGGTTTGGGTTTGGCCAGTTCTACACACTGGAGGGTCATTTTATCTAATGAAGCAACCTTCAATGGTGAGCTCCAAGGCTTGCTGTCTGGTTTCTCTTCATCTGCAAGAGATTTGGATTTACTGGATGGGGGAGCCTCAAAGCCTTCCAAATTCAGGATGTTCTTTTCAGGATCATAGGGCTGCAGAAGCTCAGGATGCCTCTGGAAGTTCAACAGACTGGGCGACTGGGCGAACCCAGCCTTGAAATGCAAGGTGCTGCTCTCTCCCTCATCCACACTGGCCTGCAGGCTTTTAAACTTATTTGGCAATGTGCTGTAAGTTCCCAAACACTGTCTTTCTTCTCCAGTTTTCTTCCCCAGTTCAGGAGCAGAACTGGAGTCCAGCACTGACCTATCAAGTGTCTCGGTTGCAACCTGTGGGCTGTTTGTAGGTGCCACATGACTGTCAGGCAAACATCCCTCTGCATTGTTGAGCACAATGTATGGATGCCCATCAATCCCTTGGACCCGGATGCTGACTCCGTAGGACCCATCCTTTGCATTCAGTGCACTCTTTGCCTTTGGAGGCACATTGCTTGCAAGCTTGAAGTGGATCCCACAGTCCTGCTGCTGCTGTTGCTGCTGTTGCTGCTGCTGCTGCTCCATGTGTCTGAAGCTGCCCACATAAGACTCCATTGTTCGCATGGGTTTAAGCACTGCAAAGAGGAAAGAAACAGATACGTGAGTAGAGGAAACGAGCCACTTTCATCTTCATCATACCATCATTTTCTTCACTGACATATGGGGCTGATCCAAGACAATTGGGCAACTGCAGAGGAAAATCAAGAATGCATCCACCACATACAGTGGTTAAAAGGGAGTTCAGTCCTTGAACAGAAATGGGCTGGAGTGGGAAGTGAGAAGAACAAGGCTGGCCGATCTCCTCAAGCAGGGAGTTCCAAAGGGCAACACGACGATTGCCCAACCTTCATTGGCCTGAGTGCTGCCTTCACCCTTGGCTAAACCTCCAAGGGCTGGATGCTGGCAGTGGATATAACCACCCCACAGCCTCTCTCACAAACTATTAAAGGCACACACAGCTTCCTCATCTCAGGAATTCTAATGCATACTTTGTGATCCATGCATGTCAGCTGAGTGGTGGACCCCTTCTCTGCTCAGCAAATAATCAATCCGAGGACCCAGGAGGGAGCAATTTTCATTCTGCATTATCAGGGCCCTCGCCTTTGCCTGTGATGCCATTACTACTACTACTACTACTACTACTACTACTACTACAACATTATTCTTTGCCAGTGCTGCCAAAATTAATAGAGTCTTGGTGGGCCAGAATAAATGGGTGCTGGATCAGGTTTCCAAACTGTGGGTTAGCCACTCCTGGACAATACCGTGAGTGCAAAGGCCACTGGCCTAACCTGAGAAGGGCCTCCCCAGGTGGACTCTCAGTCTGTGGAGGGAACATGTTGAGAGAGAAAGTCCCCTCAGATGCCCTAGGCCCAGATCCTCTTCCCAGCTTCCAAACGCCCCACTTCCTCCCCTCTTCATGAAGAAGCAAGCCCAAACCAAACCATACAGAGAGTCCACTCATGTTTCCAAGCTGAAAGCTCCTTCCCTAAGTCAGGTAATGCTGCCTTCACCAACTTAGCTTTAGCCCATCAACTTCACGTATGATGAAAAGGTTTAACCATTCACACATGCAAACCTGCTGCACTTCTTAAGTAATACAAGCCCAAAAGAAGGATCCCACTTCCTGCTGGATGTGCACTTACAGCCTTATTCCATTTTGCCATGAACGCATTCTAGAGCTCCATGAACAAAAGTTGGCTGTTCCGCTTCTTCTAGTTGGTGACCTCCTAACTCCACATCCCAAGTCAGACAGGAGCGTCAGCTGGCCATGAAAGTAAGGCTGTAGCAACTACGTGTGGCACAAAATAGGAAAAGGCCCTTCCTGTAGCCAATGTGCTTCTGTGGCACCATGCAGGCCTCACTTCTTGGCACTTGATCAAAGACCACCTTGGGGCAAGAGTGGCCAAAGGGCAACTCAACATTTTGCCCATATCAGGCTTCAGAAGGGTGAGGAACCAGGACACAGCTGCTGCTTGCCAACAGTCGTCACTGAGAAGACCATGTGGCCATGCTTAGAGCAGAACACGCCAAGCTACGGCATCAGGCCCTGTCCCAGCTGCAGAATGAAGAGCAGAAACTCAAAAATGCACAGGAAAACACAGGTGGACAACGAACAACTGCAGGAAATGACATTCGCTGCTCCCAGCCTCCATTTCTCAGTTCCCCAGAACTTCCCCACACTTCCAGCTTCCCTTTGTTTGTTCTGCACAATCACATCTCCCACAAGATCTCCAACTTCCAGGTATTATGAGAGAAGACAACACCGGAAACTGTGCCTCCAATCTAATCGCAGTCAGACAGATCCAGCACCCTTGGATAGCCACAAAATGTTCTGTCCATTTTGACAGATTTTGAAGCAAGATTGTAAAAAAGAAACAATGTATAATTTATATTGGCTGGGTATGGGGGGCTGACATCATAATACTATTAAAGCAACAGCCAGTAAGGCCAGAATAAAGAGAATTCTCAATTTCTAACATTTTAAAGCAACACCCATCCTGAACCTTCAGCATCTACCGGTAATTAATGCTACAGATCAAAGTGAGCTCTTCCTATGAAAGTCAATGCTATAGAGTAAGGTTGCAACTCAATTCACACTCACCTGAGCATAAGACTTAAGTAAACATGCCCACGTTGGGCAAAAGATTCCTGCATTGTTGGACTAGTTGACCCTCATGGTCCCTTCCAACCCTACAATTCTATGAGTCTGTGAATATGATTGTGTCATGAATCTGTTATTCTTTAAGGTGCTAGCAATGGCTTTTATTGCAATAGAAATAATCATCTTCTGGAATCTGGCCAGTGAGACACTATTGGTTTGGGAATCTGTTTGGGAGTCATTTTCCCCACCTCCAACCTTCTTTTATTACATGCAACAAAGGCACACAAGCAGTGGTATCTGTGTCAAATATCTTTTTAATGCCGGAAACTGAATTAGGAGCTTGAGCTTTTCATCCAATGGCTGTGGAATTTTCCTTTTTTAAAAACATGGCCTTCTGTTTTAATTTGCCCTTTTTATTCATCACACTAAATTTCAGTAATGTGTTAATTTAGGGGGGACATTTATTTATCACTGTTCAGTGTGCTGATGCATTTAAAATAGTTTGGCAAATAAAACAGAGGCATAACAATATCAATTTTGAGTGGTAAGTGCATAAAGTAGACAAATTATTGTGCACTGTGTTGTGTTGTAAATGTTGAGGGCATGCCTAATGCAGATTAATGTACAGTTCTTAAGTTATCTACGGCTGCAGTTTTATTGACATGGACCTCTTCCAATCAGATACAAATAGGCACAGCCACTTTGTATGGTCCCATCAAATAATAAAAAGATAGGAATAGTGGTTGGACTCAGTTCAATTTTACACTGGCTCACGTACTGTTTTCTTAACAATCACATCCTAAAGTGGGGAGGAAGAAGCTGTTTCACCAGGGACATTGTCAGGATCAAAGAATTTTTCCAAGCCCAAAGGCATCTGGTCCAAATAATGTATCACATTCCAGCTATTAATATAGCCAGTCTTGTCAGAAATGAAACAGAAACCATTAATCTCTTAGGAAGGTGCAGCAAATGTTCTTCGAATGCACAAAACCAATCTGTGCCTTGTTGAAGAAAAGAACTGCCTCTGCACAGGATTTTGCAACCAAACAAAACTTCTCTCTTCCTTGGAATTATTTTGACATTCCAGAAACCTGTCCACTTTGCAAAACAGATATATCATCCCTGGGACAGCAGCCAGGGGCAGACTTGGGTAGTCTTTCGTAACGGCTCCCTGTGCGAAGCCAACATTTGGTGCCCCCAAATAGATCTTTTCTATTATGGGTCTTCTTGATTTTGTGCCCCCCACAGCTTTGCACACTGTGGGGGGAGTGCCCGTACCACCCTAAATCTGGCATTGCAGCAACATGCCCCTGATCGGCAGGTGGCAGCTTATTCCTCATAAATTAGTTGGAACAAATTGCTTCCTCTACTGTCAAGTAATGCGCCTGAACACTTTGGAGGCCAATAATGCAACTCCCAGGATCTTCTGGCACTAAAAACTGTCAGCTGCAATTTAGGAAGTGGGGGGCAAGAAACACTTTTGATGTTCTCTGCCTAGCAGGACAACACATCCACTGTTTCATACTATGCCAAATTTGATGGGGGGGGGGGGAGAAGAAAAAACCCTTTCACCTGGAAAGTCTGAATTCAGGCCAAGGAAGTCACAGGCTGCCTTTCTGTAAGCTGATTGTATTTGATGCAACAGCTGGGTTTTGTAAATGTTTGAGAAGGTGGCACCCTCCGGCTGGTGAGAGGGGAGGGCAGAGCAATGGCCTGGAACCAGTTTTGCACCTTAAATATAAAGAGAGTAGAGAGTTCTGATGGAGCTGCCTAGAAAGCTTAGGGGCTCTGGGAATCTAACGCAGGCTTGGGGGCTCTGGGAATCCTATCTTTTTGCAAGCTCACTAGCTGTAAATAATACAAAGACACTTCAGTTTCCACTGTTCTCTCGGCGCCAAAGAAAACAAAACCCTGGACCTTCTCACCACTCAGGAAATGAGGGCTAACAATCCAAAACAGGTGGATGTAGCAAGATCTAAAGCAGGGCAGGGGGACCTTTTTCAGGCCACATTGGCAACCTTTTAGGAGTGACACGCAGTGGTGTGTGGGGCTAGAGGCAGAAGCGGGTGCAGCAACAATATTGCCCATTTCTTTACAGGAAAAGTCAGAGCGTTCCCACATGCGGATGGCCACATCCCTCCATCCAGGTAAGCACCAGGCACAATCACAGTGCGAAGACACATTCTTTTTTTTTTTTTTAAATAATATTTATTAAAATTTTCAGAAAAAAAAAAGAAAATACAGAAAGCAAGAATTTACATATTTTCATATATCCTTATTTTCATATATCCGCTTTCTGGGACTCCCCCCTTCCCCCACCCCTACCATATTCCTTTTTCATATTGTTGGCTCCACAAGCTCTCAATTCTAATTAAAAACTTAATTTGTTAAACCATTATTCGAATTTAAAATTTCTGCACTCCACATCAATACCCTTAATAAAACACAAAAAATTTCTTTCCCAAGGCCCACCCCATTTTCATTCCACAATTTCCCTTTTTTTAATAATAAAAACTCCCCACATAATAAAAGTATCAGAAATAAGAAATAAAGAGTATAATAGATAAGACAAAGCTAATTCAAAAAAAAGAAGTTAACAAGCCTTTGGATTATAGTTCTCCCCCCCTGTCCCCGGTTTAATTTCCCCCTGACCACCAAACCATGTTATCCGCCTGGGATTCTTACAATCCATAAATCACCTATTTCCCCCAACTCCTTGCTGGTTTTTTCTTTTCTTTTTTTTTTTTTTTTTTTTCCCTTTCATAAACATTTTTAGAACACTTAACTTCAGATCTGTAATAAAACTCCCCCCATTGTTCTTTCCAAATTGTAGTCCAGTTTTCTCTTGTTCCGCTGCTGAAACGTTCTAATTCAGAAGCTTAGTCACAGTGCGAAGACACATTCTATCCAGACAAAGGCACTTGAGGAGGACGCAGAGAAGCCCTACGCAGAGGTGTAGCAAGGAGCATAACTCTGAGGGCCAGACAGAGAAGTCTGGAGGGCCACATCCAAGGTTCATCGCCCTCTGATCAAACAACTGCATTTCTCCACATGAACCTCATTGGCAGTTAAGACTTCCCTCAGAGGTTTCTCCAGGTGCTTAGAGGTCTGCCAGGTGGGAAACTGGAGGCCTGCCATGACACTCCCTCCCTTGGTCTGTCCACCTGGCACCTTTTTGTTAAGGAGCTATACTAACATTCCCTACCTAATTTGGTACCTTCCAGATATTTTGGACTATGGCTCCCATCTACCCCAACCAGTGCAGTCCAAAACATCTGGAGGGCTCCAGGTTGGGGGAAGCTGCTCTGTACTGCTCTCTAAGCCATCCACTGGCATCCCATTGGCCCATAAGAGTATTCACTCTCTGTTATTGTGACTGGAGGTTTTGCCAGCTTCTGGTATATTTTACTGATTCTGCTGCTGCTCTTGCATTTTATTCATATTATGAGCAACAATATTTGGATATTTTAATATTTAGAATATGAATTATTCTTTTTTATTAACCATATTTGAAGGAAAGTGGATATAAATCCATAAATAAACTAAAAAGACTGATACTCTAAGGGAGGTGCAGAATATATTCTACTAGTTCTGGAGACACTTTGAATAACCAGTAACTGGCACTGACTTGCATTATGGCCAAAAGGTATCATTTTTTAATCCCCGAATCTAGCAAGGAAGTACTTCTCTGGCTCATCTTCCAAACAGAAAGAACCTCCTTTCTCCCCAGGTCAGTCCAGGCACTACATCAGTCAGGCCGATCCAAGCCAACCCAGCTACTACTTTGCTGGCTGGAAAACTGCAGGCCAGAAGGAACATCACACAGCGGTCGCACTGGGAGCACTGTTTGCTCCTGGAACTGCTTATATGTAGAAAAAACTTGCGCAAGATGGAACATTTAAGTAGCTCTTAAAAAAAAAAAAAAAAAAAATCTGTTTTATCAGCTGCTCGCTTGGGATCAGCTGTGTCAGAATCAGCATTCAAATCCAATTTTCTCAAGTACTGAAACCCAGCTGCGAATGTTTCAGAGGCCCTGTTGCAGGCAGCCAACATCTTAAAAAGAGGGAGGGAAGATGCAGTTACAGTTCTTTCCTTACATTTTTCTACCTGACTGAATGGATTTAGAAAAGGGGGGGGGGGAGGAATCCATTGCTGTCCCAAAAGCAAAGAACAAACATAGGCTGTTTGGGGGAAAAGAGCTTCTTAGGCAAAGTTTCAGCTGCTTCACGCGGTACTTCTGGGGAGAGGTATTTGGGGAAAGAACACCACAGAGGAGAATGGGGAACTGGATGGTGCAGAATGAGATCCCTTGGCCGGTCCATTTACAGTGGTGCCTCGCAAGACGAAATTAATCCGTTCCGCAAGTGTCTTCGTCTAGCGGTTTTTTCGTCTTGCGAAGCAACCCTATTAGCGGCTTAACGGATTAGCGCTATTAGCGGTTTAGCGGCTATTAAAGGCTTATCGGCTTAGCGGATTAGCTGCTAAAAGGCTATTAAAGGCTTAGCGGCTTAGATAAAGGGGGGGAAAAGCGGGGAAAAAATCTCAAGACTCGCAAGACATTTTCATCTTGCGAAGCAAGCCCATAGGGAAATTCGTCCTGCGAAGCAACTCAAAAACGGAAAACCCTTTCGTCTAGCGGGTTTTCCGTCTTGCGAGGCATTCATCTTGCGGGGCACCACTGTATGTGATTCACTGTCACAAATCATGGAGATGGCTGGAAGGGAAGGAGATGGGGTCAGTCCAAGAGGATTTGCCACTGCAGGCAGAATGCCCCACTGCCCCTGTCCTTGATGCCCCCCCCCGCCAGCAGATCCAGGCCCCCTCCTTTGCACTCATCCCTGCCATTGCAACTGGCCTACAGCTGTGTCCAGACTGCTGCCAGAAGGCAGCACTGAGGGTGCAGCAGCAGCAGCAGTGAGGGGAATGTTGCTGTGCCAGCAGCCTGGGTGAAGCCATGCTCCAAAGGAAACATCAGCTGCCCCAGATCTGCACCTGCCCTGCCTTTTTTCCTCTCCAGGGCTCAACTCTGCTGTACAACCTGAACCCGGGACTTGGTGGCCACCAAAGCAGGGCTGTAGCCACTGTTCCCCACCACCACCACAGCTCTGGCCGAAGGTGGGAACTGCAGCCTGGGACACCTCTTTCCGCTGAGAGGCTAGAGCAGGTCAGGGGGTGCTCCTCCTGAACCCCAGATAAGCTCCCAGGTTGGGCCTGTTGAACATGGGAGATTCTGTTACCAGAGACAACTTGACACATTCTGATCCCTCCTTCAGGCCATCATAAAAATGAAACAACTGGACAATTTGCAGCTCTTTTAATGGGGCTTCTGCAAGCGCTGCCTGAGGCAAGCAAACCACCTTGCCTTGAAGACTCCAGGTGTGTCCTGCCTTGGCCCATGCTGCCCAGACTCTGTCTCCACTTGCAGACTTCAACACAGCAGGAGTCATCGCCAAGCGCCAGGAGGCAGTTTTATTCTACATACAGTGGTACTTCGTGTTACATACGCTTCAGGTTACATACGCTTCAGGTTACAGACTCTGCTAACCCAGAAATATTACCTCAGGTTAAGAACTTTGCTTCAGGATGAGAACAGAAATTGTGCAGCGGCGGCGCGGCGGCAGCAGGAGGCCCCATTAGCTAAAGTGGTGCTTCAGGTTAAGAACAGACCTCCAGAACAAATTAAGTTCTTAACCCGAGGTACCACTGTACATTTCTTTTTTCTGGTCTGTAAAAGTACAAATATCTTGCTGCCACCTTCCAAATGGAAGGAAATGGAATTCTTTACAGTACTTCAAAAAGGCCACCAAAGCGACGTTCTAAGCCCATCGCCTGGCCATACCAGTTTCCTCACGGCCGCCTCTCCTCTGGCCCTTTATCCTTCCCTTTTAAAATAGGAAACACTTCAGAACAAGCGGTCTTTGGCAGGCAACTATGGGGAGGGGGGTGCAGGGGGTGCAGGGGGTGCTCTTATTCCAGGCCCAGCTGTTGGATGAGGGAGACAGAGAAACCAAGGAACTGAAGTGTCATATCAGATCACACAAACAGGAAAATGGACCACTAGGTTTGTAAGTACAGGCAGAATGAAGACACGAGCAGACGGCCAATTCATGCTCACTTCTCCAGCATCAAAGGGCAAAAAAAGAGAACCTGGCAAGATCCATTTGTATTTCTGCCAAAATGGCTCCCACAAAAGCCGCATAAGGGGCCCCTTCAGAAATGGAGACTGGCTATTAACAATTATTAATTGCTAGCATATGAAGTTGCTGCCCTATACTCAGAGCAACACTGTTTGTTCCATGGCAGATGTGCCTCTAAAGGGGGTGGGGGTGTCCCTCATGTAATGCAGCTATGAGGCTGTCATTTCAAATAGATGAGCAGGGGGCTAATAACTTCAGCGGTCTGATTTTCCAGTCAAAATTGCCTCTCCAAAATACTTTGCTACCACTTGGGGTGGGGAAAGATGGACAGGGAGGGCAGTTTTCATCAGAAAAATGGGCTGTGTGGAAAGGGTTAAGGACCCCTCCCCCTTTAATAGAGTCATAGCCACTTGTGGCTTCTTTTCCTTGAAAGAATCGTCCTCTTACCCGCTAGCTATGGATCTGAAGGGACCAAAACAATGATTGGAGGGTTTTGGATATAGTTTTCAAAGAGCTCCAAGGATCTGCACAGGACCCCATTCCTCACAGCCTCTCCTGCAAAGACAGAATGCCACACTTGGGACAGTTAACTATCCCTAAATATAGCAAGACTTCCTGTTTGGCAAGGTTTAATGACTTTCCTTCCAACTTACTAGAAGGAAGATACAGCAAAGCCCCAATGAACAACAGATGTTGCCCTTGTAGCAGCGCTGAGGTGTCTTCCAGGTTCTTTTCTACTGTTCTTCTATTAGGAAGACCTAACAGATCCCACTATACAGTCCCACCCTGGCCGATCTGCCAAGTCTATTAATGAGAGAGTTTAGCATTATATACCTGAGATTTACAGCTGTATCCATGCACTGGCATGCGAAGGGGGGCAGGGGAGCATACCTCCCAGGGCACCATTTGGGGAAAGGGTGCCAACGCGGCTGCCCCCCCCGGACACACGCTGCATGCCTCGCAACCGCAGCCACGCGCCATGCCCCCGTGGGCAACGTGCCACGCCCCCGCCTGTTTTCCGCTCCGGGGGCTGCAGCATGTTGCTCCACCACTGTATCCATGTATATTTTTATTAGTATTATTAATTGTTATACAGCATTTAAATGGAAAAATAAAGAGTTTCCTTAGAAGAAACTCATGGGCTTTGGGAGACCACGTGTCTTCTGTAGAATTTCCAGCTTGACTCTGGCCAGTGCTGAGCCTGAGGCAATTTATGTCAAATCCACCCTGTACCAGACCCCACAGAACCCTACAGAAAATTGCCACATCCTGTACTTGTTGCTGAGCCCTGCCCAGGTTCCTCCCACACAGAGGCTTGCACTGCACTCCCAGGAATGTGATCTGTTCTCTCTACAAATGAACTTCAATCACATTCTGATATTTCGCAACTTATGCAAGCAGGTCTTTCCAGGCAGCAGGTCAGACTGGAGAGGCAGCCGGCACCACACTCAAGCTTCTCCAGAGCAATCCCGAAATGACTGTAAAGTCCAACCCATCCCCTAAAGGGAACCTAAATGCAAAACAAGAAATGCACTATCAGCTCTGTGGCCAATGATCAAAGAGTTCCATGCTGAAGACATCCACTTCAGCACTGCCTAAATTGTTTGAATTTTCCTGGACTCCCTGGCTGCAGCCTCAAGTAGCTCCCACCCAAAGAAGCTTCTGCTGCTGTTTTCACTCTGGTCATCAGCTCTTGCAGAAGGGGCAGAGCTGAGCAGTAGAGTATCTGCTTTGCATGCAAAAGGTCTCAAGTTCAACCCCTGACATGGCATTCCTGGGCAGAACCGGGGAAAAAAATCCTGCCTGCAACCCTAGGGAGCCACTCCCAGCTTGTTAGCTTAGGCAGCACTGAACTATCTGGGCCAGTGGTCTGACTCAGTGTCAGGCTGCTTCCTATACTTCTACCTGGGTGGTCCCCTGAGCCTGCCTGTCTTCAGCCCTTGCCTCCTTCTGTGACATGAACTGGCAGGACATAGAGGAAGGGGAACAGGATCCTGGCAAGAGCTGTAGCCACGACTGGTACACACCAAGGCAAGAAGATGGGGAATGGGGAGCTTGGGGACTTAGGAGGTACACACAGGATATGGCGTGGGGGCAGCTGACAGTTCACAGGAGCCAGGAGAGGGGGAACATATCAGCAAAACCAGAGACAGCCCCGTCTCCACAGACATGGCGGGCTCTGAGGCGCTGAAAACAGCGGGAAGGGCGCTCTAGGAAACTGAGGCAGGCAAGGGAACACAACCCAGCTCACTAGTTGACCGGGTGGGGATCACAGGGATCAGTAGGTCTGGGAGAAAGTTTGTGGTCACACAGCTAGATTAGGTGAGGATCACATGCCTTGTAGAGTGCAGAGACACAGTTGCTCAGCTAGAGCAAACCCAGATGTGTCAAAATTGGAAGGATAAAAGGGAAGCAAGGCAGAGAATCTGTGTCTGCTCAGGTTTCCACGTTGATGGACCACGGCTTGGCTGCTTCAGAAGCTCCACTGGACTGTGACTTCGGGACTGACCACAGGTTTTCTGACCGCAAGTTTTCTGACCCTGGATCTGCTGCAGAGGCGAGAGCCTGGCCTAACTGTTTGACTTTGGACTTGGCCTGGTCTTTGACCTCTTGGACTGTCTGACTACTCTCTACCATTTCCCTTGGGAACTGTGTACACCAATGGGACTTACCTCCATGTACGTTGGGGTTCAGGACATTCTGCTTCTAAGTTCCTTTCCCCCTCAAACCTGTTGTCTAGCCCAGTTCAAGCAATCTGGTTCACCCTTTGTACATGCTCCCCATCCTTGCACTGCCCCGTCCTGTCATGCTGTGTTAAGTCAGGAAGTCTTTAATTAACCATAGATTCCCATTGAACCTAAACCTAGAGACAGGTTGCCATGTCTGGAAGAAGCCAGGGTCTTTGAATTTTGTCAGGTAGCAGGTTTTAAGTTGAATAAGACGAAAACTAAGGTTTTAGAGAAGAATCTAACAGAGATTGAGGGGATCGGCTGGTGGAAGGGATCCAGGTCGGAGCGAAACAATATAAACTTAAAGCGTTTGCAGATGACCTAGTTCTGACATTACAGGAGCCGGAATCTAGTACGAAAAGAGTATTACAATTGATTCAAAACTTTGGTCGAGTGGCGGGATTTAAATTAAATAAACAAAAAACCAAGGTATTGGGGAAAAATTTGACAGATACTGAGTCGGAACGGTTTCAGAGGGAGACAGAGTTAACGGTGGTCAAGAAAGTGAAATACCTAGGGGTAAACATAACAGCAAAAAATCTGAGTTTATTTAAAGATAACTATGAAAAATGCTGGTTAGAAATTAAGAGAGACTTGGATAGTTGGTCAAGATTAAAACTTTCTTTGTTAGGCCGAATAGCTGCCATCAAGATGAATGTATTGCCAAAAATGTTATTTTTGTTTCAGACACTACAGATTGTAGACAAGACAGAGTGTTTCCGGAAGTGGCAGAAAGATATTTCCAAATTTGTCTGGCAGGGCAAAAAGCCCAGAATTAAGTTCAAGATATTAACGGATGCGAAAGAAAGAGGGGGCTTTGCCCTGCCAGACCTAAAGCTGTACTACGAAGCGGCAGCTTTCTGCTGGCTAAAAGATTGGCTACTTCTTGAAGATACGGATGTATTAGATTTAGAAGGTTTTAATAATGCATTTGGATGGCATGCATATTTATGGTATGACAAGGTTAAGACAAACAAGGCCTTTAAGAACCATATTGTCAGGAAAGCAGTATTTAATGTCTGGATAAGATACAAAGACTTATTGGAGAATAAAACTCCGAGGTGGCTGTCACCCCTAGAGGCTAAGGCCCGAAAAAGAGCCAATATGGAGGCCAATTGGCCAAAATATTGGGAGATATTAGAAAGAGATGGTAACAATTGGAAATTGCAGAGTTTAGAGAAAATGAAAGATAAAGTGCGAGACTGGTTACACTATGCTCAGATTAAAGAAGTTTTTAAAAATGACAAAAAGTTAGGATTCCAGGTGGAGAAGTCAAAGTTGGAAACTGAACTGTTAGAACCTAAGACTAAAGTACTTTCAAAGATGTATAATTTGTTGCTGAAATGGAACACACAAGACGAAATGGTCAAATCGGCAATGATAAAATGGGCACAGGATATTGGGCATAATATTATGTTTGAAGATTGGGAAAGGTTATGGACCTCTGGGCTGAACTTCACTGCATGTAATGCTTTGAAGGAAAATGTAATGAAAATGATATATAGATGGTACATGACCCCAGTCAAATTGGCCAAAATATACCATTCGTCTGACAATAAATGTTGGAAATGTAAGGAAAATGAAGGAACTTTTTTTCACCTCTGGTGGACTTGCCCGAGAGTGAAGGCCTTTTGGGAGATGATATATAATGAGTTAAAAAAGGTGTTTAGGTACACCTTTACTAAGAAACCAGAGGCCTTCCTCTTGGGCATTGTCGGCCAGAGTGTGTTAAAGAAGGACAGAACATTTTTCATGTATGCAACAACGGCAGCAAGGATACTGATTGCTAAGAACTGGAAAACTCAAAATCTACCTACGCTGGAAGAATGGCAGATGCAGCTGATGGACTATATGCAATTAGCTGAGATGACCGGCAGAATTCGAGACTTGGGAGAAGAGAGGATGGAAGAAGACTGGAAGAAATTCAAGACTTATCTGCAAAAGTATTGTAATTTGGCTGAATGTTGATTGGGATGTCAGAGTAGAAGTAATTGTCTACCACTAAATTAGACTTAAGTTTAAACTATACGCTAATGATCAAATCCAAGATTATGAACAAAATGATAATTTGTTTGGAAATAATTCTTTAACGATGCAAGTGTGTGCGGGAGGCGTGGGGGAGTCCAAAGTAACGATGAAAAGATGTCAAATAATCAATGTTATTTGTTTAAATATGTTTATGTATTGAAAAACTTGAATAAATATATATTAAAAAAAAAAAAGAGATTGAGAGAGATAAGTTTCAGAAGGAGACAGGACTGACACTGGCTAAGAAAGTGAAATATTTAGGGGTTAACATGACTGCTAAGAATGTGAATTTATTTAAGGATAACTATGAAAAATGTTGGACTGAAGTGAAAAAAGATTTAGAAATATGGTCAAATTTGAAGCTATCGTTGTTAGGCCGAATTGCTGTGATAAAAATGAATGTATTGCCAAGAATGCTGTTTTTGTTTCAAACACTGCAAATTTTGGACAAAATGGACTGTTTCAAGAAGTGGCAGAGAGATATCTCCAGATTTGTCTGGCAGGGCAAGAAGCCTTGTATAAAATTTAAGATATTAACTGATGCTAAAGAAAGAGGTGGATTTTCCCTGCCAGACTTAAAACTTTATTATGAATCAGCCACTTTTTGTTGGCTGAGAGAATGGATGCTTCTTGAAAACACGGATATTTTGGATTTGGAAGGTTTCAATAATGTATTTGGTTGGCATGCATATTTGTGGTATGATAAGGTTAAAGCACACAAAGCGTTCAAAAACCATATTGTAAGAAAAGCACTGTTTAATGTCTGGATAAGATATAAGGATTTGTTAGAAAATAAAACCCCAAGATGGTTGTCACCAATGGAAGCAAAGGCTCAGAAAAAACTCAATATGGAGGCCAAATGGCCGAAGTATTGGGAAATTTTGGAACAAGAGGGTGACAGATTAAAACTGCAGAGCTTTGAAAAATTAAAAAACAGAGTACGAGATTGGCTCCATTATTATCAAATAATGGAGGCATATAACTTGGATAAAAAACTAGGCTTCCAGGTGGAAAAATCAAAGTTGGAAACAGAATTGTTAGACCCTAAAGTTAAGAATTTGTCAAGAATGTATAAGTTGCTGTTGAAATGGAATACTCAAGATGAAATGGTGAAATCTGCTATGATTAAATGGGCACAAGATGTTGGACATAATATTATGATGGCCGACTGGGAACAGTTATGGACCACTGGTATGAAGTTTATGGCATGTAATGCCTTAAAAGAGAATTTAATGAAAATGATTTATAGGTGGTACATAACACCAGTCAAGCTTGCAAAAATCTACCATCTGCCCGATAACAAATGTTGGAAATGTAATGAAACTGAAGGTACATTTTTTCACCTTTGGTGGACATGCCCAAAGATTAAGGCATTCTGGGAGATGATCTATAATGAAATGAAAAAGTTATTTAAATATACCTTCTTGAAGAAACCAGAGGCCTTTCTCCTGGGCATGGTCGGCCAATTGGTGCCAAAGAAGGATAGAACTTTCTTTATGTATGCTACAACAGCAGCAAGAATACTCATCGCAAAGTATTGGAAGACACAAGATCTACCCACCAGGGAAGAATGGCAGATGAAGCTGATGGACTACATGGAACTGGCGGAAATGACTGGCAGAATCCGAGACCAGGGAGAAGAGTCGGTGGAAGAAGATTGGAAAAAATTCAAAGTATACTTACAGAAATATTGTAAAATTAATGAGTGTTAGAAGGATGCTGGAATGAAGCTATATGGTTTTAGTAGAAATGCAACAAAGAATTAAGTAAAAGCTGATTGATAACGGGTTAAAATGAAAAAAATTAAGGTTAGACCGTTAAGATAAATTATAGGAAAAAAAATTGAGAAAGATGGGAAGAATTTGCTGAAATAGTGAATTGAACTAGAATACAAAAAAAAGGGAGGTGTGAGGAGGTCGATGAAACAAGTAAAGGAAAGGTAAAGATATGGAATATTGGATGTGTGTTTTAGTTTTTTTCTTTGTTTCTTTTTGCTGTATTGTTGTATTGCTTTTCTATGTTTTTTTTTCTTTTTTATTGTTGTCTTTTTTCTTTTTTCTGTAATTTTTAAACTTTTAATAAATATCATTTAAAAAAAAAAAGGAAGAAGCCAGGGTCTTAAACTAACTTCAAACCATGGACTGAGGTCTTGGCTTGGTCTGAGTCTAATATAGTTTTCCAGTTTGGAATGAGCAGGAAATGATGCTTAACTAAAGACTTCCAGGCTTAATCACAGCACACTGAGGAGGGAAGAGACTGTATGTGCAGGCACAAAGCTCGTTCATTGTTTGAGTTTACTAAGTTAACTCGTTCATTGTTTGAGTTTACTAAGTTACTAAGTGGTCTCTTTCTGGCCCATCTCATCTGCTTCCTTTTCCCCAGGTAGCCAGGCTGATTTCTCTAGTCCAGCCTCCATTGTGGTAAAGCTCCCCCAGAATTTCAAAAAAATGCAAACATGGCTGGACTCGAAACAAAATCAAAAAACCCAATTCTAGTGAATATAGAGGAACTGTATTTTTAATTACACCAATCATTGGGTTGGAAACAACCTTGCCAGTTCACCAACATACAATTTCCACAGTATTCTTATAATGGTTATTTATATTGAATCCTGATATAATTACTACGTTGGTTTACAGCAGGGGTGGCCAACTCCCAAGAGACTGCAATCTACTCACAGAGTTTAAAACTGGCAGTGATCTACCCCATTTTCGGGGGTTCAGGTCAAGGCTGTTGAGCTTTTCTTAGGAAGGAAAGCCCTATTTGGGGGGTTCAGGTCAAAGTTGAGCTTTTTTTAGGGGAGCCAAAGTTGTTGAGCTTCTTTGCGGGGGGAGCCAGTGATCTACCAGTGATCTACCACAGACGTCCAGTTATCTACCGGTAGATCACGATCTACCTGTTGGACATGCCTGGTATACAAGAAAACTTCACCACCGCCTCACAATCCTAGATCTCACAGCCTCCAAAAAGCAAAGGAACATTTTCTTCCTGCAGTTTAGAATTGATTCACTGTGCCACAGGATGTAAGGATGGCTACAAGCTTAGATTGAGTGTTGTTCTTGGTTGTTTGTTTGTTTGTTTAGAAAAAGGAGTAGACCAATTAACACCGGAGAAGAGGTCCACCAATGGCTACTAGATTCTTGGGTACTAAATCTTAGCAGGTTAGTTGTAAATTTGGAATTCAGAAGTTCATCATGACAGCCCCATAGGAAAATCCAAAAATGAATTGCTGATCAGTTACTGTACCCCACCAAAGAGGAGCAGTATGCAACACAGTACCCAGTTTACTGGAATCAGCTTGACTATCCATAGTTTCCTTGAGTCAGTTTGTCCTTACTTCATAGATTCAACTTTCTAAAACACATTCGGCTTTAGCAACTCCAGCCAGCTGAAATACAACCTCTAGCTCTGAATCAGAAATGCAAGCAATCTTGCAAAGAAGGGTTACCATTTTTAATGGCTAGCATGAAGTAGGAACTTCTTCTTGCTAGCCACTTCAATGGTAACACTTCAAAGAAAAGGAGGGAAATATCTCTGCTTATTTTCCTTATTGTCTTTCCTCTATGCTAATATGGCACAGACACAGTAAAACCCGAAAGCTTCAGTATCAGCTAATTCACTTGCCACAGCTGCACCTGCTCTGAAAAAGGTCCCAGAATTGCACAAACCCACATTCAACTCCATTACTGAATCTCAAGAGGCTAGCAATGTCTGTTTGAAGTCGCTGCTCTCAAGAGAGTAGACACAATTCGCTATCCCTCCAAACTGAACCTGAACAGGTCCCATTCAGACCCAGCAGAAGGAAATGTCTTTACAGAAATGCCCATCATGAGTCTCACACTTGGAAAGTCGGGTATGAGCCATTTTGGCACTGGATTCCAGATCCTGAGAACAGGAGAGGCAGATTAGGGAACACTGGCAGTAGAACCAAGTACAAGAACCATCGATCTTCCTCCAGGAAAAAAATGAACAAGCTCAACAAACTACCCAAATGAGAATATCAGGTCCAAAAGAGCAATGCTCCTTTCACAAAAGAGGTCCGATTGCCATGTTAGAGGCCAGGGCTCCCTTCCTGACTCTGCTGCGAAGCCACACGATGCAGCCCATGGACCTTGTACCTGTAACCATCCTTGTCTCTCCTCCAGGAAAACAGAGAGCCTTTGAGCCACAAAATCTAAAGCAGCACACCATCACCTGCTGCAGAGAATATTCCTTTAGGTTAATGGGCTACGAGAAGCTTCATTAAGGAGTGTTAACCCATCTCCCAACATTTAGCATTCAGCAAATGAAAGGCTAGGCTAAGGAAAGACAGCAGGCAGGTAGATATTAATTCATACATTATCACTTCTTAAATATTAACATTCCATTGTGGAATGCCTTCCCAGGGGAGACACGCCTGACACCCGGGTTACTCAGTTTCTGGCACCAGTTTAAGCTTCTCATTTGCCTAAACATTTTGGTGATGGCTTTAATTAGACTGCAAATGGCTGGTTTGGGGGCTGAAAGGGTTTGATCTGCTGTTTTGCTGCCTATAGTATTGCTTTTTACACTGTGTCTTTTAGATGGTTTTTATCATTACCCACATGAGAATAAGTGTCCAAAATAACATTTTTTAAAG
Source organism: Podarcis pityusensis (assembly GCF_964106645.2). Lineage (NCBI taxonomy): Eukaryota > Metazoa > Chordata > Lepidosauria > Squamata > Lacertidae > Podarcis > Podarcis pityusensis. The sequence goes on along the minus strand of NC_138039.1, from coordinate 47,926,022 downwards.
AGCAGGCAATTCATTTTTATAAGAAGCCAGCAGTGAGTCTGCCGTATCACCAGCCCAGTCCAGTCCAGACTGGCTGCCAGGAACTATTCAAGGGGCAGCGTCCTTCCCAGTCCTGGTCCTGGAGCGCCTGCTGGCTAAGGTGCAGCTGGTTGTTTCAATAATAATAATCACAATGATGTTATTTATACCCCCCCATCTGGCTGGGTTTCCCCAGCCACTCAAATCAAAGCTCCCTCCTTTGAGCTGCCTCTTCCAATCCTCCTTTCTGAACCCTAAGCTCTTCCTTCATGGCCTGCCTTTCTCTAACTCAGGGGTAGTCAACCTTTTTATACCTACCGCCCACTAATGCATCTTTCTTAATGCTAAAATTTCCTTACTGCCCACCAGTGCTCGATGGAAGGAGAATTCAGCTTGTGCTGTAGAACCCCCTACCGCCCACCTAGAATCCTGAAACGCCCACTAGTGGGCGGTAGGGACCAGGTTGACAACCCCTGCTCTAACTAATGGCACAGACTCTTCTGTTTCACATTTTAGCAATTTTTATCTGGCCCATAAAATAAAAATAAAAAACAATAAAAACAATAAAAAACAAGAACAATATTTTTGTCATTTTGAGGAGCTAGCCTGGATGTCATCTGAGGAGGCTCTTATAGGTCCTTAGATGTAAGACAAGGGTCTGCAGAAAAGCTGGTGGCTAAAGTGAAAACCTGGTGGTGTTGTGGTCTAAACCCTGAGCCTCTTGGGCTTGCCAATCAGAAGGTCGGCGGTTTGAATCACCGCAATGGGGTGAGCTCTCGTTGCTCGGTCCCAGCTCCTGCCAACCTAGCAGTTCAAAAGCACGCCAAAGAGTGCAAGTAGATAAACAGGTACCACTCCGGCGGGAAGGTAAACGGCGTTTCCGTGAGCTGCTCTGGTTTCGGTGTTCCGTTGCACCAGAAGCGGCTTAGTCATGCTGGCCATATGACTCGGAAAAACTGTCTGCAGACAAACGCCGGCTCCCTCGTCCTGTAAAGCGAGAGGAGCACTGCAACCCCAGAGTCGTCCGCGACTGGACTTAACTGTCAGGGGTTCTTTACCTTTATCTTTAAAGTGACCAAAATGGTTTCATTTTGAATAGCCCTGGTCTTGTCTATTAACTATCTCCTTTGTTATGTAAACTAGGGGCAAGTGTTGCTACAGAAATGAAACAGCGGGAGACACTTCCTGATCTGCAGCATGACTTTCTTTCTCTAGACTCCCCATCTGCATCCTCCTTCAGGTAAACATGTGAGGCTAGATAAGAGATGGGGAACTGAGCCTTGCTGGTGGGCTGGATCTTTTATCTCCCCCACCCCATCCCAGTGGGCCAAATGTCACAGGCGGCCAGGGCAGCACATCTGTCAATCACATCAGGTGACCCACAAAGTTTGAAATTAGGCAAAGGCACAAGGGCTACCTAGTCAGCTTGTCAAGGGCTGCGCAGGGACCTTTGCAGGTCTAGCCAATCAGCTAATCAGAGAGGCCCACAATCCCCCTTTAGGTCCAGTTGCATCTTGATCCACTTTGTACGAGAAGATTGCATGTGTCTTTCTCAAATAGTCTGATCTGTTTCCAGGTATGGAGTCTCTGTTTTGCCAGTCTAAGCCTGCTGGCTGGAACTGATGAGAAAGGTAAAGGGATCCCTGACCGTTAGGTCCAGTCGTGGACAACTTTGTGGGTTGCGGTGCTCATCTCACTCTATAGGCCAAGGGAGCCGGCATTTGTCCACAGACAGCTTCCAGGTCATGTGGCCAGCATGACTAAGCCGCTTCTGGCGAACCAGAGCAGCACACAGAAATGCCGTTTACCTTCCCGCCAGAGCAATACCTATTTATCTACTTGCATTTTGACGTGCTTTCGAACTGCTAGGTTGGCAGGAGCAGGGACCGAGCAACGGGAGCTCACCCCATCACAGGGATTTGAACTGCCGACCTTCTGATCAGCAAGCCCTAGGCTCTGTGGTTTAGACCACAGCACCACCGGAGTCCCTGGAACTGATGAGAGCTGTAGTCCAAAACTTCTGGAGGGCTTCAGGTTGGGAAAAAGCTGGTCTAAAAGGTAAAATTAACAGGTAAGGCCCCGTTTCCTCTTTTTCCTCCTCGGTGTTTTCTTGCCCCATTGATGCAGAGCCCCAAACTAGACTATGGTAGAAACATGTGATTCACTTTTTGGAGTTCTTTCTTGAACATCAAAGCAGCCTTTGTGGAAACAATGGCAAAGCAACGATGGTTGAGCTACCACTGAGAGCCAGGAGCCTTCGGTGCTCTAAATGCAGTTTGCGCTTTCAAGCACAATAGCTGGTTTGTGTCCAAATATCTGATAACAACCAGCCCTTTTCTCCACAGGAGGCTCTGGCTTGTTTTACTAAGTTTTCCTCCAGCCGAGACTCCAGAAAACCTTGTGTCTCCGTAAGGCGGGACTCCCAACAAGATAATTACTGCTCTGTTTCAATACGGAAGGCATCCCAGATGGATTTCTGATGCAACAGCATTTAAAAGGCAAAAATGCTTTAAAATGCAGTTAAAACATAAGACGCTAGGATGCTCCACTTGCTTAGGACCCAGCTCCATGGCTGGGGGGTGGGAAGGGGCCACAGCCTTCAATCACCCCCGTCTCAGATGTGGTCCCCCATCCAAAGATGCCACTTGGAAGCAGTTCCCACCCTGCCATGGACTGTATGAACTGGGCCCCATTCATGTGCTCCTCATGGGAGCCAGGATTCTGTTTGTGTGGTGCATAACCAGTGCAAGCTGGCATCATCTCATGCAAGGCGGGTGCCCCATAGGGAGGCCTCCTAGGCAGTGGCCTCATTTGCACAATTACATACACTCAACTCATTCACTTGCTACTCTACCATCCCTATCAAAACCCAATTATAAACAGGGGTGCTTCTCTCCCTCCCAACCCCAGCCGCTTTCTGTGTCATGTATGCCTTCCTTATTGGATGCTTTTGCCGCCCTCCCAGCATTATTACAGTCCTTGCTTCCTTAATTATCATTCCATTCTCTGGGAAACTGGCCTCCGACCAGAGTCTCCTTTTTAACTCATTCCTCCGGGCAGTCAGATGTTTAAATATGCAGCCAAGGCTGCGTTAAGCACAAAGAGACCCAAGCAAAAATGACATCACCCGGGGGGCTCAGGCCTGCGGAAGCCGCTGCTGCATCCAGCCCCAGTAGAACTGCTTCCCCACCCCTGAAACTCCCAGTGTACTCTTGGGGGCCAACCCTGAAGAAGAATCCCTTGGAAGCAACACTCTTCCCCTGCCAATGAAAAACCTGCAAGGGAAAGAGAGTTGCAGCTGAACCCTGGACGGCGGCTGCCAGTCAGCATCACCAACCCTACGTTGGATGGACCAATGGTCTGGCAGTGCCTAAGGCTGTTGCTTCCTCTGTGGGCTGGGGGTTGTGTATGGTCTGCCTGGGTGAGTTCATGTGTGCTTTAGGTGTGGTGAGTGGGTTTGTGTGTGCGCCTGCAAATGGCATGCAACCCTCAGAACACGGCCAACCTTCAATGCAGGCTTTGGGCCAGAGAAGGTTAGTCACACCCAGACTTGACCCTGGACCTGCCTCCTTCATATGTGATGGCTTCCTCGTCACACTTCGTATCAGCCTTTGTCCTCTCCAGTTCTATCCAATAGCTCTCCCACTTTCATTTCAAATCTTTCCAGGTCACATTCTACACACACACACACACACACACACACACACACATATATATATATATATATATATATATATATATATATATATCGTATTTTTCATTCTATAGGACACACTTTTTCTCCTCCAAAAATTAAGGGGAAATGTGTGTGCATCCTATGGAGCAAATGCAGGCTCCTTGGCTTCAGCGATAGCAACACGAAGCCTCTGAAACGCAGAGGGAGCGCTCCCTCCACGTTCTGGAAGCTTCGTGTTGCTTTCACTGAAGCCTGGAGAGTCTTGCTCTCCCGGCTTCAGCAAAAGGAACCTGAAGCCTGCGGAGCACAGTGGAAACTCACGCTGCGCTCCGAAGGCTTCAGGGATAGCCGCCTGAAGCCAGGAGAGCAAGACTCTCCTGGCTTCAGCAGAGAGGGAGAGCTGTGCAGTGACCCTTCAGCCAAGGGGGAGGAGAAATGGAAGGGGCTCCGTTTCTCCTGCCGCTTCGCTGAAGGGGCGCTGAGCAGAGAGGGGGAGAATTTTTGTTTCTTGTTCTCCCCCTCTATAACAAGGTGCATCCTATGGTCCAGTGCGTCCTATAGAGCGAAAAATACGGTATATAAAGTAAATTTATTCTCCTCATCCATGGGTCTTCCTTTTATAAAACATCAGTTATATCAGTGTTTCCCAATCCATAGGTCACAACCAGCAAAAGGCAGCAGGCTTTATAAGCAGCAAACCCAGTGCTTTTTTCTGGGGGGAAGCAGGAGGATGCATACCCTAAACATTTCGTGAATCTAAGTTTGGCCTCATATTTCAATATGAGTAGGAAAAATTTTTTAGAAAAAAAGCACTGAGTAAACCCAAAATAAATACTGCTTGTCACCCTAAACTGCCTTGATGAATACCTTTCAACTTTTTGTTTAGTTCGTATTTTATAATGCTGTTTTGACACTTGTAACTGAACGTCAGAAAGGTTTACATTTTAACACTTTGGGAACTGCCTTGATCCAGTGATGGGCCACCACAACGCAGGAAGTCACTCTCAGTGACCAGCACAGCTCACCTCCAATGTGCATCAGAGGCAATTTGCAACCATCACTCAAAACACCTCCCTGCACAAGCACCCTGTGGCAAACCATTACTGTATTTGCTGCCAAGGTTAGTCAATAGTTAATCCAGGGGTGATTTGAAGTTCATTATATTTGCTCATGCAGCCGTGCGTTTTTAGAATAATTTTTTATAGCTTATTAAGTACAATTCTGCAATCAGATGGTTCTTACATTCCCATGAACAAAACCAAATAACTCTGTAAGTGCTATAAATAGTCCAACAAACTCCACTTTAATAAGTGTTAAGCAGATTTTTTGCCAGGTTGCCTCAAGTAATGTTAGAGAATGGGAAAAGTTGCAGTTAAAATACATGAAACTGACTGCTGCCAAAGACCTGTGGTCCAAACCCCATGTGACAATAAACCAATGGGTCACCATAATAAGCATTGTGGGTTACCATACCAAAAGGGTCGGGAACCACTGTTTTATGCCAAATTTATCTTGCACCCAAGGCTTCCATCCGTTATATTGCTTCCCAGTTAGTTTGGCGCTGTGGTCTAAACCACTGAGCCTAGCGCTTGCTGATCAGAAGGTCGGCGGTTCGAATCCCCGTGACGGGGTGAGCTCCTGTTGCTCGGTCCCTGTTCCTGCCAACCTAGCAGTTCGAAAACACATCAAAGTGCAAGTAGATAAGTAGGTACCGCTCCGGCGGGAAGGTAAACGGCGTTTCCGTGCGCTGCTCTGGTTCGCCAGAAGCGGCTTAGTCATGCTTGCCACATGACCAGAAAAACTGTCTGCGGACAAACGCCGGCTCCCTCAGCCAGTAAAGCGAGATGAGTGCCACAACCCCAGGAGTCCTTTACCTTTATCTAGTTTGTTAGTTTGTTGTTGGTCTCCCTCCATTATCTGCCACTTAACTTCACTTTCTGAATTGCATCCACTGTAAACATAGTACCGGAGACAAAGCTCACCTGACAAGCCTCTGTGCGCATTTTGGCTTTCGGTTCAGCTTCCTGTTTTCTTTTAACAATGTACGTATTCTTCTTCTGTCATCATAGCCTGCTCCTGTCAATAAATGCTCTGTAACTTAGTTGGCTAGGGCTGATGCAGGAGGGCACCAGGTTGGCAAAGGCTGTAACCGTATTTCTGAAGTGTGGCTTAATCTATTTATTAACAACCCTGTCAATATTTGCCTAATTTTGAGGGAGAGGTACTAACAGGTGTATTTTTAAGTCTCTGCCTGCTTGCTTTAGGAGTTGAGCTGGGATTTTCTATATCCCTGCTTGTTCATTTTTCAGTTCTTCTAATGCTGACTGATTCCTATCAAAGAATGCACAGAAGTTGTCTTCTCTGTGTCACATTTTACCTATTTTTCTTTTCTGCTCATTGTCTGAAAGCTTTTTTACTGAATAGTTTCTTTAAATATTGCTACCATTCTATTTCTTGTAAATTGTGCCATCTTCAGCCAAATTAGAAATTATTCAAGGAAGTCAGAATGGTAGTGGTAAGAGGACCCGTAATTTGTCTAGTTGGTGAAAGCTTTTTTAAATATTTCTCATTGTCTGTTCAAGTTTGTAAGTATGTGGATGTAGTTGCTGAGAATCTTCTTTCATCCTTGAGCTTGATAAGGCCTTTCTGGAGCCCTATTTTGTTGCAATGTATGGCATTTTATATTATATTCTGTTGTTTTAATCTGCTGTTCACTACTCTGGGGAGCTTTGGACTGGAAAGCAGCATATTGCAGTCATAATGGTATTTCTCAACGACTCTCCTCTTATTCCGATTGGTTAGTTCTGGGCTATTATGTCAATGGAACCTGGGTCATTTGTGAGATTTTAATGTTGCTAATAATATCATCATTGTGAATAATAGTGATACTTAGCATGGAAACAGTACTTTTGAGTGTTCAAAGTATTTAACATACATTACATCTTCATGTGACCATTAACAACAACTGTGTAAAGAAACAAAATAAAAAAATTCTTCCAGTAGCACCTTAGACTCCAACTAAGTTTGTTATTGGTATGAACTTTTGTGTGCATGCACACTTCTTCAGAAAGTTAACACTATCCTATATTGCAGATCTGGAGGGAGGGAAGGTGTGTTAAGGCTTAAGGCATGGGTAGGCAAACTAAGGCCCGGGGGCCAGATCCAGCCCAATCGCCTTCTAAATCCGGCCCGCGGACGGTCCAGGAATCAGCAGGTTTTTACATGAGCAGAATGTGTCCTTTTATTTAAAATGCATCTCTGGATTATTTGTGGGACATAGGAATCCGTTCATTTCCCCCCCGAAAAGAATATAGTCCGGCCCCCCACAAGGTCTGAGGGACAGTGGACCAGCCCCCTGCTGAAAAAGTTTGCTGACCCCTGGGCTTAAGGCTAGCTGGGGAGCGTATAGAGCAGCCCTAGGCAAACTCCGGCCCTCCAGATGTTTGGGACTACAATTCCCATCATCCCTAGATAACAGGACCAGTGGTCAGGGATGATGGGAATTGTAGTCCCAAACATTTGGCGGGCTGGAGTTTGCCTATGCCTGGTATGGAGGAGTTGACATTCAAACTGAAGACCTTGTTTGCATTTCTGTCTTTTAGTCACCGCTGTTGCTTACAACCCGGAAAATCCTGACAACTTACATGAGCAGTTTGTAAATATTTATACTGAAGGCAAATTATCTCCATTTTTTATGGTAAAGTAAATTTTAACCAATATACATTCCATTCCTGCTAGAGTAGAATAAACTCTTACTTCCAGGAATAACGCAACAACCCTTTCCTTGCGGGTTCTAAAGGCTTCCCTCTGAATCACGGCCGGCATGCAGATCCCGAGAACATCAGGAGAATCAGGAAACTGCTCCAAACCGCTGGGCAAAGCCCTGTAGGCCACCTCTAGCCAACCCAGGCATACAATGCGGGGTTTACTTAGAGGAGGGTGGTTGCAAGCATGTAGCATGCAGACAAACAAGCCTTTGAACAAAGTCAACTTCCGCTGTCCCACTTTGTTTGTTTTCCTCTCTAAAATTTGCCAGAAGAGCCTTTGGACTTTCAATGCAACACCATCCATCAAAAGCAAAAGATCGCCGACACACTGGGTCCACAGTTCAGTGCCTACAAGCCGTTGTGCAACAAGAGCCAGGCACCTCTCCCCCCCCCCCTACAAAATAAAGAATCAGACAGATTGGGGGGGGGGGTGCCAGCAGCTTTCTGAGCTCCTGTCTAGCCAAAGAGCTCAATTATCTGTGCATCACTTCAGGGCCTGACAGAGATGTGCTGTTTTCCACAAGCCTGGGAGGGGGGGGGGTGCTGGGAGGGATAGGTTCAGTTCAGCACAGGGTAGTTATTTGACTCTCCCCCCCCACCTCCCCTTTTCCTGTTTTGAACTCTTCCCCCCAACCCAGCTGTTATCAGCCACTGGGGGAATGAAGCAGGACATATAGCTCAGGTGTAGGCAACCTAAGGCCCGGGGGCCGGATGCGGCCCAATCGCCTTCTCATTCTGGCCCATGGACAGTCCAGGAATCAGCACATTTTTACATGAATAGAATGTGTCCTTTTATTTAAAATGCACCTCTGGGTTATTTGTGGGGCCTGCCTGGTGTTTTTTTATGAGTAGAACATGTACTTTCATTTAAAATGCATCTCTGGGTTATTTGTGAGGCATAGGAATTCGTTCATATTTTTTTCAGAATATAGTCCGGCCCACCACATGGTCTGAGGAACAGTGGACTGGCCCAGGGCTGAAAAAGGTTGCTGACCCTGATATAGCTTGTTACTTGGGGAAATGGCAGAGTGAAAGGGTTCACCTCCTCCAGCGTCAGTCCTACCATTGGGTAGGGTGAGCCTGCAGCCTCAGGCAACAGGTACTGCTTGGAGGGTGGCAAAACCCCAACCCTTCTGGGTTCCCTAAGGCAGCCTGCTCACCTCAGATATTGTGGTGAATAAAAGCTTCACCTGCCCATCTGGTGGGATTCTGCATGTGGGATGGGGTGAGCCCCATGTGCTCCTCCACTGGCCCTAGATTCCCCCTCTCCCTCCAGCTCAGGTGATCTCGTCTACTGGGGTAGGACAACAGCTTCTTTCAAGTCAAAAGATACTATAAACCAGCCTTTCTCAACCTGTAGGTCCCCAGATATTGTTAAACTACAATTCCCATCACCCCTAGCTAGCAAGGCCAGAGCTCAGGGATGATGGGAGTTGTAGTCCAACAACATCTGGGGACCCACAGGTTGACAGACACCTATTTTTCATGGTGCAAAGTTTGAAAGAATTCCCATGAAAATCTATACATATCCCTACCTATCACAGAGAAGACTTTCAGCCTAGCTTTCCAAGCAGGAGGATCATTTTCTATCTGTGGGGATAATTCCTTTGAGGGAGCACAGAGTTCCTTCTCTGAGGCTCAGATCCTAGATTTCTGCTATTAGTGGTGCCCCAAACCAACCCACTGGGCCAGGCAGCCTCCATCCCATCTCTGCTCTTCCTCATCCTGGGGCAAACTCTGCAATCTTCCAGTTAGCAAATATTAATGATTGTATTTTGCATTTTTGTTGCATTTCTTGAGGGTTCACAGCACTCTGTCCCAGCAACATGTACACTTGTGTCTGAATGACTTCCAAACCTCATTTGAGCCAGTTCACACACTCCAGAGCGCTGGGGTTTTTGAGGAGGGTAGGGATCCTTTGCCAGCACCAATAAAGAGGCAGGAGCTCCCAGAGCTCTACAGGAGGGTGGATTTCCGTGCCTTTCAAACTTCTGTTCTCCAAGGGCACTTTTGGCTCCCAGCAGCTGTTGGGTAAACAACTCTTGCAGTACAGCAAAGGGGCCAGAGGGAGGGATCCAAAAGGAGGGCTTCCTGGAGCAGGCAAGTCGCTGCGCCCTTGGAGCAGCTCCACAAACAATTCACCTTCATGCATGACAACACTCCAGCCAAGCTAACTTTTTTTGTGGGGGGAGCTTTCTATTCCATACTCTGGTAAGGAAGAGGTGGAATCAAAGAGGAAGAGAAGAATAGCATAGCATTGGGGGGGGGTGTAAGCCCACCTCCCACCAAAGCAGCACCTGCTCCAAACCATCTGTACCTGATGCAGATAAGTAGGAGTCATGGTGACAACCATCAAGCTGGAATACCCTTCCCCAAAAAGGTGCTAGGAGAAGTGAATCAAAGAAACTGAGCTGGTCAAAAGCTGCCTTTCTGGAAAAGATGGGTATTTTCAAATAATCAGAATGGATATTTATCGTCTTTGTACCCCACCGAGAGCAGCACCCGCACCTCACGACAGCCCTCTGGGACAGGTCAAGTCACCAAGGGCTTGATTCCCATTTGTACAAGAACCACAATTTATTCTTGTTGCCATTAATGAGGGGGAAACAGAAGGAAAGAAGGGCAGGTGTTATAAAAGTTATCAGTTATCAGTTCTGTGGGCAGACACTGGACGCTCCTGATTTGATTCACTGGTAAGCATCATATTCCAGACCACAGAAGAAGTCATCTAGCTACTTGAGGCACTCTTCACCCCTTCCAGGTGATAGATTAAATTTGCATTTAATGTGGAAATTTCAGATTCTTTAAATAGGAGACACGGGGATCTCCTGAGCAGGATTGGGATTACGGTGTGCAGAGAGATGGAGTGAAACTTTTCCCTATTTTTCTGCCAAATCTCTCTCTCTCTCTCTCTCTCTCTCTCTCTCTCTCTCTCACACACACACACACACACACACACACACCCCTAGCCCCAAGACAGAAGCCTCTACTTAAGCCCAAACAAACTTTCCCTCGGAATTTTGGAAGGAGAAAGAGGCAATCGTTGGGATACCCTCCAGACCCCAGCTGTAATCTAAGCCTACTGCAGAGTTTGGTTTTGTCCCAGGGTCCTATCAGATTCTGGTCTCCTCCAAGGTTCCAGCAGGGCTGCAAGGGGCCCAGCTGGAAAACCAGTGACTGACCCCTGAGTCACTGTAGTGCCTGACTACCTAGAGAAAAACCTGGAGATGGAAACATCTGTGCTCTGACATCACTTCCATGTGGCAGAGACAATGGAGAAGCAGCCAAGAGTGGCTCACAGTGAAAGTTGGACAGAACAGGCCGTCCAGGGGAGGGGGCAAGGGTCACAGGTACAAAACAATGGCACAAGAAAAAGTTTCCCCAACTACAACTACCAGCTTTTTCTTTTTTCCTTTTGCAAGGGGTGAGCCAAAGTTTTCTTCTTGTTTCCCTTCTGAGTTACATTCACCCAGACCTCCCTCCCAGCCTGGCCCCCATTTCTCAGCACACAGGACATGCCAGAGTACAAGTGTGAATTAAAAACAAACTTTGCACTCATTATTTCTGGTGCCATCCTCCAGGAGCTCCCACTTGACCAGCCCTCCCCCACACCTCCAGAGTGTCTCAGGATCTTGGAGATCTTGATGGATCTTCTACAGTGCAGGTGTATACATCCAGTAGCTCACAAAAAGCCAACATTGCAATAATTAAATGAATTTAGAAGCCAAGGAAATGATGCAGCTGTCTCTGCTATTGCAGCAAACACCGGAGCTTGAAGAAATGACGCTTTAATATGCTAATGTGCAGTAAGGTTTCAGCTACTTGTCAAAGTTTAACATTAATGTTAAATGTTAATGCTGGGTTAGCAAATCAACACACACACACACACACACACCACCCACAACAAGCCACACATTTCTGCAATCAAGCATGTTGTGCCCAGTTTTTATAAACTTTCTGCACTAGCTCAGCCTAGTTCTATGGCCTTTTCAGCCCAACCCCTAAGGAAGGTGGAGAACAGTTCTTCTCATGCTAGACTAAGATGGAAAGAAAGTGCCCTCCAATTCTCTGACAAGCAGCAACAGAGGGCTTGCCAGGGGAGCACCTCCTGACAGCCTAGGTAAAGGTAAAGGGACCCCTGACCGTTAGGTCCAGTTGCGGACAACTCTGGGATTGCGGCGCTCATCTCACTTTACTGGCCAAGGGAGCCAGAGTTTGTCCACAGACAGCTTCCAGGTCATGTGGCCAGCATGACTAAGTCGCTTCTGGTGAACCAGAGCAGCGTAAGAAAACGCCGTTTACTTTCCCGCCAGAGCGGTAGCTATTTATCTACTCGTCGCAGGGATTTGAACCACCGACCTTCTGATCAGCAAGCCCAAGAGGCTCAGTGGTTTAGACCGTAGCGCCACCCGCGTGGTCTAAATCCACTACAAGCAGCAACAGAGGGCTTGCCAGGGGAGCAGCTCCTGACAGCCTAACCCACAGCAATTTAATTATTTGCAAGTCTCAATTTTTGCTGCTCAAAGTCAACACACACACACACAGACTTTTCTCCTTAATACTACAGCCTCAGACAAAAGATGGTCAGGATTTGCTCCCCAAAGCCCTATGCACATTTTTACAGGAGTTCTGAAAGAGATGCTTCCCTTTCCATCTGCTACCCTAACATTGTGATAATGACAGGTCAGTTCAAACCCTGCCAACATTTCCATCCTGAGACCCAAAAATGTCAGGCCTTTTCCAACATCAGGTTTGCTTAACTGCAGCCCTTTCTCACATGTGAGGTTTATTTCAAAGGTTGCTTATCAAACAAGCATACATTAAAGAAATCAAAACTCCAGGAGAAACAACATAGCTATATCTGCTTTTCCACAAGCAAATGTGGACAAAAGTTTCCACCTTACATTGTTCTATGATCAGGGAGAGGGAAGATGAGCCAAGGCCAGAGAGACCCACTGGGCTCAAGACACACAACCATGTGAAATTCTGTGGGTGGGTGATCTTGGGTGAGTTGCTGTTTTTCAGCCTATCCTACCTTACAGGGTTGTTGCGAAGATATAATGGGTGCTGTGGGTGGGTGTGGGGAACCTGTAAGCTCCTTGCAGAAAAGCATAGTAATGTAGGAGAAGAAATAAAGTAAAATATACCAGAACCTGTTTTTCTGAAGCAGGAATGGGGAACTTTTATCCAGCTGGATTGCTTTATGGGGAACCTTCTGGCAGCTGCATATCAGGGCAATTTGGCAGGACCAGATAGCAATGGACGTGACTCTTTCTTTCCTGCAAGAGGCCACATTCCAGCCATGCAAAAGTCTCTCTCTCCTCTGGGTCCAGGCAAGCAAGTGGTATTACCATAAATCAAGAACACATTTCAGCCAGGCAAAATGACTTAAGGAAGGTGCAAAGCAGTGCTAGAGACTAGCGTGTCCCGTTGAGGGGCATGGCCTGAGGAAGGTGTCTGAGAGCCTGTTGGGGGGGGCTGGGAGAGCTGCATTCACCCCGAAACCTGAAATACCCCCTCCTCACACCAGCTGCACAGCCTCCAGGTAAACCAGCAAATCCAGAAAGAACCAAGGACTTGTTTTATGTATCGCAAAATAGCCTTAGAGATCACTGCACTCATCATCGCCTCACAGCTGAACAAGAAATGCTTCTGGTTACAATGGAAAAGCAAACACAAACATGTCCTGAATCCTAGCCTTACACATTCATTCATTTATTTGCATGCATAACATGCATCTCAACCCAATATGAGTTATTCAGACAAAAGAGACATTAATGGTGGTGTCAAAATCACATCAGGAAAATAAAGTTTCCTTCCTTTTTCCCAGCGTGCCCAACCCAAAACAGTCCCACGTCTACTGCCAGAGCCAGCACAACAGACAGGAGTCCTGTTCTTTCCACACGCAGCCCCAAGACATTTTAGTCTCCAGTCTCAACTTTTAACCAACCCCTTGCCGCCTCCAAGTTCTAGCCTAACAGTATGCAAACACCAGAAGATCCCTCTGCAGTTGATGCAAGACAAAAATAGGGCTGGGGACCATGTCTTCTCCCAAGTGCCCAGACATCAACATGAGGAAACCATACAATTCACTCTGTTCTCAGACCCCATGCTTCAAATAGGACCATTTGGCATATTCTCCAAAAATTTAAACTGACAATCAGCACAAAGAGCAATGGTTTAAAAGACAGTAGTAACATTATTTAAATTAAAAGGAGAACAAGCCACAGAAGTACAGGCAACTTTAAAAGGGAAACAGGACACACACACAAAAGAAATGTCCTGGCCAATCTCCACTCAGGAGTCTGGACATATTACTGATTTTTTATTTTTCAAATGTTTATGTCACTGTTTGGCTGAAGAGGATGGCACAGATGAGAATAAAGACTGAAGCTTACTACAAAGCCAGTAAGCCATTAAAAACCTCAACAAAGCAACAATAAAAATGCATAATCTTAAAGTCAGCAGCTGGAGACTAACACCAGCAAACTCTTTAGCAGCCCTCCAAAGCCTTAGGAAGAGAAGGGCAGTTTTACTCTCTTTCAGTGGCTTCAGCCCTGCCCTGGAATTCCTCCCCAAGGAGACTTCCGGCAGAGTAGACATGTAAGGGGTTGTACAGTCAAAGACCCAAGAGGTTGCCCAGATGGGAAGGCACCAGCATCAAGGAGTCCTGCTCAATACTGTGCCAAACAGAATTGGGAAGAACATTCAGAGTTGCAGGGCCTCCTCAACACTCACGTTACCAGAAAGGATGCTCTTCGCATTACACACAGATCCTACAGATTGCATTCAATCCAAGATGTCTACAGCTCAAGAGTCAGCCTAAGATATTTTTCTGTCTGAGATGCCATGCCTTGGTCCGTGCAGCACAGTCATGGCAGCAGCTATCCAGGGTTCCAGAAGGGCAACATCCCCAGCCCTACCTGGATTTAACCTGGGGCCTTCTGCACTGCTGAGCTAAGGCAGTCCTTTCCCGATACAGCTACTGCTCAGAATGAAATGAGTGACGTTTCCCCAAAGCATGGGACAAAGCAGTCCCACAACAGACAAGGAAAAAGGACAGGGAGTTTTAAGCCTGCTGTCCTAGGCTGATGTTGCAACAAGGGAAGAGGGTGGGCAGATGGTTCTTGCAGCCCATCATGAAAAGTCAGGAATAGAGTGGTGGAAAAACAGCAGTGAAAACTTGAACAGTGTGGATGGTGAACATGCTGCTAACCTGAACCTGTTTGGTTCTTTATTCGCCTCCCTCCCTCTGCTGTCAAGTCAACAATGGGAACAGCGCTTAAGCAACACACTTAACAGGAAGGTCGCTTCCAGACAACTTCTTTGCACAAAGTTTGTGGGTATTTATTGAGCGTTTATTCTGATTTGCTTGAGAAGAAGTTCAACAATGTCGTGCCAAGAAAATGTTATCCCAAACTTTCTAGTGCATCATTATCCTTATTGTAAAAAGTCTGATTTGGGAGAGAATAGAGCTTGTTGTGCAATAACTCCAAATTTAATAGTGCGTGTATTTGGCAATATTCGATTGAATCCCACCCCAAAATAGTGACTCTCTGAGAGCTCCCAAAGTTGTTTAAGAAATTTAATTTTACCTTCCCTACCAGCTACAGATGTGTGGCCCATCATTAAACTGTCTACCTCTCTGCTTATCCCAGATGACATCAACAGACATTGTGCAAAAACTGAAGTACTCTGTGACACATCAACCACCCCAGAACCAACGCACTGGCTTATCATCCCTGGCTCTACAAATGGCCAGAGGAGCAGACATGCCATCAGGGAAAGAGCCATAGAGGACAAACCTTTCAATGGTCTGAGGGGAGCGAGAGACTCCAAAAAGAATGTTTAAAAATAGAAAATAAGAATGGGACTATTGGGGAAAATATCATTGATTGTAGCAAACCAATCGTCAGCTGATGCTGCTCCACATGTCTCCAAGCAGATCAGGGTTCACCAACATTTTTGGACCAGGGAGCACATTTCAAATTTTGAGAATGTGCTGTGGGCGCCAGTCATAAAATGGCTGTCATTGGTGCATGGCATAACACAACATGGTTGCCATAGGGCAGCCAAGCATAACACAAAATTAGACAGTGGAGTCATGGTGGAGCTTTCCCCATAACTGTATTTTGTTACTAGAAAAGGTTTAACCAGCTGAATTTATGTTAAAGGCACGAAAACTGTTCCCCTCAGTGCCAACCCTAAACCAAAGCTTAGGCTGCCCCATTAAACACAAGGAGACTTACTTCTCAGTAGAGAGGTGCAGTATACTAGTTTACTGTACAGTGAATTCTTAATGAGTGCCTGGTCTTTCGCTCCTGCACAGCAGGAGTCATGCCTAAGCCTCTTTGCAAAGTTTTCACATCCACCCACATTTATTGTGCAGTAGTAGCATTTGCAGAAATAACTTCTAGGGACTATCTGATCTCAGATGAGCCCACCGCAAAGAAAGAAGTATCCTGATTGCTAAGGACAAACTACAGAGGTTCCAAGGACTAGAAAATAAGACAGAAGCAGGAAAAAATAAAGGGAAGGGCAAATAATGAAAGATGATTGTGTCCAGTGAATTCACTGAAGAGTGTGGAGGAGAGAAGCCCTTCTTGCACAGTACAGGATCCTAACCCACCCTAAGCTTCTCTCCTTCTTTTCCTCCTCCAGTGTCACCGGCCTCCTGCTGCTCCTGGCTTACAGAAGCCCCTAAAATCCATGGGCTGTAACAGACAAATTTCAGAGAAGCAGAACAGCCTAATGGGCGCAAGCGCATGATTCCCCACTCACTTTGCCCAATGCTGAGATGTCCAAACAGCATCCATTCATGTAGAAAATGAAAAATCAATAAAAACAAACAAACAGCATCCATTCGTTGGGAGGCACTTGAGGACCTCTGAAGGAAAGCAGCGTTGCCACAAGGCCTGATCCTTGTGGATTTTGGGAGACTGTCTGACCCTCAGGGCACAGTAGGAATGCAAGAAGAGCCTGCTGGATCAGGCCATCTGGTGCAGTGTCCTGCTCTCTCAGTGGCCAACCAGATGCTTGTGGAAGCGCTTAAACAGGCCACGAGGGCAACTCTTCCCACTTGTGGATCCTGGTCACTGGCATTACTAAGAGAGGCACAACAAAGCCACCTGGGCCAGCAGCTGCTGATAGCCTTGCCCTCAGCAAATCTGCCTAAACCCCTTTGAAAGTCATCCAAGCTGGGGCCCATCACTGCCTCACGTGGGAGAAGGACCATAGCTCAACTATGCACCAGTCCACACCAGCCTTCCCCAACTTGGGGGAGGGGAAGTGACCAGATGTTGCTGGACTCCTTTGGCTGTGCTAGCTGGGGCTGGTGGGAGTTGGAGTCCGGCAACATCTGAAGACTGACCTACCCTAATTTAGTTAGCTGACATGCCTCATAATTTTAAACATGTAGTCATTCTGCCCTTCCTGCTGGTAGGCAGTGAAATCCTAAAGTAGCCTTTATTCTAACAGGGCAAAAGAGGAGGGGGAGAGGCCAGCTGGGGAATGATCCTGCAAGAAAGCGTAGGAAGGGTGCCCAAGTGATATCTGGATGCTGGAAAGCTTTAGTCTGGGGGCAGGGAAGGCCTAGGCCAAGATGCTGGTACCGCAGGTGGAAAATCCAAGCGGGACTCAAAGAGGAGATGGAAACCCCGAGGGCAGACTCCCCTTTAAACGAAGGCGAACTGTGGAAGACAGCAGAGCCTCCCGGTGGATCGGTCCCCTCCGCTATGCCCCGGCTATGAGGGATTCCCGCGCCCTCACCTGGACAGGGCAGCTCCCCTCCAGGGATCCAGAGACCCTCCTCTTCCTCCCGGGAAGCTGCAGCTGCAAGGGGCGCCGCGCAAGCTTCGGGGCCGCGCAGGGCTCTTCCGTACTTCAGAAAGCGGTGAGTGAAGTCTCCCCGCAGCGGCCAGCCGGCCCCGGAGCACGTGCAGAGCGCCGATTCCCCCTGCGCGACCCCGGCCGGCCGTCCAGTCGGCGACAGCGCCGGCGCCGCGCTCCTTCCTCCCCGCGAGCGCCCCGTCGAGGGAGGCTGGTCCTCCGAGCCAGGCACGGCCGAGCGCGACTGCCCGCCTCCTCCCGGCCGTCGGGGGAGGGACCCGAGACGGGGAGCCACCCCGGGCGGAGGCGGAGTCGCGCAGGGGAAAGGCCGCCCGCGCTCTCGGCGGCCCTCTGCACATGCTCGCGGGCGCCCCGGTCTCGCTCCTCCGAGGAAACCCGATCCAGGGAAGGAAGCCCCGCGCAGCTGAGAAAGAGGCTCCGCGAGCATGGGCAGAGCGCCCGCCCGCCGTGGGAGCCAACAGGAAGCCGGGCGGAGGCAGGAGGCGCCCGGGAGGGGAGATGGCGCTCGCCCAACCCAAGGCAAAGGGGAGGAAGAGAGTTTCTTCCCGGGTCTCTTAGCAGCTTCGTCCCCTTCCCAATATTCGATTTTTGAAACCTATGTCAGGGCGGGTACAGCAGCGAAGAGCTTGGCGGCTCTTTCAAGGGGGCCCGAATCTGTCTTCACGGAATCTGGAGACTGCAGACGAAGCCTCCCCAATGCCCAAAGCGCGAGGCTGATTTTAGTACTATCAAAATCCAAGGCTCCTAGCCCACGCTCTGCTCTCCGTTTCTCATGGCCCGAGGCCTGATTTGTAAGCCGTCCTTTGATGGACTTTGAAACCCTCAAAGGGGGCGAGGGAGCAATATTTCCAATCAATCAACAGCCCACCTAAAGGCGTGGGGGGGGGAATAACCCGCCTCCCTCCCGCGATGGGAGAACTGGCAAAGATTCCATCAGTTTTAACTGAATCAGATTCTAAAGGGGGGGGGTGTTGTCCCTCGCAGAAGGCGGCCCGCCTCCTCTCGCTAAAATAAAGCCACGAGGTTCCAGATGGTCTGGATATCCAACACTGTGATCCTAGAATATATGTACACAAGGTGTTCCCGCAATTTCAGAGTAGTGTCCTGGCTGGAGAGGTACAGACAGAAGTCCTGCGAGCCTCAGGCAACAAACCAAGAGTCAATAAGAACCAGGGAAGCCGGACAAGGAGTCTCCCTTAGGCGTAAAAAGAGGATTAGAATAAAAGCCTTTACAACAATGAAGGCTATGAATGAGGTGGGGCAAAACCCAAGGAAATGCTGATGGGCGACCTTGCCTAAGAACCTGAGCCTGGCCCCATCAGGGTTGCATGACCCTCAGGCATTCTGTGTGGGAGCTGTTTTGGAAGACACTAAAATGCATATATTAGATGCACTAGCACTGAGCTACAGCCCATGTCCAATTGGAGGATATAAATATAAATTCTGTAATTATAAATGAATGGATCTCCTTGTGCTTCCTCTTGGGTCTCAGAGCAGCTCACTTTCTGGTCAGGCATCTCCCCTGTCAGTTGGGGACCTGCCCTTTTGGATTTTACACCTCTGTGTATCAAAATGCCAATTCCAGCAGGAACAATTTGCAGCAAGGAAATAAAAAGGTAAAGGGACCCCTGACCATTAGGTCCAGTCGTGGCCGACTCTGGGGTTGCAGCGCTCATCTTGCTTTACTGGCCGAGGGCGCCGGCGTACAGCTTCCGGGTCATGTGGCCAGCAGGACTAAGCCACTTCTGGCGAACCAGAGCAGCTCACGGAAACGCCGTTTACCTTCCCGCCGGAGCGGTACCTATTTATCTACTTGCACTTTGACGTGCTTTTGAACTGCTAGGTTGGCAGGAGCAGGGACTGAGCAACGGGAGCTCACCCCATTCGGGGGGATTTAAACCGCCGACCTTCTGATCGGCAAGTCCTAGGCTCTGTGGTTTAACCCACAGCGCCACCCGCGCCCCAGCAAGGAAATAGTGGGCAAATAAAGGGTTTGGCTTCCCCCCCACATGCCTCGGCTCTTCTCCCGACATCACCACCACTCCACGAAATGCAACTTTCCTGATCTGGAAGGGTCTATTGGGTGCCTGAGGCATATTTGCTGTCTGAAATAAAGCTTGTCTTCTGGTTCTTATAACTTGCATTTTGCAAGGCCATTTGTGTTCACTCTTAATCAGATGCACAGGGACATCACTGCCATGAAACAGTTTATTATTCTACCCAAATATCAGTAAGACGGGCCAAAAATAAGTTATAGATGGAGTGAAATGAGAACAATAATCAAACAAATCTCAAGATGGCATGAATGCAACCACTAACCTGGTAAGACCCAAGAGGAAATGAAATGAACAAGAAGCATGAAGAGAGGATGAAGGAAGTTTAGCTACTCCCTCTCAACATAGTGGGGAGGGGGGGTTCCAATGACAGTCTCCTTCCCCATTCAGCCTCCTTCTCAAAATTTTAATTTCCTAAATTACTTTGATTAAATTGTGTGTAAGGTTTGCTTCTGCATCCCACAGAAAATCAGAGAGAACCCCAGGGTCCTAATTTATAAAATTCAGTTGTTGGCTTACACAAAATGGGCACTCTGTGATCCCCCTGAGAACAAACCTTCAGTCCAGGAGTGTGGAAAATCCAAAACGGCAACACACACGCCCTGCAACAAGATGGGACATGACCCACTGCGAAGGTCTCCTGCAGAAACGAAGGGGAGATGCAAAGGGGTAAGTTGGACCTTGTAGCTGGAGGGCGCCCTTGTTGGCTGCATCTCTCTGCCTCCCAATGTGCCATCTCTCTGGTCTGGTCTGGTCTTCACAAGGTGGCAAGCGCCAAATGGAGCTGCCAGGAGGGCTTAGCCATCCTCCTGCCTTGGCTGCCTGCCTCAGGTGGCAGAAATGGAGGAGTGGGGAGCTGTAGGTTTGGTGTAGTCCAGGGGTCAGCAAACTTTTTCAGCAGGGGGCCGGCCCACTGTCCCTCAGACCTTGTGGGAGGCCGAGCTATTTTTTTTGGGGTGGGGGGAAATGAACGAATTCCTATGCCCCACAAATAACCCAGAGATGCATTTTAAATAAAAGGACACATTCTACTCATGTAAAAACACGCTGATTCACAGACCATCCACCAGCCAGACTGAGGTGGCAATTGGGCCGGATCCAGCCCCCGGGCCTTAGTTTGCCTACCCATGGTGCAGTCTGTGCAAGTCTGCCACAGAAACACACAGAGACCAGGCAAGTCGACTGTGCAGTGGGATATATACAGCACGGAAGGATGTGGTTTTCACCCTAACATGTAAATCATGTGAGATGGGGTTATTTTACATTTTAATTTAAAAAAAAATCACGTACCACTCAGTGCTGGTACTGCGTACCCTAGAGTACTTTCAGGAAAAAAGCTCTGCTACCACTGCTCATCAAATTCCACAGCTGCTCACACAGTGGAACAGGCAGCTAACAAAACCTTCAACAAAATGATACCAAACATTAAAACCAAGCTACTGAGCAGCGAAGCAGCAGTGCAATCAAAAACAACAACCCAGCGGGCTGGAGCTGGTTAAAGATCTTAATCAGCAATTTCCAAAGACTTTAAGAACACAAGGAAGAGGCAGCCGGGACTCCCCATAGGTGGAAGTTCCAGAGCATATAGACTGCCTGGAATAGACAAGGCCCTGAGCCCACAGGAGGTCCATCTTGCATCCACACGCAATGGAATTTGGAGCAGAAATTTTCAAATGCCAAGGGAACTCATTCGGGAGGAGATTTTTGGTAAATACAAGCATCCTCCAAATGGAGCATTGGGTCAATGGTCATCTTAGGAAAGCTACCACTACTCAGTTTCAGCACCACCACCCCAGTAACAATCCTGGCGTGTCTTACAGAGCTGACTACAATACAACTGTAGTGCTTGAAACATAAAAAGTCATATAAACAATAAGTAGTATGGTTAATACTCATTGCAGTCATCTTAAAAAATTAATTGGGTATCCCTTTCCACCTCAGTCTACCTAATGACCCAAAGTTGGTATAATGGCATAGTGATGTAGTTTCCCAGGTGAGCAACTGAGGCTGAGACACACAGGTGTGTGTGTGTGTGTGTGTGTGTGAGAGAGAGAGAGAGAGAGAGAGAGAAGTGGGGCCCTGCTGCCTCCCCCCATGAGGTTCTCCATCCTCTCCCTTTCTAGGCTTATGAAGGCAAGTGGGGAGCGTGATTTGCCCTGGATGGGACAGCCCTGCTAAGACACATATATCGTTGGCCAAGCTGGGGCCACCCAGTGAAATGGAATTTGAGCCACACCTTTTGGTCTGTTCCTTGAGTCACGTTCAGCTGTAGAGTTAGGAAAGAAAATAAGCTATTATTATCCCCTGAGCCTGTAATTAACCTTGTAACGGAAATGGTTTAATTGCTTCCCAACTGGCAGAGTTTCTCATTCAGAATACCTTCTTCCAGTTGGGCAAGATGTTCAAAGGGCTGAGGCAGACATCCTCCAAATCACACTTTCCAAACCCAACATGGTGTTCCAAAGACCACAAAGTTCTCTTGAGTCTATGCTCAGTTTCAAAAGCAGATTATCTCCATGCAACTTGGGGAAGAGAAAAACTGCTGTTTCAGAATCGGAAGGGCACAGTGTGGCCCCCGTAGCAGGTGGAGTTAGTTGCCCAACTCCCTGGTCAAGGCCTTTGTGCAACACAGATTACCTTGTTCCAGTCTGTCCTATCAATGCCTCTGATAGTTCCTCTTTCCCCCCATTCATTGTCTTCCTTTTGAAACTGCCCCAGATGCTTCCCAGAAGTTCGTGGCTCTGCCCTTCCTGTGGAACATTAACAGCTATTACTATTGTAATCACCACATATATTTTTTTGTTTTGCTAAATGAGTGGATTACCTGAGTAATAATACAAAATGAGTATTTCTTCCATTATCACATAGATAAATGCTCCTTTACCAGAAAGGCGGTGCCTGCTGCAAACGCTGTTTAGGAGTTTTTGGTTTTTTGCAAATATGTGGCTTTCACAAGAGCTCTGAAGTATCTTTGGGCTGTGTTCTGCCCCAGTGGGTTCACAGGGCTGAGTCAAAAGAGGAATGGCAACAGAAAGCTGCAATTTAAATGTTTTGCAGCAGATGGCCAAATTGTTAGCCTGTTTCAGCCACCCTTTCAAAATAGGCATTGATTTCTTCTTAATAGCAGACTGTTATCTTGTCATATATAGCATGCACACTTATTTATATCGATTCTTTATCCTTATATTCTTATATTTATATCGATTCTTTATCCTTGACTTGACAGGCAGTAGTAACAGAAGAGTCTAGGCCATCCTTTGCCAACCTGGTGCCCTCCAGATATTTTGGCTATCAACTCCAATCACCCCCAGTTAGCACAACGGTCGGTCCAGAGTCCAAAGCTTCCAGGGTGCAGCAGGTTGGTGCAGGCTGGCCTAGGTAATAAGGACTGATGGGAAAAACCAAGAGTCTTGTGGCAGCTCAGAGACCAACATGTTTACTGATGCTGCTAAGTCCCAGGCAAAATATGTACTGTACATCATCAGATCTCTGTGTGGTGATGTTCTTTTTCCTGGAGTAGGCTAACACAGCCATAAGAGCCAGTTCCTGGGGGCCGAGGTCCCTTCACCCCCCCAATAAAATATTTGAGGGGACCACCCCCCAAGTTTATGGGTATTACTGTGCTGCTGTGTGCTGTGCTGTGCCATGTGATCAGTTATGTGGGGTGGGGCTTACCTGGGCCCTCCAATGTTTTATTCAAGTTGGCACCCCTGAACATAGCTGAGAGATGATAAAAAAGTGCTAAATGCTTTGCACACTGAAATGTGCACCTTGAAATGTGCAGACAACACTTTGCTGAATTCCTGATATCTCTGGGATTTTCAGCACAACTACAGTTAGTTGAGAAAGAACAACTACAGTTAGTTGAGAAAGAACTGACCTGTCTCTCTTGAAGAGAAAATGTGCCTCTTTCAAAAAGCTTCTATACTGATCAGTCAGTAAGAGCATGAGATTCTTAATCTCAGAGTGGTGAGTTTGAGCCCCACATTGGGCAAAAATATTACTGCATAGCAGGGGGGTGGACTAGAATAATGACCCTCGTGGTCCCTTCCAACTCTACAATTCTATGATTCTATGACAGGGGTAGGCAGCCTAAGGCCTGGGGGCCGGATCCGGCCCAATCGCCTTCTCAATCCGGCCTGCGGGCGGTCCAGGAATCAGCGTGTTTTTACATGAGTAGAATGTGTGCTTTTATTTAAAATGCATCTCTGGGTTATTTCTGGGGCAGAGGAATTCGTTCATTTCCCCCCACAAAATATAGTCCAGCTCCCCACATGGTCTGAGGGACAGTGGACCGGCCCACGGCTGAAAAAGGTTGCTGACCCCTGTTCTATGATGACCTCATGGCCATTAGCATGGCCAGACCTCAAACTTTGTCAGTTTTAGGGGTTGTACAGCAGTGAAGTGATGCAACACTGCCATCTGGTGGGAAAGTCCATTTTTAATCCCTTTCTCAAATTCAATGCATTAATCAGCGCCAACATAAAGCCAGGGAAAATTACATACGTAATGCAAAGGCAGCTGGTGCCCACGAGACCCAGTGGGGTTGCTAGGAGGTCACGGGCATGTGGCCAAGTTTGGTTTCCTCCTCCTCCTCCTCCTCCTCCTCCTCCTCCTCCTTTGGAAAGCTACTGTGGGCATTTAACAAATACAATTTTGCAAATAGCTAGCACCCAGCTAAATTTAAAAGTGTCTTACTTTGGTTCAGAAGGGCCCCCTGCTATCAGAGTTAGAATCATAGAATCATAGAGTTGGAAGAGACCACAAGGGCCATCGAGTCCAACCCCTTGCCAAGCAGGAAACACCATCAGAGCACTCCTGACATATGGTTGTCAAGCCTCTGCTTAAAGACCTCCAAAGAAGGAGACTCCACCACACTCCTTGGCAGCAAATTCCACTGTCGAACAGCTCTTACTGTCAGGAAGTTCTTCCTAATGTTTAGGTGGAATCTTCTTTCTTGTAGTTTGGATCCATTGCTCCGTGTCCGCTTCTCTGGAGCAGCAGAAAACAACCTTTCTCCCTCCTCTATGTGACATCCTTTTATATATTTGAACATGGCTATCACATCACCCCTTAACCTCCTCTTCTCCAGGCTAAACATGCCCAGCTCTCTTAGCCGTTCCTCATAAGGCATCGTTTCCAGGCCTTTGACCATTTTGGTTGCCCTCCTCTGGACACGTTCCAGTTTGTCAGTGTCCTTCTTGAACTGTGGTGCCCAGAACTGGACACAGTACTCCAGGTGAGGTCTGACCAGAGCAGAATACAGTGGCACTATTACTTCCCTTGATCTAGATGCTATACTCCTATTGATGAGGCCCAGAATTGCATTGGCTTTTTTAGCTGCCGCATCACACTGTTGGCTCATGTCAAGTTTGTGGTCAACCAAGACTCCTAGATCCTTTTCACATGTACTGCTCTCAAGCCAGGTGTCACCCATCTTGTATTTGTGCCTCTCATTTTTTTTGCCCAAGTGCAATACTTTACATTTCTCCCTGTTAAAATTCATCTTGTTTGTTTTGGCCCAGTTCTCTAATCTGTCAAGGTCGTTTTGAAGTGTGATCCTGTCCTCTGGGGTGTTAGCCACCCCTCCCAGTTTGGTGTCATCTGCAAATTTGATCAGGATGCCCTTGAGACCATCATCCAAGTCGTTGATAAAGATGTTGAATAAGACCGGGCCCAAGACAGAACCCTGTGGCACCCCACTAGTCACTCTTCTCCAGGATGAAGAGGAACCATTGATGAGCACTCTTTGGGTTCGGTCAGTCAGCCAGTTACAAATCCACTGAGTGGTAGCATAGTCAAGACCGCATTTTACCAGCTTCTTTACAAGAATATCATGGGGCACCTTGTCAAATGCCTTGCTGAAATCAAGGTAGGCTACATCCACTGCGTTCCCTTCATCTACCAGGCTTGTAATTCTGTCAAAAAACGAGATCAGGTTAGTCTGACATGACTTATTTTTCAGAAATCCATGCTGACTATTGGTGATCACAGCATTCCTTTCTAGGTGCTCACAGACTGTTTGCTTAATGATCTGCTCCAGAATCTTCCCTGGTATTGATGTCAGACTGACTGGGCGGTAATTATTTGGGTCCTCTTTTTTCCCCTTTTTGAAAATAGGGACAACATTTGCCCTCCTCCAGTCTGCCGGGACTTCGCCTGTTCTCCAGGAATTCTCAAAGATGACTGCTAGTGGTTCTGAGATCACATCTGCCAGTTCTTTTAATACTCTTGGATGCAGTTCATCTGGCCCTGGAGACTTGAATACATCTAAACTAGCCAAGTATTCTTGTACTATCTCCTTAGATATTCTGGGCTGTGTTTCCTTTGCTGAATCATTTGCTCCAAATTCTTCAGGTTGGGCATTGTTTTCTTTATCGGATAAGACTGAGGCAAGGAAGGCATTGAGGAGTTCAGCCCTTTCTGTGTCCCCTGTTTGCATTTCACCATCTTCTCCTCTGAGTGACCCCACTGTTTCTTTGTTCTTCCTTTTGCTACGAACATACCCATAAAAGCCTTTTTTGTTGCTTTTAACCTCTCTAGCAAGCCTGAGTTCATTCTGTGCTTTAGCTTTTCTGACTTTGTGTCTACACGTGCTGGCTATTTGTTTGAATTCCTCTTTGGTGGTTTCCCCCCTTTTCCATTTTTTGTACACATCCTTTTTTAATCTTAACTCAGTTAAAAGTTCTTTAGATAGCCACCCTGGCTTCTTTAGGCACCTTCCATGTTTCCGTCTCATTGGTACTGCCTGACGTTGTGCTTTTAGTATCTCCCTCTTAACAAGCTCCCAGCCATCATGAACTCCCTTTCCTTTTAGTATTACTGTCCATGGGATCTCACCCAGCACTTCCCTAAGTTTTATGAAGTCGGCTTTCTTAAAGTCAATAAATTGAGTCCTTGTATGCTTGGCTGCTCCTTTCCGCTGTATAGTAAACTTCAGAAGAGCATGATCACTCGCGCCTAATGATCCTTCCACTTCTACCCCACTAACCAGGTCATCAACATTGGTTAGGACCAGCTTTAAAATGGCTGTTCCTCTTGTTGCTTCTCCCACTTTCTGGACAATGAAGTTGTCTGCAAGGCCAGTGAGGAGTCTGTTTGACCTTATGCTCTTGGCTGAGTTTGACATCCAACAAATATCCGGGTAATTGAAGTCCCCCATTACTACTATCTCCCTTCCTTTTGCATGCTTGGCCATCTGTTCCAGGAAGGCATCATCTATGTCCTCCGTTTGGCTTGGGGATCTATAGTAAACTCCCACAATGAGGTCACTGTTATTCTTCTCTCCCTTAATTTTGACCCAAATGCTCTCACTTTGGCTTTGAGGTTCTAAATCTTGGATCTCTTCACAGGTATACACATCCCTGACATATAACGCCACTCCTCCTCCTCCTTTCTTGTCTGGTCTGTTTCTCTGAAATAGATTGTATCCCCCCATTATTACATTCCAATCGTGGGACTTATCCCACCAGGTTCAGTGATGCCTATTATGTCATATTTAGTTTGCTGTACCAAGAGCTCAAGCTCATCTTGTTTATTTCCCATGCTTTGCGCATTAGTGTACAGCTATTGAAGTCCATTAATCATTCCCCCGTGTCTCTTATTTAAGGATTTTTTCCTCCCACCACTAGGTCTGCGTGCTGTTTGCTCCATTTGGTCTATGACATTTGGATGATCATCTTCATCAATTGATAGACTCCTACCTTCAGGAGCACTGTCTCCCTCCCCCGCATTAGTCAGTTTAAAGCCCTCCTGATGAGGTTTCTGAGATTTTTGGCAAAAACATTTCTCCCAACCGTTGTGAGGTGCAGCCCATCGCTTGCCAGAAGTCCATCATCAAGAAACTGCAGTCCGTGATCTAAGAATCCAAACTGTTCCTGTTTACACCATTTGCGAAGCCAGCTGTTCACTTCCACTATTTTTCCCTCTCTCCCTGGGCCACGTCGTTCAACTGGGAGGACAGATGAGATGACAATTTGTGCATTTAATTGCTTCAATTTCCTGCCCAGAGCCTCGTAGTCTCTTTTGATCTTCTGGAGGCTATTGCTTGCAGTGTCATTGGTTCCCACATGAACCAAGAGGAAGGGGTATTTGTCAGTGGGTTTTAAGATTCCTTGCAGTCGTTCAGTTACATCTTGGCTCTTAGCCCCGGGGAGACAGCACACTTCCCGAGACATCTTGTCAGGCCCACAGATCCCTGCTTCTGTTCCCAGATCACTGCTTCTGTTCTGAGTTGTTTCTGTGCTGGGATAAAAATTGTGTGGCCCCCCTGCTTCTGTTTTCTCCCTACCCTCTTTCAATGGACAGTTAAAACACCGCCGTTTGGGGGCCCCTGCTGCCACCATTTCCAGTGTGAACGCAAGCCAAATAATCTGTACTTTATTTAGAAGTAAGCCCCACTGAATTCCATGGGGATTCCTCCCTGATAGATATGTACAGGATTGCAGCCTGAATTGGTTAGTGTTAAAAGTGGCACACAGGACTCTTAGAAGGGATCCTAAATATCCAGACATGTGGGAAAAGATTATTCCCTTTCCCCAACTTATTCCCTTTTCTGTCTTTTTTCCCAGGATGTGGAATAAGGTGGCGAGTTATTAAGTGGAGAAGGACCTGGGAGACCAGGGTTACAATCAGCCAAGAAGCTTATTGGTTGCCCTTGGGCCACTCACTGTCTCTCAGACACAGGATAATAACAAGGGGGAAAGGAGACCATGAATACTACCTTGAGCTCCTTAGAAGAGAGGTAATACTCATGACCCAGTTTTCAACTGGGGAGGGAAGCCAGGTTTGAAATCATGAAAGAAGCCTAACCTAAAAATCAAATAAAAAAGAATCTGAGACACAACCAAGGATATTCAGGCCTACAAACAGCAGACTTTATGCAGGTGTCCTTGGCAAATCCAATGTATGGCCGTTTGCTAGGACAAGCTTGCTTGGGCAGGGTGTGTAGGCAGGATGCAACCCATGTTCCTGAGCTGCACACCCAGGCTGTGCGCACTGAATTCTCATCTGAACTATCATCTGCACCATGCTACTTTTGTAAAAGCATTTTAAGTTAGCTGGAGGGTTTTACGGTCTTTTTATCTTCACAATAACTGCGCAGAGACATATGGGAGGATCTATCTTCTCTTTAAAAGACATCTGAAGTTCAGGGAAGTTTTTAACATTTAATGCTGTATTGTTTTTAACACTTGAAGCCACCCAGAGTGGCTGGGGAAACTCAGCCAGATGGGCGGGGTATAAATATATTATTATTATTATTATTATTATTATTATTATTATTATTTGCCATATCTATAATTTAGGATTAGGATAGTTTAAGTGTTACAGAGACCACATTGACAGAAATGTTTGCAGAGCTTCTCTGAATTCAAGTAGAAGTATAAAATGTGTTTTGAACGTGAAAGAATGTGTGGCACTGATTTTTTTGGGTTGGGGAGAATTTATTTTAAAAATGTGTAACATGTTATGTGAGAGGGCTGTGCGCCTGTTGCCTTAGTGGACCATCATCCACTGTGTAACCCCTGTTTAATACGGAGCAATTAAAAATAAAATACTGTAAAATCCCGTTTTCACTTGTGCTTATGAAGAAATTAAGATCCAAAAACTTTAGTTTCCATGTTGTCTGATTTTGCAGTTTCGGGTATGCAAAACCCTGAATTATTTAATCCCTGCAGTATGTAAAGTTTCTTAGCCTGGTAGATTAAGTCACCCCAGCAAGACTGAAGCCAGCCCATCTCTGACATCTCTTTCTTGCAACAGCAAAACAGCTGTTGGAAGAAAGCCTGCTGTGTGCGATTTCAGCATTGCTTCTTTCACTTGCAGTTTGGAGCATAATGTGGCAAACTGGGAGATGGAGGCTGTGTTGGAGCTATGCCCACGTTAGTCTAATAATCCAATTTCTGGGGAATCCGACCCATTGAGTTGAACTGGAATTCCAATTGCTATGCACAGAGAGTCAACCCTGGCAGTTTTTAGGAGTTTTTCAGTGGTTGCTCTTCAGAGAATAATATTCCAGCAGCCACTGGGGCGATTCTTTCTCACCAGGAGAGGCAGCAACAGGGCCAAGGTGTTGTTCTTCCTTCTTTAAAGAAGCGCCTGCACTTCTACATTGGAACTGGGTAAATGTAACCACCCATCTTTGTTCCTAAAAATACCCTGGGAACTTTTCAGGAGCTGGCTTGTTTTCGCTTGCGTTTGTCTGCCAAACCCCAAATGTTATCTTGTGAGAAAACCAATGTTTCTGTCTAGCAAGTAAAAGGAGGGTTTAAAGGCAGAATATTTTTAGCTGCAAGGCCACAGTGGAGCTGGATAAGAGCTTATTGTTTTCCACAGTGCTGAAAATGCTACAGTTTGATGAAGCAGGTGTGAGAGAGCAGGTTTGGGCTCTTGTGAATGGCTCCTTTGTCTGGTGTGGAGCTCAAAGCCAGTTCCTTCAAAGTGTCTGCCACAGTCAGGCCAGAAGGGCTCGTGAGCAAGGCAGCAGCCAGTCTTAAGGAAACATGTTGCCTTTTCAGAGTGTATGCAGTTGATTCCTGGGACCAGGTCAGGAGCCCCCGGGGAACGCTGGGGCTGGGAGCCAATTTTGCACCCTTCGGCCTCATCCTGCTGCCACCCGCAGGTCTTGTCTGTTAGCTCCCCCTTACCTTCCTGTGGCCTCTTGCCAACTACGGCCAAAGTTACTAATCAGAAAAGTCTGTCATAGAATCATAGAATGGTAGAGTTGTCACCTGAAGCTCCCATGGGGAGAGCAGGAACAAATATAAGCAAATCTCCCAGGTATTTAGAATGCACCATGTGAAACAAAGCATTTTAATGAAGACTCTTCCTCACCACTCAAAGCAACATGTTCTGGCAAACAGCAAACTTGAAAGTTTACCTAAATTTTCTTTGGGCAGGCTTTTTATTAGCCTAGGTGCTTTTTTATGCACTCTGATGTTTTAGTTATCTGCCACACTATTTTGGGTTTTAAATTGTTTTATTTTGATTTCTTTTAGGGAGCGGATGTTGCTAATCACCTTGAGTGGCATTTTATAGTGGAAAGGTGGGGTGTCATTTTTTTTTAAGAACCAAGCAAGCAGATAAGTCAGTTAGTGATAGGAGCTCTGGTAATTCACTGCCCAAGTTTTTGAAATAGTTTATTATAAGAAGCGTGATACTATCGTGAGTGGTTTTGCCTACTTTGATGCCCCAAAACGCTTAATGTTACTCATAATGGTTGAGTAAGATGTTACTTGAACTGCTGATTCATCACACAAACAGTGCTCTGGACATGGTGTGTATGTTTGTGTGAGGGGGTGGAAGGGGGGGGGTCCCTTAAGTGACTGCTCCCGAAATTGATTGCTGGAAACTTCAATGCCTGTTTTTCAGTCTGATCCCCTTTTCAGTAAACTCTGATTAAACACTTTGAAATAAAGAAAACATAAAAAACCCTTGATAACTCTCCAGCCATCTATCATTCAAAGGAAACTAATGGAAACTAAAGCTGCACTCCTGGTCACACATACCTTGGAGAAACTCCCACTGAACATAATGAGATTTACTTTGGAGTAAACGTATAGGGATTAACCCTGGAAGCAGAATCTCTGGGACTTCTCATTCTTCCTTGACTTTTGGGTGCCTGGAACTGATGGGAGCTGGGAAGTCAAATATCAGCTTGGAGAGCCCCGGCGGTTGGGGAAGGCTGCTCTAAAGCCTATCACAGACTCACATACCGACAGAACAATAGATAGGAATTGCCACAATCACTAACCATAGGAGCCAACTCCCAGGGGCCGAGGGATATTCAGTCCCACCAATAAAATATTTGAGGGGGGCAGGTTCCCCCCTCAGTTGATGGGCATTGCCATTCAAGTGGTGTGTGTGCACCATGTCATGTGATTAGTTATGCAGGGTGGGGCTTACCTGCCCTCCCCGCAATATTTTATTCAATTGGCAGTCAAGGACTGAGAGGGGAAACCCGTGGCCATCCTTTTGTTCTGCTGTTGGGGCTCCTCCAACCCTGGTGGGTGAGAAAGTGCTTCGCCCAGGGCTGTGCAAAAAGAAATTCAAAGGCGAAGTTGTCATAAGGAGTTCCCATTGCAGGAAGGTGCATTTCCCGTCCCTGCCTAGTGGGGAGGCCAAGGAGTTAAGGATGAAGAAACCCACTCCCACGCCCCTAATTAGGAAAAGCATTTTAGGCCAGAAAAATAAGTAAAAGTTTAATGCCAGTTCTTGTCAGACTGAGATGTTTGCCAGGAAGAATTAGGGCAACAGTGGATTATTATTTCCTTAAGCCTTTGATTGAGATTTCAGACTTTCATCACGGCTTCTGTAGTGATGTAAGGGGGAGTCCAAAGACTCTGCCAGGAAAGGGAGACTCCCGACTGAAGGCCAGAAATCAAAGCAACTTTGGGGAGCAGCTTAGGCAGGTGGGTATTTATCAAGCCGCCTGCTGGAAGAAACAAAAAAAGCGGGGGAGCTATTTGCCTGTTGCTTTGAGAAATGTGCAATCATAGATGCTTTCCCAGGGGAACACAGCAAAAGCAGAAGCAGAATTAATTTTGCAGTTTTTAAGCAGAGAAGCTGACAGGATCTGGAAGTCCCAGAAGGAATTTCTCTCTTTGTCTCTCTCTTTCTCACACACACAGTCTAGGGTTGCAATATTTTGAAGAGCAAAAAAGAGGACACATTTGCCGACTTCTGCTTTTAACTATGGGTCACCATGATGACTCTCATTTTACATACCCATGAAAAAGAGGATGTGTCCTGGAAAAAGAGGAGACACACACACACACACACACACACACACACACACACAGTGTTGGCACTGGCTTTTTGGTGTCATGTGTTATAAGAATTCTAAGGTCTCAGATACAGAATAAATGTTCATAAATGCACAAGGCAAACACACACACATGAATATATACCACATGTCTGAAATAGTACAAGAAAGCAATCCTGAAGCCATTTTGACTCTCCCAAATTGACCTCAAATATTTCCCTGCAAGCAGGAAGGAAATGGGAAAGCCTCCCCATTGTATTTTGCTTACCTGCCTTAAGGGTGTATTTGTGTATGAATAGGGTGAGCCTGTGACCTGGATTCAGGAACTAAAAGTATTAACCATCACAAAAGAATGGCCAGACTGCCCAGTGACCATTATCAGGTCTCCTCTGCTGTAGATCACCTCCTTCTGTGATGTATGTATGAAG
Organism: Podarcis pityusensis; assembly: GCF_964106645.2. NCBI lineage: Eukaryota > Metazoa > Chordata > Lepidosauria > Squamata > Lacertidae > Podarcis > Podarcis pityusensis. The sequence continues at coordinate 47,893,467 of NC_138039.1, read as the reverse complement.
TTTTTTGGGGGTAGGGGTCTTGGGCTACAGGGTGGGCAGTTTCAAAAGTCTATATAAGGGCTTGCGCACCATTGTTCTGGGTTCAGTCCGCCCTTCTGCATGTGGGGAGTAGGGACCCTGTTGCAACAGTTAATAAAGATCAGGCTTACCAGCCGCTTTGCTTCTCAATATACCGTACTCTAGTTGGCCTCTGTTATTTTCTCCTATTGATAGGAAACCCACTTAAAGACTCTATAACAGGCTCTTGGATACCCCATAAGGGAAAAGGAGCAGTTTTTCCTTATAGCACATGGATCCGATTCTCACTTTTGACATAGAAGCCTGTCAAAGCACACAGGAATGTCTGACTCCTTTAGCTCTCCATCCGCACAGGTGACACAACAGAAGTGTGGCCTTCCATTTTGTGACCAACAGCTCTTGCTGTATAATGTAACCAGTCTCCTCTGTCGTTAAGCACATGGTTTCACATCACTTGTATCTTTTAAAAAAAATATATATAAGAAGGAGGAGATTGAGATAATGGCACATGCAGAGGGCTTTGAACCGATTCCTCCTCTACTTGAGTCCCAGAGAATATCACCCCCACCTTCGTAAAGCTGCTATTTGACACAAGAGAGGACTCTCCTCCCTGGGATAACATGGGCGTAGCCAGGATTTGCCGGGGGGGGGGGCAGACAGTCAGTTAAGTATTAAGAATAGCCCCTCTTTATGTCTCATATTTCCAAGTGGAGAAGGGCTCAAGCAGCAGCTGGCCTCACACTAGAGTCATCACCAGCTCCAGAATCCAACAAGCTCAGAGTCAGCTCTAGGGCAGGCTGCCCCATCCTGCAAGGGGTCCTGTGATCTGCTGAATATGGCTACCTGTAGGTTTTAACCTGGTGGTCTTGTTCTGGCAGTGTATAGGCTTGTGGGGGTGTTAGTAAAAGCTAGCAGCACAGCTGAAAAGATATACAGTTGGTACCTGATTCTGTAGAATGAATGCTGATTTTTCCCCCCTTTTGGTATGTACACTCTGTGCTGTTTTACAAACAGTGGCTCAGGAAAAGGTCTTCCTTATTCCCTACAGAACAGCTGTGAAGGCTGCAATTGACAGAGAACTGCCCTCCTCCATTCTAAGCTATTGCTTTGGATGCTATGTTGCTAGGATCAGAATTCCAGAACTATGCTGTCCCATTGACTTCAAGGCTCCCTGCAGCTCCTTCGTTGTCTGTATCAGTTCATCGTTCTTTTAATTTAAAGCCACTTCTTTCCACTGAGCCCCCCCCCCCAAAGTCATTCTCATTAGTAATCAGGAGCTTGTCTGTTTACGTTAAAATCTGTTGTAAAATAACAAGCAACAGTCATTTGAAGAGAGCGACAGGGAGAAGATCAAACATCATCGGTATTCTTTAACCCTCCATACTAGAGCTGGTGGCAGGTTCACAGGGTGTAAATCAATCACCAGTGGGAACAGGATGCCCCAAGGCTTGGCATAAGTGGGCACCTCCCAGGGCGCCAGACCCTAGCAGGAGCTCCCCATACAGTGAGGAGGAATACACAGAGGTTGTATTCTGAAAGGCCCATCGAAATCTAGAGCTGACAATGTGGCAGAATTTCAGATACCCTTGCAAAATAAACAAGTTCTAAGGCAAACAAGCTGTCTGGGAAGGTAGCCCTCTGGCCCCACTTCCTCCTCATCCTTTCTGTGGTCTTAGAGCAGGTGGGCAGACAGGGTTCTCTATCGGTGCAGCACCCACCAAGCCAAGCTGCCTGACCGCTCTTCCTTTTTTCTTTTTTGTATAATAATTTTTATTAGTCTTTCATTAATAACAATCCAATATAGACCACATTAATACAATACCAAATCATAATTAAATTAAAGAAGCCAATTGTCAGATTCCAAATTAAACATTTTGGTTGACTTCCCATGTTCTGATTTTAGTTTTTTAGGTCATGTTGATTCCTTGTTCCTGCTCCAATCCACATATTTAATCCAGATAATACAGTTCTGATGTTGATCCTTTATTTTAACAGCCACTGATGTGTTGACTTTCGTTCGTTTTAAATTGTTCCATATCCTTTAATTTGCAAGAGGAGTTTATATCTGGTAACTTTCTGTGTGGAATGTTTTTTTTTAATGTTTGACTTTCCTTTCATGTTGCAATCAATCATTTTCGGCATTCCTCCCCGCCCCCCACTCCAAGGACTCAATTTTACTGTGTAGTGACCTTTCGCCATCTTGCTTTTCTCAAAACCGAAAGTGGTCTGATGTCTGGCGAATGGCCATTACTCCGGGCAGACTTCCAGAGTTTTCTTTGAATACTTTCCCATCCGATAACAAGCTGGTATCTCGCCAACACCATAATAAATCAAAGTTAGAGTTCTCCGTAAGAGGGTATTGCCACAGAACATCCCAATATTTTCCACACAATTCCATTCTTTCAGTTAATCCATAAGCATTATAAAGTTATTGCTGATTCCCTCTTGCAGTCCATTAATAATTGCAATCCATTAATAATTACAATCCATTAGTAGCTAATTTTTTCTTCGGTGAAGAGCTGCCAAATCATAGAACAGCATAGTGAATATATACAGAGAAAACAAAGGCATCTCTCCACCACATACCAATCCAATTACGACAAAAATCTTCTCCAGACAGAGACCTTGGCACTCAGTGGCTGATTCATTTAGCAGGTTAACTTGTCTCCTTCTTCCAGAACATGCCTGTTTCTTAAGTCCAAATTCTGATATATCTTAAAAAACAGAAGCATCTCTGCTCATGGTGACCTCGTTGGAGTTTCCGATGTGTGCAGTGCTATGCACTCGGTGTCCCCTCCCCCCTGCCTGCCTGCTCTTTCTGAGACACTCCAGCCTCATATGTGCGAGGGCTATCCTCTGGGCCCACATTATATTCAGCAGGTAAGTAACAAGACGTGGGCTGAATAGGGGTGTTTCTGAGCACAATGAGAGTTCCATTCCCCACTCTGCAAGCAGCTCTGGGAAGCCCTAGGGTCAAGCAGCTCTGGGAAGCTTTGAGTGAAGAACTGTGGCTTCTAGAAGGCTCTCTGGAGTTGACCGCTAATCGAAGGATGAAGGCAATTTCGTTTCTCAAGGTTTTGTTTTTCTTGCATATTGTAATTGTTGTTGTTAAATTATTTTTATTTTTATTATTACTATGTGACTTTCTTTTGGCACCCTCAAAGCAACCATTCTAGCTAGCTACAAAGTACCTCAGAACAGGCTCCCTGGTGGTGCTTACATCTTTTGATACCCACCATAGAGAAGCCAAGAATGCAGGGATATTTTTCATCGTCAAGAACTTTGTGGTTCTTAATAGTTGCTAAATGAGTTCTGCTTGCTGTCCTTTGATGGCTTTTTGCTATGAGAGGGGTGAGGAAGGGGGCTGCACATTTCTGCTGCTCCAGAGCCTGTTTCTTCTGGCCAACCTTTGCCTTTCCTGATTCATGCAATGAAAAAGCACATAAAATAGAAAAGCTAAGCTTTTAACTGTTCCAGGATTCAGCTATGCTCTCTGGCTAGTTGCTGTTGCTACAGAACATTTCACAGAGAGCTGGCTCTACATCTGTGCTTCTTTCTAAGATTCTCACCCACCTTAATCTCAAACGCTTTTGCTCATATTTCAGTGAGATTGGGGCCCAATCCAACCTTTTATCATATGTGGTGGACCTGTAGAGTAGCTGAGGAATATTGGGAAATGATACATAATAAGCTGAAAAAAATATTTAAAGTGGGGGGGGGGGAGGTTGTTGGGGGTCAGGTTAGCCATATTGATTTGTAGGTGTGTGGTGTTTTTTTTAGGGGGGTAGATATGTCATTGTCCTGTTGTGCTGGGTATGTGATTAAGGGGAACCACACCAGGGTGAAGGCATCCTTTCTGCTTGCCCCTGTGCTAATTTAAATTTGCTAGTTACCTTTTCTAGTAGGCAGTTTCCCATACATTTTGGTACCAGTGGTCTATGTTCACTCCTGATAGGTCTTTCCAGTGTCTAGTGTTTCTTGCTGCTGAAGAGTAAGCAACTTATGAGTTCATTGTCATCTGTGTGTACATTGTTGTTCTGGAAGATATTTAATAAGGTTAGTTCTGGAGTTACGTCTATTATGTGTTTTGCTATTGTTTCCTGCAGCTCTGATATCCGAAAGGATTGAACTTTGGGGCATTCCCACCACATGTGGAGGTATGTGCCTATGAAGGTGCAGCCTCTCCAGCATTCTGAGAATCTACCCATGGTGAGTTTTAGTAATCACAGCATCCTTTTCTAAGTGCTCATAGTCTGTTGAATTATCTGTTCTAGGATCTTTCCTGTATTGTGTCAAGCCCACACTTGAGACTGCTCTTACATCCCCATGATGAATGCCCTCCATCATTCATCATTCTTAGGTAAAAGTGGAAATTGGTCTTACCATGAATTCTGTTTACTGAGAATGATGAATGACATTCCACCCACCTCTCCTTCTTCTGTTGGAAGCTGAGGGGTGTGGGTTTTGACTCTTGCCACAGCCATACATATGGTTAGGAGTTTTGCCTGTCAGTGTATGTTCCACTCATTGGGGGGGGAGTATCTGTTCTACTTTGCTGTGGATAAGCCCTTCTTATGCTTCTCTGTTTAGCGTTGGTTTCTCTTTTGCCGTTCAGTACTGTTTCTCAACTGCTAGGTTTCAGTTAATGGCAGAGTTAAAGTTGAAATGTTGGTGTGGGGTCAAGTTGTCCGTTCTGCTAGGCAATCTGATGTGAGGCATAACGTCTGCCCCTGGGGAGGAGGCAAAAAGCTTCAGTGGACCCTGCCTGTTCCTTCTAGGAGGAGGAATGTCCCTTTGAGGAATGTTATCAATCATTCCCAGTAAACAGAAAAATTCAGGGTAAGACCAATTTCTCTCTCTTTCTTTCTTTCTTTCTTTCTTTCTTTCTTTCTTTCTTTCTTTCTTTTTCTTATAAATCAAACACACAATAGCATTAAAAAGTGTTAAAATAACTGATTTACAAAGGCTTTTTTAAAAAAAAGATGGCACATTTATTGCTACATAAATGTTATATACATAGTGTTTTCTGTTACATTTGACAGAAAAAATGTTGAACTTCTTTCTGCTGGTTGAAAAAGTTTATCAGTAACATCCTGAAATTTGACACAGGGTACAAATTTTCAATAAACCAACAATGGAAACCGGGTAACAAGATGAGAAGCAATTCATCTCGGACAAGTAGCTCTTACAATACTCCATAAGGTACTACACAGTATGCTAGAACCCTACTATGCTCTTACAATGCTATTGTAAATTTATGGTATTAATGGACAGGTTACGGTAAATAACCCTACATTTTTTACTACCTAATATAGTAAAATAAAGTAAGAAATTTTTTTTACTGAAAACTTTTTTGATTTCAAAAATCTAGAAAGAGTAATATTTAGAATTCAAGACACTTTCTTACAAGATTATTGTATAAAAGACTAGCTACAGTGAAAAATAAGCCAAATGTTTTCTTTTTCTCTCTCTCTCTTTCTATTTTATGAAGGAAAGCTTCTGGGCATACCACAAAGTCTAATACAGCCAAGAGACAACAAGCTTGGAAGGAAAAAGGTCAAGCAGTGGCAGGTGAGCACTTTCACATGTCATCATAAGCAGAAGTTCATTGAGACAAGAAGCACTGAAATGAAGAACAAGGCCACAGAAGCTGGATCAGGTGTTACTGGAGAACTGATAAATAATCCAGTCAGTCACTTCACAAACCAGTTGATTTTCTAGGAACCATCTAAGACATGATCTAAAATTCTTAAGCCTGTTGTAGCAACGTTTTTGTTCTTTCAAATGTGGTGAGATTATTCAAATGGCTAGTTGATCTATTTCTTTAGTGAGTACAAGCAGATGGCAGCCAGGAAGAGAGTTAAGAAAGTTGTTTTTGATTGTCCCTTCCTCTCTGCCACACTGTGGGGTGCTACAGTGGAAGACAGCTTTTATGGAAGTTCAAAAGAGCTGGGATATCCCCAAAAGAGGGAGCAAGAAGGGAAGACTTAAGGACCATTCAGGTCAAGCTGCAGCTTATTCTGAGATTGCTGGGGCAGCTTATTTTCTAGGACAAAGATGTAGTGCAAGAAGTTGATAGGATCCCATCCCAACCTTCTTTGCAGGTAAACTAGATGATAATTTTTAAGCTAAAGTGTAAGGATAGACAGGCTGTTGCTCTTGTATCCCAGTGGTCAGATCCACTCACCCTATTCCTGCCACAACAAACTTCATATCGGACTGCTCACCAGACTTTACAACAGGTAAGTTAAGTCTCCTTTGCATTTTTATATATTTTATGCTTACAACCATTTACTTATACTTACTGCTTAGAAAACAAAGCAGTTCTAAGTTGGTTGCCCCCCCCCCCCAATTTACAGTTCACATTGTAAGTTATACTAGGAACCCCAACTGTCTAAAGGGTTTGAGAAATCAATAGTACATCACTTCTTTTCATTCCAAGAGTGCTGTGACCATAGTATGGTTCATGCCTTGCACTTGGAACGTGAACACCTTTGCAATAAGGAACTGTGCCTGAGAGGGCTGGCAAGCATTTAAAAATAAAAAGACATACTAAGGAAAACATGCACCAAACAGCCAAAGGAATGGGAAGAATGACAGAAGCCCTTGTCCCTTCTTTCTTTTAAGACATTCACAAGTATGCTGGGAATGTGAAGGGTTAGAAGTTTTTGTAGTTTTGCTCTCTTAACACCAACTTCTCAGCTGAACTCCCATCAGCTTAACATTTCCCTTCATATGTAGACCTTCACAGTTCCATTACAAATAAATAACAATTTGTAGTTACAATGCATTTGTCAATTCAGTTTAGGCACAAGGCAACTTCCACAGCGAGTGGAGGAATCAAAGAGTCTCTGATTGTGCTGGAGCGGCATGCTGCTTGCAAGAGGACAAGGAGGAGGAGGAGGAGGAGGAGGAGGAGATGCACAGAATATTTCTGGTGCTGAAATTCTATCAGGAGGAGATGCTGTTGGCATCATCACCCTGATGCAGTTGGTCACCAGTTACTTTAACCACATAATTGCATTTGGGTTTCTTGTGTCTCCTATCAGATGTGTCTTCGTTCAGTTTCGAGTCTGTGTCCTTGTGAAGAAAAGCAGGTCACCTTCTAGGTTTCCTCCCCATGATTCTGGAATTCTGGTGTGAAAATCATAGAAGATATTAGCAAATGATGATGGCACCATGAATGTCTGCTAAAACTACTAATAGTTACTATTTTCACCAGCAAAGCGTGGCTGATCTGCAGCTGGCCAACACACCAGCCAGCCCCAGCAAGCCATGTAGGACAGCACCCCGTTTTATGTGGAAGATCAGATTCTGTTTCTCTTGAAGCAGTTTATCCCATAGCACTGAGGCCTAATGGCCCCTCCAAGAAACTAGAGGCAGATCTACACTAAACATTAAAATCATATCCAACACACATTTAGGCCCCCCCCCCCAATCCTGTGAACTTAAACTACAGCTCCCATGATTTGGGGGGAAAGTCATGTGCTTTGAAAGTGCACTGAATGTGCTTTAAATGTATAGTGTGGATCTGCCCCGCATAGAAATTGGTCTATTGCACTAGCCAATAGATCAAGTAGGAGTTGAAATGGCTTGACTTGCTTCCATTCTGCGTGGAGGTAGAGCAAAGTCAGCACCAAAGCATCAACTGTGCAAAGGAAAACTCTCTCTGTCATGATAAGCTCATGGAGAAAATATGCCCAAGCTACTTTTGTGCAAAACTGAAGTATCAAGGGGGAAAGTGAAGGATGCCATAATAACAAAACAGCTACATCAAGTCATGAGGGCCAATCAGGGAGCTCACTTGGATGCTTCTTCCACAGAATTGGTTTTTTGTGATTGTTTTTAGTTGCATCTCTCATCTCTCCCTGCTAAAAAGTGGTACAAGTGACTTATGCAAACACCTACACAGGCTGACAATCCGGTGCTTCTTAAGGTGAGCTCTCAGTAGATTTTTAGTAATGGCAAGTCCTAAAGGTTTTTGTTGAGTATTGCTATTCATTTTAACAAAACTATATTAGATGTGGTAAAATGGTAAAGGACTTTATAGCATTTGAAAACGACAACTAGATCTGGGTCTCATGGCAACAGCACAAAGCACAAAGAGTAGTCAAATCATTTTCATACTTTAACTATGTCCTGTGTCCTACACCCAAATTTCAATTCTGGATATTCAAAAGAGCTTTTTTTAACTCACACAGATGTGAAATGTTTCACTTACCTGGCTGGTGTTTACATATGACCCATAGGGTTGGTAGTTTCACTAAGTCCAGGGTGGCTTCCTGGATGTGATGCTGGTGGCTCTGCCGATACGGCAGAAACTTTTTCTTCTTCCCTTCTCTTAAGGCAGGCTGCTTTTGGGTTTAGGTTCCTCTCTAAGAGTAACATAAAAAACACCCCCTCTATTAATGAATGAAAGGTATGGTTTTGATTGGTGACTAGTTTTCAATATGGAAGCAAACCAAAGATCTATCTACCTGGCATTATCAAGCATGCTGAACTCCACAGATAGTTCTTACAGATGTTTATTTATTTTAATCTAGATATGCCATCTTTCTGAGCCAAGGCATTGCAAGGCAGCTTGTATTTGAAATACATTGTTTTATGATTCACCAATTTTGCACAAAACAACAGTTTCAGAAATAAAAAATCTGTTTATTTGTTGTACTCAGCCCCAACCAGGTAGAGAACCAGCAGTCCACCAAAAAGTTCAGAGGCAGCCTGGGAGGTTTCCACAGAAGGCCTGCACATTCCTAGTGGCATCTGATTCTGGTGTGGAAACTCAAGATTCAAAACAAAAGGACCATATTGATTTACTGTTTTTCACATTTATACCCCAAATATGGTTTCAGCAGGTCCCTGAGGCAGTATAAGCCACAACTAAAAACTTTTAAAACTTTATTTAAAAAATTTAATAAAACAAACAACACCATGTTAAACGTTTTTCAAAAGATACTCCAAAACACAATGGAGACATTGTGATGGGTTACTGGGTTGTTGTTTTTATTTTGATTATATATTTTATGGTTTTGCTAATGAAGCTTAAATTCACATTAGCTTTTTTTGCATCTGTATCACACTAGTGACTCATGTGCAGCTTGTGATTGATTAAAACCTCAATAACCCTTTCAGATATACCAGTGTCAAGATATTCTCCAATCTATATATCTGTGTATTTTATTGATTTTTGTCTAAATGCAGAAGTTTGCATTTGGTTCTGTTGAATTTCATTTTGTTAGTTTTGGCTCAGATTTCTATTTTGTCAAGATCATGACTGTTTTCTACACTTGGATCTTAGCTGATAGGCTAGGCGATTCCTGTTTTCTGAGATATTACTGACTCCTCCCAGTTTCATTTCTCATTTACAAATCTGCTAAGGATTCCATTCACCTGTTCATTCAAGTCAGCCACCCTCAACTTTGTGCCCTCAAATATGTTTGAGACTACAACCTCCATAAATCCCAACCAGCACAGCTGTGTGGTTCATCTGGAGGGCACCAGGTTGGGGAAGCCTGATCTAAGCCATTGATAAAAATACTGCTATTGAATATTCCATTTCCATGTTCAGCTGTTAATTCCGTCACTTCCAAGATAAACACTCTCATCCTTGTTTTCTTACAATGTAACAGAAAAAAAATACAAAATGAGGCCCAAGTTGCTGGCATAAGCAACAGAACAGATGAGATGTCACTTGGTGATTTAGACCACTGAGCAGATATTAATGTTGACACCTTCTGCATCTCGAAGACATTTATATGTACACCCTGGAAATGCATCAGATGAGAAAGCACAATACAAAACACAGCTGTGTCCAGGCGGCCCACAGGGAGAAATAAACAAGGGAGGGAGAAACGCATCCTCTTTAGTGGGAGATGGTGTGGCTCTGATGTCCGTTTCATCATTTCTTTGACACAGATATAAAAGGAGTTGCATACGAGAGGTCAACAGTCGCTCCAGTTCGACAGGAGAATGTGATTATAAAGAACTGTGCTTATTTTATAACCCAACCTCAAGAGAGGACTTTTCAAGGTTGACATGGATATGGATTTGTTGCTAAGGGTTAACTCTGCTTCCAGTGGCAGCTGGTGCTCCCTCAAAGTCAGGCAAACCCCATAAGGATTATGATAAATGGACCTGACAGAATGTAATTTAAATAAAAAAGTATCGCCTATGGTTAGGATTTAAAGCACTCAGGGCACTGGTGTGCACACAGAGCTCAGCAGGAACATTCCTGACACGGAAGACAAGGGGACAGCCCTTCCTTGCACAGAGCTCCAGGCACGCAGTGGATCCTTCTCCTATGAACCCGCACTGCAAACACCACACAAGCTGAATTCATGATCATTAGCGAAGATTATCAATGTATTTTCAGTTGCATCTATCCTTTGCTTTCTTTATTCAGCTTTAGTATTTCGATTTGTAGATATAGCCAAACACCCAGAGGTTAGGGAGGACTTGGACCTGAGAGAGCAAGCTTAAATTCTCAGTTCAGTCATGAAGCTCCTAGCCTGCCTTGGGCAAGTAGATCAACATCTAAAATTGCCTGCCTGCATCATGGGAACGGTGGTGGCTGGCACAAGAGTGCTGCTCATCTGCCTTCCCAGCATGGCGATTGCTGCCAGGAGCTAAGCGAGCAGGGAGGTCGGTGTTGTGGGGGCATAGCTGCAGAGCCAATCAGATAATCCCGGGGCCATGTTCTGCACCTCGCCACCCCACCCCACCCACCCCGGTTACCAGCAGTGACCTCTGCATTGGGCAGCCAGGTCAGCAATGCTGCTCCACCCTGTTTTGCCAGCTACTCCTGCCTGGAAATAACAACTGACCTTATGTTAACTTACGTTTACTGATATCATGCCTGCAGTAACAATGAAATAAGCCCAGACAGAAAATCACCACAGAGTGACTGCATGAAGTGACTGTGAAGCCCTAGCACACAGTTTGAAGGAAGAATGAGGTACACAAACCAAAAAACCCACAAATGGACCTACAAAGACTTTATGGTAAACATAAATTGAATTATAAAAGCAAAACAATTATACAAAACACACAGCACGTAAATAGTATAACACTAATGGAGAAGAAAATACATGCTCCCCCCCCCCCGCATGGCACTTTACCCCCCTTTTCCTGAAAAAGAGCCCCAATCATAACTGATAAAATGCTACCGCCTGCTTATAGAGAAGGGGAACTGAGGCAGGGGGCTGCTGGCCTTGGCTTAAAGTTACTGCGCTCTGCCCCAAGCAGCCCCAGGCCAACCCCAGAGGGTCCAGATGCCTGTGCTGAACTGTGATTTATTTATTTTAAAAAATTATATACCACTTCATTGTTAAAGAAATCTCTAAGCGGTTTACAACAATATTAAGCAGTATGTGATACATGGGCATTTTCTTGCCTCTGTGATATTTCTGGGGGACGGGGTGGGGTTTGGGGGAGAAGCAGATACAGTAGCCTGGGCCTTTTTGTTAAAAAGCAATAAAATCTGAGTGCGTTCCCAGGTTTATGTTGCATCTTACTGAAAAAAGGAACTCTTAAAAGTTATACATGCTCAGCTCTCCCACTAAATATGCTGGAACTCAAAAAGGGTTAGGTCTGGCCATCCTAAGTTTATACACAACAAATGCAAATTTGTTACACAATGCAAATTAGAACATGGCTTAAGGAATGACATTCAAACTTGGATGAAGAAGGCAACACAAAAACTGGGACAAAGAAGGAAAGAAGAGAGACACACTGTGCCCAGCCAAGCTCACCTCTGACTTGCTGCTCGAGACTGAGGATGACTGCCACAGCCTGGTGAAGAATAAGCAGCTTGGTCTGAGGTTTCTCACTCTTCAGATGAAGTTGACACATCCGGCCCAGCTCTTTGAATGCTTCGTTAATATCTCGGACCCGCAAGCGCTCACGAGCATTGTTGGCCATCCGCCTCTCTCGCTCCCGCTCCAGCTTTTGTTCCGGATTTAAGTCCTCATCTTCATTAGTGCTGCTGTTGAAACACAGGCAGGTAAAGTGCCTGGAGTAAGCACCTGGCAATCATCCCTGTTCATATCATATCACAGAACTTTTTACTGCTGCCTGCATTCCTCCTTTTCAAGTGTCTTCCATGCAAGGAAGTGACCTCTGCAAACCAGAATAATGAGCCCTAATTTCTCACTCTAACCCCACCCCCCACCCCGCTTTTGCTACTTTTGGCCAACCTATCTCTCACACAAGTAGAACATTTGCATGAATAGTGTAGCCTGTCAGTGAGGTTATGGCAACCTGAAGACAGTGTTCCAAAAATGTTGCCAGAGTTGAGATCTGTGAGCACCTGGCTCTTAGTTTATGCAAGCATGTTGTGAGCAAGTTCACCCCAAAGTAATTAACAAGAGAAATTACTGCCGCCAAGGTGAATTTGCTGAAGTGATCCTTCTTTTTGCCTTACTAGTCATTCCCTCCAAACCAGAAGCAGATCTTTCAGAGGTCCACGAAGCTCACATGAACAGTTCAGGATGGAAGGTATACACAATAAAGACTCAGAGCTTACTTAAGAATGACAGCTTATCAGGAAGAGCAAAAAATACCTACACCTGGCAACTCACTCCTGACTTGAAAAGCTGCCCACTTCTCCATGTGAAGTGCCTGTCATCCTTTGTGGTGTACCAGAAATAGTGGACCTTATTCTGAGGGGACAATAAAGGTCTTAAGGGCACTGCCTGGAATAAGCCTGACAGTTTGCAGGAACTACTGAGCCTTAGAAGACACTGGGGGAAAACTTCCATATTGAACTTTCCATTATTTGTACACTGAACTGACACCTGAAATCATATATGCTCTTTTTGATTATGCCCCCCAAATCACTCTTAAGAGTTTTTCTCACCCCAGGCAGAGGGTACTGACAGAGAACCTGACCTCTGAGGAGTGGGCTGCTATACCTTGTTCTTCCTCTTGATGAGATTTTGATATCCTTTTGGGAGGACTCATCATCAGATTTCATATCATCAGAGGAGGCAGGTTCATGTGTGTTTTCATCTTTCTCCTTGTGCTCTGACTTGATCTCAGCCGGACCTAATGCCACGGAGTGGTTTGGCAACCCAGATGACAGCACTGCATGCAAACACAACAGAGTGTAACTGGCAATAAGAAAACCACCACCTCCCTTATTTTTGTCCAAAGAGAACCTGGCTAAGAAAATGGGTAGCAAGTGGCTCCCACCCAGATAGAGAAGACATAGGAAAATGTTGAAAAAGGAACTAAGATCAGGAGAAAGGTCATAAGGTAGTATTAGAAACCCCTCCCTTCTTTTGCTCCAAACTAAACATAAGTGTTTCAAGGTGACAATGTGGGAGGCTCTAATGTTGAGTCCATTAGCTGTCTGAAATAGCTACTTGATGGGTTGGGTGCATTTGGGTTTTGTGGGGAAGATGATGTATTTTAATATGACAGATACAAACAGTTTGCTTTTTCACTTGAACTCCAACACTGATGCTTTTATTGGCTGCTCAACATGTCACCCATTAGACTTTTTTCTTGATAAAAAAACGCCAAAACTTGCAGTTTTTAGTTAAGAATCTCTCACAATTCCAGAAAATCTTTGAAATGTAATTGCTGTCTACAATCAATTAGAGGTCCATGCCAGAACAGAAGAAATTTAAGACCGTGCTTATTTCAGCAAGTGTCACTAAAGACCAGGACCAGTTCACAACAATTCTGAAGTGAGAAAAAGAGCCTCTAGGAACTCTGCTGGATACTTCTGTCTTGCCCGTTTTGGCTTCAAATAAGTGATCATGTAAAGCCCTGGGCAATAATAATTCTCCCTGCAAAGACAAAAACAAATTGCTTTGGGAGGGGGAGGCAGGAACTTTTCCAGATTCCAGTCGCCTTGCCCTGCTAGCATTGTGTGCATGTCTCAAGTGGAACTAAGTGTGGCTCTCATCCCAAACCCTTTTCAATGCAACATGAATGGTTCTCATTTCCCCATATTCCTACTCTTGAGAACCTGAAATACATGGCACAGGTCCATATGCACCGCCTCCTGCAGCAGACTCGTATTAAGTGATCCTTGAGGGGATATAACCTCTCCATAGTGCCCTACTGTCTATGAGAAATGTTGAGAGAATAAAACTTTTTTGTGATGTACCTAATAAATGATTACTGCAGGTTGAAAGGCAAAGGGTAAGAAATTATTCAGTATTTACATGATATGGGGCAGCGGGTAGGGTGGGGAACAGGCAGAGATCTTATTAGCTGTAAGAGTAACGACTCTTGGTGTTGACCAAGCACACAGACTATCATTCTTTTCAGGACCCACAACCCAAATCACTGTGCTTTGGATTTATAAGATGCCATTCAAAGAAATATTATTTTAAGAGACCATTTGGAGAAATGTTGGCAAACACCATATGAATAAATCAGGGACCAGAATGGGCAGTCCTTGTGCACTGTCGCTGTAAGTTCCAACTAGTCCAGAAAATGACGCATTCTACCCCCTCTGTGCATAAGACCTACTCAAAGAAGCCATCTGTGGTACTGCTCATTTTACTGTGTGACCTAAAGGGGAAAAAGAGGGAATCCATCCATTCAGGCCAGCAAAACTTCTCATGCCTTAGCTTGTTTCAGCTGAGAACTGAAAGTGCTCTTAAAGGTACCTGCTATGAATGGGTGTGTTCTGCCAAGGCTGGGATATCAGTTCAGATTGTTACTGTATAAACATCATTTTTAAGAACAGGAAGTCTACACAAGTCCATTTCAGTTTATATGGAAACACTTCTGCAGGTGGAAAATTAACTCCAAAAGTGGTTGTGCAGATTTAATCCCCTTCTTTAAAAATTTAGTAGATAGGCTGACACATGCAGTTTGGAAGGAAAGACAGACAACTATTATGGGATATGCTACATTAATTTACTAACTTGCATCCACATGGCCGTGTGTGTGTGTGTGTGTGTGCTTAAGCAGAAGTGGGGAACTTCCAGCATGCACATCAGATTTAGCCTAACTAAACTCCCCATTTGGCCCCCAAGGCCATTTTGGCCAAGCCATGCCCATGTGCCCTACATCTGATATCATATAGGATGTCAGGTGTGGAGCAGGTAGCGGTGGGGTTAAAAGTGGCATCCCACAATCAGCTGGTTGTTAGGCTTTTGGGAAGCTTATTACTGATTGAGAAGTATGTGCAAAGTACTTTGCAGTTATTGTGCTCAGCACTGCCCAAACACCAACTAGAGCAGAGCTTTCCAAACTGTGTGTCGTGACCCGTTAGTGTGTCGGCTGCAATGTGTGGGTGTGTCGCATGAATGCTCTTACAAGGGATTAGTTTAACCTCCGGTTTGCTAGTAAAACTGAATCACTGTGAGCGAAATGAAACATGTCTAAAAAGTGTCACCAAGATGAAAAGTTTGGAAAGCTCTGGACTAGATGGTTTGCAAAGCACCTTGTGCAGCAATTCTGAAGCACCCAACAATCAGCTGGTTGCTGGGTGCTTAGTAAACTCTGCACAAGGGTTATGCTTTGACAGGTCCTGTCTACCTGTCAAAGATGGCCTGCACAGGGGGAGTGGGAAGAAGATACAAGATCTGGCTTACCGGGACAAAAATGTTTCCCATCACTGTTTAAGACAGGTATACAAACATTGCCAAAGCATGCCTGGGATCACAACAAACAGCAACCCAAATACAAGTTTTTAGGGAGAGGAATCAGTGGGGTTTACATGAAGAATTTTACTGCATATCACAAAGATTCCTCCAGCTACAGTATATTTCTCGTTCATGAAGAGACAATTAAATACAGGCAAGTTTGTAGATTAGACTCCCTAGGATCCTTAGATGGACTAGTCACCCAGAGTCCTGGGTTAGGAAAAATCCAGCTGGAATTCATCTTACCTCTGTACTTTTCTTACCTCTGTAGCTTTCTTGTGCTTTGTGGTTTAGTTCAGAATTCTGAGCAGAAAGGGCACTGGACAATCCCGAATGACTGCCACTGAGGCTGACACTGTCTTCTCGGTGCGCACTGACCTAGGACAAAAAAAGCACAATCACAGATAATCAGTCAGGCAATAGAAGCAGTCAACCCAAGGTCTTTCTCAGTGGCAGTGGCTCCTAGCACTGCTGACACAGGTTCTTCAACTAGTGGAACGGGGAATGAGTAGTGAGGTGGTTATGTTTGCTGATGATACTAAATTGTTCAATAAAACAAAAAGTGATTTTGAAGAGCTCCGAAAGGACATATCCAAACTGACCAAATGGGCAGTAAAATGGAATTCAGTGTAAATTCAATGTAAACAAGTGTAAAGTGATGTACGTAATGGGGGGGGGGGATCATAATTGCACAAACAAGATAATGGGATCTGAACTGCCAGTGACTGACCAGGAATGAGACCTTGGAGTAAAAGTAGATAGCTCAACAAAGATGTTGACCCAGTGTGCAGCAGCTGTGAAAAAGGCAAATTCCACGCTGGAGTTAAGAAAAGAATTGAATTTGGAATCCTTTGTACAGTTGCAGTCACCTAATCCCAAAAACAATATTGTAGTTGGAAAATGTTCAGAACAGGGCAACAAAATGATAAAGGGATAACAACTCCCTGTGAGAAAACATGGCAGCATTTTGGGCTCTTTAGCCCAGAGAAAAGGCAAATAAGAGGTTACATGATAGGTGTTTATGAATTATGTATGGTATGGAGAAGGAAGAAGAAAAGTTTTTCTTCTTGCATAGCACTAGAACTTGTGTACATTCAATAAAGCTGAATATTGGAAGATTTGGGACAGAAGAAAGTACTTCTTCACATACTGCATAGTTAATCTGCTATTGAATTTACACAACAAGAGGTAGTGATGGTCACCCAATTAAATGGCTTTAAAAGATAAATTCATGGAGGACAAAGCTATCAGTAGCTACTAGCCATGATGGCTATGCTCTGCCTTCATAGTCAGAGGCAATAATGTTTCTGAATGCCAGCTGCTGGAAACCACAAGAGAGGAGAGTGCTGTTGTGCTTGAATCCTCCTTGCAGTTTTTTCACAAGTGTTTGGTTGGCCACTGTGAGAACAGGATGCTGGCCTAGATGGGCCATTAGCCTGATCTAGCAGGCTGTTCTGATGTTCTGCCAATGCAGAGCTATGGCTCCCCTCCTATGACACAATGCTTCTACCATTAATTGAAGAAGATCCAAGAGAAGTGAAGTTAAAAGTACCGTAAATGGGAAGGGAAATAATATCACTTCACACAGCCAAGGTCCTGTTCTTATTCTTATTATAATTTATATACCGCCCTATACTTGCAGGTCTCAGAATATAAAACCACAAGGTACATAATCAAAATAAAAACAACCACCACCCAACAACCCCCCCCAAACACATTTTAAAAGGGCATAGGATGTCAATCAAATAAACCAAAGGCCTGGTTAAAGAGGTGTATAATGAAGGCTCCAGGTGAACCTCCCTGGGGAGAGCATTCCACAGACGGGGAGCCACTGCCGAAAAGGCCTGTTCTCGTGTTGCCACCCTCTGGATCTCTCTTGGAGGAGGTGGGTTCATATGGAAAGAGGCGGTCCTTGAGGTATTGTGGTCCTGAGCACTTTAAGGCTTTATAAACCAGCACTTTGAATTGGGCCCGGAAAATAATTGGGAGCCAGTGCAGTCAACCAGGATTGGTGTAATACGCTCAAACCGTCTCACTCCGGTGAGCAACCTGGCCTTGCAACAACAAACATTTTATTATTTGTACCCCACCCATCTGATGGGGTTGCCCCGGCCACTCTAGGCAGCTTCCAGCATATACAAAAGCATAATTAAACATTAAAAGCATTAAATATTAAGCACTTCCCGATACAGGGTTGCCTTCAGAGGTCTTCTAAAGGTTGTAACATATCTCAACGGTTGAGAGTTGGGTTGTAAGAGTTTGTCTCCTCACCCCTCATGAGAGATCCCTTCTTGCAACATCAGTGTCAATATCATACATTTTTTGCTGATTTGCTGCCAGGATTGATGACATGCTTCACAATGAACCCTTGGTTGCTGGCACTGGAAGGCCTATGCTAATAAGTTTGGCAGGTCAAGGGTCATCCCCTCCCCCCCTTTAACACACGTATTCATGGGAGAAGGAACAACAAATGCAATCAAACACTAATATTGAGATGAAGCTTTTTTATAGGAATAAATAGCAGAGAACAGCAGCTAAAAGATTAAGCCTTTAATTAAATAGGTTTATTGCCCACAGTTACACATGAGAACCCCTGCTTTTCAATAAATCCTTCAAGCCTAGTAAACTGCTGAGCTTTGAATCCCTCTTCAGTAATTAATGCAGCTTTTCTCTTTAACATTTAGTGTGGGTTTTACTGAGACGGAGATAAATACCCTTATGCAAGTTCATGCTTTAATTTACTGTTTCCTGTGAACTCCAATTCATCCTGATTTGTTGTATTACTTTCCAAATGAAAAATTCTTCCACAAAGACAGATGCATACTAGTCAAATATTTTCTAGATGCTCTTATTTTCCTTTTAACATAGAACCGTGCCTCAGGTTAGTGTAAAGTTTCACAAGAATATCAATAGTCACCAGATAGAAATAGAAATACAAACAAGTTTCTATATGAAGAAAGTGTGAAACTCTCCGGGTTAAAAATAAAACTTTGTCAAATTCTGCCCTAGAAGTTTTGTATATCTTTATTCTAGTTATGCTCAAATCCAAATAACATTCAAGCTGCTAATCATGAGATGTCTTAGGGGCAAAGTAGCTACAAAATATTATTAAATTTTTATTCTTCAAGCAATGTCCAAACCTAACAGCTACCAGATTCTTGATAATGTTAAAATCTAAGACTAGTCCAACAATGACAGACAGATCAAATGTTAGATTCAGAAAACAGTCTGGAAACTTTGAAAGTGAAGTTGAACTTCTAGGAACATATGATAGGGGACTCAAGAAAATAATTTAGATTAAATGTTTTGCCAGGAATGTCATTACACAGCAATGTAAGACATAGAATCATAGAATTGTGGAGTTGGAAGGGATGCTAAGGATCATCTAGTCCAAGCCCCTGCAATGCAGGAATAAGCAGCTGTCCCATGCGGGGATCAAACTTGCAAGCTTGGCATTCGCAGCACCATGCTCTAACCAACTGAACCACCCAGGCATGTTAACCAAGTACAATATCAAATCAACTTAAATGAGTTCTCAGGTTGATGAACTAAACCCCATTAGATCATCAACTGAATTCAAACAGTTACTTTCTTAATAAGATACTTCAGGAAATATTAATTTCTGGAATTTCAAAACCTGGCCAAAATGTTAACTTTGCAACAATACTGGCAGTGTTTAGACATCACACTAAGCCATACTTTAGAGCAAACTTAGTCTGGATTACTCAACTCTCACTCTAATGTAGCAATCCTAAAGTAACTGACACTGAAACCAGAAGGTTTCACATCTGATCAAGGTGACAAAAAGAGAGAGCGAAGGACAACTCCCCTGTTGAAAACAATCCTGGCATCCAACAAAATGAGGGCCCATTTAAGGGGGCACTTCCATGCAGGCAAAGCCAAGCCTATGAACACAAGGATCAAGCATAAAGAACCAACTGTCTCCCATGCATCACAGATTTTTGAGGGGATATTTACTGAAACCTTATCAGGTGCGAAACGAAACACCAGCAGGAGCACTAGCACCTGTGGGTGCTGCACTGGCAAGCCCTGCACTATACATTTCTTGCAGCGGACCGAGAAAAGTACAGCATGTCCAAGCAGCTTGCAAAATAGGACTCTAACTTGTTATTGAGTACCGAGTACAAAAGGAAATACGTCAAAGAATAGAGAGACAGCCAACTTACTTGAAAGTGCTCAACATGTCTGGCAAGAGAGCTAGTGAAGGACTCTGCTCCCTACTTTAGCTTAAAGTTATTGTAGTTCATGCCAATGCCAGGCTTCTCCCAAAAAGCACAATGGAATCTAACAGTAATGTATGCTTCAAAACATGAAATAGAATGCAAAATGGTGGGTTGCTTTTAAGATTTAAAATGTTCATCGAGTAAAGAGCAGGGAAAGTGTAACAGCCAGCACAACAGAACACACCAAAACAACAATTAAGCAGAGATGCAGGAAATGGTTTTTTTAAAGCTGGCAGAAAACTTAAGCAAGTGTTACAATAAAACCATGCCTGGTTATGCAAGTCATAAAAAATAAGACTTACATTACTCATTTCCTTGTTTCTTCTGCCAAGGACATTTTCAAGGAAATTTAATTATTTTTTCTAAGAGTTAAGAAGTTAAAATGAGCTGCAATGGGATGTCCAAAATATATTGCTAAATCTTAATGAACTTTTTTTGGCCAAGGTTTACTCAGAAGGGCAAACTTTCCTACTTCATCAGTGCTTCAGTCAACATACATGATCTTCCCCAACCTAGTGTTCTCCAGATGTTTAGAACTGCAACTCCTTTCAGACCCAGCCAGCATAGAAGGCTTTGTCCTATGCATTCTATCGACTGAGAGCAGTCAGAATTCCATCAACAAAAATTATATGGAGAAGAAACTACTAGGCACCCATCCTTCACTCAGGCCAAGGGATTCAGACTGCTCAGCTGTGGATGATGCCTCCATATCCGACTGGTGAACCCTCCACAGTTTCTTCCTAGAGAGCAAGCTAGAATGAGAAAACCTTAGCTCTTCCTCCCTGGTGCTTCAGAGGTGATGAGAGGGGTAAGGAGGTTTGGCCTTATAACATTATTACTTTCATAATGTTATATTTGATTAAGAGCTATACTCGTAATGTTCACCAATATTAGCATGTCTACTTGCACTAGTCAGCCAGCCCAACAAATCTGAGCACATTTTCTATCTCACCACTGAAGATAATCCTATACCAGACCCACCAGTCTGTTTCTCCCTTAGTACCTATGATGTAGAGCCCATCATTTCTGAATTAAATGGGGATTCAGGACAAGTTTCCAGTGATACACACAGACCATGACTGCATCTTCTATATAAATCACAATCTCTATACCCAATATGTCGTTCAAAAAAATGAAAATGGTTCTTACTATTTCTATTTGCAGATTAGGTTGGAAGACATTTTATCTTGAGTATGCCACTTCCTACTGGATTTGATAGGCAGGGACCTAAGAGTCTTTTGCCTCTTCCAGGGGGAGGAGTCATCTTGCCCCTCCAGATCAAACTGGCAGAGCAGAAATAACTCCTCAACCCTAAAAATCAAAACACAAAAACAGAACCATGCAAGGGAATAGGAAAGAGAAAACAATAACAGAAAGAAACAAGCTGAACAAACAGCATCACTAAGCACTGTGTGCAGATTGAAGGATGCAGGTTGCAGCCATGATGCCCAAACACCGCAGAAGAGGGATGCAAAGTGTTTGCGAATATGGCAAACACTTACGGTACTCCACAAAGACACCTTTTATAAGAATTACACAAAAACAAAAATCATCCGAATTAGGACTTTGGTAGCAGTCCAAGAAGATCAAGTTAGAAGAGTATTAAAATTTAATTGTCAAGGGTAAGAAGCCTGATATCCACAAGAATATCAGAGTTTGACATTTTGCTCTTTGCTGACCACAACAAATGCAGCTTCTCTCTCTTCTTCTGTATTTCAGTGGTTAGTTTGTTCCACCAGAGCACATCTGCAATGAATGGATACACAGCTGGCAGAGTTCCAGAAAATCTCAATATCCTTTCTACAAATGGCCAGGACAACATGGACCAATAGAAACAAAAAGGAATCCAGTTAGGGGTACCAGAAGAAACAAACTCTTAGGATATATGCAGAGAGGGGCAAAGTGGAAGGCGAGAATATACCCAGAGCCTTGCATAAGATTAAGAACAGTCTTTTACTTCCCATATAAGCCTGGTCAGTGAGTTTCATAAACTCAAAACCAAGTCCCCCATTTAACCTACTTTTCCAGTGTGAAGTGTTTGGTTCGCCCCCCCCCCCACTTTATTTCCTTCTTCATTATAGCTTCTCTCTGCACCAAAATGCATGAATAACAAAGGCATTCTAGTTTCAAGGCAATCATACAGGAAGGAGGGAGGAATGGCATTATATGTACAGGATGTGTACACTTGTGAATAGATCCATGACCTGGAGCATGGAAAGCAGATTGAGAGAATATGGGTAAAAACTGTAGGAGAGAGAAACAACAGTGACCTTACTGTGGGTGTCTGCTATAGACCACCAAGCCAGACTCAAGTCTTGGATGATGCCCTTCTAGAGCAGATTACCAAACATTTGAAAAGGAGAAATAGTGGTCATGGTAGACTTCAACTTCCCCGATATTGTTGGAACTCAAACACTGCCAAGAATGTAAGGACTGACAAATTCCTCCATTGCCTTGCTATCAATTTCATTTCCCAGAAGGTGGAAGAAGCAACAAAGGAATCATCTGTCTTGGATCTGGTCCTCACCAACAGGGAGGAACTATTCAACGAAATGGAAGTACAGTGGTACCTCGGTTTAAGAACAGTCCGGTTTAAGAACGATTCGGTTAACAAACTCTGCAAAACCGGAAATAGTGTCCTGGTTTGAGAACTCTACCTTGGTCTAAGAACGGAATCCAAACGGTGGAAGGGCACCGGCGGCGGGAGACCTCATTAGGGAAAACGCACCTCGGTTTAAGAACCGTTTTGGTTTAAGAATGGACTTCCGGTACAGATTAAGTTCGTAAACCAAGGTACCACTGTACTGGGAAACTTGAGAGGAAGTGATCATGTCCTCCTGGGTTTCGTGATACAGAGGCAAGGAAAAGCTGAGTGTAGTTGCACGCACTCTGGACTTCAAGAAGGCCCAATTTCAAAAGCTTAAGGAACTACTGGATGAGATCCCATGGTCAGAAAAGAGAGTCCAAAATGGATGGGAGCTTCTTCAAGTTGAAATATTGAAGGCCCAAATGCAGACAATTCCAACAAGAAAGAATAGTGGGAGGCATCTAAGGAAACCAGGGTTGATGTGTAAGTTTCTGCCAGTAAGAGCTGTTCCGACAGTGGAATGGTCTGCCTCGGGTGTTTGTGGTCTCTCTTTCCTTGGAGGTTTTTAAACAGAGGCTGGATGGCCATCTGCCAAAGATGCTTTTGTTGAGATTTCTGCATCACAGGGGTTTGGACTAGATGATCCTCAAGGGCCCTTCCAACTCTAGAGTCATAAATTTCCAACTCTAGAATCATAAACTTAGCCTGCTGATAGTGTCTATCATGAAATTTTATGAATGCCTCAAGCCAAACATGCACAGGGGGAGGGGGATTAACAGAAAACCAACTAGTCTCCTTGATGCTTAACAGTATTAATATAAATGGAAGTGAAAGTCAATCTGTTTTATATATTGTACCCCTTCACCAACTACTTTGATGGGAGGTGAAATCCTGCCTTCATTAAGAAATACCCAGCTGTGAACCTGTTTAAAAGGAAACATTCTCAGAATAGCCAGCAGCTTTGAAAATCATGCAGTAAACAAGCCAACCTAAACTGTTTGAGGGGAGAAATGAACAGAAGCAAATCTCCGGTATCATTTTCTTACACAATGATTTCAGCGTCTGACTCTGATTCATGGCTGTCTTAAATCCATTTATGTAGAATGATTCATATATGTATTAATGACAGTGAGATATTTCTCTCTTCTGGGGATGAGGGAGAAGATTAGTCTAAGGACTTTGCTTTCCCATTGTTACATAAACTACAGCTGTGCTCAAAGTCATTACATTTACATTCTGAGTTTGGGCACAACCTGGTTTCACATACCAGCAGCTTCTTTCCAGGCTTGTTTGCCAGCATCTGTTACTAGAAGCTGGTTGCATTTTATAACCATTTTTGCAACCCAGAACACTTGAGACCAATTCCATCCTCCTTGACTGCTTTCCCAGTTCAATCTCCATGTTTGCTACTTCAAGCAGAACATGGCCTGCCAATTATTAAACATCTGGAAAAATCATATGTATAAGCTCAAGTACTATTAGCAAAAGTCTCCGGTTTCTGTATCGGTCAAAGCAGCAGGATTTTACGGAGCGTTCACCAGGCGAACCACTTTAGCTGTTCCCCTCTTTCTCCCCTCCCTTCCCCACCCTCTACATTCCTCCCAAATGGGAACTACCAGCGGATGCATCAGGCTGCCATTTCTTCTTCCACAACCACTATCACTAGTTTGGTTTCTGACAGATGTTACTAATGCATAACATCAAATTTTCAAGCTTCAGTTCTACTAAAAATTAAATCAAGAGTCAGTCAGTTTAACATATTCAGTAGATTAAATAGCTACTTACTATTGAGGCTTGCCGACTGGTGGTTACAAGGCTGGATGCTCCATAATTTGAGTTCAAACTACTAACTGGCCCATTGTGGGAAGATCCCAGTAAACTATGTATCTCTCCATGGGCACTCGGCAGGCTCGTTGAAGGCCCCACCGCATGGCTCCTCAGCACATTGATGGCATCATCGAGTCTGTCCAAGCGATCCTCCATCCGGGACTGCTGTTAGGATTTAGAAGGAGCACAAAGGTCATTTATTGTACACATCTGCTAAATCCATTATATACTGTCATGCTTTCTACAATGGAAGACATGAAAGGCAAGTGAAATGCAATATCAAAAGGATTTCAAACGCAGCTAAGCAGCACTATAAACAAATAGGTGGGTAGTGGGGGCCGGTAGCTGATTGGAGAGGATGTGGAATTACTTCTGTCTAAAAAAAGAAAAGGATGTTTTTCAACATTCGGTTATTTGTAAGATTAATGCTATTTGATATTTTAGGATGCAACTTGGAGAAAGAAAAACCAGCAAAAATGTCGAAATCCCAATTTGGATTTAAAAATAAAATTGCTGCATAATTTTGCTGAAATGAAATGTTGGCCTTTTCAGTCAAATGTTGGCCTTTTAGTCAGCAAATGACTGGTGGAGTAGATAAAATACTGAAGACCCAGGTACAAATCCTACCCACCCTACAAACTCCCTCCTAACTAAGTCACAAAGATCAAAAACCGTCCTTAAGACAACTCACAGTCCTTTAGCCCTAAAACCCACCTCATTTGATAGCTATGATAAAGCAAACATTTTAGAAATTAGTCTGAGCTCAATCCAAATACAATTTACATACCAAAAGGAAATTTGGATTTCTCTCCCCCCCTTTTTTTTAAAAAGGAAGTTTATATTTCTTATTTCAATTTATCACTTTCCCAAAAAGCTCAGAACAGTATTTCAAAACTACCATCCTGTAAAGTAGGTGAGGCTGAAATAGTAACTTGCATTAGGCTAAGTGAATTTTGTGGCAGTGTGGGGATTTTGAATCTAGATTTTCTGTATCGAAAACCAACACTCTAGCCACTGCACTGACTATGGCATTTTACTGTCCTTAACTAAGGTTTATTGTTTATTTAAACAGAGTAGACAAAAATCAGCTTAACCTTGGAAACTCTCTACAAAGTGACATAACAAAATGGTTGAAGGAAATGTGTTATCTACAGCTTTCACCAAACTAGCACCCTCCACATGTTTTGGAGCACCAATTCCCCAAGATGGCTAGGACTGATAGGCGTTCTAGTCCAAAATATCTGAAGGGCAGCTGGTTGGCAAAGGTTACCATACTATACTATATGGTATTTACTGCTACTTTAGGAAAGAATCTGTAAGTAGTGTTAACTGGAAAAATAAAAAGGCACCATCTAAAGAGAAATAGTACCTCACAGACATCCTTTAAGAATGACATAGCATCTTGCAAATGCTCGTGAAGTTGTTGCTCAACTCGATTTTTCTGGCAAAGTCAAGACAGAACAAGAAGCAAAGCACAGGTTAAGTAATTTTAAAGAGGTGAGATCAACAGCTAGTATGTGTGACAGCCTCAGTGGTTAGTTAAGTTAATTCAACAAAGATTTAAATTATACTGAGAAATGAGAAGATAAAATACTGAATACCGTAGTAACATTGGAAACCTAATTTCCACATACTGCTTACATTTATTAGTAAAATGTATGGCAGTAACAGAATACTCTTATTTGTTAGTTGCATGGAAAATGTTATTATTATTTTTTATCATTGTAGGTCTTTGTTCCATTCCCCCCCCCCCCCCCCATTAGGAAATGGTACAGTGGTACCTCGGGTTACAGACGCTTCAGGTTACAGACTCCGCTAACCCAGAAATAGTACCTCAGGTTAAGAACTTTGCTTCAGGATAAGAACAGAAATCGCGCGGCGGCAGTGGGAGGCACCATTAGCTAAAGTGGTGCTTCAGGTTAAGAACAGTTTCAGGTTAAGAACGGACCTCCAGAACGAATTAAGTTCTTAACCCGAGGTACCACTTTACTTCCAGCTATACTTGATTACTGGTTGCCTGCAAGTGAATGTCCTCAGAATCCCGACCAAAGGCTATGTGCCATTTCTATGTAGCACACAACACAGAAGAATAGATGAGAAAAAAGCCCTACTCATTCTAGCAATCTGTTTCTCACAGGGCTAAACAGAGGCCTATGGGAATCTCCAGGCAGGCAAGGGAGCAATAAACTTCTCCTGATGTTATTCCCCAACTAGTATTCAGAAGTATGCTGCCTCTGATCTTGGAGATAAAATGTGCCATCATGACTTGTAGCCACCAATAGTTTTATCCTCCATTAATATGTCTAGTCCCTTTTAAAGCCATTCAAGTTGATGGCCATTACCACATTGTGTGGTAGCAAATTCCATAGTTTAACATTGTGTTGTGCAAACTAGTGCTTCCTCTTTGCATCTTCCACTAGTCAGCTTTATTGGATGACCCTGGATTCTAGTTTCAAGAGGGAGGGAGAAAAACCTCAACAGCCACTTTCTTTACTTTTTTTGTTTACCATGGCATTTGCCTTCTTTTTTAAACCAAAAAACTCTAAATGCAACCTTTTTCTCATATGAAAGTTGTTCTCGTCACCTAATCACTTTGATTATCCATGTCCAACTCTATATTATTCTTGTTGAGATAAGTGCTCTGTAGATACGGCAGGTGTTAAAGAAATATCAGAGATGGAAGTCACAGCAACAGCGAAGGAAAGTTAGAATCAATCATCTCTATACCAATTTCCATATCAAATTATCAAGCCCTTATTTCCTAAATAAAGAGTTATCATACTTTTTTGTAGCAAGATGAGCAAGACATATTTTAATACTTTTCATAGAAACACAGAATAGTAGAATTGGAAGGAACTCCAAGGGTCATCATCTAGTCTAATCCCCTGCAATGCAGGAATCTCAACACCCAGTTCCCCATCCAATTTGAAACCATACCAGACCCTGCTTAGCTTTGCAAATGTGCTAGCAGTTTTACTGCTGCACCACTAGTTCCATTGTTATGACAGTTTCATAGTCAAACACTGAAGACAAAAACAAAAAATGCAAGAATTTTTTTTTTAAATTGTGAAGTATTTGCACACCTTTTTCCTTGCATGAATTTGCTGATGGGTTACAAAAAGGTAGCATAATTTCTAACAAGACTATCACATAAGCTGTCTTTAATACAGAAGCTTGATGCCCAGCAAACAGATGGCCAAAGACCCACCCTGCATGTTTGGTATTGTTCATTTAAAGACAGCTATTTTTGTTAGCAAAAAATCAATTTGTAATGCTGTACTACTGCTTCCTTTAAGGACTGTAGAATTTATTAAAATTAAAGTGCTATCTTTTGGCAATGAAGTCATAACTAGCTTTAAATAATTCTTACCAAAGAGTGCAGAGAATTTTCATAGTTTGGAGAGGAAGGGGTTTGTCCTCCAGTCCTTGACCACTGACTGGCACCTGTCAAAATCAACCAGAAGAAATTCTGATGCAGGCAGGAGAAACAGGAAACAAAAAAGGCAATTTACTGTAGTAAAGTGAAGTTCCACATCATTTGTAACACAAGACTTCTTAGCTTCTAAAACTTGAGCTTTGGGAAGGACTGTAGTTCAGTGGCAGAGCACATGCATTGCTTGTACAAGGTCCCATGTTCAATCCCTAATGGGATCTCCAGGTAGAGCTTGGAAATGCTCCTTCCTGAAACCATGGAAAGCTGTTGCTGGTTTGAGTACACAATACTGAGTGCTAAATGGCCTAGTGGTCTAATTCTGTATGAGGCAGCTTCCTATGTCCTAGAATTCTATCACAGATGCTGGGAGTTTCCTAGAATAGTATGGTAGTTTCCCACGAGAGACAAATGCGCACCAACACAAATGTTATTTACCGTATTTTTCGCCCCATAGGGCGCACCGGCCCATAGGACGCACCTAGTTTTTTGGGGGGGGGGGTTAAAGGAAAAAAAATATTTCCCCCCCAGGCACGGGGCTGGGGCAGGGGAAGCCCGAGCTTCCCCCGACCCCAGCCCCCAGAACAGGCAGCTCTCCACAAGCCTTTGGAGACCGGCGCGACTTCCCGCCGGGCTCCCACGGCTTGTGGATATCTGCCTGAAGCCCAAACCAGGTTGGGGAACCGAAGCAGCTCGCCCCAGGCTTCGAGATGCAGGCTGCTATCCGCAAGCCTATGATCGCTTCTCGGCCTTTTGGCTAAGATCAAGTGTAGTATCTATCCGCAAGCCTATGGAGCCTGACGGGAACTCCCGCGGGCTCCCAAGGCTTGCGGAGAGCTTCCTGAAGCCTGCATTCGCCCCACAGGACGCACACACATTTCCCCTTCATTTTTGGAGGGGAAAAAGTGTGTCCTATAGGGTGAAAAATACTGTACTTATTTAGAAAACAACGGATGCTGCCCATCGAGAGGGAGGGGGGAAAATCTTAGGGCAGTTTACAATAAAATAATAAAAGCAGATGGGGAAGCAATGAATATTCTAGTGCAGTTAGCAACATCTAGTGATGTTTCCCAAATGCTGGATACTCTTTGCTATGACCCTAAATCGAGGCAGATGAAATAACCTCCTGAGAGCCTAACATGGAATAAGATCAGATTGGCATGAAATCGCGAGTTCCTTTAAATAGCATAAATTATTTTAAATGAACGCAGCACTCAAAGCCAACATATTACATCAGAAAAGTTATGACTCTGCTGAAAACAGGAATCCTATGTAGAAATTAGCCTTGTCAAAAGACTCCCCCTTGCACCCTTCTTTCTTAGTGGCGGCTGGAAGCAGAGTTAAGGAGGATGCTATAGAATCCTCAGGACTCAGCAACTGAATAATCCTTCTGAATAAATGAAACAAAAACATTTTCTACCCAGACCGTGGAAAACTTCTCAACAAGAGGGATTCTGTCCAACTTGTTTAATTACTGCCTCATTTTTATAGCCATAACACCATTTGGGGGGAAAGACAGGCAATATAAGAAGAGTAAAGTAAGCTATTACACTCCACACCTATAATAGATCAGGATTATTGTTAGGCTTCAGCATAACAGACACCAGCTATTTTGTGTGGACATTTCACCAAGCAGCAAATGCAATACAGAGATTGCTGTAAAGTTTTTTGTATAAATTGTACAAACTATATACTTTGTATACATCATCCTGCCATTAGTTCTAATTCCTTGTTAAATAACAAATTTAAGTAAATTGGGCTTTCATAAGTATTCTCTGTGTGTTGAACAGCTGTTCAACATTTACTTGGCAGCTGAGGCCCTAGTATCAATGGAAGCAATAGTATCCGCTAAGAATGATGCAGCTGCCGAAAGTACCTCTCCACACTAGACAACACTCAACCCGTTCTTACAAGCAATTCACAAAACTCCTTTAGAGTATTTTGTTTTAAGGGCACAATAATGTAACACCCACAGCATTCTCTCTTCCCTTCCCAGAACACAGCAGCAAAGAGTAGAAATTAAACACACACACACATTTGACAGAAGCACTTTTTCAAAAGGAAACTCAAGGTTTGTGCAGCATTATTAAAAGCAATCTCACCATCTTGTGTTGTTATGCAAGGTTTTCCTGAAATGCCTCTAAATTCAAACAGGAGTAGTACTAAGTGTTAATCCTACTCAGGGTAGATCCACCGAACATGACTAATTTAGGTTAATTTCAATGAGTCTACTCTGAGTAGGACTAAGTTGAAGATAATTTTTGATTTTTGTAAGTTACTTCATTATACAGCAATTTTAAGCAGCCAATGAACTAAAAAGTAGCTAACTATGCCATCCTATGCATGCTGACTCAAAAGTAAATCCCATTGAATTAAATGATGTTTACCCTCAACTAAGCGTGTTTAGCACTGTAGCCCCAAGGTCTTTAAAATGTAGGTGTTTCTATTATCAAAAACGGCCATTATGACAGTTATATCTTGATTTTGCTTCATTTAATTAAGATTAGGAAAACTGTGAAAGAACAAATCATACAAACAAAAAAATCTATCAGCATAGAATCTATCAAGTCAAACTACCTAGGGTGAAACCAGAACCCTGAAAAGCAAGGTTGTTGCAATGGCCCCATGGTGGTAAGTTATGACTGGGCCCCTTACAGTCTGGCTGAGCCTGGCAGATCTCTGGGCTCTCCTTGTCAGGCTTGCGTCTATGGCTGTGATATCAGCAGAGAAACCAAATTAGCTGACAGCCTGTCGGAAATTTGGCAGACAGTGTATCTCTGTGAAACCAGACTGCAACATCCAAATTTCTCTTAAGAAATAAACATATACCCATCCTTAAGAAGGATATGCAGAATACAATAAAGAGTAAAATGGGTAATCTAATAAGGAAGACATTAACTAAAAACTGTGAGCAGGGCTGGGCGATAACAGCTTTTCAACATCGCAGTATATCTGGAGATAGACCACAGTGTTGAAAAAACAAACTGCACTGACCCCTGCCCACAAGGTGCCGGGTGAAACTGTTGCAGCTCTCACTGCAGGAGCTGAGGCGGTTTCACCCCAGTGCCTCGTGGGCTGGGCAGCTTGTTCTGCAACTGGGGTGCAGAAGGGCTCCCGATCCCCAGATGAGCCAATCTCAGTGTTCCCCCTGCTTGCAGACGATCCAGTGCTGGGCTGGGGGCTCTTTGAACTGCTCAGCTGAGGGGAACGGCAACCACGCTCCCCTCAGCCGAGTAGTTTCACGGAGCCCCCACCCAGTCGCCAGCCCATGCAGATGGGGGCTCCGTAAATCTGTTCAGCTCAGGCAAGGACAGCTTCACGTTCCTCAGCTGAGCAGTTTAAAGATGCAGAGGGAGGAACGAGCTGTATCACACTGTATGAGGGCAGAGTGGGATGGCGGTTACACTCAGCGTGAGGAGTCAAGAGTCTTGACTTCTTCCAGTGGGCATTGCTAGCAGAGGGACTCAGGAGCGGCGGTGGTTTCACCAGCGATATAGCTGAGTGAAGCTGACATTGCAGTCTGCTCCTCATACTGGTCCTGGGCGATATATCACCCAGGCCTAGCTGTGAGAGGTGACCTTACCTGTGAGAGGTGATGGTGATCCAACAGGTGTTGAAGGATTTGAAGGGAAACTACTGCTAGTGTGGTCAGGCGAATAAATCTAAAGGAGAAAAGGCACAAATGCAGTAATTTGAACTAATTATTATACATTAGCAAACTGTCAGTACATACAAGGTCATAGTTTCTGTTTGAACATTTTTGAAGGAAATAAAATGGTTAGAAAGCATGTATTGATATATCACCCAGCCCTAGCGTGCAACTGATCTAGCACAATGAAGTGAATAACCAGAGTTGTTAAGTTGCACCATAGCTGTCATTCACTGAGACAGAGTCAGAATTTTCTAGTGCCAGTGTTCGAAACTCCCATTGTTCTAGGCGCATTTTGCAAAGGACCAGACCATGTGAAAAATGAACATAATATTTTAGCTGCAGTTCATTCATTTTCAGCTTTGTATTCTTGTTATTAAAAAAGCGCACATAGACATTCCATTGTTGCGCCCAAAAACTAGGTTTAAGGTGCCATTTAGCTCCTAGCTTTCATATCTTGGTTCTTATCTCTGTCTTAGTGCATAGTGCCCTGTAAGTTTCGGATGCATAATACTCACTTTATAGTCTTTCTAATAAGCATCTAAGGAACTTGGGAAGGCAGAACAAAGCCTAATATAATCACAATCTGATAAGACATGATGCTTTTAAAAAATAGAAGAAAGAAAATGTGTATTTTTAAAAGCCCACAGTTAAAAGAGACCAATATTTCTTATGCAGGTGAGGGCTGCTACTTTTGCTGCTGATGACCAATGAGGAGGAATTTTCTGGGGCATTCTGCCTCTAACACGTTTTCTTGCAACAAATAAGAGCCCTCTTTTGATTAGTCATGGTCCATTCTAACCAGTGGGATGCCAATATGCCTGGCCAAATGAAAAGCCCTCCACACAAAGCCTAAACAACTGAGAGCCTGCAGCACCAAGCCTTGGAGCTGTTAGCACACTGTTTTAAAACACTTCAGAGTACATTTCAGTTAAGCTTTGTCATGCTAATGTCACTGGGCCTCAAGCAACAAAAGCCATTCAGGAATTACTTGGAAAAGTCAACTTCCAAACATTTTCTCCTCCTTTGTTCAAGGACTACTGGCCATTTAGCTATCTAAGCTGCACAAAGGCTGTTCCCCCCTGGTTTGGAGGTAGGAATCAAAACACAGGTTCTGACAAAGAGATTTGATATAATCAACAAAGTTAAACAGCTCTCCACTTTGATCTCCTTTAAATTAAAGACCAAGTGTTTTGATTTGGCATTAAGCACTGAAATAAACCAGATGTTTCTCCTGCCATATAACCCTCCATGGGCACAATCTTAAAAAGGTTATTGTTTGGCAAATGTTCAGGGAAACACATTACAAATGGCACAAATACCCAGATTTTCTTTGCTTTCTATCTACACTGGTTCATTATCCAAACCAATGTATAATCCGTTGGGCTTTGGGAACTTTGTGTAAATACTTTCATGTACAATTCTCTTTCTTGCCTACTCTGAGATTAAGACCACAATTATCCAGGCTTAGACCTAAAATAAAAGAACCTTTGCAAACGTATTATCTGGCCTTACATGTTTAATCACATAGTGGTCTGTATGGTCTTTAATACTTAAACTGAGGGAGAATGTTGTATCTTCTGATGATTCACACATGAAAGGCTTTTGTTTTTGAAATGATGCACACCACCCGAATTTTACAATTAGACACTCTTTTTGTTGCTACTAACAATATTCAAAAGCTAGTAAAAAGAAGCAGGTTCACAATTTCAAGAAAATTTAACTACTTCAGCAACAGTTCATAGTGCTATGAACCAGGTTAAAAAGAAAACTCAAGAACAAACACACCGTGATCCCTTTATATTACTATCTACTTCCTGACGTATAGCTTGCATGACACTGTTTGGGTCAGTGGGAGCAGGTGGAGAAATACCAGAATTCCAAGTGTGCAGACTTTAGCATGAACTGTTGGAGGAGATGGAATGCATCACCATCAGCTATGACAGAAATGGTTTATGGAATGACCTACCAAGAACAGCACAGGATGGGAGACCTAAGTTACCACGACAACTGAAGTCCACCCTTCAGTTACATATACTTCTTCTTTCATCCAAACACAATAAATCTACACCCCTGCCACCTCCTGTCCTCTGTCCAACTGCCTAACCATACAAGCTAAGGTTACACTGGGGGTTTGGGTTAGGAACTTGGCCTACTCTCTCCCATCCGCCCCCCCGAGGGCCTTGTTAGCCAAACTAGTAGCTGGGCAGGGATCAAATTCTGACCAACCCAAGCAAAAATGGCCTCTGTCAAAATAGCTAACTGGAGCCCAGGACAGCAAACAACAGGAGATAAAACAAGAAAAACAAATATAAACAATTTCAATACAAATGCAGAATAAGAAAGATATCCACTTCAAATGCTTGCTGGAAGAGGAAGGACAACAGAGATGGCGGCAGTCTAATATTCAACACATATGCCTGATATAAACAAAAGGACAAGAACTTGCATGCAGCTTAAATTATTCCAGAAAGTGCTTCAGATAGTATTGCTTACAGATGCCAAGGCTTTTCCAAGAGCATCCCCAGTCTGTGAGCTTCCGGCAGCATTGCCTCTGTTGACTGTAAAGAAAAAACAATGTGAATGTTGATTTAATGCAGAAGATAATTGTGGTATGCTGCTATTTAATACTCATGCTCTTTCAAAAGGATTACTATGATTTAAAAAGCAAAAATATGGGGAAGACCATAAGGGAAAACTGGATTCACTGGTGAATTGCTCTTCTCAGTGGTACAGGGGTGTGGGAGTCTTAATATTTGGGAACATACCTCATCTTAGTTGTGTTAGGTAGGTTTAGGCTGTAAATACCAAGAGAAGGTATGGAGAGCTTTCCTTACCTATACACAAAACCCCAATAGGATTGACAAACTTTAGAATAGTTATAAAGCCACCAGACTGTGTCAGCAAGTGAAAAACCATGAAGAGGATAGGACATATGGCCATCCCCAGGACTCTTAGATAGTTAGCCTATAACCCAGAGCCAGGTCAGTTCAACTTGGGTATTATATTCACTGTTATGGGGGATCAGGTGGCCTCCACCATCCTGATTCTATTGAGAACAGAAATTCAAATGCAAGACCAATCTTCCCTTTCTCCAGTGGTGCAGTCTTCATATCAGGAATATACTCACTCCTTTAGACAGCTAGAAAGCTACGTTTTCCCAATTATTAGGAGCCAGTCTTTGCAACATTTTCCTCCCAGATGCAGCATTGTAGACAATATACCTTTTAATGCTTTATACTTGTAAGTAGTACTAGCACCATGTAGTGAACACTGTCCAATAGCATTGCATGCTCAATCAGATTAAAATTTCCAGGAGATTGGAACTGTAGACATAATACCATCTGAGTAACATCACTTGGAAAGACAGGTGAACTAATGTCAGTGTACTGTAAGAAGCAAAGATTGCCAGTGTTGAAGCAATGATTCTTCAACATCAACTTCATTGGACTGGTCATGTTGTTCAGATACCTAATTATTGTCTTCCAACTACTCTACTCCCAATTTAAGAATGGAAAGCATAATGCCGGTGGTCAACAAAAGAGGTTTAAAGATGCTCTCAGGGCAAATCTAAAAATGTAATATAAATGTAAAGGTACCCCTGACCGTTAGGTCCGGTCGCAGACGACTCTGGGGTTGCGGCACTCATCTTGCTCTATAGGCCGAGGGAACCGGCATTTGTCCACAAACAGCTTCCAGGTCATGTGGCCAGCATGACTAAACCGCTTCTGGCAAACCAGAGCAGTGAACGGAAACACCGTTTACCTTCCTGTCGGAGCGGTGCCTATTTATCTACTTGCACTTTGACGTGCTTTCGAACTGCTAGGTGGGAAGGAGCTGGGACCAAACAACAGGAGCTCACCCCCTTGCAGGGATTCGAACTGCCAACCTGATTGGCAAGCCACACTGGCCTGTAAGCACTCCAATTGAAGAACAGTCTTTACTAAAGGTGTCATGGACTTTGAAGAAGCACGAACTTAGGGTGAAAAGGAGAAATGAGCTAAGAGGAAGGCATGTTTGGCAAACCCTCACCATGATCAACTCCCACCCAGAAACCCATATCCCCACTGTGGAAGGACGTGTGGATCCAGAATTGGCCTCCACAGTCACTTACGGACTCACTGTCAAGGCTGTATTCATGGAAGACAGTCTTACTCAGCTACGAGGGATTGCCAAAGGAGAAGAAGAGTAATTTAACCTCCACTGCAGTTGTTGTTCAACACCAGACTGTTAATAGCTGAGAACTGCACAGTATTTCAGAATGAAGCTGTAAAGAATGTTGCTGACAAAGAAACCCTTTGTGTAAATCACCTTTGGGGAATGTGTGTGTATAAATTACTGTTTGGGAATCTCAGAATCTCCCACCACCAGATTATTTAGCAACCAACACACTGCTTGTGAGTTCAACAATGAGACCTGCAATACAGCCCAAAGAGGTCTCTGACTCCTTCATTAAATCTACTGGAGCTGCCTTCAGCACCATTTGGTAAAAAGGTGAGATACAAATATAACAAATAAACATTTTAATGCATTTCTCACAGAAGTTCTGTAATAAAACAAGTGTATTCACCAAGTTGGTCTACAATCTGACATTACAAAAAAATAATCCTCCAAATTGGGTACAGACAGCCACCGTTTTAGGAGTGTCTGATATGTGGGCAACTGTGCACACATGCATCACACCAAACCAGGAAGTGACCCCAAAACATCACAAAAACATAACAAAAAGGGGAGGAATGAGGACTTTGCAGGCCTTTTCGATGGTGTTTCAAATATATGTGATCTCACTTAAACGTGCAGAGCACTGGAACGTAACCCCTGCTTAAATATGCAGTTGTGTGTACTTTAGAAATAATGCCCACATCAATTAAACAATACTGTCAGAGTTTCCTCACCTTTAAGAATTATACACTACATTCTTGAATGAATCCATTAGTGGGGCGGGGGCGGGGGGGATAAATTTTGGCTGAGCTCTCTCAGTGAAAAACAAAGTAATGAATTGGAAGTCCAGTTCTCACTTTGTATAATAATTCGCCCAGCACTAGAAAGTACTCCACACTACCAAATATATCCACCCACCCATCCTGCCCTGGAACCATCTCTTCAGGCAAAATTCCAGCAGTCAACACTGACAATGCTGTAACCCCAAACGATGCAACAAAAGCTTGTGAAATGACACATTCACTTTTACACTCCACATGGACCATTAAACAGCATCAGCATGGACATACAGAGTTCTAGATTAGTCATAATCTTCCCATGATGCTTTAGGGATTCAAAAAATCTCACCCAGTATGTTGTTGTTATCTGATCCATTGACAGGTGGAGTATGGGAGGCAACATATGACGAACTGCTGGTACTGCCCCGGTGGAAGCTAGACATTGGAGGAAGGCTGGCGTTTATATCTGATGGTGAGACTGAATGTGGGGGATAGCTCTAGGAAAAAGCAGAAAATGGGGATCACAACCGAAATATGTACCTTAGTTATTATTAACAAAATAAAAAGTAAACCAGAACATGCAAGTTAAGAATGTCAGAACTGTATATCTACAACAGACCAAAGTTTATCTAGCTCAGGAGTGGCTAGAAATGTGTCATGAATATCAAGATTCTATCCTCAGCTATTAGGGCTTAACAATTCAGATACAATGCTTCCTGCTAAGTGAATGAGCCTTACGGTTATGTGGTTCCCACCCCTTCCTAAGCTATGAGGTGAAGTCTAGAAGTTTCCACTTCTGGCTGTAAATTAACCCCAGCTCCTCACTGGTTGAATTCAGATTATAAAAATCTTATGGTTTAAAGCTGGCTTCTGTCTCCCAGCTTGTTTGAAAGCCATTAACCACAGTTCCCAGCCAGGACATAATGGGTGAATATGGTGAACTGCAACTTTCTGGGTTGTTTTACTACTCACACAAAATGAGGAGTGAAATGGCTACATGAGGGTGACTGAAGCTTATGCCTTAATTTTGGGAACTGTGGTATAAAAACAACCAGGATCCAAAACTTTGGCTTGAGCCTGGCATGCTCTAACAAACCACCTTGATATAAGAGGAAGCTGAGGTTAAAATAAAACAGTAAGCAAAAGCTTCCAATCTCCTCCTCTTCCTGTCAAGGAGGGTAAGGCACAAACCTAGGGCTTATGTAATCTCATTCATGTTTTGCGGAACTATAATTTCCTATAAGACCCAAAGTGATGTTTCCTGTTCTATTAGAACTTCAAGATAACTTATTGGATAGTCACAGCCCATTCGTATCCAGAGGTACCACTGTAAATATAAAATTAATGGGGAATATCATTGCTTACATCCCTTTAATGTGAAAACTCTTGGTAGAATGTAAGCCACTGCTTCCTGTCTATTTTATTATGAGTTACAGGCTCCTCAGACAAATTGCCATCACCCAGGATAAGAATGTGCAGGAAGACTGAAGAAAGTGAGAGTAAACTTACAATATTAACAAACAAGAGCTTCCCCCAAGATTAAACTATTTTATTATTTATTTTATTTATTTCAAGTATTTATATGCTGCTTTTAATAAGAAAAGATCACAAATTGGTTTACAAAGAAATAGCAAAATAGGAGTATGTACAATATTAAAAATGAAATTCAGTATGGAAAACATCAAAACCCATAAATAATACCGTATATACAACACCAACCTCCATAACATAGAATTATATTCATTCAATACACTTACTCAATATCCTGTTAGTTTTTCCTTTTCCATTCTGTATTACAGCAACATACAAGGACCTAAGGAGCTTTTTAAAAAGTGAACACCTTTGTCCTTTTGTGCAGATTAAAATTTGTTCATGCTTGGCTATCATAGATCAATCAGCTAAAGGTTTAAATGACAATTTACTTATACCCATAATCCAGCAAAACCAGTCTCTTAAAGGATAGTAAACTTTAACAACTGTGTTTCAACTGACCAAACTGAAAGATCAAGAGTTACTGTCTTACCAAGCGGTCATGTGTGTGTCGACTGCCATAGCTGCTGGACTGTGACATGTGAGAGGAGGAACTTTCTAGCATTCCACCAAAGGCAGACTGGCTCATTCCATTGGAAGGGCTCCAAAGGTCTGAAGCACTGTGAGTCCCATCTTTATTTGTAATAAAAACAAAATATAAAAAGAATGATCTTAGATTAGTAAAACAGCACATGCTGTACCGGCACTTCATTGCTCATGTCATGTACATTTTATACCCTAGCTAAATTTTATTCTGAGTCAGTGGAGGCTGGTCCACTGGGGCTACTGGGGCACAGCCCTCTCACTGAAATAGTCCATTTTTTAAAAAAATCCTCAAAATCTCAAAGCCACACACTCTTTCCTGTCCCACACATATTTTATGCTTCCTTGTATTTAGAGGCACTCCTGTCAATCTCCTGTTCCCTGGCCAATCAGCTCTCTGCACCACTCAATCAATCCTAATCCAAAAACATAGAGAAGAAGAGAGGGAACTCATAACTGTGATGTATGTCGCTACAACCTCCTGTTTAAAGAATAGCAACAGGCTCTATGTGAGGCAAATGGAGGAACATTCAGAAAGTGTAACTAGTAGACAGGTTGCTATTGCTGTCTGCACAGAATTCAGAATGTCAATTTCACATAAGCTCCATTTGTTGCCTGTTTCCGAACCAAATTGTGCTGGTCTTCTGCTTTCAAGCTGGGTCTGGAAGGACCTTCTCAATTATGTAACCTCTTCACTGTCACCCATGAGAGGTCTAGTGGCAGCAGTTTACTGCAAGTGCCTACTGCAGTATTAGTGGGAGTGGTCCTGAGGGCTTTTCCTACTAAACTCGGAACCCACTGAACCATCTCCCCACAAGGAATCTGTCAGAGCCAGGAGACGGGTCTGCTTAAGCAAGCCTTGTAAACTTTTTTCATTCAGAATGGCTGAATCTGCAGCCCAGAGCCTGCAGTTGCTACTTGTCTCCATTCTTTTTTCTTCTTTGATTGTTGTATTAATTTTATCATAGCTGTTCTCCACCTTGGGAACATTTTATCGAAACATTTACTGAATAAATAAATCTTAGCCAAGGACCCTGGGGAGGGAAAGGGAAGATTGCCTTTGCATGGGACAAGAGAAAGGTATGGAGTGTGTGTCAGTCCTCTGGGTGTACGGCTGTCATTTCACATTTGCTAGGAGAGAGGTTTGTGGGTGATGTTATTGGTTGGTAGATGAAAATTTGCTATGCTTTTTGTGGGAGTGGCTGTCACTGCTGATGGAGTTTTGCTATTCTTGCTAAGCAATTGGCATGAGCAGATGATACTACAGACTTTACCAGCACCTGCACAGGGGTCAGCTATGCAATAGGAATGATATGCCACTAGGCTGTTTTTAAGCTCTTAACCAAAACATGAAATTATAATCTTATATAGAAGAAATGGGCCCTGAAATGACATGACCCATGAAATCCAAGCATATACATAACTTCAGGTTAGCATAATGAAAATGAACCAGGAAGAAGCAATAGCACATTTTCATTTCCCACAAACTCTCCTATCATGTATGAACATTTTCTCCCTCCCCAGATCCTAATCTCACTCAATAATATTTGTTTACTTGCTATGCCAGTCTTTTAAAAAGTTGCTCAGTTCACAACATCTTACCTTGCAGAAAGAAAGTGCTAGCGAACATGCTGCTTGGTGGTTTAGGAGACGGGTAATTTGGAGATTCTCTATTAAAGTCAACTGAATTAGATGGCGCATAAACCTAAACCAATAAAATGGAAGGGAAAGGAAAGATAAACATGTAATTGTTAAAAGTGAAAATACAAGTTCTAGTGGAACACAGGATAATTAAACAAGCACAGCCAGCTCTGAAGCTAAAACTTAATTCCTCAGTTGCAAATACCTTTCCTGGAACTTAGAAAGTGATAGTGAGCAGGCTTAGCTCCACCCAGCCATCTCCCCCACCCCTCCAAGGTACTAATTCAAAGAGGCAACCTGATAAAAGTCCAAACATGAGCAATTACTTAAATTAAAAAAGAAAAAGGAAGAACAAGCAGCAGGCTCCCTAAACAATATTTGAATCAGAGGCATTGAATTTGTTCATTGTTTGCTTAAGTTACAATTCCAGGGGTCAGGTAAAAATATAGAGTATCAAAGGATAAACTTTAATGGACCATCATCTACTACATCAGATGCCATAATAAATTATCTAGTCTAAGGTGTCATAAACCTATTGCTGCACCACAATAAAGTGGCTACCCCTCTACAACTATTCAAAAGAGTACATGTGCAATCAGAGTGAGTAGATTTCAAGCTTGTTGGGTCTTCTTTTCTTTTTAGACTTCTGAAGTCCAAAAACCAGAGCCAGGTACAAAACACAAGAGAAGAAATCTAAGCCCAGTAATTTGTTCTGCGTATCAGAATATCAGCTCACATGGACAATATAAATTTATGAATATACAATGAAAATTTTACATGTTCTATCATTCACAATAGACAACCAATCAAAATTCTCGAAAGAATGATGTGTTTTTCTAGGGAGATTCAGAATTTAAGTTGATTTTGGTTTACACTATTTTATTCAAATTGTATAACATTTTATTTCATTTTAGTTGTTTTACTGTTTAAGAGTAGTAATCGTTTCCTTTTTAAGAGGCAAAGTTATGATTTTCCAAGGAAATTCAGCATTCTAAATCTGTCAGGTTGTAGTTTGCATCCAAGTTAATTTCTGCTACATTGTCTTACTTTCATATTGCTAAACTTCCAGAATCATCTAAAAACAACGAAGAAATTACTCTGAATCTTCTAAGCTCAAAATCCCTCCACACATAAATTCACTACCGCACCCCACTTCTTCATTGCAGCAGTGTAATTTGTAAATAAATTCATTTTCTATTTCCTCCTGCAATATACCACACTTCTGCAAGTAAAACAGAATTTCAACAAGCAGATTCTTACAAGTCTGGAAAGGCTACACACACACACACACGGCCTACTGCTTCAGAATGTCATGCTTTAAATATTTCATGCTAATACAATGAGGAACATTATCATTTGAGAATCAGCCAGATACTTTCAACTGCATCAACAAGTGAACAACTGTGTCGTATAAAGTGAAGATATTTTGCTTACAAGGTGTATAGTAATTAGTGCTGCAATTTCAAATCTAGTCCAAAATGTATTCTAAAAAAACTTTTAATTATTGTGTGTGTGCACATGTACTACATGTTTTTGTTTAACTTCTCTTACATACAACTTACATGAATCATTCAGTTACCTACTATTCGAGGAGCTCAAACCACTTCAAAATCTGGCATGTATAGCTTAAGTATAGCTTAACGTTATTATCTCATTCTGATAGATTCTTAAAATGTGCTGTGCTTTGAAATGCAATAAATATTCACAGTGAAGGTTACTAATTCCATCTCACAATTCCAATTACTTTTTCCTACCTGCATTTAAGAAGTCAATATTTGGCAAGCTCAAGTAATACATAACCTGATACATCAAAACAAAACTATTTCTTAGAAGATTAATTCATTAACATTCTATTAATTTATTTCACAATGAAATATCAATATATCACATTAACTACATCTTCCTACTAGAGAACAAAAAGATTATTATTATTATTATTATTATTATTATTATTATTATTAATATACTGCCCTATACCCGGAAGTCTCAGGGCAGTTCACAGAAAAAATCAACATAAAAATCACAATATATATGATCAAAATCATCCAATGCCGACTGAACCTTAATCACAGCTGCCTTCAGTTTAACTATAATCCACGTTTCCTTTCTTGAGACCAATCCACATTATTCTTATATAATTTACGTAATGTAATTGAATAGTAAATACTTCCTTTTTATTTTTAAGGAGTTGTAAATATTTTTTACTTTTCAAGAAATTGTCAGGGGGGAAAATAATCGTATGTAATGGCTGTTGAAACAGTAACAACTGCTAAATGTAGTATCTGAGTGTATATGTAGCAAGATTTTGGGGTTTAGTCTACATCTGATGAGCTGCTGTGATCAAACTGGAGACTGTCAAATCCACCCATGGACTTTCCTGCTTATTTCCAAGTGTGCCACGCAGTCTGTTTGCCTGTGGTTTCTGCATCACGTAATCCAAGAGTCTCTCTGCATCCCATCTGCGAATGGCAATAACTTAAAGAACAACCTGCAACCTCCCTGACAGGGCTGCCCTCCCCTATCCCTCCCCTCACAGCTATGGATTACCATCCTGACTTTGGAAAGAATGATTTTCCCTTGTTGGATAAATGAGAGCTGACAATAATGGCACAGTCATCTTAGTTACTGTCTTCTTAAAAAGACTATGTAAGATCTTTCTGCTTGTTTTACTGTTATAAAAGTAATAAAAAGGAACTGCACAACTGAACATTCTACACAGTAGTCAACTGATCTCAAAGCTGTTTTGTGGACTTGGAAGAGGAGGATGACAGAAGCCACCAACTTTTAAAAGCAATTTAAAAGAACTCTGATGTTTTTTGTCTGCAGTGGAGAGCCTGACAGATTTAATTTTGTACAGTACAGTTTGCTGCAATTTACAGGAAGTGCACTAGTACATTCATCGCATGCATTGTATACACCCACACATACTTAGTAACCAAATGCCCAATTTTAAATCTTCAGAATCCAAAGACACCAGGCAGACAGAGAATACTTAATTTACAAATTGAATCTTGAACATTTTAGCATGTACTGCAGTTCCTTCAATAAGACTTACAGAATGCAGAAATGGAGATGAATATTATTGTATTAAAGCCAACAGTGACAAAAACACGCTACTTTGAAACTGCACTGGGAAAATGCTCAACATTTCTTGTGAGCAAGTCTGAAGCTCAGTTTAATAATCAGTGCAAGGAGAAACTGAAAAGAAAAAATTATCTGCAACAAATCTGTGACAGCAATATAATGCAGACCACTTTTATAATAAAAAGTGGAGGAAAAGGGTCCTTTCAAAAA
The DNA here is from genome assembly GCF_964106645.2 of Podarcis pityusensis. Classification (NCBI taxonomy): domain Eukaryota; kingdom Metazoa; phylum Chordata; class Lepidosauria; order Squamata; family Lacertidae; genus Podarcis; species Podarcis pityusensis. The sequence goes on along the minus strand of NC_138039.1, from coordinate 47,850,156 downwards.
GGACCAGAAGTGTTCTAGTGCAGGCACACAACTTTATATAGTTTTGCTGTGTTCCAGTATCTTAAGTATAGCTTCCAAAAACATAGCTGCAGTGATATCAAGCTGCACTTCTTCCAGTCTGGATTCCGAAGATCAAAGAATTCTTGCGGCAGAACACAAGTGATGTGGTCTCAAAAGGCTTCATTAATTCCAGATGTGGTGAAAAAGTCTGCCAATTCCACAAAAAAGAGCGAGCTTTCCTTTGTTACAGTCAGAACCACCCACAAATTAAAACCAGGTCTCTTAAGTCATTTGATCACCTGCAGATGACTGCCAGCTCACCCCCGCCCCACCTCGCAAGCTAAAAGCAGGTTTTATTTTTTGTTACTACAAACAAAAATTTAAAAATACAAGAACAGAAAAGAATTACTGGGATAGTGAGATTAGGCAGCCTATGAGTAAACAGATCCGCGCTTATAACTGCAACTTGACAATGAAGGTATTTTCGACTTTAAATATAGGCAGATGCTTCACTTTAAATAGAATCAAGGCATAGGACCCAATCCAGCACCAAGTGGGCTCAGGTGAACAGATCCAAAGCCTTGCTCTTAAAGTTCTGCTCTCACCGCCTCATGGACCATTAATAATACAACTATTCATTCTTTTTTGCCTCCCATATTCTGATTCCATTTCTAGAGAACTTAGACCAGGACCCAGAAAAAGAACTACTGGATACAATTCAGCCTGATTTAAACAAGCAAGAGTGCCAAGCTGCCAACTGATACTAGGCAGGCAGCCTCACTATATAGCTTTCAACACCTGCTGCAAAAGTTTTTGTTTAGGTATGTCTACTCAGAAATGTAATTTTGATACGTATTTTTTTTTAAACTGCTGGTTTTACTTTTCAAAATTTTAGGTGAAGTTGTTTGCAACTTTTGAGTTTACCTGTATTTTAAATATACATTTTATATTGTTTTTTGGAAACTGTTTAGATGTGTTGAAGATCCAGTGATATATAACTCTTGTTAAATAAATCTATGCTGCAGTACATTATTAAGAAGATGTATGACTCTGAACCCTGAGATTTAATGAAAAGACATTCTCAAAAGCCAGTTCCCAGTTTGGGGGCTCCCTCATCCAGACATCTGGAAACGCCCAAGCCTCAGAATTTTTCAGAAGAAATGCCAAATCTTTTTTACTCAAGCACATACACAGAGAGGCTGTTGATAAACAGAGGGGCCTTCAGGGGCTAGCATGCTCTTTAAGTGTTTGGAGTACTTTCAAAATGGTAAACTATTCAAAACCTTTGTGAGCAATGACCCACCTTCTGAAAATCATGTCTCTCTTATCCCTTTCAGAGGCTGTGCACAAGGCTCTAGACTCACAGCTCTTGAAGTCTGTGGATTGCAGCAAAGCATATCTCAGAGCCCAAGGCAACATAAAACAATCAGACCCTCCTCTGGTAGGCTCAGCTAGCCCATCTTTTTTGTTTACAGAAAGCTGACCAGGCTATCAGGCCTGCAATAAACAGCTAACCTGACCTCCCAGGCATCCCTACAAGCTCTGAAGTGCTTAGCATCCCTTACCCTAATAAATGGGTATGTAAGAAAGGGTGACGCACACACTTCTCTCTCTCTCTCTCTCTCTCTCTCTCTCTCTCTCTCTCACACACACACACACACACACACTTTATTGTCTTTGTCAGACCACAACAGTCAAGTTAAGCTCTGCCACATGCATCGTATTCCTTGGAATAATTACAAATCCAATGAACCCATCATGCATGACTTTGTATTTAGCAGGCACAGCATTAAGAATTTAATTTTTTTATGAATTAGGAAAGCACCTCAAGCATGCAGTGTAGCAAATAGCTGGAATGCCAGGTAAATTATTTGGAAGGAAAATATTAAATATTCAGCACCTTCACATATAAAGAATATGGAACAACCAGATATTAATGCTGTCTTATCTGATGTCAAGAAACTACAAAAGAATACAAAATGTTCACTGAAAATTATCCATTCTAGAACACTGGACAATGAGGAAGCAAACCTTTAAATCTCAAAAGAAATAAAAGTTGTTTCATGCTCACCCTTACAGGAGAGAGAGGGACATGGAGTGCCCCCCTTGCTTTACCTGTAGATGGGCTTGGGAATGCAAAATGGGAAAAGGAAGCCAGCAGGCAAACATTTGGGAGTTAAAGGCAGGTGGGAAGGACTGGTTAAGAAATGCAAGCAGGCTCTGTACTCTCAGACACTACCATTAGAGATAGACTAAATTCAGGAAAAATGTTCTGAAACGAAAGTGCTGAAGTCACTCTCTCCATACCTAAAGAAAGGTCAAGGGCTACTGAAGCCATTTAGAAAACAAGAGCATGACTCTGCTCTCTTCTTCATCCCTCTCTTTAGTGTGGTCAATTGGTTTAAAGTCAATGTTGTTGCAGCTGCAGACAATGTCAAAATGTATTTGAGGTAATGCAAGAGAAGGCAGGCAATGGGTATTTCTGACAGTCCTGAACTATGCCAGATCCAAGCGGCATTTCGTGGAACAAACAACAAAGTAGCAACAGTCAGTGATAACACACTTCTGTTTATCAAAGGCATTCTGCAGAATAAAGAGTGATTCTTAAATGAATACAGTGCAAAAATACGGTACTTTAAAAAGACGTTTGTGCCCAATAAGTTCATCTTTAAAAGCAGCAAAAAATATTTTCAAATTTGTGCTGTGTAAAGCCTACCTAATGAATTAAGTTCTTTTGAAATAACTAGCCCTGGCCTTATGTACTTAGAGGAGTATATATTGACAAATAGGGGTGGGATGGATATATATTTCATGCAGCAGAACAGAAAATTGGGCGGTTTCTCTGGAAATTTCTCTCAAAAGTTTCTGACAAAGGAACACATTAAAAAAAAAAGCAGCTATCATTCTGTAAATGGCCAGCAAAAGTGAATTGTCCTATCTATATTTATACATCGTCTCATCAGTTTGAAAAGATCTGTAAGTCAGATGTCTGGAGCAGAGATAGAAACATTTTCCTGGGCTACTTCAGTACAATATCTACTAGAGACAACACAGCAGAGAGAATAATCAAACAGTGTAGTGCTACCAGCAAGTTTGCTTCTGGAGATTCCTGGATGAACCCCTTCTTGACTTGCAAATGTTTATTGTGATCTAGAGTCAGCCAAACACAACCGATACAGACGCTGAGTTCAGACAATCATATCTGATTTTCATAAGGCGATGAATGAATCAACCTTTTGGTCATACACTGAGACCCTCTGCTCTTCTGTTCACCACGATTAAACAAGGATATTTCTAATTAAGCATAGCTCCCTGTTTCAGATGGACTGAGAAACTACTGTTCCTTTAGCCTTGTAGCACACCAAGTTCTTAATCCCGGCCAGTTCCAAATCTGTTAACCATAGTTACTTGATAAATATAGGCGGCTGCAGTACTAACTACACTTACTTAGGACTTACTTGTGAGTAGACATGGTTAATATTGCACTATATGTTATATATGTTATGTACTGATAAAAGAGGACACAAATATTTCTTGCAGCAATTGCATACAGCTGCTGCAAATTTTACTCCCCCTCCCCAAATCTACACATGAAGATATTTTCTCCTATTTCAACTTAGCATCTGTATAAGGAATTATGAGGGAATATGGCATACTAATAATTAAAAAATGTGAGATATCCAGTAATATATTAGTAAATCTAAAATGAAGATTGTTTTCTCTGCTCCCCACATGCTGATAATCCTATAAAGTTAATATAATATCTTTCTGAAAGCATGCCTTACCTTAAATCAAATTAATGGAGTTATGTCTTTTAAAAGAAAGAACAGGATGGTGCTTCAGGTTTCTGAAACTTTCCCCCTCAAAATTTCAAGTATTTACAGTCAATCTGCTATGATGACTGTAGGTTCTTAAGATCGATCATGGGCGGTATTCTCTTAATGAGTCGCATCAGCATAACAATTTTTTGCTTCTGCGACAAAACTTTCTGTCCTCTTCTCCCTCCATGTACACCCTATGCTCTCTCCAGATCTGTTCTAGGGGGTTGGTGATACTCCTTGAACAGATTTAGGGGGTGTGCAGGGAGTGGCAAGGGGGAAAGAACATTCTGTTGTGCAAGCCGAACTCCTTGCACTGATGGAATGGTTGCCTTGCTACTATGTTGGATTCCACCCCTTACCCTTGGCTAAGAGAGGCGTAAAACAATTCAATTTCAAAGGTCCAGTTTTTACAATCGGTCAAAGTGTTCAAACTTCCATGACTGTACCACTTTAGCCTTCGGGGGGGGGCAGCCTCCTCTCTAAAAATCTCCTTGCGTACAGAAAAGAGAAATCTTCAGCCTCCTCTTTTCCTTTACATGCTATTTTTCTATATGTAGGTCCGCCCCCCCTCATGGGAACAATTCAAAAACAACTTCTTCTTTCAGTTCAAGAAAAACTTTATCCCTCCATCCCACTGATTATATAAATTTAACCCCAGTGTGTCTGACTGTCAGATTCAGACTCTAAAGAACACCTACATTCATCATTAAAAGACTCTGATCCAAAATGCCCAACTGGGTCCATGACGGTGATGCGCAGCTCCTTGCCAGCGAACTCTTCCCTATTTACTGATATGTTAGGTACATCACCATAGTGTGAATGGATTCACTTTCTCAGATTTAGAATGTGTTTGGCCCAGTTGGCAGAAAGCTGCTCTCTCACCAGGGTTTGACAGCTGTCATGGGAATATTTAACACAGAGCCGGGGCAAGATATTACCTCAACTTCAGTTGTTAAAGTGGAATTAAGTGGCATACAACGAAGGCAACACAGAAGAAAAACTGCATTAATACAGTGAGATTATTCTCTAACCACAACCCATTGTCTCCAGAATGTCAACAGGTTATTCTGTTTGGTAATTATTTGGTAATTCTTCACAGAACTCTAGCCCAATGGTTGCCATCAATTTGATTTGAACTGATTTTATAATGAATTGATTTTAGAATGCTGTATTATTTAACTCTTGTTAGCTGCTCTGAGCCCAGCTTCGGCTGGGGAGGGTGGGATATAAATAAAATTTTATTCTTATTCTTATTATGAGACTGCAGACCACGGACCTCTTTACACAGTACAACAGTCCTTTCGAAAAAATAATCTGACAGAGGTTGCCTAACAGATACAGACAGTGCAACACACTGTGACAGCATTTTACCTATTTCTGTAAACTGGCTTACCTACACTCACAATGCACATTTTGTTCCCAGAAGATGGATGCTTACTTTTTAAATAGGTAGAGCAAAATGTAAACAAAATTCTGTCTGAAAACTAGCTTGGTAAATTGCTTACACTGCATCTGTCTGCAGGGAGGGCCTTACTTGCCTTTTCATTTTAGAATTAAACTACTCAAAACTACTTCTTGCTCTATGGTTAAGCCACAAGGCTTTACTATGTTATGGCTTAATGGAGGAATAGTTGAATTTTTAAATACCGATCTGTAGCAAAATATAAAGAGGCACATTTATTTCATTCTAACAAACAAAATCTGATTTTTACTTTATTTCCGTCCCAACACATTAGAGCCTATAAGGATTGCCTCCTTCATCTTATCCAGAGATAACTGAAAGAATCCCTTTCAGTTTTGTGCTTATATTGCCTCTATTAGTTAACTTGCTAACCTTTTGTCCTCCTTTAAAGATCAAAAGGGGACAGGTCAAGGAGTGCTACAGATATGAACAGCAGGCCTTCCCATGGACTCCAAAAAGCCCTAGTAGCTTTTTCTAAATCATACACTGCCACTGAAACTTTCAGTTCCTCACTGCATGCCAGAATCTTCTGATACTTAACAATTAAAACTGTTATTTATTTGAAGTTCTGAAACATGTAACCAGACTTTATTAACTATAGACTGGGCAAATACTACAAAGAAGGTGGCTGGACATGATTCAGTCTGATACGGTTTTAGGAGTGTATTAGCTATTCTTGACAAATATTAAGGCAAAAACATGCTTCAGTATGAAGCCCTGAATCAGAGCAGAAGAGAAGACAAGCCAACATTTTCCACTTAACACCACAAATATGACTAGACCAATGAATCAGGATGATTTAACCTTTCTCTTTCCTACCCCCTTTTGAGTTGCTTCAATAAAGCCTAAACGCTAAAGTGTCACAACACAGAAGGGGCACCAGGATATGGAATTGTTATACAATTTCTAGCTCTTCAAGTTCATGAGCGTCACCCATGAACCATAACAAGCAGATGCTATCAATTCTTGAGGCTTGCTTCTTTACAGTACCAGCACTTCCATCCATTACAAGCCTGGAAATACTTAATAAGATCAAAGCTTTCCCCCTCGCTGCAGAACAAAGAGGAATGTTCAGAGCCAGAGAAAGAATAAAATCAACACTCCATGAAAGCCAGACTCCCACTGCTTCTGGGGAACTGCAGGCTTCGTTTTACTTCTTTCCAACATACACCATCTTCACACAAAACTGCAAAACTACTTAAACTTAGGAGGCGACATAAAAAGAATCAGGTTCCCATTTGGAGGGCTTGGGATGTTGACACCAAAGAAAATAAGTTTCCCTAAAGTTGCCTGAAATTCAGATGCACTTTATAATGAATTAGATATATCCAGAGAGCAATTCACCAATCCTTTAGCATTTTGCAATGCTACTGAAGTTTGACTATGCTTTAAAAGACTAAAAACAAAACAAAACTGGATCACATCACTCAGATTGCTAATCAACAGCAATAAAATATGAGGCAATACTTTGAGAGTATAGGCAGAACATAGGAATGCCTCAATATTAATTGCAACTTATCTCTTCTAGTTAATGCCATTTGCCAATGTACATCGTTAGTAAAATCCTAAAAAAGACTAAAGCTTTTAAGTACTTTGCAGAGTGAGCAGCAGTCTTTACATGACACATAACACGACTGGATTAGTTTTCTGCGGTGTCTAAAATCAGTTTTGATTACCATCAAACCCATAAAATGCACTTAATGCTCCTATGAAATGTGGAAGGTTCAGTCTATATTACACAATAGCCATATGGACAAAAGACCAACGCACAACACAATACTTATCAAACTCTAAAATGTCCATATTGCTTTACACATCTGAAGAGATGCAGATTTATAAACCATTCCTAGGCTATAGAAAGTATTTTTGTATAAAGGAGGATTCAACTTTATGAATCAGATTGAAGATGTTCAAAATGAAAGCACACGGTATCACTGTAAGGACAGTATCTGAATAAAGCACAAACACTTCAGTGCGAAACAGCAGCCTGGTCAGCCAGTTGCTTTCTGAAATATTCCTCACTTTTTGTACTCACTTTTTTAAAGCAAGTAACTGGAACGGTTTCAGTTTCTTTCGCTGCTGCATGAAACAGCAATAATGCCTTTCACATTTTCAAATGCATTGCTACATGAGTGAAATAATGACATTCTCAAGGCAACAGAACAGCTGCATAAAATCAAGTTATGTGCAACGATCATAGCACTAACTGAAGCAATTTAGTCTAAGTATTCTAGTCTATACAAGTATATCTAGCTGCTAGACCAGTCCAGAGACGACAAACAACATTTCCAGCCACACTACTTTGGAAAGTATCAGAACAAAAGGAAAGTCCCCTTACCGTTTTTCCATTGTAGTAATACATCAAAGAGTTGCTGCTCATTCCAGGTACAGGATACGCACAATACATGTTCACTCTAAAAACAACACAGCGTGCAGTCTAAGAGCACAGCTTCCCTCCAAGACATCAATTCACCAAATGAAACACAGCAATTCTTCAGTCAGATACAAGCACACATGCATCTACTCAGAAAGAATTTATGCAAAATAGGACTGAACCATCTAATACAGGAGAATAGGGTGTGCGTGTGTTAGAAACTATGCTGTAAAATCTTCCTTCAAAAGTAATCCAGTTTTAGTTGTAATGCAAACAAACAAGGACTTCCATAAAGGATTTAAGAATTTACACCGTAGTCAAAAGGGCAGTAGTTTGCAGCTGCACTCAAATAAAAAAGCCATTTTTTCAGAGCCAAAAAGGGAAGCAATGGTAAATCCTTAGCAATTCAATCTTTTTTTGTTTTAATTAAATGAGAGCTTTTGTGGCAGCAGAGACCAAACTTCATCTCTAGCCATACTTCCATCTGGTTCTCTCTAAAGCTGCTTCCAACTTTCACGAATACGCCACTCACTGGTTTGAAATGCTGAATTACACGCTGGGAGAAGGAGGAGGAGGACCTAGACAGCTAATTGCTTCCTGGACCAAAAAAAGCAATAAGCCCTTCATCATTAGGTGCCTGTTAGAGCCCAGGGTCAGAGGACATCCAATGTCCTTTCAAAGAGCTGAGGGGGGAAATGTGGTACTTTAGGACACAGAATTCACACATCAGTCTAATAGTTATGAACATACAAAAACAGACTATAACTAATATTTAAATTGACATAACAAAATAAGCTTGGCCTTGTAGTTGTCTGTTTTAAACATATTTTCCAATTCATTTTAGTGACATTTTTACTTAATTTTTTTTAATGTTGGTTAATATTACTTTTCTCCCTGAATGATGTAATTCAGACCTTAAGATTTCATTTCAATGCACAAAAATAAATTTATTTACAAAAATAAAGCAAGGTATAATAAAAACAGGAAGGTTAAATGCAATCAATAAATACCCTTATATCAGTCTTACTAAGAATTCTCAACTTGGGTAAACAGGAATTTATGTTGTGGGGGTGCAGCCTTCATGTTGCTGGGGGGGGGCAGAACCTCAGTTAGTTAAGTATTTTATTCATTTACTTGATTTGGGGAAGCAGCTGCCCCCCTGCCCCCTGGCTAGGCCCATGACTGTGTCCAAAGAATCACACAATATACTCAAATGCAGCTAAATGCTGAACATTTTAAAAACTATTTTTACTGATTTTACATTAATAACATACATAGACTCAAATACAGCGGGTAGGCAGGATGGGGGGTTGCGGGGGAGGAGTTTGTTCAAAATAAACTTGCATCCTTATTTTGTGGTTTCTTTCAGGTCATTTCTATGTTCTGATTTACTAACAGTTTTGAGCTGAAATGTGAATATTTTACCATGAATATTATGAACAATCAAGAACAGAAATGTATACATTTTAATGTTTATATTATACGGCAGGTTATATGGCAATATTATATGGCAACATAATTAAATGCAGACCAAAGGGATATTGTTTGAAAAAACTTAATATAGGTTGTTAGATCAGCCTTGAAGGCCCTGCTGTCAAGCCCATGCTAACTGGAAAGGAGTAGGGACAGGGCTTTCTCTGTGGTGGCACTACAGTTGAGGAATTCCTTCCATGGAAACAACCAATAGGCTCTGTTGCTTCCTGCTTTTGGATGGTCTTCGAAAACATTTTATTTCAATTAGCATTTGATGTATGATTTCTGCCATTGTGATCACTCTATGGCAGGGGTAGGCAACATAAGGTCCATGGGCCGGATGCGGCCCAATCGCCTTCTCAATCCAGCCTGCAGACAGTCTGGGAATCAGCGTGTTTTTACATGAGTAGAATGTGTGCTTTTATTTAAAATGCATCTCTGGATTATTTGTGGGGCATAGGAATTCGTTCATTTCCCCCCAAAAAATATAGTCCGACCCACTACATGGTCTGAGGGATGGTGGACTGGCCCACAGCTGAAAAAGGTTGCTGACCCCTGCTCTTTGGTGAGGTTCATTATTAAATGTATTGCTTACATTTGTAGATAAAAGAGAAATTACATTCAAGAAAGACAACAACAGCAACAATATCATCATCATCATCAACAAATCCCATCTTTACAAGCCTTCAATTTGGCGTTGAAGATCTTCAAGTTGCTTCTTCCTAAAATTTACTATGCTGCTCTTTCCTGGATTGGTGCTAAAACATTTTTCTCATGTTAATGATACTGTGCTGTTGAGAGCTATTCTTAATGCTGTTTATTGTTATTGTGATAATTATGTATTTTAAGTGTTTTGATGAAGCATTTTGTGTTTTCATATGTTGGAAGCTGCCTAGTGAGGCCTTGGCCCTAAACGGGGCGTAAACAAAAACAAACCAACTGAACAGGCTGAGGAACAGCTGCAAAACAGCATCAGGATACAGACTGCCAAGCGCAGGCGTGCCAAGCAGCTTGCAACTCTCTCTGTCCGCCCTCAGAGGCCACATGGATCCTCTTGGGTTCTCAAAGCACTGGCTAAGATGGCTTGATTTACAACAATGTCACTCTTTAAACCTGCACTCTAGTGTTTATACTTCTGCAGGCAAGATATGTTAAATCTCTCTTTAGATCTTACTCAGGCTCTCCCCCAAAGGTTAGCAACTGTTCTAGGATTAAGATGTTTTTCAGAAGAATATACTCTCTGTCAAAGTATGACAGAATGTTTAAGACCTACTTGACTGACAAAGACAGACAAATGTAAGAATTTCCATCTGGAAGAGTTCACAGGAACACTTTCAGTCTAGTGATCCATGGCAATCTCAGTACACTTCATGAAGCCTTGACAGATATTTTGCAGGGGTGAAAGAGTTCTTACCGATCTTGACAGACTTTTTCGAGTGTAAGTATGTCAACCTGCTGTGTGACATGGCAGGCTGTAATACTTAGTCACACGGAGATTCCCTTGCAGTTTGGGTTTCCTAGAAGCTACTGATCACAAAATGTGAGTAATTGTGTTGGCCACCCAACAAAAACCATTTTTGCACCTACAGCTTTTAAAGTGAACTTTTAATCTGTGCAACAGCTACATCACACTCATATTTTTCAGGAACAGCAGAAATTGGATCAGCAACCAAATTGGTGAACATGTTATTTTTAAAATACCTGTTTTGATTTCCCCCCCCACAGTAAGAAACAGCCACCACATATGAAAATCACTTTCTTTCTCTCCCCACCTCTTTTCAATGCTTTTTATGCCAACTGTAACACATTCCTCTTAAAGGGTGCTTGAGACCACCAGCATATTTTAAAGCTCTCAAATGTGATGAGTACTGACTACTCATCACATTTAGAAGTCCTAAATCATTTTCACATGACATGAAGCCGCCCCCCCATACAACATAGTTATTAAATTATAAAATCCTTATGCTTGAGAGTTCTATGCAAGATAGTGAGGCAAAGTAGAGTCTGGAAGGATGCCTTGATTATATGAAATGCTGCTATGGCAGACACCCCACATATTGCCCATTTATTAAAAGACACCTGCAGATCCTATCTGAGTGTCTGGTGTAAAATGAGCAACAGGAGACAATGGAATATATTTGATCTTACCCTTTCCTGGAAAATGCCATGAACAAAATTAAAGAGCATCTCTGAAACAGCAACAGCCCAAGCCTACAACCAAGTAAAAACCCACTGAAGTGAATTAGCATGCATCCAGTATACAATGGTATTGAAATACAAGAGCATATGTAAAGTCCTGCTGGACCAGGCTAGTGGCCCATCTAGTCCAACATCCTGTTCTCGCAGTAACCAACCAGATGTCTGTGGAAACCACGCAAACAGGACCTGAGAGCAACAGCACTCTGCAACGATTTTCAGCAGCTAGTATTCAGAAGCACACTGCCTCTGACAGAGAAGGGAGAACACAATCATCATGGTTAGTAGCCACTGACAGCCAAATAATAGTTAGTGGTCACCATTGCCTCTTGTGTGAGTTAATTCCATTGTTCACCTATGTGTTGAGTGAAGCACTTTCTTTTGTCTGTCCTGAATATTCCAACATTCAGATTCATCAGATGTCCCTAATTTCTAGGGTTATGGGGGCGCGGGAGACTTTTCTCTATCAACTTCTTTCTCACTATCCATAATGTCTCTCCCATCTTGGGCTCTACAGGCACAGCAGGTGCAGAAACTCTCCCAACAGTTTGACTTATTCTATGATATTCAAGACAGACTGATGCCACCATCATCATGTCTCAGCCCCACTAAACTAAAATCATCAAAATATTACAAATGCACACACCCCAACTAAAATAAAATCTTAAAACGTAAAGGGGAAAACAAATCCCTCTGCTAGCTCAACTCTATAACTTTAGGTTTTCCTGTTTAAATCCTCTTAATAAACCATTGCATTGGTTACATGCCAAGATACAATCATTGGGTATCAAAGTACTGCTGCAGTTCCGGATGTTTCCTGCAGATGGCTGTATAATCTAATCCTTCTCCCTAATCAGAATACCATACTGTACTTTTAATCAAAAGTATACCAAATCAAAACGATCATGTAGCAAGTTTTAAAGCAAGCAACAGGAAGTCTTATTTTGCAGAGCATTCTACTGGCTTTTGGAAATCATGGCAATGGGAAGTGCTAGGCTCAAATGGCACGAGGAGAGAAATGGAAAATACAAAAAGGGGCTGCCAGGCTTCAAAGACACCATCGTCCTGGCACACTGAAACACAAATTTGAGACTGCTGGAAACTGGATATTGGCAGACACTAGAAAAGCCACTCAGTGTCCTTCCTCTTGCACATCCCAAATTTATTTTGGCATCACAGCACTCAGCAAACAGAGTACCCCCTACAAGTTTTTCCTTTGATGAAAGTCCTGGCAGCAAGATTTATGCCAGAGTCTGATGCAAAGTCCAAGGCCTTTTGAAATTATTTTAATCACATGAGTTCCTTCTATGTATATTCCTGTGTGCAAATGTTATCTGGCTAGAAACCACCATCCGAAACACGATCTACATAACGTTCCATCAGCTTCCACATCTATTATCTGTCTCCTTACCCAGAACTGCTTTAATGTGGCAGATAGAAGGTGGAACCCTAGAAAGCTTAGTAATAGTAGTAGTAATGTATTAGGCAAACATTTGGCTTTCTTAAAAAGGAAGTGGTATGGGCCAAAAAACCCTTAATGATCTGGGACCCTGTTACTTAAATGACTGTATTTGCTCATATGAACCAACTCAATTTTTAAGGATCTGCTCTCCAGGCTTCCACTAAATTGAACGTGTTTGAGGAATATCAGAGACATTGCCTTCTCTGAAGCAGCAACAATTCCTTATCTAGGGAAATTTGCCAAGCCCTAAATGATTCCCCCCTCTTAGGAAATACACTGGAGAAAGCCACGGCTAAGATGAAGGCTTGAGTACCTTTGTGACGTCAGTGGCCAATAGCCCTTCATCCCATCTTATCTACACGGGGCGTCCTTCTTCATCCCACCCTTAATTAAATGATTAGGGCACTGACTAGCAATAAGGCATTGGACAATCCTTGTTGATACTTCAAGAAGCTGCAGAACAACCAACAACATCACCCATGCCTCACATGAAGGAAGTTGCAAGTTCCATGAAGGAGGCAAACATTACCTTGCAGAACAGACATAGAAAGAAAAGACCATGGAGTAACCAAGAGAGCAGCTTTCCTGGACACTCAATATAGCAAAGCAGGACTTTTACTAGGCAAAAACCATTGAGAAAAAAGGACTTGAGAAGGACCCTGAGAATGCACACGCCCCTTGATGTGAAAGTCTCCCTTTCCTCTGAACAGCCTGAGTGTTCTCAATTGGAGCAGCATTGAGAGACACCAAATAAAACCAGGATGCTTACTGGTGAGTAAGCACCACAGAACACTGTTAGGCTTCCTTTATAGTAAAGGTGCATGAGACCAAACTTCTAAAGCTGCAGTCCTATGCATATCTACTGCTGATGCTGGTGGAGCTTAGTTCTGAGTAGACTGGCTGCATGATGAAGTTTGGGGAGAAAAAGAAATGAAACTGTAGTTACATTTGGGACAGAAAGGGTTAAGGAGAAGGAGGGGAAACGTTGTAGATAACTGAGATCATGTCTGTGGAGCTCTTTTGAATGCAAGACTTTCCAGGTTTCCCACTCCTTACATAGATGCCTTTTGCACCCAACCCTACCTACACACAAATCCCTCCTATTTCTTTTCCACGTGCATCATTTGTATTAAATATTGACACTGGTTTTTAATTGTATTTTCATTCCTTCTTTGAGGGGATTCAATGTTAACTGCTGGTCTATTTTTAGCTCCTGCTTGGGAACTGAAATGGGGGAGGGGAAGATTCCTGAGGTTGCCATTGTGACCCTGAGTTTACTGGGCAGCTATTCAGCCCGTGAGCTTATGCAAGCAAAATCTGTTAAGAGTCTCTCCAGCTGTAAGCTGGCTTCCAGGTAAGCTGCAAGTTCATAACACAGCTGCCCCTCAGTCTGCCCAACATACATCTCACTTGAAGGAGAAGGAAAATGAAAACAGAAGCTTGGATTCAGTTGTTTTGTGAAATACAATGGAGGGCATAAACAAACCAGAGTACCAGCTCCACTTCAGAACTAATGCCAAAGAAGGAAAGATCTGGCCCATTTTGCATCCACAGCTTTCCTCCTGCCTTTGCAACAGCAGCAGCCCATTCTATTCAGCCTGCACAGCTTTGAGTTATGACTCATCCAAGTGCACCTGCGCCATGTGTTAAGTACTGCTGAATAAAAGCCCAACACCTCCATTTACACAACAAAGAAACATGTTCTGCATCTCTCCCTCCTTTCTTGTTTGCTCTGAAAGGGAGGGATGGGTGGAAAATCCTGCCTGCATTTGATGTGGATTTTAAATACAGATTAATGTATTAACCATTTTCTTTACAGAATAAGACACTTTTAATACCACAACACAACCAAAAAGCATTAGATTATCACATTTATTGATGATTTTTTACCAAGCCACGCCAACCCCAACTCCCCAATTAAAGCCCTTTATTCTCAAAGGACACATTTTGGAGCAAGGGAGATGAACAAACCGGTTGCTTGAAAGCATTCGTGATGTTAGGCTCAAGTTAGAAAAGACTTAATGAAGGCTTGAAAATCCACAAGGGCTTCATAAGGAACATCTGACTTGGTGATTTATGCATATTAATAACAGTCCTATTGAGGCAAGCCGAGCTGCACATGTCCTGCAAATCTTAATGTCTTCAGCTCCACTGGGATTATTACCAATGTAAATTTCTAGGATTCTCAGCTATTAATCTGTCTGTCCTCCTGTTCAGCAACATAATGACTAATTAAACATCAAAAGACACGAACAGAAGATAGTTCCTAGGCCACCCCTCTTCCCATGAGAGAAATGTGCATGACAGGGACAAGTAGGTAAAAGTGTACAAATATTTTACAAATCATTGCTATCAGATGTTTAAAAGCACTACAAAGGTGTAGCTAAACCAGGGACAAAACACTCATTTCACCCTAAAGGCCACTTTAGCATTATTGATGACTCAAGAGGGATAAATCTAAGTTACACATAGAAAATCACTACCACAATTTTTAGTTTGCATTTTGTGTGTGTGCATTCTGATAACTCCCCTTTACTCTGTGCATGACCACAGGTCATTTTGAAGCCCTTTATCCATGCTCATCTCTGCTTCCCATTCTTTATTTCACGAAGCGTGCTTCCCACCTCCTCCTCTCTGTGTGTGCATAGGACTGGTCTGCAATCTGCATCCCAGTTTGTCATTTTTTTCCTGCTTTCCTGCCCACAGATCTTTCAACAGCTGCAGTCCCTTCTTCTCTGTGCACCCCACAGCACACTCCTCTCTTTTTGTCCCATCCATTTGTTCCTCACTTCCTCCTCCTCCTACTCACTGCATTCCTTAGATTCCAATTTTCCTTCAATCTCTCTTTCCCTCTTTCCCCTTCTCCTCACTGACTTGGGCCGCGGGAGCACAGAAGCCTTTCCCTCTTCCAACGGTTCATGGTAAGGGAGACTCAGGACTCAGCTACATTAGTAAAGAAAAAGTGTTTTATATGCATTATAACAGTGTGACACCAGATGGTGCTGTGGAGTCCTGTCTTTCTCCAACATGATTTCCCACTATGAGGTTTACAAATCATTTTCCGGGATTTTAAAAAAAATGTGTTTAGATCCAGCCTCAGTAAAAGCGGACTGTTCAACATGTCCGGCTAATTGCAAGAGGATGAAAAACTTGACCAACTCCAACATGTCACCTGCTCCAGAAAGAGGAAGAGCAGTGCAAATAGTTATAGAGATGGCCACAATTGGTTGGTAGGCTTATGCTGTGCAAGCCTCAGTTAGATTTTCAAACAGCCCTCACATCGGCATTAGCCAGGTTGGCCACTGGTCAGGACTGATGGAGCTTGAGTCAAACAGCTTATGGAGAACTACTGGTTAGTTATCCCTGCTTTATAACTTATTGCTGCTCAATTTTACTCTTTGCAACAGATACACAAAGAAAGCAATCCAATGGTAGCTGTTTACTGAAAGATAGAACAACCAACAATACTTACAGATGAAGGCAAACCTGGGGGCACTTTTCTTACTTTCTTGGTCTGTAGAGAATCTGCATATGAAAAGCCAAATTTTATCAACCAGCAGCATTAGTAACATTAACAGAGTAAGCAGCATTGCCGAAGAAAAACTGCCTAAATGAGAAAAGAACTAGAAAAATGTAGTCCTAAAGAGCAGAATAGTAGCAGGTGCTATTATAAAACTCTTTTGCCCAGCTACTTATCTTCCAGATTCAAATACAAATTGTTTTTTAAAAGGACACTAAGAATTATGAATTTATTTCCAAGATCTAGTTTAAGAGTTGAACCAGTGGATTCAGCCCAGTAAACACACCCAAATAGAGTTCACCTCCCAAAAGAACACCTCCTTATTGGGGAATGTTTAAGTACATGCTTCTGGGACATCATTCTGCTCTTGCAATTCTTTTGGGGTGGACTGCACATTACATGGGGAATGGATGACTGGGGAGGAGTTACAGAAGGAAAAAGGCAGCAGATGCTACCTAATTTTGCACTCAAAAGGGAAAAGTGCAATGTCAAGCTGCTGGCTCCCTCCTACAGCCCACTTCAATGCTCTCCCACTTTCAACTTATATGAGTCCTAAGCCGCCAGGTTAAAAAGAATATAAAATTCACAGGAGATAATCTATAATTAAACAAATTTCTTAGGGGAAATAATTGGACATCTTCCTGAAAAGAGTGCTAACGTATGATTGACTCACCAAGAGAAGATGAATCATGAAGTGATCTTCGTCGTGGATTTGTGGTAGGAAATGGGTAATATGATGTTCCGGCTTTTCCTGAGGACATCAGACCTGGACTTCCAAGCCCAATATCTGATCGAATCAGACTTGACTGCAAAACAAACCAACAGGAGTAGGACATTAAAAGTCTCTCTTTCTCTGTGCCTAAAGGACCAGTACACACTAAGTTTTAAAGCAGGCATCCCCAAGCTTGACCCTCCAGCTGTTTTGAAACTACAACTTCCATCATCCCTAGCTAACAGGACCAGTGGTCAGGGGTGATGGGAATTGTAGTCCCAAAACAGCCGGAGGGCCAAGTTTGGGGGTGCCTGCTTTAAAGAGATGAAGTATAAGAAAGCAAAACCCACCATGATTCTTTGGCTTGTGCACTCTCCCCTCCCCACCGCTTTCCCCAACACACCTAGGAGGACCATGTTAGCAGATTCATTCATCCCTTCCTCTGAATCCTTGACTTGTTGTGTTGCCTAGACCAGGATTATTGTTTTTAAGAATGGTGACTGGTGCACCCACTGGCACTAGAGCTGGAGTCAATGACAAGTGGAGCTACTTAATTCTAGTTTTGTCCCCATTCTCCTCCATGCTGAGTTTTACAGGGGAAACACTGAGGCGGAGGAGGAGGAAGGTGGCAGCAAGGCTCCCCACCCCACCCCAGCACTCAGGCCTGTGCTGAGCTTGTCTGAGGCTCAGAGCTGGAGTCTTGTTAGAATTAAGTTACAAACAAAAAATCAGCCAGTTCCTGGTGGAGCCCCCTAACCCACTTAGCCCTTTGAGACCCAGGGCAAGTGTAACTGGGTGGCTGCCCCCCCTCTGCACAGGCTGGGCTGCACCCATAAATAAGAAGGCAGGCACCCGAGGGCTTGCTGAGGGCAGAGATTCATTTGCCCTAAGGCAGCAGCTTTCCACTGGTT
Source organism: Podarcis pityusensis (assembly GCF_964106645.2). Classification (NCBI taxonomy): domain Eukaryota; kingdom Metazoa; phylum Chordata; class Lepidosauria; order Squamata; family Lacertidae; genus Podarcis; species Podarcis pityusensis. The sequence goes on along the minus strand of NC_138039.1, from coordinate 47,832,225 downwards.
TTTAACAAACTCTGAACAGTTTCAAAACAACTCAGCTTCCAAGTCTTTTTTTAAGTAAAGTGAAAGTAAAAGCCGCTAAGTCCATCTCCTGGGCTGTGTTTGAAAAGGACTGGAGACGTGTGTGACACAAGCTTAAGACTGCTCCTTCCTGCTTGTCAGGCCTTGCTAAAGCAATATACTATTAGCACAACGTATTAGCATAGACTGGGCCTAACTCTCAAATGATGTGGTTAATGCATCAACCAATGACTAGTGGAAACCGTGGTATTCAGCTTCAATCTCATATCACTGTTCAAAGAAATGTTAGTTGTGGTTTTTTGGGGTTGTTTTTGTTAAGCCTAAGAATTATTTATTATTTTATTTGTTTGTTTCACAACATTTATGTGTCACTTGACTGCTAGGGCGCCAACTTGGACCCCCGACTGGGTGCACAATGCGCCACGCAGCACGTCATGACATGACGTGACACATTATTTTCCTGGGCCAGAGGTCAACTGTGCCTTGTGCATGCGCCCCCACCCCAAACAATGGGGCTTGTGCCCTGAGAACTACGACCGAACTCCACTTCCAATTGACTTTTTAAAGCCAGTTGAGGAAAATAATTTCAAACTAGTGGGGTAGGGGAAACATCCAAACATAGAAATAAATCCTGGTGTGGGGCTCCATAATTTCAATGGCGTGATAAATTTAACTCATTAACAATTAGAAGCAATGTTTATGTAGTGACTAAAGCTGGCAACTCCAATCAATGGATTAACAGCAACTGCAAAACCTGAAAGTTGTTATTCATTTCGGTTCTGGAAGTGCTATTGAACATGATTAGAGGGGATCGGTTGGTGGAAGGAATCCAGGTCGGTCAGAAACAATATAAATTAAAAGCTTTCGCAGATGACCTGGTTTTGACCTTGCAGAAGCCAGAGCCCAGTACGAAAAGAGTATTACAACTGATTAATGACTTTGGTCGGGTGGCTGGATTTAAACTAAATAAACAGAAAACCAAGGTTTTGGGGGAAAATTTGACTGATACAGAGTCAGAACGGTTTCAGAATGAGACGGAGCTTAATGTGGTTAAAAAAGTAAAATACCTAGGGGTAAACATAACAGTAAAAAATCTAAGTCTATTTAAGGACAATTATGAAAAATGCTGGACAGAAATCAAGAGAGACTTAGATAGTTGGTCAAAATTGAAACTTTCTTTGTTAGGCCGAATTGCTGCTATCAAGATGAATGTATTGCCAAGGATGTTGTTTTTATTTCAAACACTTCAGGTTTTGGACAAAACGGAGTGCTTTCAGAAGTGGCAGAGAGATATTTCTAAGTTTGTCTGGCAGGGCAAAAAGCCCAGAATTAAGTTTAAGATATTAACCGATGCAAAACAAAGAGGGGGCTTTGCCCTGCCAGACTTAAAGTTGTACTATGAAGCCGCAGCGTTCTGCTGGCTAAAAGACTGGCTACTTCTTGAAGACACTGATGTGTTAGATTTGGAAGGGTTTAACAATGCCTTTGGATGGCATGCATATTTATGGTATGACAAGGTTAAAGCAAATAAGGCCTTTAAGAACCATGTTGTCAGAAAATCATTGTTTAATGTCTGGACAAAATATAAAGACTTGCTGGAAAATAAAACACCAAGGTGGCTTTCACCTTTGGAAGCCAAGGCCCGAAAAAGACCCAATATGGAGGCTAAATGGCCAAAATATTGGGAAATACTAGAAAAGGATGGAGACAATTGGAAATTGCAGAGTTTGGAGAAAATGAAAGACAAAGTGCGAGATTGGTTACATTATGCTCAGATTAAAGAAGTTTTTAAAAATGATAAGAAACTAGGGTTCCAGGTGGAGAAATCGAAATTAGAAACAGAATTGCTAGAACCAAAGATTAAGGTACTTTCAAGGATGTATAACTTGCTGTTGAAATGGAATACACAAGACGAAACGGTTAAATCGGCTATGATAAGGTGGGCACAGGACATTGGGCATAATATCATGTTTGAGGACTGGGAGAGGTTGTGGAGTAATGGATTGAAATTTACTGCATGTAACGCTCTGAAAGAAAATGTAATGAAAATGATTTATAGATGGTACATGACCCCAGTCAAACTTGCCAAAATTTACCACCTGTCTGATAATAAGTGTTGGAAATGTAAAGAGTGCGAGGGAACGTTCTTCCACCTCTGGTGGACTTGCCCTAAAGTGAAGGCGTTCTGGGAAATGATTTATAATGAACTGAAAAAGGTATTTAAATATACCTTCACTAAGAAACCAGAGGCTTTCCTTTTGGGTATTGTCGGCCAAGGGGTGGCAAAGAAGGACCAGACATTTTTTATGTACGCAACAACAGCAGCAAGGATACTTCTTGCAAAACATTGGAAAACTCAAGATCTACCCACACTGGAAGAATGGCAGATACAACTGATAGACTACATGGAACTGGCTGAAATGACCGGCAGAATCCGTGACCTGGGAGAAGAGAGGATGGAGGAGGACTGGAAGAAATTTAAGAACTATTTACAAAAGTATTGTAATCTGAGTGAATGTTAAATAAGATGCTAGATCAAAATAACTGAGCACCACTAAATTTAGAAGTTTTTAAGAAAATAAGTAAGATTGTGAAATTTTGCTCTTTCTGAGAATTATAAGATTATGAAATATAGAAGGGATATAAGAATTTAAATAAGATGATAAATTGCTGACCAAATGTTATAACGATGAAGGTGGGAGCGGGAGATGTGAGGAAGTCCAAAGAAAATGTGAAAATATGTTAAGATCAAAGTTACATTGCTTATTATGTTTATTTTTATTGTAAAACCTAATAAATTGCTTTAAAAAAAAAAAAAAAACCTGAAAGTTGCCATAATTCGCCTGTCCCCTTCTCAGCTTTCTTCTGCATGGCGGGGAATGGCTCCTCTGTTAAATTAGCATAGTGCCATGACACCTCCCTAGATTTTGAGGATTCAGGCCAGTTTGTGCTAGTTTTAAAAAGTCATTCCTCTAAAAATGTGAGTTATTTATTTTTCTGTATTATTGCTGATACTTGAAAAAGTTTTATCCAGCTTATTTGAAGTACTTCTGTTTGCCAAATCAAAATCAATACAGATGTAATTAATACATCTCATTGATTTTTCTGCCTAGCAGAACCAAGCAACCTTAAGATCTATCCTACCCCGAGGGCATCAGATAGAGATGGAATACTCCAAGGATGATCATAACACTATGAAATAAGCTTTGTATTATCAATACCAGGCTCGCTCTTGACCAAGTGCCTGGGGTCTCTTCAAAAAGATAAGTTTGCTGACATGATACACGTAGCTTAGTTCCTAATGCTCTTAAAACTGAATTGGAGACTTCTCGCAAGCTGGAACCTCGTCTTCTAAACTCACATCCAATTACTAAAGGATAATCAATAGCAAGCAATTCTCCTGGAATACTGACTAGCACTGCTTGGATTACTGTCCTCAGTAATAAGCACTCACTGCTGTAAGCTAATTCAAATATACCTAGCTAATCCACAAATAACCTCCAACAGACACCCAAAGAAAAAAGACAGGGACTACACAAATACTGCGCCGACTATTCACCAACTAATGAACGACCAGAAACTATTTAAAATACCTAGATGCTGACATCCATTTCCAAATAAACACGTTTAATTGAAACGGCAAGGCAAGTAAAGCTACTGATAAATTAAATATTTAAAATACTCAGGATATGAGTTTGGAAATCCACAGAACCTGCAGCCACAGACCACTCAAGAGTAGTGTTAAGGATTATTATATGGACTGGAGAACTACTGCATTCATTCTATTAAGCAAATATTTATAATGATCTACTATTTTAATACTATTCCAATAGAATTCTGTTGTATTTTTGTCACATTTTGTCACTGCATAAGAAAGCTGCCTTATGAGGCATACACCCCAAAGAGGTGGCTAAGATATACCTGTCATTTGAAGAACACTGTGTCTTCTTTTTCTTCCACTGTAAAACACCCACAATATCCACTGAGGTGCAAGGCTATCCATCCAGCACCAAAAGAAACTTTGTTCTATCCATTATTTTGCACAGAACTCAAAGGATACAAAATTTGGATATAGTTTTAGGGGTACAGTCACTCCTATTGCTCAAAAAATATATAGTTTGTTGGGTTTTCACCTGTTTTATGCTGTATGAAATCTAATACGATGAATAAGCTTACATTCTGCTTTGTTTTAATGTGTAAAGTGGCTTACAATAATAGAGCATCATACAATACATAAGAGCATATACAGCAAGCCATTCATAAAACAGCTATCACAATGGAGCACAACAATAAAATAGGAAAATCATCAAGAGGGAGTAGCATTAAAGTAGTAAATAATGAAGGGTGATATACATTGTTTTATATAAATATAGTGGGTTGCAGCCAACCAAGTTCTACTCAGAGTAGACCCATTAAAATTAATGGATCTGACTTACTCATGTCTATTAATTTAAGTGGGTCCACTCTGAGTAGGACTAACATTGAATACAACCCAATATATACAGGATATAAATGCTGCATTTTAAACTGTTGAATGAAAAATAAAAGCATGGGAACATCAAACATGGGGAATAATGACATTTAGAAATTATATTATATTGCAAATTCATTCTGCATGGAAATGTTAGAAATAAGCTCACAATTATCTGTAGGTTGTTAAGAATTCACTCTGGAGAATATCATTAGATAGTGAAAAACAAAGGAACCTTGAATGAGTAATCAATAGCAACTGCCAGAAAATGAGATAGATTAGGATTCTCTCTGGTGGTTTGTCTTAGAAAGTTTTCATTAAATGCATTGTGCTAACAAGTCATTAGATAGGTACATGATCGCATAGCACTTAAAAATAAATGGGATCTGTTGGAAATCAAACAGTGAAGAATGAAAGGTCTAATAAACTCTTGATTTGCTGATAATTTCATCGTCCAGAAGAACTGGTTGATGAGATGAAAGGAATGGGGACCTTGGGTGGAGGTGACCACATCACGATACTGAGGAAAAGGAAATCTTGATCCAAGTCAGAAGTGCCTCAAATATGCACTAAAGGAGGTGCCTCAGAGAGTTCTGCTCTGGGCCTGGTGTGATTTAACGACTTTATAACATGACTTGGATGGAGTGGTGGAGATGATCATCAAATTTTCAGTGGACATCAAATCTTGGGACATTGTGGAGGCGTTGCAAACACCAGACATGATCTAAGATATTGACAGGATGGAGAACTGGTCAAACTAACAAAAAGTATTTAAACAGAGATCAATAAAAAGTTTGGTATTTAAAGTATGAAAAATCAGATGTGCAAATACAGTATGGATGACACCTGGCTTGACAGCACACACAGAAAAAGGATCTAGGGGTTTTAGCAGACCATAAAGTCAGCAATGTAATGCAGCAGCTCAAAAGGGTAATGCAAATTTAGGCTGGATCAACAAAAAGACAGTGTCCAGTATAGGATTTCTACCTGTCCATAAAAAATGGAATCATCCCATTTTTGGAAGTAAATAGCTGTGTCCTGTTTTAATTTAAAATGGGACGCAGTTCTTCCATTTCTGAAATCGTCATCAAACCGTGAGGGTAGGTCCTGTGGTAGGAGAGTGAGAGTTTGCGCAAAGCAAAACCAAGATGCGCTGGGAAGGAGCAGAGTACAGTGCAGTGTTGCCCTTGTTCGAACTCGCTGCCTCCCTCCTGTGCCTGCTTGAAATGTGATGCCTAAGCCACCAATTGGAAGAGGAGCAAGAGGAAGAACCGCATCTCAGCGGAGGCAGAGTGTGATGGTGCTGACTGCCTGTAAGCTCCAGTCCCACGCTGCCAGAAGCGCCTGCGGAGGGCAGAGGAGGCTTGGGGCCTAATGTTGCACTGGGTGCTCTGTCTTGGTTTGGGGCGGTAGTGGAGAGTGAGGGCGAGATGAGCAGCAGACGAAGCACCACCTCACACGAAACAAACATGACGTGAAATGTCCGCTGCTGCAGCTGTTGGGCCACCACTTACTCCTTGGTAGCAGAGGCAGCAGCTGGCACAGGGATGGCACTGGGCTTTGACATGGCACTCCAGGTCTCAGCCACCCCCAGCACCAACCTGTGCTGGTTCTGGGCTATCTGTTGGGCTGAGGCATGCAATGGAGAGGTGAGGAACAGGAGGCCAGGTGCACGGGGAGGGATGGGATGGGGCGTGGGAACAGGGTGGCCCTTGCTCACTCGTATGGTGGAGGGGGAAAGCAAGAGTGAACGCGGGGTGGCAAAGATGGGGCTTGCACCCGACAGGAAACCAGAAGCCTGGGCTACCGCAGGAGACTGACAGACACTGACAGGCACCCCAGGATTCAAATTGCTGGTGCTGCTGCACAAGTGAGAATGCTTCCCTACCTGACTCCTGAATAAGTTTGCTGCTGCCTGAATGAAATGCCGTTTCTCCAGCCACAGTGTGGATCATCTGGCTGGCACTGAGGGTTTGGGGCTAGAAAAGCCGCCCTGCACAACTCCAAAGTAAAAACTGCTCTTAATTTTTCCAATTCATTTGAATACTGTGCTATTAGAACAAAGGCTGAGGAAGAGGAAGAGCTGTAGCTGCCTGCTGCCCTTTTAAATGCACTCCCTGTCTCCCCTATCCGTCTCAGGGTGTGCGTGGGCAAACTTTGAGCCCTCGTTTCAGAGACTGTTCAGTCTTATTGATTTAGATAGATATTCGCTTCCCTTTGCTGTTTGGTGCTAAGCATCATGCATTTGTCTATTGATGTAAGTGGGCTTATGCAGAAAGCATATTGTTGCTACATACAGATCTGAGAAATTTCAGTGGTGCAAATCTGTTTTGGATATTGTAAAAGGATCTTTCAGGCATGCCTTTTTGCACATGCTCACTCCAGATCCTTGGCAATGTACAACAAAAGGTCTCAGGAAGTGCCACTTACTATTGCCTTGCATACTGAGAGAGCCCGAAATGTGCAACACAGATCATTTGTTGGCAGAAGCATTGCAAAGCAAACTTTGGAAGCATTTAACAAAGCTTTTAACTGTATGTTCTGAGGCAAACCTAGCAGTCGTGGAATTGGAGAACAAGACAACTTGCAGATTGCCTGAACCATAATATTAAATTATAGTAATAAACTCTCATAATTATAGTAATAAAATATTTATTTAACCGATTTATAAGCTGCCTTCTAGTGTGACTACCCTCACAAGGTAGCTTTCAGTCAATATTAAAATTCAAAAATACAGATGACTGCACACATATTACAAAAGCTATTGCACAAAAAGATAACGAGATAGAGCAGGAGGACTGTAGCTTCACAGAGGGGGAGGAGCATAGCAGAAGACTGGAAAACCAACAGGAAGTGAGCCAGAGCAAATGGCAGGCAGAGCCACCCCTCATTGGTTGTAAAGGCGGGCAGGTGGGGATTGGCTCAGGGCAGCCTGAGGTTGGCAGAGCAGTGCCAGATGTGTCCCAAGAGCCAAGCCTCCATTGCTACTTAGAACTGATACACATCATGGTTACATCACTGATACCATGGTTAGAGCAAACCATGGCAAGAAAGAGATACAACAAGTGACTTTATAGCATGTCCCCAATCTCCTAACCAGGGTTAGAAAATCAGGACCTGCAGGTGGAGCATCGTAGAGTCATGATATTGATATATTGATAAATATATTGATATATTGATATATCAATATATTGATAAAATGGGAGAATTGCAGAGCAGAAAGCTAACTTAAAACATACATATCCAGATCCTATACAATCACAAGCCATCTGCATTACCTCTGCATGCCCAGAAACACTCACAGCATTAGTTCTAATAAGCTGCTGAAATGTTTTAAAACTAAAACATTTACCTGACAGCCTGAGAGTCCTGGTTCTCGACCAAACAATGGAAATTGAGTTCTTTCTGATGTCTTTCCTATAAAATTAAAAATAAAAATGAACTACCTACATGCAGAGAACCTCATAAGTAGAGATTTAACAATACATCAATACAGCATAAAGGGTACATAAAAGAAAACAAGTACAAATGTTTGATACTTAAAAAGGTTGATTTTTTTTTATCAGAAGCAAAAACTACAATTATTAATTTACACACTTTGGCTTAAAATGAGGAACTTGGAAAAAATACATTTGATACACTTGCTAAACCTGTAATGAAAAATGCTAGCTTTTGATGCCTTCCAAGTATGAAATTATTTTTGCTGTTTGATATTGAAAAAAATGTTATTTACAAATTGCTGCTTAAGACTGCAAGGCATGCAGGAGTTGAGACCCAGATAATCTATCCCTCTTGTAACACAGAATTGGAGTTTCTTGGGAGGTTAATAAGACTGACACATATTTCACCATCGCTTACTTGAAAAACGGACACATTACTGTTAAAAAAGCAAAAGAAAGTTACCAATTTTCTGCTCAAGCAATTTGCCCCCAGCAACTGTCAAGAGACCAAGCAAATAAAATACCTAGCTTGCAAAATTGTTTGAAGCAGTATGAATCATGCTGTTCATGTTAACTGCACTCAGCATTTTCTTTCCTGTAAATAAGAAGCCCTATACCAAATGATAAACAGCTTTGACTAAAGTATGCAATATTCCAGGCAGGGTTTATAAACAAAATATTTGCACAAGACTAAATTACAAGTACTGAAAAATTGCTGCGGCAGAGGACAAGCTGAAATCTACATCTCTACAACTTTGTGGGAGAAGACCTTCCCAAACATATATTAAATAGTCACTTCCTTTATTTACAGACTGCTGCCATTGGGCCTTTGCGCTCCCAGGCAGTACAGATTCACTCTGAAATAGGTAACTCCAAGGGCCAGAACAACTAGACCCATAACCTCATTGAAAAAACCAGCACTGCATGGCTAAATTCTAGATCTGAGATGATTCAGCCCAAACATGTGACATCAACAGCTCTTAGGATAGAATATACTTCTATTTCAGTAGAAGGCAAGGTCTGGCTTTGGGGTGGAACTTATTGTCTGCAGTCTTTACTCTTGGAAGAGTGTACTTCTAACTTGCTAGTGTGTGAAAACTCTTAGGAGTGGTTAGAAGAATTTCCAGTTAAACAAATTTTGTATGTGTGGTATGTCAGTACCCTCTTTTTTTCAGTGCCCTACAATAATGCAAACATCTGGTTTCTCTTAACAGATCAATGTAATTTGACATCAGAGCTCTGTAACAGGAATTAAGAATGTGGAGCCTTCTAGATTTTGTTGGACTACAACTCCCAATGCTGGCTGGGGTTGATAGGTGTTTGGAGTCCATTCAACAACTGGAGGGTCATAGATCCATCCCTGGTCTATAACAGGCATGTTCTTCAATACATAGAAGCCATTTTGGCAAGTAAACAGTGTATAGAATAACAACAACAACAACAGCAGCAGCAGCAGCAGCAGCAGCCACCACCACCACCACCACCACCACCATCACATCAGGGGGTGCTGTGAATCCACAAGGTGACTGTTAATTACTTGAAGTTGTTACTTTTCCTAAAGTATAGGAAACCATTTGCATTAATTTCCTGCAGCATTTTCTTGCCAGCTATTTTTGAAGAAAGATTTAACGGCATGCCATATGTGAAGCGTGTATGCCCATGTAAAAGGTAGGAGTTAGAAACTGCATTATACAAGTTACTATTTTAAATTTTTATAGGGTCAAAAGATTTATTTGTTCTCTAATTGCTCCCTTCCCAGAAAGATCTTTAGAGCAGCATATGGCCTTCCTGGTCATGGATATGCAATTCCATGCAGCTGACCGCCAATGTTATATTCCAGGCTCTTGAGATTTGTAAGCAACGTTTGAAGAACTGATAACAAGTACTGGTTGTTTTGATCTTGTTCAAATCTTGTTTCCATTTTTAACAATGAGAAATATGTTGGTAGTGAGCTTTTCTGTATTTTTGTTTTTCCCTCCCCCCATATTGTATGGAATCTTTTTTTTTTTTTTAATGAAGGTGAGTGCATTATTAATAAAAGAATGTGGGAAGCCAAAGACCCATCTAGGTCAGCATCTCGTTCTCACGGTGGCCTATGGGAAACCCACAAACAGGACCTGAAGGCCACAGCACTTTTCCCACCTGTAATTCAAGCAACTGCTATACTGAGGCATACTTAGTAGGTTGGTAGTCATGGTTAGTAGACTCTTATGAGTTTGTGTAAACCTCTTTTGGAGCCATCCAAGTGGGTGACCACCATTACCTCTTGTGGGAACAAACTATGCGCTGTGCAAGGAAGTACTTAATTTTGCTGGAAATTTCCAACGTTCAGCTGCACTGGGTGGCCCCATATTCTAGCATTATGGGATGGGGCAAACCTTTTCCTATCCACTTTCTCTGCAACATGCAGTTTTACACACACAGAATTGTGTATCCTCTTATTTGCCTTTGCTCTAAACTAAAATGTCCAAATGCTGTAACCTTTCCTTACGGAGGAATTGCTCTTGAACTTGAACTCAGGTTTATCTAGCTTCTTCTCCAAAGAGCTCAGGGGTGGTTCTCCTGTGAGGCTGAGAAATAGTGACTGAGCCAAGATCACCTAGTGAACTTTGTGGCTAAGTGGGAATTTGAACCCAGGATTTCTTGGTCCTGATCCACTCTACAAGATCAGGCAGGGTTTCATGGCAACCCAAGGCCTCCTGCTCCTGCTGAGCATGGAGCATTTCAAGCCCCCACCCCGTGGTCACAGGAAGCATCTCAGGAGAAGAGTGTGTCCTGTCACAACAGTGCTGCTTACATCTCCATTGCATTAATACAAAGAAGGGCAGGTGCCACTGCCATGAAACCAGGTAGTCTCATGAAGTGGGATCAGCTGGGGATAAAACAAAGAGTACATTGGGAAAACCCTCTGCCCTCAACTTCCACTGAGCAACAGGCTGCCATTGAGTACTGGCAAACAAGTGGTGGGGCAGGGAAGGCTGCTCCAATATATTCCTTCCACTCGAACCCTCTCATTCTTCCAAGAGAGAAATATTAAATACACACCCTTCCCATAACGCCATCACAAAATCAAATATGCAACTAAAGCATTAATGAACTATGTCTCGTTAATCATTTAAACTGGTTTGCCAGTACCCTCCTGCAAATATCAGTGGCGGCGGCAACAGTGGCACCATATCCACTGAAAAAAAGAAAAAAAATGGCACCTGCACAGAGTCCAGCAGGGTCAGCACTGTCAGTGCTGGGAGAAAACCCTGCTTCTCTACACTTCAGGATGCATTGGATGGCAGTAGTGATGTCTCTTTCTCTCTCATCTGCTCTGATCTTAATGCTTGGTGATTTCTGCCTGCACATGGAAAATATCCAAGCTGGTTGGAGCACTGATGCGGAAGTAGACAGCTGAACACTTTGATCTTTCTTGAATACAGTGGTACCTCGGGTTACATACGCTTCAGGTTACAGACTCCACTAACTCAGAAATATTACCTCGGGTTAAGAACTTTGCTTCAGGATTAGAACAGAAATCGTGCTCTGGCGGCGCGGTGGCAGTGGGAGGCCCCATTAGCTAAAGTGGTGCTTCAAGTTAAGAACAGTTTCAGGTTAAGTACGGACCTCCGGAATGAATTAAGTACTTAACCTGAGGTACCACTGTACCGTATATGTGAGCATCCATAGATATCTGGTTGGCCACTATGGATGGCGTTTGGTTTGATCTAGCAGTGCTTTTATTTTGTTCATTTGGCTTCTCCTAAACATATTCCACTTCACATACACACCAATAAGCATCTAGGAGCAGAGGAAAACCACATACTTTCCCCCAAAATGCATGAGATCCTAAAGTATAATGGATTGCTTGAGCTAAGGTGGAGGGGATGGAGGATAACACACTGGAGAGGTACCATGTGCAACCTGAATGTTTGAAATAGTTTTCATTTTCCAATACCTGCTTGTTTAAAATTTGAGCAGCCTATTTGTTTCTAGCCAGTGGGCAGAAAATGCTAATCAAACAAAACTCACTAGCAGTAAAGGATCGGACTATAAAAAGGCATGTAGGATTGCATGTTCCCTTGCTTTTATTTCTGCTTAATGTTGCACCTTAACATAACTGCTTCTTCCCAACAGGATGAATATTTCAAAAGATTTGTTGTGCTGTTTACATTTTGAGGCATTTGTTAACCGGTACTCTTCCCCTGGGCCAAAGATGAGCAAATACCCTCTCTTCTCATTGGGCCTATTATCATTTTAATTACGTTCTCTTCCCAGGTGGTCATGTTCCTGGATTGCTGCAGTTTATAAGCAGTTACTAAATACATGCAGAATGTTAACTAAGGTATAATTATTTTTCACAGCTTAATAAAAATAATTATGGTTGTAAGCATATTGTTACTTGAATACCCTCCTTTTGCTGACCTTTTAGTTGTGTGTTGGTTACTTTTATATGTGATGATTTTACAAAAGAGATAACTAGTGTTCTACTTTGCTTGATAGTTCAGAGGTCCACAATTCCATTTCCTCTAAATGTCTAGAAGAGCCAAGCAAATAATTTGCCATGAATAATTTACATAGTGAATTTAGTTTTATTTTTCTTGTGGAGCATCTGTGAGTTGACTGCATTTCTTCCCAATCTGTTTTTCAGTTATTAGGCCATTTTTGAGCTTTCCCCTCTTATCATTGTAACATTTATTTCAGGGGCTGCCAACCATAGTCCGCGAAGATTTTCTCTGGTGCCTTCAGGTGGGGGTCCCAGTCTCTGAGCTTCCATTCTGAAAGAAAATGAAGCTTCTAGCCCTCCTAGAAAAAAGGCTACGAAACAAAATATACAGGTGCCCTTCTAACCAAAATTAACTAGCTTAGCTGCTCCTGCCTGTCAGTGTTTGTAGCCAATAAATGAAACCACAGCTGTGGTTGACAAGCGAATTATTTGAACAATAGAAACCACTGGTGTCCTAAAGAGTTACCGTTTCCTACTTCACTTTAGTTTACTTTAACTGTTTTTGTCTTATTTTCAAGTCATTGGATCCACCTGTTTATTGCCCTGTTTGTTTTGTTGCCTGCCATCCACGTGGAAGAGGCAGCAGGCAGCTACTTGAGATAATTCATGGGTAGGCAAACTAAGACCCGGGAGCCAGAGCCGGCCCAATTGCCTTCTATATCCGACCTGTGGACAATCCGGGAATCAGTGTGTTTTTACATGAGCAGAATGTGTCCTTTAATTAAAACTGCATCTCTGGGTTCTTTGGGGGGCATTGGAATTCGTTCATTTAAATATATATATATATAGTCCGCCCCCCACAAGGTCTGAGGGACAGTGGACCGGCCCCCTGCCGAAAAAGTTTGCTGACCCCTGAGATAATTTTTTTGAAAATTGGGGTGGAGGGGAGAAACAATTCTTGTTATGTTTGTTTTGCTGCCTGCCTCTACATGGAGCATGCAGCTGTTTGGGAAAAACCACAGTTGAATATGAGGGTGGGATGTTGGGTGGGATGTTGCATATGGGAACATTTTCTCATTTCTCATTTCTGCTGCATACCCTGAAGCAGGGATTGTTTCACAATTGTGGGTGCAGTCTAGTGCAGAGGCATGCTGATGACAATAATGATCATCTTTTCCCTGCTTGTTGTTGAGGTGTTTGGGGGCAGGGGGAGCATTTCAGGGGCATCATCACCACCTTTTCCTCCTGCCTGGCCCACAGCAGGGCGTGTCCCAAGTATTTGGGGGTGGGGAAAGAGCTCAGTGCAAAGGTAGAAACATTATCATCATTATCTCCTCTACATCCTTAATTCTGAAAAGCTTGTAGAGGACACTCAGCTTCAAACATCATACTAGTCTGGGCCAGTATTTTTCAAGTACTTCTTCATGCAGTGCATGGTTAAACTATAGAACTCACGTCCACAGGAGGCAGAGACAACTAAAGGCTTGGATGACTTTAAAAGAGAATTGGACTAATTCAGCACCCCTAGCTGTGGTCCACAACCTGATTCAAGTAATTTTAAAACCCTAAGCAGCATCTAGCAGGGCCGTCTTAAGCATATACGGCGCCGTGGTGCAAAGTTCCCTCCGGCGCCCCCCCCTCCCAGAGTTGTCCCTTTTTTTTAGGGAGGACGGCACTGCCAGCGGGGCTGGAGGAGGTGGGCAGCAGCTAGAGGACGGTTCCTCTGGCGGGGAAGAGGCGGAGGCTGGACGCGGCGCATCCCGGCTCAGCTGGCCGCTTCGTGCCGCGGTGGCCACAGCAGATGGAGGCGCCAGGTGCGGTGCTGCTTTGGCGTGGGTGGCATGGCGGAGGCAGGCGAGGGTGGCGAGCTGATGCCGGGAGGTGCCGCATCCAACCTCCGCCTCTTCCCTGGTGCCCTCCAGAACTTGGCGCCCTGTGCGACTAGCCTCTATTGGGAAGACACCCCTAGCATCTAGCCTTGTTTGGTGAAGCAGGCACTAACTAACCCTTTGCTACTGGATTTTACATGCAGCATTAACTAGTCTGTTTGCAATGATAGATGAATACACATGACTGTTGAACTTGGAATAACTAGTAACAGTTAAACGCCAATGTTTTTAGGAGTGATTGATGAAAAGCTAAAACTAGTTAACTTCCATACATACAGCAAAATCTCCCTGGAATACTATCTCCATTCCTTCAGCAAGATTTCTGTGGAAACCTTCATGAAATAAATGGTGGGTGCTCACCAATAGTGCTTGCGCACAATGTTTCAAAATCTCCAGGAACCTGCTTATCTTGAACTTGAGTTTGGATTAAAATAAGACTAATTCAGATATAAGGCTTTACTGATGCATGTCACATACTAAAATATAAGGATTTCACTACTTCTTAGGTTGAATGAAATGGATAGCTTTAAAATTTATAGAAACTGAAGCTTAGAAGGGTGTATATGGGATATACAGAAGCTTTACCTTATTTACTGGGCAGTTCAGACAAAAAACCAATCATAGTCTATAGCAGAGCTTTCCAAACTTGTGTGTCACAACACGTTAGTGTGTTGGCTGCAGTGTGTAGGTGTGTCGTCCAAACGCTCCCCGCACTTTTATAAGGGGTTAGTTTGCTAGTAAAACTGAATTACTGTGTTGCAAATGATGCATGTGTGTCAGCAACATGAAAAGTTTGGAAAGCTCTGGTCTATAGTGACAAGTTGTGTGTATGCACTGCCCTCTGCCTTCAAGTGTTCTGACTTCTTACATCTGAACTGGTCAAATTATGGTTTGTGAGTACCACTGTTTGCCAGCAAACCAAACTGTAAGCTATAATTAGGAGGCAAACTATGGCTTGCATGACACAGTCTGTCCAGTTCAACTGCATCAACAAACTAAGGCTTGTCACTAAATCAGAAATAAGGAGAGAAATTTGAGCATGTGAAGCAAGGTGGAAAACACATAGGTAAAGGGTTGGCATTATATTTGATCTAATCCACTATTAGATAGGTATATTTCTTCCTCTCAGTGAATGCAATGTTTACTATTGGTGCCACCTTAAAACAGGAGGGTGTGCTCCAATTACATGGCAAAAATTTGAAGTGCAACTCTTGTCAAGCAAATTCATCTGCATGTTAACTGAATTCTGTACTTGTGGCCCCCAACCAGAATGAGTAATAGTTAAGCTGCAGGCAAAATTGTCTCCATATACTACAATGTATTATCCCTGTCAAGTTAATGTTCTGTGTTGAACCATATGGCATGGGTACATATTCAACAAAGAAAATTCCTTAAACTTGTTATAATCAGCATTTGCAGTCATCCAAAAAAACCTGACACAAACAATAGCTATGGCAAAAGCCATGAACACAGCACAAAAATGAAGAACAGAAGAAGTGAAACTGCTGTGAAATGACTATATATTTTATAATTTTCCTAAGCAACTGATTTTCAATTACACTAAACTCAAACCTCCCGACACAAAATCATTTTGTTGAACAAATCTGTATTTGCATAATATACTGCATGCAAATAATACTCCTAAATCAATATAATGTGGTATGTGTAACAATGCTGTTAAAAATGAGCACTTTCTAATTCTCATGGTTCCTTCTTCCCCATAGTTGTCGCATAATTACAGAAGTCTAACAGTGCTTCATTAGAAATAAGGCCATTTAAATCAAATATCTTCATATGCATTGAGGGTAGGTCATAGATGAATTAAAAACTCCCCAAAGTCTCTGGTACCTGGCACAACCCATCACATCAAGTCAGAAATGAGGCTCAAAGAAGAGCCGAACTTTGTTCCAGCCCCCAGAGTAGTAACAATAAAATGCTGAGAAAACACACCATCAAATCCTGAACACAGCATCAATTTCGGTTAATTACAGTCTTGTAAGCAATGTGATTATTCAAACAGCTCGTGCAAATGTTAATGAGTTCTTATTTGCATATTTATTTTTTCCTTTGTTGAAATGTCATTATTACATTCTACAGTGATGAATACTGCTGATGAAGTGGTCTGATATGTAATTAGTCATTAGATGGAATGAATAGATCAATTATGAAAAAACTGAGATTAAGAAATAGCAAACAAGACTGCCCAATATTATAAATGAATCTTTGAGAGAGAGAAAACTAAGACAACCACATAATATTTTTTTTGCTATTTAGATTTCAAAATCGTTAACGATAAATAAAACAACCAATTAAAAAAAGTGAGGTTTTAAGGATAATAAATTAATCAGACAGTAGAGGTGTTCTGTGGAAATGGGGGTTAGACCTCTGATGCTGGTCCCTTAAATTATTTTTGATATCAACTATTATTTACAAATGATTGCTCAGCCTTCTAAAGTGTGTGTGTGCATACTGTCGTTGGTTTCTTTAAAACCAAAAACCAAAAATGCATACCACAGAAATGGAAGAAAGTATGGCCTGAAATCCTGGACTGTTTTAAAAAGGAACATCTTCCTTAGCCTTTTGCGACTACTTGCTATAGTTATTAAGGCAGCGCTTGCTATTTGCTGGGGGTGGGAGAGAACACATTACTGCAGACCAGATGGGAACATTCCACATGACCAAACCAATCAATCACCTTGGTGGGGCGCAGGTGCAACACAGCCGTGTAGCAACACACCATTTCACAGTCTATCGGGCACAAACACATGGTCACCAATCAATGGCACCCTAAGGACCTCAGAGGGGGGAGGCTCTCTCGAGTCTTACTGGTCCATGCCTGATGACTTCATAATCACACATCATTTCATTCACTGAAGGATGCAAACTAGCATTCTAATAACCTTCTATTGAAAGCATTTTAGGTTCTGCATATTAATAAGAGCGCAGTTTGAAGTACAGTCACGGAGTTGAAACTGTACGGAGTGGAGACGAAAGCGACTTGAAGCTGAAAACTTCTGCCTTGGAGGATATTTTGCTCAGTCCAAGATCAGTGACAAGATCATTCATTTTGCAGCAAAACCCACATACCCACCCATTTTCACACAAAGAAGCCATTAAAAAATACTGGGCTAGTGGAGCTAAAGGGGCAAGTTTTAATGTGTGAATACACAAACACACCTCCCCTTAGACTACTGCAAAATATTTATTTTGACAACTTTTCTAGTGTAGTACCTATGCATTTTTTTTATTATTATAAACGAAGATAATTGATTAAAGCTTTTCTCACTCGTCAGTGTAGCCCCATACTGCCACTGTGTGGCATCTTGCATTCAGACCAATCATTCCTGTGGCAAAAGAGCAGAGCAGGACAGGGAATAAAAAAGTAAAATCTGGCAGCCAGCCTACAGAGTGCGAGTACTTATACTCGCTGGACGATTGCTCTTTTATCTCTTTATATCCCCAGAAGGTTTATATTGTTTTCCTTTTTTGACCAACACATATATGGCATCAAGAGGCAGCATAAAGGGAACATATTTCATCCAGATAGAATGGCAAGTGTCCACCTTTGTTTTACAATTATACATTAAGTTTCTCCCCGGATGCTAGTCCACTGTTTGATTACTGGATTGATCTTTCCAACTTTGTACCAGAAGCCTCCCACTAACCACCAAAACTTCCCCTAACAAATTATTATCTCCTAAATTTTATGTCCATGAAATCCTAGGACCATACTTAGCTATACCAAGTGTCGTGAGGATACTAAGATTATAAACTCTGAATACTTCCACCCATTACTTCTATTAATCCAGTCTTATTTCCAATGCACAGAAAAAGATATGTCAAAGAAGTTTTATGTCAGTGTCATGTTCTGCATCTCCACACTGCATTCATGCCTGCTGCTTCTATAGAAGGTAACAAATAATTTACTGTAACTTATTTCAATTATTGCTGTGACATCTCAAAGATCTCCAGTACTCTTAACTTGCCGCAACACCAATGGGCCTTTAGTATAACATAGTTTTAGTCTTTATATTTTTTAAAAAGTAAATTTTCATTGAATTTTAACAATAAACAGAAACTGTAAACAGTGTACTTCTCCCGTTTTTGCCTACAGAACTAAAATGTAAGAAGTGACATAGTCCGTACCAGGTCAGCACAGTATTTGTTTCTACGAGCAAATCCATACAAAAAGACAACTGAGAGGCTGGGGGCTGCAGCACATTGCCATTGCAAAATATCTACAATATCTAAAGAGAGAGAAAACACATGTAGCTTCTACATGTCTGGAGAGACTTGCCTTAACAAAAAACATTTTAAGCAGGTCCCGAAAAAGAGTACAGCAAACCTGCCTGGTGTCAATGGGCAGGGAGTTCCAAAGATCTCTTAGAAGTGCGGAATGGCTAGAGGACAATGATTTCTGCATGGTTACTTATTCCTTCCCTAATAATCCCTAATACGTAAAGGTAAAGGTACCCCTGACGGTTAGGTCAGTCATGGACGACTCTGGGGTTGCGGCGCTCATCTCGCTCTATAAGCCGAGGGAGCCGACATTTGTCCGCAGACATGTGGCCAGCATGACTAAGCTGCTTCTGGTGAACCACAGGAACGCATGGAAACACCGTTTACCTTCCCGCCAGAGCGGTACCTATTTATCTACTTTCACTTGACATGCTTTCGAACTGCTAGGTGGGCAAGAGCTGGGACCGAACAACAGGAGCTCACCCCGTTGCGGGGATTCGAACCGCCAACCTTCTGATCAGCAAGCCCTAGTATTTGCCTTTCTGAAAGATACATGGAAAATGACTCCAAGATCTTCCTTGAATGAATGCAACTAATATAGAACTCCACTGGGGTATTCTGTTTAGTGTGCACTGATTTGCAGTTTTCATTCGTCATTGCGCTGGGTGTTGTCCCAGCTTTATAAGATCCTTCTGAAATGTCTTGGCAGAGGCAGAGGTAGGCAAACTAAGGCCTGGGGGCCAGATCCAGCCCAAATGCCTTCTAAATCTGGCTCATGGACAGTCCGGGAATCAGTGTGTTTTTACATGAGTAGAATGTGTGCTTTTATTTAAAATGCATCTCTAGGTTATTTGTGGGTCATAGGAATTCGTTCCCCCCTCCCTAAAATATAGTCTGGCCCCCCACAAGGTCTGAGGGACAATGGACCGGCCCCCTGTTGAAAAAGTTTGCTGACCCCTGGTCAAGGAGATGAGTAACTATATAACCTTTAAAAGACATCTGAAGGTAGCCCTGTATAGGGAAGCTTTTTTAGGTTTTATGATTTATTATGTTTGGGCAACCCAGTCAAATGGGCGGAGTACAAATAAGAAGTTATTATTAAAATTATTTTAATTGCACTAAAATATATCTCACCTTCAAACAAACATTATCAATATTCAAAACACTTCACACTACATACAGGGCATATACCTCAAGCAGTCATCCCTTGGTTCCTTCCTTCCTATAGCAGTGAAAGCAAAAACACGAAGCCAGCTGGTTTAGTGTTACATGTGAATCAGTGCTCATGTGGTTTGCTTCTCCATATTAAACAAGGAAAAAGTTTTTGCAAGTCTTGTAGTAGGTTGGCCTAATTTTAAGAAATTGAAATAGTATGCAGCATTCTGAGCATTTTTACTGTTGATAGTCAAATAAAGAAAAATAATGTTAGTTCTATGTTTTAAAAATTAAATAGGACACTTTTCAAAACCATAGTGGTATTTTTCTCTCTGAGCATATGTAACCGGCAGATCAAAATCTTCACTTGTCTTTTCAGATTATCTGTATGCTCCCTTGAGTGAAAAAACCCCTGTATCCTTACACCTGCTCACTCCACAATTTCTTTGCACTTGACTTCAAAGGCAGTGTCTCTACAGTGCTGAGAGCAGCAAGATGGTCACGGAGGATGACCCCCTTAGAGGATTTGTAGCAAAGACAGAAATATCAACGTGGCAACTTCTTGTGACCTGTGAATTATAATGTCCTACACCTGATGGCGGTTGCTGTTCCTCAGACTGCCACAGCTGCTAACACTGGAGGAGGGGGGACACAAATGGACACCTGCTGCAAAATACAGATACATTTGTATAAAGCCTTCAGGTATTACTGTACTTAAAGCCATCTGACTGAAATATTACCATAAACGTGTGTGTGTGTGTGTGTGTGTAAAACAAGCTGAATGTACTCTTAGATGTATAAAAACCCAAGGGTAAAAAGGCTCTGTATACACTACCAGCACTGAATTATCATGTAATTTAATTTTCCTGAAACCCATTAAGTTTCCATAAAAGGAAAATGAAAAATAGATGACATTATGTCTTCATTGTGAGCAAAATTCAATTCATGTAACACTTGGGGAGAAATAAATTATATGAGCATATTAGGCCACACCACGTCATCCCTTTCATCAGAGGCAAGTATAATTATGGCAAAGGCTGCTTTATCCATTAACAACTCATTTGGACTTGACTTTTTTAAAGTCAGATCAAATGTATAAATTCAGAGTCTGAGCATGCAAGATGTCAATAAGGAGCTTTAATGGATTAAACCTACCCTAAGTGATAAAGGAGAGGGATTATACACAAACCAATATGAAAAGTTACAACATCATCATCATCATCATCATGCTCCTCCTATTACCCTTCACCCTAAAGCTCCAGCGTGTGTTACAACAATTCAAGCACAATGCAAAAACAGTTTTAAAAAACTTAAAATTGCAGAAATAAGATGGCTGTGATACATCTCAAGTGTCAAACATCAGGGGAAAGTGGTGTGTCTTCAGGCTTTGATGAAAACTGCATAGTGAAAAAGCCAGAGGCACCTCTGTGGGGAGGGAGTTTCATAATAAGGCCCCCTCTGAAGATTTCAACACCCAAGAGCAGCCAGTAGAGGAGGCGGCAATCTTTCAGATATCTGGGGGCTTTGTCGTTTAGGGCTTAAATCACTTACGTTAGCACCTTGAATTGGGCCCAGAAACAAACTGGCAACCAGTGCAGCTATTTTAAATCAGGAGTTGAAATCTAAATAGAAACCCAGTCAGTAATCTGGTCACTGCATTTTGAACCTACTGAAGTTTCAAAGTCATCTTCAAGGGTCGCTCCGCATAAAACATATTGCAAAAATCCAACCTGGAAGTTAGCAGTGCATGGCGTATAGTAGACAAGTCATTTCTGTCCAAATGTCGAACCGTAGCTAGGCATCACAGTTATAGAGTATTCAGGCCCAGAGTGTGACAAGAGCAAACAAACAAATATTTTTTTAAAAGTTCTACCAGGGCTTTCATTTCTAAATGTCTCAAGGTACACGACAATAGTATATCATTTCCAGCTCAAATTCAACCCCTCCCCTTATTCTACACAGCAATGGAAAACAGGATTAAGCTAAAAGTCAGCTTCTACTGGTAAATCAAATCACAGATAGAGAAAATTATAACTGCAGGCCAGAGTAATTAATGCAGTTCTTAGAAGAAGGTAATTTGGTTCACCAGGGATTCACACACACACACCCCACTCAACATTTCTTCCAAATTGCATCATCAAGACATCCACCAACAACTTTTGTCTACTACAAAAGCACAATATTCTTTCCCCTTCTTTCATGTCAAACAGCCTTAAATCAGAGTACTTATTTCTAACCGTTTACATTATGTGATACCCAATTATGTAGCTTTCAGGAATTTGACACCATCAGATGTAACCTTTGATGGAAAACAGATGCACTGCAACCAACCAGAAGAAAGCATACATGTATGCCTGCTCCCATCAATAGTGTGAGCCACACACTTGTTCAACCAAAAAGTACTGCATAAGGATTCCTTAAAAGCAAGCTGTAGTATGACCTAATTCCAGAATCAGATTAAATATCAGAAGCTTCCTTTAGTGTTAAATCTGTCCTGACAAAAGCAGGGTTAATACAGAGCAACCTTGTATTAATGTAGGGTAACATGATTATTTACCTGAATGGGCAAAGGACTCAAAGACTTTTAAGGTCATTGCATTTTTGATAAAAAGCTGGTAGGCTCCGTTCTGACTAAGAGAGTTGGATTTTGCGTGGATCTGTTTCTATTCAGATTCTATGAAACAGGGCAGACCTTGGAGCACTCCTGCACCACAGTATCAGTAACTACCCATTTCTGCACCGGATTATTAGCTAGCACTCAACCTTTCATGCATATCTCCCTCATATGTTCCCTATCTCACCACCAGGGATCCAGGCTGGGTCTTCCAAACCACCAGGAAGCTGATTCTCTTCATGGTTTGCTTGGCCTAATGTTTAATTGTCCTATTCTGCCTACTTGTAAATAGACTAGAAATATCATGTTGAAGTGCATAAATCAGGATAGGTGAGTTTTAGAGCCACAGCACTCAGGTTTATTTTGTATTCCGTTTGGCCTGTTGGCTGCATTTCCCCTACCTGTTATTTCTAATAAAGTTTCACAACTAGGCTAGTGCAGTCAGAGTGTTTGCCAGTCTTGGGATTTCAGAACTGCCATGTGCCTAGATCGCTTTTGATTACGTGCTCCTGGAAGTCTAAAAGCAGAGTGGATAAAGCCATGGAGACGCCCTTTTCTCTGGGAGAGGCAGAGGGCTAGAGAGCTCTGTGTAAACTGTAAGTGATTGGCTGGATGAATGGAGGCATGCTCATCCCAGGATTTAAAAATTAACATCCTGTTTTCCTTCCTGTATCTGGGACGACAGGTGACCGAAAAGGGTGGGGGCAGCAACTACCAGTCAGTAAGACCCAATGGGCAGGACTGCGGGGCTGTCGTGTAGCAGTTCAGCAGGAAAGGGGGTGCAAGAAGTTCTCTGGAGCATTCCTTCTTCTCCACAGCTGTATCGCCCAAACCTGGACAGTCTAGTTTATCTTTCATGGTTAGTGGATACAAGCCAACTTCAAAACATCGTTGCAGACCCATATGCAGTGTAGCTGTGAGGGGCGCAAGCAAGCAGCCAATAACAACATGCACCATTTTAGGTTGGATAAAAATAAGACACAATTTACAGTGCAACAGGGTTGGCGTAGGCATTAAGCCTGTATCCACATGATCAACCAGCCTGCTGGTTGATGAGCTGTCTTTCAACAGCTAGGGTCGGACACTGCTGAGGTTCCCCACAGCATGAACTGCTTATAGCAAACTTCCCCTGTCATGAGCTGGTCTTCTGGATAAAAACCTCCAAGCCCCTCCCCTGACACTTCCTTTCAAAGGATCCAACCCAATGTCTCTTCTGTCGAAGGAAAGCTGTGACAATCTGAAAATTGATTCAAAATTTAACAATGTTAACATTATAGGGTGGGAAGCTAAACTTTAATACCGAAGTGGAATCAGCTGAGTGGGTCTGCCTCTTTTATGCTCCTGGGGCAGGACAGACCTCTGAAGTCTTTTCTCTCTCTGGTCCAGAAGCTATGCCCCCTGGATGGTGAACAACAAGGGGATTGAATCAAAGCTCCCAGACCCTACCCTCTAACTGGCTGCAAGGTGTGCATATCAGCTTGCATTGGGCAGAAGGTTCCCAAGGCCGCATGCTTCTTCCACAAGCTGCACCAGTCCACAATGCCTGCTCCCAGTAAGCTGTGTGCAGGGTGATTTAGGGTTCAGATGACAAAAGCCAAACATGGGTGGAACAGATATGACTCTTACCTTTGTACCAGAGACTTTATTTTAGATGTGCAAAAGTTTTCTTTCTACACACGCACATCTCTCCATCAAGGAAAGAGGCATTAACATAGCTCAATAACACACTCCAGCCAGGCAAAAACATTCATGGAGAGTGAAGAACGGGCTGGTGAGGCGTGTGGTTTGGGGAGGTTTTTTGTTCTGGGCAAGTCTTGAAGGCTAGGTGGAGAGGCCTGGGCCTGACCTTCCTCATCCCACCCTAGTTCAAAAGGTACTCACTGTGAACATTAGCCACAGTGCAGTCATAATGGCCACATTTGGCCAATCATATTTTGATTTAATATGTCAAGATATGGATGAGCCTCATGGTTTAAAGTTGACTTTATTTTCTGGCTTGTTTGGAAGCCATTAACAACAGTTCCCCAGTTTGAATGCAATGGAAAGTTATAGTTAACTAAAGACTTCCCTGCTTGTTTTCTCACTCCTGCAAAGGAAGGAGCATAGCAGCTGCGTATGGGGAATGACTCTCAGCTTATTAAACTAAAAAATGGTTTTTAAAAAACTATACCTATGTTCACAATGAAAAGGGAACAGAAAAGGAAAATTCATGTGGGAGGGAGATGGAGCAAGTGCACATTAAAGCATGGTGAGGTCTGGAAGTGGGGAAATTCACATGAAAGGAAAAGTGAAGCCATGAACCTATGGAACACTCGTGACTTTTTAAAACATGTTTTCAACTGCCTTGTTGGTGTAATTTTGTATTGTCCAATATATGGTTGGTTTTGTGCATTGTACTCAGCTCTGGTATCTTACAGATGAAAGGCAAGTTACATTTGTACTGTACCTAGTTTAATGAAAGAAATGAAATTCCAGATATGGCAACATTACCCTGAGCACATTTCAACCTGGTTACAAGTTCATATAATGCCATTATCTTACTCTGGTACCAGAACAACTCAATTGTGTTTCTTGAACTGCAAAGAAAACGCTTTTTTCACACTGACAACATAATTCTGGAATTAGGAATGAACACAATTCAGTTCAACATAACAGCTTTACATCCTCTGACAAAAGCACTTTAAAATGTCTAAATGAATATTAAAATGCATCTTTCCACAGCAAATTGTTCATTACTGAATCACTATCAACTCTTGTTAGACAAAATTTCTAGCTCCTGCAATGTACAAGATAATTAAAGTGTTTAATAGCTCCATCATCAAAGACAGTGGCAATTCATAATCTGCTATCTTTTCAAGCAAACATGCTTATGGCTGAATATGATATACAGAAACAATATCCCGTTGACACATAATTCTCTGTTTCTAATAGTGCTTGTAAGCCAGGACAGAAATTATGAAATATGTTTGTTATCTCAGTTCTAATACTATATAGTTTAAAGAACTGTGAAAAGCAATTGTTGTACTCTAGTTGAGCAAGGGTGAGCAAATCACCAAACTCAAATCACCAAAAACTGGAGCCTCAAGCAAACAGTTTGAGACTCTGGTACAAGAAATGCAGCCAGCATCAAATTTGCTGTAATATTGTAAAACACATCAACTGCCTTTCTAAGAATATTTCACAACTCCAATGACACTTATATTAAAAAGTAAACATAAACATCAATACAGCCTTAAACTTAAAGCTGTCATACAATCTTATAATACAAACAGCAGCCTAAAGAAAAATTTCACCTGCTGCCAGGCAAGAGTATGATAATAAATGTAGCAAAAGACACGTATGACAAATGTAGCAGGGATGATGGGAAGTAAATTCCTCAGAGTATGAAACACAAAATTATAACCAAGAGTTTCACCTAACCTAATCTAAAATAAATAAATAAAACAGGGCAGGGCAGGGCAGGTCATAGCCAACGTCTTGAATTGTGCTCAAAACAAAAAGTTGGTACATTCCCACTCCAAGTGCAGCATGGACTTAAGCTGATACGCTTTCTTCCCTGCAGACTACATCACATGTGGGATCACTATTACATTGACTACTGAACAAATTTCTCTTGCAGATTTTTCACATTCAAGTAACTTCAAGATCTTCTGGCTTAGACACTGTCTTTGGGGAGGTCAGCAGGGATGATGTTTGTGAGGCTTTAAACAACTCCCACTCTTACCATGAATGGGGGAGGGGGATTTCCAAATAGGATGCTAGCTTTGGAGAAAATGTTGCTACTGTTAAGATTTCACGCCATGGAACAGGCATTTGATGGTCAGCTCTGCTTATGAACGTACTTTGTGCAACCCAGCCATTTGTTTCTCTGTTTGTGGAAGACTAAAGCAGAAAACAAAGGTAAAATGGAAAGATCTGCAGAAGACCACCAGGATTTGGATTTATGTAATCTACTTAGATTACTGTGGCAGTGTCTTAAAAGGACAATATCATCAAGAACACAAATAGGTCACACGCACCAGAAAACATCAGTTTAGCAGACGTAGTAACATTATGAAGAATTCCTAGGCTACAGGAACAACCAACTTGCCTCAACAGATATTCTACAAACCAGTGCAATTGCTACATTTAGGTCACACAAAAAAGAAAGCCATTAAAGCAGCATTTTAAGACAAAGAAAACAACCTATCCAACAGCTAAGCATTCTCTTAGCCATCTTCACAACACACAGGATGAAGTGGACCCTAGCTCACGAAAGCTCTTGTTCATCTTTGTTGTGCCTTTTTTGCTGGAATTGCTGTTACTAAGTCATCAAGATGTAACTGTACTTTGAAAAACAGAAAAAGCCGTTCCAAGTTTTGATAAAGCATAATAGAAAGCATTCAAATACTTTTCAAAGCAACAGAACAAAGATACATATTAGATTTACTGTTGGTGGTTTGGCCTCTTTCACAAAGCAGTATAAAATCCCTAGACTAAGAAGTTGCCCTGTAAAGCAAATGTGAGTTGCAAATACCCTATGTTTACAGGAACTACTATCCATCTACTAAATGGGAAGAAAAATATCTCAAAGCCAGAGGGGCTTTGATGGGCTACTCACAAATAATTACCTACTTACCCATCAGATTTGAGTTCATGAAAGGTGTCGGGGACAATCCTTCATCGGGGCCTAATCGACTATCATTCAAGTGATCACCATAATGAGGGCTGTCTGTAAAACCCTATGGGAAAAGAACAGAGTATTTAACAGATTATTGGGCAGCACTACTAATTGAGTTCAAAGATACTCTTCTAATTAAATGCAGAGATACAGTTGGTCATTCTTCAGTGGGTTGGTCTTCAAATCTGTGAATCACAACAAACACACAAATGCTGAGCCTCTTAGCACTTCGTAAACTCCCTTTTCCCTTTAATTGTACAAGAAAAACAACACTATAAATGAACTTCAAAAGAAGAGGCTCCAAAGGGTTTGATACCACACTTTAATGATGATGATGATGATGATGATGATGATGATAATAATAATAATAATAATAATAATAATAATAATAATAATAATTTGATCGCAAGGCTCACAAAGTGTCCTAAACGCAAATTTTGAGATTCAGGTCTAGCCACATCTACAAGCAGAAAAGTTCCTAGAAATTAATTAGCAGTGGCAGAAATTATGGCATCATGACAGATTTAGAGAAGGAATTTCACTATTTTGAATGCCACATAGCCACATGAAGTACCTGTTGATTTGGAATCTTATAATATATATAGCACATGGTACTATCAAGACTGTATCATCCAGAGAAACTCTGGGATTGGGCCTAGGGACCATGTGCTCTCCCCACCTCCCAGGAATTTCTAGCCTGTTCCTCACCACAGAAGAAGTCACCAAACACATTTATTTCAGCACATTACTTCCACAATCATGTAATTATAAAGCATGCAGCAGTCACCAAGACCTTCAGGGGTGGTTCAACACCACCTGTATTGAGGCAGGATGAGAATAGTGCCAATGGCCTGCTCCTGCTACCTTTGCAAATTCAAACTCAGGGAGAAAATATAATATGAACAGAATCCAAGCCTCATCTCCAAATACAGTTAAGCCTTAGTCCATGTAACAGCAATGCTCACATTCATATTTTGCTAGCCACGTTTATTCCTCCCCACCCACTGTCTCCTCCCCGCCATCTGACCTATACATACTGTTTCAATCTGCAGAACTGGCACTGTTACAGGTACTTGTTCCACGGTTGTTAAGAAAACAAAATATTTTCGTGTGGCAGCACATATGCTTTGGAACTCCCTGCCTATTTGCATCAGGTAGGTGCAATATCTGATAGTCGGTGTACTATTTTTGGTGCCTACATAGAACATTTTTGTTTAGACAAGCCTATTGAGACATTAATAATAATAATAATAATAATTTATTTATATCCCGCCCTCCCCAGCCAAAGCTGGGCTCAAAGCTTTGTTACAGATGTTTTAATCTTTTTTACTGTTAATTTAATTATTGTATATGTTTTTAGCTTTTTAAAGTTTTTTATTAGTAATTTTAATATCTCTTATAAGCTGTTTAGGTTTTACTCCAATCAAGCGATGTAAAAAAATTGTTAAATAACTTCAGGGATGGTGACAGGAAGCATCTACAAATTGCTGCTATTCTGTTTCATTGTACAAGAGTGGGGAGGTACCTTTTTCTAAGATCAGAATTTGAGGGCATAGGATTTGGAATGGGAGGAAACATAATTTTTGTATTTACTGATGTTTTGCTTAGAATGTCACATAACCAGGTTCTTTAAATCTCTTTGCATTGAAGCATTAAACAACTTCTAAGACAGGCTCAAGCAAAAGAGTAAATTGCTCTGGCCTGCAGCAATAAGAAACCACCCAGAATCCCTAAGGACTCTGAAATCATCAATCACTGAACATTCATCATTTTCCAGGCTGTGGGCTTGAATTCAAGACGACATTAATGGGGCTGAAATAGGCCTCCCTATCTTTGCAGGCGTGCTGTCAGTTCAACCAAAGGGCTAGTAACTAAGGGCTAAATATCTGTCAGATTCCTACAACTGCTTATAGATGCATGTCACAACTTTCTGCTATACTGCCTGAGCATTTATCTTCTGGGAGCCCCAGAAGATTACTCACTTTACCTACTTCAGAATCAGCGATACACATGTGATAGACATTCAGAAAAAATCTTAGTGACATTTACAACTTGCTTATGACTACAAGGGTGTCCTCCGGTATCCATGACCTGGCCCCATCTGTCAGACAGCCAGCAAGTAGCAGCAGCTGCCCAGGAAATGAGAGGCTCCTAGCCAAGGTCACTGAATGCATTTATTTTATATTCAAGTACAGAAGAATATTATAAGACACTAGCTGAACAAAATAACTTGCAGAGTACACCATCTATCAAGCATAATCTTCTAATGATTTGATCTTTTATCCAATTAATGCAGCAAGACTCAAAGTAACAAGTCACAACTCTCAAGTTTTAAGAACCAAAAATAAAACACCAACAGTGGGGAGAAGTGAATCACAATCTATAGCTAACTGAAGCCACTAAATACTGCTGAAGCTTTGCTAAAGAATACAGTTGTGTTCTAGAGTCATCCTAGTTAGCAATGGCATGTTAATACAGGAGAAACAATGCACAATATTAAAACTAGCATTATCGGCTTTGCTAGAGAGGGAGAAAAGCATGCAAATAAAGACAGGAGCCTAGCTATTATAAACAGCCCGGAGGAAATGATTTTTAAAAACAATCAACAAAAGCTGGTTGACAGTCTTTGAAATAAAACATTAAAATGAGCGTCTAAATTTAAAATGAGGCGCTCATAGTTGTCTATATTCCCCTTCCCACTCACCATTACTGACGAACTTCAGATATTACTAAAATAAAGTAATAAGCTTGTAAATGTAGTATGAACAGTGTGCTTGGCTCTCCACAAAACATAACATCCATATGGCTCTCTACTCAGAGGGTTCCACAACTCAAAAAACAGCTAACACAGGGTGGGAAAGATGTGGGAAACTAACACATTCATTGTGGGGGATGAGTGTAAAAGAAAACCAGTCAGTCACAGGAGCCCCTGCTCAGTGACAGGGAGTTACTGAGAAAGCCATTAAGATAAGGGAGATTGGGAAGGAAATTGTTTCTAAGAAACAGTTGGCAGGCTTCTCAAGTAACTATTGATAAAAACACAAGCCACCCAAACTGTACCCACAAAACTGTGCTTCAGAATGCCTTTTCCATTAGGTGACATCCCTACCACCTCCACTGAGCACAACCTGCAGCCAGTAAAGCCTTGAAGTTAGAAACTAGTGAACTGTAAAGTAAAGAATGAGGTCTTAACCACAGATCAGTTGGTGAAAAAGGACTCTTGCATGCAACTGACACCAGACATTTTGTATATCATAGTTCCAGGAGTATATTCCAGCCACAGTGGTACCTCGGGTTACATATGCTTCAGGTTACATACGCTTCAGGTTACAGACTCCGCTAACCCAGAAATAGTGCTTCAGGTTAAGAACTTTGCTTCAGGTTGAGAACAGAAATCGTGCTCTGGTGGCACGGTGGCAGCGGGAGGCCCCATTAGCTGAAGTGGTGCTTCAGGTTAAGAACAGTTTCAGGTTAAGCACAGACCTCTGGAACGAATTAAGTACTTAACCCGAGGTATCACTGTATACGACTAGCTGACCAGGTATAGCCTTGCTTCACTTGGTTACATCCTGGTAACCTCTTGTGTGGAATACTGCAGTATTTTGTACAAGGAACAGACTGGATATGGTCCAAAAATTTCAGCTGGTCTCAAATATGGCCGAAAGGTAACCAAACGGGGTTGGGTTCTACAAATTTATAATCCCTATAATGGCTCCCAGACTATTTCCAAGCACAAATCAGTATTGATATTGACCTTTAACTTTTTGGTGCCAACAAGACCCTTTTTATTTTCCAGACTTTGAGAGACCCAGCAAGATTTTAGATCATGTTCTTAGCTTTACTGTTTTATCCTCCATGCTTAACAACTCAAGAGTTGTTTTTATTCATTATACCAATTATTACATTACATGTCTTATTGTTGTTTCTAAAAGTGATATTTTGCAAACTTCACTGAGAAAACTTTGTTATATGTGGAATATAAATGAAGAAGCATGTATCATTTATTCAGTGTTCCTAAAAGTTTCTGTACTTGGGCCTTTGTCTTGGAATGTAAGAATTTGCTGATGTTCAGACTATTTGTCCATCTAGCCTAGAATTTATGTTGTGAACCAACCTGAAGGCTTCGGGCATAGTGCGGTATACACATTTAATTGATTAATAATTGTCTCCTCTGAAAGGCTTCAGCTGCCCCGAGTCTCAGACAAGTAAAAGCCTTTCCCATCACTTGCTATCTGAACCTTTTGACTAGAGATGCCAGAACTAGAATCTGGAAACTGCTGTATGCAAAGCAGGTGCTCTGTGGCCTCTCCTCTAAACTCATACCGTCCCTTCTGAAACAATCTGCCCCTTTTAAACTTACACTGTGTCTACCAGCCCCACCCAGCTGTGCATACAAAATCCTGCACACACAGTGATGTATGCAACCTGCTGCTAACAAGGATCTGTGGACTAGTACATTAACATAACACTGGTATTTGAAGAAGACTAAAGCAGGGCATACCAGAGTTCTTCCTATGAAGAGAGCAGGATGGAGATGAAGTGTCTATAGCCAGAAGTACACTGTGTCCCTTGCCTGTGCTCTGCAGCTTCCCTGCTTAGCATAGTAGTTTAGATGGCTGCAATAATACATTTTTGCTGCTAAGAGAAGAGTCTGTGGCTGTCTGCTGCACAAGCCTTTCTACTACTAGAACTTTGAACCCACCTTTGAGCAACTCAAACTTTTGAGAACCATCTTTTTTTTCACTTTAGAACCCCAGATGCACGCAAATAATTACAGAGAAAACAAATCCCACCTCCTCATGTTTCAGCTTCTCAAGAGCTGTTGAGAGATCTGAGCTTTTTCCAAGGAGGCCACCATTTTCCTGTAAGCAAGGAAATATTCAGAAAAATTAGGGCAAAATTAAAATAACATTTGTTGTTGTTTTTTAAATAATATTTATTACTTTTCCATAAAATTTAAACACTGAAAAAAACAACAATACAATACATTAAACTAGCAAAACAAAACAAAAACAATAAAATAAATCAAACAATTTCATTATCCCATCTTTCATTCCCTTATTTCCACGACCTCCTCACACCTCCCTTTTTGTATTCCACTTCTGTTAATTATTTCCGCAATTCCTTTCCATCTTCCTCTGTTTTCTATCCTATAATTATCTTAACTCATTCTAACCTTATTTTTCCCTTTAATGCTCTATTAATCTATTTATACTTAATTCCTTATAACATTTCTACTAAAGCCATGTAACTTCATTCCAACATTTTTCTAACATTCATTGATTTTACAGTATTTCTGTAAATAATCTTTAATTTTTTTTCCAATCAAATGTTCCAAAAATTTTTTAAACATTGTACCTCACTTTAAAACAAAAGTCTGGCATTTAATGATTATGCTTAACAAAAAGCAAAAAAAAGGTTGCTTACTGAACTGTTCAAGTGTTTGGTAGTTTGTTTCGCACTCCTATATAAGGAGCTGCATTTGCACATGGACAAGAGGTGGAACGTTCCAGAAGTTCTAAAAGGAAGAGTTGGAGCTCCCCTGCTTTCAGCCATGTGCTTTGCGCAAAGCAAGGGACACTCTGTTCACCCTCTCCATAGTACAGGCACCCTTAATAGATATCACCACCTGGACTTGAGACAGAGTCCATATGATAGAGGAAGAAAGTGTGACATATGACTGGAAAAGGGTTCGTTCTAGGAACAGCTAGAGGTAAGCAACCCTGTTTTCTTCATGGTCCCTGTGCAGTCCCTCACATGAGAAATTAGCAGGCTTGTTTTGTCACACAAACCACCACCCTGGCTGAACCAATTCTGTCTTGAACGTGCAAAAAATAGTAATAATCACAAATCTGGAGTATACAAACTAAAACAATCCTTTATGAATTGTTTGAATGAAGTCCCTGAATATTGCATTGTAGAAGCAACATTGGAATAACCCTGGCACAATGGACCTTGAGAGGAACTAGGCACATTTTCCTCTAGAGACTACAAAACTCTAATTGCCCTCGGAAGCAACTGAAAACATGTCTGTAAAGAAATGCAATTGCCTTCCAGGTGTCTCTGCAGTCAACAAAATTGTTTTGATAACAGATATGGAATTAGGAGTGAGCAGTGGGATAGCCAGCCTAACTGATATCACCAAACTGTTCAGGGATATAAAAACAAAAAGTGATTGTGAGGAATTTGAAAAGGATGTGGTCACCTCACCTCAAAAAGGATATTGTACTGCTGGAAAGTATTCAGCAAAAGGCTAATAAAACGATGATGGGGATGGAGCATTCTCTTATGAGGAAAGGTTGATGCTATGCTTGGGACTTTTTAGTTTACAAAAAAGGCAAGTCAGAGCTGACATGATAGATGTTTATAAAATTATCCATGAATGGAGAAAGTGGATAGACAAAAGTTTTTCTCCATCACTCACAACACTAGAACTCATGAACATCCAATGAAGGGGAATGTTGGAAGATTCAGGACAGATAAAAAGGAAATACTTCTTCATGCAACACATAGTTAAGCTATGGAGTTCATTCCCACAGAAAGCAGTGATGACTATCAACTTGGATGGCTTTAAAAGGAGATTAGACAATTCATGGAGGAGAAGGCTATCGGTGGCTACTAGTCACAATGGCTGCGCTCTGCCTCCACTGTCAGCAGCAGTATGCAGTATGCTGCTGAGTACCAGTTTCTGGAAACCACAGGAAGGCAAAGTGCTCTTGTGCTCAGGTTCTGCTTGTGGGTTTCCCACAGGCATCTGGATAGTCACTGTGAGAAAAAAGATGCTGGACTAGATGGGCCATCAGCCTGATCCAGCAAGCTGGAGCCAGTGTGGTGTAGTGGTTAAGAGCGGTAGTCTTGTATTCTGGTGAACCGGATTCGCTTCCCCACTCCTCCACCTGCAGCTGCTGGGTGACCTTGGGCCAGTCACACTTCTCTGAAGTCTCTCAGCCCCACTCACCTCACAGAGTGTTTGTTGTGGGGGAGGAAGGGAAAGGAGAATGTGAGCCGCTTTGAGACTCCTTAAGGGGAGTGAAAGGCGGGATATCAAATCCAAACTCTTCTTCTTCATGTTCTTATCTCACCCAACTGGGTGAATGGAGAGTAAAATAGTAAACTCAATTCAATTCAAGTGTAAAGTGATGATTATGTATTTATAAAAGTATTTATATACTGCTAAATTACAAAACATATCAAAGTGGTTTATACATTAAAAAGAAAAAAGACATCGGGGCAAAAATCCTCATTTTACATATACACAGTTCAGGGAGTCTGAACTGCTGGTGATTGACCAGAGATGAGACCTTGGGATCACAGTGGATGGTCAATGAGGTACAGCAGCTGTGAAAATATTGAATTCCATGTTAGGGAATGTTAGGAAATGGACTAAACTGTGAAATTCACTCCCAAAAGATGCAGTGATGGCCATCAATTTCAATGACTTTAAAAGAGGGTTAGATAAATAAATAAAGGCAACATAAACAACAAGGTTAACACAGTGGAGTAACCTCACAGGATCTCAATTCATTTTAGAGGAGACAAGGACTGAACTTAGAACAGGAAGAGACAAGACACCCAGGGACCATCTGCATGTCTATAGCAGTCAGTACCTTCTGTCACATAGCATACCGAAGTCTCTGACATTTTAAACTAATGCTCAATGGATGCACAAGTATCTGCCATATGGCAGGGGGAAATCTCTTGTATCTTACCAATGCAAAGCCAGCATCTCAAACTGTGTCTTGCCCAATATGACAAAAGCAAGAAAAAGATGTGCCTATGTCAGATATGACGCCCCTTGCGCTTGCAATTTTTGCCTACCCCTGGAATGCAAAGCTCTCTCTAATTCAGCCACTGGTGCAATTTTGTCTCTTGGTCTCACTGAAGTATAGAGGACACTCTACAGCAGGGGTCAGCAACCTTTTTCAGCTGTGGGCCGGTCCACCGTCCCTCAGACCATGTGGTGGGCCGGACTATATTTTGAAAAAGAAAAGAATGAATTCCTATGCCCCACAAATAACCCAGAGATGCATTTTAAATAAAAGCACACATTCTACTCATGTAAAAACACGCTGATTCCTGGACCGTCCGCAGGCCAGATTGAGAAGGCGATTGGGCTGGATCCGGCCCCCGGGCCTTAGGTTGCCCACCCCTGCTCTACAGGAGTGGTGGAGAACCTGTGCCACTCCATATGCTGCTAAGCTAAAACTCCCATCATTCCTGACCACTCGCCATGGTGGCCAGGGTTGTCAGGAATTGGGCTAAAACAACATCTTCATGTCCAGAGGCTCCCCACCCCTGCCCTCCTGACGTATCCTAACTCAAAGTAAAAAGGTAATCATTTCCCCTCAAGTAAACAACTGTGATCTTTTATTTAACATTTATTAAACTATTTTAAATGTGCATACTATATTACTGATTCTGTAGAGCATTATGTTCACACTGTATTATATTTAAAATAACTGGAATTAACAAAGGCTACTATTGTTAAAAACTTTATAGTTTTATTGTATCTTAAATACATTACAGGAGATCCATGAACAGGATCTGCCACTTTTTAAAATGTCTGTAACTGTAATGTAGAGACGGGTGGTGACTGCCTGGGTACCTGGATATTTTGCAGAAAGTGGCAAGCTGTTCCATGAACAGATTTTACTCAGGTAACTGCAGGGAGGGGGGAGGAGCGAGCCCAGATCTCCTGCATATCTAGATTGGTTTCCATCACTGATGATAAATAATCATTTTCTTTAAAGAAATTCTTTAAAAATGCAATTAATAATTAATTTGTGCAAAGATGTTCATCAATTCACCACTCAAGCAATCCTGCAAGATACAGGTATGGGCAGGAAGATTGCCTACTAATGTTTTCTTGTCTGCTGATAGATTAGTTCTAGGTACCACCTCTGAACCACAGACCATATGCATATACAATAAATGCTCTTTTGTTAGCCATACTTCTGCCTATAATCAACTGTAGTCAAATTATACTCTTACCCTTGTAGATTCATATGAAGGACTTGATTGACCACTTGCTCCCCAAGATGCAGCACCTGCTCGTTCTCCCATACCTAACAGTAGAAAGAAAGAGCACAGACTATATAATATAATGCAAAGATTGGGGGAAATTAGATGTATACCATCATTCTATCACATGGAAGACAGAGCAAGCTTGTTTTTCTCTTGCTCTGGAAGGTAGGATTCAAGCTATAAGAAAGGAGATTCCGACTAAACACCAGGAAGAACTTTTTGATGATAAGAGCTGTTCAATAGTGGAATGGACTCCCTTGCAAGGTGGTGGACTCTCCTTCACTGGAGGATTTTAAGCAGAGGTTGGATGGTCACCGGTCACAGATGTTGCAGGGGGTTAGACTAGATGTCCCTTCCAATTCAAATTATACAATTCTATGATTCTCTGCTTGTTAAGATAGAAAAAAAATCTCTTCGCTTTCTATCTTTCAGTATTGATAAGAAGTGCACCCAAGAGAAACAGGTTGTGATACCAATTCCCATCCTGTTTATTCACAGCGTTTGTAATCAAGAAATAGACATCCACTTTACCCAATTGGAATTCTGGCCGTCATTGTTAATAGGCTTTGTACTGCTTCATTACCACCACCTTACACACATTTATTTATCCAATCTTTTTAAAAAACCATTTATGCTAGTGGTTATCACAACTGTGTAAAGCAATTCATTCGTATTTTCATGATATACTTGTATGACAAGGTACAGGCAGCCCCCCATTTACGCAGGGATTACATTCCGAGGCACCATGTGCATCAGTGAAATCGAGTATAATTGCAACACACTGAAAAAAACGACACTCTGCCACCATTCCACCCTTTTAGTGACAATTTAGTGACATATTTATGTTGCTTCCAGGTTCGGCGCAATGCATGTATATACACTCACACACATACTGCACGTGCATAAATGGGGGGCTGCCTGTACCTCATTGCCTAATGTTTTCCCCCACCAGTAAATGCTTCTAAGCTCTTGTCTTCAAGAGATACTAAATCACCTTTTCATACATACTTCCTTCCTACTAGTATCATTGGTGTACCCCTAGTCACATTTCTCTCTCTCTCTTTTAAAAGACTGCTCTTTTGTAATATGGTGTGCATTTGGTACGCAATTAACGTATTTTTCCATGTATAAGACACCCCCATGTATAAGATGATCCTTATTTCTTTCAACCCAAAATTGAGAAATCAACATTCTGGATTTAGCTGCTCAGTTTATTTTCTTAATTGGTTTAATTTGGCTCTGCTTGGATTGTCGCCTGTTGTTGCAGACTTTACAACCTTGCAGCTGGGGACATCCCTACCCGCTCAACCTCACATTCCCTTTCCTTTGCTAGCATCCTAGCCTTCAATCAACCTGAGCAGTAAGAGATGGCTCGAGGCACCACACTGAGGAAGGGAACTTAAACAGCTGCATGGTGGCAGACACATCCACATTATTTCCAGGCTCCCCAGGAAGGAGTGTGCAGGGTCAGTGATTGGTGAATCTTGCATGTGCTGTATGGAGAGTGACTGTCGTTTTTGGGGTGGCTGGGTGAGGGAGTGAATTAGGGGCATGGGTGCTGGTTTGGGTTTAATCCTTGGACGTTTGCAAGGTGATTTAACTGGGGCTAGCACCCCTTAACCACAAAACAGTTCTGTGCAGCGTGTGCAGCTTGTTTGTGTGTGCTCCAAGATCTAATTCCAAGATCTACTTCTCCTTGGGCTGGTGAGGCTAAGCTCATACGTGTTTTACCACACCAGGGCAGCCCATCCAGCCCTTCATTCACCGCGCCCTCCATCCCACCCCATCGGCTGTTGGTGTGTTTGTGCATCGTTGGTCTGCTTGCTCCTGCTTTGTGGTATCTCTTTCCCCTCTCTGGGCTCAGAGGGCTTGCAAGCATTGGAGCATGAGAGCATTGGATTGGGTGTGTGTTAGTGGGTTTGCCTTGCTTCTTTCGTTGCTCGCTTCGCGTCAGCTTGGTTGCTCTTCCGGGTTTGCTGTAGGGCTCCACAGAGTGTGCGTGCCTGCTTGCTGCCTGAGCTAAATTATCCCGGTTTTTTTGGCCGGCTGGGAAGCAAGAGTGTGTTGGTTTTTTTTAACCCCTGTGCATTCACCATCTGTGTATAAGATGACCCCCAAATTTTGACTATTTTTTTTTAGCTAAAACCATTGTCTTACACGGAAAAATGCAGTATTTGAGTTGCACTGGATATGGTATGCAATTATGTCACTTATTAGATATCCTCTTCTACAGAGAACCAAAGCCACCCACAGCATTGTAAATATAGACACACCAGATTCATAAAGGCTGTCTTTTCTCTCTTCATTCATTCCTCCCTACTGCCTGCCTTTTTCATTACTACACATGCTGTACTGACATTTCTGCCCAAAAGTCTTTCTCCTGGTTATTTCATGTCAAGTTAGAAGCATCACCACCTCTGTCTTTGTCTCTCTCTCTCTCTCTCTCTCTCTCTCTCTCTCTGTGTGTGTACACACACACACACACACACACACACACACAAACACACACAAAAAAACCCCACACGTTTACCGCTCAGTTCCGGAATTACAGAAGTCATCCCATTTTCTGATTTGATCCCAGAATGGCCCGTTTTCCCTTAGGACATCCCTACATCCCTATTCAGAGAAATGTTGGAGAGTATCGGATGCGACCCCTGAGCCAAGAAGATAAGTAACTAAACAACCTTTAGAAGGCATCTGAAGGCAGCCCTATATGGGGAAGTTTTTAAATGTTTAATGTTTTATTATGTTTTTATATGTGTTGAAAGCTGCCCAGAGTGGCTGAGGCAACCAGTCAGGTAGTCAGGATACATATTAAAAAATATAATTATTATTATCATCATCACCGTCATTGAATAGGACATCCCTATTTTCATTTGAGAACTGTTAGAGGGTATGTGTTTATGCAGAGGGGAAGGGAGAGGGAAAATTATTTTCCCCACAGTATGCATTGCCTTATACCTGCTATTCTCTTATGCACTCACCCAGTTTGTAGGCATTATTCTAGGCGGGGAACTTCAGCTCCATTCATCCCCCGTCAGCATGGCCAACAGTAAAGGGGTGTTGGGAGTTGTAGTTCAGTAGCATCTGAATGGCACCATATTCCCTAACTCAGGTCTATAGTCTAACTATCCACGAAGTTTGTTGTTATCAGTGAGCTTTGCTGGTTTAGTTTTCCTAATCTCCAAATAATTCATGAACAAATTATAAAGCACCCAATTTTGGACCAGACAGTTACAAATGCCTAACCAGTCCTTTGCTTCCTTCTCTTCTATCCATTTGTTTTGAAATCATGTGATCCTCTTACCTAATAGCTACCAAGGTCCCTTGAGAAACTTTAGTAAGTGATTAGGTCAAAGCTTTTTGCATTAAACAGGTTTCAGCTAATTGTTTCCTAAATATTATTCTTATTCTTATTAATGCATATAACATCTATGTTGTACCCACTGTTCATTTTATGGAAACTCAGACACTACTGCAACACAGTACCTCAGTATAGTATGACAACGGCATTCCTGCACTATTAATGGCATATAAATAGCTTTAAATTCTATACAAACCCACTTAGCATTGGCCCAATAGTCAGGTTTAGACAAAATCAAGTTAGACAAATGTGCGCACTCATGCGCAGGAGGTTAAACTGAACGATAGTTTATCTATTTCAGCATCTTCTTTCTAAGGGTAGACAGGGTGGAAACTCAGAAGCAGAACATTACAATAAAGGTCATATTCCATTTGTACCTAGCATTTGGCACTGAGATGCACTGCTTCTGAAAATGAAGGCTGTGTTTAGCTATCATGGCTAACAGACCTATTTCTGAAAGCACTTAGTGGCTATCCTTACATCTTGTGATAGTTAATTCTACAGTGCAACAATGAAGAAGCACTTGTCCCCCCACAAGTCTAATTAGACCAGGCAGGGGCCCTAATGTAGCCCACAACTGCTGTTTTCCCCATGCCACACCCACCTGCTATCATATGTAATGACAGGCGTGGATAGTTAAAGTTGTGGCTGCAAAAGAATGATCAAGAGCCTTAAAGTGCACTCCCAATTTTCCTTGGCAAGCACAACTTTGCATTCAACAACTTTTCCTGCTAAAAGCAAGGTTTGCCATGGTGCTGATCACTTGACTGGCAGTAGCTGCAAAATCCATTGGGATTGGCTACATTCAAGAGTTCCTGCATGCAATCCCTTTCCAAAGCAGAGCTTGCAGCTGGTACTGGTCAGCCATGCCGAAACCCCACTTTAAGCAGGGATGTTACTTTGCAATTTGAGTTCAAGCTGGGAAGCAAAAGGGAAATAACCAGGAGTGCATGTAAAAATGTGCTTCAGATTCTTCCGTTTGTAGTTGAGTCACCTGATGTCATGTTGACATCAGATGATTGACAG
This sequence comes from Podarcis pityusensis, assembly GCF_964106645.2. Lineage (NCBI taxonomy): Eukaryota > Metazoa > Chordata > Lepidosauria > Squamata > Lacertidae > Podarcis > Podarcis pityusensis. The sequence continues at coordinate 47,791,893 of NC_138039.1, read as the reverse complement.
GTGAGTCACGTATCTGTCCAAGTGGTCCATGGACAGCGGGGAGCTCAGGATGCGGCCCACTGGTTAGATCCCATTCCTCACCTCAGTCATTGTGTAATTACAGTGAATTCCCTAGTAACATGTGTGGTGTGAAGAAGTACTCTTACCATCCCTGAACCCCACTGAGAAAGACCCCGAAGGAGGAATATAACTTCTCTATCCATTCACATCTACAATATCCTCTCCCCAATGGGCAACCATAGCTATTCACAGTATTCCATACGCTAGTATAAGATCATTATGTTATCTGCTATTTTATTCTCAATCTGTCCTCAACAAAATTTGCATTCATCAGTGCCACAGGTGACCATTTCCAGTGATCTCTATCCTGAATAATCACACCCTATTTAGATGTCCTGGGGCTTTTATCATCTATGTGATTTGCTTTACATTATATACACAATGAATCTAACATGCTATTCTCATGACTATTAGAACAGGCTGGAGATTCTCTTTTCTATCTGCTTTCCAACCTGAATTATTTGGCAGCATCTTCAAAGTTGACTATCTCACTGTCCAGCATGACCCCCACTTACTCATGAATATTAGGTGGCACCAGTCTCAATACAGAGCCTGATACCACATTCTTACATGTGAAAATGGTCTATTTATTTCTACTCTTTTTTGGAGTCAAAGTGTATAATATTTACCAATCTTCTCTATCTATATGCCAATGCAGTTGAAGAATTCTAAAAGCTAGGAAAATGGCTAATCTTCCATTTGTAAAAGCTATGCTGGTTTCTCCTCAGAAAGGTGCTATTTATATATATTTAGCTTTGGATAGCACTTTTCACCAATTTACCATGAACACAAGTTAAGCTGACAGTAATTCCTAGATCCACACTGATTTTTCTATTGCTTACCTTTCAGTCCTCCACTAAGGAGTTTGCTTTTAGTCATTAAAGGTAATTGTTGCAAGTAAAAAAAAGGAAATGCATAAAATAAGCCTTTTTGCAAATGATAGAGCAATTATGCTACCTAATCCAAAAGCTGCAATACCTGTATTAATGAAAGAACTAAGCAATTATGGTAAAGTGACAAAAATCAATGAATCCAAATAAAAAATAATGTATATGGGTATTTCTCCCTCTGACCATTTAATCATGCAAAAACAGACAGATTTTTAAATCTGCAGCAAGGTGATAAAATATATGGAACTGCAGATAACTAAAAATCTGTCAACTTTAAAAAACAAACTTCACACCATTTCTTTTACAGCTATGACAATAACTTAGATCTTGGAAAGACCTACATTTATCATGGTCAGGACTCATAGCTGCTGTAAAGGTAGTTATCTAATGATGATGATGATAATGATTGTTGTTGCTGTTCAAGTTATCTGTTCAATTTATATACTGCCCTTTATCCGAAGATTCCAGGGCAGTGTTTCCATGGCTAGAGACAGTCATACCTCGGGTTGAAGTAGCTTCGGGATAAGTATGTTCGGGATAAGTATGTTCGGGTTGCGCGCTGTGGCGACCCGGAAGTAACGGAGCGTGTTACTTCCGGGTTTCGCCGCTCGCGCATGCGTAGACGGTCAAATAACGTCACGTGCATGCGCAGAAGCGGCAAATCGCAACCCGCGCACATGTGGGTTGCGTTCGCTTCTGGATACGATCCACGCAACGGTCACCTCCAGACTGGATTATTGTAACTCGCTCTACGTGGGGCTGCCCTTGAGACTGACCCAGAAACTCCAGCGGGTGCAGAATGCCGCGGCAAGACTCCTTATGGGGTCTTCGCTGCGAGATCACATTCATCCGGTACTATACCAGCTGCACTGGCTCCCGGTGGAGTACAGGATCAGGTTTAAGGTGCTGGTTTTAACCTTTAAAGCCCTATACGGCCTAGGACCCTCGTACCTACGGGACCGCCTCTCCTGGTATGCCCCACAGAGGAACCTACGGTCTGCAAATAAAAACATCCTGAAGGTCCCAGGCCTCAGAGAGGTTAGGCTGGCCTCAACTAGAGCCAGGGCTTTCTCAGCTGCGGCTCCAATCTGGTGGAACGCTCTGTCACAAGAGACTAGGGCCCTGCGGGACCTGACATCTTTCCGCAGGGCCTGCAAGACAGAGTTGTTCCGCCAGGCCTTTGGTCAGGGCCCAGCCTGACTCCCACCTCCGGCAACCTGCACAGAACTTTGCTTAACGGTTGCCATTAATTTGATTTTAATTAATTTTTATAATGAAATGTTTTAGAATGTTGGATTATTTGATTGTTTGATTATTTGTTTGTTGTTAGCCGCCCTGAGCCTGGCTTTGGCTGGGGAGGGCGGGATATAAATAAAATTTATTATTATTATTATTATTATTATTCTTTTTCAAGTGCTGCCAAGTAGGATTACACCCAAACAATTTAAAATATGGCAGGGCTCAGTAAAAAAGTTCATACATAAAGGACAAAAAGTGCAACCAGGCTCCTGAATTATATGTATCCATGTTTAAAGTGGCGGGTTCAGAATCCCACACCTCCAAACTTATTACAGTGCCTTCCAATTAAAGCATTTGATGTCACTGATCCACAGACAAAAGGGTAAACCATGGCTAGAGACAGTCATACCTCGGGTTGAAGTAGCTTCGGGATAAGTATGTTCGGGTTGCGCGCTGTGGCGACCCGGAAGTAACGGAGCGTGTTACTTCCGGGTTTCGCCGCTCGCGCATGCGTAGACGGTCAAATAACGTCACGTGCATGCGCAGAAGCGGCAAATCGCAACCCGCGCACATGTGGGTTGCGTTCGCTTCTGGATACGAATGGGGCTCCGGAACGGATCCCATTCGCATCCAGAGGTACCACTGTATAGAAATTTCAGATCCAGTATACAGAGCATGTCCTTTTCTGCCCTCTTTACTCACTGAAACCCATACCATTGCAAACCCTTTCCTCCACACCACACTGAATGTTTGGAAAACAGAAATTGAAAAATTGGCTTCTCTGATATCTCCCCTTATTCCTCTTCACTTCCAACTATCTTTTTAAAAAGCAGGACAATGCTTAGATTGAATGGCTGGGAACAGATGGCAGACTTTTATACGCTAAAATACCTTTTTTTGCAAATGGTATTCCTCTATGAAAAGAACAATTCATAGTTGACATGCCAAACCTTAAATGGTCATGGTACCATTTCAATCAGTTGTTAAGATTCCTGTTAAACCCAGATATTTCCACTTAGGCAAACAGGAACCTAACAGCAACAGAACACATCTTTGTTAACCTCGCTCATCTCTTCTTTCTCTGAGGGCATAGCTTCCTCAATTTATAAAGCTTTAATAAACCTAGAATATGGCAATCTTTTGTACACAAAATGAAAAATGGATGTCTTTGTGGTCCAAGAGCCTGCTGAAATCGGTTTCTGCAAAAATCAGGGAATCCTTATGAACACTTTTGCATAAATGGCACTATAAACCAGTGATGCTATCCCAGATATCTAAGGTATTGGAGGGGATGCACAGTCAAAGGTACATATTTCCATATGTGGTGGTTTTGTAACATCATCAAACCCTTCTGGAGTGCTGACTTCAAAGAAATAAGGTTGATATATAACAAAACTATTGAAATGTATGCACTAACACTACTTGGGCTTATGATCCCACCCAGTGCTTTTTTCCTACAAAAATGTTTAGGGGTACTCTCATTTTGACTCAAGAAAATCACCATTTTATAGTTCAACTCAGGAAAAATAAATACAGTAAATGGACAAAAGTACAAAGATTCACAAAATGTTTAGGGGTATGCATATCCCTGTGGGACCCCAGAAAAAGAAAGCACTGACGCAACCCATTCAAGATTAACCTAACAATGACCACTTAGTCTTTCTATTGAAAGCTGCCCATATGGAGATAGCAAGATATTGGAAAACTGGTGTTAACATCTATTCTAGGTACACCAGAGTATAGTCAATAGCATTGGTTGAGAAATTAACATGTCAGGTCAGAGCAGCAAAGAACAAACACAATCCCTATGGCAAATGTTTATTAAATACATCAATTGTTCGGACTGTGGCAGGAATCCACCCAACACTCATGGGAAAATGTGGTGTGATATTTTAGACTAATCTAACAAAACTTTATTACACAGTGTGACAAAAGTCTAATTTTATCAGGACAAGTTGATTGTTGCCTACTGTTGTAACACGTGTTTTCTCAAAATGTACCTTCTGTACCATGAAAAATAAACAACTTTTTTTAAAGAAAAAGAAAAGTTACCGTATTTTTCGCCCTATAGGACGCACTTTTCCCCCTCCAAAAATGAAGGGGAAATCTGTGTGCGTCCTATGGGGCGAATACAGGCTTTTGCTGAAGCTTGGAGAGCGAGAGGGGTCGGTGCGCACCGACCCCTCTCGCTCTCCAGGCTTCAGGAAGCTATCAGCAAGCCTGGGGAGCCCGTGGGAGTTCTGAAGCAGAGCGCCCCGCGCTTCGGGCAGACATCGGCCAGCCCCACAAGCTCGGGGGACAGCGGGGAGGCGCAGCGCCGCCATCCCGCTGTTCCCCAACCTGGTTTTGGGGGGGAAATAAAGGGGAATTTTTTTTTCTTTATTTCCCCCCAAAAAAACTAGGTGCGTCCTATGGGACAAAAAATACAGTAATTCTTGTTAATTTCTTTCCCTCTCAGCTTGCATATATGTCAAATAGTTGGCTCATGGGTTAACAGCATAGACAAAGGACAAAATATTCATGTTAACGCTCATTTAAGATTGCCCTAAAATGAGCAAGGCAGGTTGAAAGAGAAATTTCAAACTAAGAATGACTGCTTTCAAGGAAGTATCACCTGCTGAAAAGCGAAGTCATATTTATTGTTAATTGGCAGTTATAATTTAATGCCATAAGGTATAGCCACAGTAGAACTGTAAATCATCTGCATGAGGTACGAGGTGTGATTTCCCAACACTCTTGCCAGAGCAGAAAACCTCTACAACTTTGTCACATCTTGCAGCTGACAGCGCTGTATTAATTTTGCTGTACTTGATCCAGGAGCTGAGGAAGTGTGGTGGCTGGCACTGACAAAGACAAAAGCAATCTCTTGGCATATATAACCCTTTTCTTCCTCAGACAAGACAAGAAATAACACAACAACCAGCACCACCACCACAACAAACACAAAACAAAAATATATTTGCTTGCCCGGTACCCAGAAAGTAGAAAACTGACTCATGAAAATATCAAGATTCAGCAAAATCTGGAAACAGACTTTTTACAAAATCTAGCAGTATTTTTATTTTACTATTTTCTTTATAAAAATATTCATGAATTGTCAACTCATAACAAAATCAAGGCAGTGTATACTAAAATGATTAAAACAGCATAAAACTATAAAAACATAAAATACAGAACAAATAACTAACAAGTCAGATTAATTCTTCTATTTATAATAATATTTATTAGGGGAACATACATAGATATAATAATGAACACTCAAATATGGATAGCTTGTGAACAGACCCTGCCACCAAGAACAGGGCATTAAACTAGGAGGTTGCATTGAGCCCTTTCAGGCATTCCATAGCTGCTGGCAGGTGTTCCTGCAGGTCACAGGCATCAATGATGACGATATTTTTTAATATATATCCTGACTACCTGACTGGGTTGCCCCAGCCACTCTGGGCAGCTTTCAACACATATAAAAACATAATAAAACATTAAACATTTTAAAACTTCCCCATATAGGGCTGCCTTCAGATGCCTTCTAAAGGTTGTATATTTACTTCTCTTCTTGGCTCAGGGGTAGCATACCATACCCTCCAACATTTCTGCGATGAAAATAGGGACGTCCTAAGGAAAAGCGGGACATTCTGGGATCAAATCAGAAACTGGGACGTCTTCTCTAAATCAGAAACATTCCTGGAAAATAGAGGCACTTGGAGGGTCTGGTATTCAGGCTTTGTAAGCCAAATCCATGCTGTGTGTATACCATTGCAGGTCTAGGCCTTAATGCCTCCTGGAGCTTCAGCTGCCTAACAAAAGACAGGAAGGATTCTAAAACTCTCCAAGGAGATTATTGGTAGCTGACAGGCAGCCAATCCCCTGCTGCGAAAGGACCAGTGTTGTGATTCGCTAGTTACAGAACAAGATGACCTATGTGGGGTTGTGTTGTCTAGGCTGGGTTAAGGTATATATACTAGGTTGTGTGCCCCCGTTTGTCATTCCTGTTCCTTGTGTTTAAATAAAACTTTTTGAGCTTAATCTCAGTCTCAGGTTATTCTTGAACCCACCTACACTTCAGGCACCATGAAGAGTGGTTTCTATCTGCCTACTTCCTCAAAGGCTTCATACAACATAATGAGTATTTAAGTTCTGGAAGTGGGGAAAGACAGGCCACCAATGCATATATATTTGGCAGGCTTTTATCAAGGTATGTGGGTTGTGTGAAATATGGACTGATTTATGAACAACCTTGCATGAAACAACCAGCAGCAGAGGAAAAGCAAATGGTGCATAGCAATAGCCCCTATTTTTGTTATCTGCCGTACAATACTTGGGTGTGATGTGAGGGACAGCTTCCACAGCCATCATTTGTGTGGTTATTTAATAATAGATGTAGATGGAATTTGTAATGTTCCAGTGGAATTCTACACCAGCCGCTCACAATGTTTCCAGCAGCTTTAGAACAATATTGCTTAAGCAGAATGAATTCAAGCTAGACCAGACAAGAATCAACTTTTTAAAAAAGACAGAATGTAAAATTATTGAATCCTTTTAAAAACCTGACTTAAAATTATTATTATTAATTAAATGTATATACCGCCCTTTATTGAAAGATCCCAAGGCGATGTACAACATTAAAAACATATTACAGAACATCAACGACAAAACACAGTCAGTTCGGTTTATTGTGTTTAGAGAATAGCCGTTACACACATAAAAATAGTAATAAGAATACTGCTACTAATAGTGGTTTACATTTCTACTCCCTGACTTTTAGTAGGTAAATCATTTCCCATTCCCCCTTTATGTTTTATTGCACAAATTTGTAAAGCCTTGGCAAGAAATTGGGATGTTCTAAGGGATATATACCTCTCAAAACATAATAAATATACCTGACAAAACATAATAAAAAGCATACTGACAGACAGCCTAGTAATAAAATAGTCAACATAACAGTCCTCTCCCCCACACTTTCAAGGTTTCTGATCAGCATAACAGCAGCAATGGAATACAGTAGGAAATAAACAATTCGTGTCAGTTTTACAAAGTTTCAGCATCAAAATTCAAAATCCTACCTATAACATAAGACAACTACAGGAACAATTGCGCTCCTTAATTTTTTTAAAGAATTGTTTACATTTCCTGCAATGAGGCCTACATATTATCTGTTTTACAACTCTTTTCACATAATATATTTCTCTAATGACAACATTCCGAAGCAACTGATAAAAATCTCTTATTACTTCTATTTATGTTATATTATAATCTGCTTCTTTACAGTGAAAAACCTCAGCACATCCAAATAGATCTGCAACTACAAAGAGTTATTTCAAAATCCATGTGCTAAATATGCTCCACCATATATTTAATTGATTTTGAAATAGTCCACGCAGACTTTGGAACTGAGAATCAAATTTTCCCACTGCCCCAGCCGGACAGCTGTTTGGACCAAGATTTCCAGAGCAGTAGGGATAGGCAAAATATTGATACTTTGTCCCTTACCAGTAGGAACTCCAGACTGCGATAAAGGTTTCATATTTTTTTCACAAGAGTGTACTGCCCAGCTGGCCTTGCAGACCCTCCCCACTAGGCAGGCAGCAGCACTTTACTGCAAAGTAAAGCCTTTACTGCAGGGGTCACCAAGCTAAGGCCCATGGGCCAGAAGCAGCCCGCAGAGGTAATTTGACCGGCCCACGAGCTGCCCCTGAACCGAGTTGCCCACTCGCTGCGCTAAACCGGCGCAGCGCAACATGGGGACTCGCTTCCGTGGCGCCGGAAATCACGTCTGCACGCAATCTGGCCCACAGAGGGATCTCCGCGGGACCGATCTGGCCCAGGCAAGATAAACCTTGTCAACCCCTGCTTTACTGCAAAGTAAATGGCCGTTTCCTGCCGATCTGCAAGGCATAAGCCCCGGCCACCTCTCAGCTGGCATTGCAGAGTAAAGGACTGCACTCCATTCAGCAAATGATAAGATTCAGGTGGCTTTACTCTTGCTTTTGTTATGCAGGTTTAAGGCACACACCACACCTCTTGCTAGGCGGAGTAGAGACCCAGCTTCCCTGCTGAGGGATGGAGATTCTGGTGGCCTCTGTCGTGATGCTCAAACAGTGGGTCTCAGGGCTGCAATCTGCCTCTCCTGTCACCCATTTGCCTGTCGTGCTCCCCAGTCTTGCCAGCGCCTTTTGGTTGGATCAATGAAAGCACTAGCAACTCTCTGAATGCTGAGTAAAAGTGGCCAGGAAACAGAAGAAGGGGGGGGGCGTTGAAGTGAGGAAGAAAGGGCGAGAGGTGTTGAAAAGTGAGAGAAAAGGTTACTATTAAATAATAAACTGGGAATAGAAATTAATAGGATAAGAGAGGAAAGAAATGAATATAAAAAGGATCAGGAAGAAGTGATGAAAGAAACCACTTCTCCACTCCTCCTGCCTAAAATGGGGAGGCTGAATCACCATACCTCCAGGCAGTGGTTTTTTTTCTAGAAAAAGAGGTGCAGGAACTCCCACCTTTTGGGGACAGACAATTTTCCATCACCCAATCGCAGAGCTGCCACAATCTCAGCACCATGCCGCCCGCTGCATCCAACGCGAGGTTACTAGTGCCGTTCCAAAAGCAACGCTAAAGAGATGCCAAAACGCACCAAAAAGGGCAGGTGTCCGTACTTAGCTCAAGAAAAGATGAGTCATAGAACTCATTGCCTCAAGGAAAACACTGTGGCAAAGAATTTAGCAATTTCCGAATATGGATTAGATATCAGTAGTAAGTGCTGTCAGTAACTGTGCTTACATCTGCCACAATGCTCCTGGCACCACCATTTCTGACTGGTGAGCCTCAGTAATTTTCAGCTGCCTCAAGTGGGTTCTGGGGATAGAAAGTTCGAGAACCCCTGCTCTAGATGTTTTGGACTCTCAGCTCTCAGCAGCTCTAGTCAGAATGACCAGTGGTCTGGGATGATAGGATAACTAGAAGGGCCTCACCTGCAGATCTATATGGGAGGAAGCATTCTCTCAGATAGCATCGAACCAAGTGGTTTAGAGTTTTGTAAGTCATCAACATGTCATAAATCCTGGCCCAATCCAAAATTTTATTGCGGTCTAAGGTAAGAGCACCTCCATACATAAAGAAAACATTCTAGATAGGCAATAAGACAACTGCATAAGTAGACTACTCATTCTCTCAATTACAGTAGACCGACATAAGATAAAAACACATAAAACATGTAAATCAAACCTTCAATTTTAGACCTCCTATGACGTATGTCAATCATAGCAGCACTATATCTGGCAACTGAATATGTTATATCAGGATTTATATCTTGGAGCAGTAAAGAGATATAGAATTGCCCTGTGTGTCCTGGAAATTTGTGTATTATTGGCAGGATAAACCTAGCACATATGTTTGTGTAATACTGGCAGTGCAGAAAAACATGTTCAATTGTTTCTATGTGCCCAGAGCTGTAGGGGCATTTTGTCTCCTCATAAGGTGTCTTCCTAAAACAACCCTCCTGGATGGCTGAAGGGAGAGCCTGAAAACGAGCCAGAGTGAAAGCTCTTCACTGTTTTGGTATTTCAAGATTAGTTAGCTATGCTATTGGGGAGGTGATGTACCTACTTGTTTCACTAATGAGAATCCTGGCCCAGTAGCAAATTGACAGGCAGTTCTTTTTAGAAGTGGTATAATATGCTTGCAGTACATAGTTTCATTCAGGAATCCAGCTCTGGCCTTATGCATCAGCACCAGCATCAGCTTCCAACGCAACCTTAAGGACAGCCCCAGATGCAGTACATTACAGTAACCCAGTCTATATGTTACCACCACAAGGGTCTCTGTGGCTCACCATGATCTCAGTGGCAAGGCTATCCCTGTCCAGGAAAGTTTATAGCTGGTGCATCAGCCAAAGCTGGTAAAAGGCACTCCTGGCTATTCCAGCCTCCAGTAGCAGCACTGGATCAAGGAGTACCCTCAAACTACATGCCTGCCCCTTCAAAGGAACTGTAACAGGATCTAGAACAGGCAAATTACCCACTTCCTGGATCCAAGACCAACAAGGCCTCCTTCCTCCAGCCCACCACTGTATCCAGACACTGGCCCAGGACTTGCACAGCCCCACCTGACTAAGCTGTAACAGAGAAACAGAGCTCCAAATCTCCCAGTAACTGCCCTCAAAGGCTTCATATAGATGTTATACAGCATTTAAGACAGGTCTGACCCTGTAGCAGTTAACACTCAGGGGACCAAGGCACAACCATTCAATACAACTCTGTGGTATAGAGACCATGGCTGATAGTTTCAAAAGTTGCTGAAAGTTATTGTAGAAGCAATAGGTTCATACTCCCTTTACTGTCCTTCTCCCAGTAAAAGTCATTCAACAGGATGAACAAAGTTTATTCAGTCCTGTAACCAGGTATGAACCGAGTCCTGAGCAGGTCCATGTTGGGACCAATTTCTGGTTGGGGTCCTGGAAAAGCAGTGGAGAAAGGCAAGAGTGAATATCCTAATGCAATATTGAAATCTGGAGGTAAAACTGACAAGGCAAATAAGAAATGGAGTGTGCGGAACAAATCGTGAAAATCACACAAAACAGCACTAATCATAATACATCTGAAGCACAGCAGTTAGTGTAAAAAAATCACGCTTAACGAGGTCACAGGCTAGTAGTACACTGGATACAAGTACGAGGCACATACATTTCCGTTCAAAACTTGACTGTCCCTGCAGCTGCAACTGTTCCATTATTTTCAAAACCTAGGCGTTTGTTGCATGAGGGTCCCATTGGGGCCAAAACCACCTATAAGAGGAAAAGCCTACTATATTAGGTCAAATAACTATTTAAGTCCCACACTCTGTTCTCCCAGTGACCACCAGATGCCTATGGGCAAAATTAGTGTGCCATAGTATTCTTCCCACTCAGGATTCCCAACAACTTGTATTCAGAGGCATACTGTCATTCAACACTAGATCTTAGGCGTAGGTAGGTGTAGGTAGATCTTAGGTGGAAGCAGTCATTTGTCAATTCAGTTACATCCAGCCAGGTCTCTGTAACACATATCAGGCTGGCAGCTTAATCCAATTAAACAATGCATGGTGCTGTTCTTATTTCTAGCAATAGCTACTTGCAAAAAATGGAGCCTATAGATTCCGAGGCACAAGCCAACCAAGGGCACACATCAGGGGAGGCTTGCTGCCTTCATGCCCTGTTTATGGCTTTGAAGTGGGCTTTCGCAGAAGGTACAAGCAACAGATTACTGCTGTTCCTTCTGACAAATATACAGTTGGAAGAGAGAAAATACACCCCTTCTTTACTTCTGGGTGGTGGGTGTGTAAGAGGGTTTGCCTCCCTCCCTTCCTGTTAAGTTTTGAATAAGAGGGAACAACAGCAGTGGTGAGGCATTGCTGGCAAATTCTACAGAAGCCCAATGAGTATCTTAAGAGCTGTCACATGGAAGACAGAACAAGCTTGTTTTCTCCTGCTCTGGAGAGTAGGACTCAAACCAATGGCTTCAAGTTACAAGAAAGGAGATTCCGACTAAACATTTGGATAAACTTTCTGACAGTAAGAGATGTTCGACAGTGGAACAGTCTCCGTCGGGAAGCTGTTGACTCTCCTTCCTTAGAGGTTTTGAAGCAGAGGTTGGATAGCCATCTGTCATAGATGCTTTAGCTGAGATTCCTGCATTGCAGGGGGTTGGACTAGATGACCCTCAGGATCCCTTCCAACTCTACCATTCTATGATTCTATGAACTCAAGGGACAGAAGCCACATCTTCTTTCCTTCCCATTCTCTCTTGAAGAACAGGTAAATTTGTTCTCACAAGGTGGACCTTTAAACAAATGCCAGCCATACCTCATTGCTGCTTCCAGCACAAAATAAATGGGAAAGGGGAGAAGCAACAGCTTATTTCATAGCCGTCAACTTTTCCCTTTTCTTGCGAGGAATCCTATTCGGAATAAGGGAATTTCCCTTTAAAAAAGGGAAACGTTGACAGCTATGGCTTATTTCCTCCATGGAGCAGAGTGAGTAAGGATTACACTGGTTTCTCTCTTTCCTCATTAGATGTTTGTGGGGGAAACAACTATAAATGAATACAATCAGGACCCAGCATACAAATACTGCCTAGCCAGAGAGACTGGTAGGATGCAAGTATACTAACTACTCCCCTCTCATGCCACTTCAACTAACAATTAACTGAACACACCATACTACTGAATTAAATGCCAGGTGAAATTTAAGCTTTGCAACCTTTGTGAAAACTTGGCTGAGATTAAGACTTCCTTAGCATTCCAGAAGTGAGGGACAACTGTAGTAAAATACATGCTCCTAGTTGCTACCATCTTAAGCTGATTCAGTGATGAAAAACTAAATTTGGCCTACTGACTCAACCAAAACTGGCAGTCCAAGCTGATATGATATAGTCTTTCCTATATTCCCAGGCAACTCATAAATCTTGGCCAGTCCAAATCCCACATTCCTCTCACCAACACAAGGAAACAAACTCAAGAGACCTAATGCTCCTACAAGCACCTTCTTTTCCCAAAGACAAAGTGAGTTCCACCCTGAACATTAGAGTATGGATCTCGATACACACACATTCCAGCCTGCAAAGCCCATCATTTTTAGTGTTTCCCCTTTAGTGGAAATTAGTCTCTAAGAGATGCCTCAGATAAGTATTTCTGGAACTATAGTTCAGGTACCATCAGTGGCTGCGGCCAACTTTCAGGTGGAACTCTACCTCACCCATCTACTTATCAACAGAAGAGCAGGGAGGCTGTTTGAATGTGTGTCTGTCTACCCATTTGAATATGTGAGGTGTGTGTGTGTGTGTGTGTGTGTGTGTGTGTGTTTAATATCAAGACAATTTCATAAGCATTAACTTACATCCAACTCAAACCACAATATTCAGTCATTAAAATAAGACATAACCAATCTGCAGTGAAGATAAAATAGAAGTCTCAGCGACGCCTCTCACCCAAATGTCTTTGACACTTGCAAAGTGAACACTTGCAAAGAGACACAATGAAACCTCCAATGGAAGGCGTTCAACAGCCAGGGGATCACCACAGAGAAGGCCCTACCAACGACAGTAACTGTCTTGCTGATTGTGCCAGTAGTCACTTCTATCTGCTACCATTATATTGCTGGCCCTAATCCTGTACTGCCATTCTGTGACTGGTGGCTTCAGTAATTTTCAGCCCTCTGGTATGCCCTGGGAGTAGAAAGCTAGAGAACTCATCTTTCAGAACAAGCCCCTACTGACAAACAATGCACCCAAAGCAGATCTGAGTTGGAATGAGAGGCCAATCTACACCCAGGGCTGCAGTTTTTGCAGGGTAGTGGCTCAACTTAGGTAGGTAGTCTCACCCCCACCATCTGCCAACTGATGGCACAATAAGTCAGAATGTGGAGACAATACTCTGAGGAAAACCCTGTTTAAGCATAATATATTCATCATTAAAAAAGATGACAATATTTCAAAGTAATTCATTTTTCCTATATACTTTCATTGGGAATTTTAGTACTTAGGTACATTTGCCAACCTAGCAGTTCGAAAGCACGTCAAAGTGCAAGTAGATTAATAGGTACCGCTCCGGCGGGAAGGTAAACGGCATTTCTGTGTGCTGCTCTGGTTCACCAGAAGTGGCTTAGTCATGCTGGCCACATGACCCAGAAGCTGTACGCCGGTTCCCTCGGCCAATAAAGCGAGATGAGCGCCGCAACCCCAGAGTCGGTCACGACTGGACCTAACGGTCAGGTCCCTTTACCTTTACTTTTTTACATCTGCTATGCTCTGCTGAGATTAGTTTACATGGTAACAAAGGATTGCCCAAAAAAACTTTAAAGAATCTTTTTATTGCACCTCATGCTCTAGCAAGTCAGCTCAGAAACTGAGAAGGGGCAGGAGGAACTGGCCCAAATCACATGTCTACAATTCTCTCTACAACTAGCAGCATTCAATGGTTGAACAATATTTTACTATATTAGAATGCAGACACAAAGTTATTAAGAAAATGCCCGTAACAGGTTTCCTATTCCCCATCTGGCTGCAGCTTAAAGTTGTAGTAGATCCAAGCCCCTTCCTCACTCTCTCTTCAACAGGAATTAAATTAGGTTTTCCAAGGGCTGTGTAAGTCAATCAAAATGACCAATGACCCATAAAAAGTGACACAATTTCATTAAATATTAAATAAGTAGATCAGCAAGAAATGTACAGCATATATAGTATTCTATTTTTCCCCATATTATTTAAATTACATTATAAAGAGTATATGCTACAAATTAATATTTAGAAACACTGCATTTCACTGGGCAGGCACAGTACTTGTTTGTAAGTTCAAGCATAAATAAGTAACAGGAAACCTAAAACTCAAGAGTAATATTACCTAAGTGACATTTTATAAGTTTCTAAATCTGCAGAAACGCACAGTTCTAGCATAAAATAATCCTTATGCTTCCATGTCATCTTAAAGTCCAACAGCAGCTAAACAAAATTAACATATATATCAGTAGTCAAACTTTCTTCCTAGCGTCCATCTCCCAAAAATCCTTTTATCAAGTGAAAAGCAGACAATTAATATAAAGCACAATTGATTTAGGTGGTAAAATTTATACACTGCAATGATACAGTGCCCTGGAAGGCCAGCAATCACTATAAGAAAGTCTAAGAGTATAATAGTAGGTATTTGTTTTACTCATATTCCCTCTTTGCTAGATCTAAAGTAGAAGCATGAAACAGAGTTTACTTTGGGTAGGATCCAAAGACCTGCTTAGGTTCTTGCAGGAGACTTTAACCTGATTAGTGGAGTTTTTAAAATTTTCATTGAATAGCTCACTACCATGTACCATCACAAACTGCTTTAGAAACTCCCTCCACGATTGTGGAGAGGGGAAGATTCTGCCAGTGAAAAAGTAATCTAAAGTCCTTGTTCCATGGGTTGCTGGCACTTTAAAAAAATTATTCTTGACTTTGGCTTTAGCTATATCCTGAGCAGCAGCTTCATGGACAGCACTAGCAAAAAAAATTTAATAAAAAAAAATGGGTCACAGCATCTGATCTAAAATATGACTTTCCATTCTTTTCTCCCAGGGAAGTCTGGTTAGATGCCATGCTACATCTTTCAGTTCCATTGCCTCTACATTAGGGGGGAATATCTTACTTGCTTATTCTGTTTCATGGAGTTCTTCTATATCATCCAAGACGCTTGGGTGCAGTTGTTCCCTGCAAGCAGATGGAGACAGCAACAAATAGAATTTTTTAATGGCGTCATCCCCTTATTCAAGGGGAGTTCACAGGCTCAAAATCCTACGTTTTCCAAGAAAAGTAAAAATAATAATACTATACCACACATATTACTTTGTAAATGTTTAAACCTCAAGTGATGGTAATACTAACTGATAAAAATATAGGAATTACAATCCATATGAAAGTTAAGTATCATTATGCAGACAAAACAAAAAAACTCAACTTACACTTGGTGATGTACCAATTACTACTTGTTTATTAATACAGTAAATATCTGAAAGAGGGAGAGGGAGGCGGACATTTTAATGCAGTTATCATCTCCATTTGATTACAGATATTACATTTGGTCACTCAAATGTTAGGAAATTGTACTATTTTGTGATTACACCCACCTCCATGTCTAATAAGCAGCACTTGCACTAGTCCAGTTTTCAACTGTCACCTTCTTTAAAAATGATTCTCTAGCAAACCTAATTCTGTTTCCAACTCTATAGTACACTAGTTTGTAATAAAACTTGACCCTCCTACAGACTTTTAACACAGCTATGTGATCAGAAAAACCACCTCACATGCATTTTCTGACATACAGGCGATCAACACGCACACCATTTTCAGTGCCAGTGCTAGAAATTAACCAGGCACATTTTGTGTCTGGCACAGGTCCAACTGCAACCACGTGGAGATCTCTGGGTGCCAGGTTGGTGCCAGGGGAAAACAAATGTCACTTAGAGAAAGATCTGAAATATTTTCCTTGAAGCTTGAATTTGTTTTATTCTGGATTGTTTTATTTGATGTTTTAATATGTTGCAAACTGCTTTAGGATTTGTAATTTTAAATGTAAAGCGGTACAGAAATGAAATGAATAACAACAACAAACCTCTTTGGGGGGGGGGAGACCCTGGACAATCCATTGTGGCAACCATAACCTAGGTTTAAGGTGCCATTTGGCGATTCGATGATATATCTGGGTTTTTAACACTGGTCAGTGCCGAAAGGGGACTAGGCCGGGAACAGAAGGCACTTGTGCATGAGGCAGTTGGGAACAACAACCCCGCGTAAGCGGGGATTCTTATGTAAACTACATACATTCTTAAGCAATGCTATTAACCACACACCCAGATATTTAGTCTTCTTTTCAATCTTTAAGGCTGATAAACTTTGTAATGTATTTTTACTCTCATCATTCATATTTTTTACCAGAAGTTTGGTTTTATCTTTATTAATTTTAAGACCTGCTGTTTCTCCATTATTTTTTTTCATCTCTTCCAGTGCTTTTGGGATTGACTCTATTGGTTCCTTTACAGATACCACCACGTCATCTGCAAAATTAATTTATATTGTCTCTGTCCCACCCTTATACCTTTAATTTATTGATTACATCTTATTCTTTGCGCCAAAACTTATAAAACTGTTATAAACAATAAAGGTGACAGCGGGCAACATTATCTAGCTCCTTTAGTTATTTTACAATTCTCTGTCAATACATTATTTATTATCAATTTTGCTGATTGATCAGTATATATTACCTTAACTCCTTTTATAAAAGTGTTTCCACAACCCATATATTCCAAAACCTTAAAGATAAAGTCCCAGGAGACATTGTCAAATGCTTTCTCGGCATCTAAAAAGGCCCTCCCTTTCGTTGGTGCTAAACTTCATGCCAGCTCTCTTAACCTGGCTGTCAAATTTACTGATATCGCAATGCTCCTTGGCAGTGTTAGAAACTCAGGCCAAATGGATCTTAAACCTTGGTTGCGGTCGCCACAATGGAATGTCTATTTTTGCAATAAAGTTTTTTTTAATATTTATCATTTCATTTCTATTCTGCTTTATATTTTAAGGAAAAATCTCAATGCAGTTTACAACACATTAAAATATAAAATTAAACAATCCATAAAAAAACAAATTCATGCTTCAAGGGAAATATTTCAGATCCTTCTCTAAGTGACATTTTGCTTTCCCCTATTTATTTACCTACTTAATTTATAAAGCTGCCCCATAGCAGAAGTACTCTAGGGAGCCAGTGTGGTGTTGGGGTAAGAGATTTGAACCAGGACCTGGGAGATCAGTTCAAATCCCCACTCAGTCAAGAAGCTCACTGGGTGACCTTGGGCCAATCAGAGCCTCTTAACCTACGTCACAGGGTTGTTGTAGGGATTGAGGAGGGGTGAATCATGTGCTTTTTGGAGAAAAGGTGGGATATAAATGCAATAAATAAGCTCTTCTGCTTACCAGTTTAAGCACCCTGGGGAGGTCAGCTATATACGATGGCAAATATTTATTTAAAACACTAGTTCATGTAAAGGTAATAAAATTTCTGACATAACTAGTGGGAGATTGTTGGGCAACTGTGAAGCTAGTTCCTTTTCTCTCTGTGTGTGTTGAGTAATTCTATAAAATATTTACATAAGCATTTATATAACCATTAAGGTTGAGATTTTCTGGTTAGACCCAACATCATTCCCAGTGCATTACATTCACGCGTGGAAGCAATTTTTGGAAGGAGACATATACGTGCATCAATCAGTGTCCAAGTAATTAACTTCAAAGCCACAATGCTTTAATTGTATTAGCAATGTAATTGTAAAGTATTAGAACGCTAATAAACACTCCCACTGCAGTATCCCTTAATCATTCAGGCGACTAATACGATGCCTGAATTGAAAATAGCAAACAAACAAGTGCAGCATGCGACAGTTCCTTTTAAGGCGAAAACAGTTGTGAGACACTGTTCGTAGAATAGACAGTAGTGTCAGTCAAACAAAACATCAATTTTCCTCTTCCTGCCTAAGAATTATTATATTTGTCCTTTTCCCCAAAAATGGAGAGAACGTATATAAGATTCTCAAGGCACCTTCCGGTCAGGTGGAGCTATATCAGACACCTTCAGACCTCAACTTTTAGGATACAACAACTCCTGGCTCCATGCCTCCACATCATCCAAAACAAAAGCGTAGGGGACCAAAGACAGGCCTTTTTACCTTGCATGTGTGACACAGTTCCCAGAGTTCTGCCAGGTGCAGCCTTCACTTTCTTTTCAGCATTACATTACAATGTTTTTACTTGACCAGGCCTTTAAAGTTTGTTTTGTTCTTCTATGCTGCTGTTTTAGCTTCATGCTGTGACTTGTGGGATGTTACTGTATTTTTATGTGATTCTTTGTTAGCTCATCCGAGAGTCACAAATAAATATTTTAAATAAAATAAATACAGAAGATGAAACTCTTCTCCAGAAGTAGACAACCTGACAGGTTAAGTTCTCATAGACCAAGAATAATAACAACCATGCCCTAGCACCACAGACACCAAAGGAACTGTCCTCTGAATTTTTCATGTAATTATCACCTAAGACAAATATTGCATTTCTAAATATATATAAAAGTAGGTCCTACAGACATACATTGATGGAACGTATCTCGTAGCAGCAGAAGAAATTCCAGTCATTACAATTATATTTTTGCCATTCCAAAAAATATAAATGAACCTTAAGAACTGTTCGCCCTTCATTTCTTTAAAAAAAAAAAAAGTATAGCAAACATAGGGTAAGAGGAAAATAAGATGCTTGGGTCATTCCATATCAAGTGATCCAATTTTTTTTACCACATGTCATCCAATTTTCTTAATATTTTGTACACTTGTTGAGTTATCAAAACTAAGTTCAAATCTAAAAATTTAAATTTTTGTTTCATCCCATTTGAAATTATGGGGGTTTGAAAATTCAAAAGAATGACAATTTTGGCCTTGCCTAACTACACACAAATGTCAAAAGCTCAGCCCAGAATTGAGATATTTCAAAACTAAAAATACCAATCTCTTCAGAACTTCATGGGCTTTAATGTGATATGTCATATGACTGACTTACTTTAAATTTTAAAGTTCAGTTACAAAATTTACAATTTTAAAAAGTGTTTTTAAAAACTTAGTATGATTAAAAATGTCAAAAATGTATTAGTGATTATTTTTAGGAGCTACCTGCAAAATTTCATATTGGGATCTCAATGGGATCACACTTTTAAAAATATATTTTGTAAATACATGCCCTATTGGGTTCTAATTAGGATACCAATCCTTGAAGCAGAACATAAAAAAGTAAACAAGACTTCAAACTATAATATCAGTTACTCCAGGCATTTCGTTAGAAAGCTAGTAAGACTTTTCTTTTACAAATGTGTGTTCTAAAGCAGCATAATAGCTTCCTGTTACATGATAGATATTTTTTTTTTGTAGGGGAGAGCTCAACAACTCGAGTGTTGGTGATCTCAGGTATTGGTGGGGCATGTTCCACTGCTGCCCGTGCACCACACCACCTCGCTGCCCCAGACACTGGCAGGGGTTACTATGCCAGTGACTTGAATATTTAATAAAATATCAAGGTTGTTCTGTATGATGTTTAAAATATTGATTTCTTGATTTTGGGTTCAAAAAAAAGGGGTTGTCTTATACATGGATAAATACGGTGTGTGCGCGCACACATGTATAACAAACAATTAAAAAATAAAATTAAGCACAACAGAAGGAATACTGGTATCCTTCAGTATAATATAAAGTTTTGACTACACCATGCAGTTTTCAAGAAACAGATATAAAGAAATATTTGTGAATCAGCATCTTCAGCAGCTTGAGTTATCATGGCTTAAATATGTATGAACTCAGAACAGCCAAGTTAGCATTTTAAAAGATTAAAAATGCAGGGGGGGGGGGAGACTGTGGCAGCAGAACGTCTTCAGATTTTTCATATCAAGCCAATACAACATTATATACATTTGGCTTTGTGCTTTATTATTCACCTGTAATCGCCTTTTACAATCATCTCAAGGTGATATGCAATGAAACAGCAGTTACAAATTTTAGTAATATAATTTTAATATACAGTAGCTCCATGTGTGATGTAACACCTTCCAGTTAAAGCTCCTTATCTAGCTTTCTTCATCAAACACATCTGAGGCTGTGAGTGTCCAGAACACAGATAGGCTAGGATAGAGGTTTTCAACCTTTTTGAGTCCACAGCTCCCTTAACCAACTCCATTCTTTCTGCAGAACCCCTATGGGGCTCAG
Organism: Podarcis pityusensis; assembly: GCF_964106645.2. NCBI lineage: Eukaryota > Metazoa > Chordata > Lepidosauria > Squamata > Lacertidae > Podarcis > Podarcis pityusensis. The sequence goes on along the minus strand of NC_138039.1, from coordinate 47,771,424 downwards.
GAGTCCAGTTATGTCACCCCTTGCATGCAGAGTCAGCAGCCCCTCACCCCTTTTTGAACACCCTCCCTTGTGGAGTGTTCTCTCAGCCTCCTCTCCTCTCCTTGGGAATCCTCCGGGAAGCTACCGCTGCCATCCCTGGTCTCTGAGCTGCCCCTCCTTGCCCCAAAGAGGGGTGCCTCCCAGAGGCACCATTTGCCTGCGGAGCTTATAGCCAGGGCTGCTGTCATAAACAGCTGTGCAAGCCTTTGGGAGGCAGATGCAAGAGGGCATCAGAGGGAGGAAAGGAAAGAAAAGAGGGACAGAGGCTAGTGTTGCCCGCAGCACCCTGATGAGTCATTCAAGGCATCCCAGGGTGCCACGGCACACAGGTTGAAAACCCCTGGGATAGGACAAATATTCAATGCAAACAAGTTGGCTGGTGGTTCATTCACCCAGATGGAAGATGGAATTATACTCTGAGTATGGAAAGACTTGCCTAATTGACCACAGATTTAGGCAGATGGAGCAACCTGCCCCTCAGCTTCTGCAGCAGAGTGACTCTGCTTAAAACAAACATTCTCTCCTATATATACCCCAATGACATTGCTAGTGCATCTCTTTTGCAAGTTTTTGTAGGAACTCCTCTTCTCCAAGATTTTCACTTTAAAAAATGCAACTGGCGGAGGGCTTTGCATTCTCTTGACTTCAAAATGTACTTCAGGGTCTGCTTATTGCTTAGCATTCAAAAGTAGCAATGGCTGCCACCAGCTGATGCTGTTCCTGCACAACCTTATAATTCTTTTATCTGACTCTGCTTTGAGGATTGAATGCTCTTGGATCCATGTATGTAAGGGGAAAAGTCATCCTACCTACCATGTCAGCAACACAAAAAACACATTGCTATACAATCCTTTACAACACTTTATAGAAGTGTCAAGAAATTTTGGGGTGAAGGGGCCTCAACACATGTGAACAATCAATGGGTCAGCATGTAGAATTCTTTCCTTTCTCAAGATACCAAAAAATCCCCAGCAACCCCTTTGTCCTCTTGTTCAATTAAAGTATCTCTTGACCACCCTGCTTCATCCTGAGGCCCTTAGCGCAGCTGAGTTCCTTGAGTTACTGGAATATCTGATCACCTCAACACATCTTTCAAAATCTGTTATTTCTATATAAAGCTCTAATTTGACAAAACCAACTTTGATTTACGTGGATAAGAGGAATGGAATGAACATTTGGAATAACCGATGCATGAGTGGCAATGGAAGGATATTCTGGTGTCTGTGCAATTAACTTCTTCAGATCTCAGATTGCACTTAATACAACAAAAATAATTTTCACAAAGTATCACCACCACCTCTTCCAGAACTTGACAGAGAAGCAGAGATTGGATTCTGCATGTATTGATGGTGACAAATACCTGGAAGAATGCTCTCCACTACTGACTGTGCAGTGCTTAGAAGATTTCTCAACATTAGCTGCATATGAGAAAGCAACCCAACAGCAGCAACTGGAAGGAAAATTGTCTGATATTTGGGCTTTGTATTTATATGAATTTTCATGAGGAAGTACTGACTGACAGGACTTGCTTACAGCTCCAAGTGGTGTGACTGGACTGGATCCCTAGCTTTCTGTTCTTGCATTGTTTAAAGGACTGATCACTGTCTTTTCAGTGTACATGTATGTGCTTTTGTTCTATGAGAAATTGTTTAAAACTGAATAAAAACATTGGATGGTATTCAACTGAGTTTTATCCTGAGCAGACTCACTGAAATTAATGGCTCTACCTTAGACATGTTCATTAATTGCAGTTTGTTTACTCTGAGTAAAACTTAGCTGAATACCACCCACTGGTTAAAAAGTCATGATGTGTGCTTACTAAATTCCTTGCTTAGGTTATTTATTTGTTCTCCATCTCTTCTGGTAGTTAAACTTGGAGAGAAATGTCATTTATTCAGGAGATTGGAAACTTATTGCATGAAACCTATTTCTGGCCTCTCCAATAATACATACAGGAGCTAAATCTCAGCTGGTTTTTTGGTCATTAGACAAAAAAATTTGTAACTTTGTCAGCAACTTGCAACATGGCATACCGTAACACTAAAAAGGAAACACCTTAATCAACATTTCATTCCATGAAAGAAGAGGCCACACATATCAGGGAGAATGCTATCCATGCTAAACTTGTAGAGCAAAATATACATATTGCTTAAAGAATAAACAGACTTAATTGGGATATGCAGGGGGAAAGAAAGAGAACAAATTTATGGAACCACAGAAAGGGGGAGGGAAGTTGAAGACTGATATCTAAGAATTGTTTCCTTTTTTGCTGAAATGTTTATTTGTTATAAATGAAAATCATAATTTTTTTTAATGTGTTCTGCTTAAACCAAAACATGCTAAATTTCAGTACAAACTTGTAGTTTTGTGATTAATTAGGGTAGAGAAATCAGAACTGGGAAATGTTACACAGTAATATTATTCAGTAAAGACAACGTTGCAATTTTAGTAGTAGTAGCATGAGCCAAGGAATCCGTTTTAGATTTCACCTTGCCTTAAGTAAGCTACTACGGTAATGCCTCCGCGAACATCTACCTCGTCTAGCATCCATTCCGGCGAACGTCTGCAGCAAACCCGGGAGTACCGGAACGAGTTACTTCCGGGTTTGCCACTCGCACATGTGCAGAAGCGCTAAATTGCACTTCACGCATGCACAGAAATGCAAACCACTCCATGCACATGCGCAGACACGGCACTTTGCCCTGCGTCCTTTTCGGCTAGCGGCTAGGGCTCCGGAATGGATCCCAGCCACAAAATGAGGTACGACTGTACATTCTTAGCTTTTGCAAGTCCAATTGCAACAAAGAAGTGGAAGTAATCCTGACATCTCTTAATAACATGGCTATTTTAAGATTGATAATATAGGTAATAATATTTATACACTCTCAATCAAGTCCAGTAAGCCATGGTGAGCTTTAAGCCACGCAAACCCTAAATTGAAATCTATACATCAGACTGCACTCTTTGGTGTTATCTCTGCTTTGGCTAAACCCATGGTTTATGGTGACAAAAAATAGATGCAGAAAGACTCTGGTTCATGTACTGTTCCTTGCCTCTTCCAGTGCAGTTAGAAGGAGGAAATTGGAAACCTTCACTTCCATTTTTTATTAACCACAGTTAGTTAATCTTAACTATGGCTTGTTTCAACAAACATTAGCTATAATTTATTATTATTACTATTTATTAAATTTGTATACCACCCTTCATCTGTGGATCTCAGGGCTGCTCACAAGATAAAAACAAAATAATAATAAAAACAAACGCAAAGCAAACAAATAGTCCCCCTTCCATCAACACATTTAAAAGGATATAGGATGTTAATGAGCCTGGTCGAAGAGCAATGTTTTCACCTGATGCCTAACAGGATTGCGGTTGTATGCTCAAACTATCTTGTCCTGGTGAGCAACCTGGCTGTACCAGCTGAAGTTTCTGAACCGTCTCCAGAGGCAGCCCTACGTATAACACATTGCAGTAATCTAACCTAGAGGTTACCAGAGTACAGACAACAGTAGTTAGGCTATTTCTGTCCAGATAGGGGCACAAGCTGGGCCACCAGCCAAAGCCAATGGAAGGCATTTCATGCCACTGAGGCCACCTTAGCCTCAAGAGACAGCAAAGGATCCAGAAGAACCAATCCAAGCACCTTGTCCACATCCTCAAACCTTACTAATGGAAACTAATCCAACACAACAGGATAGGACAGTGCTGTGGACACCGCTTGAGATTCATCTGTAGTGGAGTTTGCCTTTAAAATCAGCTATTAAATTTATTTTTACTTTCAAACTCATGTAAAATCTCCATAAAGGTTGGTTTTAAAAATGTGAATGGGGGTTGGTACTTAACTAAAACCAATTATAGGAAGCTAACACTGTAAAATGTACAATATAAATATTTCTAAATCTAGAGAACCATACTTTATATCTTTGGTAGTTTAACAGATCTAGCAAACAGTGGCACTGTAAAGACATTTTATACCCGTAGAACTTACCATTCTTTAAAAAGCACTCCTGCTTCTGCTTAGAACCTGGAAGCTTAACTATTATAATGCTGAATTATTACTTCTGTGGTGTATTTTCTGTGTCATGCGAGCACCTTCCTTTTTTTTTTTTTAAATGATATTTATTGAAAATTTTTGAATTACAAAAGAAAACAAAAAAGAAAAAGAGAAAGAAAAAACAAAGAAAAAACAAACCACAGTCAAACAATACACATTAATAAAAATAAAAATCAAAAAATAACACAACACGCTCAAAAAATAAAAATATACCACAAACATTTAAAAACAAATCCAATATTCTCAAATCCTTAACTGTCATTACCTTCTTTCTTTGACCTCCTCCTCCTCCCTTTTTTTGTATCCTGGTTATTAATTGTTGCAGCAAATCCTTTCCATACTTCATAATATTCTGTCATTACTTTACCTTACTCTATTTTAATCTTATCTTACTATAAAAACCTTAAAGCTTAAAACTTAAATCTTATTTTTACCAATTTCTCATAACCATAATATTCTTACATAATTCTTTAAACATTTTTGCTAAAGCCAAATAATTTCGTTCCAACATTTTTCTAACATTCATCAATTTTATAAAACAATCCTAATAAAAAAGTAACAAAAAAGAAACAATCCAATCTTCATCCAGCGTCTCTTCCTCCTGGTCCCGGGTTTTGTCAGTCCTTTCTATCTCATCAATCTAGCGCATTAACCTGGCAATCTTATGTCCGAGGCCCTTAAGTCCCTTCCATGTCCCTTCCGCAGCTCTTCTTCATATTTATAGCTGTATTTTCCTTTATCTCCTGCTCCTTTCACTCTTGGGAACTCCAGCTTGACAATGCTTTTGACCCATCTCGACAAATCAGCCCCTTTTCCATAGTCCAGACTAAGCTCCATGTGGTATTTAAGAACATGTTTCAAAGTCCCTCCAAAATTAAGAGCCCCCACAACCCCAAATATCTCACGGCCCATTGCCAGACTTGAAAAGTCCAAACCTCCCTGCATAGGGGGGTCTATCCAACCCCCCATTTCCAAACCCAACCAAACTTTATCTTTCCAAATCTGGCTTTTACCAAGTTCATTTGTCAAATCCAAGAATTTGTGTTCCTGCTGGGCCACAGCTCCCTCCATCTCTGGCGCCCAAGATTCAGAAACATCCTCTTCCTTCATCTGTTCTGTCAGGGCACACTCCTGATCTGATTCCTGGGTGGGCTCTATATAATTTCCCACTGCCTGTCCAAAATTTCTGATCGCGTCAGTCATAAAATCCGTCTTCTCATGTAGCTGTTCCAGTAGGGCACTTGTTTTACAGAAAACACACAACAGAGCTTCTGAATACATTGTCCTGCAAGGTCAGAAGTCTATTCCCACGATCGTAATCTGTAACAGCTGCGAGCTCCCCAATTCAGAATTGGTTACAGTTTCACAGGCTCCCTCTAGGGGAAGAACTTCTGTTTGTTCTTTTCTTTTAAAAACAGATCTAACAACAAAGTTTCCTTTTTCAGATATTTTGTCAATATTTGTTCCTTTAAGATGCGAAGGGGAACAATGGAGTCACTATGTTTCTCTTCTTTTAGCTATCTGTCAGAAACGTTTGTCTCTGGTCAATGAGCTTCAAAAAACGTCAGTCCTGACACCCCGCTCCAGGATCAAGACGGTGGAAAGTTACTTTGCTTTACACTCACTTCTGCAGGTTTAAACAGTCCGAAAAAAATCCCCCCTCTTCTCCTGCTTCCGAAGGGGGTTCAACAATTTAAAATGATGAAAGTTGATCCTTTACAAGCGATTTTCAGAACTCTAGTTTGCCATGTCTTTGCTTTAATCTATCTACAAAGAAACGGAAGGCTGACTTCCTGTTTAGACCTTCCCGTTTCAATGTCAAATTGAAATAAACTTTTAAGTCCAATTTTCCTTTCAGCTCACAAATCCTTATTTAAAGTCCAATTGTCCGAAATTTAAGTACTCACGGGTGATTGTTTTAAAAGCCAAATTGTCCCAGGAAAAAGGCAGCGCTCTCCGGCAACGGAAGAAGCAGTTGACTCTCAGCACCGCGCCACTTCCCCCTCTTCGCTCCGGAGCCCATTAGTGGGTTCCTTTGCGGGTTGGGGGGGCGCTAAAGGTGCCCGCCGAGTCCCATGGTCACAGGCTTCATCCGCCTGTGATTTTTGAATGGGTCCCCGCTTCGCTGTAGTGGAAAAGACCCGTTTCCCGTGGAGCTGGTCCCTCCAGATCAGAGGGAGTCCGCCATTACTGATGGCGCCACCCCGGAAGTCCATGCGAGCACCTTCCAACTGGCTTCCTATGCATTTTAGTATAAAAATCATGCATGCCACACAAGGTAACATTAGCAGTGACTAGGCAGCTGTGCAAGGACTGTGTTCATCAAAATACATTTACTTACTACCATGGCTTTGTCCTGAAACTCACCAGCAAGTTAACCCAATTCAAAGCTACTCCAGTGCCATACATAACTAACACAAGTGTGAGGTTGGAGTAACACTGACACCAAGACAGATGTGCTGAAATGTGGTGCATGCCAAATCCTTTCTAGTGTTAAAAGGACTAGAAGCCATTCATCCCGATCTGATGTAGTCAAATTTCAAATATATTATATTCTATTTCCCACATACGTTCATTCTAAAGCTGTAACTACTATTACTGTAGATTGCATTTATAGAAAAGGCACCAGCAAAGCAATATGCCATATTTTTCCGTCTATAAGACACCCCCATGTATAAGACGCCCGCTATTTTGGGGGACTCTGATTTCAGAAAATGTGGGGGGGGGATCTATCCATGTATAAGACGCTCCCAAATTTTGGATATCATTTTTTAGGGGCGAAACCTAGTCTTATACACGGAAAAGTGCAGTAGTTACAGTATGTGTCTAACTGTAACCATGACAAAAATTTAACACAATTTTGAGGGGAGGGTATTTTGAATTATGAAATAAAGTTACACTGTTAGAATTTAATGCTTAACAGGGTAATCGCTGAGGCCTTTGCAAAAGACATGAGGGGAAAGTGACAGGATAATATTGCCAACAGCTTTATGAACTGACTTTATTTACCGGTGACTCTCAAGGTCAAGTTAGAGTAAGGGGATTTGTTTTCCAAAACAAGTGAAGAAAATAATATCAAGAACAATTATGCAATAACTGTGGATTAAGCAAGTTGGAAGCAATATGAAAAATAACAGTACTACAAAAGCCCCCAATACAAATGTAGAGCACTAATATAATGAAAAGGAAATAATTTTATTCTTTAAAATAGCAGAATTTAATTCACATTAGGAAAGCTGAGATGGTGGCTCACCAGACACATTATTTTTTAAGTTTGTATTTCCCACCAAGGTTTTTAACATATCATATACATACAGGTGTAAAAAGAAAAAAAAAATTAGAATGCAAATTTATTAAAGAAAAAAGAAAAAGAGGAAAAATGCAAGGAGGGACCTATAACTGAAGGTGGATCCTTTCATTTCTACATACCTAGAGGCAGCGCCACCTACCAAAAATGGGTATTGAATATGCCCTCTCTATAATTACCCATGCTAGGGTAATTCATAGAAAAAGAAACTCACCACAGATTCTAAAACGCTGTTTATCTGACAAGACTGAAACTAGTCATCTAATTTATTGGTTTATCAATGACAATTCTGCTTGAGACAGTAGAGCTGGGACAGGTAGTGAGGGCAGGAGTTAACTGTACAAGTTATGGAACTGTACAAATTATGGAACATATGTAAGAAACCATGCAACTATTGAGCCAAACAGAACAAAATATAATAATTTTCACTTAACTCTTCACATACGAGTTATAGCATTTAAGAATCTCACCATCGGGGGGGAACCAGTTGATCTGGGAGGCAGCTTTTTTTAAAAGCAGACGCATGTGTTTCTCTACACAGGATCACAGACAGTAGATCAGTGACAATAACTGATTTTATCACTAATCAAAAGAACAGCACTGCAACCAAGTAAAAGTCATTATGAAAGCTGGCTTTCGATATTCTCACCTATGAACAATCCTCACATACTTGCTTGGTTTTGAGATACCATGGCTTTTATGAATTCACAGAAGCATTTGCAGAACGGAAACCCTACTATAACATTTACTTTATAAAAGGCAAAAAAATTCCCACCCATTTCCATAACAGCAATATGGCTTCAGAATTTGTGTAAAATGAAGCTGACTATACAAACTATAGAAAATATACCTATAGAAAATAGCTGGTCAATTAACAGATTTGAAAGTTACCAATAAATTGCTATTCTCTTAAAATGTTTGAGTTCTTTCATATTGTTAAACAAAGTATTATAAATTAAAATTAAATGAGAGATGCAGACTAAGAAGCGGATGTGGTTAATCCCAAGAAGCAGTTGGACAGTTGTCCAACTTCACTTCCAATGCGATTCAACCACTTTTAAGTTACCATGGAGGCATCTTCCAAATCATTAATCTCTCACTCTCTCTATTAAAAGGTCAACTGTGTGCAATGTCTTTCATTTTTTCCACCTACTTTCTGGTCAGTCTTGGCTCACAGTGTCATTAAATGAGACTTCTTCTGCCTCTAAACTTCATCCCCCAATAACAAGCTAAGGAGAACTCATTAGGCTGGATCCAGGCTAAGTTAGAAGATTTCAATGGGATTCAATTACAACTGACTTAATCTGGAATCTGGACCCAATCCACTGAGTCAATCCCTTCATTTTTTAAGACTAGTTCTACCACCACTCCTCTTTTATGTAGAATAAAAAATGAGCAATACATTCTCATTAGCCAAATCCCGTTTTTGAAAGCAGAATATATTTGTCAAAAACAAACCCAACAACACCTTGATCACAGAATCTTTAGACAACTTGTTACCATATCCATGATTATTAGATCATGGCCACAGGCAAGACACTGGTACATGTCTCCAACTGTCAAAGTGAATTTAATCCATTAACTTCAGAAGATAACAATGGACGAGGCTGTTTTCCAGAGGAAATTGATTTGGGAATATTTTTCCCACCTGACAAGCAGTTTGTTGTGCCTACTTGGCTGCAAAGGTTTTAAACACCATGACTTTATAAAAGAATATATGCATATAATATTGATCAAGCATATAAATTCATTTGATTACATTTAACTGTAACAAGGTTTATAAGTATTAATGTCTAAATTTCATGTTTTCAGTTTAATATAATAAGGTTAATTGTAACTTGAAGAAAGACTCCTCAATTGTTGTATTAACATGAATCTTCTGCGTTATGGTAATAGTAGCTGGCTGGAAAAGGTGCCTGAAAAAAATATTCTATGCCCTAGAATAAAACACCTATGCAAAATGGTTGCCTCCTGTATATTATTCTCAAACTCCAACCCTTTTATTGTAGAACAAGAACAGTAACAATTAAATACAAACAAAACATAAGGTAAATAAGCCAGTTTTGACCAGTTTTATAAAGATTGTATAAAGGTTCACAGTGTTGAACAGCTATCAGCAAGCTTCACTGGGAGAGACTCCCATAAAGTAGGAGCTGGAAGATACAGTTCCAGTTTATAGCCCAAACAGCTCCTGTCCAAGATCACATCCGTTGAGGGCCCTCTAGCATCTCAACTGACAGGATGACTTGGGTTGGCAACAGTGTTAAATCAAGACCTTTTAGGGCTCTAAAAGGTAAAATCCAGCTTCTATTGCAGGATCTGCTGGAACTTAGGGATATCACTGGATACGATAAACCTGAACTCGTAAAGACACACTTTTGAGATGTTTATAAGATATAATTTAAGAGGGACATCTACAGCACTGGTGAGGAACTTCCATGCCACTGGTTGGTAGTACTGAGTATGGCACACAGGTAGGGCACTGTTGCTTCCGAACACTAAGCATTGCTGCCCGTTACTGAAAGGGAGTCACAGGAAGCTCACTACACTGCAGGAATGGTGACAGACGTGTTGGATTGGCAGCATGTCACAACACACTGAACTCCCCACAGCTCTCCCTCTGAGGAACTGAAGACACTCAGTGTTTAGAAGGGAAAAGAGCAATGGCACCCTACCTGTACCACCCCACCAACCACAACTGCCACAATCCTATTTAGGCCCATCAGGCATTGGAGGTTGGGCTTCCAGGTTGCTTGGGGTGAAGTTCCGCCACATTTCCCAGGTATGGTATCACATTCATGTTCAGTGAATGGCTGCAAAGGAAGGAAAACTAGGAGCACAATCCTAAGATTCTTACTTTGCAGGCAAAATTCAGCACTTTTTAAATTTGGAGCCTTTTCTTGTCACTGCATATGCCGCCAGAAAGAGTGTCATATTCAAACATCTCTGATCTCAGAGGCTCCAAAGAAAGAATCTTAAATTTTAGCAGTCAATTTTATCACTTGAAATTGGCAGCTGTCAATTTCTATTTATCATCACAGCTCCATTAGTAGGAGCTGCAAAATAACTTTCAAGGTGAGGTCATTAATCAACAATTTTTTACTGCATTTGCATATGACATATGGCTCTATACAAGGAAGATTTCTGGAGGTCTTGTACCAGTGTAGTGAGAGACATTCCCACATCAATTTAAAAGATGGCCCGGGGGGCGGGGAGCGTTGGTGGGAACTTTCAAGTGTGCTTTGTTCTAGCCTTCCTTTCCTGACAAAATGAGCCAACATTCTTGTGAAGCAACACACATAATGCCATTGCAATAGTGGTATCCTGCAACAAGCACATTTGAAACTAACTTTTAATTTCCCCAGGCCCCTTCCTTAAAGCAGAGCAGCACTTTATGTTTATACATCACCCATTTGTCTCATTAGACATTCTAGATGTTTTACAATACTGCAAAAATAGATTTAAAAGAATAAAAACAACAATAGTGATAAAATTAAATCCAAGTTAAATGCAAAAACTGTTGGTTGGCAAGGAAAATAAAAAGGTATATAAAGGGAGAATTCCTTGGATGCCAATACCCAGGTTTGGGACAAGTACTCTTTGTCGAGAGAACCTGAGCAGAGATTTAAAATCAAATCTTCAAAAAACGGAAAAAGGAAGACCCAGGTAACTACCGACCTGTGAGATTGACATTAATACCATGGAAGGTCCTAGAACAGATAATCCAACTGTCAGTCTGTGAGCATTTAGGAAAGGAAGCTGTGATTACCAAGACCCAGCATGGGTTTCTCAAAAATAAGTCATGTCAAACCAATCTGATCTCTTTTGATGGAATTACAAACTTGGTGGATCAGGGAAATGCTGTAGACATAGTGTATCTTGATTTCAGTAAGGCTTTTGACAAATTCCCCCATGATATTCTCATGAGGAAACTGGTAAAATGTGGGTTGAGTAAGATGACTGTTAGGTGGATCTGTAGCTGGTTGACTGACCAAACCCAGTAAGTACTCATTAATGGTTCCTCATAATCCTGGGAAATAGTGACAAGTGGGGTGCTGCAGGGTTCTGTCCTGGGCCCATTGTTGTTCAACATCTTTATAAATGACTTGGATGAAGGAATTGAGGGGATGTTCATCCAATTTGCAGATGACAGCAAACTGGGAGGGGTAGCTAATGCTGCAGAAGACTGTCAGAATTCAAAATGACCTGAACAGATTGGATATTGACAAGATGGAACATATGCAGAGAAAGGCAACCAAGATGATCAAGGGCTCTAGAAACTAAGCCTTATGAGGAACGCTTGAAGGAGCTGGGTCTTTCCAGGCTAAACATACTATCATTTCTCCTCTCAAGTCTCCACTTTTCCAGGCTCAAGAGGAGACTGAGAGGAGAAATGATAGTCTTCAAATATCTTAAGGCCTGTCACATGAAAGAGGGAGCATGCTTGTTTTCTCCTGCTCTGGAGGAGATGACTCTATCCAATGGTTTCAAATTACAAGAAAGGAAAAACTTTCTGACAGTAACAGCTGTTCAGCAGTGGAACAGACTCCTACAAGAGGTGTTGGTCTCTCCTTCCTTGAACGTTTTGAAACAGAGTTTGGATGGCCATCTGTCATGGATGCTTTAGCTAAGAGTCCTGCATCACAGGGGGTTGGACTAGATGACCCTTGGGTCCTTTCCAACTCTACAATTCTATGAAAATATGCAGCAAAGGAAATCATGGAAATATAGGCCATTAGACCTTTCAAAATGCCCTTGTGAGTTCCTTCCAAAATTACCCTCTTCCTCTAGCATAGAAAAAGACCACATGTAAGTTAAAAATGATTTACTTACAAACTCTTTGCAGGTCAGGTTCATGTGCTTTTCCATACATCAGTAAGAAAAGAGAGGCGGTAAAACTTGGCTTAGTTACAGTGGTGAAAGTTTCTGAATTATTGGTATAGAACTCAATAATAGCTTTTAAAAGCCATGCGGTCTGAACTTGGAGCAATCAGTTTATACCACATCACCTTGAGCTTTTCAAGTAGACTGAAGGAGAACAAAGGACTTGATTACTTTCCTCTCAAAGTGAGGGGGAGTGACCTAGCTAAGCCTGGCAAGACAGCTTACTCTGTGGCATTAACCCATTCGTGTATTAATCAAACTTCAAGCACATTGGTTATATAAGGCTGGTTATTACGAAAAAAAACAGCAAAGATATTAAAATTACTCAAATCCTTTAAAAAACCAATGCGCTTACAAATCCAGATAAGCTTGATAGTATGATCAAAAGGGACCCTTGGACCTAGCAGATAATGAAATTTTTCTGTTTTATTTAGAAAATGTTAAGACTTTTCTTTCTTCAGCACAGCTCCCATACCATCCCCACAACATGTAAAAACCTAACAAGTTCTACAAATTGGATACATTTAGAAGCATGGTTAGCTCATACATAGCGCCACATTATAAAATGTAACAAAAGCTTGTTTTGTTTCTTTTCCTTAGTATTCAGTTAACATCTTCACCAAAAGTATGTCCTTTATGCTTTTGAATGTTGTGTTTGTAACCACAGCTTTGTTTTCTAAATGTAGAGATACAAAACATTCATTCAAGTCATAAAATCATCAATTATCTCATCCTTGCTGCAAGAAAAGAAATTGACCATTACGGTTAGCCAAAAATCATTGTGTCACTCACAAAATGCTAAGATAAACTAAACTTTCAAAAGAATATGTTCAAAGTTAGAAACTGATGCATGCTTACACCAGACTAGAGAGTGAAGCAATTACTAATACAGTCATACCTCGGGTTGAAGTTGCTTCAGGTTGAGCGCTTTCAGGTTGCGCTCTGCAGCAACCCGGAAGTAACAGAACGCATTACTTCCGGGTTTCGCCGCTCGTGCATGTGCAGATGGTCAAAATGACATCACGCGCATGCACGGAAGCGGCGAATCGCAACCCGCGCATGCGCAGACCTGAGGTACCACTGTAGTGGCTGAGTCATAAGCAGCATTCATCACCAAGAAAAGACAAGGGTTAGAGGCAGACAGACTCTTTTTTATCTTTTGACATGGTAACAAGTTGGCTTATCTACAACTCTCTTTAAATTTTCCCATGGAAATATTCAGCACAACCCAAGGTCTCTCTGAAACAGGTATGTCTAATCAATGGCACTCCAGATGTTGCTGGACTACAGCTCTCAGCATCGCTGACCATTGGCCATAATGGCTGGGACGGATGGCAATTAGGAGTCCAACAATATCTGGAGGGTTGTAGTTTAGCTACCACTGCTTTAAATGCTTTCTAAAAAGACAACTACTGAATTCTCCAGAAAAATAATGAAGACCCACCTAAAGGTCTCCCAGAGACCTCATGACATTAGACACAATCTCAGGTTCAAGTACTTCCTTCAAGTGTCAGATGCAACTCAAAACCGAAGTTTCAAAAGCCAAAATAAACAAATAATTTGTCCTACTATAATTATTATACCCATTCTCTTCCTCCAATGAATATAGAACAGATTATTTATGGTTCCAAGGCAATCCCCATTGCAAATTTTTAAACTTTAACATTTATAAATATATTAAACTAAAAAAGCCATAAGTACAATATTCAAAGATGAAACAAGTATTATGTAGATACAATGCAAACCAACAATCACATTTTTAACCCAGAGTAAAAACATGTTAAAAAAATTTGCAAGTCCCATCATAATAGAAGTTTGTTGATGGCTTCAGAAGCCAGCCCACCCTTGGCAATCTTCCAGGGAACAGAAAATTTATGTGAGCCTGCTGTCAATCTGAAGATTACAGTAGCACACAGAGAATATTGTGCTTTCTTCAGCTTGTAAAAGCCAAGTCCATGTTTTGCTTGTCAGATACTACTCACAGGCAGTAACTAGGAATTGAAGAATGATGCACCAATATAATTTGCTCCCAGCAACTAATTATTGTAGGCTAGAAATTCCACCTACTTTTAGAATGCAATGTCTCATAACATTTTAATACAACAAACAAACAAACACATCACTCATATTTATTTAAAATACTAATATCCTGCCTTTCTTCAGAGGAGCTTGAGATAAAAACCACTTATTGACATTTATACATGGAGAGCTAAAAATTCACTCACAATATGAATAAAGTCACAGAAGGTAGCAGGGATGGATAAAAGAAAAACTGAACAGTAAAGTTGTGCCTAGCTGTTTCAGGTGACTATTCATAGGAAGCATGTATATATCTATATTTATATTATTAAGTATACCCCACTTACTAACTGAAGTTCTTGAGATGGTTTACCATGTATTTAAAACATAATGAAATAAACATTGACACAATAGAAACTACAGCAGACAAAGGGGTGTTTTTATTAAATCCCCTTGTTCTGTATGTTACAACAAATGCCATTCTGCAATCTCCTGGCCTAGAACTGATGGCTGAAGCAGCTAGAAGTCAGTTCCACACAGACCACCACTTCCCACTGGGTGGTTGCTGCCGATGTTTCTATCTGCCTCAGCCCTAGTGGCTGATGCACGAGGTGCTGAGGGAACAAAAATGTTACATGCTTCTCTCCCAGTTCCCAGACGATCCAACTGCCACTTTGCTGCAGAATCTCTGGGGCACAGCAAGTCACCTAGAAAATAATCTCAGCCCAGACATGGCTGCCTAAGTCTATTAGATTGCATACAATGTGGTAAACCCTGAAATTGGGGTGGGGAGAAACAGGACTTTTTTCCTAGGCCTTCCCACCCACCCGGTTTCCTAGTTGAAAAAGATGGCATTTTGGTGGGGGAATATATATTTGGCATTTTAAAAAAAAAATGAGATACTTTTTAAAGCAATGTTTTCCTTACTCAAACTGAATGGTATGAGTACTTTTTTACTCTACAACCTTAGAGCATGACAGTTTGTGTTTACTACAGACACATGCAACATTCAAGTCCAATATACATCTCTATACCTAGAAGTGCTGCCATCTTTATACTACCATCCCTTTGCTGTTTGCAAATTGATCTTTGCCTTCTTTTGATTTAGGTTTGAATATTCTAAAAGCTGCTCTACTGACCTGGCTCTTCCCTTGTGGTCAACCTTTTCACCTCTCTACTCAAACTACTATTACATAGGTACAGATAAAGGCAAAGGACGGTTAAGTCCAATCAAAGACAACTATGGGCTGCAGCGCTCATCTTGCTTTCCGGCTGAAGGAGCCAGTGTTTGTCTGCAAACAGCTTTCCAGGTCATGTGGCCGGCATGATTAAACTGCTTCTGGTGCAACAGGACACCGTGACGAGTGCCAGAGCACACGGAAATGCTGTTTACCTCCCCGCTGCAGCGGTACCTACCGTATTTTTCGCTCTATAACACGCACCCGACCATAACACGCACATAGTTTTTAGAGGAGGAAAACAAGAAAAAAAATATTCTAAACGAAACACTGGATGTATGATTTTTGTGGTTCATGCTGTGGCCACAGACATGTGATCTGACGGTGAGTTTGGGGTAGCCCAATGCAAAAATCCTGAGGATCCATGTGGATCCATGCTTTGTAACCACGTTTTTGCACCACTGCGGCCCCAGGCAACAGTGGGTGCGTGCTTTTTTTGGTGCAAGATGTAGCCATGGACATGCTATGTGATCTGATGGTGAATTTGGGGTGACCCAATGCAAAGATCCTGAGGATCCATGTGGATCCGTGCTTTGTAACCACGTTTTAAGTGGGGAGGGAAGGAAAAGCACTCAAGGGACAAGGAGCACGCGTGGGGTGGGTAGAGAAGGATGCTGCTAATAATGTAAGAGAGGGGTTTAAGGGGAGAAGAAGCACGCGTGGGGTGGGTGGAGAAGGATGCTGCTAATAATGAAGAAGAGGGGTATAAGAGGAGAAGGCTCCTCTCCTCTCCCGCTTTGCTCCTTTAAAGCAAGCAGGCTCTCTGTCCCTCTCCCCCCCCCCACTCAGCAGCTCTTCTCCCGCTTTGCTGTTTCAAAGCGAGCCACGGAGGAGGGAAGGGGAACCATGGATCCTCTGCTCACGACTGCAGCAGATCCCCCCGCCATCCATAGGCATTCGCTCCATAACACGCACAGACATTTCCCCTTACTTTCTAGGAGGAAAAAAGTGAGTGTTGTGGTGCAAAAAATACGGTATTTATTTAGTTGCAGTCATGTGCTTTTGAACTGCTAGGTTGGCAGAAGCTAGGACAGAGCAACAGGAGCTCACCATTGCATGGATTTGAACTGCTGACTTTCTGATCTGCAAGCCCAAGAGGCTCAGTAGTTTAGACCACAGCACCACCCACATCCCTTTACTACATAAACATCTTGCTACAAAACTAACAAGAAGGCTATACATGTCTTTTCAGAAGTAAACCCCACTGAATTCAATGGAGTTTACTGCCAGCTATGTGGGTACAGGATTGCAGCCCAAGACACTATACCTTTGAGGCTACAATCCTATGTACACTCACCACTAAACAGAGCAGATCTTCCTTTTGAGTAAACATGCATCGGATTGCTCTGTAAATGTCATAAATATACTAGTATAACTGAATATTCTAGGTAAGTTACATATATTGTTAGTGAAGATTAGCTAACAAAGTAATGTATACATTTCTGGTTTTCAGCCCCCAGGGGGGGAAAAATTCTCAGTGATTCCAAAATTTCCAGAAATATTATATTATGTCTTTAGATGTTCAGGTATGATTTAAGTCAGCATCTTAAGGGTTCTTAACATCTTCACATTTTTCTTAAACTCTAATTACCATTTTGAAATATTTCTAAACACCCCAACAGAAACAATTTCTAAGTAGAGCTTTGAATACAATGCTTAAACCACTAAGTGCACTATCTATCTATTTTCTAAACAAGTATCTCAGTTACTTTTGGCTACTGGAAAATGTTTCCAGATATTTAGAATCAAATTGAAAAATAGATATTTAGGGGGGGAAATACACTAAATCAGATCTCGATTCTTTCTGGACAGAACACCCCCCCCCAAAAAAAAATCCACACTACTGACATCAACTGATACTGCAGAAAGCAATGATACCCTGGTCTGTATCAAATATAGTTCTCAAACAGTGTATAAAGTGCCACTCCATCAAGCCAACTGCAACAGTCTAGCCTCAATGCTATGATGTCATGAAGAGCTGTCACTAGCTTGACCCCACCCCAAGAAAGAATGTTACAGCCTTCTTCCCAGATTTCATTCATTAAAGTGTATTTCTATACACTGCCAATGCCTGCTGTTCCAAAATGAGGGTGACTCCAGACACACCCTACATCAAACAAACAAACAAAAATGAGGCTAATGCCATCATTGATGTAATTTCACTACTTTAGTTTAGACCACATCAGCCACCCTTATGCGGATTCAGTGTGTGTGTGTGTGTGTGTGTGTGTGTGTGCGCGCACACAAACATATATGTAATATATATCCTTATAGCCTGCATTTCCTCAGAGAAGCTCAAGAGGGCTAACAAGACATAAAACAATTTATCAGTGATTAAACATCAGGAAGCAAAACACAAGCAACAATATTTTTATAAGAACCATTCATGTGGCATCTGCCATAAAGTAAGAAACTTGCCATCTGAGTTGCAACTGCATGCCATGAGCATACTGATGGCATTTTGTTCCACATCTCTGTAAGAACCCCTTCCCCTTGAAGAAAACCCACACCTACAGAAACCCATGCAGACGGCCCCAGGAAGCCAACATCCAACTGCCGATTCCCTGCGAAGGGAATGTGCTGCAAATATTCATGAAATCCCAGTAAGTGTATCATTATCACATCATGGTAACAGTAACAAGCCCCAAAGTACAACTGGGGATGAATCATCTATAGATTGAGGCAGTGTCTATGCCAGGGAGGAAATTCTCAGACGCAGGGTCCAAATACAGTGCTCTGGCCCCAAGGCCAGAACCCTCATCAGCCTTGCATCCTCTTCAAATTTGTTGTCCTGGCTGGAATGTGCCTTTGACCTGTGGTAATGCCTACAGGTGTTTAGAGGCTTTTGACATTTGCATGGCTGCAATGCAGCCTACTTAAGAGTTGTACCCACTGCTCCAGCCCCTTTTGCCTCTGGCCCCTTAAGGGGGACAAGTGGCCACTAAAAGCTGCCACAAGAGAACGCAGCCCCCAGGAACTGAAAAAGTATCTTCACTCCTGCTGCACACAGACTGAAAGCCAGGTAGGGACTAAGTACTTCCAAAACAAACTGGAATTGATCCCATTAACCAGGTAAGACTGTCTGAGTATTCAAGCTAAGCCCAGTCGTCAAATACAAGCTACTGTCTGTGAAGCAAATGGCAAGCTTCACACAAGCAGACAGTAGACCCTTGGACCTTAGTACAAATCATCCAGACTGGTGAAGACACATAGAAAGACAGAATGGCATTTTACAGAAACAACAGAAGAGAGGCGAGGCATTCCAGAATGTATTTGGATCCTTAGCCATAAAGAGTTTTATGGGTTAAAACCAGCACTTTGAATTGGGCTTGGAAATCTACAGCCAGCCAGCATAGTCATAACAGAATTAGTATTATGTGATCTGTGTTATGGTTGCCTCACCTCAAAAAAAGGTTATTTTAGAGCTGGAATTTTTTCAGAAAAAGGCAACCAAAATAACAAAGGGGCTGGAACAACTCCATGACGAAAAGTTACAACACCTGGGGCTTTTTAGTTTTGTGGTGGGGGGAGGATTAAGGGGGCATGATAGAGTTTATGTATGATGTCGTGAAAGTAGATTGGAAGTTTTTCTCCCTCTCTCATAATACTAGAAGCTAGAACCATCCAATGAAGTTGAACATTGGAGGATTCAGGGGAGACAAAAAAGTATTTCTTCACACAGCATAGAGTTATACTATGAAATCTGCTCCCACAAGAGGTAGCTATGCCCTCCAATTTGGGTGGCTTTGAAAGTGGATTGAACAAATTCATTAATATGAATGTCAATGTCTACTAGCTATGGTGGTTATGTTCTGCCTCCACTGTCCGAGGCAATAGACCTCTGAATCTCACTTGGGTCTTGCTTGCAGGCTTCCCATAAGCATCTGGTTGGCCACTGTGAGAACAGGATGCTGGACATGATATGCTTTTGGCCTGATCTATCAGAGCTCTTCTTAGTAGCAGCACTTGTTTCACCATCAGCAAGACACAAATGATGAAAGTTTTCTGTAGATGATAACTGAACCTTAATGTCTCTAGTAAATTTCACAGCCACAATCTTCCATGTTGACTTTTTTAAGTAGTCACTGAGTATTCAGTGTGACTTATTCTGATATAAATGTGCACAGGATTCCTAACTTACTTCATGTGACTGCAAATTATTTGCAACAAGTTAAAAAATTAATGTCTCTCACATGCACATAAAATTCAACTACTGGAAGATTTTGTCAAGTCTCAGTTTTAGATTATAGGTTTTTGAAAGAGACAATTCCGTTCAGGTTCATGTAACAGGTTATAACAAATTGAGCACAAAGCACAAAACCACTACTGAGATCCAGAAGATTTACATTAATATTTAACAGGAAGGATACAGACGTGAGGGTTACTTGTGAACATCAAATCTACACATTTTGAAATTATAGACAAACCTCTCAAAATATATGTTTAAGGTTATATCATAAATATGGCATATATTTCAATACAATAAGCCTCTCACATATTTATGCTGAAAAACAGATTGTCATTCTCTGCTTCCATAACTCTGCTTCAGAAAACTGTGTATACTATGCTACAATTGCAGCTGCTTGCAGCTGATATTTTCTAGGAAATTAGAAAGCCTTGGGAAGCTTTCTGTTTGCAGCCATATTCATTTCCCAAAGAAAAATGGCATATACTTGCAACTCCACATCAAGCTGTACAGGAAAATTAAAACACAGTTATGTTTCTTTATCTGTATTCTCCAACAACAGTCCAATAACCATTGTTACAAGTTTGAAAGTTATGTTTGGTTTAACTATGATTAACAATATCACTGATGTAGATACAATGCTATTAATAGTTATTTCTTAAATGAAGTAGGGGAAGAAATGTCCACATGACAAAGAAAACTGCAAGCACACAAGGCACTCCAAATCACTTCACTATGATTAGACACCAGGAAGCATTATGTCTACACTGGGTCTACTATGAAATATACCAAAACCTTTTTAAAATGATCCAACAGCAATCTAAATATTAATTTTCATTCAACAATACTTGTTGAGAGTTTAATTCGGACTGTGCCGCAACAATATTAAAAGACTCAAAACTAGTAGACAGACCTGCTTGCTTTTTAGCCATTCAGCCATTCTCCTTGGGTAATTCAAGTTTAGATAGAATACCAAAGATTTGTGAGGAAGGACAAGACTCAGATTACCAGTTAGATTATGGAAATACTTACTAGATTACCCCTGACAATTAGAAGTCAACACAAATAAAAATGCAACAGTGGTTCCAAAACTAATAATGTAGCATTTGATAATATGTTTTATTTTCCTTATCTATAAAAGACAACAAGTACAACAGATCAACACAATTCTCCGAAAATGCTTTCCAATAATGCAATCTCATATCATTCTACACTGGTCAAACTAAAATAGTCATCTATTTTAAATCTGCAGCTCAATTATGCCTACTGTGAATTTAAAGTAGGATATGAAAGTATACGTAACATATGCAGGAGAGAAGAATGCCAGAAAACATGTTTTAGGCACAAGGTTGTAGGAGCAATGGAACACAGAATAACAGCTCTGCACTGCTGCCATTGCAATTTACAGCATTTTTAAAGAAAAGCATTATCTTCAATACAACTCAATTTTAAATTTTATTTCCTCAGCAAATACTTCATCTCCCAATTTAAATGGTTTATGCACACATAAATACACATCTGTTCAATCTGGTCAATATACATTATACATTTGCCTCTCTTTTCCTACTTAATTTGACCATGTGAACTCTAGAAACGAAACACTGTTTTCCCTATTTAGCTGTACTTTATTCTAGTCTTGCTTTATGCCTTAATTTTGTATAAATTACACAAAAGGCTTTCAACTTCAATATTCTGAATTTATGTTAGTGTTACTTAAATCACTAAAAGTTTTTTAAAATTCAAAAGAAATAATATAATCCCAAATTACTGACAAAAAACTGAATATCCACATTTTCACGAATACCTGTCTTCCTGCAAACCCAATATTCTCAATTGAATTAACCTTTAAACTCATTCCACAGCAACAACAAACTAGAGATTCCAGCAGAAAACTAACTCATTTTTAAAGTGTTTATACTGCATTTGTTTTAACTCCTTGAAAACTATATATTTCATCCACAAAAGTTTGTCATATACAAATTAAGATTTTATATATAACATAATACAACAGCATTGCTCTTGAACTTTTATGTTTTTCAGATGCCTCTTACCTGATCCACTGAACTGGCTGCTTCCTAGTGTTGTTGGTCTAGTTTTCCCACTATTAAGAGGTGGAGAAAACATCTGCAAAACAAGTGGATGCATTTCAGTCAGCATGGAATGAAAACTAATTCAGTTATGTGTATTTGGAATGTAAAAAAGCTGGGAATACATTCATAGAAAAATTAATAGCATTAACTGTGCTTAAAAATGTTTCATAACACAGAGAATTAGTGGTACAATTTTTAAGGTCAGTAACATGTCCAGTTTATTACTCAATATAATAGGTCTATTGGTCAAAATACTACAAGTGCAGGATAACCTAACAAAGCCAAGTAAGTATTCTGTATTTTACTTTCACAAAATACACTTGATTTAAAAAATAATAATGTAAGACATTGTGGGACATCATGACTTGCTTCCAATCTAATATTACAGTGCAAAACAGGAATAAAGATACTAGGGCTGCAATCCTATACAGACTTACCTGGGAGTAAGTCCAATTCAACTCAATGAGGTTTACTTCTGAGCAAACATGCACAGAATTGAACTGAGACTACAACCCTAATTATGGATACATGAAGGCAGGTCCCACTCTTCTGAGCAAATAGGATTAGGATTAAGCTGCTTGGGGTCCCCCTCCCCATTACCTACACTGCATTTTTACAGGAAAAAAACAAACACCCGTTGAGCTATCTGTGGAAAACAAACGAGAAAAGCTATCCAATGGCTATCTATGGGTCAGCTGGATTTTAACCAGTTCAGATGACTGACCCAGAGCCTTCAATACGGGAGTCTGCTTATTACATCCAAGTTTCCCCTTTGGCTGAGCCAGAAGCCACCAAGCCCTGCACGCAGCTGGCCCACTTCTCGGTCCGCTTTACCGTGGAGAAGCCATAAGAAGACTTCGAAGAATATCCTACCGCGCTGAAGTCCAGCAGGTCGCTCAATTCCTTGTCTGTCCCTATAGCGGCCATCCGCTGCTGCTGAGGATTCATCTTCATCCACTTACGAAGAGTCCTAAGCGGCAACAAAAGGGAAAGGAAGAGGCGCGTTAACCAAAACAAGGAGGACGGCATCCTCAGCCTTGAGCAGCCCCTCGCAAAGCCAAAGATCGTTCTTTCTCCTTTCCCCCGCATCTCAAAGGCACCCAAAAGCAGCAGCAGCAGCAGCAGCAGCAGAGCCAACTCCGTGGAAGTTTCTTTCCTCCCTCCCTCCTCCATCCCAGAGATGTTCGCATCCACAGAATTTAATCCTCGCCTTGGGGAGCTGAGCTGGAAGCCCGGGCTCGGGAAGCGGGCAAGAGGGGATGCCTAACCGGAGCAGCCCAGAAGGGGAAGAACGAAGCGGAGGCAAAGTCCTCCAAGCAGGCCGAGCGGGGAAGTAAGCGGGTGGGCCGATGGAAAGGCGGGCAGGCGCTCGACGAGGCTGCGAACAATAAGTCTCTCGCCCACCTCTCCGCCAGCCACTTCCGCGCCAGCGAAGCGCCGCCAGCAACCCGGAGTTCAAGGGGTTTCTCGCGGGAAAGAGAACTGGAGAAGGCGGCGTGTGCGCAGGAACAGGGGCCACTAGTTGGGGGCGCGGAGGGGCCGCGCTTCCTGGAACAACCCCGCCGGCCTGCGCGGAAGAGCCAGAGGAGCAGCCCTGCCGCCCCCGCGCCGAGAGGGGGTCTCCTGCCCGCCCATCCCGCGGCCCCGGCCGCCTCCCCAAAAAGGGCGCCGGAGCCTCTCAGCACCAGGCGCGCGCCCCGGGCCGCCGTGCGCGTCCCCGCTTCTCCTCCCTCCGAGCGGGGAGGGAGCCCCCTCCGGCCGCCACCAGCTTCCCTTCCCCTCGGTCCCCACCCCTGCCCGCTTCTCCCGCTCCCTCCCTCCCTCCCTCCGTGACGCCTGCCTGCCTTTACCCGGTTCCCGGCCCCGCTGCCCGGGTCCAAGTGGCTCTTCTCCTTCTAAGGCGGCGGCGGCGGCGGCGGCGTCAGCGTCACCACCGCCCCGGAGTCAGTCAGGAGAGAAGCAGCAGCAGCAGCAGCAGCAGCGGAGGAAGACGGAGCGGAGGGGCGAGAATGCCGCGCGCTCTCCTCTCCCTCAGCGCGTCCTTCCTTTTCTTTCTTCCTCCTGCCCTCTTCGCGCTCGGCCGCTCCGTCGACTGCCGCCCGTGGCCTCCCTTTCCTTCTCCCGCCCGTGCCTGCCGGTCTGCCTTTCTTGCTCCCCCGCCCCGTCTCGACGGAACTTGCGGGGCCTCCCCTCAGGCAGACATTTTTGGGCTTCGGGGCCTCAGCACCGCCACGTTCAAGGTTCCTGCTCTGTATCCCTCCGCGCTTGGCGGCGGCGGCGGCGGCAACAGCAACCTCAGCAGCAGCGCCGCGAAGAGCGCGGCGGCGATTAACCCTTCTCTGCCGGACGAGTGCTGCCGCCGCTGCCGCCGCCTTAATGAGGCCAACGGCCCTCACTTAGTCTCTGTGAGGTAAAGACCTGGAGCAGGGAGAAAGCGGGCGCTGCTTCTCCGGCGGCCGGCCTTGTCTCCTTGCCAGGTCCCGCCCGCCTCTTCTCCCCTCAGCGAGCGAAGAAGCGGGCGCCGAGGAGCCAGGAAGCCCAGGTGGGCGGGCGGCCCCGGCGCTACTTCCTCCCGCAGGCGCGCTTCAGGGACCTGGTCTCCAGCCGGCTTCCTTGGGAGTAAGCGCCGCTCGGAGCGCAACGGGACTTGCCCCCGCGTAAGGGCACCGAAGGGGGGCGCGGAGTTTGAACTCCGGCTCAAGCGTTCCGGAACAGACCGGCTGCCTCAGTTCGTCTTGATTCTCGGCGGGAAGGGGAGGCTTCGCTTCTTTCCAGAGGGCCAGCCGAGGAAAAGCAACCCCGAACCTTGTGGGACCCTCAGAACAGCCAGGTCCGGAAGGCTCCACCAGATGCTGTGTTGCCTCGACTTCTCCTGTTGGCTTTGTAACAAAAACATGCAACTTATCCTTAAGATCAGCCTCCATACCAGCGGGCTGAAAAGTGGCATCAATTTTCAAAAAGGAATCGTTTGGCCCTCTGGGTGTTGCAGAACTACAACTCCCATTAGCCCCAGCAACCATGGGAAGGGAAGATTGGAGTTTTTGTTCAGCCACATCTGGATGGCCAAAAGTTCCCCAGTTACAGGCTGGAAAGCAGTATTAAATACAGAATTATTGAGCCACTACAGCTTCCTCACTAACCCTCTAGATGCTTTTGGGAATGTCAATAAGCATGTTGATAGCTTACTATGTGTCCTTAGACTTACAAAAAGCTTTTGACAAAGTATGAAAAGGGATTGCAAGAAACTCCAAAAGGATTTCTCCTAACTGGCTGGACGGGAAGTAAAATGACAAAAGCAACTCCATGCAAACAAATGTAAAGGGCTGGACATGGGGCAAAGAATCCTAGTTTCACATATACGCTCATAGGATCTGAACTGGTGGTGCCTCCCCAGGAATAAAACACTGGGGTTGTAGTAGATACTCCGATGCAGATGTTGATCCATTGTGCAGCAGCTGAAAAAAAGGCAGACTCCACATTAAGAATCATTAGGAAAGGAACTGAAAATAAAACTATATACAGTTCTAGTCACTTCACCTCAGAATGGATATTGTGTGAGCTGGAAAGGGTTCATAAAAGGGCAACCAAAATTATCAGGAGGACAAAGTTGCAAATATGGGGCTTTTTAGTTTAGAAAAAAGGTGAGTAAGAGGAGACATAAGAGGTGTATAGAATTAAACATGGTAGGAAGATTTAGGACAGAGACAAATACTTATTCACACAGTGCATACTTAAACTATAGAATTAGTTCCCACAAGAGGTAATGATCCCATTGGATGGCTTTAAAAGAGGATTAGACAAATTCATGGAGGATAAGGCTATCAGTGTCTATTAGCCACAATGGCTATGTTCTATCTCCATTGTCCAAGGCAAAATGTATTTGAATGACAGTTATCTACTCAGCATGTACTCAGCATGTATGTGCATCTGTTTGGCCATGGTTCTTATAGTCTGCACAAATCTCTCCAAGGCATAGCAGCCCTGAGGGGGGCGGGCTGTGTGTGTGATGGCAACTCTTTGTGCTGGCTTTCACTCAAACAGGAATCACCAAGGATGAGTTACTTTAGTTTAGGTTTTTTTAAAAGGTACAACAAAATACTTATTAGGATATTTGCATCTTATCCTTCCAAATTTCTTTTAACATAGCAGGGCTTTAAAATGCACAAGCATACAACATTAAAGCAAATGTGATGGCAGAGCAACAAAGATGGTGAGGGGGACTTGGAGACTAAGTCACAATGAGGAAAGGTTGAAGGTGTTGGGTGTGTTGAGCCTGGAAAAGAGGCTTCAAATACCGGTAGTTCAAGGGCTCTCACATAAATGATGGAGCAAATAGGTTTCCCATTGATCCAGTTGGTAGGAACCAAATGAATGACTTAAAATGCAGGAAAAAGGAGATAAACAAAACAGGAAGAATGGTGTGACTGTAAGAGTTGTTCAACAGTGAACAGCCTACCTTGAAGAAAGGTAGAGATTTATTTGCAGAGAGGGGATGGTCAGCTATCAGGGATGCAATAGCAACAGATTTCATGTATTGACAGCAATGGGGGTTAGATCACTAGGTGGTTTTAGAAGTATTAATTCTGTTAGTTACTTTATTTCATCTTAGTCATTCAAGTCTTTATTTTTGGTCCACCAAAATAACTGAAGGTTGTTTATGTACAGTGCAGCTAGCATATTGTGTTTGGGTGTGGATATATTCAGACCCTTAGCTCTGACCCTGAGGTTGTCGTGAACATAAAATGAGACAACCTCCTACATATATTGCTCTGAACTTGAAAGAAGTATGGGATAAAAATGTGATAAACAGAAATTAATGTAAAGAGTATTTGCACAAACTCAAGAGCTTGCATGTTACAGGAGGTGATTTACATGTGCCACAGGAGGTAGTGTGGGGCATGACACAAAGAAAGGAAAAAAACACATCAATGTCATCTTACATCTACTTGCTCTGGTACAGACACATCAATTTTACCAACATAGGCATGTCAGCATTTTTAGGATTGGTGCATAAAAAGGTTTAAGTAACGATGACAACAGTATTTGCTTCAGATACAGGCAGTACATTATTTTTAATAGTCTGCTCTAAGCCTTTGTGCAACGTGGGGGTGGAAGGAAATCAAATGTGTCACTACCTTTTGAGTCAAGTGTGTGCCAGTGATGGATGAGGCAACGGTACCAATCAATAAGTCACTGCATCGTCAAAAAGCGAGATGACAAAATGTCTACAGCGTCTTGGCCACCAGCATGAGCAAATATCTACAGATAATTAACAAAAAATTAAAAACAGCTATGCACAACCCAATCTTGAGCAATTCTGACGCCTGGGGGATGTATTCCCAACTAAGTATGCACACAACTGTAGTCGTGCAGCACAATACTATAAATGTCTACTCAAAAGTTAAGACACATTGAGTTCAGTGAGGCTTGTATCCAGGAAACTGAGTATAGGGTTTGCAGCCCTAATCTGTAGGATCCATGGACTCATTAAAGGTTACAAATGACAAACTAACCTTTAGTGAAATAAATAACACTGCACTATTTCTCATTGTATAGTAACTGATTCTCGCCCATTTAAGTTCTTCCAAATAACTTGGCCTTTTCCACTTCCAAATGAAAAGCAGGCTTTGTTAGAATTTTTTGAGGGAGCTTCAAATATAAGGAATGACCCATAAGCACCTATATCTAAGCATTTATACATTGCCCCATTATTCAACTTTGCTTCTGTCACTAGTTGCCATTGTTAGCTGAGTGTAGATGTCAGCCATGGAACATATACTGCAAATGGACCAGATCTCTTAAATATCAGTGCTATGTCCTTTGCAAATAATTTTGTCTGTATAAATGAAAATGAAAGCAAGGCAGTTGAACTGTCCATCAAAATTAAAAACTGGTAGATGCTGTAAGCATTCCCCGCTTTCATCCCATAATGTCCATGTAAGCAACTTCATTCTGTGTAATTAGCATTGGGAATATTTTTAGATTTATTTATCATTTGTGCATTTGCTGTCCTGGGCTCCTTTGGAAGGAAGGGTGGGATAAAAATAATAATAAATAATAATAGTTTTAGCACAGATGGAAGGAACAGCATTTTACCTGATACAAAGAAATTGGTGATTTCTTAAACGGTTTCCTGATTGAATGGCTTGGCATTTAATACTTCAATTGGAACTGCAACAATTGCGAAGTCAAGTTCTCTTGAAAGTAGAGTGGCTTTATCCACCAAAAGTATAGCTAGTGGGTCCTTAAGGATAACACGGGTTTCTTCCCCATACTGGGAGTTGGCAACCTCTGGACTGACTGAAAGTGTTCCGCTGGCTGCCTGTTTGAGGATGCAGTGCAGTTTGCAAAATGTGTCATCTTTGCCACCTGTACTGCAGCATGGTAAGCACAATTATGTGCCCTAACTGGTGTTTGGGCAACGTCAAAACAAGACTTGTATCACTTGTGCCCTAGTCATCATCTGGCTTGCTTTATAGCCTGCAGCTTCCCAGAATACTAAGAAGCCATATTGGCTCAGCAACACTGGAAGGAACAAGCATCCATTGTGTCAGCCACTCATCTCCTCTCACCATTCCACAGCAACAGAATAGTTGGCTTTCTTCATTATTTTGAATAGTCCTTTTATGATACTTGCTTTTTCCTATGTGAAATCTCATGAGGAAGAAAAAAAAACAAAAAACAAGCAAAGCAATATAAATGTGCCAGTCGTTATTGATGGTCAAATTTGGGTAATTAGAGCAGTGGGTGTTGATTGAGAGAGATTAATGCTTTATTGATCATACACACCATACTTTGCTGATTGAAGGTGTGTCTCCAGTGCAATTGACCTTTATTTTCTTACTGCTGCATAGCTACACCCTGGACTGGCCACCTGAATAGTTAATAGTTTGCATTTTATTCAGTTTATTGTTTTTTCTTTGTGTTAATTGTACTTCTTGACATGTATCTTTAATGAACCTCAGTAAAATAATTTTGAAAAATCAACTTTTGGGACTGAGATTATTTTGTGGGGGCAAGAAGAGTACAGGGAGTCTGCAGCTTGAAATTTGTTAGAATGCAGTGCAGGCATTGTGGCTCCAAATAATATCCACAACTTATCTCCAGATGTGATTAAAATGCTGTATTATATTTACCGTACATCCCATCTAGGTCAGCAGTCACCAGTCACTGGCATTCATTGACAAACAGCAAGTGATCAGAAGCCATTAAGCAAGCATCTTCAGCTAAACTCATCAGCTAAGCATCATTGCCCATTACAAAGCTAGCAAGGTAAAAATAAATAAAAGGGGAAAAGGCTATCTCTCAATTGACACCCTAACCTTTTATATGCTGTAGTTTCCAGGAGGGGCATGTTACAGAAAACCATAGCAGCTTGTGAAATAGTCCCATTTGAAATAAAGAGCAAATTAAGAGTTATAAAGCTTTAGAGTGGAATGCCTTAACAAACAGAAATTATGTCAGAAAAATCTGTGCTGCTTTTTCTTTTTCTCCCATTCAGACACTCCTTGTCCCAGAAAATATGTGACTTGTTGAAAGTATAAGTTACAGTTGTTCCCTGATGTAACAATTCTGAATGGAAAGCAGCCTCAGAAAAAATAATGCTGCCACCCTTTCCTGCCATTTCTCTAGCCTTATCAGCTGTCTGAAAAATAAAATATTAGCCTGTCTTCAATTGTCAAAGTGATGAGCTCTTTTCCACTGACTTGAACATGGTCTTCTGAAAAAACTAATTTTGGGGATTGGCAGATCTGGTGGGTTATCCTGGATTCGAGTAAAGTATACGAATAGCTTTCACACGAAAAATATGAATAAATATGACATTTTAAAGCATTGTCAAACTTGGATAAGTATCTATGTGTTGCAGAAGTTTGACATCTCCACTCCATCTGCCCAAATGTCCAGAACCAGCTTCCTGAGGCATTGTTAAAAAATCCTTTGCACAAAAAGAAAGGTTGCAAGGGAAGAAAACAGAGTAAATTCCATCAACTAGCTGGTTTATTTAATTAAAATAATACAGATTTTAAGAGGAGAGTTAATCTGAGCGGAGGCCTGTAGCTGAATCAGGCTGCAAATGTGAGCCCAAGAGGTTTAAGGGCAAAAAAGGCAGCCATACAGCCATTTGGGACGCTTTATACAAGGGATGGGGGGCGGGGAGGGGGGGAATTGAGGTTTCTCTTCATCTGTTTTCTCTTCACATTCCCCAAGCCAGAAGGGAGTGTTGTGTCCTGGGTGGGTGTGTAGAACAAGATAGCAGCCATGAAAGGAAGAGTCCCAAGTGAATGTGGCATTCCTGGCAGCAGGGCTCCTATGCGTTGGACAGTTGCCTGGCAGGCAATTCAACAGGTTCAGCCTGACTGGCAAGTAGCGTCAGTGTCTCTGAGAAGTGCATGGCTGCCAGATTAGGCCAAAGGGGCCATTCAGTCCAGCATCCACAGGGACCAACCAGATGCCCATTATGGGAAGCCCACGAGTGAGAGACACCCTCAAAAGCAGTTGTGTGTTCGAGTTACTTGTCCCCCATAGCCTTTGTCCCTCATGACTTTTGCCTCACCCCTTTATAAAGCCCTCCCAGTTGGCCGCTGTTAGGTACTGAGTTGAATAGGATCCAAAATGCAGCAGTCTGATTGGTCCTAGAACAATAGGATTCAGAATGCAGCAGTCTGATTGGACCTAGAACAATAGGATCCAGAAGGCAGCAGTCTGATTGGTCCTAGAACAATAGGATCCCGAATGCAGCAGTCTGATTCATCCACAGGAGCCACCCAATCCAGCTCCAGGTGGAAGTGAATCCGCAACCTGATTGGCCTACAGGAGAATCCCAGAATTAGCCAATCACGTGGGGCCCATTGTGTAAATAACGTATATAAAGCAGATATTCTGGGGGAGCTTCCATTCCTCCTCACCACTATGAGCGGAATAAAGAGCATGAAATCCATTCTCAACTCCGAGCATATTTCAGCCGCCATCATCACACACCCCCAGGGCCGGATTTAAGTTTGATGAGGCCCTGAGCTACTGAAGGTAATGGCGCCCTTTATATGTCCAGCTGTTCTTTGTCAACAACAAATTGTTGCTGTTTTTTGTGTTGAATATATGCTATATGGTAATTTATGGACCTAATAGGTATCTAAAGCCATTTGCACATGTTGCCATGCAACCAGTCCATGCAGAATGTAGGCACCCTATACTGTATATAGAAAGGAGCAAACCAGTGATATTTTAGGGAGCAGGCGAGCAGGCGGGGCCCATGACTTACACATAGGAGCCGACACAACACAAACACTGTTGCTGTATGTAGGTTTTATTTGTTTTTTATCCTATATTTTGGAAATGTACATCCAGTTTCTCCTCTCTTAAATTTTTGGGGGGCTCCTAAGAGAGTGGGGCCCTAAGCTATAGCTTGTTTAGCTTATACAGTACGTAAATCCGGCACCGCTTGACGCCCCCCACCCCGTCTTGTGGCGGCCAGTTCCGCAGCCTAAAACCCTCCGCGCTGCGTCGACAGCGCCTTCCTCTCGCGTTACTCGGCCTCCGGAGGGGGAAAGGAGGGAGGGCCGCCCTCCTCGCCTTTCCCAGCGGCTGATGCCCGGAGCTGCCTCCGCCCTCGCCAGGGACCGCGGCCGCCCTGAGGGGAGCGGAGGGCGGCCCGGCGGCCTCACGCCACGCCCCTCGCGCGTCCGCCCGCCCGCCGCCAGGAGGCCGCGAAGGAGGAGGAGGAGGAGTTGGAGGCGGCGCTGCTGCTGCCGCCATCGCTGCTTCCGCGGCGCCTCCACAGGCTCGGCCTGCCCCGCTCTTTCCTCCACCCTCCCGGGCGGCCCGCGCGCCGCCTCCCCTCCGCCCGCTCCGCGCCGCCTCCTTCCTCAGGCGCAGCACGGTAAGCCCCTTCCCTCCCTCCCTCCCTCGCCCGCCCGGCCCGGGCCTGCTCTCCCTCACGGTGGTCCCTCAGGAGGGATTGTTGCCTACGAGACCGCCGCCGCCGCCGCCATCTTGGCTGGGAGGGAAGCCCGGCCTGGCGGTGACCCCGTGGCTTAGGCAGGCCAGCTCGCCCCCGCCGCCGCCTCCTCCTCGGCGGGCCTGCGGGGTGGCTGTGCAGAGTGCGGCCTGAACGGGCCCGGGTTTCGCCTGGCGAGGGGGGTCCAGCGGCCGGCGAGGGGAGGCGGGCGAGGGCTGGGCCTGGTTTGGCGGGAAGCTCCCTCTCCGGGGATGGGGAGATGGCTGGAGCCCCGGGGGAAGGGGGGCGGCGGCGGCGGCCCTCCGCGCAGCATCTCGGGCCCAGACCCAAGGCTGCACCGCTTTCACACAAAGGGCATTCAGGTGTGCTTGGAAGGAAGCGGCGGGTGCTAAGCGGCTAGCTTTCTGCGCGCAGGGCCTTTTCTCTCTTCAGGGCCAGCCCCCCCGGCCCATGTACCGGTTCTGGCTGCTCCAGGAGACCTTGTCCCAGGAGGAGCTTGAAGAAAGGCTTGCAGAGTCCGCTGTAGCAAAAGCAGCAGGGAGCCTTAGTTTGATGGAGAAGGGTGAGGGGTTAAGATAGGTCTGTTCTTGTTGAAAAAGGTGTTGTTGGAAGTGGGTTAGTTACACGTGTTTGTTGTTTTTCGTAGCAGACTTTACTGGGAAAGGGGTTGGGGTGGTGGTGGTGGTGGTGGTGAGTTCACAAGAGGAAAAAAATAAAGGCCAGGAACAAGCTTTCAGCTCTCCCCCGATGATCTGTGCAGGGCTGCTACACTTGCAACACTACTTCAAGGTGATCCCAGGATAGACAACAGTTTGTAGCCATCTCAGTTCAATAAATAGGATTTATAGAATCATATATTTGTACAGTTGGAGGAGACCCACAGTGTCATCTTGTCCAACTCCCTGCAACACAGGAATCACAGCTGAAGAATCTCTGGCAGATGGTCATCCACCTGTTTTAAGAACCTCCGATGAAGGAGAGCCCACCATCTTCCAAGGTAGTCTGTTCCACTGTCAAACAGCTCAGGCAGTTCCTAATGTTTATTTTGAATCTCCTCTCTTGTAATTTGAATCCATTGGTGTGTGTTCTACCCTCAGCAGCGACTGAAAACAATTCTTGCTTCATCTTTCATGTGACAGTCTTCTAGATATTTGAAGATGGCGATCATACCGCCTCTCAGTCTTCTCTAAGCTAAACATATGCAAGTCCCTCAACAATTCCTCATAAGGCTTGGTTTCCATACCCTTGAGCTTGTTGGCCACCCTCCTCTGCACACATTCTAACTTGTCAGTGTCCTTTAATTGTGATGTCCAAAACTGGACACAGTACTCTAGGTGGGGCGTGACAAGAGGAAATGGAGTGGTCCTGTTACTTGCCTTGGCCTGTACACTAGACTTTATTAAACGTGGAACAAGCATTATGCCCATATCCTTCCTTCTGTTTGTTGCTTAATCAAATATCTTCTAAAAATTAGTTTTATTTATAAGAATATTTATAAACCAGTAACTCGTAAAACAACCAAGTCAGTGTACATTAAAATCATTGAAACACAGTAAAGCTTTAAAATTGCATAACAAATGACCAACACTATTTATAAATACAAAAGGAAATTCAATATTTCAAAGGCAATATTTAAAAATCCTGAGGTATTAACATAAGAGTATTATAGAAATCATCTTAGAATAACCTTTCTCTTGTGTGGAAAAAAAAATGCAGGAGGCCTGTTTCTTCTCATACACTACCAGCTGGATGAAATCCATTTTCATCTTAAATCTGAAGATATACAAACAAAACATTGAGTCTGCTGATGGCACCCTCACAAGAACTAAGGAATTGAAGTTAAACTGAGCACATACATACAAACAAAACACCTTACAGTCTTAAGACATTCAAGTTACTGATTGGAAGTGTTTTATTGCTAAAACAGAACTGTTTAATTTAAAATTGGTCCAGTTCAGGCATAACTATCTGAAAACACACTTTGGTGTTTTCAGTCAGTAATGTTTTATTTGGGACAGGGAAACATGTGGCTCTACAGATGCTGCTGGACTAAAATTCCCATCATCCTTGACCATTGGCCATACTGGCAAGGACTGATGGGAGATGTAGTCCAAAACATTGAAAGACAAGCATTTGGAGAGGCCTAATAAATAGGACTGCAGCCTTAGGTTACCTTTATTGTGTAACTGTAACATACTGAATATTGAACAAGTGTGTGTGTGTTTGATTGTTTTTAAAGAAAGTCTCTCAGTTAGTAAGGTAGTTTGTAATAATAGTGTAGCCTGTCAGACCTTCCATAGTCAGTTCACTGAAGGCAGCTTTCTAGCACTAATTGGAACTCTCCCATCATTTGTAAGACAGAGCAGTTAGGGAGATACAGCACTGTGCTGCTTATATGGAAAAAAACTATATTTAAAAAAATGCACACAGAACACTTGATCCAAAGCAAAGGAGTCCACATTACATTGTTTAAGGACGTTAACATTTGTAATGTAACAGTTGCACTTTGCTTTGTCTTATGTACGCTCTAGTCAGTGATAGCAAAAGGACAGACAAAGCTAACTATTGGTTCTTATATTTTTAGCTCCTTTGCTTTGTTCCTGCGTAACCTGAGATCCTAATACCTTACAATGTTAAACATAATGTTAAGGATTCCTCCATTGCCATTTTTAGCAAGTTGTAGAGAGGAGCTTAGTGCAGTTATTTCAGCTAAACATTTTTTTTTCATTTAAAAAAATCTAGGCAGAAGAGTTCTGTAATTCTTAGATTTTTACACTGTGTTGTGAGTTCTAACAAAGATGGTATGTTGTTACAGTGGACCAACAGAGCCAGCTGTGGTGGTGGCTGTT
The DNA here is from genome assembly GCF_964106645.2 of Podarcis pityusensis. Taxonomy (NCBI): domain Eukaryota; kingdom Metazoa; phylum Chordata; class Lepidosauria; order Squamata; family Lacertidae; genus Podarcis; species Podarcis pityusensis. The sequence goes on along the minus strand of NC_138039.1, from coordinate 47,736,803 downwards.
TGCTTTTTTTAGATTACTGTTTTCCGAGCACTGATCCCACCGCATCAGCTATTACCTTAAAAGATGCTTCCACCTTGCTGGAGTAATGGATTTAACAGAAAATCACAAAATTTTCCAGTTTCATTTAGGGATATTCTTTCCTGACTGTAGTTATGTTTTCAGATGATCTCAGCTTTATGTATCTCAAGCTTTCATTAAGTAACTGTTGACTTCGATAAAAACGTTACTTCATTTAAAATTGTTTTATTGTAATTTAAAATCATTCCTGCCATTGGCTGCCTTGGGTGCTACTAAAATAATGTTATAGATTTGGGAGTGGGACCCCACCCCCCAAAACCTAGATATTAATAAATGGTAGGATTTTAATTTTTTGGGATGTGAAGGAAGAAATACAAACTGCAGAGGAATCTGGCCAAGGTAAGGCCATTAAGAAACAATTGAGGATTATTGGCAATGCAAAATGACTGTCCTTCCCCCCTGCCCTGAGATGTGAACAGAGACTGGGGTAAGGAAGGTTGCCATGGTAACTCTGTATTTGAGGGAAAGGAAAAGGGAGTCTGGTAGCAAGAGGTTCTGGGAAGGAGGAGGAGGAAGAGAGCCTGGGATCCACCTGTGGGCAGGCTGGCTACAGGCTGGCTGGGGGAGATTCCTTGGATTCCAGGGCTGCACTGCTGTGTGGACAAGCCCCACTTGAAATGATCAGTAAGATCTGGACTTTCCCCATTCAGACTGAAGGTGTAAATAGGTGGATAAACCATATTTCTTCAAGCTACAACAGTCTCTGCTATGTCTCAATTCTGCAAAGGATCACAGATCCTGGGTGAGTTCCTAGAACCCCATGGGCTCTTGACACTGATTGGCGGGGGGGGGGGGCACTCAACTTTTGTAACAATAATTATTAAATATGTTCTGATTTTACTTCTGTTTAAGAATTTAATTCAGCTGACTGCCTTGTTTAGATTTGCTGATCCTCTGCTACAAAGAGATTTCACTACCTTTCTGTTTATCCTTCTCTTTGCTGCATGCAAACTGCCCTGCCCCCCTGAGTGTTTTTCAAGGGACCACCACTCATTTGTTGTGTGTAAGGTTTGTGTTCAGCTGTTTCAATCCCTGGAATCAGTAGTTAGAGAAGTCCTGTGTCTGAAACCCTGGAAAGCTGTTGCCACTCGGTATAGACAATACAGAATTTAGATGGACCAGTGATCTGATTGTGCATAAGGCAGCTTCCTATGTTCCAAAGTATGGCTTGTCAACATATAGTTATTAAGTCTTAAACTCTACAGTAGAGCCATGGCCAATATTTCGTTGTGATAAACCTGCTCTTACTTACCTGAGGCAGAGACAATATATAACTTGTGAAATATATAACTTGTGAAATGAGGAGATAGCAAGGCTGCTTCTGGAAAGAAACAGAATACCCTGGATGCAGAGGTTTATGATCACCACAACCCGTCACAAATGCACTCTTTCTTGGGAAGGTACTTGAGCAGGTGCAGGAAACTTGTTGCCTTCATCTATTGCAGTTTAATAGCCCTGGTTTCAAGACTGTGTTAGCCTTGGTTGCCCTAATGAATAATCTTTTGGGGGGAAGTGTACAACCCTCTTGCTTCTGTTCAAATCTTGTGGTAGCTTTTGATACCATTGACTACGGTATCTTAGACTGGGTTTTGGGTTGGGAGTGGTGTTGCACTGGTTCCACTGCTACCTATAGGACAGTTTCAGTGGGTGGCATTGGGTTGCTGCACTTCATCTCCTTGGCAGTTGCTCTGTGAGATGTTACAGGTATCATTTTGACCCCATAGCTGTTCAACATCTATATGAATGTGTTTGGAGCATCATTAGGAGATTGAGAGTGTGGTGCCATCAATTTGCATCAATAGGCCCATCTCTATTTCTCTTTTAAATCTGAGTTGGGTGTGACTATGCAAGCCCTGCACTGGTACCTGGATTCAGTGGTTGGCTGGATGACGGCCAGTAAGCTTGGGGGGGGGGGGATTTTGACATTACAGAGGCCTTGTGGGTGGGTAGTTCCTGGTTCTGGGATTTGGGGAGATTGCCTGTTCTAGATGGAGTTGCACTTGCCCTCAAGAGACATACGCTTAATCTGATGGTTATTAATGTTCTTAATTGTTTTTGTATTTGTTTATTAATATGTTTTGTTTTATTTTATATGGTTTATATACCTCTTAATCATTAGAACCTCCAAGTGGTTTACATAAAACCTCTAAGTGGTTTACACAAAACTATTATTTGTTATCTAGTGCCACAATGGCAGAGCTATTTATGGAATGCGAAGAGGAAGAGCTTGAGCCATGGCAACAGAAAGTGAAACCAATTGTTGTGGATGATGATGATGATGACGAACCCATTTTTGTCGGGGAGATCCTGAGCTCTAAGCCATCCAATACCTGTAAGGTGACATTTTTTGAAAAATACTGCTCTTAGTGATATGTCTTATATTGAATGCTTCTGTTCCAGTTGATGGTTTTCTGGCACCTTGTTATAAATGAAGAGTGCCCCAAAATAAGTGATTTCTGAACAACTACCAGAATGATTTTGCTTTTCTCTGTAACTCACAGTGGATGATTGGAACCTGATCATGTCCATATTTCTGACTTCAACATAATCTACTTTTAATTAAGTGTGCAGTTACACCCTTGTTTTGACAGTTGAGATAAAGGCTTACACAACTAGCACAATCCAAGCTCCTAGGATCCCATTTTAATGAATGACTTGCTCATACAAGTTTTAATTTTTTAGCAAGTGTTGGAGATGTTTTGGAAAACCCAACTGCATAGTTGTATGTGTGTGTGGTAAAAACTGCAAGATAAAGATACTTTAATTAGACAGGCTTACTGAAGAGGACATGGCTATGATTGTCCTGCTTCATTCTTAGGGGGTATTTGAAAGGAATTTAGCAACTGGCTTTACTTGTGTGAAGATTTGGGTACTTCTTTGCTGTAACTTCATGGTGAGGAGTAGCTTGATTTGTTTGCATTCTCTTCCATATGTTCACACAAGTATATTTTACATCTTTCTAGTTGAACTAATTAACAGACTTAAACAACTCTCACTTTTTAACAGATATATTGAACAGAGTCAATCCCAGTTCACCACGGATTGGAATGCAGAATGGTGCACCAAAAAGAGGTATTCTGATGTACTCAATCTGGTGACTTTGTAAAACTGAACTCCTTATAGTCTGAATGTGGTGGAGTTTAATATATTTCATAATTCTTTGTGGCAGGTGCTGTGGCTGTTTCTCCAGGGTTTCCCTCTGCAACAAGACCCGTAACTAGTACTCTAGCTGTTCAGCCTCAGCCAAGGGTCAGTAATGTTTCAGGAACCTCTCAGGTCTTGCAGAGACCTCTTTCTGGGTGTTCATCACTGCAGGAAGCAGCCAAGGCAAGCACTGGAATATCTCAGCCTATCAATAGATCTGCCACCACTCAATCATTAGCAAGGAACCTCGGCATACCTGTAATGGCTCAGTCCCCATCCAGGCCAGTGGCCACAGTAACAGCACAACCGGTATCATTAAATCGGGTGAGAATTGACCCTTTTATTTTATTCAAAGAGGGGTTTTCTTTTATTGTTTAACTGAACAGTGCTGGCATAACAGTACTCATTAAAGGCTCTGAAAATCATTTGGTTTTGCTGACACAGCATAGCTTTGCCTGAAAATTAGCATGTTCAGTAAGAGTAATTTGGGAAAACAAACTGATCAAAAGTTGAACTCTTCAAGACTTTTAAAACAAAATTCTTTAATGTTTTTATAATAGTAATCATGACTATTCATATGGCCTGTATCCTATCATCTCGTAACAATTAGTCATGCTGTCTGAGGCCGATGTGAATTAGAGTCTTCTGGAGGACTGTAGTTTCCTTCTCTTTGACTTTTATAGATTTTAGAGTTGCAATGTTTAATTAATTAAAACATTTAATTGACTTAAAGAGCTCAGGCTGCCAATTTAAAAGCAAACAAATCATTACAAGATCTCATAAAAATTGCAGATGGCATTCCCCCCTCCCTTTTTCTTTTGCATAGGAGGGAGATGTCCTATAATATGATATCTTCTCTCCAATGAGCATGCATCATCTGAAACCAAAGTTTGAAGAGTCCATGGCACATTCTTCACTCCTCCCTGATTCTAAATTGCAGAGCCAGTGAAGACTGATTAAATGTTTGCCTCCTTTCAGTTGCAAATGTTTGGTTTAATTTGCAGACTCAGTTACATTGGATATGAGAATTAAGAGGTTTTGCCAAAGACTTCTTGGAAGCAATGAGTTCTAAGAAGGGAAGTAAAAGAGGTCCCATTGGACTCTGTCTGTCTGTGTGTGTGTGCGCGCGCCCCCCTATTACAAAAGAGGGGAAAAACAAAAAATGAAATCCCAACTCTTTCCCCCACTCTTCCCAGGACAGATCAATCTAGTTAGGTTTGTCTAATCTATTATTTCGGTAGTTGCCATTCTTCAGGGTTATCAGTAAAGTATTTTATATGTAAAAGGATGCCATCTGGCATATGGGACCATTGGACTATCGATGAAAGAACAAAGATCCAGGGCAGTAATGCATCAGGATATAAGAATGAAGGACAAGGCAAGTTTCTGACTGAATCTTAGAATACAAGCTGTGATTTGTACAGACTTCTACAGAAAGGAAAATATTTCTTTGCAGAAATTGGGCGCCATATTTAGTTAGATTTGGATTTTGATTTGGTTGATTTACCTAATTACTTTGGATTATTTTTTAAACCCTGCTGAATTTATGCTTATGAAGGTAGCATTAAGTGTTGTTTTTGAAAAGATAACCCAAAAAGAGATTACTAATTGGAATATTACAGCTGAGCTAATTAACAAATTCTTTGCAGGTTATACCGAATAATCCTTTGCCTGTAGCTTTTGATTTAAGGCAAAATTCAGGAGTAACTCAGTGCCAGAGTGGATCTGCAGTGACTAAAACAGGTATGACTAGTACATTTTCAAAGTTTATTATTCATATCATTAAAAGCAAATCTATAATAAAAAGAAAAAAGAAGCATTGCCAAAACAACCAATAAAATGTGTTTTCCTGTTTTTTGGGGGGAGAGGAGAGGCGCTTTTTAAATTGTGCATACATTTGGTGCACTAGGATCATAATGATAAATTAAGGGTTATTGGACATAGTTGTAATGATCCTCGAAGTAAAGAGGATTGCTTGAGCCTCCATAATTATAACTAATATAAAAACAGACATTGAAATCCTTATTCTGGCACCTGACTGTATTGTTGAAGAGCTGTTTTGATGATGGAGTTGCTGGTCTTCTGATATGCATTGTCTGCCAGGTTTTTGAACATAAGGCATCTTTATTTTAGACTTCCTCTGAATTCTTGGTTGAATTTATTCTAGCTTTGCAGCCCCCCCCCTTACACAGAGGTTATGTTCCGGGTGCCCACACACATAAATGAAATTGCATAAATTGGGGAGCACCCTCTATAAAGCCTCTAAATGCCTATTTCCCCCTGCTCTACAGTTCCTTTTCCATACAACTCTCTCTTCAATTAGAGTTGAAGCTCTGGGGCCAGTAAGAGGGCGTGTGGGAAAGTGGCGGGTGGCAGCTGCTGCGCTTCGCCACACATCAGCTGTTAGGCAGGGAGGCTGAGCAGCCTGAACAAAGCCCCGCTGCACCTTAGGTCTTTTGAGGGCTTCATCTGCCTTCACTGACATCCTCCTCTGGCTCCGGGGAGGCTTTCCTCGTGAGCCACAAGAACTCTCCTGCCATTTCCAGGTGTGATTCTATTTATTTATTTATTTCCCAGCACCATGTATGTATGCAGTCACATGTGAGTATTTATTTCTTTGCTAGCGTGCTACTGATACGTCATTCTAAGTTTATTATACTTGCCTGCTGCTTGCCTAGTTCCAACTGAGATGCTAAACTGTGCAAACCTCCACCTGCAGACTTCTCATAACTGATGGCTCTTCCATATCGGGGGGGGGGGGGGGACGGGACTTTGAGGAAGGCCAGATTAGAACCAGACTTCCTAAGTGGCCAGTTTTCTACATGGTGATAATTTATTTTTATTTTATTTGTGGAGGAGCATTCAGCCATGTAAGCTCCTTGTAATAATGGCTATATTTCACCTTCAGAATTAGAGACAGCATGCTTCTGCATACAAATTACCGAGGGAAAACCTTGAAGGTGTTGGTGGTGCATCCAGTCCTGGAAAAAAACCATCCTGGGCCCAGAGGTTTATTCTAACTACCTCCTGGTCACCAGTCTGGGTTCATGCCTTGTTTTGAGACAGAATCAACCTTGGCTGTCTTGATGGATGACTTTCTTTGGAGGAGGAATAGCGAGAGTTCAACCCTGTGGAATCTTCTGCATCACTGAGTGGCTTTTGGGATCCTTGACTTTACGGTGACATCCTCCTGCACTATCTCCATGTGTTAGGAGCCGTTTTATGGTGGTTTCACTCCTACAGGGTTGGTTCCAGAGAGTAGTATTGAGTGACTGTGTCCTGGCCCCTTGGCAGTTGATTTGTGTGGTTGCTGCAGGGCACAATTTTGCCCACAGTGCAATTTAATAGCTATAGCATTTGGGAGAAGATGTCACCATTATGTTGATGATGGTCAGCTCCATTTCTCTAGAACTTGTAAATCAGGAGACGCTGTGCATGGGTTGGATGAGGGCTGCATCCAGAGGCTGCAGCTGGATCTAATAAGGTGGAGACCATATGGAAGGGTGGTTCCCAGGTCCAGGCATTAAGTTATATACCTCTTTGGATGGAGTTGCACTCTCTGAAGGAGCAGGTGCATCCTTTGGGAGTGCTCCTGGATCCATTGCTTTCACTAGAGGCCCAGGTGAACAATTAGTCCCTGTTAGATAGTGATAGCTTTACTGCAGTGGTCCATGCATTAGTAACATCACAATTAGACTACTGTAGAAGCACTGTATGTAGGGCTACTTTTGTGCCTGACTTGGAAACTACAGCGAGTGCAAAATGCAGCAGCTCAGTGAGACCTCCAGGTTTACGCATATTACACCAGTGTGAAAAATCTGAACTGGGCACCTATTAGCTACTAAGCCAAGTTGAAGGTTTATTACAAACGTTTAAAGTTGTAAACAACTTGGGATCACTTTATCTAGCAGAACCCCTCTCCTGCCCTGGTACAGACCCAGCTGATATTTTAAGATCCTTTAAGGATACCTTTGCTGGTCATTCTGCATTGTCACCAGTTTAAGGTGCCATTTGGCAATTAGATTGTATATCTGAGTTTCTAACGCTGCATCTGAGGTCCTTCTTTGTGTGCCTCCTCCATGGGACGTCCGGGGGACATCAACACAATACATTTTTTTCTGAAGCAGCTCCCCGTTTGTGAAGGCTCACCTGGCACCTTCGTTACATATCTTTAGGCACCAGGCAAAAACATTCCTCTTCGCCCAGGCCGTTGGCTAATTAAGCAGTCTACAGCCTTTTAAACTGTAGGTTTTTTTGTTTAGTTTGTTATCGTGTTGTGTATTTTGTATTTTTATACTGTAAACAACCCTGTGAAACTCAGACAAAGGGTGGTATATAAATTTAACGACAACAACAGTAAGACAGGCTCCTGCAACCTCAGTACTGCTTTGAATTCTAGACATGGCTGAGAACTGGATATGGGCCTACTGGTGGAGGCTGAAGTAATCATGGTTACTGGATTAACTGGATTCAGCCCTTCTGGGCCTTCTTGAAAGCATGAGGAGCTACTGAATTTTACTGGATTGTTTCAGTGGGTAGGAGCAGGCGCGTTCCAGGGTGGGGGTGGGGCGGTCCGCTCCAGGTGCCATTCCAAAGGGGTGTGTGTGTGTGTCAAAATGCCAACACCCAATCGGCAGCACCTCGGACGAGCACCGTTCTGGGTGCTGGACCAGGTTGCTCTGCCTCTGGGTAGGAGCAGCTGCACCAACTTTTGTCTGGTAGGAAAAGTGCATCTCTCATTGTAAAGCTCAGATCACAGCAGATTTTCACCTGGTGATAGCCTCCAAAACCTTGCAATGCCCTTTGCCTTGGACACCCTTGGACTAGTCAGAAACTTCAGCTAGAGTTGAATGTAGCAGGCTGTCTCACAGTGGGGTAGTGAATGGAGCACATGTCAGTGAACTAGCACATTAACTGGTTATGATTCAAGATGCTGGTTTTCACTTTTAAATTCCTAAAAAGCTTTGGATCAATGTTCTTGAAGCCTTGTTTCCTCCTTTCCTTGTTCTCTTGCATTGCATTGTGATCTTTTAAATCATCCGCTAGTGCCTGCTCAGTAAAAATAACAGTTTACCAAATTACGTGCTTCTGTCTTGAATAAACTCTTGATACGTCTACTGATGCTGAATGGCATGTATGTCCTAAAGCTAATAAAACAATCAAATTTAATTAATTCAAACAAATAACATTTTGCACAGTTGTTATGACTTGATAACTCCGCTCACAGTGACCTTGCAAAATACGGTTTTATGGGTTGTGCCATTTTTGTTGACGATTGTACTCATTTCTGGGATGCTGATTTCCTGCTCTAAGATAAATTAGTCAAGGTTAGAGGACTTAGACTCCTCCACAAAGGCAGTGATCCTCCTAATTCTACCACACCTTGAAGGACTCTGCAGCTTGAAGCAGCTGGAATCAGAGTATTGGAGAAGAAAACAAGTCAAGGCTTGCTTGGGTTGGTTTTAGCAATAGTATATTAAATTAAGACTTACTTAATTTTCAAAACTATTTGTAGGCCTGTCCAAGCGTCCTTCCACTTCTGAAGCTCACAGTATTAATCCAAAAAAGGCCAAGGCTGATGAGGCAGTTTCTGGAAGTGATTCACCTTCAGTTATATCTCCAAATGACACATCATTGCTTCAGAAAGGTAGGGAAGCGTCTTATTGTCCCAGCTGTTACAGCATTTTCATGAAGAGATATATCAGAAATGTTTTTTCAAAAACAGAACAGATGGTCTTTACAGGAAAAATTAAGTGTCATTGGTGCATTGGTGCAGCAACTTTCCCAGTCCAAGAAGAATTCCACAATTTTTGGTGCAAAGGGTGACTGTTTAAAAATGTAAGATTAACTTTCTAGAACAATGAGAGAACATGTAATGTAGGTGTAGAAACCTGGGGCATTGGACCTAGGAAGCCAGAGACAGGCAGGTACCACTCCCTTGCCCCAGGCAAAGGTGGGAGGCTTCCACAGAGAGGGCACCCCAACTGGGGATCCAGGGGCGTAGCATGGGTTTCTAGCACCCAGGGCGGGACAAGTGTTGCACCCCCTTGGTGGACTGGGCAGCTGGGGTGGAGGTGTACACCAGGGGGTGCACACCCTGAGCTCTTGTGAACAGAACCTGTGAGGACCAAGCGGTAAGCAGCTCTCGGTGACCACTCCCTGAAACACAGATGGGAGCATTAAAATAAGCTACTTTCAAAACTTCTTTGTGGGAGGGTGTTGCTGGTGGCCTGTATGTCACTTTGCAGTCACTTCAGCACCGTCCTCAGCTGAAAAAGCAACTCTAAAAAAATCATTAACAATGGGAGGGCAAAGGGCCTGGACATGCACCAAGGAGCTGTATGGTGCCATATTGGGAACTCCAGGTATAAGGTGGCCATTTTGCCTAGAATACACCCCCCGCAAATGTTGGCTGTGTCCCTAATATGCTTACTTTGCATTCACATCCAGAGTACAGAAAAACAATGAGAGAAATACGCTTGTATAAGTGTGTTGTTTGAAGGTGCACAATGCAGTGTGATTTTCAATTAAACTGAGGGTGAAACATCAGGGCTTAGATTGAAACATTTTAAATTTAGGCCATGCTGGAAATAGACAAACATGGTACTGAGCAAATGCCAGTATTCCACCAAGCTGCAGAGCAGAGAGAGAGAGAGATTGGGTGGTGGGGAAGAGGAAGGGAAGTGGCAAAGTTTTGACTGCTAGCCATGCAGCAGAGAGCTTTTCTTTCTCAACACAGATTTATACTTAAGGATTTGCTATGGTTAGGTTTCTTTTTTTAAAAAAAGCAAACACAGGCTTGCTGTTTCAGTAATGGTTTTCAATTGAAGATAGGCAGGACTGTACCATTAGTTTTAGCAGGTTAGTGAAGGACTTCTCCTGCATTTATATATTTATTAAGCTTCAGGGGAAACTGAGTGTTGTTCACTTAGGTTTGTTTGAACAGAAGAGAGTGAGGCCAGAGGCCATTCAATGCAGGAAAGCAGTGTCGCTCCCACCACCTGCTTCCCCTGCCGATGCCTTTTATTTGCTCAGGGTGGGAAGTTGCTGCCACCCATTTGCCTCACTTTCTCCCAGCACCCTGCTCTGATTCTGCCCCTTGATCTGGCATATCCCTGTCCCCCAATTACCTGCCTCCACGACTTTGCGAGGAGGCACAGGGGAAGCAAGACAGAGAACAGAAGCTCCTCACTCACTTGCAGCCTTCCCTTCAGCTCTAGGAATGACAGCTTTTCTGCTGCTATTAACCCTTGCAGAACTGAGCAGTAGGAACCTCTTACCTGGTCCAGGCAGAGAGTGAGGAGAGGGACAAGGGACACTTGCGGGGTTTGCATTAATGAGGGAACCTGTCTCGAGGGTACCTGGAAGCACCTCTCTGAAATGTGTGCTGGGACAATTGCCCCCTTGCCCTGCCTATGTTAAACCTCTCTTTGTGAATCCTTCTCTTTACAAGGAGTTGCTTGGTATCTACACATCTTACCAAGCTTTAAAGATTGCACTTTAATCCTGTCAACTGTTTTATACCGTTTTTATGATTTTGTGCCTTTTAGTAATTTCTAGTTTTTGTATTTATATTTTAATTGATTTATTTTTGCAAGGCCCCCAGAGGATTGATTTATTTTTGCAAAGCACACAGAGAATATAAAGTGTAAAAATACTTACAAATTTAAGAGTCTTGGAACATAGCAACTGATTTTGATAGCATGTAGAATGCAATTATTCTCTCAAAATTATCACCCTTTCAGAAGGCCCATGGATGTAAGCATTGCTGTGTTCGACCTAAGAGCTCTTGAAGCAGCAGGTCAAGCATAAATATAAGTCCAAAAAGTAATTAGGCTACTTTTGCATATCTAAATTAATTAGTGATAACACATTGACAGCCGGCAACAGAAAAAATTCTTTCCGTTTACCAAAACTACAGTTCTTGTGCCACTTGGGGAAATGTTTTGCTTGTTACAGGCAAGCTATCAAATGACTTACATGTTGCCTTTTGAGGAATATGCACACAAAGAGAAGAGGCTTAAAAAGAACTAATTATACTGTTACTCGTTATATATCTTATCTGCTTTTGTTGGTGAACTCTGTATGTTTGTCATAGTTACTCAAGCGGTACATCATAAATTTGAAAATTTGAAGAAAGTGTCTGTTCAGAAGTGATAATTAAGTCATAGGGTATACTTTTCCTTTTTACAGGTATTGCTTCGAGCAATGTTAAGCATGGAGCACCTTTTCCACAAGCATGTCCAAAGTGTAATATTCATTTCAATCTTTTGGAGCCATTAAAAAATCACATAAAGGTAAGGACCTGTTTTGGCAGAGGAAGGGGAACAAAATGAAATCATAGATGTGGCATTGAGAATTAATACATTTTAAAGATGATAGAACTTCAGAGTTAATTATACTTAAGCATGTAATGGTTCTGGTTAGTTGCTGTTCTGGGTGCTTTGAACATTATCCGCTTTTAAAAGCAAATTTCATGCCTAGCTGTCAAGATGATAAATAAGAATGGAAGAAGGGCCTGGCTGCTGAGTCGTGCCAAAGGCCCATCTAGCCAAGAACTCTGTTCTCCCAGAGGCCAACCATTGCCCTTCGTGAGAATCATGATTTTTGCTTTGAAAAAATAACTTCGTTTTGCATATTAATTTTTATGGCTGCTTGTGGTTTTCCCTGTGTGAAGAGCACTTTAAATGGCAGAATGTTCAGCTACAGCATTTTCTGTTTGCTGTGTTTGTTTCTATGTATGTTATTAAGGATATTGTAACTCTTAGAGAAAATACATATTAAATTAACCTGACTAGTATTACCCCTGTTAGTACAGAGTTAAAAAGAAGTTTGGGATTTATTGTATAAATGTGCAGAATTCTATACAGCTTGAATCTGTTATTTAGTAGCCCCTTCCCTTGAAACCATTCCAACTTCATTATAAATATATTATGAAGAGATCTTAAATTTTCTCTCTTGTTGCTTTTGATTCTTTGCATTGCTTCCTTATATGTACATCCCATAGAAGTCAAAAGCTGGTGCCATTGTTATGTAATGCATAGTAAGCTAAAGATGCATTTTTATAACAGATGGTTTATGGAATTGGGGACTCCATCAGTATTTATGCTAATCACATTTGGGTGGAATTAAGTACCCTTGATCTCAAGTTACAAAACCATTACAATTCTAGGTGTGTTTCCTTAGAAGTTATCTGAAATCTGTGGCCCTTGCTTTGTTACAAATGTGTTAAAACTTCCGGCCCCACTTACATACATTCAACTTACCTGGGCTCAAACTATCAGGTCTTGGGTTGGGAGGGGAGGGTTTACAAACATATTTTTGTTAGGTTCTAGGCTATACTTCAGTTATTTTCTTTAAAAGAGAAAATGGTTTAGTTGTTCTTTAACTTGCTTCTCTTTCAGTATTGCTGTCCAGATATGGCACATACCTTTCTGGGAATAACCCAAACAGACAGTTCAGGGACATCATCTAAAATGGCTGAAACTGAAAAAGGAAAACTGATCATGTTAGTTAATGACTTTTATTATGGCAAACATGAGGGTAACGTCCAGCAGGTGCGTCAGGAGCAGAAGACACATACGACCTTCAAGTGTGCCAGCTGCATGAAGCTTCTCAAAAGCAATATCAGGTATTTTTATATCCTGAAAAATGTATATGTGATAAAAACTTTGGGCCCAGGTTTGGCTAGTGTGTAGCTCACAGTGTCACTGTAAGATGTCTACAGGTAGTGTTTTCCCCCTTTGTTTTTGTTTTTTTGTGCAAAGCTGATTTTACATTCTTTCACAAAATGGTGTTTTCCTAATGCTACACTCAGAACAGTCTGAAGATCATACTAGAGATTGAGAGTTGATCTTTGGGAGTCCTTTCATAAGAGAGAAATGTAATCCCTGGGAATGGGGGAGTGACAGTGTTTCTCGGGAGAAGCTGCCCTATTTTTCATTTATAATCTTTGAGATCCCACTTGCACTAATCTGCTTGAAATGATAAATAGTGATAGCAGCGTATTTTAGGTTACTGGTTTTTCTTTCCCTCTATTTCCTTCCACGTGTTTGAGGAGCTTGCTCAGAGGAAGGCACTGCAGTCCATTAAAGGGCATTTTAAAAAACATAATATGCTAAATATGTGTTTATGGCAGTGTCTTTAGCACCTGTCTAGTTTATTCATTAATTATTTTTTTAAAAAAAGTGTGGTCTATTGAGCTGTTCTTTGTGTCGCTCCCAGGTTTATGAACCACATGAAGCATCACTTGGAGCTGGAGAAACAGAATAGTGAGAGTTGGGAAAGTCACACCACCTGTCAGCACTGCTACCGTCAGTTTCCAACACCCTTCCAACTCCAGTGCCACATCGAAAGCAGCCATACCCCTCATGAGTCATCAAGTAAGTTTCTCAGATGCTGTGTCTTGTACAGCAGCCATCAGTCTAGATCAGAGGTAGTCAACCTTTTTATACCTACCACCCACTAATGCATCTTTCTTGATGCTAAAATTTCCTTACCACCCACCAGTGCTCGATGGGAGGAGAATTCAGCTTGTGCTGTAGAACTCCCTACCACCCACCTAGAATCCTGAAACGCCCACTAGTGAGCGGTAGGGACCAGGTTGACGACTCCTGGTCTAGACGGCAGCCGTGCTATTTTGTCATGGTGGGGGCACATGCACTCTGCCCTAGTTGGGGCATGGGCACGCAGCAGCTCAAAGAGATATGGGATATTATGGTTAGAAACATTTGACTTTTGCAGCTTAAAAGCATTTCTACTTTTCATTGGGAGCAAAGTAATAGGCAACTATTTTTGCCACAGCATGATTTAAAAATTAGGCTGCCAAAAGACTTGAGAACTGTCCTTGGATTAATAGGCACCATCTACTTTGTCTTCCACCGTGGTTCCGATTAAGAAAAAAAAGTTCACCTCTTGTTTCTGCTCTTTTCTAGCTCTATGTAAAATATGTGAACTATCTTTTGAAACCGAGCAAGTTCTTTTGCAGCACATGAAGGACAATCACAAGCCCGGGGAGATGCCCTACGTCTGCCAGGTACCTCAGAGCATCCTCCCCCTTGTGCATGGCTGTTTGTCAAAGACTTGTTTCTAAAGAATGTTGCTTCAAGGCAGTCCATCTCTTTTTCCATTCTAGGTGTGCAATTACAGATCATCAGCATTTTCAGATGTGGAAAAACACTTTCGATCTGTTCATGAAAATACAAAGAGCCTGCTGTGCCCATTTTGCCTCAAAGTTATTAAACTTGGGGCACCATATATGCATCATTTCCTGAGACACCAGGTAAAAATACTTGATTATCTTTGGAGTATAAGCACTAGGCAAGAGGGATGTAAGATGTCTCTGCAGAAGCAACTAGTAGCTAATAAATTGTTAATCCCCCTCCCCCCCCCAAGCCCTGGTCTTCTATAAGTTATGGTAACAATAGAGCTTAGAGCCTTTTCCACAGTGAACATTTGCTGACCATTAGCATACTTGAGAAAAGTTCAGCTACGTTCACAAAGCTCCAGATGTCAATTTAAAGTTGAATATGGCTAATGCAAAGGGTTTTTTTTAAAAAAAAATGTTTCCAAGGTGAGATGGTGGCAGACAGAACTTGGAAGAAGTGTTTGATAGTAGGAATGGATGGTGCCTTAACCTATACTGTTTTCTTGCAAAGGTCTGGTTTAAGGAGCTGGAAACTATATGCTGTATCCAACATTCTGTGTCTGCTAGTGTGATTGTGAGTTTTAATCCTGCCTAACAGGAATCCAGTGCAACAGTTGTGCTAGTAGAAACTCACTATGCAGCGCATTGCTGGTAACTTGGTGCCTTCTTTGGGGCAGCAAGGTTCCCTTGGTGCAAACATTTCACTAGTGGAACAAGTGTACTTAACATCACATTCGATACAACCTTATGTGATGGTGTGTAATTAATGTGAATTGTTTGTGATTATTTTCTATCAATAACTTAGTACAGGATTTTGTTGATACTGAATACAGTTAGTCCTTTATTGCTTGCAGCCACTGCTCATCACTTTTGCACTGTTTGTTTTTGAAACCTCCTGGAATGTTAAGCTTCTATTATCCATTTCATCAGTATGTTTTGGCTTAAATATATTTTTCTTTTTTTAAAAAAGAAAAAGGGAGTACATCGCTGTACCAAGTGTAGACTCCAGTTCTTGACATGCAAAGAAAAAATGGATCACAAATCTCAGCATCACCGGACATTTAAAAAACCTGCTCAGTTAGAGGGATTGCCTCCAGGAACCAAAGTAAGCTTAAAGCATCATTTAATGTTTATTCTGAAAAATGGCTACAGGGAAATGGCAGGAGAGAGTGGTGTGTGTTCATGTGTGTTCCCCACTGCTGGTGGGTTTTTTTGTGGGGAGGGGACTTGAAAATCATTCTAAGGCTCTCTAGAGACTTGCAGAAGGGTTCAACTCTAGGCACCTTTTAACAACATTTAAAACCTTCCTGGGGCTCAGATTTAAATCTGCAGCAGACAGGGGTCTTCTTTGTTGTGGTGGCATCTGCTCTGTTCTCCTGGATTTGCAGAAGTTCAGTCCTGCTTGGGTTGCCTGACCTGACCTTAGGTGGGTGACCAGCTACAAATAAATTTGGACATACACTATGCAAAACAGATAGTTTCAGCCATCATGGACCCTTTAATGGATTTCCCCTTGCTGTGTTTGTGTGCTTTATATGAACAGGTGGGAGGGGAGTTTGCACATAGGTGTGTGTGTGTTCGTCATTGCTTTACTGTGTATTGCAGCACAGGCTCTAGCTGTGGTTGGATGGGCAATGATCTCATGGTGGGCATACTGCTAGCCATTGCCTCTGACAAAGTAGTCTGAGGGTCACAATAACAGAATTGTAGCATTGGCAGGTACACCAAGGGTCATTTATTCCAGCCCCCTGCAGTGCAGCTTGCTCAGAACTGCTCAGCCTTGTGTCATCCATGCAGTCTTCTTGCGAGTCTTTTCAGCAAGATAAATGATTGCCATTCATTTAGGAAAGAGTTAACCGGGTCTCATGTTTCTAGGTTACCATCAGAGCTTCTGCTGGATCTCTTCAGCCTGGATCAGCGACTGCATCTCCTGTCATCCCAAGTGCGTCTACTTTACACTTGTCCACCAGTGCAGCTAAAGTGACAAATGCTAAAACGACTCAGAACAAAACGAATGCAAATAAAGTAAAGCCAAAATTGAAGCCATTGAGCGTACAGAAAAAGCAAGGTCTGGGGACCACCCACAATAACAGTTGTAGCAGCAGCAGCAGTAGCAGTGGCGGCGGCAGCAAAAGAAACAATAAAATTGCAAATACAGCATTAAATAATCTAAGGTAAGTCTTCTGGTAGCTTTCCAGAGTGTAGTTTTAAATGTTAACTGATTGGAATAAAAAAGGAAATAGAACTTGAGTTCTTCTGAATCAATAGAATGGTAACAAGATTAATTTTGACTAGAATGGCCAACTGTTGGGGCCTTGTTCAGTGGGTGGGTATGTTCTGATCGTTAGAGGGTTGGCGATGCAAGTGTCACTTGGATCAGTTCCCCAGTATAAGGGTTACCTTTCTCCCAAATAGGACCTTTAGAGGCAGCAGTTTAAGTAGGAATTTCTTTCAATAGATCAGCTTCTTGTATTGATCAGAGTCTTGTAATGGTTCTCAGCTACAGTAGCGGTAAAAAACTCTGCAGATAAAAGACATTTACAGTAAAAACAGCCTCGGGCATGTGCCTGAGCTGGAGCCACGTGGAGGGTACCTCTGCCCCATTGCTGATAAAAACAAGAGAGAGGAAGATGTTCATATGAAGAACCTTTGACAGTTGCAACCTGTGTACACATTTTCAAACCTTTTCCACTGCTTTCAGTTGGTTAAGCATTGCAAGCCTGTTTGCCCAGTATCCATAAGGCCTTGAAGTAAAGAAGGCTATTTTCAGAATGCCATATGCTCCTTGGAGCTTCCCAGCTGCCCTTCCCACTTCGTCCCCTTGTGCCACATTGACTCCCACCGTGGAAGGTCCTCTGGAAAGCCTCTTTCTAAAGATGGGGCGACATTATAAAGCAGAATTCAAAAGCCAGATTCTTTTTCTCCAGGCCAGTGATATTAACTAAGCAAGCTTTTCTGGAAATAATGATTTGAAATGGGAACTTAACTTTTTTCTTAATACTGCATACTAATTCTGACATTGGTTCATATTAGATGCCCGAATATTCAGAAGTGCATTGAGTGTTATTCTGATATAAGGACATTCGCCAGCCACTTTCCAGCCTATGTTCGCTGTAGTTTATGCAGATACAGCACAAGCTGCAGTAAAGCCTACGTGAATCACATGATGAGGTAGGAAATATTCAGCTTCAAGTTGTTAAATTATGTCTGTAGTTTGTTTCTGTTCTGGTAGATTTCTGCTCTTTTTTATATTGCAGCAAGTCTGTGCCTCAGTGCAACCCTAACACCACCTCCCCTTGTGTGGGCACTGACCCTAACCAGGATTACTCCTGGGTAGGTTTCCCCCTTAAAGAATATTTGAAACCTGTTTGTTGGTGGTTGAAAGCCTGGTTAGCGTTCAGTGTGGTTAAAGCTGAGGCTGGGGGCTTGTGCTCAGGAAGAGAAGAGGCAGGCAAGGAGCATACTGTCTCTCAGCCAGTGCTATACTGCAATGCCACAGCTGCATTAACGGAAGATTGGGGCTCTGCATGGCTTTAGTGTCCTCTGTTCCATGATTTATAAATTAGCATTTATGCTTTTTTAAAAATAAATGCTAGGCTGCTTTCTTCCACTAAGGAACTCAAAGCAGATTACAGCGTAAAAATAGAAAAATAATAAAAGCAATACCAGAGCAGCACAATAAAATTCTGTAATAAAATCAGTAGTCAGAAAAGCAGTGAAGAAAATCCAGCTTATCAGAAGTAAAAAAAACCTTCAGTTGATTTAGCCTTCCCCAGAGATCTCTTCAAAGAATCAGGTTCTCACCTGGTTCTGGAAGGCCTTCCTAGGGAGAGCATTCTGAAGCATTGATGCCACAACTGAAAAAGCTCCTGTTCCTCGTGCCCATTTAAAAAAATTCAGGTTTTGACCTAGAGCATATGGGTGAACAGGGTGCTTGAAGGCCAAATTTTTCCCCCATTTCAAAGAGGGAAAACTTCCTCCATGTGAACATACTTACTGAAGTGAAGGCCCTTTAACATTTCCCAGACATTTTTAAAAGTATTGCCATTTTAACATGCTACAATTTGTTATATTTTAGCTTTTTGTAAACCCACCCTGGAAGCACTGCTTCTGCTCTCCTCTCAAAAGTTGCTCTGGAGGAATCTCCGGTTCTTAGCAGAGGTGTCTGGATAGTGGCTGAAATCAGTGGCACACCCTCCTTCGCTAGTAGAAGCATCTCCAGTCATGCAGCAGAATCTTTGGGCTCAGGAATGACTAGACATCTGCTTGTTTCTATACCTTCGATTGCAGTCTTATTGTTTAATGTTGTATTATATGATATGGGGGGACGGGACATTTCTTTGAGAAGTCCATTTCAGCTATTTTATTATCTTGTAGTTTTCACAGTGCTCGACAGAGTAAACGATTTTGGATTTATAAGACTCATTCAGAAGATCTGAGGTAACCATCTCCTTTTTCTTTTTTAAGGTGTACATTTTTTGCAACATGCATCACAGTCCTTGGATAAGTCCCGCTGTGTCTAATGAGGCTTTCTCTTCAAGTGTATTTCAGATTGCAATTTCAGTTACTGCTGAATTGGATTTAAGATGTGCGCATGTTATCTGGATTCCATCTAACTTTTATTTCTTATATAAAGCTTTGTTTTCAGAATGCAACGCTTTCTTCATAAAATGAGACAACCCTAAACTAATATCCAAGCCAAAATTCTTGATTTTTCTGATGTTTTGAGATGTGATACTGATTCTTTTGTTTGCTAAATTTTGCTCATCATCATGATTTGTTGTTTTGAATCCATTTTTCCACATATCAGCAATTTCACAGATCCAGAAGTTATAAGGAAAACCATCAAGGGAGGGGCGGGCACTGATAACTTTGCTTACCGAAAAAAGTACAACCTTTCCTTCTGTAGTCTTGTTCTTTCCAATAATATTATTCATATATGCAGTGCTTATGAGAAATTCTTGGAACGAACATGTGTACCAGCTAGTATGTAATGAGTTATATGTATATATTAGTCCAGTGCAGGGTTGACTTCACATGACATGGTCAGAAGAAGCCTTTTGTAACCTTTTGCCTCCCTTGCACTCAGGGTTACTTCTTCCTTTTTCCCCTAGGGGTGTTACTCTTGTTTGTCTTAATTGTGAGTTCCTGACTGATGCTTCCGGCTTGGATAATATGGCTACGCACTTGAACGAAAACCTTACTCACACTTGTCAAGTGATTATCGAAAATGGTATGTGGCTCATGTACCTCTGACATAAGCCAGATGTTAGCCTGTTGTCGTTTTGTTGGTTTTTAACACTACTGATCTTCTCTTTAATTCCAGTTCCCTCGGACTGTCTGGTTGCCGACAACCTTTCTCAGTAAGTTTCTGAGATTAGCTTGTTTGTCAGTTGGGTGGTTGTGTTGATGGTCTTACAGCATAGAAACAAAGAGTAGATACCTATTCTATGATACAGAAGCAAGTTTGGTTGTACTCCAGATAAAAAAAATGCAAATTCCATTTTAAATATTTTTATTAAGCTTTATTACATACACACAAAGGCCAGGATAAAAAAACCCACGCAACTTGGTTCAAGTGTTTTTGGGGACTTAAGGTTTATGTTTTACGAATAGTAGCCCCCAATACTGTGTGTCAAGCCGTATTTGAAGCATATGTGTTTGAGTGTGTGTATGATAGTGAGTTGTTCATGGGGGGGGGTGTTAAATCTCTGCTTAGCATCCCTAAAGTGCCTTCTTTTGGAATCACAACCCAAGTCTACCATAGTTTTCGCTCCATTACATGCATTTTTTTCCTCCTAGAAAGTAAGGGGAAATGTCTGTGCGTGTTACAGAGCGAATGCTTCCCTCCTCCGTGGTTTCCAGCGGGAGAAGAGCCGCTGAATGGGGAGGAGAGAGGGACAGAGTGCCTGGAGGGAGAGAAGCAGAACCTGCTTGCTTTAAAGGAGCCTACCGGACAGGAGCCGCTTACACTCGGCTCTCTGTATCTCTCTCGTCCCCACTCAGTGGCTCTTCTCCCGCTTTGCTGGAAATAGCAGGAAAGATTTTCAGCTCGCTAAGGGGGAGAGGAGGGAGAGAAGCAGAGCCTGCTTGCTTTAAAGGAGCAAAGCGGGAGAGGAGCCGCTTAAGCGGGGGGGGGGGGGGGGGAGGGAGGGAGAGAAGCAGAACCTGCTTGCTTTAAAGGAGCCTGTCCGGTAGGCTCCTTTAAAGCAAGCAGGCTCTCTGTCCCTCCAGCAAAGTTTTTCAGCTCGCTAAGGGGGGGAGGAGGAGGGAGAGAAGCAGAGCTTGCTCCACGCGTGCTCCTTGTCCCTTGAGTGCTTTTCCTTCCCTCCCCACTTAAAACATGGTTACAAAGCACAGATCCACATGGATCCTCAGGATTTTTGCACTGGGTCACCCCAAATTCACCATCAGATCACATAGCATATCCATGGCTACAGTTTGCACCAAAAAAATCACGCACCCACTGTTGCCTGGGGCCGCAGTGGTGCAAAAACGTGGTTACAAACATAGATCCACATGGATCCTCAGGATTTTTGCATTGGGCTACCCCAAACTCACCATCAGATCAGCATGAACCACAAAAATCATACATCCACTGTTTCGTGTAGAATATTTTTTTTCTTGTTTTCCTCCTCTAAAAACTACATGCGTGTTATGGTCGGGTGCGTGTTATCGAGCGAGAAATACGGTAATTACAGTGCTTTGTCTAATAAATTGTAGTGTTCTGATGCATCCTTATTAATGAGGAAGCAGCCACCCAAGCCGGTGGAGTTCCTCTGCATCAGGCCAAAGGGGGCCCATCTAATTCAGCCTCCTCTTTCCCAGAGTGGCCAAGCCTGATGCCCCAAAGGGCCTCTCAAAGCAGGACACGAAGGCAGCAGCCCTTCTCTGCTGCTGCCCCCACCATCCACAATTGGCATTCAGGGTACACCGTCTCTGAATCTGGCGTTTCTGCCAGCAATCGTAACAGTTGATAAAGCTCTTCTTCATGATTTGTCTAAATCCACCTTTAAAACCATCTGAGCGAAACTGTTAGCCACCTTCCTATCTTGTGATAGTGAGTTCCAAAAAGCATATTATGCTTTGTATGAAGAAGTAGTTTGCTGTTGTCGAGCCTAGCCTGAGCCTGTTGCTGGTTGTTCAAATGCCTTCTGTTACACCCTGTTAAAAATGAGTTCCCACCTATTTCCTGTAGTTCTAACCTGTTTGAGGGATGTGAAATTTACCATTGTTGCAGCAGCTTGTATTCTTATTTAGTTGGTCAAATTAAATATGTTTAGTGTCTCCCATATACAGATTTTTTTTAATTTCATTTTTGCTATGTCAGACAAGTTTTAACATAAGACAGTTTATCATACTTTTTTTTCAACCACAGTAACAAATTATCAACCTTCAATGTAAATAAAACAATATTTTCTGTATGCTGCATCTCTGGACCAGCTGCTGGCACAGATAAAAGCCTGTTTCTCCTTTCTGAGTATCAGTTGCATTTGGCAACTTGGGTTCCCCACAAAGCTGATATATAGCAATGCAAGATAAGGAAGTCTCTTTTCTCTGGTCACTTTCAGTAACAGTATTGATTGTAAAAGTTCCCTCCCCTTCCATATGGCTTTGACGTAACATGTTTTGCACATGGTGGGTTGTTTTCCCCACACTACGTAGTAGAAACAATAAACATGTTTCACAATAAACAATGTTTCACAATATAAATGTGATTTGCATGTTCTGCAGAACATGTAATGCTGGTTCTATGTAGTATTTTAAAGTCATCAATAAGACATTACAAGAAGTTAGATGTACTTTTAAATATATGCTTTTAAGGCCAACCTATGAGGAATCTTTTGATAATTGTCAAATGGTTGCTAATGACATACATCCTTTTAAAGTTACAAAAAATGGAATGAGTTATGTCAGCCTGTTAGCACTGGCTCTCGCCCTCATAACTAAACACATGCAGCTCCTTAATATGCCAAGTACCTTGTATGTTGCTGCAGCCTTAGTAGGGTCATTAATCATTTAATTCATGATTAATAAAATTTCTACCCGGGTGTAAGAGGTGCAGTTCCATACTTCAGCGGATTAAAATTCACTTCAGTGCCACATCAACAAAGAAGATACAATCACCAGAAATTTCTTTAAACAAAAGCCTTTGCAAGGTTAAATTGTATGTTAAAAATCACGAGTCTACAAGGTTTTATAGGAGAGGTGCACTTCTTGCTCTTTCTACAGTAGAGTTGTTCTAGCATAAAATACGAAAATCAATCATGGTGATGTGATAAGTTGCTTGTTTATTGTGGTTTAGAAGTCAATACATTTAAATAATGTATAACTAATGAAGTATGCCCTGGGGAAATATTTGCAGAAAAATCTACCCTTTAAGTGATAGATTGAGGTCTATATTTATCAGCAAACACTACAGAAAAGCCCTTCATTGCGGTACAAAAATGCAGAGTTATGGCTGGAAGACTTTTTCCATGAACATCTCAGTTAAAAATAGGCAGGGAAATGGGAGCCCATTTTTTCCACAGAACAGCAAATCTGTGAACCTTTAGGTATGCATTTTGGTAATTGGTTCAGGAATGGCAACAACTTTGCAGTTCAGAAAGCGCAGTTGCTGGGCATTAGTGCTTTACAGAATGCAGAGGCAAAGGAAATGCAGGCCTTGCCCAAGAAGCTTAGTCTAACCTAGGTGTGAACAGGAGCTGCCATGCTGGTTGCTCACATGTTGGTCCCATTTCTATATAATTGGGTGGGATTAAACAAGCCTGGCTGCTCCCGTCAGATTTTGTTTAGCCCCAAAGTTGAATGGGAAAAACAGTAGAGGGGAGTGGAATTTCCTCTTAAATTGAAATTAATTTACTTAATTTGAGCAATTCATACCTTTTCCTTCTATTCCAATAGCAGCACTCATGGTGATTTACAAAAGAAAAAATAATTAAAAATTGACCAACAATAACAGATGTTGTTTCATTCTTTAGCCTGGTTAGTGATACATCATTGAACAGTGGAAGTGAAGAAACATCCCAGGTAGTGTACATTTGTGTTCTCAACCTTTTGAACTCGCATGCTCCTACAGTGTATTTAGAAGTGTGTGTGTTTGTGTGTGTGTAGCTTTATTTTTATTTATCTGCAGCATAATAATCTCCAGTGTGTATACAGTGGTACCTCGGGTTACATACACTTCAGGTTACATATGCTTCAGTTTACACACTCCGCTAGGCCAGAAATAGTGCTTCAGCTTAAGAACTTTGCTTCAGGATAAGAACAGAAATCGGGCTCCGGCGGCACGGTGGCAGCAGGAGGCCCCATTAGCTAAAGTGGTGCTTCAGGTTAAGAACGGACCTCTGGAACGAATTAAGTACTTAACCCGAGGTACCACTGTATATTCATTGTTCAAACCTGAATTTAGATTTTCAAAATGGTAGGTTTCATAACTAAAAAATATTTAGTGGTCTATTAAGCCAACTTTCAACAGGGCAACTGCTACTTTCCTGTGTATGTAGTGTGATATTAATGCTTGAACTATTTGGAGTGGAAAAAAGCATGCCCATATCCCAGATGGTCCCTGGCCATGTGGGTGGGGAGCAGAAGTTGCCACAGCACATCCACACTCTGCAGAAAGCTCTCTTTCAAACTAATCTCAAATAGAAGGCATACATAGGATGGGAGCAGGTGAGCAAGGTGGGCTAGCAATGTGCTTTTATCATTGGAAAGCTTAGGGTGTTACTGGCTTTGCTGAGTGAAGGAAATCTGAAGAACTTGCACTGCTGGGGTTCCTTAAATCTGCAGGGCTAAGTGATATTTTGCAAGCAGGTCTGGTAGTACCTTGTGTTCCCTAACCTTCATGAGGATGCATGGCATGCCTCCATCTGGTAAGCCCAACTCCTGAGAGGCCATGTACCCCTTTCCTCTTTTGCTACGATTCCTCCCCTCCCCTCCCAGCCAGAAAAAAAATGGTTCTCTGTCTGATTCTGTCCTTGTCACACATTTTGGGCCTGTGTGATCGCCAGTTATCTGTGCATGTCCCCACTGCTTCCTCCTTCATCTTCTCATTTACTGCAGCTCTAGACTCATAATTACAAGAGCTTCTGGGATCCCAGTTGTTCTACAGGGGTTTCCTCCTAGATTTGTGCATGCAGTCTTGTTAGATATTCACTGAAGGTCACTCTTCATTGGGAGCCCAGATTGTCTTTTGGAAACCCTCATTTCTCCTTAGCAATACCTAAAACTCGCTGCATTGCACTGTAAAAATAATATTGTGTATATTTCAGGAAATTCCAAGGCTCAGTGCACCTGAAGAGCAAAAAGAAACATCCATCTCTGCAAGGTAAGCACTGTGTCTTCTCACAAGGTAAAGTGAATCCAATATATTGCAGTTCCAAACTGATCTCCAAATTAAGTATCCCAAGTGGGAACTTGCAACAACCTTTTGCAGTTTATAATGCTGCTCTTCTTCATGATTCCAGAAAGTCATGTCCTTTTTCAGGGTAATCTACTCCTTTCTCCTGGTTTATTCTTTCCCTTCTCTATCCTGCCTCCTGCCAAAAATGACGAGAAAAGAAAGAAAAACATTCCATGCCTTCTCAGCATGATCAGTCCTAATTTAGTTCTTTTGTGTTGTCGTCGTCGTCATCGTCCCCCTATGCTTGGACTCCCTCATGCTTGTTCATGGATGGTGCCTTTTTGTCTACATAAGAATCAGCACTCAGAGGGTTGAGTTGGCTCTTGGTTTATAAGACTGCCTGAGCTGATGTCTCTCACCTTGTAACTTGTTTTTAAGGTTGGGGCCTGAGCATATTTGAGAGAGAGAGAGAGAGAGAGAGAAAGAAAGAAAGAAAGAAAGAAAGAAAGAAGTTTTAAAGTCCATCTCTTCACCTTCACTTTCTTTTCTATGTCTTAATGCACAATAATGGACAAAGTGGGGTGAATTTATCCTAAGGTTTGAGCTCTTACTGCTTTATAGTAAGGGAGGAATTATTTAATTTCAAGGGTTGTTTTTTTTTTTAAGGCACTACTAAAATATAAGCAGTAGGTTTTCTTAAAGTACTAAACTGTTGGATTTGCTTTTTTCAGCCCGGAAATAAAACACACTACAGAAGAAACAGATAAGGACCATCTGGAAAATCAAAGCGGTGAAGCTTCTTTAGAAGTTGAGTGTGAAGAAAATAAACTGCCTGTTCTAGAAAACAGTCTTGGTTCAGAGCTTCAGGCCTGCTCAAATGACTTCATAGACTCTGTAGATGGGGGAGAGACAGAGGGCCTTGGAAATCAAAGGGATGGAAGCCCTTTCACAGCTGAGTTCAAAGAAAAGATACCTCCATGTCCAGAAAACACTACCGGCCCAGTGTTCCAAGCATGCTCAAAAGATTCTTTGGGAGAAGGGAACTCGGATGACCTTGCAAATCAAGGTGATGAAGACGGTTCTTTAGCTGCTGAGTGTGAAGAAAATCCAACATCTCCGGTTTTAGAAAACTCAAATAACCCAGTAAACCCTGCAGAAAAAACAGACATGGAGAGCTTCGTAAATCAAACTGATGAAGGTCCTCTACCTGCTGCTTGTGTAGAAAATATGCCTATGTCACCCATGGAAGACTCCTCCATGTCAGAACATCAGACTTGTTCAAAAGGCTCTACAGGAGAAGGGGACCTTGCGGTTGACCTTGCAAATCAAGGAGATGGTCCTCTAGCTGCAGGGTGTGAAGAAGGCACACTGCCTTTGGTTCTAGAAAACTCCTCTGGTTCAGGACTTGACTCAGCCAGCTCAAGTGATCCTGCAAAAGAAGAGGACACAGGTGCTATTGCAAATCAAACTGATGAAGGTCTTCTAGCTGCTGCTGCTTGTGTAGAAAAGATACCTGTGTCACCCATGGAAGACTCCTCCATTTCAGAACATAATAGTTGTTCAAAAGGCTCTACAGAAGAAGGGGACCTTGCAGTTGACCTTGTAAATCAAGAAGATGACGGTCCTCTAGCTGCAGGGTGTGAAGAAGGCACACTGCCTTTGGTTCTAGAAAACTCTGGTTCAGGACTTGACTCAGCCAGCTCAAGTGATCCTGCAAAAGAAGAGGACACGGGTGCCATTGCAAATCAAACTGATGAAGGTCTTCTAGCTGCTGCTTGTGTAGAAAATATGCTTGTGTCACCCATGGAAGACTCCTCCATTTCAGAACATAATAGTTGTTCAAAAGGCTCTACAGAAGAAGGGGACCCTGCAACTGACCTTGCAAATCAAGGAGATGAAGCTCCTTTAGTGGCCAAATGCAAAGAAGAGAAATCTCCATGTCTAGAAAACATTTCTGATCCAGGGTTTCAAGCCTGCTCAAAAGACGGTTCAGGACAAGGAGAGACAGGTAACCTTGCTAATCAAGATGTTAAAGAAAATCCATTGCCTTCAGTTCTTGCAAATCAAGAAGTTAAAGAAAATCTATTGCCTTCAGTTCTAGAAAACTCCAAGTCAGGATTTGCAGCCTCCTCAAATGACTCCATAGACCCTGTGAGCAAAGACACAGTAGGCAGCCTTGCAAATCAGGACAGTGAATGTTATTCAGCAGCTGAGTGTGAAGAAAGTACATCGACTTTGGTTCTAGGAAACCTCTCTGGTTCAGGACTCTCAGACTGGTCAAATGATCCCATAGATCCTATGGAAGATGAAGATGCAGAGACTCCTGCAGATCAAAGCGATGAAGGTTTAGCTGCCAAGTGTAAAGAACGTCCATCAGCTGGAGAAGAATCCTCCGTTTTAGAACCCCATGTCTGTGCAAAAGGCTCTGCAGAAGATGCTTCAAAGGACCATCTTGAAAATCAAACTGATGAGCATAAAGAAAGTACTTCTGTATCAGCTGTGAAAGACTCCTGTTCAGGATCCCAAGCCAGTTCAACTGAGACCTCTTGTGAAAGGACAGAATCTGATGATTTGGGTAATAGTGATCAGATAGAAGAAGGAAAATCCCCCAAAGCTTCAGATAATAAAACCAACTCTTTCCAAAGTTCAAAGGATGCAGTCTTTGCTGCCGAGACAAAGGTGGCTGATTTGGATGAAGCTGAGCTAGAAGACATAAATTCTGACCACTCAAAATTGGCATCTGATGAAGATGTCAGTTTTGAACAGTTTCTGAGGAGAAGTGAACCTGAATCTGTGAATTCTGATGCGAGTGAGCAAGGCAGTGTTCATCTGGAACCTCTGACACCATCAGAGGTCCTTGAATATGAAGCTACAGAGATTCTCCAGAAAGGTGGCGTTCCACCTTCAGCAAAGAAGGCTGAGCCAGGTTCTGAACTAGAGGATTCTGCTGATTCTGAAGAGAGCAGCCCTGCTAGCCCTGTGGAGTCACCAGTAAGCCAGGCAGAAGAGAGTGATGAAGCAAGCTGAAGCAGAATATTTGCATCACTTTGAACCAATTGCTGTGTATACTCCTACAGGTGCCAATTGGGAAAGAAAGTGGGGAAACAGAACCATGGACTATGTAATACTGCCGAAGCTCAGTGACAAATGAGATATTAGACCCTCTGATATGAAAGAGCTGTCAGAAGCCAGAACCATTGCCTGCAGTGACCCAACCCGTGAAGCCAAGAGGGAGACATGTTATTTATTTGATTCAAAGTAAGATCCCGATAGGGGCCACAGTCTTTGTAGTACTTTGGGGTACCAGTGTTTTTATATAAAGGGCATTTGATCCACCGTCGCTTGGGTTTGATGTTGCATTCCTGTCCCATCAAGTCATGCTAGGAAGGAAACTGTGTGAAGGTCTGGCACCTCAGGATTGATGTGATCTTACATGATAATAAGCTTACTCTTAAACTTTCAGTGAAAGTGGAATTATTATTAAAAAAGTAAATATAGTTGTGAGTTTCCCAGTGTGCAAGCTGTGCAGAAACCTGACACTTTACTTGTTTGAAATAGGGCATGTGGTGGCCTCTGTGTCTTCATTTTATTTTTATTTTTGTTAATTGGCAGCAGGCCCCCAAAACACAAGGTGGGTGGGAAGAGTTTAAAAAGTAATATGGAAATGTGTAAACTGTTACAAAAAGAATAGGACCTGAGAGGCATTGATACACTCGTAGTTGAAATTTATGTAAAACAAGCATGGGGGTGGGGGATGGCATGAAAATCATTTTTATACATAGTTAGGTTAAGGAATGTGTGTGACATCATTTAGAGTAGCTTGCCTTTTAAGTATTAAACTGAATTAAGTGCTCTATATGAATCTTTTCAGAAAGTGATTTTGAACTTGTTGAGAATTGTTTTCAATGAACATAAATGTTTTGAACTTCCGTTAGGACACCGATGTACATATTTTGGATTAAATATTTGCAAGAAAATATGATGAATTATTTTGTTGTTCATGTGTGTGGTTTTTATTAATCACTTTGCTAGCTTGTGTTTTGCTCACATTTCATTTCTTACCCCCAGGCTATTATTAAACTGTTTTGCATCTCCACCCCAGAATTACTGAAGGAAAACCATGTTTAAATAGTTAAAAGACCTTAAACTACACCCCGGACTGCAACGAAATGTGAATGTATCATTGGAACAGTGTTCAGTTTTATGCGCTAATGGCAGGTGTGAGCTTTTCTGAGTGGAGGCAATCCCTCTCTTCTCATGGGTCCTTCTCCTGCCTATGCTACAGTTTCCTGTAAGTTCCACCAGCTTAAGTGGTGGAAAGAAGCATGTGGAGCTGTTTCATCTTGCACAGCAGGTGGGAGAGAAATTTCTCATAGTCCTTTCTCCCAGGGGTGAGTCCACTAGAGGCACCATTTTTTTAAGCACTGAAAACTCCTGCATGCTCTCTGCTTTCCCCCTCCAACTTGCTGTCTGGGCCAAGAGTTGCCATATATTGAACCAGCTTGGCCATGACCATACTGTATTAGCAAAGTGGGGAGTTTCAGCCACTGAAGAACTAGGTTACACCATGTTTTGAGCTCTTGGAGGCTTGGACCAGTGTCCTGTCCTAAGCTACATGATTCTGTCAGCCTTCCCTTTGCACTTGGAGGAGACATTTTGTGGGATAGGCTCTGTGGGAGTCACAACAGCCAACCACAGGCAATCCTCATTTTGTGCGGGGGATACATTCTGGATACCAACATGCATCAACAGAGCGCACATAAGCCTGTTCTGCCCCTTCTTGTGACATCTATATGACGTTTTGGGGCTGCTTCTGGGTTAGGTGTGTTTGCGATTATGCATCATTTGGCCGCTCCTAAATGGGTCGTCGCCTGTGCATCCACTTTGGCTTCTTTTCCTGAAAAATAGCCGACCTGTCAGGTCCACTGAAACTCTGGCCTGGGGGTGTTATTTCATGCACAAGTCCCTACATACCACACAATATATTTTTCTTGGCAGGCTACAAATCTGTGCCCATCATGGCTCTCCCCCCCCCCCCCATCCAGCTGCCTGAGAAGAGCTGTGCATGGAATTGGGAGTATGCAGAGGTAACATTTTTGGGAGGCAAAGTGTGGCAGCCAACTCTGGCACAGTGGGTCTTTGGGCATTGGCGGGTGGTAGAGCAGAAGACTAACAGGACCAGCCCATGTGGCGCTATCCCCTGGAATGTTCTCTAACTGGAATAAGTGGGATTTGTATCATGGAAGTTTGTGCAGGGAGGTGTCCCAGTGGAGTATGCCCCGTTTTGATTCGGGTGTAGGGGCTGCGGCCGTGTGCCCTGCACCGCTCATTCCCCCTCCTAGGTGGAAACGCCGTGGAAAACTTGTGCTTAATAAGATGAGATTAGAGAGCTCAGTAATGTAACTGCTGCTGGCAGACCAGAACATTATTTCAAATATTTGAACTATGTGGCACATAGTGCATATTTTTCTTTGTTTAAACGCAGCATCAGTCTCTGAGCATGAGACAGAATCTCAGCCAAGCTCCCCGGGGTCGAACTAATTCAGTAATGAGCTGCGACAGCTCAGTACGTGGTAGCTGTACCAATGCCTGAAACCGTAATATCTCTAGATAAAGATGTGTCTTTCTCTACTTTTCAGAATTCAAAAGGGAGGTCGATGTAATTGGGCCACCTTCACTTTGGGTGAAACATGGTGGCAAAATCAATAACAAATGAGTGCAGCCTAAGGCTGTGTAAAAACATTTCTGGACTTCTGAAAATTAAGTCCAAGAGCCTTATTGTCAGTGAAACATGATAGGTTTATTAACTACTCAGCAGAAAACAGCATCTGAAATACAGCTTTTATCTGATGCAATTTTTCTCCTTAATCTGAATTGTGTATGCGATGGGTGTTTCAGAACATCTGGATGTGGTGATTTTTTTTCCTTGCCTGCACCTGCAAGCAGAAGTACGCACATAAAACAAAAAAAGAAATTAAATACTTCACAGAGCAAGAGAGGAAGAAGAACTCTATCTAGCCATGAAGCTCAAGGGAACCTGATGACTAGAGCAGAGCTGTAAACATGTTTTAGATTTAATTCTTCTGACAAGTGCCAGTGGTGGCACCTCACACAGGCATAGCATATGCCCAAATTTCAGTGGAGGGATCATGGGAGGCTTCATGCAATTCTGAAAAGGCTCAGAGCACACCAGCCTCATATTTATCTAAAAATAGCCTCACAAATCAGGAAGAACTTGTGTCATTATCTTGATTTCCTAGAATTAAAACAGACTCTCTCCCCTGAAACCCCAGTGGCTACAGATGGCAATTCTCATATGCCCAGAAATATTGTAGTGTTCAAAAATTTACAACCAGCTTACTTGCCCATGGCTGTCTTTCAATGTAGTTTTCAATATAAAATAATTAAAATACAACGAGAAGAAAACTAATTATAGTTGAATCTGGATTACAGATCTTCCCTCTGGGTTTAGGGAGAGTGTTTAATGCTTTGTTCTGCAAGTGCCTCTTCCATTAGGGCTAATTCTAGCATCCACATTCGGGGGTTGTTACTCCAGTAAATAATTAGTAATAGTATGTTAAAATAATCTAGAATACAACATTACAAACTGTTTTAAAACAAAGTACAATCACAAAAATGGGGTGGATCCTAAAAGCATACAACTCTTAAATGAACCACCTAGCAGCCGCTTTCAAGAGGTTTATGCTCTTGATCCTGAGTGCCAAATCATTGTGTCTCAGCACAATATCTGGGAGCACCACTTTAGATCCATCTTCACAGACCCAATGACCGAACATCTGATTTTGACCCACATTGGAACACGTACCCAGTCCTACCAGCTTCTGTGAATTTGTTGTGTTTGTGTGTCTGCAAACATGACATGAAGTCTGCCAACATCAACCCCACTGTGGGGGAATCTCCTGCAGACTCCTGCAGTGTCGAGCTGAGCATCCAAAGCAAGTGACCAAAGGAGAAATGACCGCTGGGAGGAGTGCCAAGAAGAAAGGCCATGGTGCATCTGCAGCAGCGCAGCCGGACGCCTCCGTCTGCCCCAGCTGCAACAAAACGTGTCTCCCATATCAGTCTCTACAGCCACAGCAGGCGCTGCAACCTTCCAAAAATTTGATTTCAGCTGCAAAGGCGTGCTCCATTGTCTCCCCAGACAGACGTACGCCAACCAGACCTTCCAAGTGCTCCCAGAGTTAGCTTTGTGATGCAGGGAAAGAGTCATATTGTCTGCTCGGTGGCCGAGTAAGAATTTAGACCTGGGTTTTGTAACAACCGTGCCTGCAATTTTTTTGAAGTGATTTACTGCAACGGCAAGGACATTGCATTTTTTTTAAAAAACCAAATCATCAGGATTTCCTGAGGGCTCTGAATGGAGGATTTGATGTTCTACATTCTTAACATGATTGCTTGTTCATAGTTCATAGTGGCACCTGCCTTCAAATGCTTACTGCCAGTTCTGTCGTCATCATTTCAAATATCAGCTCCTGCCTCAATTCCATTTCCATTCATGTAGAATAATACAGAGTGCAGTTCATATTTCTCCACGAGTAGCAAGATGTCTCAAAGGCTGGATGTACATGCTGTATAGCAGCGCTCCTCAACTTTCTCAGACCAAGGACCTGTCCTTAGTCCAAATACGCATTTAGGAAGAAACTTTTTAATTTGGCACACTATTTTGTATGTTGGTAGTGTTGCTGCAGCTCACTAGTTGCAAGTCGCCAATCTCCTCTTAAAACATTATTTCCCCAGCCCTGCTTATGTAGCACTACACCACTTTGCATCGTGAGGTTGGGCTCTCTACTGGCTGTTTATAGACTTGTTTTATTGTTTTCATCAATACTGCCTGCCTGCCATCGTCCTTAGTTCATAACACTAGTTCTACCCTATAGGAGAATGCAGCCAACATTCCATGCTTTTCCCAGGCCACCTAGTCTGCTTTCCACTTCAACAGTCAATGGGGCAGCATTGGTGTCCTCCAGCCTACTTTTCAGTGATTTGTTTTTAATTTTTCAAAAAATACTTATATACCTCTAATTCATAAAGAAAACATCAGTGGTTCACAACATATTGTACATATAACCGTGCAATGAAAACCATTAGAAAGTTAAAATTAGAAATCAGCTAACTTGTAAAAACATTTATTTAACAGTAGTGCTGCCTGTTATTACACAATTGCCCCCGTCAGCATTCTGGCTACTACATTCTGCAGCAACTGGAGCTTCTGAAGCAGGCCCAAGGGCAGCCCCATGATAGAGTGCATTACAGTAATCCAGCCTCAATCCAGACAGTGGTCAAGTTATCTCTGCTCAGAAATGGTTGCAAACCAGACGCCTAGGCTTCTAGTGACATATCAGGCAATACCACCAAGTTAAGCACTTGCTCCTTCAGAGAACATGCCTATCTCCTGGACATGGGAACCTCCTACTCTGAGTCTCTAGTATCCTAAGATTCAAGTCGTTTATTGGCCCCTGTCCAGTCCATCACTGCATTCAGTGATCTAGAGCTTTCATAGTCTCTCCTGATTCAGATGTTATGGAGAAGCAGACCTACTTGATAAACCTAATAGTAAATTCTGTTTCCAATAGTGGTTCCAGAGTGTAAAAATTCTGTGTGTATATTTAGCGAAGTTGAAAATAGTTTTGGAGAGAGCCTTGCTATTAACAATGCATGAAATTTTGGCTCTTAAGGAGATTTAACACTTTATTCAGTGCCTTTTCTATTTGAATTATTTAAAAACAGCTATTCTTTTTAAACTATGGCTCTGCATTAGGAATGCTATTGGCAATTTGCATCCTAAATAGAATCCTAGCCACAAGGACACACAGAGAATCAATGATACCATTTCCCTGTCACTGCCTGTAGGAAAGCTGTACTTTGTTGTCAAGAAAGATAGCTATAAACAGAAGACAAGCTTCTTAACCCCTCCTGCCCTCAGAGGAGTTCCAGAAAAATTCCCAAAGCTCTCCCATATCAGCCAGGTTCCATTCCTTTGAGCTCTACTGCCATCTTCCGACAAAAATGCAGATTTGCAACCTTGATGTTTCTTCTCTGGTCTGCGGTAGATTACTTGGTGAACTCAGGTTGTTGCATTGAAGCAGCTGGAAGAAGATGAGACTTTGCGTTCTGACCTTGGCTCTGGGCCATTGGCAGGTGTGTGGTAAGGAGAAAGGGAGCAGGTACAGCTTTTGCCAACATCTTTTTTTAAAAAGCTTTACCTGTAATTTCAACTGCCAAACAGCTGGCAAAAGCTAGTGTGGTTTAGTGGGTAGAGTGCTGGCCTAGGACCTAGGAGACCAGGGTTCAAATCCTCATTTGGCCGTGCAGCCCACTAGGTTACATTGGACCAGTCACTGCTTCTCAGATTAAGCTTCCTCACGGGTTTGTTGTGGGAATTAAATGAGGAGAGAGGGAGAGAACTGTGTATGCCATCTTGGGCTCCTTGGAGAAAAAATATGGGACGTATGTGAAATAAATAAAAGGTAGAGTGCTTCCATTTGGGAAAGGATAGTAGGGGTATCTGTC
Source organism: Podarcis pityusensis (assembly GCF_964106645.2). NCBI lineage: Eukaryota > Metazoa > Chordata > Lepidosauria > Squamata > Lacertidae > Podarcis > Podarcis pityusensis. The sequence goes on along the minus strand of NC_138039.1, from coordinate 47,702,559 downwards.
TCTAGCTGAAGTCATAAGGTGAAGGGAAAACATGTTCTGACAGTTAGAAATATCTGCAACCTAATTTACTTTTAACTTATCCATAGGCTCTCCATAGTTTACAACTGCTGTTAATTATAAAATGAGAGATCTGTGCTTCTACTGGGCTCTGAACAAAAAATATACAGAGGAAGTTAATATTTATTCTTCTTGGTTTTCCTGCTTTGTACTCCACCCCTCCATACAGATACAAGTACAGGCCTCCCAGCTTCTCGGGGGGGGGGGGGATTAAAAAAGACTAAGGCTGCATTCAGACAATGTTTTCTATTGTCTTCTCCTTGTTGCCTTACCTATCAATTTTTGTTCTGGAAATCTAATCAGAGTTTAGCACTTACGTTGGGGGTGTGGTGGGGAATCTGCTTGCAAGCCTGGAAACCCAGGACATCGCAGGAGTTTTGCATTTTAAGTTTTCTGTGGTTTTCCTGGATCACACCCCTACAACCATGTAATAAGTCAGCTCCTTAAGGCCAGGTTCCACAGCAGCTGCTGTTGGTGCTGGTGAAAGGGCAGGTGTCAATCTGTGATAATCTAGCATGGGTGGAAAATACAGGGAAGAGACTTGCCCTCCCTCAGTTTTCCAATCCCAGTTTGTGGATGCTCCCTGGAGCCCACAACCAAAGCAGGTGTGGCAATGAATGAGCTGAACTGACAACTCATACCCATCAACCATCCAGATTTGACTGGGCCATCCTAGAATTTTTGTAAAATTTGCTTTGAGACTTTGTAAATTTGATGAACAGGTGTAATAAATAATAACAGTGGAATCCACCTGCATCTGAGATGGGTGAGGAGCAAGGGCAACCTGAGGAGTAGTGACGAATTTCCCTCCTCCTCTCGTTCCTTGCGTGCTTGTCCCATATGCTGGTATAGGCATACATGCACACCAGGTTCCAGACATCTAGGCCAGGTGTAAAGAGCCCAGGCAGCTTCAAGTCAGAGGAGCCTTCATGGCTCTTGCTATTTTGCAACAAAAGGACAGGCAGCTTTTGCAAATTGAAAGCCAACCAGGATGGTACAGTGAGCTCCTTCTCCCTTGCAGAGTGAGCCGAGCTCCCTGGCTGGCTTCTCCACCCTCTTCATCTTCCTGTTTATTCCAAGTTTCATTAACGTCAATCTTCTGCAGACAGACTGTCATTCACACTTGCACTGCCTGAGCCATGTCCTCTCTCCAGAGAGCCCCCTTCATCATTCTGATAAATGGGCTGTTAGCAGAGCGCATGATAAAACAGCAGGGATGGGAAGAGGGTTCTCTGCCGCCTATTTCTATGGGCTGCAATGAGGAAGGCAATTCAGGCTGGATTGGGACAAGGAGCTATACTCAAGGCTAGTCTGATGAGTTAAGGCAGGCTCTTGTTAATTTAGCAATGCTATGAGTAGCAAAGAGTTTTAAGAGAAGCCCAAGAAGAGACCTACACACTCCAAGTTGGGGCACTTACAAAAGGAAAGAAGGTAGCCTGCTCTATAGCAGGTAGGGAGCCAGCCTGGTCTGGTATTGGAGTTTTCTTGACCTCAACCTCCCACTCAACAGGGAGGTCAAAATTATGCATGGAGACAGAAGAATCTCTTGACACCCGCTTTAAGGTAGGGGCTAATCATGGGCAGCTGGAATGTGTGTCTCCAAAGTCCAAAGGGATCCATGTCCCTTCTAAGTGTGCAGTCTTGCCTGTGACACTTTTTCTAAATGGCGATCATATTCATACAATAAAAAGTGTGTGTCCATCACTTGCAAACTGCATAATTGTTTGCTTTTCCACAAGACATATATAGTGTTCATTACCTACAAATGTTCAAACCTCTACATTGATTCCCAATACATGAAGATCAGGTTTATAATAAATAATAACAAACCTCATTGGGAAGAATCGTGCATCAGCTTTCATTTGTGTACATTTATTCTAAGCCACCCAGAGCACTTTGTTGTGGGGTGACATGCAGCAGCATAAATAAGCAAATGTGTATGAACGGAAAATGGCCAGGGGCCTGGAAGCAGGCCTTTGTTCTGAATTTTCCTTCTTTATCAGACATTGGCACAAGCTATCCCTGTTGCTATTGTTATTATTTATTTATTGCCTCTCACAAAGCACAGGGCAGTGCACAACATGATAAAACAGAATACAGCAATAATAATTAAAAGCAATTAATTACACCAACTCAACGAACAACCAAAACAGCAAGACATAAAGAATAACACAGAATCAGCAAGTCTTGAGTGCTGTTGCTTTCTGTTTGTTTGATAGAAAAATTATATTCAATGTATCTTTGCTTATACTGTATTTCTAGTTCTTTGTCATTTTTGCAAGCTATCTGTGGCAAAGATTGTTAGAAATTAATTGAACTGTATGATCAAACCAACCCCAGCTTGACCCATTAGATCTGCATTTTCTTAGCTTTCCCCTGGGTCTTGGGGGAAGAAGGCGGCTACTTTATTCAGAGACAGTCACCCCTGAGCAGATGTGAAGTGCTGCTTTATTCTCACAGTTAGGCTCTTAAGCAGAGGCTGATTTAAGTGACTTGTTAAAGTAAGGTCCTTAATCCTTGAAGTTGAGGAAAAGCCCTTTTGAAGATGGCAGGTCTCCTGGCTCATGCATGTTTTATTCCCAAATAAAAATTGATAAAACAATGGCTTGCTAATCTCAACAAGGCAGGACTGGATGGAATTCCCAGTGTGCAGCAATGCCAGGCATTTGACCATCATAGCCAGGCTGTGAAATCACCTCCACTGCCCCAGGTCACACAAGGAAGCCCTCTGTGCTCACAAGCAAAACCTGTGATCTGGACCATCAGTGGTAAAGTTAGATCAATTTAGATGCTAGACTTAATGATCTTATGAGGGGTGTCACTCTTTAGGTGGCAACAGGTATTATTTTTCCTACTTCAAAATGTGCTCAACCAGCCTCCCTGGGTCCGGGGTCCTCCTGCTCATCATACTGCACAAAGCCCTGGCCTTCTGCCCCATGATATTTGTGTTATAAAATGTTATGAGATTCTATCAGGTAGTTAAAGGACAGAACGGTGCAAAGAGTATTGAAAGTGGGATAGTATAAGGTAAAGGTAAAGGGATCCCTGACCATTAGGTCCAGTCATGGCTGACTCTAGGGTTGCGGTGCTCATCTCGCTTTATTGGCCAAGGGAGCCGACGTCCAGCTTCCGGGTCATGTGGCCAGCATGACTGAGCCGCTTCTGGCAAACCAGAGCAGCACTCGGAAACGCCGTTTACCTTTCCGCCAGAGTGGTACCTATTTATCTACTTGCACTTTGACATGCTTTCAAACTGCTAGGTTGGCAGGAGCAGGGACCGAGCAACGGGAGCTCACCCCGTCGTGGGGATTTGAACCGCCAACCTTCTGATCGGCAAGTCCTAGGCTCTGTGGTTTAACCCACAGCGCCATGAGTGCCCAAATAGCATCATGGGCACAAGTCATCAAGACCATGCAATAAAAAAGATGTTTGTTAGGGGCCCATTGTGAATGACTTATTTCTAGGTTTCTTTTGACAGTGATGCTCCCTTTGCTGCTCAGGCTACTGTCCCATCCATCAAGCAAAACAAGCACATTTCTTAGCAACTTATCCGAGTCTCTAGTAGATCAATATTCTTCTCCTGATGGGTTTAGACCCTTCCAAGCTAATTCACATATGTCTTTTCACTCAAGACAGCAAAATTGTTCCACAAAGAACGCAATGCTATCCCCAACAATGGCTTATAATGTTGCAAACTCAGCAGGAACTAAATAGGCTCATCACAGTCTCATGCATTGCCTACTTGCTTGCAAACAAATTTGGCAATGCACTATGTGTTGCATACTTTAATGAACTTGTTGACAATCATCATTCTAAAGTTTCCTAACTGATGGCTAAAAGAACTTTATTGAACAAGCGGGATATTCTTGCATCAGCTGGGAAGGTTATGCTGCATTTGAAAGCTACATAGAAAATATTTTGGGGAGAATCAGCAGCAGGTTTTTCAACTGCCTTGGGGGCTCTAGTGAGATGCTGGGCACGTCTGATCCACCATTCTCCACCTGCATACTTGTAAATACACACCTTTATTTATTTAATTTATATCTCACCTTTTTCTCCAAGGAGCTCAAGGTGGCATACACAGTAATCCCCACAAGAAAACTGTTGTAGTCACCCACTGAGCTTCATGGTTGAGTGGGGATTTGAGCCCCAGGCCACCAGGTCCTACTCTGGCACCCTAACCACTACACCACACCCCCCAAGGTCTCATCCAGCAGGAAGCTGATCCATTTACCAGTTCCCCTGCAGCTCATCACTGGAGCTCCCAGAAATGGGAAGCCAAGAACATTTCTTGACTATTTCTAGGGATGGCATTTTCAGTCCAATTAAAACAAAAACAGTGTCTTGTGGCACTTCAAAGGCAAATGTTTTTGTATGTGTGTGTGTGGACTTGAGACCATTTAATCAGATGGTATATACCTGGCTGGTATATGCACACATACAGGGAGAGAATGTTAACTGTACACTCAGAGGGAAATAAAATGCAACAGTTGCACTACAGCTTAAAACGATATAGAATAATTGCAGTGGCCATTTATACATTCAACGCTGTTGAGGATAACACAAATATCCTGGCATAATACAGTAACTAACGTTGGTAGAAGAATAAAACCCCATGATCTAAAACCGAACTTCCTGGCAAGCGCCAATTCAGCAGTTATTGATTGCCGCCTTTTCCCCCAAGGAGCAAAAGTGACGCAGGCGGTTCTTCCCCTGCGTCCTCTTTAATCCCCACACCAACCCCGTGAGGGAGGCCGGTCTGAGAGGCCGCAGAAACGCCGACGCCCGAGGAGACCGAGGCCGAGCCAAGAGCACTGCGCAGGCGCACCGGCGCGGGCCCGCAGTTGCCCCGGTAACAGAGCTTCCTCCTTTCCAAAACGGTCCTCGCGGAGGCGGAGTCAAGCTCCGGGCTGGGCCAATCGGAGCTCGGGCGGCGCTCGCAGGCGGGAGGCGGAGTGGGGGCGGGGCTTCTCCCGGAAGTGCCGCCTGTGACCGCCGTTTCCAAGGCAACGGTGTGCTTGAGCGGGAAGCCGGTGCGGGAGGCGGCCGCTCGGGGAGCCTCCGAGGGCGGCGGGAAGATGGTGAGTCTCGCCCGGCCTGAGCTCCGGCCCCGCGACGACGCGGCTGGTCTGCCTCGCAGGGTTGTTGTCGCCAGAATTCCCGGCTGACTGGCAGGCCTCGTTTTGCTCTTGTCTCGCCTGCTCAGTAAATACAATTCCGAGGCGGCTCCTCAGGGCGAGCGGCCAGCGGGCGGGGGGGCGGGGGGGGTGTATCGCAGCGCTTGAGGATTAACGGGGCGCTTTGCCTCGCGAAAAGGCTGCGGGCGAGTTTTAAGCCATTGCCTTCTGAACTGCTCTTTGGTTTTTTTTAATCTGTTCTCAACCTTGCGCCCCCTGTGCGCTTTCTCAACGGCGAGAAGGTCTCCCTTCCTGCCCTGGGGGACTTGCAGTGCTTGCAGCTCAAGGGGTTGAGGGCGGGCCAGGCGAGGGCCCTGTCCATCTCCACACAGGGCCAAAAGCTCAATTAATTTAGCAACCGGGGGGGGGGGATCTTCAAGAGCCACCCCTCTTTCTCCCCCAGCTGCCTCGGATGGCGAGGGCGCCAGAGTTGGCCTTTTCTAGATGATCTCAGCAGCCAGCCAGCCAGGCAGCCAGCCTGCGGAGAGCTCCCTTCTGAAGTCTAGGGTCAAGGTTGCCCTGATTGTGCCCCTGCACTTCTCTAGGGCCTCAATAGGGTCTTGCTAGCCTGTCTGACTTTCGGATGTAGGAAGCTGCCTCATGCCAGATCCAACCTGTCCATTGAGTCCAGTCCTGTCTGCTCTGTCTGGCAGCTGCTTTCCAAGCCCTCAGGCTTTCCCATTCTTTTGAGACCAAGAGACCTTCTGCATTCAAAGCAGGTGTTCTCTAAGCTATGGACCCTCTGGCTAAGAAGAGAAAATGGACAAAGCTTTTTTTGCTCGTGGGCTATGACACTGCTTTGTACACAAGCAATCCCATTATCCATCTCGCTTAGTATGGTCTACTTTGACCCTTGCTGCTTGATCCTTTATGCTGGAGAGATTGAATCAAAGCAGCAGCTTTGATCTGAGCCAATTGTCCCTCCCATGATGAAGTGTGATTGCCACAACCAGTGTCTGCACTTGCTGCTGCTGGGCTGCCGGCTGATGCATTTGGCTCCCAGCCCTTGCCTGAATAACTGGAGGCACATTTATGGGTAATCTTCCTGTGTTCTAAATGGCACCAGACAAAAAGAGGAGGTGGTGCCACCCTACATGTCTGTCTGTTCTGTAAGTGCAACTCCCAGTGACAGCACTCCTTAACTTTTGGGTTGTGTTGGTGATCTTGTGTAGAAGAGGAGAAGGGCACCATGCCAGTGTGAGCCATCTTTCCAGTAGGATGCTGGTGGTCTCCATCATGGAGAGACCTTGACAGTGCTTTCCTGCAGCCATGAGAATTCTCCCATATCTGACTCCCTTGCAGGCGATGGCACGGCAGCGGGGCGGTCGGGCGCAGCTGACAGCGGCGCAACAGCTGGATAAGAAACAGCATGAGGCTTACTTCCAAGAAATGAGGGAGCTGGAGCACATGAAAAGGGTGCAGCGCGTTCATCAGCTGGAGGTGATGTGGGAGGCTGAAGACCGTGTTGAGGAGAAGCGTCTTGCACGGCTGCTCAGGGAGGAGGAGCATGAGCGGCGCATGGAAGAGGCTATTCAGAGGGTGAGTCGGATTGTCTGGAGGCAGGGAACTCCTCCCTATAATTAAGATCCTGATGATCTGTTGCATATTTGGTGAGTCCCACTGAGTACACTTGCTGAAGTTTGTGTTCTAAATTGCAAAGGGAAAATGAGCATGGCTGCTCAGCAGATTTGAAGGGAAGAAGGGCCACAGGCTGTAGGTAGGTTAGTGACAGTGGTAGGCTGTGATTTATCTCTGGGAAACATGAAACAATTATAGTAATGTTTCACCTAACAAACAGCCTGGCTGGCGGGGCGGGAGGGTGGCTGTAGGTTCTGCCACCCCAGAGACTCCCAGGGCCTGAATAAGAACTTGATGCTCATGGTTGGTTGAGGCGTCTTGCTCTTAGGGCTGAGCTTGCAGCATCCCAAGACATCCCTCCCACCTCCATGGCCCCCAAAACTGGATTCCAGGTAGTGAGACAGCTTATACAAGCTTGGTAGAGTTAGTAACAACCTGGCAATGTCTTGTGTAATGAAAAAGTGTTCAAGCTGAATATATGGGTCTTATGCTACAAAATGTTGATGAAGCTTTTTGAATCTGCATTGCGTGATTTTTAAAAACTTTTTTTCAGATGTTAGGCTGTTGCTTAATCAGAATAAACATCAACTTTGTGCTCACTCTAAGATTAATACTGCTGAAATCTATATCTTCTTTAAAAATGCCAATGTAATTGTAAATATATCTTCTGTCAGTTCAACACAGTTTAGTATAGCAGGGATCTGAGTGAAAGTGTTCCAGACTGAAGGTATGCAAATAATTTCCATTCCACTGAGGTTTTTTAAGGATTATTGCAGGACACACTAAACCATATCTTTAGAGGCACACTGAACTATCAGACAGTTGCAGGATAATAGTTTAAGAAAATCTAGGCTTTTATTTAAGTTCTAGAATCCAATTCTGATTTGTTAAATTCAATTTTGTGGTCAGGCAGAAGAGAATAAAAGGTTGAAGGAAATGGAGTTGCAACAGGAAGAAAAACTGGCAGCTGAGTTAGCAAGATTAAACCATGAGAAACTCAAAGATGAAAAGATGAGACAGCAAATAAGAGAGACCAGGTATTTCTTTCTTCAACAAATAGGTTTCTTTATAATCCCACATAAAGTTGCAGCTTCCCTAAACTCTAACTGTTATGTTTTTGAACCTACCTAATGCTTCTGTTTGATGTCAGAGTTTAGCACTGTTGGGGGCATCATGGCAGATGAAGATAATCTCTGTGGTGCGGCGGCATCTTCTTCTTCCCCCAACTAATAGATGCTAGTCTAGTGGCTTGTCAGAGTTTTAGCATGAACACACTGGGCTTGTAAAAGCATTCATTTTAATGTTATCTTTTTAAACTATATAAATGAGTTTAAAATCAGATTTGTAAAGTGTCTGCAATGAGAGGTGCCAAAGAAAAGAATGAGAGGCAGTTTTCAACACGTTTCATACTTTTTGTCAATTTGGTTTCTAGTATTGAGCTTCGGGAGCTGGAGTTGAAGCTGAAATCTGCTTATATGAATAAAGCGAGGGCTGCCCAGATTGCTGAGAAAGAAGCTATAAAATATGAAAAAATGGTAACTGGCTTTATGGACTGTTCGAATCTTGGTTCTGCTCAGCGTTTGTGTGTGTGTGCGCGTGCGTGCGTGCGTGTGACAACTGACTTAAATATTGCTTGTTTGGAAAATGGATTGGTCAGCTTAGTTAGATTTTGGATAAGCCTAGCCCTACTGTTTGTTTTCACTGGGAACTTATGGTAAAGGATAGGAAAGACATTGAATTAATGACAACAAAAAATGCTTAAAATCCATTTTCTAAATTTAAAAATTACATTTGAAAAAAGGAGATTTATTTTGGTTAGTAAGAGAAGTGTTTTATTCTACATCTTGATATCTTCCACCAAGCTTAATCAATGACATGATGTGGACCTAAGCCTGCTTACTCAGGAAAAAGTCCCACTGAGCTCTACTGGGTTTTCTTAAGGATTGCAGCCATAACAACCATGCTTGCTTCTAAAGGCAGTGTGGGGCAAACCTCTCAAAGCTGAATTCATGCAAATACTTTTAAATGTATAGTAAATGGTCTACACAGCATTGCATTGTTTTTCAAAGGTCATCTCTCCAAATGTGATAATTAAAACCTTTCAAGCAGCATGTTTCTAACGTGTCTCTTACTGGGCTTTATCCAATTATGCCATATACAGAGTACACATATTTAAATCAATGGACATGACTAACGTTTCAGTTAAGGCAGATTTAACCCATAACTAGGGACGTGGGTGGCGCTGTGGGTTAAACCACAGAGCCTAGGACTTGCCGATCAGAAGGTTGGCGGTTCGAATCCCCGCGACGGGGTGAGCTCCCGTTGCTCGGTCCCTGCTCCTGCCAACCTAGCAGTTCGAAAGCACGTCAAAGTGCGAGTAGATAAATAGGTACTGCTCCGGCGGGAAGGTAAATGGCGTTTCCGTGCGCTGCTCTGGTTCACCAGAAGTGGCTTAGTCATGCTGGCCACATGACCCGGAAGCTGTATGCCAGCTCCCTTGGCCAATGAAGCGAGATGAGCGCCTCAACCCCAGTTGGCCACGACTGGACCTAACGGTCAGGGGTCCCTTTACCTTTAACCCATAACTATCAAACAACTTTGGCTGAAAATCTGAACCAATTACCATGAAATAATTTCTTTTGAACTCAGCAGGTTTTACTTCTGAGTAAGCATGCTCAGGATTGCACTGTTAAATAAATAAGTACTACATTTTAGGAAAAAATGGCACTGAAATGGTTTACAATACATCAGATTTGTGGTTTGGATTTCTAGTCACCCATCCTAGCATTCATTTGCTTTTTACAAAGATTCCATAGCCCTTAGTAGCTTCATTTTCATGTACTGTTAGTTTAGCTGAATGGATGCAACAGTGTGTGTGGAGAGAACTATTTCTTGGTGTCGCAGGTGGAAAAAAATGGATAGTTCCTAGAGGGCTAGGTTAATAGGAGATAAATATATGTAAATAATACGGTTCATCAGCAGTCCACAGTGTCCTTTTACTGGGATGCTAGTCTTCTTTGGAGTTTGTTACTCCAGATTCTTCCATTTTTTTAAAAATAGATTAAAATCTTTTCAGAAAGGTGATGCAGAAATATACAAAGCAATGAAGGAAGCTCAAGAAAAGGCAGAGGAAGAAGAGAGGACAGCTGAGGCAAAGCGGAATCAGGAAAAGCTGCTTTATCAGCAAGAACTGGAAAGGCAGCTTGAGGACCGAGAGAGACGGAGGCAGGCGGCCTATGAGGAGTTCCTCCGAGAGAAGCTCTTGATTGATGAAATTGTGAGAAAAATCTATGACGAAGATGAACGGTTAGTTTGACTTCCTGTGTTTGTGTTTTAAACTTGTTTAGCCTTACTGTTTGCACTTTGAGTTTTGCGGTAAAACTTGCTTGCTTCTTTGCTGCCTGTTAAATGTCACAAAATGTTAAACAGTCTTGGACCTAATAATGGATAGTAATAATTTTTCTCTGGTCTGAGGGGTTCCTTGCTTTATTAATATTTCTGGCTCATGGCTCATCCGTCCAGCCTGCCCTGTGCTTACAATGCTCACAGTGATGGCAGACCTGCTGCTTCACAGTGAGCAAGTTGTGGATCTGGTGGCTCCTAGAATCATAGAATCATAGAGTTGGAAGAGACCACAAGGGCCATCGAGTCCAACCCCCTGCAAAGCAGGAAACACCATCAGAGCACTCCTGACATATGGTTGTCAAGCCTCTGCTTAAAGACCTCCTACCTCAGAGCATTTAAACTTGACTAGAGGACTTTCAGGCTGTGACAGTCACTTAACTAGGAAAGTTGTCATGAGCACAAAATGGCATACACTGGCGTGTCCTTAGCTTCCCGGGGGATGGCTGGGTGTGACACATGAAGAGCCGGGGATTCTTAATTATCTGGGTTACATTTAGAAAAGTTACTAAAGTTTGAGACTTCTCCATAGAGCAAAACAAGGAAGACTAGAGAAAATGAGAGCAACTCAAAGGTTCATAGAAGAATTTAAAAACGATCAAGCTATGAGGAAGAAAAGGCAGCGTGAAGAGATGGAAGAGGAAAACAGAAAACTCAAGGAATTTGCCAACATGTGGCAGGAAAGAGAAGATAACAGGATGGCAAAAATCCAGGAGAATGAGGAGCGGAAGCAAAAGCTCCAGAAAATGGTATTGAAATGCCTCTTAAATTTCCTTCCTTTGATATGAGAGGCAGCAGGTGCCTAAAATCTCCTCCCTCTCCATGACAGCTTGAAGAGGCTCTAGAAAAGGAGCAGCAGGAACGGGAAGAGCTTGAGCAAATCCGTGAAGAGCTGTATTTCGAAGAACGAGAAGAGGAAAACCGAAAGAAGGAGATGGTAAGTGAATGCAGATTTTAGTCTTGTCGTGGGCCTGCACAAGAGATTTTAGTAGTTAAATAATAATTATTGAAAAACACATTTCCCTGCCTCCCCCATTGCCCTCCCTGTGAGATATCAGCTTCAAGAGCTTTAGTTAGTTTCCATGGCTTGTTAACCTCCACTACTTCATATTGCTGCAGACATCTTTGTCTTCCTTAAATATACCCCCTTCACGTAGACAAAGCAGTAGCCCTTTCTGTACTTCCTTCTTCCCAAGGGACAGTATCTCATCCAACATGAATTTGTGAGGGTGCTTTGCCAGGGGCCATGTAACACTCCTCTCCAGGTCTTGCCTGCTTGAGGAGAAAGGCTGCACTTGCCCCAGGATCCTCCCTCTTCCCCATCAGGTGTTCCCATGTCTCATAAACCATCTTAGATGACAAGTTATCACAATATAAAGGTATTGAAGCAAGGTTTCCCAAGCTGTGGTCCACGGACCATCAGTGATCCAGAAGCCTCTATCAGCTGGTCTGTGGCATGTCTCTGAGGAACGGCAGCTGCAGCAGCAGCTCTGTCATTCTTAGAACCTGGTGGACCACCTGGAAGGTGTGTGGGATGGGCTGGAAGTGATCAGGGGAGAAAGCACTTGAAAAGGGGCAGGGAAGATTAGCAGCAAAGATAATGTGAGGCTACAATTAAGAAGTTTAATTTGGATTCCATAAAAAATCATACAGCATGTAGTGCAGTGTGTTACATTTGCTACAACAGGCAGAAAAATCATTAAATGGTCCTCCAAGACTCTCAGCACTTTTCAGGTAGCCCATGGAGAAAAAGGTTTGGGAACGACAGTATTGAAGGAAGCAGTGCAGGCAATTCCTGGGGGTTGCATTCTGGGTCATTGTATGCATTGGTGGAGTGCACATAAGCCCACCTCATCCTGTTATGCCCCCATCACACCTTCTTCTGGGTCTGAAAATGGCCCGTGCGTACAAGGTGGCACATAAAACGGGAGTTGCCTGTATCTTGCCTAACTGTTCACCCTGTGAACTGGCAGTACTTTTTTTGTTTTAATGACTGTTGTATGCTGTACACTCCTTCCCTGTAGGAAGAGTTGGAGAAGAAACTTAGGCAGCGCCTGGAATTGCGCAAAGCGTACGAAGACCAGTTGGCCATGAGGGAGGTGATGCGGCAGGCCATGAAGGAGGAGGAGGAGGCCTTCCGCCAGTCCATGCTGGCCAAGTTTGCCGAGGACGACCGCGTTGAGCAAATGAATGCTCAGAAGCGAAGAATGAAGCAGCTGGAACATAGGCGAGAAGTAGAGAAGCTCATTGAAGAGCGGAGAAAGCAGTTCATTGCAGACAAGGTGAGAAACTGGCCTCTTTTGACAAAACTAACCAGAGCTAATAAGGCAGCTCCAGGTTCTGTACACAACATTTCAAGTAGGGCAATGCATGCACTTTTATAAACTAAGAAAATCTTTAATAAAAAACATTGCGGGGGGGGGGGGGGAATATTAGAGCAACCCGTGGCTTTAAAGCCAGAGCAGAAGCATTTTGTTTTTCACAGGGCAAAAATCTCCCATAGCTTCATGAAATTGGGTTTTGAACTAGAAAAAGGTAATACATTTTTATTACTTCTGTATAGGAACGTGAACTTGAAGAAATGCAGCTTGAAGAAAGAAGGAAAGGCATTGTTAATGACATCATTGAGGAGGAGCGGCAGAAGCTGCTTAAAGAACACGCAGTTAAACTATTGGGATATCTTCCCAGAGTAAGTAGAGACAAATGCAGCTTAATGGGGGTGAAATAGCAGCAGCAGCAGCAAAGTTCCCTACACTTGCATTAGGATATCCAGGTAGCATTTAACATTGGAGCAGGGGCAGGCAGTCTCTCCCATGGCCAGCTCTCATCGTTCACATGGAAAATCTATGTGGATTCTGGTGAAAAATGGAATTCTAATCATGCAAGACTGAAGCCCACATTCACCTGTCTTAAAGGACAAATGAACAAGGCTTAGACTGGGATAGATGGGAGAAAAAGTAAAGCTGAATGACTGAAACACTCTTTGGGGGTTTGCTTTGAACAGGCAAGGGAGAATGTGCAGTGAGCTCTGCTCTCTCAATGATACTCTGCACACCAGGCAAACACCTTGTTAGTCTGAAGGGGGGCTGGCTTACTTGCATGTAGGGTTTCCAACACTGGGACAGGAGTCCTGCACATTGGCACTTAGTCTTTCACACATGCAAACTGAATGTCTGAAAAGAGCTTGAGTGTAAAGGGGGAAGGGGGGGGAATGGCATGGATAGGGTGTTTAACATTTGTTTATTTGTGAAAGAAAGAGGGGATTTTGGAGTGGAATCTTGTTTTGATTCTGGGACAAAGTGGGGAAGGATGGGTTAGTAGAGAAGGCAGGGCAAACCTGTAAAAGATGCTTCCTCATGTATATTTACTCAGAGTAAAGCTCTGCTGTTTTAAAACCTTTCACTTTCCCCCGCTTCTCACCCTTTCACCCCTGCGTTCTCAATATGGTGCTCTAGTTGTTTTTGTACTCAACTGCTGCCTTCCCTCATTTCTCTTTGCCTTCCCCAGAGGTCCCTCTGTGCCCTTGCCTGTCAGTCCCCCTTCAGGTTTTGATGTTTCTGTCTCTTCACCCCCTTCTCCATCCTTCCTTGCTGAATTTAGTGGCTGCAGTACATAAGGTTTTCCCTCTCCCGCCAGTTCACACATTGAGGGAGTCTGGCACAGGGAGGCCCTGCAGCAAGGGTGTATACTCTCCCACATGCCTCTGAATCCAGGGAGAGAACTACCTTGGGTATAGTCATGTAGTCTTCCTTGTAACCCTACCCACATATTTGCTGGGCTCAGGTGGCCTGAGATGTTTCCACTGAGATGGGAAACGGGCCACAATCAATGGGAATCTAGAATTTCCAGAGGGGGCTGTAATGAGTGGTGGTGAGGTTTAGAAGGCCTCAAGTCTCAAGTTGATCCTGCTGCCTGGCAGTGTGCAAAAATGGCTCCTGGAGCAGCTAGAATGGGAGAATCTGATAGTCTAGAAGGGGCAAGGCTGCTTTGAGATTTATTTTCTCAAAATGCAAAAATCTTACAGCCTTGACCCCTGCTTCCACTAATCCAGAACTTCATACTTGCATATCACAATACATCACTATAGTGGAAGCTTATCACCAAACTCCAGTTTGGTAAACAGTGCCATTGCCACTTAAGCAAAGTACAGTTAGCAGGATAAAAAGAATTAAATGCAACATAGAACAAAGCACAAACCATTAAATGTTGTGCAAAATAAAAAGTGTTTGAGAACTTTACTATGCAGGCTAATTCTTAGAGTTCCAGTAACTACAATCTTAAAATGCCTTTTATGGTGTCATTTTGAATTGAATACTGTTCTTTGTATGTTCAGGGAGTTCTTAAAGATGAGCAAGATGTTAACATGCTGGGAGAAGAGTTCCGGCAAGCTTATCAAAAGAGAAAAAGCGATGGGCCAGCACACGACAATTGAGACCTAAGTTTGCTTCAAGAAGTATTCGAAGAAGCCCTGGGACTGTATAGAGTGCAGTGTTCTTACTGCTAGGTAATTTTTGCCTCTAAATCATTCCATGTGTCTTTCAACTGCCTTCGTTTTTATAGTGATAAAATTATTTCTGCAAAAATAGCTACTTTTGTTTGCGTTTTGTGCTTATGCTGGAAATGGGGAGCTGAATTTATCTTCACTTGACAGAAATGAAGTTGTTGCAAAAGTCTGATAGCTTCAAGTGTGTTTACTTTAAAAATGCTTTAAATTCATATATAGCTAAAACGTCTACAGCTTATTTAATAAGTGATTGGAAATGTACTCATTTATTTGTGCTTCTGTGGAGGGAACTGTGACATGGGAGTAACCTTGCTCAGAAGCAGCTCTTGTTATTTAATGATGGACAGGAAACTTGGAAAATAACAACTTTATTGTGAAAAACAAAAAGGCTTTACTAAGCTACTGATGAAGTAACTCATAAACTTAAGGGAGTCTTTAGTGTCAGTGGAATATGTGAAGCTCCCCAAGCTAGTCTTGATAACCTGGAAGACAACAGCAGTCGTCAGTACAATTGCATAAATGGAGGAAGATGAACCAAATGGCAGCTGGCAATAACAGTGAGGAGGAGACACCAAACAGGAGCTGATACTACACTAAAATCAACACATTCCAGTGTTTGAGAAAACTTAAGTGGATTTGCTTTAAAACATGTTTGTTTTTTGAGCCACCATAGTGCTGAATGTTAATTGTGTTTCTGTCCAGTGTTGAACATTAAGAATTTCCCCATTCCAGGGCTTTCATAAACTCTTCTTCAGTGAAAGAAAGCATCTTTGCAGATTCAATGTGCATCTAAGGAAAGGGGGAAAAACAATTCAATAATAGTTGCATGAAAAATTTAACTCTGACAAAATTTACCTTATTCCCTATTTTAACATTTGTAAAATCAAAGTGCAGGTAAGAAGGAAGCCAAGCCACTTATCCTTCTGTTATGTAAGAGTTTCTTCCAAGCATTTATGCTGAATTATAAAACTGGCCATCTTCACCCTTGACGATAAAACTGGTTCTCCCCCTCTAGACCAGCTCCATCCATCTCCTACTTACTATGACAGATAATGAAGTTACCTGACTATAGCTGAGTCAGCTGGAGGGAGCAGATCACTTGGGATGCTTGAAGCCACTGCTCAAGCTGCTGGTGCTTTCTGAGACAAAGCAGCCCAAATCCTTTTCAGACCTATTGGCTCTGCACAACTTCCCTGGTGGTGGTTCAGCTGCAGTACTTAGCTTATTTTTCAAACAATTGTCTTAAGGAAGTTGTCTGTTCTTAAGTCCAAACCACTTCCAAGAGAAAGTTTAGGAACAGATGTAGCTGGAGGCTGGCTAGGCCACCCAAATGTGCTCGATGGTTAACTGCTGCCTTGCTAATACTAAGACTTGCTTTCCCTTTTCTCCCCAGGAAAGTTTTCTGTCTAGTAAGACACAATGAAAAAGAAATTGTATTTGTTCAAACAGAGCAGTTCTTAAATCTCTCAATGTAGTAGACAAAAGACAGAATGACCCAGTTGCTAATACTGATACCTGGGAAGGGAAGTTCTCCCTCCTTGCCTTTTTCTGGACTGGTTCAATGCAAGTCTCATGTCCTAGTCCTAAAGCAGCCCATAATTCTAGTTTATGTTGGCTCAATTGTGTAATCCAAAGTTGTACCACACCATAGTTCTGAAAATGATCTTAACCTTCTTGGAATTTGGGGCCTCCGTTTCATATTTTGCCATTGCCTCCCTTGTCTCCCCACCCAATCAAATAAATTCAAAAGAGTCCTATGGCCCTAACTTTAATTCAATGAAAATTGCCAACAGCACAGGATAACTTGCCTTTTGTCTCTTTAATATATCAATTAACTTTAATTGTTTCTTGAATCCTGCCATCAGCTCTCCCTTTTGTTTCTCCAACTTCTTGTTCTCAGTTTTCAGGTCTTCAAGCTTTTTATGTTCCTGGTTGACTAAATCCTAGTGGGAGAGGAAGGATATAGTGTGTGTTATGCCTTTACAGGGGACGCGGATGGCGCTGTGGGTTAAACCACAGAGCCTAGGGCTTGCTGATCAGAAGGTCGGCAGTTCAAATCCCCGTGATGGGGTGAGCTCCCATTGCTTGGTCCCTGCTCCTGCCAACCTAGCAGTTCGAAAGCATGTCAAAGTGCAAGTAGATAAATAGGTACCGTGCGCTGCTCTGGTTCGCTAGAAGGGGCTTAGTCATGCTGGCCACATGACCCAGAAGCTGTATGTCAGCTCCCTCGGCCAGTAAAGCGAGACGAGCACCGCAACCCCAGAGTTGTCCGCGACTGGACCTAATGGTCAGGGGTCCCTTTACCTTTACGCCTTTATAAGCAGCTATGAGTAGAATCCTTTGGGATGTTCTTGTAGAACCCAGAGCATGTCATTCCAAAAGGGAAGGTTCAGTCATAGGACCAGTGCTTTATTTCTAGGAAAAAGGTGCCACAATGCACCAGACCCTCCATCCCCTCCTATCCCGCCACCGTTTGCCTGCTTGCTCCCAACCCCACTCACACCTTTGCCTGCTGCCGCTTCCCACAGCAGTAGGCACAGCCTCCCAGAGGCACATTATTATTATTATTATTATTATTATTATTATTATTATTATTACTACTACTACTACTACTACTACTACTTTGGCACAACCCTTTTACAATCACCAAAGCGCTTTCCAGGAACTTGGAAATCATAAAAGGGTCGTGCCAAAGCGCCTCTAAGAGGATGTGCCTGTCACTGCGGGAAGTGGCAGGTAAAGGTGTACTGCAGGGCGAGGCATAGGTAGCACTATGGCGTACTGCCTCAAAAAAAGGCACTGCACGTGATTCAGGTGATGAACCTCTTTCTAAAGCAAAGGGGGCCAGTTAGTCACTGTGAGGTGTGTATTCCAGGCACACAATAACAACATCCAGGCATCTATAATTCTGCAACCAAAAGAAATTCTCCTGGAATTCTATTTAATTTCATATTTGACTCTGACTGCTGTGTTTGGCATAAACAGATGTATGGACAGTGTTGAGGACAAAGATACAGTGTTGTTGTTACCCCACCTTTCCCCCTGACATAGTCTCAAGTTAGCTTACAGATAAAAATAAATTCAGCTAAAAACATGGGGAGGGGGAGAGAATTATTAAAAAGTATGCCAGCCTTGTTCACTTGGTAACTTTCAGTCTAACCTACCTGACAGGGTTGTTGTGAAAATAAAATGGGACAATCTGCCCTAAGATCTAGACGGCTAAGGAAGTTACAGGGGGCTATTGCAGAGTGAACTTAAACTTGGACATCATGTACCTCTGCTGGTTTTTCCTGTTTTCTATGCAAAAACAAAGCCTACCTTGTTGCTTTGCTTCACTTTATTCAGTTCCATTTTATATTTCTCTGCTTCTTCAAGAGCTCTGTTGAATCGAACCTCCATTGTACTCTGGCTGGCTGAAGCCTGTTTTTGGGCTCGCTTCAGATTCTCCAGTTCCTATTACAGTAAGTTAAAACAGAAAACAGGATGAAGATTTACAGCAACATGCACTTAGGGTTCTGGAGGTGGCGGGTGCTGGATTCTCATGTGCCTGTTTAGCCCAGAGGGCAGCAGCACTGGAGACTAGATGAAGGACTTCCCAGGTGACAGGACCCAGCACACTAGGTGGATGCTTTGCAAGAAGTCCATTGCTGCAAATTCCTGCAACCAGGGAGGAACATTTCTCTTTGGAGGTGCTCCTGCCAGGCCACCACCTTGTTGACTTTCAGAAGATGGGGAGAAGACCTCTCTGTTCTGCCAAGATCAATGCTGTTTGCTTTCTTATTGTGGCATCCTTTCCATGCTTATGCTGGCTTTGTGTGCATTATATCATTCTACAGCTATCTGTTGGTGTTTTTTCAAAATTTAACATCACTTTCAGCACAGCACTGTGGGAAATATATATGGGACTGTTGTCCGCCCTGACTGCAAGAAGCAGGAGAGTGAAAAGGGTGCTGAAGTACAGCGCTGTTCTTCTCCCTACATGGAGAAAATGCCCCTATGGAGGGAAAATAAGACAGAAACAATTTCCCTAATAATATATCCAAATTTGATTTATCTGATCACAGGAGCCGAGCAAAACACCCTTTGCCCTTGCCCTGGCTCCTGCCTTGGGAGCAATGAAATGGCTGCTTTCCCTTTCTCTGTACTTTTCTGCAAGATGGGAATTAAACTGAGGGCGGCCAGTCCAGTGACATATTGCCATGTAATGAGGCTGAAATGGGGATCTTGTTACCTTTTCTAGTGCACAGCACTTCTGCTGCAGTCCTTCACTTTTACTGTTTGCTTCTTCTGACAGCATTTTATACTTTTCTATTTGAGATTGCTGTACACTGGCTGTTCGCTGCAGCCTCCCACGCTCTTCTTCAGCCTCTTTTAGGGAGCTGCTTAACTTCTGATTTTCTTCATCCTGAAGACCAAGAATTAACTTACTGAACTGAGTTTAAATATGCAATTTGCTTTCATAAGTAGTGAAGACTAGGGCTGGGCGATATCTGGATTTCAACACCGTGGTATATCATCAGCTAAACCTCACAACATATTGATACACCATGATGTCTGAAATAAGGATGGAGTTATGCAGAGGCATTGGCTGGCTTCACGGTTTTTCCCACATTGTGATTTTTGCATAGCAGACACACATCACAATTTGTGATAATTGCCAGGTCAAAAATTATGAAACTGCTATCACAATATGGATTTCAAACTGGTTTTTGGTGATATATTGATATATCGTCTAGCCCTAGTGATGGCCACTAACTTGGAGAACTTTAAAAGAGGATTAGACAAATTCATGGAAGATAAAGTTATCAATGGTTACTAGCCATGGTGACCACGGTCTGCCTCCAACATTGGGAGGTCTGACGCCTCAAATGCCAGTTGCTGCTTGGCTTCCCTTCGAAGCATCTGGTTGGCCACTGTGAGAACAGGATGCTGAACTAGGTGGGCCATGGGCCTGATCCAGCAGCCCCTTCTTCTCTACAGATGAATTTAAGGGGCCACTCAATAACTGCATTTTCTTGGAAGTTTAACTTGAGGAAGGCAGATTGAAAAAGCTGCATCCTTTCGTTTAACATGCACACCTCAATAAGATGCTCAGAAAATGTGACTGAACTTACCAGAAAGAAAAAATTGGGAAGTCTTTGTCTCTACAAATGGAATTATGTGCAAAGTAGCACTTGCAGACCTTCGAACACTCCAGGGAGGCTTTGGAAGGCACAGATGAGGAAGAGACGGGTGGTGGTGATAGATGATGTCAGGGGACTGCCATCGGAACAGGGGAGGGAGGCACGGGGATACAGAGAGCCTTCAACGCTTCCGAGGAGCAGTGCCTCAGAAGCGCCTCGTCCAGCAGTGGTGAAAGCCACACCTCCAGTGGAGCAGAGGGGGAAGGGGGCAGCCAAGTGAGGGGAGGGCTTGAAGATGCTACTGAGAGCCCAAGCGCCTCCCCTAGCCTGGCTGGCCAGGAGGCAGACGCGCTGTTTCCATCGCCCAGCTTACGCAGAGGGGTGAAACGTAAGGAGGGGAGGCGGAGATTTGGGGTGTCTAAGTTCTTATGTTGGGGGAGAAACTGGAAGGGGCCACTCCCGGAATCTGCAAGTGACTAAGACGGACATGAACTTTGTGGTTCTGCACTGTAAATGGTTTGCACCAAATAAAACCTGTTAAAGACAGGTCAGAGTCCTGCCTGGTTACTAACGAGCAACCACCACCAGCACCTGACAGGTGACTCCCTACTGAGGGGGACAGGCAGTAGGGCGTGGAGGAAACAGGATGTCATGGGAGGTGTGTTGTCTTCCAGGTGCAAAGATTAACAATGTGGCAGAGAAGCTGCCAAATCTGATAAAGCCCATGGACCACTACCCCTTCGTTCTGATTCGTAGTTGACATTTCTGCCTTTCAGGGGGCTGGACTAGATGACCCTTGGGGTCCTTTCAAACTCTACAATTCTGCGATTCAAGCAGGTGCTGGAAGCTTCTGGGCAGCAGCATGGCCAGGGAGCTCTGGGCAAAAAAGAAGCACCTACCATCGGTTTTAGCACCACCAGCAAGGCCTCAGTTCTTCTACCTCTTAGGTTCATTTCCCACCCAGCTCTTCCCAAGAGTGCTTTAGAGGAGCAGAGGAGTAACGAAGCAGAGACTAGAACTATCCTGGCACCAGCCAGAAAAGTATTTGTTTGTTGACTGCATCAAAAGGATTGTCTGTTGTGTAGGATTTCTGCTTGCGGGTGAAGAGTACAGGTTTTGCTGCCTGCAGAAGGTTACTGGCTGAGGGAGTGTGAGTGTGGACCAGAGCCCAGGCTTGGCTATAGGAACAGCCTTGGCCATGTACAAGCATACACTTCAGATCCCTGGCTGGTGAGTATGTGAAAAGACCTTTAATCTTGCACTGAGTAACATTTAGGTGCTAGCAACAATTGTGAGCCAACAATATAGCCCCTCATACAAGGATGTTGCTGCTACATATTATGATGCAGGAACAGAAAGTCTACCTGTTCTTACCTTCTTACTGCATTCTAGTCCCATGGCATCCAGCTCCTCCTGCATAACACGAAGCTTTGCCTTTAGGAACCGGATTTGGGCCTCTGTAGATTTGCAATAATTACATTTAATGTTCTGGACTGTTGTGCCATTCTAGACCTGACAGAAAAGAGCCTCAAAACATCTGAATAGCTTTTAACCACATGCTTATGCTAATAGTACAATGATATAAAAGTTTTGAAGACTGACAATTCTAGAACATCCTTCATAGATGCAAAGACATTCCATGAAACAAGCCATTCAATTCCCTGGACTGGGGTCCCTAGTGTCTGAAGGGAGCGCACAGGATTAAAAAGTGCAATGTTACCAGCCTTCCCTTGGGACGACGTCAGGAAGGATTCCTTGCAGGGAGGGACACCTAAAGCAATTTCCCACCCCAGGTGGCTTGCCAAGTGTAGTGATCTGCTGTTGCCAAACAAGCAGAAAGGAGATGCAGCTATGGCAGCAATGAGGATAGCACAGGTGGGCAATAAACTCTGAGACACTGAAAGACACCTCTGTTTTCTCATGTGACTGATAATTTATCCCTCATTCTAGGAACTAGATGAAACACTGCCAATTCAAAGAGTAGGCATGTGTTAAAAAGCCTGTCTATGTGAGGCCTTAAAATTTAAAGATCATATGAACAGGTCAGTTGGAAGAGAAATCCAGCTCCCTTTTAGCAGTAAGGAAAGGACAGTAAAAAGCAGACCCACCTGCTCCAATTTCACTTCCTACACCGGGGATAAGATCGTCCTCTAGATCAGGAAAGTTTCCTTCTTCAAGTTGCCCTTCAATTTTCCCAATTGTCTTGGCAAGAGAGAAGTCTGGGACTGCAACATCTGCAGCACTAGGAATGTCATGTGGTCTTAGTTTTGTGCTAGAGACAAGGCCAAAACACAGCATTTCTAAGCATTTTAAGAGCGAACAACAGAAAAAAGGACTGGAATGTAAGAAGCAATTGGCAAAAACAAATAAACTGATAAGGGGCTATTTCACCTTTCTAGAAAAGCGGGGATTTCTCCAGGCCTGGTCCTGAAAGTCAACAGGACCAATAATCCCAGTGAAATAGAACATCATTAATGTGACATGGATGGGATTGTTAGCTGTTGGGGTGAGGCAGTTTTTTAAAGCTGCCCTTCCTTCAGAAAGCAGAATGCTGTTAGAGGCTTTCAGTGGTTTGTTGATTGTTTTTAACAGTTCACCTTGCTATTAGCCTCCGTCAATGCTACATAGGCAAAAATAGTTTTAGCCTCTTTACTTTTAATTATGTTCATGTAGTTACTATCACCAGGCATGGTTAGAAGATAACACCAGTTGCTGTTGTACTTTGAAAAATGCCTAAGATAAGCTGGGTGCTATTCAGCTGCTGTACCTTGACAGAGTTCCTTTCCCCTTCTTTCCAGATAGTGGCCTAGTCCAAAATGTAGACGCAGAGCTAGGTTTCTTCTTGTTTGGTTGCTAAGGAAAATTCACAAAACAAAAACTCTTAGCTACCTAAAGCATATCATGGTCTTAGACATAAGGAGACAAGAGGAGCTCTGCTGGCTCAGGCCAGGGGCCCACCTAGTCCAGCAGCCAGCAGCCAACCAGGTGGCTTGAGGGAGGCCCCTGAGCAGGATCTGAGCACAACAGCACTCTCCTCGCTTGAGACTGCCATCAACTGATATTGAGAAGTATCCTGCCTCCAACAGTGGCATTTTTCTTCTCCAAGCCTGCTTTTCTGTAACTTAAGAGTCACAGGTTTTGTACAACAGTTTATTCTAACTACATGTGAAGCAGAGTCAAATCCCCACCCTTGCACAAAGTTCTCCGGCTGCACTAGTCAACATCTCTCAGCTCAACTTCTCTCCCTAGGTTGCTGTGAAAGGATAGCATGTGCTGTGACACTCAGATTAATTTTAAGTGGTTAAATACTGCACTGGCTACTGTGTGTCCCCTATTGATCATCGTATCCCTATCCTGTTTGCAATCTTTATCTTGTTTGTCCATATTAAAGGACCTAGAAAGGAGGGCACAATCATTCCTCTTTTGTGTAAGAGCAGCTGTGCAGACCTGGACCCCTGGCAGACTGGAGACAAAAGACAGAACGAATAATGATCCACCGCTAGAGGGCCACAAGGAACATGGAAAATTTAGACTATCTTTCTTAATGCTCCTCTTGGTTCTGGATCACATACAAACACAAACAAACAAACAAACAAAAAACAAACGCCCTGTGGCCACAGACCTCTGGCCTGTCCAGAAGCTCTTTCATTTCCTCCCACAGGCTCGCACATCAACTCTCCACTGCTCCTTTTGTGCAAGGATGCACCCGATCCTTACAAGCCCATGCATCTGAGCCCATACAAGCGGACTCAGCAATGTAAGGCTACAAGCCCTACGCAAACGCACCTTGGTGCAAGCGTCACTGGATTCCGTGGGAATGACGCTCACTGTGATACCATTAAAGTAAGTGGTATAATAAGCAATTTTTGTATCTGCAAAACATGTCTTCAGATCAATGCACTAAATTTAAGTAACAATGTTTGTGACTGTATGTGCTCTGACTGAAGAGGTTCCTATATAAGTGTCCATTCCCAAAGTTTTTTTTAAAAAAAGAGTAGAAAATATGAAGGCCTTGAACAATTTCCTTACACAGGAGATCTGTCTTGGGTGCAGAGAAATAAGAGCCAAGATGAACAGTTGTCATCCGGTCAACTGTCCTGCTTCAGTCTAGCCATGATCCAAAGAGAGGCAGGTACTGTCCCACCTCATTCTCTGACTCACTGAATGGATTCTCTGTGCCTCCACTGCTATTGAAGACACACAGCAAATGTTACCTTCTCCTCCTGCTTTGAGAGGAGCACATCCGCCCCCAATTTCAGTACCTTATTAAGTGCAAGAGGAGCAGTTGGCAATTCAGGAGACCACTGATCTCTGGAGAGAAAAAGGAAATTGCAGCAATTAGCTTATTTTGAAGAACAAAATAAATTATGTATTTTACTGTGTTTTAATTTTTTTGAACCAAAATTGTAGAAGGGAAGATCAATGATGCAAAACACATCACTCACTTTTCAAAATGTTTTGGCTTCATAGAAACAGCTTCAGTAAAGAGCTCCTTCCTGTAAGGTGGGTGGCATGAGCAGCACTGGCAGAGGACTGTGGTCTGTCACGCTGGAGATACCCAGAGATTCTGAAGCTGGCACCATATGGCCACATCCTCATGGACATGGGAAGAATCAAAGCATCCAAGGGGGAGGAAGCCTGGGGGGAAAGCCTTCCTGTGGGATATCCAAGCCCTCTCTGTATTGGCTGCTAAGAAAGAAGGGTAATCAAGGGGGAAGCTGTGGCATTTGCCTGCTGCTCAATCTTGCACTTGATAAAACCGAAGGCAATGCTCACCAAACCAGGGTACAGGGGTGACATTTTAAGACTGATTTGTGTCCTGCCCCAATTTAGTAATGTGAAGGCCTGGAGAGAATGTCAGGGGTGACGAGACTAGGAAACTGTCCCCCACCATCCTGGACCTTCCCATCTTCCCCTGCGACCCCAAGTCTCTCTTCTTCAAGTCCCAGGCACAGAGATCCCCAGGAGTTCACCGTGTAGCTGACCCTTCTTGACTTTTGAAAGCTGTGCGGCTTGGTCCTTCAGCAATCCTACTCTTTTGCAATTAGTTGGAAGACTACTTGAAACTATAGGACTGTAAAGACACAGGCGACTTCCAGACTTTGTTCTCCAGTGCTGTGTGTCTGCCACCCAGTCATGAAGGAAGACTGCGAAATGCAGCCTGGATGTGGACATAGTGCCCAGTTAACAAAATGCAGCTGGCCTTTGGAAATATCCTTGGATGGTTCTGGGTCCAAAGGAAAGGGCAATACAAAACTCTGGCAACTTTCTTGTGTGGTCTAGTTTTTTTATGGAGCAAGGGAGCAGCAAGCACCATGGTTGAGATAAGGTCAACATTTTTCTTCCAAACAGTATGTTCATATAAAAACAACCCAGAGAAAATTCACAGCAAAGTCTACTGGGCAACCAGCTTAGACTGGTAAAGGTATTTCCCCTTCACTGGCTGTAATGGAACAGCGATCTCTCCCTAACTTTGAATCTGACTGATCCAAGAGATCAGATGCAGCCATCTGGCTTGGGATGAAGGGAAAGGAGAGCTAAGCTCACAATCTTCAACATCCTGATATGCCCAGATCCTGGCATGGGCACGTGCAAATTTACTTAGAGGTAAATTTAAAAGATTCTGGGTGTGTTGGCATAAGTCACACACCCCCCAGCACAGGAAGCCAAGTCCCAAAGCACCCCAAGCATTGTGGAAAGACAGGCTGCTGCACAGCCAGTGGCCATGCAGCTACCCTTAATATGGCTATGAGAGGTTGGAGCAGTCCACATAGAAGCTCAAAATCAGAATCCGCAAACCAGTAGCACCCTGCTTGTCCCCAGACATGGCTAGCCCAGCCAGTTGATCATGCTAGCACTGAAGTGGGAGGGATACTGACAGTTCTAGGCCCTTTGATAGAAGCCCCAACTACCTTTTGCATGAAGCTTCTGGCTCAGTTTCCTGGAATTGGCCAGAAGAGGTAGAATAATAATAAGAATAATAATGCATCTTAAAGGGAACAGCTTCTAGATTTAGGGGCAAGACCTATAAAACTTTGTAGCAAAGTCTCACTGCTTAAAATGTCCTGTGAACTAAAGGCCAATCAAGGGCATAGACACGGAGTAGGGAAAAGCGGCAGCACTTTGGAAGAAGAGGGAGGAAGAAGCAAGCAAGCAAGCAAGCAAGCAAGGGAGGTGGGGAAAGGGAGGAGAGGAAGGAAACCAGCCCTCCCCCACCCCCGAAAAAGAAAAAGATTGTACTTCCAGAATATAGTGACTCTTGTTGGTCACAGGCAAGGATCACTGCCTGCCTTCAGAAAAGCTGATTTGGCAGAAACAGAAAAGCCCAACACACCTATACAGAGGCAAGAAGAGAAGAAAACTAAACATTAGATTATAATCTTGGCAGGGAAGGAGAGAGTGTCAGGAGTGGGCAGCCCTTGGGTTTGCAGCTTCCCTAGGTAGTGCCAAGCACTCATGCAAGCAGAAGTTCACAGACTTGTATGAACTGGAGTATTTACAATGGGAAACATAATAATAGCTGTGGGGTGTGTAAGCTAGAAACACACTGTGTAACTGCTGCACTGTTTGAAAGGTATGTATGTGAATGTGGAACAAAAGTGGTGTAATCTGACTTAGTGCCTTCTCACTGGTTTCTTAACATCCCCGGAAAGGGCTTGGCAGCACAATACACTCTGGTCTGCAGCTCACCTAAATAGGCAGAATTATGAGAATTACCCTAAAATGATAAAGAAAGAAGTCCTGATTTGAAGAACAAGGGGTGCCACAATGGCCAGAAAAAGCCAGGATAGAAAAACCAAGTCTGTACCAAACAGAAAGTGGAACTTCAGTTATTATGTCTCTTCACAGGATGCGGTCTAAACACTGCACCTTCCTTGTGCAAGCATCAACCCATGAAAGGCCACTGCTGCAAGCCACTTGTGTATTAGGGAGGATTCCTATGGCACCCTTGCCTACACTTGATCACAGAACCACAGTTCCAGGCTGGAGTATACTCACTGTCTTCTTAGACCATGTATTATTTCTTCCCTGGAGGACTTGCAAGCAGGAGGGCCAGGACTCGGGCTCTTCTACTCAAATCTGTGAGATGCTGTAACCCAACTTATTTCTCCGCCCCTCTCTCCTGAGCCACTTCTTAAAGACTCTGGATGCTACAAACCCTCTGAAAACTGAAGCTACTTGCGCACAGCTGTGAGAGTTATTCCCATATTCAAATGGGTCAGCAGTGACCTTTTGCTGCCTAGGGGCAGAAACACTCAGTTCAGCTCCAGTACTAGTGGAGTCTGAGCGGCTGGATGCAAACATGAGAAGCACATGCCTGACCGTCTCCTCTGTGTTCAAGTAATCTGGTTCCTACCTGACCACACACTCATCCCGGCCAAATGCTATGAGGTGCACAGCTGAACAAAAGGCCAGCAACTGACTTGCTTTGGTTATCAACTGTAGAAACAAATCCCCACCCCAAACATATATTCAGAGGTATATTACATTTAAAAACTTATAGGTAAAGGGACCCCTGACCATTAGGTCCAGTTGTGGCCGACTCTGGGGTTGTGGCGCTCATCTCGCTTTATTGGCCAAGGGAGCCAGTGTACAGCTTCCGGGTCATGTGGCCAGCATGACTAAGCCGCTTCTGGCAAACCAGAGCAGCGCACGGAAATGCCGTTTACCTTCCCGCCAGAGTGGGACCTATTTATCTACTTACATTTTGACGTGCTTTTGAACTGCTAGGTTGGCAGGAGCAGGGACCAAGCAACGGGATCTCACCCCGTCGCGGAGATTCGAACCGCCGACCTTCTGATCGGCAAGTCCTAGGCTCTGTGGTTCAAGCCACAGTGCCACCCGCGTCCCGAAAAACTTATACAGTCTATCTTATGCACCCCTGTTTTAAGCACTGCAGTTACACTGTTCATGCACAACATGGAGCTGTGTGCTCCTCCTCTTTAGGTGAGTTTGTTTAACTGCTGTTTCTGACTCTATGGGGAGGCGGCACAGAGCACACCCTTTGCATATCTAGGGACTCGGGAGGTCCATTCTTGACTACTGTTAAAAGGGGCTCTCAGCCAGGTAAGGGGGCTGGGAAAGGCCATGTGCCTAAGATTCCAGTGAACTAACCTTTTGAGGTGATGTGAACCATGGATTTAGCTTGGTACAAAAACAACTCCTTGTCTAGTCCGGCTTTTGATTCCTCCCCCACCTAATTTTTTGTTAGGGGTAAGGAATTTAGGAAAACAAAAGTCATCTCAGAAAATAAAGGGAGGGACTCTACAGAAAATACTTGGGCTGTCCACACTTTGAATGCCAATCATTAGGGCTGGGCGATATCTGCTTTTCAACATTGTGATGCATCACCAGTGAAACATTCCAATATAGTGATATATCACAATGTCTGAAAATGAGGAGTTTGAACTGGCTTGGTAGCCAGCCAGCCCTCTATGGCCAGCCATGCAGGTGATCAGGAACACTGTGCCCTGCTTCTTCATAGTGAGGCCAGGTGGGCAGCTCTGCCCCGGGGTGCAAACAAGGAGCCCTGGGGCACGGCTGACCTCCCCACCACAGCCTCTCCCTGGAGCCCGCCCTGGGCTGCCGCCAGCTCCCACTCACATCGAGGGTGACTACCAGGAGCTGCTTCATTCCTCCAACGTGGTGGTGCTCCCATCTGTGCTGATCACTGCGACCAACTGACCAGGAAGCCCAGACCCGGAAGCAAGGAAGAGGAGCCAGCACTGCTCCTGCTGCTGCTCCCCAAGTGCTCTCAGGGACCCTTAGGACATGGCCAGCACCCAGTGCGAGGTGGAAGGGAGGAAGGAGGCAGCCTGGCTGCTCGGCTGGAGAAGTGCTAGCAGGCAAGTGGCAGGCAGGTGAGCGAATGAGCACACAAGAGATAGGTGCAGGCATGGCTGTCGCCCCTGGCCCCACTCCAGTATCTTAGGGGGCAGCTGGGCTACAGAGGGAGGGAGGGAGGGAGGGAGGGAGTGGCCTTGGGTGGTCTTGCGGGGCTCCGAGAGGAGAGCCGAGGACTGATGACGCTGTGTGTGAAACCCTGGCGAAACCTGTTGGCATTCATAGTATACTGCCTGGCCTAAAATTGTGAAATCGTTCCTGTGATGTAAGTTTCAAAACCAGTTTCGGGCAATGAATGAATACATTGCCCAGCCCTATGGATAATCTTGCTTCTAACTGATTGAATTTAAATAAATTTGTATACTACTAAAAACTAAGTATAAGCACCCCCCCCACACACACACACTTGGGTGTGATCATGTATACGTGTGGCACTGGAAAATAATTAAATAATTAAATTCATATCAGGCAATGAAGGGAGAAAGCTGGAGAATTCTTTTGGCTTGAGAGGAGATCCTTCCCGGAGCCCAAACAGGACTTCAGTTAGGGTGGAAGAGACCGGAGGTGTAGTGGAGCTTTGTTTAGTGCTACCGCGCACCTCAGCTGCAGTTTTCCACGCGTCTTCCAGCTGGCCCCAAAAATTCAATTCCAGTTGTGGATATTTTGGATGCAGTATTTTTTGATCTGGATTGGAGTGGCAGAGAGGGCATTTAAAGGGTGCTCCCCACTTATAGAATTTTCATTTGTGCATATGGGGCGCTGGAACGTAACTCCTGCATAAATGGGGAGTTGCTTGTATAGATACCTCTGTAAAGTATCGAAGGAAGTGTGGCGCTTGTTGGGAAGAGGTGTCCCTCCTCCCTTAGACACAAGGGGGAATGCCTCTTCTGAAATGGAGCCTGCTGTGATATACATATGCATCAAACAGAGGCCTTATTTCTTCAGGACAATTTATTCATATGCAAATTCATGCAATTTCATTGATTTAGCCAACAGGAATAATCAAGAGACAGTCCTAACCCTCTAATATGCCAGAGATCAACCATCTTCAAAAACTAAATGACATGCCCTTCAATCTCAGCCTAACCGTTGAAAATTTGTCCTCCGCTGTTTCATCAGCAACAAAGCTAGTTTATAATTCTACCTCCCACATTTTGCAGCCGTACAGAACTGACAAAGATACACCGCAGGTATGAGAGAGCAATTCTCAGCATTTCCTCCACTTGATGAGTTGCCCCTGTTTGGCCTGTCCCAGATAAGACTGAGGCATTGTTGGTGGGCAGTTCCCTAGACCGGATGGATGGCAGGCTGCCTGCTCTTGATGGGGTTACACTCCCTCTGAAGGAGCAAGTACATCGCTTGGGGGTACTCCTTGATTCACTGCAGGTGCTTGAGGCTCAGGTGGCCTTGGTGGCACAGAGTGCCTTCTATCAGCTTTGGCTGGTGGCTCAGCTGCACCCTTATCTGGCTAGGAAATAGCCCAAGTTCTGTTGTCTATGCTCTGGTAACCTCTAGATTAGATTACTGCAATGTGTTATACGTGGGGCTGCCTCTGAAGACGGTTCAGAAACTTCAGCTGTTGCAGAATTCTGTGGCCAGGTTGCTCACTGGGACAAGATGATTTGAGCATATTACACCCCACGATCATCTTCTGACGCCCCACAAGAGGTCCAGAGAGTGGCAACAAGAGAACAGGCATTTTCTGCAGTGACTTCCAGCTTGTGGAATGCTCTCCCCCGGGAGGCTCAGCTGGCAACTTCATTACATATCTTTAGGTGCCAAGCAAAAACATTTATAAGCAGGCCTTTGGCTGATTAATCTATGGCCTTTTAAGCGTGTTTGTGGAAGGGGGTTTATTGGTTTGGGGGAAATTTTGTTATGTATTATTTTTTCTCCTTTTGTATTTTTATGTTGTGAACTGCCCTGTGATCTTTGGATGAAGGGCGGTATAGAAATCTAACTTGAATAATAAAGAAAAACTAAGTATAATAACAGCCTTTGATGAGAGACGTGCAGTGTGAGCTTATACAGGTCAGTCCCAGGGGGTTTATGGCTTGGTGTTAGGTACAGAGGATGGCAGCCTTAGTGGGGAACTATGCAGCACAAACGACTGGGGTCAACAGGTGCCTCAATGTTTCCAGGAAGAAGAGACATACAATTGTTCTGCAACATGGGAATGCAAGACTTGAGAGGCCCTTACAAGACCTGCATCACTTGCACAAGGCCTTACAAAAGGTCTTATGAAATTGGAGGTGGGGTGCAAGTGGAAGAGAACAGGTCAAGGAGGAGGTCTCAGCACAGCTGTGGAGTGCAATCTCTTATACTGTCTGCTTTGGGAGACCAGGGCACTTGAAGGACTCAGAAAGAACTATTTCCCAGGTAAGCACAACCACCAAAGAGCCTTTTAATGGGAGAAGCAGCTGGACCCTGAACCTGGGACCCCACGCATGCCAAGTGTGGAGTTTCCCACTAAACTATGGCCACCATTACATTATCCCACGGCCCTGAATTTTGCAAATAAAAAACTATTCTCTCTCAAACCCCTCTCTGGCACTGAAGGCCTTCAGCAGATACATTTTAGGAAGAGCTTACCTCTGATGTTTGGTCTCCTTGTCAAACAATTCAACCTGTGTAGAGATTGGCCTGGACAACATTTCTTGTTGATCTCTCTTCAATAAGGAAAGATTTTGTATTATAGTCAAATACAGTGTATACTACATCCAATTAACAGCCATCATAAACACTTAATTATGTTGGTTGTGATGATTAAGAGATGTGCAGAAATGAGCAATAACTACCTCACCACCACACTGTGTCACAGACTACTTTTTTAAATTCCGCAGAGTTCCCAAAGCTTTGTTTTCCACTACTGAGATAATTCTATATTACAACTTTAGTGAGAAGAATTTAGAATAAGAAGATAATTACCAGTTAGCCCAACCCACTCTACTCTATAGATGCTAAGAAGATTGCCAGGATTCGAAAGAAAGCTTTGGTGGAGTTTTACTCGCCAGTAAAGCTAAATTTTTCTTTCCATACAAGGGCAGGTGAAATCAGTCCTTCTCAAAGCAAATGTTTTTGCCATTCAGGGGAGTGAACCCTGTCCAACCACAATGCAGGGACAAAGTCAGGTCACTGCAACCCAAACTGGCAGGGTTGGGGGAGGGGAAGGCATCAGTATGTCTAGTACTATATAAAACCAGTGTGAGCAGCAAGTGGGCTAATGGTATCTCCCTAAGCCTCACCTACTGCCTTGTAAAAGAAGCAGAAGCAAGAAGCAAGAAGCCAGCACCCACCAATCCATACAGAGAAGGAAGGTGGCCAGAGAAGTCCTAATCTCTATAGACTGAGTCAACAAGAGAGAGAATCTCCATATGCAAAGACCACCCCATTGTTGTGGCTAAGTACTTGCAGTCAGGCCACTTTTAGAGATAGGCAATGTGAAGTACATTTTTTTAAATATTCAAACCATATAATGGTCTGAAAACAAACGTTAGTGTACTGTGTACGAAAAGAATGCTATTGTAATGATGCTCAGAGGTGCCAACTTTGCTTTGTCTTGACTGAAGCTAGGAAATAAAACATGGGAGTGACTGGACACACAAACTGGTTGTCCATTGTTCGTTTTTCTAAATGATCCATGAGCAGAAAATCAAGAACAAACCTTGGTTTCCGCTTCTGTTTCGTCTAGGAAGAAACAAACCACGAGTGCTCGTTCACATACAATGCCAAGCCAGCCACTCCATGGTTTGCTTCCTACCTGAAGGGAAGACGTTAAAGATCTCCATCTTGTCAGCATTCAATCACAGCTTTCATCCAGCCCACGTGTTTAGGGCATGCGTGGCTTCTGTTGATTCAGATGCCACAAACAGAGTTGAGTATTGTCAGCATAGTGGTAACACCTTGCCTCACGTCTCCTAATAACCACTCCTAGTGGCTTTGAATAGATATTAAATAGCAGAGGACAAAACTGTGGCCTGCAGGTGGAACTACAAGGGGCCCAAAGCGCAGTCGCCGAGTACTAATCGCTAGAACCAACCCTGTAAGTAGGAGTCAAACTGCCGTAAAATGGTACTCCCAACTCATGGAGGTAGTCCAAGAAAATACCGTGGTCAACAGTATTGTAGCTAAGCAGGTCTGACACTGGGTACTCACCATGACTTCTTCAGCCTGACGCACCAATTCTGCTGTCTTGGCTTCTAATTCTGCATTTACACGCCTAAAACAGTAATTGAAAACTGTGTTTAACTCGGCTATCTTTTAGAAAGCAAGACCACTAAAATGGTGCTGCAAGGAGTCTGCCTTCCCAGGACAGACTCCCAGGAGAAACTTGCTGGCTGACGGCTGCAGGGCGCAATAGAAAGAATACTTTGCTAGGAACAGAGAATCATAGAACGGTAGAGTTGGAAGGGACCCCAAGGTTCTAGTCCAATCCCCTGCAATGCAGGAATCTCAGCTAAAGCACCCATGAGAGATTGCCACCTAACCACTGCTTATGTAGTCTGGTCCCATTAGTTTTAAAATCTGTGTTTGAACTTTGGGCTTGTGCTGAGTTTTCTTTTTGCACTTGTTTCTTCTGATTTCATGGTTTTGTGTTTCTATACTTGTGTACTGAAAGCCACTCAGAGAAGGGTAGGTAACACACAAATCTCATTAATAAACAGGCAATAAACAGGGCAACTTTATCAAGGTCTCTGGAGGTGAATGCTCTGCTGAAGTCATCCACTCAGTATGCCTGAGCACCCTCTATATATGTTGGAAGTACTGTAGTGTATTAGGTAAAAATGTAAAGGACTCGTGGCCGGTTAAGTCCAGTAAAAGGCAACTATGGGATGCGATGCTCATCTCACTTTTCAGGCCAAGGGAGCTGGTGTTTGTCCACAGACAGCTTTCCGGGTCATGTGACCAGCATGACTAAATTGCTTCTGGTGCAACGGAACACCATGACGAGTGCCAGGGCACATTGAAATGCTGTTTACCTTCCTGCCACAGCGATACCTATTTATCTACTTGCACTGGTGTGCTTTCAAACTGCTAGGTTGGCAGAAGCTGGGAAAGAGCAATGGGAAGCTTACCCCGTCACACAGATTCGAACCGCTGACCTTCTGATCGGCAAGCCCAAGAGGCTCAATGGTTTAGACCACAGTGCCACCCACTACGTATTAGACTACAATATGGCCAAGGGGAGTTGCAGCTCAAAGCATCTGGAGCAAATGGATTCAACTTACAGGAAAGGAGATTCTAACCTAATATCAGTACAGTCAAACCTTGGTTGTCGAACATAATCCGTTCTGGAAGCCCGTTCGGCTTCCAAAACGTTTGACAACCAAGGCGCAGCTTCTGATTGGTTGCAAGAGCTTCCTGCACTTAAGCAGAAGCTGCGTCGGATGTTCGGCTTCCAAAAAACGTTCAAAAACCAGAGCATTTACTTCTGGGTTTTTGGCGTTCGGGAGCAGAAACGTTTGAAAACAGCTATTCAGGAACCGAGGTTTGACTGTACTCTGGCAGTAAGAGCTCTTTAACAGTGGAACAGACTCCCCTAAGAGGTGGTGCACTTTCCTTCCTTGGAGGTTTTGAAAGAGAGGTTAGATGGCGACCTGTATTGTATGATCTAGTTGGGATTCCTGCATTGCAGAGGGTTGGGCTAGATGACCCTCAGGGATACCACCCAACTCTACAGTTCTATGAGGTCAGTAAACTAGGAAAGGCTGCTGGAGCACGCTTTGAACCAGCCACTGCGGTGCAGAGATGAGTGAATGTCAATAGTGCCTTAGTACAGAGTAGACAGGATGGCAAGTGTGGGACTAAGATTCAAGGACCTTCAAAGAAACATTTGAACTAATTGATATCGGCCTGAAAGCGAGAAGTCCTTTGACTGGACTTAACCGTCCAGGGGTCCTTTACCTTTATTTACCTTATTGGGAAATATTGGTAAATTAATAAAAACATTTTTGACAACAGCAACATTTAAACATTTCAGTGTACTGTAGTATAGTACAGTTTAGTATCAAAATGATTTGTTTGCAGAATATGGATAGATATCGTTTCAAAATCAAGCACTGCTGCGAGCTGTTTCTTTTTCCAATGCATTCTTAACAATAAAAAATTCGGTGTGGTGTGAGCAAATTATCATGCCCAGGGAAAAAAGTTTGAGAACCACTGGTCTAGAGCAGGGGTGACCAACTCCCACGAAACTGTGATCTACTCACAGAGTTAAAAACTGGCAGTGATCTACCCCCTTTTTTGGGGTTCGGGTCAAAGTTGTTGGGTTTTTCAGGGAGGAGGTAAAATGTTGAGCTTTTTTTAGGGGAGCCACAGTTGTTCAGCTTCTTTGGGGGAGCCAATGATCTACCAGTGATCTACCGGTAGATCACGATCTACCTGTTAGATGTGCCTGGTCTAGAGGAAGGCAAGGGTGCTTCTGAGAATGCCTAATTGCCTCTCTCATATCCCCACGCAACTGGGCTTAGGGGCTGAAGCCTGAGCCCGAGAAAGCGGCACTTACTTGGGAGTAAGGAAGCAAGGGGGGAAATGCTCTGTCGCCATCAAAACCCGTCTCTTGGACCAGACACCCCCCCCCAATAAAAAGCCCCATCGCAGCGTCGTGTGGCCAGAGAGTGGGGCTTCCTTGGCCAGCCTCGATACGCCCCCCTCCCACTCGCTGGATTCTCACGAAGAGAAAGACACGCGTCGTGAATCAAGGACTTAATGGGGGGCGTTAAAGGGGGGCGAGCATCAGCAGGGACCCCCCCTCAGGGAGAGAGACGCCCCTTACTTGTACTCCTCCTCCTTGGCCAGGAAGGCGGCGGCGCTGCAGCTCCTCGCCCTCTGCTCCGCGCCCGCGGAGGGCCGGCGGAGGGGCACCTGCGGAGGGCGAACGAAGCGGAGAGGAAAGTCAGGCGGGAAAGAAACCTCCCGCGGCCCCGCGCCACGCCCGGCCCGGCCCGCGTCCCCATCCCACCCCGCCTGGGGGGTCCGGACAGGCCGGCGCTTCCTTCACCCACCCGGGCCGAGGACGAAGAGGCGCCTCCCGCCGCCATTTTGCGCCGCAGCCGGGGAGGAGGAGGCGGCGGCGGTGGCGGCAACTGGGGCTCCGGCGGCGCTTCGCCCTCGCTAGGCAACGGCGCGCGTGAGGGCGGCCCTCCGTCCTCCTCGGGCCAACCTCCTCGTCCTCTCCCTCCTCCCCCAGGTGTTTGGGTCGGCGGGGGTGTGTTTGTTCATGGCACTTACTGCCTATCTCCCCGTTTCCTCCAAGCAGCTCAAGGTTCTCCCCGCCCACGACAACTCTGTGGGGAAGGTCAGGCTGAGAGGCAGTGGCTGGCCCGACTGAGCGGGGATTTGAACCCTGCTCTCCCGGATCCGAGTCCAGCCCTCCAGCCACTGCTGGCCATCTCAGCAGCCTCACCTCCCTCCCTTGAGGAGGCGCCTCTTCTTGCGGGGCTTTTCTGTGGGGGTGCATAGGATTCCCCATATGGTGAACACCAGCTTCAGTGGCCCCTTTGGGGCAGGGACTTTGGTTTGTGTTGCCCCCCAGCTGAAGCTATTGGGGGAGGGAGGCTAGCTACAGGTGAAGCCTCCAGAGGGGTGCCATTGAGGCTCCTGGCCTGTGTGTGTGTGTGTGTGTGTGTACGCAAATGCGCACGGGGGTGTCAAACTGGGTCTTTGACCTGGGTGAAATAAAGCATGGGTGCCCTGGTAAATGTCGAAGAGCAGGAGCTGACTTGTGACAGCCCCCAAGGAGAGGCTAAGCATGCGGGTGTTACTAATGTGCACCAAAGAGCAGCAGTACAAAGCACAATACTGAATTCCTTGGGACCAGTAGCTGGCAGTCATGGAATAGAAAGGAGGCCTCCCTCTCTAACTTCCACTACCTGCTCAAGCTACAAAGAAGAGTAAAACTTGAAAGCCTCACTCTGTTCACGTGCCAGAGCAAGGAGGGCTGAGAAGACTAGATCTCCCTCAACTGGGGGATATGGGTGCACATGTGGCCAGGCCATTCATACTGCACAGGCCTGTGCCTTTGCTGTGCTCATAGCTTTGAGTCCACAGCAGCACACAGACGACAAGTTGCACTGCGTTGAGTTCTCCTCAGATACGAAACATGAATTTCAAACCTTCTTTGCTGTTAACTGTCTCCCAAAGCAGCTCACATCAGTCAATAGCACACTCAAAGGAAGAAGTGAGCCCTGTCTTCCAGCTTACAGACCAAAAAAACAGAATAGCATCAACAGCAAAAAGAGACAGAAGAAAAGGGGAGGGAAGAAGCAGAGGAGAGAGAGGAGCTTGAAAGTGCAAGCCAGGTCAAAGTGGAGAGAAGAAAACAGGCTTAGCTGTCTGCTGCATTTAGAGTCATTGTTTTATCTGCTTGAGAATTTTATGCTGCTTTTCAAAACAAAAGAGGTTTTCCCAAGTGAGTTACAACCTGTGCCATAAAACATTTAAAAATAAAAACCAGTTTCTAAAAATGTTTAAACACGGCAGCATAAAACAACAGTATTAAACACTTTGTAGCTAGACCTTACCAAGATTCCACATACTGTAAAACCATTAAACAACATCACAATTTTCAACAGAGGGCAGTGACAATTCAAAAACCAGCCCATTGTTTTAACCAAAGGGAGAAGAAAACAAAAGGTCTAGCTTGCTTAAAGTAGACTGGGAAGAGTTTAGCCATAGTCCCCAGTGAGCTTTTTGGCCTTTCTCATGAGCCAAAGGAACAAGTGCCCTGGTTTCTGTAGTCCTAGGGCAACAAAACTTTCTGCCTGGAAGCTACACTGTGATGCATCCATTATTAACAGAGACAACAGTCTTCACTTTAATATTGCAACCAGTAGATAGACCTGTAGCTACCTGGAAACACAACTAAATCTTGGTCCTGATGTGGGTG
Organism: Podarcis pityusensis; assembly: GCF_964106645.2. Taxonomy (NCBI): domain Eukaryota; kingdom Metazoa; phylum Chordata; class Lepidosauria; order Squamata; family Lacertidae; genus Podarcis; species Podarcis pityusensis. The sequence continues at coordinate 47,664,987 of NC_138039.1, read as the reverse complement.
TCAACATTCTCACACGAAGAGTCACATAGCTGCCTTTACACTGAGACTATTGGTCCTGTTCCATCTCAGTTTTGCTGAAGTGGCTCTTCAGATTCAGGTAGGGGTCCTTCCCCAGCCCTGCCTGGATATGTCAGGCCAGGGATTGAACATGGGACCATCTGCATGCAAAGCAGCTGTTCTGCCACTGAGCTATGCCTCTTCTCCTTTGTGACCGCTTGTGGCAAGAGGTCAGAGTGGAACCTCTTGCAGTCTCCTCTTCTGAGGAGGAGGAAGAAAGAGAAAGGGCTGCTGTGGTGGACATAAACTGGTTTCTGGGTCTAAAATATGGCAACTCGAGCACATACTGTGTGACATTGGTGTGGCTGGAGAGTCTTTGTCAGAGATAGGCCGGCAGGTGTCTGGATAACAATATGGATGCATAATAAAATCCCCCAGCAGCCCAGCCCTAGGAATATGTTAACTGTTTTGAAGCATATTTCCAGGCAAGTGTACTCGGGATACTTAAATATAATAAACATGATTAGGATTGAAGTGTAAGCTATACAGCTTCACAAAGAATACAGTGCTGAATCCTTTCAGCACTTTCAATATCAGCCGATGTGTGTACACATGCCCAGCCAAGTAGAGTTCCCTCTCTGGTCCACACACCGGAAGAATAAATGGTTTCTAGGTGGTTTTAATGGCTGCCTTTGCAGCAGTCCTTTCTGTGACATCCTGTGACTTCGTTTTGCTTTGTTTTGATTTTTTGCTTTAAGGAGTTACACTGGCATCACCATTTCCACCCTAATCCGAACAATGCCCTTGGCTCTGCTGTTTAGCCATACAGAATCCTCTGCCAGAGAGGTTTTCCCTGGTAATATTCTCCGATTACAACAGCTTTGTGTCTAGCAGGGGGGAGAGAAGGACCTTAAATGTTATTAAACCTCATCAGCACTATGAAAAAAAGGTAAGTGGTTCACCAGCAGCCCGCATTTCCTTGACAATACCACAAGTCTTCCACAGGGCATAATCCTTTAAGCTCAGGAGTTTGGTCACTTTTGTTCTGATTATTACAGCTCAAAAGATTTGACACTGACACACATCCTCCAAACCACTTTCCAGCCTTTTGTTATGCCAACATGTTCTTGTGGAAACAGAATAATTGATTCTTATTGTGGCCTGTGTTTAGAGTTCTTAAAAACTCACAGTGTACCCAATCCATTGTGACTTGATGAAGTCATCCTTTTGCAGAGTTAGTGTCCCATTAATCTATCAGTCCCCACCCCCTGCCCAGGACCCAACAACCAAAACAAAATAATCTTTCCATCTGGAGCACAAGGCAGATCTGCTAATTTACAGAAGATGGAATTTATGGGAGATGGATCTGTTAATGGACAGTAGCCAAGTTAGATGGAAACCCCACTATTAGTGTTAATGGCTTCTGATTGCTGGATGCCAAGGGCAAACCAAATGGACTGACTGCTACATCATCACGACCTGCCTGTGGGCTTCTTTCCCATGACGTGTGGATGGCAACGGATAGAGACTGAATGCTGAACTCTATGGACCTTTGATACAACCTTGCAAAGCAGGTCTTTGTGATACAGTCCAGCCATTGCATTTTCTTGCATGCTTATGGGAAGCATCCACGTACAAATGTACTGCGTGGATAATGTGCATGCTGCTGACTGGTGCCAGGAGGGTCCATGATCTGCTGGATCCTGGAAGCAACTCCTGTGATTCAAACAACCCAGGAGAGAAAAATTGTTCAGTAGCCACAACAGCCAGTTTTTCAAAGTGAGATTTCCCATCTTCATATACCATGACAGACCATGGTTCAGTGGTGGAGCATCTGTTTTGCATGCAGAACCTACCAGGTTTGAACCTTGTCAGCACATCCAGGTAGGGCTGTGATAGATCCCTGCCTGAAACCATCCTGGAGAGACATTGCCGGTCAGTGTGGGCAATACTGAACTAGATGGAGCAATGGTCAGAGTCAGCATAAAACTATTATTATTATTATTTAGATTTTTTTTGTCACTTGTTAGCAAAGGTTCCAAGTGACTTACATTTAAGACTATAAACATAAATATGTTATACCATTAAAAATTCAAACAAAGCATTAATATTCTCAAGCAAAACACCTACAATTTGTACACGCACACACAATCCCCCACCCCACCCCCAGTAATAGTCACAGGAAGCTTTGGCAGCACACTTAACAGCTGAACAAAATCAGCTCAGTCCATCAAAAGCCTAAGTTGAAAGGTAAGGCTTTTCCTTGTGCTGAAAAAATGTCAGCAAAGGTACCAGGCAGACTTCGACAGGTGGAGAGCCACAACTGAAAAGGCCCTGAATAGACTTCCTGCGTTCCTATAAACAATCAGTGCTTTCAAAATAGCCAGAGCAGCTTGTTTTGCCATTGGGAAAGGCGTGAGAGTGCTTTTTTGCCAGGTTACTTCATGTTCACTCTCTGGCTATCCTCAGAAGGCCAGGAAAAATTAGCATCTGAAGAAAGGGATATGGTGGTTTTATGTGATGGCTTTTGTATAATTGGAGCAATTGTATAATTTGTTATTCAGCCAATGAGCAAAAATATACATCTGTAAGTAAAATAAAGGATAAGTAAAATAAAGCAGCTGGCAAACTGAATAGAAAATGATGCACGTGAATTACAGCATGACCCTCAGACAAAGCCCTCTCTGCTTTCTAGGACTCCAGTTAAACCCAGATTCCTCAACAGTGCACCGTCAAAACAAACAGCAGCATTAAACCAGGCCACAGCATTTGATAAATTGAGAGGGATTTCCTCCCCAGCCCCTCCACCCTAAGTACAGAAAGCTCTCTGCAGCCGGTTTTCCTGTGTTCTGCATAGTCATCCATCTTCTCAGACGATGTTTGTTTTGTGCTTGCCAGCAAAACATATACAGTAATTTAGCTTTCCCATAATCTCCCAGCTATAATCCAGACAGATTTCTCCTGGATTTCTATTATCTAGATTTAGCAATATGTTGTTCACTGGGCAACTTAAATTGCTGCAAAGCCTTTAGTCCTCACAATAAACATATTCTGATGCCCCTGATAATGGAGACAGCGGATTGTTCTGGACATTAAGCGCATGTAAACTTGTATATTTGGAAGGGGCACAGGTTGAACAGCTGGGGCAAAGCTTGAATGGGGTCCACTAATTTCACTGCACAACAAAAGCACCATCTGATGTTTACATGAACCCATCATAATAATGAGGGGAATGAGATCTAGAGGATCACCAGCAACAACTATGACATTTATTTGCAAGGAGCTTTGGAGGACAACAAATATTTTCCTTATGATTTCAAAAAGATGGAATGGGAGATGTGTTGGGTGATTGCAGGATTACAACCAAGGCTACAGCCTAAACAATAGGAGTAACACTCATGGAACAAAGTGACTCTTACATCCGAGTAAACCTGCATAGGATTGCACTGTAAAGCAGCTCTCTTCTGAGGCCCATTCCTTATTTTGCTTTTGCAAGTCTGCCACTGGGAATTTGATACGCTAAAGCAGGCAGAGAAGGGAGAAGCTGCTTCCAGGTGAACACAATCCTGAATTGTCTTCAGATGTAAAACTCTGGGTCACTGCTTAAAACACCATTTGCTTACCTTGTTTATTTTCATGCACGATGTGTCCTTCTGTGGCATAGTTTATTATTTTCCCCATTTTATGGAGACAGAATTGAGGTTGAGCTTGGGATAGCTCAGTCAGTAGAGTACGAGAGTCATGGGTTCAAGCTCCACTGTGGTCAAAAGATTCCTGCATTGCAAGGTGTTGGACTAGATGACCCTTGGTGTCCCTTCCACTCCTTGTCAAAGACTATACATTAAGGAACCCTTATCCTGAGCTTTGCCTACTAAACTGACTGGCAGTGGCTTTCCAGGGTTTCAGGCAGGCATCTTTCCCCAGCCCTACCTGGAGAGCCCGGGGATTGAACCTGGGGTGTTCTTTGTGGAAAAGAGATGCTCTGCCACTTAGCTACAGTCTTTCCTCACTTCCGTAGTGAGACAACAGGTGAGCTGGGATAAGAATCCCTGTTTTCTGTTACCATGTTAACAACAGGCACATTAGGAAGCTGCCACAACCCACACCAGAGTGGTGTACAGTGGTGCCACAGGTTAGAACTTACCGTATTTTTCGCTCTATAAGGCGCACTTGACCATAAGGCGCACCTACTTTTTTTGGGGGGGGGGAATTCAAGGGGAAAAAAAATATGCGGCTCTTGGGGGCTTTTGCAGGAGGTGGGGGAAGTGAGAGAGCCTCGCTCTGTCCCTTCCCCCACCTCCTGCAAAAGCCAGGGATAGCTGCGCGAAGTCTCCCCAGGGCAGCGGGATGAAGGCTTTGCAGGCTATCCCAGAGCTGCTCGACCCAAAGAGCCTGTCCGCTGCTCCCCGCGCTTGTGGGGCTGGCGGTGGGGAAAGCCGAGCTTTCCTCACCGCCAGCCCCGGGGAGCAGCAGGAAGGCTTGTCGGGGCTGGCGAGGGAAGCCCGGGTCCCCCCCCCCAGCCCCAGGGACCACACATTCACTCCATAAGACACACAGACATTTCCCCTTAGATTTTAAGAGGAACAAAGTGCGTCTTATGGAGCGAAAAATACGGTAATTCATTCTGGAGGTTCATTCTTAACCTGAAACTGTTCTTAACCTGAAGCACCACTTTAGATAATGGGGTCTCGCACTGCTGGAGCACGATTTCTGCTCTCATCCTGAAGCAAAGTTCTTAACCCAAGGTACTATTGCTGAGTTAGCGGAGTCTGTAACCTGAAGCGTCTGTAACCTGAAGCGTCTGTAACCTAAGGTACCACTGTACTAGTAAAGTTTGACATGCAGGAGCTACGGTAATCATGACAGCTCCCATAGTTAGGCCCCCCAAAGGGAACCAAAACCAGCAGGAAGTTTGCTGCTCATCTAGAACCCCCAAAGAGCAGCAGTTTATTAGGGCCAGCTGCAATTACCGGTAACATGACCTGGCAGAAGGTGCAGTAGTGGCGAGCATGCTGAACTTGGCTGGGGAAACCTGGGCTCACTTGACGGAGTGATGTTGGGCCAATCATTGCCTGAGCCTAGTCTTCTCCAGGGGGGAGAATAATGAGGATAAAGTGAGATAGCCCACTCTAACTCTTAGGTCAAGGGAGGAAGGGTAGGAAACAAATGTAAACAGCATTAAAGCACCACGTGGTTCACAGATTGCCATTTCACATGCTAATGAGACAAATTTTAAACAATTTCACAACGTTTTGGTTAGTCCTAATAAAGGTATTGCCCAGCTACGGATTTTGGACCAACACAGCTTTGTTCTTATGAACCAGCATGTTTGCCTTTGTTTTCAGAAATACATTTTGAATGTTTAATGATGACATTTATATGACACTTTTCCTGTGCTCAGAATAATGTTATGTTGGTACCTAACACCTGGGAAAAGTGAAAGCCGTGTTTGGCAATATGAAGACCTGGAAGATATCCGTGTGGCAGGTCCTGGTGACCTAAAAGCAGGCAGAAGGTTCTGCAAGGAATCAAGAGAGTCACTCTCTACTGTGAGCAGCTAGATCTATAGCTGAGCTAGAAAGTGTTCTGACTGCAGAGGCAGCAGAGCCAAACCAAAGTCAGCAGCTTTATATATTTTTTATTTATTTGACACTTTTGTCATACGAGGGAGGAAACAATATGGAAAATAGTACAGTCAACAAGTGGACAACATCAGTAATATTTCTGCCAAATACAATCTGGTTAAATTATATGTATTAATAGCCTGCCCATCAGTTCAAGCTCTCAGGGCAGGTTCAACAAAACCATTTAAATAACAATTAAAGGTTAAACCCCCTTCATGGATCACTGCCTTGCCGTGGCGAAGGGGCTTGACTAACTCAGAGAAGCTATGAACTATGCCGAGCAGGGCACCCAAGATGAACAGGTCATAGTGGAGAGTTTGACTAAACGTGATCCACCTGGAGGAGGAACCAGCAAGCCACTCCAGTATCCCTGCCAAGAAAATTCCATGGACAAAGACAACAGGCATATAAAAGTTATGACGCTGGAAGATGAGCCCCTCAGGTCGGAAGGCGTCCAACATGCTACTGGGGAAGAGCGGAGGACAAGTACAAGTAGATTCAGAGCTGATGAAGCGGCTGGGCCAAAGCCGAAAGGACGCTCAGTTGCGGATATGCCTGGAAGTGAAAGGAAAGTCCAATGCTGTAAAGAAAAATATTGCATAGGAACCTGGAATGTAAGAACCATGAACCTGGGTAAGTTGGATGTGGTCAAAAATGAGATGGCAAGAATAAATATTGACATCCTGGGCATCAGTGAACTAAAATGGACGGGAATGGGCGAATTCAGTTTGGATGGCCATCATATCTACTACTGTGGGCAAGAAACAAGTAAAAGAAATGGAGTGGCCCTCATAGTCAACCAAAGAGTGGCGAAAGCTGTACTGGGATGCAATCTCAAAAATGATAGAATGATCTCGATACGAATCCAAGGCAGACCTTTTAACATCACAGTAATCCAAGTTTATGCACCAACTACTGGTGCTGAAGAAGCTGAAATTGAGCAATTCTATGAAGACTTACAACACCTTATAGAAGTGACACCAAAGAAGGATGTTCTTCTCATTATAGGGGATTGGAATGCTAAAGTAGGGAATCAAGAGATAAAAGGAACAACTGGCAAGTTTGGCCTTGGAGATCAAAATGAAGCAGGGCAAAGGCTAATAGAGTTCTGTCAAGAGAACAAGCTGGTCATCACAAACACGCTTTTCCAACAACACAAGAGACGACTCTACACATGGAACATCACCAGATGGGCAGCATCAAAATCAGATTGATTATATTCTCTGCAGCCAAAGATGGAGAAGCTCTATACAGTCAGTAAAAACAAGACCTGGAGCTGACTGTGGCTCAGATCATCAGCTTCTTATAGCAAAATTCAAGCTTAAACTGAAGAAAGTAGGAAAAACCACTGGGCCGGTAAGATACAATCTAAATCAAATCCCTTATGAATACACAGTGGAAGTGAGGAACAGGTTTAAGGATTTAGATTTGCTGGACAGAGTGCCTGAAGAACTATGGATGGAGGCTCGCAACCTTATACAGGAGGCAGCAACGAAAACCATCCCAATGAAAAGGAAATGCAAGAAAGCCAAGTGGCTGTCCAACGAGGCCTTACAAATAGCAGGGGAGAGAAGGCAAGCAAAATGCGAGGGAGATAGTGAAAGATACAGGAAATTGAATGCAGATTTCCAAAAAATAGCAAGGAGAGACAAGAAGGCCTTCTTAAACGAGCAATGCAAAGAAATAGAGGAAAACAACAGAATGGGAAGAACCAGAGATCTGTTCAAGAAAATTGGAGATATGAAAGGAACATTTCATACAAAGATTACCATAATAAAGGACAAAAGTGGTAAGGACCTAACAGAAGCAGAAGACATCAAGAAGAGGTGGCAAGAATACACAGAGGAATTATACCAGAAAGATATGGATGGATCGTACACCCCAGGTAGTGTGGTTGCTGACCTTGAGCCAGACATCCTGGAGAGTGAAGTCAAATGGGCCTTAGAAAGCACTGCTAATAACAAGGCCAGTGGAAGTGATGGTATTCCAGCTGAACTATTTAAAATTTTAAAAGATGATGCTATTAAGGTGCTACACTCAATATGCCAGCAAATTTGGAAAACTCAGCAGTGGCCAGAGGATTGGAGAAGATCAGTCTACATCCCAATCCCAAAGAAGAGCAGTGCCAAAGAATGCTCCAACTACCGCACAATTGTACCTACAGTGGTACCCCGCAAGACGAATGCCTCGCAAGACGGAAAACCCGCAAGACGAAAGGGTTTTCTGTTTTGGAGGCGCTTCGCAAGACGAATTTCCCTATGGGCTTGCATCGCAAGACGAAAGCCCATAGGGAAATGCTGGCGGTCGGGAGCAAAGACTTTCGCCCACAGCCGGCCTTCAGAAGAGGACCTCTTCTGAAGGCCGGCGGGGGGCAAAAGTCTTTGCTCCCCCCCGCCTGCCTTCCCCCCCCCGCCTGCCCCGGGCGATCTTAAAATGCTGGCGGGCGGGAGCGAAGTGTTCGCTGCCGACCCCCAGCATTTTAAAATCTCCCCGGGACAGCAGAGAAGTCTCTGCTGTCCCGGGGAGATTTTAAAATGCTGGGGGTCGGCAGCGAACGCTTCGCTCCCGACCCCCAGCATTTTAAAACGCTGTTCCGAAGCGGGGCGGGGGGGGCGGGAACACCTGCCCCAGCCGCCCCACTTCGTAACGCTGTTCCGAAGCGGGGCGGGAGGCGGGAACACCTGCCCCAGCCGCCCCGCTTCGGAACGCTGCTCCGAAGCGGGGCGGGGGGCGGGAACACCTTCTGAAGGCGGGCGGGGGGCGAAAGTCTTTGTCCCCCCTGCCTGCCTTCCCAGGGGCTTTTAAATCGCCCCGGACAGCGGAGAAGTCCTCCGCTGTCCGGGGCGATTTTAAAATGCCGCCCGCCAGCATTTTAAGATCGCCCGGACAGCGGAGAAGTCCTCCGCTGTCCTGGGGTTTTTTAAAATGCTGGGGGTGGGAAGAAAAGCCCTTGTCCCCCCCCCCAGCCTTCAGAAGAGGTCCGGGGACAGACTGTCCCCGGACCTGGTCTGAAGGCGGTTTCCCTAGGAACGCATTAATTGATTTTCAATGCATTCCTATGGGAAACCGTGCATCGCAAGACGAAAAACTCGCAAGACGAAGAGACTTGCGGAACGAATTAATTTCGTCTTGCGAGGCACCACTGTATTTCACACGCTAGCAAGGTTATGCTTAAAATTCTACAAGGAAGGCTCAAGCAGTATGTGGACCGAGAACTCCCAGAAGTGCAAGCTGGATTTAGAAGAGGCAGAGGAACCAGAGACCAAATTGCAAACATGCACTGGATTATGGAGAAAGCTAGAGAGTTCCAGAAAGACATCTACTTGTGCTCTGCTGTGCTCTGCTGCCCAGGAAGACTTCCCTGTGGTGAGTGCCTGAGGGCCCTGCTCTTGCCACTTCCCATCTGGCCTGGGGCGGGGCCTGAAGCCTCACAAGGACTGCTCTGCTGCCCAGGAAGACTTCCCTGTGGTGAGTGCCTGAGGGCCCTGCTCTTGCCACTTACCATCTGGCCTGGGGCGGGGCCTGAAGCCTCACAAGGACTGCTCTGCTGCTTGCCTCCCCTGTGTGAGTGCCTGAGGGCCCTGCTCCTTCTTGCCACTTACTATCTGGCCCAGGGTGGGGCTCCACAAGGATGGTTGCTGCCACTGATGCTGCTACTGCCCAGCAGGACCCGGAGGGGTGCAGAGTTCTTTTTAACATATTTTTATTATTATTATTATTAAATAGTTTCCTTTCCCTTTAGATTTCTTATATATGGGGGTGGGATGGATGTTTGGGTGGGCTTGGGACTTTGTTAGATTTTGATGAATTTGTAATTTTTGCAGTTTTTATTTGTATTGTTTTATTGTTTTCTGGGTTGTTGTTTTTTGTTTGTTTTTATTGTTATAAGGTTTTATTGTTTTAGGCTGCGAAAGAATAACATTAATTGCCATCAATGGAGGCTACCATGAGGCCTGGGATTGCTACCGTGGAGGGGCGAGGGAGGTATGGCGGTGGGGGCAGATGTTATAGGCGAAGGGGATCGAGATATGGACACGCTCGTACCCCTTCCAATCTGCGCCCCATCCCGAGGGACGAGGGTAGGGTGAGCAAGGATTACTCACCTCCGTCACTGGTGCTGTGCAATGCCAGGTCTATAGGCAATAAAACCGCCACCCTGCGAGATTTCTTTATCTCGCAGGGGGTCGACCTGGCTTGTGTGACGGAGACCTGGGTGCGCGAAGGGGCAACAGTTACCTTACGAGAGATGGCGCCCCCGGGTTTCTCCGTCCTCCACCAGTCGCGGACTGTGGGCTGGGGGGGAGGGGTGGCATTATTAATCCGGGAAGATTGTCCTTTCAGGGCTCTACCATCACCATCGATCCCTGGCATTGAATGTGTTGGCCTAGTGTGGGGCTCCGAGGAGAGCTTGGCTGTCTGGCTGGTGTACCGGCCACCTAGCGCACCAGCAGCCACCCTGTCAGGCCTATTGGAGGCGGTGGCCGGCTGGGCCTTGGAGTTCCCTAACCTATTGGTATTGGGGGACTTTAACATCCATGCTGATGCCACTCCCTCCTCACAGGCTCTGGACCTGGTGTCTTTCATGGCGACACTAGGGCTCTCCCAGTTTGTTTCGGGCCCCACACATCAAGCAGGCCACACGCTGGATTTGATCTTTGGCGTAGGTATAGATGTGATCATGTCTCCTTCGATGAAGGTGCCATGGTCTGATCACTATGCTCTGAAAGCCAGGATTGACTTTCCACCCCCACCCTGCTTAGGTGGCGAGCCGATTTGGGCTCGCCCGCAGAGGCTGATGGACCCTGATAGATTCCGCCAAGCCTTGCGGGACCTTGCTCCCCCTGGCGACTCATTGACTGAGCTTGTTGAGGGCTGGAATACCCAGCTCCTGGCAGCCATTGATGAGATCGCACCTAAGCGCCCTCTGCGACCCCGCAGAAACCGGGCTCCCTGGTTTACCGAGGAGCTCCGGAAAATGAAGCGGGACCTCAGACGGCTAGAGCGAGTATGGCGGGGTGCCCGTGACGGAGCCTCAAGAACATCTTATAGGGCTTTTATGAAAACCTACGAGATGGCAGTGAAGGCTGCTAAGAAGTCATACTTTTCGGCCTCCATTGCATCCGCTAGCTCTCGCCCAGCACAATTATTTAGTATAATCAGGTCTTTAACGTCCCTTGAGGGACAGCCAAATTTAAATAACAATTTGACACACAGCTGTGAGGCATTTGCGAGCTTTTTTGCGGAGAAAGTCTTGTTGCTCCGCCATGACCTCCCGGCCAATTTGAATACAATAAAGGAACTGGAGGCCCCTCGACTGTCCTCGGGTCCAGTATTGGACCACTTCGACCGGATATCCCCAGCCGATGTGGACAGACTCCTCCGAGCTGGAAAGCCCACCACCTGTCCTCTCGACCCGTGCCCGTCTTGGCTGATTAGAGCATGTCCAGACGAGGTGCGGGCCCTCCTGGGGGATATCATCAATTTGTCCCTAGGCACGGGGACATTCCCAGGGGAACTGAAGGAGGCAGTGGTGCGCCCGCTCTTAAAGAAAACATCATTAGATCCTTTAGATCTATCCAATTACCGCCCGGTTTCGAATCTTCCGTTCCTGGGTAAGGTGATTGAGAGAGCGGTTGCTGAACAGCTTGGTGGGTTTCTGGATGAAACATCGGCTCTGGATCCATTCCAGTCCGGCTTCCGCGCTGGTCATGGGACCGAGACGGCTCTGGTTGCCCTAACAGATGATCTTCGTAGACAGCTGGATCGAGGCGGGTCGGGGCTGCTGATTCTTCTAGATCTGTCAGCAGCTTTCGACATGGTCGATCATGAACTTCTGGACCACCGCCTTGCCGACGTGGGGATCCAGGGCACAGTCCTTCAATGGCTGCGCTCGTTTCTCTCTGGTCGGGGACAGAGGGTGGCGCTTGGAGGGGAATTGTCATCGCGCCACTCCTTGGTGTGTGGAGTACCTCAGGGTGCGATACTCTCCCCGATGCTTTTCAACATCTTTATGCGCCCCCTCGCCCAGCTTGTTCGGAGTTTTGGGCTGGGTTGCCATCAGTATGCCGATGACACCCAACTCTATCTGTTGATGGATGGCCATCCTGACTCGGCCCCAGACACATTGACCAGATGTTTGGAAGCTGTGGCTGGATGGTTACGTGGGAGCCGGTTGAAGCTAAATCCTTCGAAGACAGAGGTCCTGTGGCTGGGACGGGGCGATATGGGATTGGGGGGACAACTCCCATCTCTTGCGGGGGCGCAATTAGTGCCAGCACCGTCCGTTAAGAGTTTGGGTGTAATCTTCGACACCTCCCTTTCCATGGAGGCGCAGATTGCAGCTATAACAAAGGCGGCATTTTTCCATCTCCGCCAAGCTAAGCAGTTGGCTCCTTACCTCTCTCGCCCTGACCTAGCCACTGTGATCCATGCGACGGTCACCTCCAGACTGGATTATTGTAACTCGCTCTACGTGGGGCTGCCCTTGAGACTGACCCAGAAACTCCAGCGGGTGCAGAATGCTGCAGCGAGACTCCTTACGGGGTCTTCGCTGCGAGACCACATTCATCCGGTGCTATACCAGCTGCACTGGCTCCCGGTGGAGTACAGGATCAGGTTTAAGGTGCTGGTTTTAACCTTTAAAGCCCTATACGGCCTAGGACCCTCGTACCTACGGGACCGCCTCTCCTGGTATGCCCCACAGAGAAACTTACGGTCTTCGAATAAAAACATCTTGAAGGTCCCAGGCCACAGAGAAGTTAGGCTGGCCTCAACTAGAGCCAGGGCTTTTTCGGCTGTGGCTCCGATCTGGTGGAACACTCTGTCACAAGAGACCAGGGCCCTGCGGGACTTGACATCTTTCCGCAGGGCCTGCAAGACAGAGCTGTTCCACCAGGCCTTTGGCCAGGGCACAGCCTGACTCCCTCCCTCGGCAATCTTCGCGGAGCTCTGGCCCAATAGTTGCCAGTGGCTTGAATTAATTAATTTTATAACGAATGATTTTAGACTGGTGTTTATGCTGTACTTTTGTACTGTTTTATTGTTGTTAGCCGCCCTGAGCCCGGCTTCGGCTGGGGAGGGCGGGATATAAATAAAATGTATTATTATTATTATTATTATTACTTCTGCTTCATTGACTACGCAAAAGCCTTTGACTGTGTCAACCACAGCCAACTATGGCAAGTTCTTAAAGAAATGGGGGTGCCTGATCACCTCATCTGTCTCCTGAGAAATCTCTATGTGGGACAAGAAGCTACAGTTAGAACTGGATATGGAAGAACTGATTGGTTCAAAATTGGGAAAGGAGTACGACAAGGCTGTATATTGTCTCCCTGCTTATTTAACTTACATGCAGAATTCATCATGCGAAAGGCTGGGCTGGATGAATCCCTAGCTGGAATTAAGATTGCCGGAAGAAATATCAACAACCTCAGATATGCAGATGACACAACCTTGATGGCAGAAAGTGAGGAGGAATTAAAGAACCTTTTAATGAGGGTGAAAGAGGAGAGCGCAAAATATGTTCTGAAGCTCAGCATCAAAAAAACGAAGATCATGGCCACTGGTCCCATCAGCTCCTGGCAAATAGAAGGGGAAGAAATGGAGGCAGTGAGAGATTTTACTTTCTTGGGCTCCATGATCACTGCAGATGGGGACAGCAGCCACGAAATTAAAAGACGCCTGCTTCTTGGGAGAAAAGCAATGACAAACCTTGACAGCATCTTAAAAAGCAGAGACATCACCTTGCCAACAAAGGTCCGTATAGTAAAAGCTATGGTTTTCCCAGTAGTGATGTATGGAAGTGAAAGCTGGACCGTAAAGAAGGCTGATCGCCGAAGAATTGATGCTTTTGAATTATGGTGCTGGAGGAGACTCTTGAGAGTCCCGTGGACTGCAAGAAGATCAAACCTCTCCATTCTTAAGGAAATCAGCCCTGAGTGCTCACTGGAAGGACAGATCGTGAAGCTGAGGCTCCAATACTTTGGCCACCTCATGAGAAGAGAAGACTCCCTGGAAAAGACCCTGATATTGGGAAAGATGGAGGGCACAAGGAGAAGGGGACGACAGAGGACGAGATGGCTGGATAGCGTTCTCGAAGCTACCAGCATGAGTTTGACCAAAGTGCGGGAGGCAGTGGAAGACAGAAGTGCCTGGCGTGCTCTAGTCCATGGGGTCACGAAGAGTCGGACACGACTAAACGACTAAAACAACAACAACAACAAAGGTTAAACCCCTAATTCAAGATTTCAGCAACACTACTTACTGCTACTATTCTTCGATGTACTTTACATTTACAATATTGAATGTACTTATACTTATTACCTTACTCTTAATATATTTTCTAATACTTTCTAATACTTTCTCATAACATCGTACCATTTTTCCTTATTTATGTTTGATTTACACATGGGTCATTCAAATGCTGCCATAGATGTTATGTCATTATTATATTTTTGTAGGTATTTCTTAAACATATCCCATTTTTGAGTGAATGATTGTTTTGTATTTCCCCTCAATCTATTTGTTAATCGAGCCATTTCTGCATAGTCTAGTGACTTATTCTGCCATTCCCTTACTGTTGGTACTTTCCCCCCTTTCCAATTTGATGCAATTAGTAGCCAGGCAGCGGCTGTCGCATGTAAAAAGATTTCTCTTATATTTTTCGGGATATCACTACCTAGAATTCCAAGCAGAAATGGTTTATTTTTGTTTAGTTAGAAAGTACAAGAAAAGAGTACGCATAAGTACAAGTTTAAATAAATATTGAATGGTATAATTATTTAAGGTTATCATCATCATTACCTTTTCTGTGTACGTGTATTTAAGATTGTGTATGATATCCATGGATTCCAATTAATAATAATTAAAAGGGGTGGGGAGAAAGAAGGGGCTTGAAACACTGGTCTCCAAGGTCCTCACCCAACATCCTAAATATTACACCACACAGGTTTGACACTGCAAAGGGAGAAGGCAGCAAGCTTTTACGTCACTCATCCACCCCAAAGGCATAGGCAAAGAGGCGCCTCTTGATCTAGTGATGGAAAACACAAAGGGACGCATCTCAAAGTGGAAGAAGTTCCATACCCTGGGGGCCACCACAGAGAAGGCCCTCTCATAATAAAAGATGGGGAGTGGGAAAGTTTATGGAAGAAGAAACTACAGTGCCCAGCATGGCCAACAGTCATGGGATGTCGGGAGTTGTAACCCAACAATATCTGGAGAGCACTTGGCTCCCACCCCTGCCGTACTGGCTAAACTGATATTGAAATAATATATGCTGGTAATGGAGATATAAGCGGCAAAATTAACTCATTCAGAGATACATCACCCCCTTTTGGAATTGCATTGCTCTGCCCCAGGCAGACTGCTAAACTACTGGTGCAGTTCATGCTCATACGTTCCTAGGGCTGCTTCTGAAGTTATGCCTTCTGATCACAGAGGGCAGGGGTGAGGGCTGTGCCAAAGGGAAATGGGTTGTAGCCAGCCTTGCAGGACTAAAGAGTGAGACAAAGTTGGTGATTGTTCAGTATATTTTACTAACTCAACCAAATTGGTTTCATAGATTGTGCAGCTGTCAGTATGGAGTTGCTTTCTTGCGCAGGCATAAAAACAATAGTAGGCTGGGTTTCTCTCCTTGTCTGAGAGTGTGCACTTATCAAACGCACTTTTTAGTTCTCCTGGCTTGAGTTCAGAGCAGCTCTCTTCTCTGGTTGCCAAAGACAGAGGGAGGGGAACCCAAATTTAGCTTGGCCCTCGTTATCGGTGGGGTGGCTAAATTTATCCTTAGACTGGCTGCTCTGTCGAGCCAATTTCTCCTTGTCTAACCTGCTCTAAACTGTAGTGTGAGAAACTATATGCACACTACCCCCCCCCCCCCAATTTTTACTCAAGCAGTGCAACACAAAATTGTTTGGGCTGAATAAGTTTTCAGTTCATAGATCTGATATTGTCAGAGGCTCCAATGCTTAGTATATATTTTAACGTGAGTCCCTTCGGCTTCGTAATTGTGCTTTCCAGTGCAAATTAAAAGGTATATAAAGGAATTTATTTGTATTTATTTATTGAAATAACTACTACCTGCTCTTCATTGTTCACACAAGGCCAGAGCAAGGGAAAACACTGAAATACAATAAAGTGATTATTTCATTTAAATACAATTTCGTATAAAATCAAGCAGCATACTAACGGCATAACTACATCAGTCAAGTGAGGGGCACTATTTTAACCAAATGCTTGGGTGAATAGCCATGTATTTACCTCCATTAGCATTGGTGCTGCTTGCATCTGAGAGGGGAGGGGGGCACTACAGAATCAGGGTGCGGCCACTGCTGAGAGTGCCACTGCATTATATCTCAGAGAACTGTGGCACCATGAGGACACCCCCCCCATGACCTCAAAGTCAGGGCAGGTAAATAAGGAAGCAGGTGGTCTTTCAGGTATCTAGGTTCCAAGCTATGTAGGGCTTCTGCTGTCAAAGCTAGCACTTTAAATCTGGCTCGATAATGTATTGGCAGCCAGTACTGAGCTGTCAACACATGTGTTATATATTAAAGGTGAGCTGTCCCTACAGGCAGCGTCTGAATCTAAGGCAACTCCACATAGAGTGAATTGCAAAAACCCAGCGATGAACTTACCAATGCATGAACTAGAGAAGCCAGACAACCCACAAGGGCCTTGGCCTGTTTGTGTGTCTGGTTCATCCTTCAAGGACTCAGTGTCTGGCAGCAGGTCAGGGCTAGGCATGGCAGAGGCCTTTTGCCATGTGCCTCCCATCTTCTGAGGAAGGTGCAGAGGGTGGCAACACAAGAATGGGCCTTTTCAGGGGTGGCTTCCCAGTTATGGAATGTTTCTTAGAGAGAGCTGCCAGGCACCATTATTAATAAATGTGACCATTATTTACAACATTATTAACAACTGCAATTGTTGTAACCCGCCCTGGGGCCTTAGGGTAGAGTGGTAACAGCAACAACAGCTTTTAGACACCAAAGACATTCCTGTTCTTTACTGAGGGATCCTCAAATCTGAATTTTAGTAGGGTGGGAAAGGATTTGCACTTTTTTTGTTATTGCCCAATGAACACCTTTAGTCAATTGATGTTGTGTTACTTTTTTAGTATATTTTAAATTGTACATCATACCTGCTTTTATAATTGTATGTCATTTTAAGACACTGTTGTAGTAAGTAATGGATAAATGCAATTAATAATAATAATGTTTCCCAGAACTGAGCTCTACTTTGACCTTGAATAAGTGTCAACTGAGGAATTGGCTCTTCTGGATAGAAGGGACCTGCAAATAATTAGAAACACCAATTTCGCCCCCCCCCCCCCCAATTTGTATCCAGAGCATTTTAGAGCTAGTTATCAGACAAACCGGCTTCCTTAAGAAATGCCTTTATTAAGCTGTATTTCCAAGCGATGCCCACTGCAGTCTTGGATGGCCGCTACAAGAACATCCCATACCAAAATAGACTTTGAATTTGTGGTCAGCCTCAGGTGGAAGACATCACTCATTATCTGTTAGCCTGCTCCTTATATAAAGATCCAATTGCTTTCTGAAACCTTTGCTCATACAAGCAAGCAGATACGCCCTGGTAGAAATGGTCCGGTTTCTTGGAGTGACAGTAATAGCTTCAGAATAGCTTAATAACACAGAGTGGTTCTCTATGCACTGGCTGCAAGAAAAAAAATCACTATAAATTATTGTGGTGATTTGGAGGTTTAATTTGAAATCAAGAAGGATTTGAGTTTGTTGGTGTCTCTAATAACCCCTCTCTTACAGCATGGATGTTGGCTCATATTATGGATCTGTATTGTTTTATTGGTACTGTTTGTCATGGTCTTTGGCTAGAACAATAATCTTATATGGAATTGAAAATTAATAATAATAGAGCCAGGGCAAAATAAAAAATTAAAAGACAATTTAAAAATAGCATCAAATACATTAAAAAGTTTCATACAGTGGTACCTCTGGTTACGAACTTAATTCGTTCTGGAGGTCTGTTTTTAACCTGAAACCGTTCTTAACCTGAGATACCACTTTAGCTAATGGGGTCTCCCTCTGCCACCGGCACGCGATTTCTGTTCTCATCCTGAGGTAAAGTTCTGAACCCGAGGTACTACTTCCGGGTTAATGGAGTCTGTAACCCGAAGCGTTTGTAACCCGAGGTGTTTTTAACCTGAGGTACCACTGTATTTTGGTAAGGTAAATCCCCCACCCCTCTCTAAATTTCACTGTCACCAGCAGTTAATGGGAAGCTGCCAAATGAGTAATGCATAGCAATCTCCAGTGTAGCACACAGGACACAAGGGACCAAGCCCTGGGACTTCCCCTGCAAAAGAAGGAGCAATGACATCGCCTGCCAGAGTCGTGCCAGGCCAACTGGCACATTTTCCTTTCTCTAGCAAGTGACTGAGGTGGTAATAAGGATTTCAAGTTTGCTTCTGAGTCCCAACAGCTGCTTTTCAGGCCTATCCTTGGAGGCTGAAGGTTGCAATTATGAACTCCTGTACTTCAACACTCACCATCACACTATTGCTGAAAGCTAACTGGAGTCTGCATAGGCAATTATAATAGATATTTATAAGATTTTGTATTCTATAGTGATAATATAATAATAATAATTTATTATTTGTACCCCGCCCATCTGGCTGGGTTTCCCCAGCCACTCTGGGCGGCTTCCAACAGAACACCAAAATACAATAACCTATTAAACATTAAAAGCTTCCCTAAACAGGGCTGCCTTCGGGTGTCTTCTAAAAGTTGGGTAATTGTTTTTCTCTTTGACATCTGGTAGGAGGGCGTTCCACAGGGCGGGTGCTACTACCGAGAAGGCCCTCTGCCTGGTTCCCTGTAACTTGGCTTCTCGCAGCGAGGGAACTGCCAGAAGGCCCTTGGTGCTGGACCTCAGTGTCCGGGCAGAACGATGGAGGTGGAGATGCTCCTTCAGGTATACTGGGTCGAGGCCGTTTAGGGCTTTAAAGGTCAGCACCAACCCTTTGAATTGTGCTCAGAAACGTACTGGGAGCCAGTGTAGGTCTTTCAAGACCAGTGTTATATAGTGATGTTTCCTCTTTGGCTTGCTGAATCCGTGCCATGGTGGGGAGCTCCTGTTGCTCTGTCCCAGCTTCTGCCAACCTTGCAGTTCGAAAGCACACCAGCACAAGTAGAGAAACAGGTACTGCTGCGACAGGAAGGTAAACGCCATTTCCATGCACTCTGATTTCTGTCACGGTGTTCTGTTGCGCCAGAAGCAGTTTAGTCATGCTGACCACATGACCCGGAAAGCTGTCTGTGGACAAAAGTGTACACACACACACACACACACAGACACACATCACAGGGTGGTTTACAATACAAAAATACAGAAATACATAACATAGTAAGGGTAAAGGTACCCCTGCCCGTACGGGCCAGTCGTGTCCGACTCTAGGGTTGTGCGCCCATCTCACTTAAGAGGCCAGGGGCCAGCGCTGTCCGGAGACACTTCCGGGTCACGTGGCCAGTGTGACGAAGCTGCTCTGGCGAGCCAGCACCAGCGCAGCACACAGAAACACCGTTTACCTTCCCGCTATAAAGCGGTACCTATTTATCTACTTGCACTTAGGGGTGCTTTCGAACTGCTAGGTGGGCAGGAGCTGGGACCGAAAGACGGGAGCTCACCCCGCCGCGGGGATTCGAACCGCCGACCATGTGATCGGCACTGAGGTTTTACTCACAGCGCCACCTAGGAAGGCTATAAATGCCCCCAAATAAATATGAGCGTGCAACCCTAGAGTCGGTCACGACTGGCCCGTACGGGCAGGGGTACCTTATAGCCTTCCTAATAACTGAAATTTGCGAGGTGACTTAGAATACATTTTAAAATGCAATAAAGTAGATAGGATTTTATTATGCAAGGGGCAAAGTTGTATACAACACTCCCCACAGTCTCCCGGAGGCTGTTGAGAGCAAGGAGTGCCTGAACTGCAGCTGGCAGTATTCAGCTGACCAAGGCAGGGCAGAAGACAGGGCTGCTAGTATTTATTCAAGGCATAACCAGCCCAGGGGCTTCGGCCTGCCAGTCATCACAAGGCCCAATGTGGTACACACCCTTCTTCCCAGGTGTCAAGGGGAGGCAGTGGTCGTAGGTGGGACAACACAACCACACGGCTACAGGAGAAGTCAAGTGGCAAGGATGCTTCCAAGGGGAGGGGCTATGCCCTGCCTGGGTATAAATGGTGTTAAGTGGGAGCCACCCCAGCGCCCCTCAAAAGTTGCTGGACTCATCAGCACCAGCAGATGTGGCCATTAATTTGAGAGGATGGGAGTTCTGGTCCAGCAACATCTGGAGAGTACCATATCAGCTACCCCTCATGGTCATGAAAGAGAAAAAGCTTTTCAGATTGTCAGTGCTCTTTCCCCAAGTCCCAAAGGAGCTGAGGAAGAACCATTCACCACAAGAAAGAGAAGCCAAACGTCCTGCATGACACCTGTGCTCTTCTCCTCCAACTATGTGGCTGGGAAAGGTGTGTTCCTGAGACAGAAAACCAGTGCTAAGATGGCTTCTACCTCTCCCCCATTAAAAAAAGGAAGCCAGCCACCATTTATGCTCTCCTAAACTCATTTGGAAGTGGGGAAAGGCATGTGCCTCAGGCACAAGCCAAGGGCCAAGATGGTTTTGTCTTCTCCACTCATGACGGAAGAACAAGCCAGTCTCAGTTCAAAGTGGCAGTCAGGTTCCTTTTCCCTTCCCCTGAGGAGAAGGCAGTTGGCCGTCCCGATTTCCCCCTGCCTCACTTCAGAAGGTGTCTTCTGTTTCCCGCCTTTTTACTCAGTACTGGCACCAGCACTGTGGTTCTTCCTGTCTTCTTTTCCCCTTCAGCATCTCACAGGGTAGTGCTTTGGAGAAAGATGACCACTCTGCCTCCCCTCTCCTCTTCATGAGACCCAGGGTCAGAGGGTGGCAGGAGCCAAACAGCAGGCCTGAGGCCTGGCTTTGGGCAGAGGGCTGCTCCTCAGTAGCCTTTAGCCTGCCACCTTCTCCCTTCCCCATCTGAGGCACAAGCAGGAGTGGAGCTGCCCAGGCGCTGAAGCAAATGCCAGACCCAACAGTGTTAGGGTCGTAACTTCCAGAGGACTGATGTGCTGACTTCTTCCCCTCCTTGAACTGGCTCTTTATTGGAGCTTTAGCCTTCAAACAGCTTCCCAGAAAGCATTGCTCTTCCTGAAAAATGGCCTTTCTCTCTGGAATCTGTTAGGGAGCAGATTGGAAATGGGGATCCCAGAATTTTAGACCAACTACAGTCCAGACATGGGGCAAATATTGCCCAGTGCAAGAGAAGCTTTCTGCACACTTCTCTCCTCCGGCCTGCTGTTATAGGAGAGCCCACCAAGAGCAGGCCCAGAAGAAGCTGTCTTATCCCGTCACACCTTGGTTCATCCGCCTGTGTTTCACTACTATGCTGATTTACAGCTCTCCATGGTTTCAGTGAGCTGAGTGGAGATTTTAATCTTGCCCCCCTCCCATCCCAGTCAGACATTTTCATCACCAAGCTAGCTCTCCAAAAAGAGCCAGTTAAATGTTAATGGTACTATTAGAACTCACAAGCTTCCCAAACTTGAACTTGGCTTCCAGCCTTTAGAAGGTGTCCCTTCTTCACATAAGGCACAATCAACCATTGGGACTTGCTGCCACAAGTGAGTTGGTGACGGCTGTGAGCTAGATCAGTGCTACTCAAAGTGCTGGTCCACAGACCAGTGCCAGTCCGTGAGCCATAGGCTGCTGGTTCACAGTGACTCCTCTGCAGTCCAGCTTGGGTGGGATGCTTTAGGGGCCAAATATGGTACCGGTTCCTGGTACAATGGATATTTTTTCTGCCAGTCCACATCAGATAGCTTGACATGGCTTCAAAAGGGCCTTTGACACATTCATGGAAGCCAAACTTCACTTACAATTTGCTCTCAGCCGTGGTCTCTAACTGCAACCTCCATGCTCAGAGACAGTATACCACAAATGGGGGTAAAAAAGATGTGTGACCTTCTTTGCTCAGGAATTCCTCACTGTCCTCCTGTTGTGGAGGAAAGATGGACACCACGGAGCCCTTTGGCCTCTGCCAGCAAGGCAAATCCTCAGGTGCCCAATGGCTCTCCTGTGTCATAATTCATGTGATCTCAGGTGGTGCGATCCACTGCAGTCTACTCAGAAGCAGCGTGGAACCCGAGGCTGCAATTCCCGACCCACATTCTTGCATATGCTGAACGCCACGGGGCACGTGCAGGAGCGCGACGCTGCTTCCAAGCCGCGTTCCCTCGCGCTCTGGAGTTCTGCAGGCAGAAGACGACGAGTAGAAGTCGAGGCACCTTACCTTGGCATCAAGTCCCGCTGCGTTCCGCTGGCCGGCTGCTCCTTGCCAAGAAGCGAGCCCTCAATGCACGGGATTGAAGCCGCCTCCCTCGTGCCTTCCTCTTCGCCGGGGGCGGTTCCTCCGAAGCATGCCTAGGGATGCCAGGAGTGGGTCTCTCCTTCCGGGCAACAGAGCAGGAGCAGCGACAGCAGCCGCCGATGCCAGCCGCTGGAGCCGGACCCTGGGAGGCAGCGAACACCTGCGACGGCCGGGGCGCTTGGGGGGCGCCCATCTCTCCGGGCCGAGCACCAGAGGAGGCGGGCAGGCGGCTGCGCCTTTTCTCCTCCTCCTGGGCCGAGCGCGCGCCCTACTTCGCTCGCTCCCTGCCTCTCCCGCGACAACAGGAGGGCGGTCGCGCCAACTGAGGCTGCGCGCACGGCAGGCTGTCCGGCCGGCCGACCGACCGACCAAGTCGGCAGCGGCGGCGGCGGCAGCCACAGGAGGCTGCAAGGCGGAGAAGCCAAGCCCGGCGGAGGCGAGGTGCTGCTGCTCGCGCTGCGCGGCTGCGGGCTCCCTTTGGCCGGCCTTCCTTGTGCGCGCCTGGCCGCGATGCGCCTCCCTCCTCCTCCTCCTCCGGCGTAGCAACGGCAGCGGGAGGCTCCTCCTCCTTCGGCGGCGGCGGCGGCTCCTGCTCGGGTATGCGCCCCTCCAGCCAGCAGCCGGGCCAGGCGGCTCCCGCGAGGGCTGCAGCGGTGGCTGCTGGTGGTGGTGGTGCGGCGGCGGCGGCGGGGAAGGCCTAGCCAAGCGAGCCAGCCGCGCGCCCTCTCCGCCCGCCTCCCTTTTTCCGCCTCCGCCTCCTCCTCCGCCAGCCAGCCAGCCCCGACCCGGCAGTGATGGCAGACGAGCCGCAGCAGCACCAGCCACCTCCGACTCAGCAGCAGCAGCAGCAGCAGCAGCCGCCCCCCGAAGCCCCCGGCGGGGTCGTCCCGGTGGCCACGGCGGCCCCTTCGCTGCCGGCGCTGGTGCCCGGGCTGCAGGGGACCGAAGCCAGCGCGCTGCAGCACAAGATCAAGAACTCCATCTGGTGAGCAGCCCGGGGAAGGCTCCGGGCCCGGGGGTGGCTGGCTGGGTGCTCGGGAGGGAGCCGGCCGGGGGTTTACTCATGCATGCGCTGCATGTGCCCAGCCGCCCTGCCTGCTGCATATTGATAGGGCGCTCCGAGCCGCGACGGTGCCGGGTCGGGGTGCCTGGACGGGCCCCTCGCCTTCCAGATCGGGGTTTTGTTTTTGCAAGGGTTGCAGAGCCCCCGGTGCGCCGCCTCCCCTCGCATGCTGTCTTCTGGCTCCGATCCCGCAAGGTTCTTTCTGCGGCGGCGGCAGGAGGAAGAAGGTGGCGGCGGCGGCGGCGGCGGGGCGTGTGTGTGTGTGTGCCTGTGTGTCTGCAGGGTGGGGGAGGGGAAATGGAAAATGTGTTTACTCGGCTCTGCGGAGGGAGAGCGAGACAGACCCGGGCAGACAGAGCCAGACACGCTCGTATGGAGAAGGGGTCGGGCTGGGCGCGCAAGGCAGGGTGCACGTCTGCCCGCATGCTTCCTAGCTAGCTTGCTGGCGACCCAACACAAAGCTCGCCAGGCTCTGCTTTGCACGGGGCTGCTTCCCGATCCACGGTCGCGTCCAGTGCAGCCCGGGGCAGGAGGCGAGAGACATGCCTCCCCCCCCCCACGCCTCGCCCCGTCGTGTGCAAAGCAGCAGGTCGTTCCGTGAAGGGGCATCGCCTCGCCTGGCGGCTGGCTGGGCTCGCCCTCTCCTCCTCCGCCCAGCGCCCCCCCACCCCAAGGCGCGTTTGTCGGAGGAGGCGGGGGCGCCTCTGCCGCATGTTGACATGTATCTCTTTCTCCCTCCCCTCCTTGCTGCAAACACCAGAATGGGGTGACTTGCCTCTTGCTGAGCAGCAATAGCAGCAGCAGCCCCTCGCTTGTTTACAGCTGCTGCCGCCGCCGCAGCCCCCCTTTTTTGCAGCGTAGGGCGCCGTTTCCTCGGCACTGCTCCGGGTTTTCCGCCAGAATCAGACCTCCCCTTTGAGCAAGAGAGCTGGAGAAGATGTTCATTCAAAAAAGACTGCAATACGTTGTTCCTTGGGTACACTCCTAAAGCCAGGGACTGACTCGCTGTCTGCCATTGAGGATTTAGCCACTACACTGGCTTGCGAAGTGGGAGGCACCCGAGCTTTGCCTTCCATTTGAAGCCTTTTTCAGCTGAACCGACTTCTGTGCAAAAATAAAATTCCTGAAAACGAAGTGTCTTTCAGTGCTTGAAAAACACAGTATAAAGGCCTTTCACTTTCCCTGTGTGCACGATGTCCTTTGAAACCTTTAATGCATTTGCTCTTGTGGTTTAAAAATGACATTTTGGGTATTTGTAGTGCTGATCTGAAATTGAGATCTACATGGTGTAAAATATATGGGGCAGATTGAATTGTCAGTGGAAGCAATACAGGTTGTGTGAAGGGATTGCATTTGAGATGGTGAATTGCACACAGGCTTTGGGGAACAGACCATTAAGTAGCCTTTAAAAATCTAGGCAAAGGAGGTGTCTGCTGACTCCAGTCTGCTCGCTGCCATTGTTTTGTTTACAGAATGCCATGAGTTAGAAGTTCTCTCCATCAGCATCCTGACTGTGTCTTAAATTGCTGCTGCTACTGAAGTGTTTGATTTACAGTATTATTATTTTTTTAGACACCCACTTAAAATATTTCCCCATTCTCCTAGTGTTCAGAAATCAGCCTCTTGAATAGGGTGTTTACATCAGTGGTTTCAGGGGAGGTGTAACATCCAAGTTGGAAGACAAAATGGCTACTAAGTAAAACCTCTTCCCTTTTATATGAACTTGGGTGTATAGGCGTAGTTCAAGCACAACACCATAGCATTGTTTGTTTTAATTCCCAATAAAATTGGGGCTTCTAGGACATCTTTTTTTTAAAGACACATAGACAACCTGCCAAATGTTTTTGCATAGCCTTGGCTGCTTTAGCTAGGGATTGGCTTGTCAGCCTGATGGGAGTGAATGGAGGATGCCCAGTGGCAGTGCCTGCTGGAATGGTGCTGTTACTGGGAGTGTGACCAGCCAGCGCAGCTTTTTTGCTTACCCTAAAGGTGATCCTGAATGCCGCGTCTGGGAAGGAAGCCCCGCCAGTTTGAATGAGCTTGTGTCTCAAGTGTTCAGGATTCTAGCTCTGGGCGCATGCTGCAGATAATAAGGATTAGTTTCCTTTTAACCCCATCTCCCCATTGGCTGCTCTTGGCCCCAGAGTCTGTGATCCTGTGTGTGCTTAGCAACAAGTGTGTCCCCTTGAACTCAGCCATTCAGGCTTCAAAAAAACATGTCTTGAAGCTGGGATTTATTTGTGTTTCACCTTTCCTCCACGCATCTTGGCGCCACACCTGCGAGGGCCCTGCCCTCTTATTTCTGCAACATCAGCCCTTTGGGGTGGGCTAGTAAGCTGAGAGAGAGTGGGCCAAGGTCACTCAGGGGACCACAAGTGAGCAGGAGGAACGTGTGAGCCCTCATTGAAGCTCCGTAGCCACTGGGCAAGTCTTTCACCATTTTCTCAATCGTGTGGCCACAGGTGGGATGGTGATTCAAATTCATACGCATGATTTTGGGAACAGAACTGGGAACTGGAATTGGGATTGTATAGATAGAGTAGTGTCTTGTTGCATGTATCCTTGTGTCTGTGAAACAGCAGCTCAGAAGCATCTTGTGCAGTGCTCTCAGAAGACTGTGCCCTGGTGTGTGCTCTGGGCTGGTTTTCATTGCTGTTGCTTTGTAGTGGACTGCTAGTAAACAGTCTTCAGCTTGAATGGCTTCTCTCACTCTTTGCCGGAGTCCATGTGCTCAGCCAGGGATTTTGTAGAGCATAGCTCAGACTTGCAGTTCCATTACACGCTGGAATACTGCACCGATCTAATGCCCTGAGGTTTGGGGTAGGGTGGGCTAAAAATCCCATAAATAAGTAAGAAAAATTGCTGTGTATGGAAGGTGGCAAATGGTCTGTGTTCTCCATTAACCAATAAAGCTTAAAATGAAACCTTGTCTTTCTGGCTGGGATTACTGAAAAGAGCATCTGAAAATCTGTATGCTAACTCCTGAAACGTAAGTCGGATTTAATGTGACTGACTTCGACTGCAGTCCAAAACACACTTACTAGGAAGTAAGCCTCATTGAATTTAGTGGGACTTAATTCTAAATAAATTATATTATTATTATTGCTACTTATTTAATTCATAAATCACTTCTATGAGGCATCCTGGAGCAATTTATAACAGTATTTTGTGTGTATGTATGTATGTATGATATCTGCTACATATATTAAAACTTAAAATAATTGCATAGATGAAAACAATTTAAAAATTTATATTAAAATAGTTTTAAAGAACCACACATACATAAAATCAATTAAAATCCAGTACGGGTACCAATTGAGATTAAGACTTCCATTTGAAAGGCTCTTTGAAATTCTAAATAAACTTACATAGGATTTCACTGTTGGTGGGTCCAACGGTTAAGAAGGAGGTTTCTGCACAAGCTGTAGAGGGGGCTTGTCAACCTGGGAAGGTAGCCCATCTAGGAGAAGGAAAACTTTGATCTTAAACCTCCATGACCTGAGAGGTACCTTTGCATGAAGAAAAGGCTAAGGAGTAAGCCCTACACAAAACTGGAGTGGGGTCCCTAAGATGGTTGGATGGTGTACGCCTCCTTCGGGCAACAGCAGCCAAGCTGGTGCCAAATGTCTTGCTCTGCTTCCCTTTGAGCCACATCAGCGAGGTCAAGAGGGGGAGCCTGGGACCTCCAGATACACTGCCCAGGCTTGCGCCCTAGGGAGGTCACGTTGGTGCTACTGACTTCACCCTTGGATGCACACTCCATTGTCAACAAGTACAGGTGGCAGCCATTTTAGACATATCCAATTGACATGTCATCGCTGACACACAGATCTTTTTGAACCCAAAAGAAGGCAGAATGGGGGCGGGGCAGAATGGGATGTAACAGGGTGGGGTGCACTTATATACACTTTGCCGGTGTGTGTGGCGGCCGGGAACAGAGCCCCTGTGTGAAAGGATCACTGCCTGTGCCTAAAAGTGCAGTACACCTCCAGGTGAGCACTAGGGGAGGGACCCAAGTTCAAATCCCACACAGCCACAAAGCTTCTAGTTCAACCACTGTCTCTTGGCCTAAACTACCTCAGAGGGGAAATTGGGTTGAGGAGGGGGGAAATGGAGATGGGTAGAGCCTTTTACATTTTCCTGGAGGAAAGGTGAGGCTACAAAAAATATAAAAAATTAAATTGTTATATATCAATAAAATGTTATACCTAAGTTTGCTTCAATGAATTATTAGAATTGTCACTCTCCTAAAATAACTTTTTAATGACAATTCATTTGCCTTTTAGTGGTTTGCAATTAAAAACAATACCTCAGTATAGACGCTATTTTAAGATAATTAAAGTAGCTTACAAAATTGAAAGAAGAGCTTCTGTTTGGTGATAGAAGGATGGCTCACCTTTTAATCTCCCTATTGCAGTGGGCACACTAGTGCCAAAATGTGCCTCCCCTTTAATTTGCATTCCCAACAGCTAAAAGTTTACCTCACTAATTCCCCCTCCGCCACCGATTGATCAAATAATCCTGTAGTTGATTACTAATTAAACCTGCTCTCCCCATTGTCACTTTTAAAGGCTACAGCGATATATAGCAGTTACTAAAATGGAAGACTTGGAGATGATAACAAGTCTGTAAGGACCACAGTGCATTTGGTCGGTTGAGGCCTTGGCCAGCAATATTGTTTCTTGCTTTAGCCACAACAGAATTTATTCTGGAAATTAAAATGAGTTTGACAGGCAATATTTGTTATATTATGAGGTACTTGTAGAACCGGTTCTCTAGGCGCATGGCAAAGGGCCTCTGCAGATGACCTTGGGGCAGGCTTTCCCAACCTGGTGCCCTCCAGATGCTTTTCCACTACAATGCCCATCACCCTCAACACCATCCTGCAGATGCTGGCCTGATGGGAGTTATAGTCTGACACCTATGGATTGAACCAAGCTGACAAAAGTTGCCTCAAGGTATGAACAGGTACAAATGAGAGAAGGCAGTCTGTTGGGCACTGAGGTCCCAAGCCCTGTCCCATTATGTGAAAACCAGCACGCTGAATTGGAGTGAATCAGAGACCAGATTACTTGCTCAAAGCAGCTCACAGCTAAACTTTTTATAAACTACAGATTGTGTCTGTCCCAGATTGGCCCTAGGATCACATTCAGAGGTCTTTATCCAAGTGCCCTGCCAAATGAGTTGTGGTGGGTGACGTTTTTGGTGTTGGTGCCCCAGTTGTGGAATGCCTTACCATCTTTCTGGTGTGAGCTGAAGACATATTTATTTACAAAGTTTTCATAATTTTTTCTTCTTTTTTGGGGCGGGGGGAGCATTTGTTAGATCTGCATTGCTGTTATCATCTGTTATCTGGCTTCTGCTGTTGGTACTATATTTTAAATTTAACATTTTATGGCCTTTGTCAGCCTGGTGCCCTCCAGATGTTTTAGATTGTAATTCCCATCAGCCCTGGCAGATGTTTTGGAGTACAACTCTCATTGCCCCAGCATCATAACGCAGCCATGCTGACCAAGGTTGATGGGAGTTGTGGTCCGACACGTGTGAAAGCCACCCAAGGTTCAAAATTTGCCAGGCTCTTTTTGTGACTGGCGTGGGTCCAATTGCGACCAAGTGGAGATCTCTGGATGCTAGGCTGGTGACTGACTTCTCCATCTGACTGGTCCCTCCATCTTTCTTAAGCAGGTAAGCAGGTTTTGGTGACTGCAACTTCGGTTTAAGGAGCCATTTGGCACCTAGCTTATATATCTGAGTTTCTAACACTTTGGGGTTACACTCCCTCTGAAGGAGCAGATACATAACTTTGGGACTGCTTCTAGATCCTTTGCAGTAACTTGTGGCTCAGGTGGCCTCAGTGGCACAGACTGGCTTCCATCGGCTTTGGTTGGTGGGCGAGATGCACCCCTATCTGGCATGGATAGCTTAATTTATGTTGCCTACGCTCTGGTAACCTCTAGATTAGATTTCTGCAACGTGTTATATGTAGGGCTGCTTCTGAAGATGGTTTGGAAACTTCAGCTGGTGCAGAATTAAGTGGTCAGGGGCAAGATGGTTTGAGCATATTACACTGATCTTGGCCACACAGCACTGGCTGCCAATTAGTTTTCAAGCCCAATTGAAAGTGCTGGTTTTGACCTATACAGTGGTGCCTCTGGTTACGGACGCTTCAGGTTACGAACGCTTGAGGTTACGAGCTCTGCTAACCTGGAAGTAGCTGCTTCTGGTTGCGAACTTTGCCCCAGGGTGCAAATGGAAATCGCGCGCCTCTGGTGGCCCCATTAGCAAAAGCGCTCCTCGGGATAAGAACGGTTTCAGCTTAAGAACGGACATCCGGAACGAATTAAGTTCGTAACCAGAGGTACCACTGTACAGCCTTAATTGGCTTAGGACTGCAGTACCTCAAGGACCACCTCTCCCCATATGAACCAACCTGGACCCTGTGATGATCATCTGAGGCCATTCTTTGTGTGCCACCTCCACAAGAGGTCGCTTTTTCTGCGCTGGCTCCCTGTTTGTGGAATGCTTTCCCTAGGGAGGCTCACCTGGCACCTTCATTACATATCTTTAGGCACCAGGCAAAAACGTTTCTCTATAACCGGATTTGTTTTTGTTTTATTATGTCTTTTGTGTTCTCGTTTTGTATTTTTCTGTTGTGACCTGGACTGTGATCTTTGGATGAAGGATGTATGCAAAATTAATTAATAAATAAAATTAATAAGTTTTAAATGGGTTGCAGCCATAACAATCGACTCTTTTCTTGCAGCTGATTAAGTATTGTGTAAAATTAAAATGATTTGGTGTCTTCTCATCCTGTCAGGATTATTCTTTTCTGCCCATCTGAAATGGATATGATGAAATGGTGTCTGCTTCGTTGTCCAATTGAGGCGTATGTGTCTTTATATATACAATAATCGAAATGCAACACAGGCATCAGTGAGCTACATACCGATGCTGTTTTTGTTTTGTTTTTCTGGCCATGAACTGGTTTTTTCCTCTTACAGTACTGATGAAAAGGCCCAAGCTGATCTCTGAGCTCTTTATTTCCCCTTTTCTCCTTCATGGATTACAAGTCTAGACAAAAAGACCAGGCCTGAGCAGCAGCGCCCAGACAGCCCTGATTAGTGTCATTTAGGGCAGGGTTGCAAATTGCCCCAGCCTTTGCTGCACTTTTGGGATTCAATCTCTGTGTTTCTGTTTTTATTTTAGATTCATTAAAGCTTTTATGCTAATCGCTTTTGTGTCCAGACACTTAAACATCAAAAGGGAGATAGATCTTTGTTCAGCTCAACTGCTTGTGAATATGGGATTTTGGTTAATTTAGGGCGGTGTGAAAAAAGAAGAAGGTAAAAATAAAAAATTAGGGCGGAGTGAGCATTGTATGGCCCACTGTGTGTTTGTGGAGGGTGTATTTGACAAAGAGACTGTCGACAGACATCTCTGATGCTCCAGACTTTTGAGAGTCAGTCTGCAATTTCACTAAGGCTGCTAAAGTGTGTTCCACTTGTGAGTGCTATTGCTGGTGGGCTTGCCCCGTTAGGGCATCTGGTTGGCCACTGTGAGACCAGGATGCTGGACTGGAGGGGCCCCCGTTGGCCAGATCCAGCTGGTCAACCTGGTGCCCTGCAGATGTGTGGCACTACAGCTCCTATCAGCCACAGGCAACACAGCAGTGCTGTCAGCCCCGGTAATGTGCGGTCATGCTGGCTGGGACTTACAGAAGCTGTAGCCCCAAACATCTGCAGAGTGCCAGACCAGGTTCAGGGAAGGCTGGTGCTACAACTTTCACATGGTTGCCAGTTAATGCAACCCCTGCAACCATCTGCCAAGCAGTGCCTCACACATTTACATGTTGGTGTGTGAGAGTGAAACCCTGTCCCCCGTTTTGATATTTCCTCACTTGGGGGGAAGGAGACAGTCTCATTCTTGGTGCCACCTCCCATCATTCTTCCGTGAGAAAGTCACAGAAATGAGGCCAAGGCCTTTCTTTCCAAGTAAGCTGGAGACAGGTGTTTTGGGTGCTACCCAGGGCTAGAAGTCAACTGGGACCCACCATGTGACTGCTTCAGAAAGGGGCAGATGTGCTCTTGTCTCTGCATGCTTCTGTATCCTGAACCAGGCAGAGCTTCTAAATGTTCTTTAGAGCAACCACACATATATTGGGCTGCCTAGACGATAATCCTGATAGATCAGGGTCCTGTCAGAAGTTAGTGAAGTTGTTGTAGTTTGGCTCAGCTTTGGTACAGCTTGAATGGCATCCTCACCAGCCCCTTTTGACATGACCCTCACTGCAACACAAAGAAATCAAAAATCCCAACCCTGTTTCTGCCAAAGGCTTTAATGCCAAATCAGAGTGGTACATAGGCAGGCAAAAGGTTACAGGGCGCAACAGCAGCTACATGGGGCGTACATAAACAAAATGCCAGCTAAGACATTGATCCAACAAGTGGCTTGCACATATTCCCAAAGTTATTTGCCTTCCACACTTTCTGATGTGCCGTTCTGATGTCGTATCTGTTGTGTGTAGAATTTTGGTCTCCAAGAACAGCAGCTTTCATTGAAGAGGACCCCATGGATAAACACAATCCCAGTTTTTTATCCAGTTTTTGAGGCCGTTTGGCTATCTCAAAGAAAGGGTTGCAAAAGTCCTAGTTCCTCAGTGATTCAGAGTGGGTCAAGTGCCCAACCTATCTGCCCCAAGCCCTTGTAATTAAAGCATCTTCACCAGAACTTACGCTATCAAGGCAGTGGATTGCAAGTCCCATTAAGGAGGCAGGCTAGTGTTTTCCCCCAGCAGATGTCCCATAAGGATAATGCTAGAAATGTAAAGAAAACAGTGATGCTGGCATGGCCCAGCCCCTGTTCATTTCAGTAGAACTTTTCCAGGTGGATTTGCTGCTGGATTTGCTTTTCACCCATTTTAATTAGTGTGTGTGTTGAGGTGCTGTAGTTCCCCAGTCCCCTCTGTGGGCAACTAAATGTCTTACAAGACAGTTGTCCACTTTGCTGTCTTTTGAGAACTTCCAGTGGAGCTTGTCATTCTTTGTATTTTCCTTTCACCCAAATTGCTTAAAGACAGTGTTTGAAATTAGCCAGGCACCAGGCGCAATTTGTGCCTGACTATTGGCGCTGTGGGTTAAACCACAGAGCCTAGGACTTGCTGATCAGAAGGTTGGCGGTTCGAATCCCCGCAACGGGGTGAGCTCCCGTTGCTCAGTCACTGCTCCTGTCCACCTAGCAGTTCAAAAGCACGTCAAAGTGCAAGTAGATAAATAGGCGGGAAGGTAAACTGCGTTTCCGTGTGCTGCTCTGGTTCGCCAGAAGCGGCTTAGTCATGCTGGCCACATGACCCGGAAGCTGTACGCCGGCTCCCTTGGCCATTAAAGCGAGATGAGTGCCGCAACCCCAGAGTCAGTCACGACTGGACCTAATGGTCAGGGGTCCCTTTACCTTTACCTATTGGCCGCTTGCAATCAAGTGAAGATGCCTGGGTGCCGGGATGGCGCCTGACATCTCCATCTGGAGGTGCATGCCTGTGGATCTTGACTGTTTTCGCACACTAATACCACATTCTGTAGAATTCTATCAGCTATATTTTATTTGCACAATCAGGATGAATTTCAGGAACCAACATGCTTTTTTCTGTTCAGCCTTAGCAGGAGCAGTGAATAACATTATAGTTAATTATTGTAGCCTGTCTTCACTTACCCCCACCCCACTGCCCTGCTCACAGTTGTGAAGAATATTCTTAACGTTATGAATGGCCCATGTCACTATTAAGGAAAAAAAGGTAGGAATAGAGCAATATGTATGTGGACTATCCCTGGATAAAGTGATTTTTCTTCTTTTAGTTCTCAAAGTTCTTAACCTAGCTCAAGGTTGTCATCTGAACTAGCCAGATGTTTAACTGATAATCACAGTCAGTCCATCATTTGAAAAATCAGAGAACTTGACGTTCCATTTTGGCCACTTGGTTTAAGGAGCCATTTGGCACCAAGCTTATGTATCTTGAGTTTCTATCGCCGCTTTAAAAAAATCATTTTCATGCAAAGCTGGCTTGATCTGCTGCCTCCTGCAGCCAGAGCACCTTAACAGTCTCGTTTCTGATTGTTTCACCCACCATTGTTCATCAGTGAACTACTAGGTACGTGTGTGTGTGTGTGTGTGTGTGTGTGAAAAGAGAGAGAGTGAGTGAGAGAGAGAATATCTGCCTGTGTTTATGTATTGTTTCCTGTTGCCTCTAACACATCAACACACACAGGTTGCTTTTGATAGCAAATTTGGGCGTAGATGATGTATTTGTGCCTTAGGGATACATAAGGAACTGGGTGTGCCCTTCCTCCAGGTGGTGAGTTAGCCAGAAAATATTTGGAGGGTAGAGGAAGCCAACCTCACTTTCCAAGCAACTTCCAGCTGGTATCATGCACAACTGGAAACTGTGTGGTTCCTACAATGATAGATCCTAGTTTTAAAGAAATAAAACAGTTGCTGGATCTGCTGATCCTTTCAGACATTCACTGAAGTCAGTGGACTGAGCCAGGAGGCAGGACTGCAATAAAAGCTTTGTGTGTGGTTACCTGTCATTTAACTTTTGTTGTTAATCCCTTCCGCCTTGCTTGAGTAATGGTAGTCACATTTGTATGGGGGAGGGGTTTGTTTCAGCTCAGGATAGATGTTTATTGTGGAGGGAGACAAGGCACCTAAACAACAACAGCATTTTAAAATATTTCATGGAGTCTCAGGCATAATTGCAGGAGGAGGAGGTAGCCATAGTTATAATTTATTTTAATTCATTTATACCCAATTTTTCCTCTGAGTTCAAGGTTGTGTACATGCAGGTCCTGCTTTCCGAACATTTGCGGTGCGAAAATTCACTTATCCAAACATGAGGATTTAGCGTCTAAACCTCGCTATTCACACCACATATTCCAAACAGAGAGCATTTTTTTATAATTCCTTGTTTGCCTTCTGTTGGTTGGCAGAGGAAAGGAGGGAGAATGATCCAACAAATCAGAGCAGTTTTCCTGTTTTTTGTTTCGGCTTTTGGGGGTCAAAATTCTGTGTCTGGGAATGCATTAGAAATTTTCCCATAGGAATAAATGGAAATCATCATCTCGTTATGTGAACGCTCGGCTCATGAACGATTTTCATTGTCTTCAGTCAGCCGGACCTGCATGTGCAGCAACCCCTGATTTGCGTGGCCCCTGCACATGTTGGCAGAGCACGTGTAAGCAAACCCTGTTCTGTCCCCTTTTCTGGCCACTTCTAGGTTGCAGCGATGTGCACTTGCACGACATGCGTGCATTGAACAAGTGTAAAATAGCCATTGCCTGTATATAGTTCTAACCCCCCACCCCCCATTTTATTCTCACAACAAACCTGGGACACTGAGAGAAGGTGATCTGATTCAAAAAAATGCTGCCCCTGAAATATTCTATGGCAGTGTCCCATTAAAGGGCATTTTCACCATCAATTACTGTATTTTTTGCTCTATAAGACTCACTTTTTCCCTCCTAAAAAGTAAGGGGAAATGTGTGTGCATCTTATGGAGTGAATGCAGGCTGCGCAGCTATCCCAGAAGCCAGAACAGTAAGAGGGATTGCTGTGCAGCGATCCCTCTTGCTGTTCTGGTTTCTGAGATTCAGAAGATTTTTTTTCTTGTTTTCCTCCTCCAAAAACTAGGTGCACCTTATGGTCTGGTGTGTCTTATAGAGCGAAAATATGGTACATGCTTCAGACAACTTTTGAAGAGGCAAATTCCCCCCCCCCCCCAGCCTTTACCTGATCTGTAAGCTGAACCCTGGCGTGTTGTTGTTGTTGTTGTTGTTGTTGTTGTTGTTGTTGTTGTATATTACAGAGTTTTATTGAAGTTCTGTATTTTTACTGCTGCTCTGATCGTTTGTACTGATTTTGTTATATATCTATAACATACTTTTTAAGCTTTTATTGGAGGTTTTTCTATAACGCAGTTTAGAAATGGTCTTTTATTTATTTATTATATTGTCATGTTCTCAAAGTAAAAGTTGACAAAGTTGAGTTCCTGATGAATTTTTGAAATATAAATCCTTTAGTTTTTATTTGAGCAGACACCACAAGCACCATCCTAATGTCGGAATGCGGCATCTTGTAGCGCTGGCCCTCTGCAGCGCAATGCATGTTTTCTTGGGAGTAAGCCCCATTGAACTTGGCAGAACTTACTTGTGAGTAAATGTACACGTTAGCTAAGCACATACTTAGAAAGGCTGTCTGTATCGAACAACAAGGAAGGTTACGTTCAGATGTAAACAGTACTTTATTCAAAATTATTACACAGAATAAGAATACACTCAGATTTCCTGTGGAAAAACCTTGAAGTGTGAACAATTCTGTACTGCACTTATTCCGTTAGAGCAGGGGTCAGCAAATGTTTTCAGTAGGGGGCCGGTCCACTGTCCCTCAGACCTTGTGGGGGGCCGGACCATATGAGGGGAGGAGTGAACGAATTCCTATGCCTCACAAATATCCCAGAGATGCATTTTAAATAAAAGGACACATTCTACTCATGTAAAAACACGCTGATTCCAGACCATCCGCGGGCTGGATTGAGAAGGTGATTGGGCCGGATCTGGCCCCCCGGCCTTAGTTTGCCTACGCATGCTTTAGAGTACTTGCAGGCCACTCCATAACAAAGTTTTCAGGGCAATTCACCACAGATCCATGGGCGTAGCCAGGATTTTTGTTAGGGCGGGGGCAGGCTTCATATGGGGGGGGCGGAACCTCAGTTAGTTAAGTATATTTCTTGATTTACTTGGTTTAGGGGAGGCAGCTGCCACCCCTTGGTCATAATATTATGAACTAGCAGTAAATGTGGATATTTTGTCAAGTTTTAATGACAGGCTCATTCGTACAGTATTATCATCATTATCATTGTGCATGATATTAAGAACTAAATGTCTTGGAGATCATAACTTCAGATTGTAAGCCAGCCCCAGCCCCCAGCCCCCCCCCCCAAATCTGGTGCTTTCCAGATTTTTTTGGACTAGTCTCCCTTTAGCTTCAGCGTCTTATGTCATTGCTGGCTGGGGCTGATGGGAGTTGCAGTCCATAATATCTGAAGAGCACTAGGCGAACTAAGACTGAAGGCAAACTTTCGAACTGATGCTCAGCTTCACAGACTTCAAAAAACAAGATTTGTATGAGTTGAAACCCTTTTTTCAACTCTTCCTACATGCCAGTTTGCTGCTTCTGTGGCCCTATTTGCACACCATCAGATACCCAGGGCCTGGTGTGATGTGGACGAGCATAAATAAGTCTGTGGTTCACTCCTTTCCCCCTCCTTCAGTGTGGCTGTGATAAGTCTAGAGAAGCTATCACTTCTGGTTTTGCTTGTTTGCAGTTTGCTGCTTTGTTAGAATGGACACATTTTGGGTAATATTATTATTTATTTACTTGATTTGACCTGCCCTTTACTACAAAGACCTAGGGTGAGTAACAGCAGTATAAAAGCAGTTTATATATATTTTTATAGCAGTATACAGCTATAAAGACAAGTAAAACCAAAGCTGTTCCAACAGAACAGTGCAGATTCATCCAAAGTGGTGTGTCCCACAAATAACAACAAAACGCTTACCTGTGAAAGGCCATGGCGCAGAGGTCTGTCTTCAGCATATGTCAAAAGCTATGCAATGAAGATGCTCAGGTGCGCCTCTGTGTGGAGCGAGAGCCACAATATAAGAGCTGCCACATAGAATGTCTCTTCCTGGCTACCATATCTTGCACTTCTGAAGGTGATGAAACTACCAAAAGAGCCCCACAGCCCCTCTGATCTTCATACCAAAGAGGATCTGTAGGGATGGAGAAGGTCTTTCAGATATTTGGGGCCTAAGTCCTTTAGGCTTTTAAGCACCTGTTGTTGTTGTTTTTTAAAAATGTTTTTTAAATGAGACACTTGAAACCAGTTTTATTGTGTTGGACAAAATGACAAGCTGCAGTCCATCTGAACTGGAAGCAAAAGCTTCCAAACCTGTCCTTGTGGCTGTGGCATGGAGGAGCCTGATGCTCCCCTAGGCTTGCTCCTGTCGTGCTAGGCTGTGATTAAGCATCGATGTCTGAACAGGACTTCCGTGTGTATCTCCAAACAGTAGCATGAAGCCGAAGGTGGGGGTGGGGGTTTGAGAATCAAGATACAGGCAGAGGAGCAGAGGTGGGAGTAGTGATGGAGGAACTGGTGCTCCCTGCTCTTTATGACACCA
Organism: Podarcis pityusensis; assembly: GCF_964106645.2. Classification (NCBI taxonomy): domain Eukaryota; kingdom Metazoa; phylum Chordata; class Lepidosauria; order Squamata; family Lacertidae; genus Podarcis; species Podarcis pityusensis. The sequence goes on along the minus strand of NC_138039.1, from coordinate 47,627,652 downwards.
AACTTTGAACTAGTCACATTGGACCAGTGAGAGATGCTTACATCTTTTGCAAGCAACAAAGCAAGACCAAATAAAGCCCAACTGGAGGAGCCATGATGTCGAATTGAGAACAGAGAAAGTCAACAGACAGAGGATGACTAGGTTGGATTTTGCTTTGGCTCATTTATAAGAGGTGGTGGACTTGTCCAAGTTTGAACTCCTTCATGGCAGGCCGAGCTCAGGGGTTTCACAGTAGCAGCCTGAGTCTTGAGGATGACCAACTTCTTGTTACTTGCGAGTGACATTTTTTCTGCCTTCACGTAAGTTGAAGAGAACATGACGTTGATGCTTTTATCACTTGCTGGTGGTGCTGGGGAAACAATTGTAGGTTCTTCAGGAGCCTTTGTTTAAGTAATGACCTTTGTTAATCGCAAGCAAGATATTATCTGCTTGATGGGTTCCTGTTTTGTTTTGTTTTTTAAACCAAAACCCTCAAATTCCAGTTACATGGATGCGTTTTCTGGTTGCCGTGGACAATTAAGCTTTTGCAAAACAACTTTCATTTCACTAAAAGTCAAAGCTTGGAGATGGGAGTTCGAATCTATAAAGATTTATGAACTTGATTGTTGATTTTGGGCAAGACAGTGTCTTTGACTCAGAGTTTCTCATGAGGTATTCATTGTTTTATTATACGCAGATGGTTGTAGGAATAGAAAAGTTGCGCCTTGTTGTGCTTCCTCAAGCAATTATTGCTGGGCCAGAAGAAGGAAGGTCCTCTCTCCCTAGCAGCAAGGAGTGGGCTGTGCTGCTGCTGGGGAAGCTCACCTAAATAGCCCCTCATGCCTTCTTTTCGGCTGCTCTGCCCCCTCCCTCCACTGTCTTTTCTTCTCCTTCCACACTGATGCTGCTGCAACCTGGCGAGCTCCTTGTTTGCAGAGTATTGTAATCCACGCTGCCAGGAATGTGCTGTGTTGTCAATGCATTCTACTTGGCTCCTGTTGTGCAGGGAAACATTAAGCTGTTGATACTGAGTAGAGGCTGCCTCTGTTGACTTAATATATTATATGGCGTGCAGTGTGTATTTGTGTGTGTGTTGTTTTCTTTAAAGAATGTAAGAAGAGCCTGGGTGCTGGATCAACCCAAAGGGGGTTCATCTAGTCCAGGGGTCAGCAACCTTTTTCAGCCGTGGGCCGGTCCACCGTCCCTCAGACCATGTGATGGGCCGGACTATACTTTTTTGGGGGCGGGAATGAACAAATTCCTATGCCCCACAAATAACCCAGAGATGCATTTTAAATAATAATAAAAAAACACATTCTACTCATGTAGAAACACCAGGCAGACCCCACAAATAACCCAGAGATGCATTTTAAATAAAAGCACACATTCTACTCATGTAAAAACACCAGGCAGGCCCCACAAATAACCCAGAGATGCAAAACATGCTGATTCCCGGACCTTCCATGGGCTGGATTGAGAAGGCAATTGGGCCACATCCGGCCCACGGGCCTTAGGTTGCCTACCCCTGATCTAGTCTTAGCATCCTTTTCTCATGGTGGCCAACCAGATGCCCCCAAAGGGAAGCCAATAGGTAGGACATGGGCACATGAACCCTCTTCGACTCACTTTTCTCCAGTATTCAAAATATTCAGAGACATTTACTGCCTTTGACTATGGAGGCAGGACATGGCCATAATGGCTTGCAGCCATTGAGAGCCTTATTGTCCTCAATGAATTTGTCTAAACCATGGGTTCCCAAACTCTGATCCACAAGCCTTGTTCAGGTGGTCCATGGTGTATCTGTGGATTTGTGACTGAAGATGGTAGACAGTACACCCATCACATTAAATACCTGTTCTGATTTGGTATTTTTATTGTTTCTTTTATTATTATTTCTGTGGAATAATGTGTGTGTGTGAAAGAGAGAAGTGATTAATTGACACCTTATTTTCAGTAGCCCCTGCTTGTTGGTTGGTTGGTGACTTGTTCTACTTCTATAGTTGAGGGTGAAAGTCAGCTCCCTTTCCCTTTGTACCCCACAAAAGCAAATTACAGTTGTGTTTGGCTGCTTTGACCTCTTCCCCTCCAGAAATGGGTGGTGGTGGTTGTTGTTTGATTGGGGGCCTTCTTTACAGTGGCTTCCTCCTTTGAGGAGTCCTCTGGTTGCCTTCATTACAGGCGACTCCCCACTTACATGGGGGTTATGTTCCGGTGCATAAGTGGAAAACATGTAAACACACTTTCAATGCCCTCTCTCCCACTCTCTCTCCAATCCAGATCAAAAATACTGTACCAAAAATATCCACAACTGGAACTGAAGCTGTGGGGCCAGCAGGAGGCTGGAGGACGTGCAGAAAGCAAAGCCCTGCTGCGCCTCCGGTCTCCTCTCCGCTCTCACTGAAGTCCTCTTCGGGCTGCAGGGAGGGTTTCCTCTTGAGCCACGAGGACTCTCCAGCGCTCTCCCTCCATTTCCTGGTATGAATTAAATTACAGTACAGGAGACTCCCCACTTATGTGGGGTTACGTTCCGGCCCCTTGTGCACATAAGTGATATATGTTTAAGTGGGGTGCACCCCACTGTGCCTCCAGCTTGCAAGGAGACCCTCCCTGGAGCTCAAAGGGGGTGTCCTTCTTGGGCTCTGGGGAGGGTCTCCTCACAAGCTGGAGGTGCTGTGGGGCTTGGTTGAGTCTCTCCCCCCACTTCTGGGTTTCAGGCGTAACCAAACCAAAAGCCTCCCCAAATCTCCTGCTCCTGACACCTCCGAAATGCCTTTTTGCCTGCCAACTTCCCAGCCTCATGAGACCAGCACTGACCCTCCTCACTGCCCCCTAAGCAACTCCCATCTTCCAGCATCCCTCCACTCAGGTGCCTCTGCTCCTGAAGCTACCCTCACAAAGCATTCTCTGTCCACCCTGCGAGGCTCCCTCAGCTGGTACCTGCCACCAGGCCACTTCCGAGTCCCAATAGTGCTTCGTGTCCAGCAGGGCCACCACTAGGACCAAAACAAGGCCCAGCCAGGGCACCCAATTGATGTTTGATGATTCAGCAGTAAACAGTGGGTTTTCCCGGGGAAAGCAGTGGGACAATACTAAAACCTCTAGGACCCATGACTAGAAATCACGGGACAAAGAGAAGTGTAGGTGATCCCTGAGTCAGGCCACTTATCCATTTAGCTTTGTATTCACACTGACAGGCAATAGTGGCTCTCTAGGGTTTCAGATGAGGAACATCCCCTGACATACCTACCTACCTACCTACCTACCTAGAGATGCCACGGAAGATTAAACCCTTTGTGGCATCACAGTCATGGCCACTTCTCTCCCTTTCTGCAGTTCACGCTTCTTGAAGGGGATAATCAAAGTTTTGTGGCGCTCCATTGAAGGTTTATCAGTGAATAGCAGGCGTTAGAAAAGTTTCTGCTGCAGTTTCCTTTGCACCCCCCCCCCGGCACAGTTCAGGACAGCATGGTATTGTCACATCCCTGAATCTGATATTGCAAGTGGAATTGATAAGAGGTGCATGGCAAGGTGGTGCCTGGATCACAGTAGCCCAGCCTCCCCCAGCCTGGCAGCCTCCAGATGGCAGTGGTGGTCCAGTACATGTGGTTGGGGAAGGCTGTGGTAGCCTGATGAAAGCCGTGTGTCAATTGCATGTTCTTTGCATGATTGCTCAGCTGCTGCCCCCTGTGTGTTGCTGAGTGTGTGGTGTTGAGGCCTTCTCTTGCCCCTTGGAGAATGACCCACATGCCAGCCGTGTGCCACCCCTATCCCCATGCTGGATCTTGCTGCCTTCTCTCCCCCACCCCCCAGCTGATGCATCTGTCCATGTGGTGATCTGATGCTTGCTCATCAGTAAAGGTCATGGCCGAGTCCCTGGGCAGAGTAGGGGCTCTGCTTCCTTCTCACCAGCTGCTCTGCTGCCCATGAGAGAAATAGGTTAGGCACCAAATGGACAGATGGATGGGCAGCTTTGAGGCAGCAGACAGCTGGTTTAACCCACTGGGGGAACACGCCCCCCCCCTTTGGTCTCTCTGTGTTGGGTGCTTGCTGTTTTCTCCTGAGCAGGAGCAGCCATGCAACTTCCATGCAACTTTGCTCTGAAGAAGCAGGCAGACCTTCAGCAAACAGTGTTGTCCAAGACAGTTCCTTCCTACATCAGCCTGGGCATGGAGGCTGCTTCTGTCTGTGGCACCCTTGACACATTTCCGTTTTAAAATCAAACTGGACAGGGGTGACTTGATAGAGTTTCATGATTTTTGGGGGGGGGGGAGTTTCCCCCCTTTCCCCCCTGCCTAGTGCTAGAACCCCCTGAGTCCACACAGTGAAATTAACCAGCAGCCAAGTTGGGGCAGACTATATATAAAGAGTTTTGTTTAATTGTATGTGTAATATAAATTATCCATATAAATAATTTACGGAATTACGGGATTAGGATGGTGAATTCACAGCAGGGTTGGTGGATGAATCATGGTTGTAAGGTAAGAACCCTTGACTGGTCTCTCTGGGAAATAGGGTGCAGGAGGCTTCGACTTGATCCAACAAAACACTTCTCGTGATTGAGGTGGGGAAAAGGATCTCCCCCCACCCGTGGTGTGTTTTGGATCCCTGGAAATTAAATTTGGGATTGGAAGCAGCAGCCTGGTTTCATGAGGAAGTCGGCTGAGACTGACTGACTGATGACCACCTAGATGTTATATTAAAGGCCTAAAGCAGCCACTTCCCCAACGTGGTGCCCTCCAGATGTTCGAGACCACAGCTCTTACCAGATAGCCAGCAAAGCCAATGGGCAGGATTGACGGTGGAGGGTTGGGATCCAAAACATCGTGGAGGCTGAGGAAGGTGCACACAGGCAGAGGAGAAGGGACAATATTGTGTAATAAACCTGTACAGATGGAGAGCCAGCCCACCCCGCCCTCCCTGCTTTCCTGTCTGAATGCAAAGCTTTTAGGATTAAAGAGGCCAGAGATTTGACAGGAAAGTTGGGCTTTTGAGAGGCACGTTATCAGGTGGGAAAGAAGTGGCAAAGCAGGATGCCTCGACTTCCAGTGTGTTTCTGGGTCCAATTCAAGGTGCTCATGTTACCCCAAATGACATAGGCCCCAAATATCTTAAAGGCCACCTCCTTCCCTACAGACCGTCTCAGGTGTTAAGAAGGGCCTGGCTGGTCGTACCGCCTCTCTTAGAAGTTTGGAGGGATGCCTGAGGGAGGGCATTCTCTTTGGCAGCTCCCCACAGAGATGCATCTGGATTCCTCACTATACAGGTGTTACACCTGTGTCACTTAAGCTGTGTGTTTTCAGGGCCCGCCCTATTCTTGTGCACGTAATATGTTTTAACCATTTTTAATTCCGAATTTTCCATTGTTGTAACCTGCCCTGGGACCCGCTGGTGAAGGGCAGGGAATAAATTTAGGAATATTAATAGGAATAAGCAGTGGCGTAGCGTGGGTTGTCAGCACCCGGGGCAAGGCAAGTACCGTATTTTTCGCTCTATAAGACGCACCAGACCACAAGACGCACCTAGTTTTTGGAGGAGGAAAACAAGAAAAAAAATATTCTGAATCTCAGAAGCCAGAACAGCAAGAGGGATCGTTGCGCAGTGAAAGCAGCAATCCCTCTTGCTGTTCTGGCTTCTGGGGTAGCTGCACAGCCTGCATTCGCTCCATAAGACGCACGCACATTTCCCCTTACTTTTTAGGAGGGAAAAAGTGAGTCTTATAGAGCAAAAAATACGGTAATTTGCGCCCCCTCACCCGTGGATTTTAGCACTCGAGTGCGAGCGCCCCCCCCAGATGTTGCGCCCGGTGCGGCCGCCCGCCCCCCGCACACACCCCCCGCTACGCCACTGGGAATAAGTAGGCATTGTGGCAAGGCTTTCAAGTGGGCTGCTCACAGACAGGCAATTTTGGAAAAATGGGGAGTGGGGGCAGAAAGCAAGCCTGTGGTAGAGAAACTTGGAAGCAGGAGGAAGGGTCTGCTGGGTGCCGAAGAGGACAGGCAATGACCGAGGAAGACTTGATATTATAGTCTGCCTTTTGAGCAGCAGAGCTTGGCTCTGAAAGCAATATTGTGTAACTGTGTGTGGTTTGTAATGCAAGCCGGCCAGCAAGCGCCAGGTTCCTGCAGCGGTTGTTGCTGCCACCTCCAGATGAGAAAACACGTGGATCCTATTTCTGAATAGTGGGACTTCTCTGGTGCTGGGCTAACAGGTGTTCAGTACCTCCTGGCATTAGCTCTTAACATTTGCCAGGGAAAGAGTGGTGTTTGGTTGCGTCTATATCAGGAGCGGTTTTTCTGTTAAGTCTTGAGGTGCCATGCAGATTGGTTGGCCGCTAAATGAGGTAAAACACAGCATTTGGGTTCTTGCTTATTGACAAAGGTTGCGCTGCTATAAATCTTTAAATAAACCTGCAGAAATAATGACGGTGAATATTAACTTTGTGTTTTCTTTTTCCCTCACTCTCCAGCAAAACTGTACAATCTAAGGTGGACTGCATTTTGGTAAGTAGCCTTGAAACCAAAGTTGCTTTCATATTCACCTAGTTTGTGCAGGGGGTGAGCCTCCTCTGCTTCCAACTCTGTCAGACGCTGCCAGCTTCTTTAAAATACCCCAGGCTGAGAAGCTTGAAATGGAAAGCTTTCTGTAGCTGACAGGGAGCAAAAGTACCCTCCTCTTGCAGGGTAGGCTTTTGTCTCATCACATGGGAAACAGACCCAGCAGTAAGCTAAAACTAGATCTTTTATTTCACAACACCACCCCCTACTTCTTGTTTTATAAGAAGCCAGGAGAAAAAGAGGTGAAAGAGAAACTGAAACTCACAACTCAATACAGTGGTACCTCAGGTTACATACGCTTCAGGTTATAGACTCCGCTAACCCAGAAATAGTGCTTCAGGTTAAGAACTTTGCTTCAGGATGAGAACAGAAATTGGGCTCCGGCGGCGTGGCAGCAGCAGGAGGCCCCATTAGCTAAAGTGGTGCTTCAGGTTAAGAACAGTTTCAGGTTAAGTACGGACCTCTGGAACGAATTAAGTACTTAACCTGAGGTACCACTGTAAGGCCATTTTGCTTTCTGGACCTAGAATCCTGGGAATTGTAATTAGTTAAGGGTGCTGAGAGGGACGTGGGTGGCGCTGTGGTCTAAACCACTGAGCCTCTTGGGCTTGCTGATCAGAAGGTCGTGGTTCGAATCCCCGCGACGGGGTGAGCCCCTGTTGTTCGGTCCCTGCTCCTGCCAACCTAGCAGTTCGAAAGCACGCCAAAAAGTGCAAATAGATAAATAGGTACCGCTCTGGCAGGAAGTCAGGGGTCCCTTTACCTTTTACCTTTAAGAGGTTCCAAAACTCTTTGCAGGACCCAACCAGCAACCAGCCAATTTTTTCTCCACCACAGAATGGGCAGGAGGCGCTTGGGCCTTAGTCTTTAGTGGCAGAATTGTGCGCTCTCTCTCTCTCTCTCTCTCTCTCTCTCTCTCTCCCCCCTCTCTCCTGGTTTCTAGCAGTGGAAAGAGAGTAGAGAGCCTTCTCTGATTTGTATATATATATACATTGATAATGACCACAAATAAAGTGATTTTTTTGTCATCTGGTAACTCAAAGGTTTATCTGGGGCAAAACAAGCTGTGCGTGTGTGTTTGGTAGAACTCCCTCTTGCACTTTGATGTGCTTTTGAACAGCTCCTGCCAACCTAGCAGTTCGAAAGCACGTAAAAGTGCAAGTAGATAAGTAGGTACCGCTCTGGTGGGAAAGTAAACGGCGTTTCCGTGCGCTGCTCTGGTTCGCCAGAAGTGGCTTAGTCATGCTGGCCACATGACCCGGAAGCCGTACGTCAGCTCCCTCGTCCAGTAAAGCGAGATGAGCGCCGCAACCCCAGAGTCGGCCACAACTGCACCTAATGGTCAGGGGTCCCTTTACCTTTTTTTTTTTTTTTTTAAGGGTGCTGAGAGTTTTTAGGAGACCCCAGTTCCCATCACAGTTTCAAGAATACTCCTGGGAAGATGGATTGACTGTTAAACCCATTATAACTCTTAACAACTCTAAGTGCACCCTTAGCAAACTGCACTTCCCAGAAGTCTTTGGGGGAAGCCATGTTTTTTTTTTAGAAAAAAAGAAACTATTAATTTTCAGAATAAATGCAAAATACAAACAACATCAAACATACTGATACAAAAGTAAAATAAAAAAATTGGAAGACTAGACTGGATAAGAGAGAAAGGAAGAAAATGGAAAATAATACCCTACATTAATTTGTGTGATGCATCTTTTACAATCACAATCCAAGGCACCTAGAAAACACTTTATCCTAATCTTCTAAAATATATACTCTCCACAAACCTAATGTGACCATTGTTCAGTCTCTGTGATATATATCAAATATATAGACTAAATAGTATAAAAATGATCTGATTTAGATTCTCTCCTAGTTACTTTTCTTTGATATGTAAGGCGTTTAGAAAGAGCTAGACTGTGATTTAATTTGTTGGCAGCTGCCCAGATTGGCAGGGGTGACCCAGTCAGATGGACGGCATATAAATAATGTAGTAGTAGTTGTTAAGGAAAATTCTGGGTTGAGAGACTACTCAACAGCCCAGCTCCTCGGGGTACCAGTCCCCCGCGGGTCCATGCGGTCAGTAAACGTAGGAAATTCCAGACAAGCAATTTGGAGCAAAACAGCAGTCAGTAGGCTTAGATCCTTTATTGTTGCGCAACAGGTTCAACAGCAGCAAGTGAACCCAGAGCATGGGGCAACATTGACTTTTAAAACTTCCCACCACATCCCAGAATACAGTTCGCACAGCATCATTGATACATCATCTTTACATCACTGACGTGTCACCAAAGGGAGGGGTAGACAGGGGTTACACTAGTTCAACCTTAGCAAACATGTCCAGACAAGTCCTTGGTCCAAGATTAGCATAGGCAAAACATGTCAGGGCAAGACCCAGGTATAAGATTAGCATAGGCAAACACCTCTGAAGTCCCATCACCCAAAGTGCAATAGAACTTCCTTTGCATGTCCGGACCCCTATGCAAGACTGGTGATGGGATTACCGTATTTTTCGCACCATAGGACGCACTTTTTCCCTCCTAAAAAGCAAGGGAAAATGTCTGTGCGTCCTATGGAGCGAATGCAGGGGGGAGGCAGGCGGGAAAAGCCCCCAAGAGCCGCACACAAGCTCCGTGCGCTCTTGCGGGCTTTTCCACAGGAGGGAGAAGGGACTGACTGGCCGCATCAGTCCCTTCTCCCACCTCCCAGAAAAGCCAGGAGAAGCCGCGATCTCTTTAAAGGGGTTGTGCGGCTTCTGCGGGCTTTTGCGAGAGGTGAGGGAATCCCCCCCACCTCCCAGGAAAGCCAGGAGAAGCCGTGATCTCTTTAAAGGGGTTGCGCGGCTTCTGCGGGCTTTTGGGAGAGGTGAGGGAATCCCCCCCACCTCCCAGGAAAACCAGGAGAAGCCCTGCGCAGCGTCTCCCGGCAAGGAGAGGCTGCACGGGGCTAAAGGGGAAGCCAAAACAGCGAGCGGGATCCATCCCGCTCGCTGCCTTGGCTTGCTCCATAGCCGCGCGCAACCCCTCCGGCAAGGAGAGGCTGCACGGGGCTATGGATTCTTTAGCCCTGCGCAGCATCTCCCGGCAAGGAGAGGTTGCGTGGGGCTAAAGAGGAAGCCAAAACAGCGAGCGGGATCCATCCTGCTCGCTGCCTTGGCTTGTGCCATAGCCGCGTGCAACCCCTCTGGCAGGGAGAGGTTGTGCGCAGCCTGTACGCTGCTCTTTGGGGCTGGGGGGGGGGAAAGATTTTTTTTCTTGATTTCCCCCCCTAAAAACTGGGTGCGCCCTATGGTCCGGTGCGCCCTATGGTGCGAAAAATACGGTAGGTTTTCCTTGGCCAACAGTCAGCTCAGCAATTGTCACTTCTGGTTACTTCCTGGAGTCCCTTTTTCAAGGGCAAAATAGCGTTGGAATGGAAGAAACTGGCAAAGGAGTTGATTTTATATTATTTTTAAAGCTAGGTAACTTCCCTGAGCTGTCAAGTTGAAAGGATACATTCAGGCATAATATTTGTAACATTTTACAACTTTAAAGATGTGCCCTCCCCCGTAATTTCCGTAACATAGTAGTAGTAGTAGTAGTAGTAGTAGCAGCAGTAGCAGCAGTAGTATATCCCAAACTCTACCCAACCAATAATCAACCAAGGGAAGTGAGCAAGATTTCCATTGACAGTCTATTGGCATTCATGACACCACTAGTAATAGAAATACCAGTTTCTTATGAGATACTGTGGGATTTGTATTGCTTTTTATCAAAAGCAAGGCCAAGACTGGATCTGGTGTTAGTGATTGATCTATGATTTGAGGGATAATGCTAAAAACCTGTATCCAAACACTATGTAAAACTTGACATTCCCATCACATATGAATATATGTTCCAATAGTATTACTGCCTCACCAGCATAGTGAAGAGATGTTTGTATTGATTTCTGAAAGCCATGCCGGAGTCCAATACCACCTAAGTATTGTTTTTAGAGTGGATTCTTGAATCCTAGAAGATAGTAGTTTTCAATGGAGCATTTACTCAAATTTGAACCTACTCATGTTCATCAATCTGAAATTTAAGGTCACCATCCCAGGATATCCTAAGTTGCTGGGAGGAGCCCATTGCCTAGCTTATTAGCAACTTGTAAATATTGGATACCAAACCTTTAAAATTCAGAGATGTTTGAGCAACTAAGGATTCAAAAGTAGAGAAAGTAAACAATCCCCCTTACAAGGTAGAGATTTAGCATATGTAGTAATTTGAATTAACTGTGGTATATTTCCAATCTTTTCCTTTAGGGTAGACATGGAAGGATGACTATTAGGAATAATATACTTAGTTCTATAAATTCCTGCTGCCTTCCATTCTTTATATTGTACATATTTATCTGTAAGGCAGAATGATGGGTGGTCCAGTACGGGAATTAAAGGGGATGTGAACACCATCTCTTAAAGTGTTTAAAGTGGTATGATACTGATTTAAATGTATAGTGCAGATGGGGCCTAAAAGATTGAGGACACAAGAAATTTAGAGAAGAGTTCTGTATTGATTGCTGGAATTGAAACCATAGCAGTTTAGCTGTAATTACATTTTGTACAAAAATATACACTCTTCGCTACTGACTATGAACTCTGTTAAAAATTCTGTATTTAGCAAGAAGTTGAGAAGTTTACAGATCTACAGAAACTCTACCTCTACCTTCAGCTGCCTTCTGGTCCTAGCAATGGAGAGAAAAGGTATGTACGTGTCAGAATAGTCATATAATTCACATTTGCTGCCTAATTTCCTGTTGTTTGGTGTGACAAACATATGTTTTGTTGAAAGGCTGCTGAGGAAGTTGGAAAGACAAAGAAGTCTGTACCTTGTGGCAGTCTGGCTGTGGCTCTGTCCCACTGCCCAGGACCAGACCTCATCATTGGGGTGGGGTTAGGGTAATAGGCATGATAGAAAAGTGGGGTGGGGGTACTGCCTTTGCTGACCAGCTCCCTCTCCTTGCTGTCTCTGCCATTGTGGGTGGTGATAACTTTTTGTTCATTAGATATTATCTTTCCCTTCCTTTGATATCTCAAAAGTACACCTATATTCGAGGTGTTGGCAACAGGCAAAATTGCAGAAAGCAGATTGGTTAAGAGTCCAGGTGATCTATTGAAATTGGAACCTCCATGGAACCCGAGTCTGCCAGTCTGTCCTTCCTCTGCTTTGGATTCAGTACACATTGTACACACATGGTAATATCGCAATAATAAAAGTCGTCCTAATTGACCCCCTTTTCTCCTGGCTCAGCGATCAGCTGTCTGTGTCATCCAGCCGCGCCCAGCAAATGCACGCCTTCTCCTGGATCCGTAACACCTTAGAGGAGCACCCGGAGACATCCCTCCCCAAGCAGGAGGTGTATGATGAGTACAAGTGAGTGTTTTCAAATGTATTGTGGGGAGGTGGGTTTACTTGTGCACTGGGAGAATATCAAGGAGGAGGGTGTCCCTGATTAAACAATGAAATACTTACTTGTGCTGCAAAGCAGAACAGCACTGCACAAAGCCGGGCAGGGGGAGCCCTCTTGAATAGTGGCGGTCAGGGGTCGGCAACGGTTTTTGAGGCCGAGCTGGTCCACTCCCTGGCAGACCTATCGGTGGGCTAGAGTGTGCGCACCTGGACCCGCTCGTGCGCTCAAGCTATTTCCAGTGCTCTTCCGGGTCGGAAGAGCGTATGCACATGGGTGCTTCTCTGTCCCGCGTACGCTATTTTTGGCGCTCTTCCAACCTGGAAGTCGGTCCCCGCGGCGAGAAAAAAAATGGCGCTGTGAAAAAAGCATGGAATCCCCACACCAATCCACAGAACCCACTGCTGCCGCACACTCGCCTAGGCATCAGCCGTGATGGGCAGAGCATGGCATGTGTGTGGCAGCAGCACCCTTTCCAGCTGTCTGAGACCACACTTCGCTTTTCTTCATGGGCAGGCCGGCCCTCCTGCTAGGTTCTGTCTCACTAGGAGAGTTGCATGGGCTCAGCCAGACAATGGCAGAATTGCTCGTTCAGCTTTCAGGTTCAGTGTGCTGGCAAACGTAGCCGAGCGTCTCTCCTCCCGTGGCTTTGTAAATTATTAATCCCCGTTGTACGGCCTATAAAAGTGATCCCTTGACCCACAAAGGCTGCATGGTAGATGGCCGAGGCAACAGTGCTGGCGTGTGTGTGAACCAAAGGGCAACAGTAAAAGCTATTTGAGTGCCGAAATGTACTAGATGGAAGTGGGGTGCTTGTCTGGGCACGGGAAGTGTTTCATGCCCTCTGCTTTATGCATAGCACAGTATTAGCTGCTCGTATTTTCAAAATCATTTGCTGCTTCCCACATAAGGTGCTGGTTGTCACACCCTAAGCTGTGCACAGCACTTCTGCACTTGCTAGTCCGGCATGAAATTCTTCCCCCTTTTAAAGGCAGCCCTGTGGGTTCTGCCGTGCCCTTTCCCTCCTGCTTGAAGGCTTTCCCAAGGAAACCCCCAGAGGGGGTCCCCATTACAGGTGTGTCTCAGATGTGGTCCTCAGCAGCTGAGGAAAGCTGCCTCTTGGATTCTCCCCTGGAAAGGTCACATCCGGGCTGTGTGGGCAGGCGATGATGGGCGCTGCGGTATCCTGCCTCCACTGTTAACTTGAACTGCCACTCCTGCCTGTTTCCTGCTGCACTTCCGAAGAGAAGGGAGGACTTTTGGGGACAGGTTATAACTTAGTAGTAGAGTGCGGGCTTTGCAGGTGGAATGACCCAAGGAACTTGTTTGGCTAGGGATGATGGGACCTGGAGTCCTGCAGCATGTTGGACCATAGGTTCGTCATCCCTGGTTTAAAAGGTGCATACTGCTTTTCCAGAAAGTAGTCTAAAGCACTTTGGAGCTGATTGACTCAACATAGATGGCCCTCATTTTGATCCTGTGCCTGATCCCCTGTTTTTTTTTGGGGGGGGCCTTGGTTGCTTATCACTGGAGGGGCTGTAGCTGAATGAATGACAGAGCACATGCTTTGTGTGCTGAAGGTTGTAAGTTCGGTTCCCGGCACTCCCAGTTGGCAGGCAGCTTTCTGTGGCCTAGTCAGAGCATACCACTGACCAGGACTTTGGGGAATTAATAGCTGGACAGTACCATGTTGGCTACCCTGGGTTAGATAGGCCAGTGATTTGGGGACAGGCCAAAGCTATATGGATGGATCAATCTATGGTCTTAGCATATAATGTGCATTAGCAGTCTAAGACAATAGCCAGTTACATCTGAGCAGCATAGTTTCCTATTTCTAAAAAAGGTTGCGTGTGAATGAGGGGGAGAACAGGCTTGTCCTTTTTTTTTTTGCTTGGCTTTAGCCAATTCCAGTCCTTCTTAATGCAGGAGCAGGAAGCTTCCTACCTGCGGGTCTTATGTACAGGTATTACAAAAGACTGACTAGAGTCTTTGGAATATGTACTGGCCAGGAATCAAAGATCACACGGGAAATGTTGAATTGTTTGTTCATCTGAAAACTTTTGTAGGCTGTCGGAGGAGCACCGTTTGGAAAACTTGTTTTGCTTTCTTGTCCAAACATGGTGCAACATTTGTGAAAATTATACTTATAAAATATGAAAGGGGGTGGGTGGGATCAGACCTGTTACTTAGGGACACTTACCCATTATATGCAAGCCTCTTTGAGATGAACAGAACCTCTCCAAACTGAGGCAATGGGCTGTGAAATTGCAAATGCAATTTAGTGTAAACAGGTGTAAAGTGATGCACATTGGTCATGGGGGGGGGAATCTTCGTTTCACAGTTATGCTGCTGGGGTCACTGGAGGTGACTGACCAGGAACAAGACCTTGGGGTTGTAGGGGATAGCTTGATGAAGGTGTCGGTCCAGTGTTCAGCAGCTGTGAAAAAGTTGATCCAGGAAGGGAATAGACTTCCAGGACTTCTGGGGAGGAAGATGGCAGAGTAGGCATCTCTTGCGAGATAATTATGTGGTGATTAAAGATAGCCAAGCCATAAGTCTTGGTTGTCACACTCTCTCTGGGAAGACAGAGAGAACGGAAAATAACATCTGATTCTCTGAAAAAGCAGCTTTCCATGCTGGGAGACTGAGAAGTTTTGAGGGACCCAACAAGAGTGAGTAACCTAGACCAGAGGAGCTGCTCAAACACCTCATAGTAGTCCTGAGAGTGAGTCCTTAGGGCGTAAGGCCAGCAAAACCTCCATTTATTTTAATTACTTTTGAGACTGTTAGAAATTACAACTGAAGTGATGGTTGAAATTTGAGTCTGGAATGTGAACTGATTCCTGGCTTAAGAAGAGACAATCATTAAATAGCTGAATGCAAAACAGAAAGCATGTTTTAATTCTTTGTGTCTAAGAAAGATTCTAAACGGTTAAGGGGTGTTCCAACTGTTACAACTCTTTATTTCATTTTGTTTTATTTTTAACCTTTCGTCCCTTTGGTGAAAGTGCTGGCTTCAAAAGTTAAACTAGTTTATCTATGCCACTGTGGGAAAAGAATGTGGTCTGGAGATAAGGAGACTAAGATCTTAAGGTGGAGAGTGAATTGTTAATAAAATCAAGAACATTCAGTATGGCAGAAACACTGTTGGGCACCCCATTGACTGCTGGCATCGTGCAGCAACTACTATATGAGCAATTAAAAGAAATCAGGGCTGAGATGGATAACATGGTGAATGAAAATGGAACAGATAAATAATGTGGTTAAAGAAGACACAGAACCTTTGGGTAATAATACTGATAAAGGACTGTCAGAACAGGAGTGTGGAATGGTAGAGCTGGGAAGGTCCACCCCCTTCTGTGTGAGACAAGAAGTAAGTTCTACCTTTGAGAGAGGGCTTTGTATTTACTTTGGGTTTTTTGTTTTTTGCTTTTTAAAATTTAGATTAGTTTGCTTTTTATTTCATTGTATGATGAAAAGGTTTCCACAAAAATTTATGTGGAGAAAAATATAAAAAAAACTGCCAGTATCGTTATGCCGTTATACATATATGTGGTTGAGACCATACTGGAATTCTGTGTACTCTTCGAGTTGCCTCACCTCTGAAAGGATATTGCAGAGCTGAAAAAGGTTTAGAAAAGGGCAACTAAAATAATTAAGGGGTTGGAGCAACTCCCTTGCAATAAATGGTGACAGCATTTGAGTTTTTTAAATTTTGAGAAATGGTGACTAAGGAGAAACATGAGGTGAATAAATGATGGATGGTGTGCAGAGAATGGATAGGCCTCTCTCATAATACTAAAGGTTGGGGACATCCAATGAAGCTGAATGTTAGGGCAGACAAAAGGAAGTACTTCTTCACATAGTTTAACTATGGGATGCACTCCTATGAGGTGTAGCGATGGCCACCAACTTGGCTGGTTTTTTAAAAGGATTAGACAAATCCATGGAGGGTAAGGCTAGTAACAGCTACGGCCCTAGTGCCTGTGCTCTACCTCAATGTGCCTTTGAAAACAAGCTGGTGATCGCAGACGAGGAGAGCCTTCTTGCCGTGTTCAGGACCGCGACATAGCGCATCATAGCGGACATGCGGTTGACTACTGCGGGAATGGAATGTGGGGCCAAATGGACCCTTTGGCCTGAGCCGGCTTAAGTTGTCACTAGACAATCTCATGGGGAAATTATCCTGGGGATGGGATGGGATCAAACTGTAGCTGGATTCATGTGGTCCATAAAAATGGTTGGAGCTGGTAGCCTGGAGGCAGAGTTGGGCAACCAGGTGGCTAGACCCAACCAAGGAGGCATGCGGGGGGAGACAGAGCAAGGCAGCAGCCTCTGTGACTGACTGGGACCCCTGCAGCTAAGGCCACTGTGGGGCTGTCCTGAGAGGGAGCCTGGCTTTTCCAGGGCTGCTGACCCTGTTTCTTTGGTACTCCAGGAAAAGGCCAAAGCACCAGACATGTGGATTCGGCCTTAAACGCTGCTTTGCTGATCTAGATAATTTAATACTAATTATTTATTATTTCTACCACACCCATCTGGCTGGGTTTCCCCAGACACTCTGGGCGGCTTTCAACAGAACATTAAAAACAAGATAAAACTTCAAACATTAAAAACTTCCCTAAACAGGGCTGCCTTCAGCTGTCTTCTAAAAGTCGGATAGCTGTTTATTTCCTTGACATCTGATGGGAGGGCGTTCCACAGGGTGGGCGCCACTACCGAGAAGGCCCTCTGCCTGGTTCCCTGTAACCTCACTTCTCGCAGTGAGGGAACTGCCAGAAGGCCCTCGGAGCTGGACCTCAGTGCCTGGGTAGAACGATGGGGGTGGAGACGCTCCTTCAGGTATACTGGGCCGAGGCCGTTTAGGGCTTTAAAGGTCAGCACCAACACTTTGAATTGTGCACATAAATGTACTGGGAGCCAATGTAGGTCTTTCAAGACTGGTGTTATGTGGTCTCGGCAGCCCCTCCCAGTCACCAGTCTAGCTGACGCATTCTGGATTAGTTGCAGTTTCCGAGTCACCTTCAAAGGTAGCCCCACGTAGAGTGCATTGCAGTAGTCCAAGCGGGAGATAACTAGAGCATGCACCACTCTGGTGAGACAGTCCATGGGCAGGGAGGGTCTCAGCCTGCATACCAGATGGAGCTGGTAGACAGCTGCCCTGGACATAGAATTGACCTGCGCCTCCATGGACAGCTGTGAGTCCAAAATGACTCCCAGGCTGCGCACCTGCTCCTTCAGGGGCACAGTTTCCCCATTCAGGACCTGGGAGTCCCCCACACCCACCCACCCCCTGTCTCCCAAAAACAGTACTTCTGTCTTGTCAGGATTCAACCTAAATCTGTTAGCCGCCATCCATCCTCGAACCGCCTCCAGGCACTCACACAGGACCTTCACCACCTTCACTTGTTCTGATTTAAAAGAGAGATAGAGCTGGGTATCAGCCTTGCCCCAGTCCTGCTCTCATTCATTTCTACTTGCTTCCCTTTTGTTTCAGGAGCTATTGTGACAATCTTGGATACCATCCGTTAAGTGCTGCTGACTTTGGGAAGATCATGAAGAATGTCTTCCCCAACATGAAGGCTCGCCGTCTAGGCACAAGAGGAAAATCAAAATATCCTTTGTGGAAATGTCTTTGAAACCATTTCACTTAACTTTCCTGGAAATCAGGGTCAGCATCAAAGGGTGGCATTCCCCTGGACCTGTTCCTCCTCTTCACTGCGGCAGCCTGCTTGTTCACCTGTCCTTCACTCTTGCAAGGAAGCAACAGTGGCAGGGAGGAGAAAGAAGGCTGGCCATTTGCTCATTGACATTGTCTGGCAAGAGCAAGCAGACAATGGCAGTGGTGAGGCCAAGGTAGCTTTGGCCATGAGTAGGGGGAGCACAGGGGGGCAGTTTGCCTCACTATAAGAGTGGGGGTCCATTGAAGGCCTGGAAGGAACAATAGAAAGACAGAGCTCCTCTCTTAACCCTTGATCATTTTTGGATCATGCCTGCATTTCTGCCCTTAAATTCAGAAAGGACGTTCTGTTGACCAGTCAGCTTTGTATCTATGTTAGGTCTGTGTAGGAAAGTTAATTTAATGCAAAGGGAAACAATGCAATTTTACAATTATTTACACCTTAATTTTTAAAAATCACGTATTGCTATAGTGGACTTCGGAAGAAAGCTTTTGTGCAGATGCCGACACTCCCCAACCTTGACTTCCACAAAACTGCCGATGGGGTAAAGTAGACACCTGAGCTGTTGGGCAGAATGATTAAGACCTTTTAGGTAGAAGAAAAGGGCTTTAAGGAAAGCTGACAGCTTAGCGTTGCAGAATGAAAGATCACTGGGTTTGCTTTGCAGGAGTTGGAATGTTTAAAACGAAGGGATTTCATTATGTAGTAAAATGGGAAGGAGGCACAGCCTTTTAAAACACAAGGTAAACCATAAGGTCAAAGACTCCTCTGACACTTGAGCTTGTTACATTTCGCGTACACATTGGGTGGGAAGAGAACAGCTCCTCTGCTTTCAGAAATATACTGCATGTCACTTTGGAAATGTTGGGGCCAGGTGCCTGCCACAAGACACAAAGAGCATGTTTTCACTATATATTTTTGCATCTGTCCAAATGCAGATGTGACCACCTCATGTCTGCAAGCAGTAGTGTGGGAAATGGCATTAAAAGAGGGGGCAGATTTTATCCATAACTTTTTTTGGGGGGGAGAGCATCTTTGGGGGCCCTCCAGATGTTGCCACACTCCAGAATCCCATCACCACCATCCATAACCATTGGCTATGTTGGCTGATGGGGACTGATTGAGACCATCAACATCTGGAAGTTCCCCGCAGGCATTCCATAAGCACTTTTTTGAAATGAGCAAACCTGATTTCAATTTCCTTTTGTTAAAATGGTTACTGAAGCTTAGAGTATGTTTTATATCAGGTGTAGGAAATTTTGCAGAGCCACCATGACAGTGTCTGAAATAATTTTAAAAGGCTAAATCAGAGTGGAAAACCCACTTCAGGTCCTTCAAGAACCCCAACATAATGCCAGAATTCTTTTACTTACCTTACTGTGTTATGGAAGGGACACCATGGAGCTTGTGGCAAAAATAGTGAATCCTTTTCAAGGGAAGCAAAGTATCAACAAACCCTCACTCAGGCCTTCCTTAAGCAGCAGCTCAGTACTAGCCCCAATCTCCATGGCTAGATTGAAATGCTGTGTACTTTTCACGTACTATAGTGAAGCTGTTGCTGTTGCTCAGGGTCTCCTTTTTGTTTTTGTTTCAGCTGGAAGGGGCAGAGTCCTCTGGGCACCTGCAGAGTGCCGACGAAGAGGTGGTGTCAGCTGCCTGCCAGCTGGTCTGCCAGTGGGCCCAGAAAGTGCTGAGCCAGCCCTTCGATTCCGTCTTGGATCTGGCCCGCTACCTGGTCAAAAGCCACTACATAGGCACTAAATCAATGGCAGCTTTAACCGTGATGGCTGGTGCCCCGGCAGGTGAGGAGGTTTGGCTTAGTGCACCACTTGATGTGCTGTTCCTGGGAGGAGAAAAACTGTTGGCATTTTCCATGTTATAAGGGAGCGGGGTTGGAGAGTTCATATTCCCCTGCTATAAATATGAGTGTGGTGGGCCCATGCTGAAATCTCAACAGATTTCTCTTGAAAAGGCATTTTGGGACTTTTGGTTCATTCTTGTTGGCCTGTCAGTAATCCGGTTTGGGGAGCAGAGTTTTCTATGCACTGGCTCCAAGGATTATTGCATGTTGTCTGTCTGTCTGTCTGTCTGTCTCTCTCTCTCTCTCTCTCTCTGTGTGTGTGTGTGTGTGAGTGTGTAGTTAGAGTTCCATTATCCTGTACACTGCTTAGAAATATTAAACATATTAGCGGTTTGGAAGTACTTCTTAAAGAAAGAAACTTTAACAAGGGGGCCACTTGGGACAAATTCCTTCCTATATTAAACTGAGGGTGGTACAGTCCCTGCAGTGGGATACTGCTATTTCACCTGATAGGTGAGTTTTCTGTATGCAGGGTATTTTATTGTTAAATATTTCCCCACTGTATGACCGGAAGCAGAAAAGGAAGGCCTTTTCTCCTGAAAGTCCGTGTGCCACTTGGCATGCAAGCATCTCTTATCTGCCTGGGAAACGTTTGGTCTCTTGTCTAGAGCTGCAGCAATGACTCTGCGTGGGGGGGGGGGGGGAAACAGGCCTAACTCTGCACCATGGAAAGACCCACCAGCTATCTGGTTGCAATACAGGAGGGCCTACAGACTCCTGCAGCAGGTGGACTTTACAATCGTTTAGTTGTTGTTATTTCCATTTTACAACTTCTATTTTCATTTCTGTATACAAGGAGGAGACTTGTGTCTCACAGAGATGTGTTGGCTGGGGACCTTACAAAATTTATTCACTGCCACCTCCTGCCAGGCATTTGAGGTGTTCTTAGGCAACAGTGGGAAACTCCCGGCCTTTGGGCCCAGTTGGGCCTGGCACAGGTCCCAGCTTGGCTCATGAGGTGTTTCCCCACAAACCATGCCTGTGTGATGTCATATGTGGGGCAGGTATGTCCAAGACTACAGAGGGATAACTGGAAGCTTAATGTGAACTTCCAATTCAAGTGGGGCTCCTCACTGGGAGTTCCTTACCTTAGCCGAGGATTAAAGCAAGACCCTTTGAAGGCACACACCCTGCACCAGTCAGCTGATTAGTGCCAAATGCACGCCTTTAAAGGAGGTTACTGCAGCAGCTGACCAGCAGTCACAACGACCGCCTTTGAACTTGGACAATACTTGTTGTGGTTAAGCAGACTGTGTGGCTTTTGCAGTTGTAGTGTTGCTGATAAGCCTGGTGTTGTGCTCCTCCAGGTACCTGAGGGCACAACCCTCTCCTCCTGTGCAAGTGAATCCGAACTGCGTCTGAAGAGCTCGGCCGAGGATTGTGTGGGCCATCGTTTCCCATGCTGGTGCCCCCCTGCCATTTGGGACTACAACTCCCATCAGCCACAGCATCGTATGACTGAGCTGGCTGGGGCTGATGGGAGTTCTGGACCAACACAGCAGGAAGGCTGGTGTAAGTGCTCAAATGGCAGGCCTGCCTTACCCGCCCTCCTCCTCATCTTTTCCAGGAATCAAAGGGATCCCCCAGCCTTCGGCTTTTGTCCCAACCGCAGAGAGCAATTCCTTCCAGCCCCAGGTGAAGACTCTGTCCTCCCCAGTTGATGCAAAGCAGCAGCTGCAGCGGAAGATCCAGAAGAAGCAGCAGGAGCAGAAGCTGCAGTCGCCTTTGCCAGGAGAGTCCCCGGCCAAGAAGGTGGAGGGCACCACCAGCAATGGGGTCACCAGCCTTTCCAATGGGAGCCCAGCCATCTTGTCTCCTCAGCCCATTGGCATTGTCGTGGCTGCTGTTCCCAGCCCTATAACGGTAAGCTGTGGGCGTGGATGCTGGTAGACACAGGGAGCCCTAAACCTTTTGCTGACCCCCCCCCCCATGGGCTTCCAGGTGGGTAATAAATTGGGGTGGAGTTATCTTGGGTACTGTGTATGATGATTAGTAGAGGAAGACAGATGAATTCAAAGTTATTTTCTCTGGAGATTTATTTGGGGGGAATACATGGAAGGAATTGAACTGATTTGTAGCAGGCTTTTAAAAAAAATTTAAATGGGGTTAAACAAATGGAAGCGAAAGTGATTTGGGGTGATCCGAGGGTGGGGTGCAGATTTATTGTAGAACTTTTTCTGGAGTGATTTGGATCAGGAAATTATCTGGCTTGGCCTTCTGTGACATTTAAAATCTAAGCGTGAATCTATAAATAATAAACTAGCATTTACGGATTTTATGCAGGTTTGCGCCTGTGGCCCTGTGCTTTCATGTACCTTGCAAGATCCCTGACAATTGGGAAATGCAGCTATGCTCTCATTTCTTGTTCCTTGGTGAGGTCACCGGACGGTCGGGGGGGGGGGGGAGAGAACAGGAAGCCTGGGGGGGAAGAGGGAGGGGAGGAGTCTCCCTTGCTGAAAAAGTGGAATAAGGCAGGTAGAGAGGTAGGAAAAAGGTGCAGCTGAGAATCAACATGTGGCAGCCACAGGGAGTCACATGGAAGTTTGACGGTGACAATGAAGAGATCCTTGGCGATTTTGTGAGGGTTGTGGACTGTCAGTGCAGCAGAGTGGACGAAAGATGAGTGTCAGTGGACAGCCCACTCTAAGAGTTTGGACAATAGTTGGTGAGGCAGGAGGTGTTGAGGAAGCCTTTTTTTGAGAATGGGGAAGAGACACGTGTTTGGAAGCTGCAGGAGTTGATTTTTGATCGACATGAGTGGGTCAGAGAATAAAAAACATAGGGCATGGGAGATTGTAAGGTGGGGGGCTGTGTCAAACAGGAAGTAGTGGAAGTGGACAGGAAGGAGACTTGCCTTCTGTAGACCAAATTTGAGCTGTTTAGTTTTGCTGGGTGACTGGTTTTATAAAAGGAGTAACTGGAACCTCATTTCCCTCCCCCCACAGGTGCCGAGGACCCGGCAGTTGGTGACGTCGCCTAGTCCTGTGGGTTCAGCCGATGGCAAAGTTCTCCCGCTCAACGTCCAAGTGGTCACCCAGCATATGCAGTCGGTCAAGCAGTCACCAAAGACCCCCCAGAATGTTCCCGCCAGCCCTGTTGGGGATCGTTCTGCCAGGCACCGCTACCCTCAGATCCTGCCCAAGCCTGCCAACACCAGTGCCCTCACCATCCGATCCCCAACGACAGTGCTGTTCACAAGCAGCCCCATCAAGACCGTTGTCCCTGCTCAGCACATGAACGTGGTGAAAATGACCACCATCTCCCTCGCTCCGAGCAGCAGCAGCAGCGCCGGCAGCACACCGGTCAAGCACACGCCTTCAGTGGTCAGTGGTTCCGGAGCAGCCGACGAGCTGAGGACTGTCCCGCAGATTCAGAATGGGTCCGTCGTTTCGCTTCAGTCTCCAGGGCCCAAAGCTGGTGGCAGTGGAGGAGCAGCAGGAGGAGGCTTGGCTCCCTCTGCGTCTTCAGTTGAGGTCAAAATGGAGCCAGAGGCAGCCCTGGAGGAGACAGTGCTGCGGTGCCAAGAGAACTCAGACGCCTCTAAAGTTGCAAAGGTTGCTCCAAGCACCTCAGTTGGGCAGCAGAGGAAAGGTGAAGCAGAACTGTGGAAAGGTCAAGCCGAGGAGGTCCGTGGAGAAGGGAAATGTGTCCAGGGCTGTGACACGAGAGCCGAGGAAGCAGGAAGGAAAAGCCTTGCCCAGCCCACTGAATCCCACCCTGTTCCCACATTGGAGATCAGCCCTGGCACGATCACTCCCTCGGTTGCTATGCAGACCTTCTCTGGCACCAGCATCCCTGTGCCTCCCGGTGGTGACAAAGTGTGTGCTAAAAGCCCAAGGAAGCGGCTGCCATCTGCCTTTACAGACTCCCAGGGCCCCCCAGTCAAGAAGCTCTCTGTGGGGCAGGTCTCTGCAGCCAGCACAGAAGCCCCAAAAGCGGGAGGTGTGAAGAAAGTGCAGCAGAGAGTGGTGGCTGTGGCCAAGAGCGACGGGGCTGCAGCACTTGTGCAGGTGCCTGGCAAGGTGACCATCAAAGTCCATTCTGCGGTGCCCAGCAGCTTAGTGACCACTTGCCCCCTGGACGCCGACCTTGTTCTTGACTCCAGCGATCCCACTTTAGGGCAGCAGCTGGCAGACTCCTCTTCAGACATCAAAGTGAAGTTGGAAGGGAACGTGTTTGTCTTAGAAAGCAGTTCCCAGCCCAGTGACGGCTTTAGCCCCAACATATGGCAGCATCTAGCAAAGAGCTCCGACTTTGCCCCTCTGAACTGCGAGCAGCAGCCGCTGCAGGAGGACGTCGGTGTTATGGCTCTTGCGGAACACGCTGGCGGCTCGGAGGCCTTGCCGAAGTCTGTCTGGGAGCCAGTGCACTTTGAAGGGCTCCAGCAGGCAGCTGCCTACGGCCAGCAGGCGCAGAGCCAGGGGCCAGAGCCCTCTCTGGAGCAGCAGCTGCAAGCGCAGGCGCCAAGCCAGTTAGCTTTGCAGCCGGAGCTCAAGGAGTTTGAGGATGCCGCCTCGCAGTCCAACGAGAACTTCTTCTCCTTCGACGACGACCTGACCCAGGACAGCATCGTGGAGGAGTTGGTGCTCATGGAGGAGCAGATGTCCATGAACAGCTCTCACCTGTACGGAAGCTCCTTGGGCATGGCCCTCCAGAGCCAGGGGGCGGCCCAGGGGGCATCCCTGTCCTCTCACGCGAGCAGCACCCACTTCTACCACCCGATCCACAACAGCGGCACCCCTGTCCACACCCCAACGCCCACGCCCACCCCGACACCTACTCCCACGCCCACTCCAACGTCCGAACTCATTGCGGGATCGCAGGGCGTGTCGCGAGAGAGCCCCTGCTCCAGGATGGCTCAGACAACGCCCGTCGACAGTGCCCTGGGGAGCAGCCGGCACACGCCAATCGGCACACCCCATTCCAACTGCAGCAGCAGCGTCCCGCCGAGCCCCGTGGAATGCAGGAACCCCTTTGCCTTCACGCCCATCAGCTCCAGCATGGCCTACCATGATGCTAGCATCGTCTCCAGCAGCCCCGTCAAGCCCATGCAGCGGCCCATGGCCACGCACCCTGACAAAACCAAGCTGGAGTGGATGAATGCCGGGTACAGCGGAGTGAGCAACCCGCCCGTCTCCAGCCATGGGATTCTCCCGAGCTACCAGGAGCTGGTGGAAGACCGCTTCAGGAAGCCCCATGCCTTCGCCGTTCCCGGCCAGTCCTACCAGTCTCAGCCACGGCACCACGATGCCCATTTTGGCCGTGTGACTCCTGTCTCTCCCGTCAGCAGCGCCAGCAGCAAGCAGGAGGGCTTCGCTGTGCCTGCGCCCCTCGACGGCAAAGGGGCGTGTTCCTCCCATAACAGCAGCTTCAGGTGCCGGAGCGTCAGCCCTGCCGTCCACCGCCAGCGCAATCTCAGTGGGAGCACCGCTTGCCCTGCTGGCAATGTGCTGCGCTCCAGCACGACGACGGCCGCGACCGCAGCGCCCTTCGGCAGCCCTGTCACTCCGGAAGTCCACAACACCTTCAGCGCCGTCCACGCGGACGCGAGTGCCAGCAGCCTTGCGCAGAGGAGCCAGTCAGTCCCCTTGACCGTCATGATGCAGACGGCTTTCCCGCCTCCTCAGAAGCAGGCGAATTCTAAGAAGATAACAAATGTCCTGCTGAACAAGCTCGATTCGGATAACGATGACGCGGTGAGGGGCCTGGGGATCAACAACATGCCCTCCAACTACACAGCCAGGATGAACCTGACCCAGATTTTAGAAACTTCCTCTTCCACGTTTCCGAGTGCCAACGGCCAGAACGTGCTCAGCCCCAGCCCTTCGGTTTTCGAATTCCAAACACCAAGTTACCTCACGAAGAGCAGCAGTGCTGATCACACCCCTTTTGCTCCTGGAGATAACCAAGCACAATCGGAGCCTCTGGAGGAGGAGGAGCAGCAGCAGCAGCAACAGCTGGATTTCAGCAGCACCGTGAAAGACTTCCTGGGTGAAGGCAGCCTTCAGAGCAGCCAGCAGCTGGCCAACCAGGTGGCTTCTGATCTCAGCAATGTGGCCTCCGTCTTCTCCAATGACATCAGGTTGGCTTCCGAGCTCTCGGGAAGCATTAACGATTTGAACACGCTGGACGCCAACCTGCTCTTTGACCCGGCTCACCAGCAGGGCCAGGACGATGAAGCAACACTGGAAGAATTAAAGAACGACCCCTTGTTCCAGCAGATCTGCAACGAGTCCATTAACTCAATGACTTCGGCAGGTTTCGATTGGATGGAGAGCAAGGACCATCCTGCTGTTGAAATGTTGGGTTGAATCTTTTTTTAAAAAAAAAAGATTTAAAAAAATAAATAAATATATGTAATATGATGTATGTAGCACACTGTATCTAAAAGACAGACAGACACTTTGTATTTGTCTTAATGGAAGTGCCTCCTGCAGCAGAAACATTGACTATGACTTAATTGTGGCATTTTTACAAAACGAAAAAAAAACCCAACAACAACCAACACCTTTTGCTCCACCAGCTGCTCTATTCTTCAGCAGGGAATATTCAGTCTTACCCATTTTAAAGACTTTTCTGAAGGATACAGCCTGATCCAGAGCCAGTATTAGATTTTAAAAAATTTTACTTACCGAACAGCACTTTTTTGCTGTTGCAAAAGAAAAAGTGGCCGGGGAGGTTCCAAGAGTGTAGTGAGTCTAAATTGCTAAGGAAAGGGGCTCGCCAGTTCCCCAAGCAGTGTTACCTGGCTGCTCCTCCCTCTGTTCATTTCAGTCAGTGCTGCCCTGAGTCCCTTGTTGGGCTGCTGCTCCCTGGGTTACCAAGCAAGCTGCACTGGAAGGAGTGGAGGCCACGCAGCAACCGTGTTCCTCGGATGGAGAGGGCTATGTGCACTTGGGTGTGGACACGGGGCCCTTGCACATGCTGGCGCATCCCTTGCGCTGGAGGGCCTGCACACATCTGTGAGGAGCGAGCCTGTAGAGGAAACGGGGGAAGTGGTCCAGGAGGCAAGAGTTCCATGTGTATATCAGCACAGGTTGCTTGGTTGGGTGATGGACTTTAAATGGCTGCTTCCCAAAGATTCTGGGCTCGCTATCGCCCCCTCTGTTTCATTGCTGTTAGAGAACCACAGAGGTGGGGGTCCCAGCTGTGGATAATGGCGGAGGAAGACTTGGGTAAAAACTGACCATACAGCTTAGAAGGTGGACAGTGTGAGAACGCTATACTTAGACACCAATACAACTTAAAATGACAATAAAGGGCTAAAAGGGGGAGCGGCAGATAGGAACTATCAAGGAATGAGAAAGAAGCACTAAAATTTTATTGGGAAGTGTGTGGGGGGGGGTGTGTGCTTAGCCTTCTTTAGTTGCTTGAAAATCTCAGCTTAAAAATCTATCTGTTTTTATTGGTTTTAATATCCTTGAGAGGAAATGTATTTCTGAGCCTTGAAACTTCATAAGACTTCATTCCGTTCTGTTTCCTATTTATTTATCAGAATTGGAGCAACCTGAAGTTAAGGTGGAAATGGTCCCAACCCATCCATTCTCGCTTGTAAACAACATTTGGGGTGCAGAAAAGCAGTTGCCTCTTCACTGATGTGCAGCCCCTCTGCTCTTTCCCGAGAAGCTGATAGAAAGAACAATTTTCATAGAGCCATAAGTGCTACTAGATGCCAGGGGGTACAGACATGCCATGGGATGTATTTCAGAAGCTACCCTACACAAACCCAATGGAAATGGATGGGGAAAGATGCGTAGGTTTGTTGGTGCCCCATGTACGCCTGTTGCAAGCGGATGCGCCCAGCAGGAGCTGCCCGGGGAGTGTGGCCATTGCCTTTCAAAGGGCTGTGAAGAGAGAACGGTCAGCCATTAGCCAGCTGGGGCCTTACTCAGGCAGAAGGATCTGTGCCAGAACTGTGACTTCACCTGGGAAACCTTTTGCCAGATCCATTGTCCAATGCTGTGGGAAGCTGTTCCCTGGGGGCTTGTGCTGTGTTCGCCTCTTCTTGTAATGTGGGCTGATCATTTTGCACCTGCCAAAACCCAAGTAAGGTGTCAGGGCCAGAATAT
Source organism: Podarcis pityusensis (assembly GCF_964106645.2). Classification (NCBI taxonomy): domain Eukaryota; kingdom Metazoa; phylum Chordata; class Lepidosauria; order Squamata; family Lacertidae; genus Podarcis; species Podarcis pityusensis. The sequence goes on along the minus strand of NC_138039.1, from coordinate 47,600,093 downwards.
TTCTGGGAAGGAGAGAAAGAGAGAGGAGCTGTTGCAAATGGCTGCCCATGAGACAAAGCAAGCAAAAAATTCACCAGCCAGTCATGGCAGGCTTTTGAGACTACCAGCCGGTCAGACGTAGATTGTGCCCTGATTGTTGGCACATGTAGGGCAGTTCCAGAGCAAAAGGTTTTAGGGCAGCAGTTCTGGTTAATGTGCTCATGAGGAGGAAGTTTTCCCAGTGTTGTGCCTCTGCATTCAAGGTGCTGGAATCCAGGCCCCGTGACAATACTTCATTTCAGGCCCCACAGGGGTTGCCAGCGTCTTACTCCATGTATGTGAGCCATAGCCAGCCCCTTTGGCATCAGTGGGTTGGGGGGCAAGGAGCAAGGGCCAAGGGGAGTTTCCTGGCTGCTTGTGTGTTCCTGGATTTAAGGCAGCAGTGTATAGAAAAGTTGACTTTGGAGGTGAGGGCAAAGCAGCAACTACTTACCTGGGTACCCCAGAGGTTTCCACAGCACATGCACCCAGTATATTGTGGTTTTTTAAAAAGAGAGAAATCCGATTTCTGCATGTTTTTTGGTTATAATTTTTAAGATTTGTGTGTGCACACATGTTCTTCATTAAATAAAAATATCTGGCAAGTACAGAGAATCAAACCAAACAAGAGATTTCCCCTTTCCATCTAGGTTTTGTCCTGGGTGGCAGGATAGCTGTGTGTGTTTGTGTGTGTGTGTTCTCACATCACAGGCCCTTAAAGGAGGAATGCTGGCGTATATTTTGAGCACTCCTTGGCAGAGAGGGATGCCTCCTTCACCCCTGCCCAGGCATTACTGCTGTGCAGATGGAGGTTCCCATTGGGTTCTCTGCCCCCCTCCAAGAATGGCACTCTTGGTTTGTCCCTAAGGTGGTGGTAGTGAAGGTGTAGCAGCCTGGAGGTGGGAGTTGTACATGTGCTGCTCACCTTCATCATCTGTCTGGCGCTCCTGATTGGCCAGCAGGGAGCTCTTGCCCACATCCAGATCAATTGGGAGTGGAGCACTTTTTTGACCGGTGACCCACCTTTAACCCAAAATGTGTTGGATGCATTGTAGATACAGGTTTGAGCATGGACTGTAATGTAGATACAAGCTACAGGTGGCTGAATTGAAATCAATTTTAAATGTGAGACATTCAAACTTATCATGTGACCACTATCATTTTGTCTCTCCGCCCCCCCCCCCCAAATAAATAAAAGAAAGGCCTGTTACCTTAATTTTGAAACGCCACTGGTAAATCGGACTGAAGCGATAATTCTGGGAATTCTGCGATAACTTAAAAGCGAATTGAATGGAAGTTAGGTTTGCAAGGAGGACCTGGGGAGCCAAAACTTTTTCACACACACTTCATGGTGCTAGACCCAAAATGGGGTTTTGTGTATTGTTGGCCTGTGCTTATTTTGCGGTTTCCTCCGTGTGTTTGGGGTTGTAATGGGCAGCTTGCTGGACCCCTCCTTCTTCCTGGTGCTTGCAACCCCTTCTGCTCTCTGCCTGCAGACAAGTCCCTGCTTCACACCAAAGTGTGCCATCTCCGGGGGAGGCAGAAGCCCCCTTCTGCCAGATAAGACCCCTGCGTAACAATGATAATTTCAGTTGTTCAGAGGGTTGCTCTCCTTGGCTAAAGGCGAATGAACTTGCACCCCCATGTACAGTATTGCCAAGAATATATTTTGGATTTGGCTGGCCAGCTTGTTGGACTGTGTGGGGTTCAGCTATTGCACTAAGGCTTCTGTTGAACTGTGGCAGGCACATTCCTTAGGATAAATGCAACAAATTTGACGGCCCACGGATTATAAAAAAGAGTGAAAAACAATGACTACAGAAAACTTTTTTAATGTGTTTCATTATTAAAAGGCAAAATGTCATGCAAATGACAGCTAACTTGTCTTATGTAGCAATGTGCATTGATCTCAATGAGATGTTTCTATTTCTTATTCTCTTACGTGAGAATCTTACAGCAGGAAGAAAAAAAAAGAACTGTTTTGTTTGCCTCACCATGTTAATACATGACCACCTGATGTGCATGCGTGTTCTCTTGACTTACCTTGTACAGTGCTAGGTAGACTCTTGTAACCCACTCTTTTTCATTATTATTATTTTTGCGCTGTATTAGATCTGGGTCTGTGCTAACCAGACAAGCATAGCTGAATCACCAGTTAGTTACCTTTTTTTTTTTTTTACGTTTACTAATTCTGCTTAGTTATTGTTAAATACGTTACTTTCTCATTATCTTTATTGCTCTGGTGTTGGGGGGGGGGGAAACCCTTTTGGCATAATTTTTTTCATGAGAATTCATGAAGTAAAGAATTTGCAAATAATTGCAATAAGCACTGACTTTTGAACTGAAAAAGAAGGAAATTGTTTCTTGGGCAGTGCAGCATCTGAAGTTTATATAAAGTCTTGTACTATACTTTTGTGCTTTCTATAAGGAAAGAAGAAAAAAACCACCCTCTCTACCTTATCATCTAGTGCACAGATTCTTCTCTCTCTCTCTCTCTCCCCCACCCCCAGTGTTTTGTTGTCTGTTGTACCTGCTGAAATGACAGTAGTTGGATATTGCAGTAGCATTTCAGTTGATTTTTTATTGAAAGTGCTCAAAATTTGTTTTTTTTTAATGTTTTCAGAAACAATAAAACATTTTATATTAATCCGGACTTGAGGAGCAATTTATTACAGGGACACAGGTGTTAAGAAATACTGCAGGGGAGGGTGTGTCTCTGCAATGTGTGTGGGAAAGGGTGTATGCAAGACCTGTACAAGCCCCATGGAAACAAGCATTAAATGTGATAAACAAGAATGGTTCACATTGACAGGTTCCTTTGGAGCACTCAAACTGCCTTGCTTATGATTCACAATGTATGAAGCTGCTTTAGACTCGGTCAGACCACTGATTGAGCTAGCTCAGTGTTGTCTACACCTGATGGGCAGTAGCTTTCCAAGGTTTTGGATGGAAGTCTCTCCCAACCCCACCTAGAGATGCCAGGGATTGATCTTGAGACCTTCTGCATGCAAATTATGGTATATGCTCAGCTACTGAGCTGTGGCAATTCCAAAGATATGGTTATTAATTGGGGGAGGGGTATGGGCTGTCCAAAGACTGGAAAACTGACTAGAAAACCCACTTTACAAAGTCACATCTCAATATCTTCCTCAGCTGGTGAGACAAATAACGGGGACTGTCCAACATGATGGACCAAGCAGTGCCAGATTACCAAATAGGCAGGGCCTATGGTCATAGCTGTCAAAGTTTTCCTTTTTTTAAGGGAAATTCCCTTATTCCAAATAGGATTCCTCGCAAGAAAAGGGAAAAGTTGACAGCTATGCTTATGGGCCCCACTCCTTTTCGGAGCCCGACGACAACTGATCAAAATAATACAGATTTGATATTGAAAGAAAATTACAAAAATGTATTAGGAGATCATTTATGAGGCCCCACCCCACCCAGATTTCAGCTGCCTAGGGGCCTCCACGGGATTTAATCTGGCACTGGGACCAGGAAACCAAATTCTGCAGCCAACCAAGAAGCTCACTGAGTGACCTTGGGATCAGTCACTCTCAATCTAACATACCTCACAGGCTTGAGATAACACTACTGTGGAGACAGAGCCATATCTGCCACTTTGGAGGTACAAGGCTAGGATAGAAAAGTAAACACCCTTTGAAAAATTATGTGGGAAACTACTATATTTTTCCATGTATAACACTAGGTTTCCCCCCTTTAAAATGTCAAAAATTAGGGGGTGTCTTATACACGGATAGTGCTGAGGGTGGACTGGCGATTGGCTGCCACGAGCAGTGGGTGCGTCTTATAGACGGGAAAATACAGTATATATTTCAGGAGGTTTTCACCCTCCACTTGGATGGAAAAAGCTCTCAAGATTGCCTTACAAAAAACCAGTAGTAAGAGAGTTGCGGCCCTCGGGCTTGCAATCTAAAGCATCTTGAATCTTTTCCTACCTAGGAACCATTTTTCATAGGCACCCATATATTTGTATGGTGACAGACAGTGCTGCTGTTGTGACCCACCTCAGAGCAGACCAGGACCCAGTAGAGGGTCCTGACCCACCAGTTGAAGACCAGTGAAACACCAGGAAAACGAAGGGAGGGGGGGGTGGCATAATGGTTAGTGTGTGGGACTATGACCTGGGAGACCAGAGTTTGAATCCCCACTCGGCCATGAAGCTCACTGGGTGACCTTGGGCCAGTAAATGTAATAAATAAGTAAATAAATAAGTTGCATCTGTTCCTCAGGACCCACCCAGGATGGAAATGAAGCAGAGGAGAGCTGCTGGTGGGAGCTGCCGCTTGGCTGCAAGATAAGTCACGGCACCATTGTTATTGTTGTTGTTTAGTCGTTTAGTCGTGTCCGACTCTTCGTGACCCCATGAACCAGAGCACGCCAGGCACTCCTGTCTTCCACTGCCTCCCGCAGTTTGGTCAAACTCATGCTGGTAGCTTCGAGAACACTATCCAACCATCTCGTCCTCTGTCGTCCCCTTCTCCTTGTGCCCTCCATCTTTCCCAACATCAGGGTCTTTTCAAGGGAGTCTTCTCATGAGGTGGCCAAAGTCTTGGAGCCTCAGTTTCAGGATCTGTCCTTCCAGTGAGCACTCAGGGCTGATTTCCCTAAGAATGGATAGGTTTGATCTTGCAGTCCATGGGACTCTCAAGAGTCTCCTCCAGCACCAGAATTCAAAAGCATTAATTCTTCAGCGATCAGCCTTCTTTACGGTCCAGCTCTCACTTCCACCCATCACTACTGGGAAAACCATAGCTTTTACTATACGGACCTTTGTTGGCAAGGTGATGTCTCTGCTTTTTAAGATGCTGTCAAGGTTTGTCATTGCTTTTCTCCCAAGAAGCAGGTGTCTTTTAATTTCGTGACTGCAGTGATCTATTTATTAAACTTACTAAGACACCCTTGGTTCCCACCCCCCTAAAAAAAGCAACTCAACGACAAACAAACACACACAATAAAACCAGCATAAAACAAACCATACAAAAATCCAAAAGCCCACTCAATCTTTTTTAAAAGGCCAGATTAAAGCTTCCCACCTGTTATGTACTGAGTTGAATAGGATCCAAACTGTAGCAGTCTGATTGGTCCTAGAACAATAGGATCCAAAAGGCAGCAGTCTGATTGGTCCTAGAACAATAGGATTCAGAATGCAGCAGTCTGATTGGTCCTAGAACAATGCAGCAGTATGATTGGTTGGCAGGAACCACCCAATCCTGCTCCAGATAGAAGTGAATCCACAACCTGATTGGCTTACAGTAGAATTCCAGAATTAGCCAATCATGTGCAGCCCATTGTGTAAATAATGTATATAAAGCAGATACTGTGAGGGGACATTCATTCATTCCTCCTCACCACTATGAGCTGAATAAAGAGCATGAAATCACTTTGCGACTCTGAGTATATTTCACTGGCGACGAGGATGGGATTCCGCTGAGCTGACTGCCACACACAGCACCGCAGCACCGCCAACTGCCGCACCGCTGCCTCGCACCGTGTATCCAGGCTTCAGCTCCGGGGCACAAGGAACTCAGAATGGCAGCCAACAGCAGCTTCTCGCCATTCAACCCAGCATCTGGAGACTGGGAAGCGTACGCCTCCCGTTTCACCTTCCTCCTAGAAGCCAAAGGGGTCACCGACGAAGAAGACGCCAAGAAGAGGGCGATATTCTTCAGCGTCTGCGGAGAGGAGACGTTTGAAATCGCCCGGGCTCTCCTTGCGCCTGAAGACGTCGCTACTGTTCCATACAAAACAATAATGGAACAGCTGAAGGGGCACTTTTCGCCGCAGCCCTCAGTGGTGGCTCGTCGAAATGCCTTCTACGCAAAGCGGCAAGCCCCTGGGGAAACCATAACTGGGTTTGTGACCTCTCTCCGCCAAGCCGCCCGGTTCTGCAACTTCTCAGAGCTGGAGAACATGCTTCGTGACCGCCTCGTCGGTGGCCTGAAGGATGAGAAGCTGCAACGGCGCCTCTACGCTAAGAAGGACCTAACGTTCCAGGTCGCTCTGGAGGAGGCCCTGGCAACAGAAGCTGCCGAGAGGTCGACCCAAGAGGCACGGCCGAGCCTGCCATCCCAACCGAGGGTCCACCATGAAGACCTCACCGACGACTCAGGATCCGACAGGGAGGAGGTGCACCGAGTACAGCAGCGCACTCAAGCAGCGCACAGACCACAGCTGCCTCGACGAGAAGGAGGGAACTGCGCAAGCTGCGGGGAGAGTCACGAGAGGAGGACCTGCCGTTTCCGCAACGCAGAGTGCAGGCAGTGCAGAAAATCGGGACACATCGCCCGGGTGTGTCGGGCTCGGCCCACCCGACACCAGGCATCAGATGACCAATCCAAGAGCCCCAGGTCCCGGGGCCCAACGCACCAAGGCAACTCGACGGAGCTCACGGACTTCCAGGTATACCAGTTGCCCCACCCCAACGTAGAGAAAATTTATGTAGAGGTACAGATAGAGGGGGCCCCATGCCGCATGGAGCTTGACACGGGTTCAACTCTATCCATAATCTCGGCAAGGACCTTAAGGAAACTGTGTCCCACTGGGGGTCCCAAACTCAGGCCGGCCCCATTCACCCTCCGGGACTTCCAGAAACGTAAGGTCCCCACAATGGGGGTGGGGACCTTCAGGGTGCAATACCGAGGGCGGACGCGGCAACTGGACTTGCTTGTGGTCAAGGGCCCCTACATTAGCTTACTGGGATTGGCATGGTTTGGACCACTGGGGCTAGCTGTCACCGGGGTGAACCACACTAGCTCACAAGTGGACGTGGACGCCATATGCAAGGAATTTCCAGGGGTTTTCGATGGGAAATTGGGACAGTATACGGGCCCCCCCATTGCGCTACAGCTTGACCCCGCAGTACGACCGGTCAGGCTCAAGGCCCGCCGGGTCCCGTTCGCCTTGAAACCCCGTATAGACGAGGAATTGGACCGACTCGTAGAGCAAGGAGTGCTGGAGCCGGTGCCTAATGCTCCCTGGGAAACCCCAATCGTCACACCCGTCAAGCCTAATGGTTCGGTCCGCATCTGCGCAGACTACAAATGTACCATAAACAAGGCCCTCACGGCCCACGCATACCCAGTGCCAGTGGTCAGCCATGTCCTTGCCACCCTGGCTGGGTCGAAAATTTTTGGCAAGCTGGACTTGGCCCAAGCATATCAACAGCTGCCAGTAGATGAGGCCACAGCTGAGGCACAGACGATTGTGACGCACAGAGGAGCGTTCAGGGTAAAGCGGCTGCAATTCGGTGTCAGCGTGGCACCAGGCATATTCCAGAATATAATGGACTCTCTCCTTAAAGGGATTCCTGGCGTCACCCCCTTCTTCGATGATGTGTTGATTGCCGGCCCCACACCAGAGGAGTTTGAGGACCGCCTCCGCACCGTTCTGCACCGTTTCCAGACGGCGGGTCTCAAGGTGAAGCGGGAAAAATGTCTACTAGGAGTGCCTCAGGTGGACTTTCTGGGATTTATGGTGGACGCAGAAGGGGTCCACCCGACTGGGGACAAGGTACGGGCCATTTGTGATGCCCCAGCGCCCAAGAGCAAGACTGAACTTCAGGCCTTCTTGGGACTATTGAACTTTTACCATTCCTTCCTTCCCCACAAGGCGGCGGTAGCGGAGCCCCTACACAGACTCCTGGACAAGCGGGCCCCTTGGGTGTGGGGCCAGCGCCAGGAGGCCGCATTCCAGGCAGTCAAGGACTTGCTTGTCTCAAACTCGGTCTTGGCACACTTCGACGAGAGGCTGCCGGTGGTGCTAGCATGCGACGCCTCACCCTATGGCATTGGAGCTGTCCTGGGGCACCAACTCCCGGATGGAAGAGAGGTACCGGTGGCGTACTTTTCCCAGACACTCAACACAACCGAGCGGAACTACTCGCAAATCGACAAGGAGGGTCTGGCAATCGTAAAGGGAGTAAAAAAATTCCATGATTTCTTGTACGGGCGGCCCTTCACCGTGGTGACTGACCACAAGCCGTTGCTTGGCTTGTTTGCCCCCGAAAAGCAGACCCCCCAAGTGCTGTCTCCTCGCGTCCTCAGGTGGTCAATTTTCCTTGCCAGCTACCAGTATGCACTGATTCACCGACCTGGGAAGGCGATGGGCCATGCGGACGCCCTCAGCAGGCTACCACTACCGGAAACAGGCCCTGACCCAGCACCTGCACAAGAGGTTATGAGCCTGGAGCTGCTTCCCGACCGCCCCATTCAGGCACAAGAAGTTGCACACCATTCCAAGAAAGATAGGGTCATCTCCCGGGTCCTGGACTGGGTGTGGAGGGGATGGCCCAGCAGCAGCCCCGGGCCAGAATTCGCCGGCTACACAACCCGCAAACATGAACTGTCGGCCCACAAGGGGTGCCTGTTATGGGGAAGCAGAGTCGTTGTTCCCCAGCCCCTCTGCAAAAGGGTCCTCACAGCCCTACACGAGACACATCCAGGGGTAGTAAGAATGAAGGCCCTTGCCAGGAGTTATGTGTGGTGGCCGGGGATCGATGGAGAGATAGAGGCCTGGGTCAAACACTGCCAGGCCTGCCAAGAATCCCGCCCAGATCCCCCAAGGGCCCCAGTCCAGTCCTGGGAGTCCGCCCGAGCACCATGGTCACGCCTGCATGTGGATTTCGCTGGCCCCTTTCAGGGGAAAACATTCTTCATAGTGGTGGACTCCTACACCAAATGGCTGGAAGTCGCACTGGTACCGTCCACTTCCACGTCCGCAGCCATCCGGGTACTACGCAGGCTGTTTGCAACCCACGGGCTCCCTGACACTCTCGTCTCAGACAACGGGACTGCATTTACGTCAGGAGAATTCCAAACCTTCACAGCGCAGAACGCCATCCGCCACATCCGTTCGGCGCCGTTCCACCCTGCCACCAATGGCCAAGCAGAACGCATGGTGCGGACCACCAAGGACACCCTTCGCCGCATGACGCAAGGGGACTGGGAGTACCGCCTTGCCACATTCCTTCTAGCACAGCACAGCACCCCCAGCTCAACGACTGGCCGGAGCCCCGCTGAACTACTAATGGGTCGGCGCCTTGCAATCAGATTGGACCGCCTTCACCCCGATAGAGCTCAGGATGAGGTAGTGGTGGGGGAAGGCAGGAACCCCCGGACCTTCGAGGCCCAGGACCCAGTGTACGCAAAGAATTTTGGGGCAGGCCCAGCATGGGTACCCGCCACAATCACCAGGGTCACTGGCCCCGTGTCGTACGAGGTGCTAACGGATGGGGGGCAATGCTGGCGCCGCCACTGCGACCAGATACGGCGACGATTCCCGGGAGAAAACCAGGAGGAGGACAGGTCAGAGGAGTCCCAAGGGAACAGCGGGGCAGTGAGGCCCATAGAGCAGGAGGGGCCAGCAGGAGAGGCAGAATCAGTAAATACAGAGAGGACCCGTGAGGCCGAAAGGACACCGGAACCAGAACCACGACTGAGCGAGCCGGTTGCACCAGACCAAACAGCCGCATCACAGCCAGCATCCTTGGAACACGAGCCAGAACCCGGAGCCCGGACCAGGGAACACCCCAGGCCACAACGCACACGTAGGCCGCCGGCATACCTTGAGGACTATGAATGCGACCTCCCGGGCAGGACTGGAACTTAGAGGGGAGGGGTGTTATGTACTGAGTTGAATAGGATCCAAACTGTAGCAGTCTGATTGGTCCTAGAACAATAGGATCCAAAAGGCAGCAGTCTGATTGGTCCTAGAACAATAGGATTCAGAATGCAGCAGTCTGATTGGTCCTAGAACAATGCAGCAGTATGATTGGTTGGCAGGAACCACCCAATCCTGCTCCAGATAGAAGTGAATCCACAACCTGATTGGCTTACAGTAGAATTCCAGAATTAGCCAATCATGTGCAGCCCATTGTGTAAATAATGTATATAAAGCAGATACTGTGAGGGGACATTCATTCATTCCTCCTCACCACTATGAGCTGAATAAAGAGCATGAAATCACTTTGCGACTCTGAGTATATTTCACCACCCACAAACAACCAGAAGCTCCAAGGCCATATCGTCAAGCTGAGCTCCCCGTTCGGAAGCCGGGCAAAAAGAAGAACCCGGGAACGTGATGAGACTGACTAGACCTCCCCGGCCACGCCCACTTGTGGCTCCTCCTCCAGAGCTCGGCCTGGCTCCTCCCCACCCCGCCCCGCCCTGAGAGGGGAAAAAGGCGGGACACGGGGATGGGTGGGGCGCCAAGCCCGTGAGGCGGGCGGGGTTGTTGTTGACACGAGCGGAGGCGAGGTGGGCGGGCGCCAGCTCGCCGTGCTCCAATCCGCTTGAGCTTCCCGCGGCGGCTCAGGGCGGTGCGGCGGTCTCATTGGCTGCGGGGCGAGCGGCCCGGCTTATCTGGGCGTGGCCAAGGGAGGAGGGAAAGCTGGGCTCGGCCGCCTGTCGCTCATCTTGCCAGTCCGTCAGTCAGGCGAAGACGCTGAGGGATTCCGGCGGCCTTGTGCTCCCGGGGCCATGGCCGCCGCCGCCGCCGCCGCCTCCTCCTCCTCGCCGGGGAATGTGCTGGGGCTGCCGGAGGGCGAGGCTGCTGCCGCAGAGGTGAGCCTGCGCTGGGCCGGCCCGAGGGCTTCTTCCCCCTCTTGCCTCGAAGGGTGGCGGGGGCAGCGGCCCCTGCGCCTTCTTCGTCGGCGTCGCGCTGCTCCTGCTTGTCCGGCCCGGGGCGGCTCCCTCTCAGGTCCCCCACCGTCGCCTTTGCTCGGGCGCCCCCTGGTGGCGAGGACGGAGAGGCGGCAAATGGACCCATTTCACGGCTGGGGCAAAGGGAGGCCGGCCGAGCCTTGGGCTGGGGGCGGCCGAAGGGGCGGAGGCAGGGAGCGGGTATTACCCCCCAGGTTTCCTCCTCCCCTCCTGTTTTCCTCCTCCCTTCCCAAACCCTCTTCCTCTTCTCTTCATTCCCCCTTTTGATATGGGGTGGCGTACTGGTTCAAGAGAGGATCTTTTCGGGGAGGGGGCTGGGAAGGTTAATACAATGTTTCTTAAACTTGGGTCTCCAGCTCTTGTTGGACTACACCTCCCTTCATCCCTGACCACAATTGTCCTTAGCTAGCAGGACCAGTGGTCAGGAATGATGGGAGTTGTAGTCCAACAACAGCTGGAGACCCACGTTTGAGAAACACAAGAGTACAACAAACTCGTGTTTGTTTGTTTGTAGTGTGTGTCTTGCTTCACACCAAAGGAGAGGCTGTGGGGCAGTACTGGGGAGCAGTGTTTGTCCCATATGTCTGGTTGGGGAGACTTGGGCCAGAGAAAGGCCTCTTCTTTTGCATCCTGTCCTGTGTGGGCAGAGGCAGGGTGTGGGGCAAAGAGAAGTGCTGAGAGCATCCGCTCCCATGCAATGGGGCCTTCAGTCTCTTCCCCATCTGTCATCTGGCTGCAGCCACTGGCAATCTTTGAAAATCAATCATGGGAACTGTGAGTGGAGTTTCACTTTTCTTTTTTATTAAAGAGGTTTTAATAGGAGCCCTCTTCAGAAGTAAATCCAACTGCAGAATTTCTCAGCGGTGAAAGGAAGGCATCCTGTCTATGCCCTGGAGACTTTATCAATTCCTATCTCTGAAAACTGAATTCCCCATCTCCCAGGTTTCATCGACCTGGCTTAAAAATGGAGAGTCCCCATCTCTGTTGCTTCCTCTTTTTTCCCTGCTTATCCTCCGCTGACATCTGAGATTAGGTTGTGCGGGTTTCCGGAACAAGTGATCAAGTGAAACTGCTAGCTAGGACAATCTCTGAGTGGTGGCAGCAGTCGCTCTTTCCCATCACAGGAAATGCCCAAGAATACATGCATAAAGTTTCAGCTTCAAAGCATACATGTCACTTGTACCTTTGAGTAGGTACACGTTAGGGCTGGTTTTCAGCATAGTGATATATCACCAGCGAAACACTGCAATATATAAATATATCAGGATTGAACTATGTAGAGCAGAGCTTTCCAAATTGTGTGTTGCAACACGTTAGTGTGTCGGCTGCAGTGTGTAGGTGTGTTGTGCAAATGCTCTCCATGCTCTTCCCAGGGCTGGAAAGGGGTTAGTTTAACCTCTGGTTTGCTAGTAAAACTAAATTACTGTGTCACAAAATGATGTATGTCTAAAAAGTATGTCACCATCATGAAAAGTTTGGAAACCTCTGATGTAGAGACATGTGTGGTTTCTGTAGTGTTGTGGTTCTCATCTTCTCGCAATTGTGAGGCCCACAGATGCAAGCCAGGAGAAACTGCCTTGGAGTGGGCCCACAATGCAGTGGGATGAGCACCTGTTTTTCATGCCATGGCACCTCTGGCATAAAAGATTTGGGGATATTTCGGAAAGCTGCTGCCCATTGGAAGAAGCAGTACTGTGATGGTGTGAGCTGGTCTAAGGTGGCTTCGTCTGTGACTTGCTTTTGTTTGAATATACATTTTGAAGTTAAGTAATATCCCTCTCAGTCCATAGAGGTTAGCTGCTTGTGGTTGTAGTGGCCCATATTTGGAATTGTTTGCCTTGAGGGCCACGTTCATCTGGAACTCCTCTGTGAAACCTATTGCATTATGGGTGTGAGTATGAAAGCTTCAGCATTTCAGGTGAGTACGATAGCTTCAGGAACAAAGAAACGGTGTGTGTCTGTGTGTTAAAATTGCACTCTGACAAGTACTTCTAAGAATTCATGTTTGCCTAGGAAGGAAAATGTTAAGCCCGCAGCCCACACATACTGCCTTCGAAAATAACCTTATTTAAATGAATGGACCTCAAAGCCCAGGGCTATTTGGAGGAAGGATGAGACTAGAGTCAATGAATCTGCCAATTCTGGTTTCTCATTTTGTTCAATCTTAAATTCAGTTTGCTATGTTTCCACATCAGTTTGCAAACCTTAAAAAAGAAACCCCACAGGAAAATGTTATGCATTATTCCTAAATAAACACATTTTTGCACAGCCTTTGCCTACAATATTCATTTTTGCAGGCTGCTTTCCTAAACGTTTGGTATGTAATTTTTACTCAAAGACACACTTTTGAACACCAATTTTTCTAGGTCTTTATTTGCAAAGCATGTTTTAGCTGAAGAGCTACAGTGCAAAATTGGAAGAAGTGTGACTTTTGAAGAATCCATTTTGGTTTGTATAGTACTTTGGTTTGGAAAGTACTAAGTAAGTAAAAATTCTCTTCCTATCTGCAGATGAAATACATAGGATAAGATAAACAGGTTGTTCCACGCTGCACTGGAGCAGCATGGCTGGAGAAAACTGCCCCTTACTGTATTGATACATTGCCCAAAACCAGTTTAAAGTCCAGATTGCGTAACAGTCATAAAGTTCTTAAATACTTTACTTCTTCTTTAAGTTCCCCCAATTCACCAGAAAGATAACAGTTTATCTTAAACAGTTACTTTAAGACCAGGAGATACCTATCAGCAATATTGTATCCAAATTGTATTTCAAGTGCAGGACTAGCTGTCAAAATATGTTCAAAGACAGTACCTTTTCTCCAGCTTTTTATTGTCACTGGGAACCCGTTCCCGGGGGATTGAGCGGTGGTTTTTATCTTCTCTTTCTCACTTCTTCTTAAAGAAATAACATTCAAAGCTTCCCCCCCTCTTCCCTCAAGTTGAGGGGGAAAAGACCTGGTTAGATGATTGGATTGAAGTCCTTTTATGCGTCTTTTAAAGCTTCCGCTTTCAAGTTCAATGCTTTGTTTTATCTACACAAGCGGGAGGCAGACTTCCTTTTTATACCTCTCCGCTTCGGCCAAATTCTTTTCAAATTTATACAGTTCCTTAATTGCGTAAAAATCCTACTCACGGATCGTTGTTTTCAAAGGCAAATTTTCAAGAAAGAAAGGCAGCGCTCTCTGGTAACAGCTGCGCGGCTTCACTCCACAGAAGAAGCAGACGACTCACAGCACAGCGCTACATCCCCCATTCCGTTCCGGAGCCCGTTGCCGGGTTCCTTCACGGATTGGGGGGGCGCAAAACGTGCCCGCTGAGTCCCAAGTTCACAGGCTTCACCCGCCTGTGATTTCAGGGGTCCCCCGCTACGCCGAAGCGGGATCTGACCCTGTTTCCGTGGAGCGGTTCCCTCCGAATTAGAGGGAATCCGCCATTAACCGATGGCGCCACCTCCGGAAATTTTTGAGCTGGCAATGTATCGTGGATTCCGCTCACCCCTGTGGCTGCTTCAAGCACCATGCATTTTTTTCCTTGGGGTTGCCATTGTTTCAAGCATGGCCTCCTCAGCTCTTCTCACTGTTTGCACCCAATCCAAATAACTTTATTGTACTAGCCATTGGCCATGACAGATCTGAATCAAAAATAAATACAAGCAAAAGGGGTGTTGCGCCCTGCAAGGCTGCCTGATGCTCACCCACTCCCTCCTTCACTGCCAAGCCGTTGGCCTCAGGAGCCTGAAAAGGTGCTGGGACCCGGCTGCCCCCAGCCATGCCTGTGCCTACCTGTTGTGTGCGCTCACCTGCCTGCTTGCCAGCACCTTCGCTTCCTTTTCCGGCCGAGCAATCGGGCTGCCTCCTTCCTCCTCACACTGGGTACTCGGAAGTGAAGGCTTGGCCATGTCCCGTGAGCCTCTTCTGGTGGGAGCAGCACTGGCTCCTCTCCCTCACCTTCAGGACTATGTGGTTGATTGGCGGTGGTGGTCACCAGAGATGGGAACTGCACTGCGGTGATAAAGAGAAATGGAGTAGCCTCTGGTGCCTTGCATGGAGGATGGCTCCCAGTAGTTGTGACCGTTGCTGTGAGCTGGGCAGGCTCTGGGGAGAGGCTGTGGCTCTTCATTTGTGTGTGTGGTGGCATGTGGTGTCCCGCCTGATGCGCTCTGCCCAAGGCAGCACCATCTACCTAGCCTTCCCATATAGCAGCAGAACCTGTGCATGGTGTCACTGTGTTTAGGGGTAGGCGATGTATCCTTCAAAACCGCTTTGAACTAGTCCACATCCAGGAATCAATACTGGGCTGCTTCTTGCTCCAAACCTTATTTCATCTTTCCTCCCCATTTCAGACAATGTGATATATCAGTATATCATGATGTTTGGCTGGTGATATATCGCAATGTTGAAAAACTGATATCGCCCACTTTATTTATCTGTCTTGTAGACAGCTTTACATTTCATAAATCTCTTAAGCAGTCCACATATTTCAAAATAAATAACTATAAAAATACAATACAACTTTAATATTCAGCTAATAATGCTCATCACTTCCACATTTTTAGTAACATAATTAAGCAGCAAAACAATGTACATAAATAAAATCCCACAAAATCGAATTCTATACAAACTACCAAACAGCATCAAATACAACATACGGTATCTAGAACAGGCTTCCTCAACCTCGGCCCTCCAGATGTTTTGAGACTACAATTCCCATCATCCCTGACCACTGGCCCTGCTAGCTAGGGATCATGGGAGTTGTAGGCAAAAACATCTGGAAGGCCGAGGTTGAGGAAGCCTGATTTAGAAAATATCATAAATAGTCCAAAAAGAAAAGCAAAACAAAAACTTGCATATAACGATGTTGTCACCCCAATGGCTCAGCTATTCTCCTTAAACCCAACATATCACTCCTTCCACTAAATTCTCACTTCAATAAAATATATTAATAAGCAACCAATAATTATGTATAGAAAGATAGGTCTGCTGAATAAGAACAATCCAATAACAGTAGACCTCCCCCAACCCCGCTCAGTTTCAGTTTCATCTCTCATCTGATGCAGTACAAAATCTTCTCATCACCTCTCTGCTGGGAAGATTAACCTCTTCTCCACCAACAGACCTTCACCCAACATTTTCAATGGGTTTGAAAATGGAGGAGTCCTAGGCTGTTTTGTGGACATTTCTCTTTTTATGTGGTGCACTATATTTCTTTACCTTGTTTTACTAGGTTCCTAAGGTGGGAAGACAGCGCATCTTAGAGTCCTGTCCATCTCTCCCCCCCCCCCAGCCCCACTTGTTACCTAAAACTGCTAGTTCATATCCAGTTTCTGAAATGTGTAGTAGAGGCGAAATTGGATTTGTGGCTGCCGCCTGCTGGATAAGGGACTAAGCCTAGCTTGAGGATTTCTATATTGTACTAACACACAGGGCTTGTTCACACTTCCATTCATCCCTTGCCTAGAAAGCAGGAGTCTGATTGGTTTTGTCTTTGCCCTCCCTGCTTTTCCCTAGGAAACCCATGCTTAAGCATTAAACTGGAGCAAACATCAATCTGGAGAAAACCCGGTTTGCATTTGGTTCAGTTCTGCAGTAAATAACAGGTTTTTATGGTGGGAAATGGTGGAGCAAGCAAAAGTGTGGATGAGCCCTCAGTAGAGCAGCTCCTAAACTGAATCCCCAAACCCACAAGAAGACCTCCTTTCATTCTGCCCCATTTTCTCCTATCTTGCAAAATGCTCTACAAGGGAACTTTATGCTGCTTCCTCAAAAAAGATTTACAATAAATCTTCCTCTCTGTGCTTTGCTTTGTAATAGCCTTTCCCATCCTTGTGTTTTCCAGATGTTTTGGACTTCAGTTCCCAGCAGCCCAATCCTGCATGCCTTATACATTCCTCCTCACACTATTTTGCTTATTGCGCATACACTGCAAAGCCTGCTCTTGCACATTCCATATGGTAGAAATCTTTAAATCTACTTTAAAAGCAGAGCGGGATGGGTGCATCAGTTTTGGGAAGAACATCTTTGCTTATGCGTAGCATAGCACTGTGTCCAAGAACTCTGCGTATGAACCATGTATCCTGCACTTAGGGCTGATGCTGAGACTGTGATGATTTTATCAACAAAGCTTTTGGGATGTCCTGTGTGGAGAGCCTGAATCTTTCATCTGAGGGTGGGAGCCTGAAGTATGTTTTAAGTCCAGACGACTCTTCAGAAATTGTTTTTTAATTGCCAATAATCAGATAAAGGTGCTGTACTCTCAGGATGCACATTCTTACCCAACATAAATGCAACATTTTGGCTTCCAACCCCAGCTGTTGTAATGACCAGTTTGAGGCATTGCTGGCACCGTAGCCAGTGCCAACAGCAGGCATGCATAGATTTTATCTCGCCTCTTTTTATATAAGCAGAACTTTTTGCGCTATGGCAGCTTGTAAACAGCCTTGAGTATTGTAAGATAGAAAGACAGTATACAAATTGAAAATGATGATACTTTCACTTTTACAGTTTTAATGTTCAGGCTATGATACATTGCTCAGTTCCACAGAAATTGTGAGGAAGTGGCTACGTCATGTAGAACTGGTACAGCGCCAGGACAACACAGCACATCAAAGGTGGTGATAGTAAGAACTAAACTGGAACATTTCTGGCTTGAAAAGTTTCAGAATATTTGCTCTGGTTCGCCAGAAGAAGCTTAGTCATGCTGGCCACATGACCTGGAAGCTGTCTGCGGACAAACGCCAGCTCCCTCGGCCAGTAAAGCGAGATGAGCGCCGCAACCCCAGAGTCATCCGTGACTGGACCTAACAGTCAGGGGTACCTTTACCTTTTATGGGATGTGGGTGGCGCTGTGGTCTAAACCACAGAGCCTAGGGTTGCCAATCAGAAGGTCGTCAGTTCGAATCCCCGCGATGGGGTGAGCTCCCGTTGTCCGGTCCCAGCTCCTGCCCACCTAGCAGTTTGAAAGCACATCAAGTGTAAGTAGATAAATAGGTACCGCTCCGGCGGGAAGGTAAACGCCGTGTCCGTGCGCTGCTCTGGTTCACCAGAAGCGGTTTAGTCATGCTGGCCACATGACCCGGAAGCTGTCTGCGGACAAATGCCGGCTCCCTTGGCCTATAGAGCGAGATGAGCTCCGCAACCCTAGAGTCATCTGCAACTGGACTTAATGGTCAGGAGTACCTTTACCTTTTATGATCCACGCATAGATTGCTATGGGTGTGACTGTCCTGAAAGTTTTGATTGCACAAATCAACTTGAAAGTGGCAGAGGACAAATGATCCTCTTAATGTGATTGGGATGGACATACATGCTGCCGCATTCAAGTTGAAAGCATGTTCTGTTATATCTCTGGTTAACCTGTGAGGAGGGAGCAGGTGGAAGGAATTCTGGAAAATAAAATAACATATTTCTAAGTATCTTGTGTTTTTCTTCTTGGCTTGGATATTCTACTTCACGATCAAATTACATAAGATCTCTAATATGAGACAGTTCCTCTGAAGGCTGTTCAGGGTCATATGTAAAGTGTTGAATGGCGGGCTTGTTGCTTCATGTGTTCAGCTTAATATCTGAATCTTAGTGCGTTGAAGGGGAAAAAAATCTATTAATAGTAGCTTGTGTCCTTCCTGCTCCAGTGCCTTTTGACTCTGGATTTCTTGCATTTTGTATGCCAGCCAATGCAAGTTATCTCACATTTCTTGGGAGTTGTTGAAAAAAATCATCAAAAAATCATCTTAGTGCAAGTTGCCACATAACTGTGTATTCCTGTGCAAGCTATGCTCATCTTTAACCACAACCCATTGGAGACTAATTTTGGTTTGCTTGAGTGTCCTTGTAAAAAAACATTCTACCAGGAAAAAAATCACTTTCATTTCAAAAGTTCTGAATGTTATTTGGTCAATATCTTTAGTTAGCTAAACATCCCACTTGTATTCCAACTTCAACCAGTTTCAGCTGAGCAGTTAAATTTTGTCATTTTAACACACACACACCCCAAAAAACCAATCACTTTTCATTTGCTTTCTTCATTCTTCTTTGGAAGCACAGCTGCACCCACCTTAATCCTGCACCCACCTTAATCCATCTTCCTTTCAATGGAACCCAACACACTGGGCCTGAATAAGAATGGGCAAGCCTTTAAATGATTCTTGGGTCCATGGTGTCAACAGCCATCTGTTTCAGCTGAATTAGGCCCTAATAGAGTGGCAACTAGGTTCCCACTAGATTTGCTGAAAGGAGGCATATGAGGATGCTGTTTGGCAGAGTGGTATTGACATCTAGCTCAGTCGGTAGAGTATGAGACTCAGGGTTGTGGGTTCGAGCCCCTGCATTGTAGGGGGTTGGACTAGATGACCATCGTGATCCCTTCCAACTCTACAATTCTGTTATTATTTCTTGCTTTCCTGAAAAGGGATTGAGGCACTGGGAAACTGTGGAAGGGAAAAAGGATCCATAGTGGGTTCCTTTATTCTTGGTGAGCTTTGTCCTGCTGTGCACCAAGGAACATAGGCTTGGAGACCAGGACCTTGTCTTCCATCTCCCCCCTCTTAATACCCTGTGTGTTTTTGCCTTTCTGAAGAAGACCATTTTGAGAGAGTTTTTGTGAGAGTGGTCATACACTGCTTAATTTCCATGCAGGTTATTGAAAAATTGCTAACAAATTGTTTATGTGTTGTTGTTTTTTATCTTACTGGATTTCCATGGGAAATAAAAAATCTGGATTAAAGTTGGGGCGGGGAGAGATACAGGCTGGAATTACATGACAAAAACATTGTGTGAATGTTGAAAGAAATTTGCATGAGCAAGTCCTCGTCCCGTAATAAACACCTGTCTGGAAGTACCCCAAGTGTTAGTTGAGCAACCTTTGCAACAGGTTCCATTGTGAAAAACAGCTTTCTCCAACCTGGTGTCGTCCTGATGTTTTGGATTCCAGTTCCCATCGGTCCCAGGCAGCACAGTTGGCGGGGTGGGGGGGTCCCGGCTAGGATGCCTTAATGTAATTGGGATCATGAACTCAAACAATAGCCTGGGGTGGATAAGCTCTAGATTTTGCTGCACTTCCCAGCAGGCAGCATGGCCCATGGTCAGGGATGATGGGAGTGGTAGTTCAGAAGCATCTGGATGAGGGCCAGATGTTCCCCATCCCTGCGACAACATCTGTCTTCGGAGCAGGATAACTGAGTACTCCCTGGGAGACATTCTAGAAATGGGGAAGTTTTTATGCTCTGTGAAGCTTTTCTTGCTTCCCCCAGTTGCCCTTGGGGTTGTGGTAGCGAGATGTGGCTGCGGGAACCCAGCCAGATGGGCGAAGCATAAATAATAATAATTTATTAATTAATTACGTGGAGTGGGGAGCTTGAAAGCAATATTTACATTGCTTTGCTTTCTATTTCCTCAAGCCTTAGGTGCACAATTTGTACCCTAGAGGGAGCAGTTTCCCATAATTTGGGAGATAACTACAGTAATCACCATCGCAAAGACGAAAGTAGATATTGTATAACTTAACCTTTCAGACCACTTCAGGTCTGTGTGCTGCTGATGGCAATTGGGAAAAGAGACAACCTGGGTTTTATTGACCGGGTATTGTGCTGCTTCATCTAAATGGTTACTGCAAGTACTTTCCTACCTGGTACATACTCATTTGTGCTGCAGGAAGACTGAAGCATCTTAATTGTGAAGTGGCTGTGGATAGTCAAGGGCTGATGTAAAATCTACTGCTATACATTATGTAAATCAGCCCTCGTGAATTTGGGAGCTTACAACTCATATCATCCCTGACTGTTAATCCATGCTGGCTGGGACTGATGGAAGTTGGGGAGTCCAAAACCACCTGGAGGGCCGCTGGTTGAGGAAGGATGGCATGTAGGCATATTCAAGTGTTATGAGTGCAGATCAGAAGATGGTGAACAGCAGCAGCCCAGGTTCCTTGCTGGCTGCTGAGCCCCTTCCACCCTGCCGCTTAAGGAGCAGAGAGCACTTGGAGGAGCCTGATGAGCAGCAGGGTAACTGTCTTCCCTGTCACCACAGCCTGACCCTTTCATAAAGAAAGCAGGATGCTCTGGTATTGCCTTGTGTGGTTGAGAGGGTGTTGCTTTGGCTGCCTTGCCTGGCACCGGGAAAGAGAAGGAAGCATAGCTTTTTGCCAAGAGAAAACTTTGGCCTGCGATGTCACACGGGTGCCTGGAGATGCCCCACATCTAACCAAGCCAAACAAAATGAAATTGAAATAAGTGAGCTTCTAAGAAATATAGTTTGGGATTTGGAAAAGATGGGCTTGTTGCACACAAACCAGCCTCTACCTAATGTGCCATCTTAACTGGAAGGTCCAAGGATTGTGTTTAATTATTAACTGCCTTTAGTTTCTTTTGAAAAGAGAAGGGAGATAGAAATATTTTACCGTATTTTTCGCACCATAGGACGCACCGGACAATAGGACGCACTTTGTTTTAGAGGGGGGAGAACAAGAAAAAAAATTTCTCCCCCTCTCTGCCCAGCGCCCCTTCAGCGAAGTGGCAGGAGGCGCTGCGCAGAGAGGGGGAGAACTTTCCCCCTCTTGTTTTCCCGCTCTAAAACAAGGTGCCGTTTAAGGTGCGTTCAGGCGGCTACCTTGGAGAGCGAGAGGGGGCGGTGTGCACTGACCCCTCTCGCTCTCCAGGCTTCAGGTTCATTTCGACCTGCTCTTTGGGGCTGGCGGGGGGAAGCCCACCACCAGCCCCAAAGAGCAGGTCAGGGAGCAGCGGAAAGGCGCAGCAGAGAGGCTCCTGCCATAGCCGCCCGCCACCTCTCCAGCCGGGAGAGCGCGCGCGGGGCTAAAGCAGCCCCCCGCGACCCTCTCCTGGCTGGAGAGGTGACGGGCGGCTATTGAGGCTCTTGCCATAGCCGCCCGTCACCTCTCCAGCCGGGAGAGCGCGCGCGGGGCTAAAGCAGCCCCCCGCGACCCTCTCCCGGCTGGAGAGGTGACGGGCGGCTATGGCAGGAGCTTCTATAGCCGCCCGTCACCTCTCCAGCAGCCCCACGCGCGCTCTCCCGGCTGGAGAGGTGACGGGCGGCTATGGCAGGAGCTTCTATAGCCGCCGGTCACCTCTCCAGCAGCCCCGCGCGCGCTCTCCCGGCTGGAGAGGTGACGGGCGGCTATAGAAGCTCCTGCCATAGCCGCCCGTCACCTCTCCAGCCGGGAGAGCGCGCGCAGGGCTAAAGCAGCCCCCGCGACCCTCTCCTGGCTGGAGAGGTGACGGGCGGCTATTGAGGCTCCTGCCATAGCCGCCCGTCACCTCTCCAGCCGGGAGAGTGCGCGCAGGGCTAAAGCAGCCCCCCGCGACCCTCTCCTGGCTGGAGAGGTGACGGGCGGCTATTGAGGCTCTTGCCATAGCCGCCCGTCACCTCTCCAGCCGGGAGAGCGTGCGCGGGGCTAAAGCAGCCCCCCACGACCCTCTCCCGGCTGGAGAGGTGACGGGCGGCTATGGCAGGAGCTTCTATATCCGCCCATCACCTCTCCAGCAGCCCTGCGACCCTCTCCCGGCTGGAGAGGTGATGGGCGGCTATGGCAAGAGCCTCAATAGCCGCCCGTCACCTCTCCAGCCGGGAGAGGGTCGCGGGGTGCCCACGCGCGCTCTCCTGGCTGGAGAGGTGACGGGCGGCTATTGAGGCTCTTGCCATAGCCGCCCGTCACCTCTCCAGCCGGGAGAGCGCGCGCAGGGCTAAAGCAGCCCCCCGCGACCCTCTCCTGGCTGGAGAGGTGACGGGCGGCTATAGAAGCTCCTGCCATAGCCGCCCGTCACCTCTCCAGCCGGGAGAGCGCGCGCAGGGCTAAAGCAGCCCCCCGCGACCCTCTCCTGGCTGGAGAGGTGACGGGCGGCTATGGCAGGAGCTTCTATAGCCGCCCATCACCTCTCCAGCAGCCCTGCGACCCTCTCCCGGCTGGAGAGGTGACGGGCGGCTATGGCAAGAGCCTCAATAGCCGCCCGTCACCTCTCCAGCCGGGAGAGGGTCGCGGGGTGCCCGCGCGCGCTCTCCCGGCTGGAGAGGTGACGGGCGGCTATAGAAGCTCCTGCCATAGCCGCCCGTCACCTCTCCAGCCGGGAGAGCGCGCGCAGGGCTAAAGCAGCCCCCCGCGACCCTCTCCCGGCTGGAGAGGTGACGGGCGGCTATTGAGGCTCTTGCCATAGCCGCCCGTCACCTCTCCAGCCGGGAGAGCGTGCGCAGGGCTAAAGCAGCCCCCCACGACCATCTCCCGGCTGGAGAGGTGACGGGCGGCTATTGAGGCTCTTGCCATAGCCGCCCGTCACCTCTCCAGCCGGGAGAGGGTCGCGGGGCTATGGCGTCTTCGCTCCATAGGACGCACACACATTTTCCCTTCATTTTTGAAGGGAAAAAAGTGCGTCCTATAGAGCGAAAAATATGGTAATTAAAATTGTTTTCATTTTCTAACCATCATTTTCTTGACAGACTCAACTAGAGTAATAATCTTCCCAGGGCTTTGACTTCCCCCCTGCCCCCAAAAACTGATCAGTCAGAGATAGTGGTAGTAGATAGTAGTAGTAGTAGTTTACATAAATTAAGGTAAAATAAAATGATAATAAAAGCATTACAATTATTCTCCTAAATAATCAAGCCTGGTGAAAAAGCAGGTTTACCTAGCATCTGAAAGAGCACAAAGTTGGGCTGAGATGCACCTCAATGGGAAAGTCATTCCATAGATGCAGAGCCACCACCGAAAAGGCTCTTCTGTAGGTCCCGGCACTGCACACCCCATTTAATGCAGGAACAACCAGGACAGCCTCTTTCACTGACCTTAAATACCTAGGCAGGCTGCTATGGAAGAAGGTGTTTGCTCAGATATTTGGAACCCAGGATTCTAAATGTCAACCTAAGCACCTGGACTTAGGCTTGGAAGATAACAGGTAACTGGTGCAGCTGTTTAAGAACAGGAGTTAAATGTGACCAATCAGCTGCTCCCATCAGTACCCTGGCTGTACCTACTGTAGTAGATGGTATCAAAAGCTATTGAGAAGTTAAATGTGTACTCACTTTCATATTGTGGAATCAATTGTGGGGTGGTTCTTAAACTGCATAGTCATCTTGCAGCTTGGCCAGAAGCTAAATGGAAGTAAAACTACTTCTGTTTCAGGAAAACCTGCGGATAGTGAGGCTGAAGGTGATAGCTGGAATTGGCCTGGCCAAGAAGGATCTCCTAGGAACAAGGTAAGCATCCAGTTCTCTCTACAAAGAGGAAGGGAGGAGGAAATCATGCACTGTCCCTTCTGAAAAATCTCTTAAACTTACTTTTTCAGTGCCACTATTAAGTGGAGTGTTAGTCATGCTTGTTCCAGGGCTCCTTGCTCAACCTCCTGATGATTCAAGGTTGTACAGGAGTAATGAGAAAATGATTTGACTCCTATGTGGGATCCCAGATTCTACAAGGCATACGAGACTGAATGCAGGAAATTATGTCATGTTCAGTCCACCCCACCCCACCCCCGGCAAATGTTATAAGAGGTTAGAGAAGGTAAGCTGTAGGGATCTGGACTGACCTGAGTTTTGGGAAACCTGGATTCAAATCCCTGTTCTGCCATGAATCTCATTCCAAAGAGAGGCACTTGCTGAGAATTGAGACTTCTGGGGCAATTGTTTTCAATTCTAAAATATACTACTAAATATATTCCTCCTCTTCTCTGCTAGCTTAAGGTCAGCTGCAAAATGGCCATGTATGAACCAAGGAGAATGTTGGCTTAATTTATCCCCTTATCTCTTGATAGTGAAAAAACAAAACTTTTGGGTGTGTGGGAGAGTATTAGTGACATTTTGGCATGGATGGATTGACAGAATTTAGCAATATAGACCAAGGTCAGTCTGTCTCTTTAAAGGGGTTGTGATGCCCATATCTCTTGCAGACAAGTAATCCTATTTTAACCGTTTGTGCTTGTATTTTGTACAGTGATCCCTATGTGAAAGTGACAGTATATGATTCAGCAAATGGAATCCTTACCAGTGTTCAAACAAAAACTGTTAAAAAGGTTAGACTTTGCACTTTCTTTGCATAATGAATAGGTGCAAAATCAAGCAAGTGACTTGAAAGTAGACATTTACTTGTTGAAGCTCAAATAGGTGTAAGATGCAGTAGTTACCAATGCAAAATAGCAGCAGGATATAAGCAGAACAACATACCCTTGTAAGATGGCCACCTCCAACTTGGTGTGACACTTGATGGTTCCTTGTGGATTTTTTCAACAGCTACTGCAAACATAGTAACTATGTAAGAGATGTGTTTTTCCTAAATCAGACCAGAAAAACTGTACCAGAGTCTGATAGCAACCCATTGCTACTAATTGGACTCCTTCAGAATCTGTCTCTGGGAATCTTTTTAACAAAACATAATGAACTATGTTGTCTACTTACATTTTAGCCACAGAAACATAGATGTTGAGATCTGCCTATAGAAGGTGACTTTCCCACCCGCTCCTCTTCCTGGCACCCTCCTCCCTCAAAAAAACCAAGGAGTTTCCCTTCCTGCAAGGGTTGGGAGGTCCTTCTGAATGGATGGGCTCTGAGGGAGAAGGACCAGCCCGCCTTACTCAGCAGGAGCCTTTGGGATGTACTTGTGGATAGAGAAGAGAGTGAGAGCTCCTCCTCCTGCCCACCCTGTTCCCTGGCCAGTTCTCTTGGTTGTTTTGATGCTTTTTTCTAATCTGCCATTTGCAGATGCAGTTGATATCCTCTGGAGTTGCTGATTTGTAAATGCACATCTCCTAGTACCAAAAAATTGTACTTGCAACTTCGGAATGGGTCTGTGCCAAATAAGATACTGGGGGAAACTGAATGGCAGAGAATAAATACATTTATAAACCCCCATGGAAGGATGGACTCCTCTGGAACCACAGCATTCTTTCCAAGTTCTTTTCCTTGCAAGGGTCAAAGGATATAGGTGCGGTTGGCCAGCCTTCCTTCCTGTTTGGTCTGCTCATAGGCATAAAGGTTAGCTGACGTTCAGTGCAAAGTTCTCAAATAAGACAGTGTGCATTATTGAAGGGAAATTGTGGAAGTCAGCTATTTTTAGTTCTCGGTAGGCACCTAACTAAGACAGTATGTCAGGTCTGTGTTTAGTACAGCTTGTCAGATCCACAGTTTTGTTCATCTCTTCGAGGCAGTTCAAAGTGAATGTGCTTCGTGACACTGGGGCGCTTTGAGGCCAGAGGCTGAAATGAAGCACTCAGGTGTCTGTTGCAGCTGTATCAGCTCTCCTTGCAGCTGGGGTGATGCTACCTAGTTCTGAATGCTTTTTCCTTGCTGGCGATGCCTTTCCATCGGCAACTGCATACTCTGATGCTAATGCTGGTCTGTATTTCTAGTAGCAGAGCCATCAAAGACCTTTGCCTGAGATCGTGGGAAATTATTTTCAGGTAGACCAACCTGATGTCCTTCAGATGTTTGGGGCTACAAATCCAAAAGTCAGATCGCATGTTTGTGAGGGAACCAACTGTCCTAAATGGCTGATGGCATCCAAAACATTTGGAGGGGTACCAGGTTGGCAGAGGCAGAGCTAGGTAGGTATTTCTGGGCTATAAGGGCCAAGTGAGAAAAGGCAGCTGCGTTTGTCTTGTAGTAATTTACTCTTTCTTTACTTGCAGACGTTGAATCCAAAGTGGAATGAAGAGTTTTTCTTTAGAGTAAGTGAACCTTGTTGCATGTTGAAGTGACGACTGAGCATTGTAATCCAGCATAAGTCTGTTGTGATTAATGCCCTTTAAAGTTACGTGGTGTAATAGAAAGCAACGTTGTACTTTCTAAAGCTCCTTTCCTACCAAGCCAACTCACCAGACGTTAACTGTTTCTCCTAGGTCAATCCTCAGAAGCACAGATTCCTCTTTGAAGTGTTCGATGAAAACCGCTTGGTAGGTGGACTTTTTGTTGTTTGGGAACAAAATCGGAATCCTGTACATTTTCTTGTGATGTGTTTTGGATTTGTTGCCAACCGTGGCACTGTGACATGCAAGCCAATCCCTGCACTCTTGGGGTTATTTACATTTTTTTTGGAAATGTTCCACATTTCACTACTTGTAGTAGACTCACTAGTTGTCCAAACACTTTCAGATCTGTGGTGTGGCCTGGTAGCCAGATTTAAAAGGAGAAGGGAGCTTTAATGGGGAATTGATACCATGCTGGTGAAGGCAACACTGGAACTGATTTCATGGAAAGATATATGTATTGTGTGATGCTCTGAACAAGGAACCTCTGGGCAGCTGAGAGTACTAGAGAAGCGGTGGGCAACCTGTGGCCCTCCAGATGTTGTAGAGTTTGAAGGGACTCTGAGGGTCATTTAGTCCAACCCCCTGCAATGCAGAAATCCTGCCCACAGCCATCGCTGGGTGGGCTTGAACCACCAGCCTTCTGGTTAACAGCCAGACACACTGACCCATGTTGTTGGTCTCCCATCAGTCTGACTCCCTCAGCCAACATAGCCAGTGGCCAAGGATGAGTTGTGGCCCTCCATCCATGTTCTAGGAGAAAACAGAGACCTAATAAGACCTTGTTAGTGGAAACTGTCACAACCAGCTAACTTCTGTTGCTTTTTCCATTTGGCATACTCTATTCTTTTCACTCACAAGACCCAGCTAAGAATTAAATTGGCTCTAGCACAGGATTTTTGAAAACTGTTTCTCTTCCTCACAGAGAATGTAAAATGCTGGCTTTAATGGAAAACTCCCTGAAAATGTAGTAAAGGTTAAATAAATACCTAACAGAAAATATTCAGTCATGTGATTTACACAGGAATAAATGGTGCAGTGTTCTCTGCTGCCTGCAGTTTAATTCTGTGTTGCTGTGGTGGGATTCAGAAATGTGTAGTGTGTAACTTCTGGGTGTTTAAAGATGTCTGTAACTGGATGAATGTTTGCTGGCTAGCATAGATGTTGGAGCAGTGCATTTTCCTCAAAGTGCCACTAGGTGCCAGGAAAGAATCTGACTTAGGAGCAGCGGTGGCAGCAGCACAAAAGAGAAAAGGCAAGACGTAAATGACAGTCATGAAAGTTAACATTTCAAGCAGATCTCCGATATACTCCCATTTGATTTCTACCACTGTGAATGTGCTCTTAATAGAGGAACTGCTTGTTTTGGTGGTGTTACAGCAGAAATGGTATTGAATGCCTTGGTTTCATAAGCAGCTAGGAGAATTGTTTGGTTTGGTTCCAGACCGTAATGTTGGAATACTGAAATTTGCTTTCAACAGATTTCTAAATGGAACTCTTATTACAATTATATCTGTCTACGAAGGGAATGTTTTTCCACACCTTGTATAAAAAATATCTGTTTCTCTCAGAGCTCAAGCACCAGCTAATTGTACAAACAGTCTGCAAATGTTAAGCTATAAAAGTATGGGCAGAGTGTAAAAAAAAATAGTGCTAGCCCTTCCAAAATATGCTGGTTTTTTGGGGACCCACCCATGGTTTTTCATCTGTTCAGTTGCTTCTCATCATTAAGCTTGCCCACCTCCTTCAAATATGAAAGGGCTGTTTTTCTCAGTAGCTGCCTTTAAATTAAATGTATGCAGTAAGAACTTCTCTCAAACTGAAGTTCCTTGCTACTTTATGCAGGGCATACTCTTATCCAGTTACTAGCACTATTGATCTTTCAACAGTGAATCCTAGATTTGATAATTATGTGGAACTTGGTTCCTACCAACTTCCTGTAACTCTACACCGCTGGGTAAAAATATTAGTGGTCATACACTGCTAAAGAAAGCACAGACCCAGATTCAGCCAGGGCAGCCGGGGGGAATCTGTAGGAAGAACTGCTGTTGAATTAATTTGCCGTGGAAGGGTAGAATTCAGACAAGGCTTCCAGTGTTGGTCCACTGCAGCTGAGTTGAGCTTTAAAGGTCGCTTGGCACTAAGCGTTTTGTGAGTGAATGTGCTCTTCACAACAAGCAACCCTGGGCAGGCCAGAGACGGTAGTGTGGCAGGAATGACTTGCTAAATTCAGAAGGCACTCTGGCTAACAGCTACCTGCATTTCTGTGGTCTTCATCTGTTATACTGAAGATTAACTAGCAAGTGATTGTGGGCAGCTGCTTTCCACTTAAGAAGAAGAAAAAACTCTCTGACCTTTATCTTTGGAAATGAGGACAAATGGCAAGGCAGTTGAGGCTGCATTTTGCAGCTGAAAGGAGTCACACGGATCCGTTATTAGAGACCCTTGGAGATGGCTGGTATAAAGAAGATACTCGCATGTACACCCAAAGTCCTGAGTCGAATGCTGCCCCTTACGTTGTTGAAATGAAGCGGAATCCCAATCAAATGCAGGAAGAAAACAAACTGCCAGTTTCGTCCCGAAAACCCAAGCGGAGTGCTTCGCTGAAGATTTCCTTGCAGACTTCTAGAGGCAATGGATGTTTGCAGCCCGTGGCCTTGGAAGACCATACTTCCCTGGTCAGCCTAAGGAAGAAAGGGGACTGTTGTAACAGGAATGCGACTGTCAGTCAGTCTCACCAGCTAACAAATGGCAGCGGTCTGGCTGATACTGCAGCGTTTGGGGTTCCCAGTAGTTTCTCAGCCAGTGACAAAGGAGCCTACAGCAGCGCAGGGAGTGACTATGGGTCGTGCACAAGTACCACAAGTGATGGCGGGTCATATAGCAGTAGCATCATCAGTGACAGCAGTAGCTGCCCCTTTTCTGCTGGAGATGCCTGTCTTTTTCCTGGTAACATGGTCTCTGGCAGCTCTGCAGGTCGAAGCACCAACCACAAATCCTCCACTCCCCACAGGAGCAGCACTGCGCAGAATAGTGTAAGCAGAAATATTTTTGACCAAGAAGACCCAGAGCAAGCTGAGAGGGCAACAAAGCTGCCATCAGCGAGAGAGACAAATGTTTCCTTACGACGCTGCTCTTCTCTGGTCATTTTCCCAAGGAGTCCTTCAGATACACCGCCAATGTCTCCAGCGTCTCCTCCGCCAACTCGGCGACCCTCTCAAGTGTCTCATAGTGAGCAGGTGCAAAGTGAAGACAAGGCCGTGTCCGGGGGGTCCCTCTCTACTGTAGTCAATGGATTTCGGCTTTCTAAAGGTTCTTGTTTTCCTAATGAAAGTAGGGATGTTAGGCAACTGCATTTGAATAGCTCACTGTGGGAGAGAACTTGCTGTGAGCAAGGCACCTGTGAGGAAATACCAAATGGAGGTTCTTGTATTTCATTTCACCTCTCCCATGGAGCACGAGCACCGAAGGGTGACACCGTGTCCTCTTCCAGCAGACCCTCCATAGCAGCCTACCCTAATCGAAGAGTCAGACATACGGCATCTGCCTGTTTGCCCTCGAATTTGGAGGATCATGCTAGCATAGGAACTGAAGAAAGATCATCTGCGTGGAGGAGCAAGCCCCATCATGGCCTACAGAGGAGCCTCTCACTGGGATCATCCCAGCCTTCATTTCTATCCAGTTTTAAATACAGTTCCAAGGCAGGAACGTCACATTTACACATACAGTTTGGATCCGAGAGAGAGGGGAAGCCTAGTGGAGTTCAAAGGAGTACTTTGAGGAAACCTCTTGAGGTGAGTCCTTAGCTCCAAAAAGAGTGATCTCTTGCATGTGATGGTTTTTATGTACACTAAAATGGGGTTAAACGTCTGTGGAACATATTTTAAAGCCTTTTTTATTGTATTATAATTAATAGATCACTACAGTGAAACACACGTGTGTTTAAAATTGGCAATCTGGTTTTAGCTGTATGTTATTAATTACTGGTTTTGCAGTGACTTTACTGTACTTGGGTTCCCTTCCCATGACTGTCGCTACTCTCTGTACCTAAAAAGTTTAAACTGATTTCCACTATCAGTTTTATAATAAGCCTTCAGACCTCAAGGGAGCACATAGCATGTTATATTCTGCTCATCAATCTTCATTTTACTTTAAAACTCTTAACAAGTTACACATATTTAACAGAAAGGGGGAAGCAAGGTGCTTGTTACTTAACTGAATTTTAGTGAGTTTTGTTTCATAGTTGTGTTTTAAAAATAGCTGTCTCAGGTCTCAGGAGAAGATAGGGCTGAATGTCAGAAGATATAAATATTTTAAAAAACAATTTAGCAACCTTCGGCCTAGAAGTGTACTCTGGATCAGAAAAGGGGCATAACTCCCCCCCCCCCCCCGCTTCCACAGATTGCTATTTTAGTAATGCTACTTGCTGAATGAACTGTGAGCTTTGCAGACCGGTGTGGCATGAGAGGCGGGAAATGCCCAATCGATCAGCAGCACATTCTTTTAGCAGCTGGTTGTTAAGGAGTTCTCATATGGCACTAATTGTGCAATCACAGCAGAAGAGATTGTTGGCTTCAATTCATATAATTCTGGAAATTAATTTCAGGGCAAACAATTTTTTTCCTGAGACCCTAATCTTGTATAAATAGCAGCTGTGAAAACATTTTAAGATAATTTGTTAGGATGTCTTGCTGCTGTGATAGTAGTTCATCTAGAGACAAATTTAAAATCTGACATGAAATGCAGAGCATTAGTAACAGTAGTCAAATATGGTTTTGATGCCAGACTGTGTTTCAACAAGAGCTTGTGCACTTATGCAAAATATATCCATATTTGCATAAAGACTGCTTGGATCTGGGTCTCAAGTCAAATTGGTGCTTCATTAACTGGGCAATGTGAAAAGAACCCTTTAATGCAGTGATTCCTAAACTTGGGTCTCCAGCTGTTTTTGACTACAACTCCCAGCATCCCTAGCTAGCAAGACCAGTGGTCACGGATGATGGAAACCGTAGACTGAAAACAGTCGGAGACTCAAGTTTGGGAAGCACTGCTTTAAAGCCTACGGCCCTTCAGAAGTTGTTCATCTGTAACTCCCATCATCTGCCCTCACCAGGGGCCATGCAGGCTGCTGGGAGTTAGAGTTCATCAACATCTGGAGGGCCACATGTTCCCTACTCTTAAATTTGGGTAGCCAAAAAAGAAATTTGAAACAGTGCTGTATGACCACATTCTTATTAAGTTGCAGCTGAAGGACTTCTGTGTTAAATAAGCACTGTTGGAAAAGTAGCCTTCCCAAACAATTTTGTTAAATATAAGTGTCGTCTCTAATTATAGTTCTGTATTGTGATTCATTTTAAAATTAACAGTCCTGAAAATACTTCCTTGACTCCAGTTAGTCTGGCCTAGTATAACGATATGCTGAGTCTCATTTCCAATTTAACAGGATGATATTGGAGTCACATTTAGTAATGTCAGCTATCTGTGCCGAGTGTCATGAAATTAAATTTGTGCTTGGGTTTCAGACTTCAGTGTCTGCAGCAGCAGCAGCAAAAGGCCTCTTGCCTGCCTGCTCTGTAGGTCTACTTGCTGAGAGTTAAGCTTCCCGTTCTCCATATTCCACAGCATTTTTGTAAGGTTTCTGTGCAGTACTTAGTGAGAAGCATTGTTTTGCTGTCGGCTCCTGGAGCTTTGACTTGAAAAGTTTGGGAGAGGGAACAAGCCACACATGAAGGATACAGCTAGAGTTTTGCCAGGTGGAGAGGAGAATGGGAAGGGGTTTTTTGTGCAGGGTGTGTATTTGATAGTTTCCACCTTACACATACACACACCGTTTGCCAGTACCGTGCTTGTCTTGGCCTGTTGCTGGTATCACATGCTGCAATAACCCTGGGGAGCAGAAGAGAACGCTGGGAACAGCTGGCCCATATCAAACTGATTGGTCCACAATTTTATAAAATATACATTAACAAGGCACAGCAAGTCACCCCAGCAGGGGACACCAAAAGGAAGGCACCAAAGAAAATTGTCCCTTTGGGTTGAGTTACTCCTTTGGGCAGCAGTGAAGTCATAGACCTCACATTCTGAGATACATTTTTTTTGAGAGGTTGGGTAACTCTTGAGTGAGAAACAGACGTAACGGAGTGTGTGGGGTGAGTTTTCAACTTAGCCTCTCAGGGAGAGGAGGAGTGCTGGGGGGAACAGCTGCTTTGGTGAGAGCTTAGATCAGCTGTTCCCGGTTACACACTTGGATAACGGGGAATTTGTGATGTGAGCACAGGATGAGTGTGGTGGGTTGTGTTGGAATAAGCATGCTGGGGTGACATGGGGGGGAATCGGTATCCTATAACAAGTTATTTCTGGGAGGGAAGATATGTTATGGCGAACAGAAAAATAGAGGGGGAATGTGGCACCAGACCTTTGGCTCTACTGACCCTATTTTGCAGATAACTGGTCATTTGGCTACTGAGGCTTCTAGCCCGGTGCTGCTGTTGATCAGTAAGACATCTGATAACTAGAAAGCCCCTGGGCTGTAAGGTCCTGTACCTGTTAGGCTTGTCATTGAGCATGCTGCTGAAAGGGCCTAAACTTGCTCTGTGCCCCTATGTGACCCTGAATCAGTTTCTTTGGAATCTTTGTCCCCAACCATCTTGTCAAATGCCCTCGTATTTGCATGTCCCAGAAGGCTAGCAGTTATACAGGCTGTTAGTGTCAATGCTACAAAATCTAGATGTTTCATCCTGGCCTTTGCAGATGTTAGTAAATACTCTGTGGTAAGGACGTCCAGCTCCAAACAGATAAGCATCTTACAGGATTGGTCTTTTTGGAATGTTATATATAACATTCCAATATATAATGCAGTGAAACTGAGATGGTAAGAAGAATATTCTGAGGCCCTGTCTTGCCAGTCTTTCTCCACCTCCACTGTTGTGGACTGGTGTTCCCAAACCAAGGTTAAACAAAACAAGGTGTGATATATTCTTGGTATTTTTTAGTAAACTGTTGATAGGCAGGCCCTGTAACTTACTTCAGCAGCACAACTCTGATTTTCTGGTAATACTAAAGCTGATGTTTGGCTTTGTCTGTGTAATACATTTTTTTACAAATAACTTCCATTTTCAAGTCATGCAAATTATTGCATTCTATTTCTTCACAATGATCTTTCTAGGACTGACTTGCAAGTAAATATGACTAGGTTTTGCCTGTTACTTATCCGTTGCCTTTACTGTTATCATTCTGTTTTTTAAAAAAATAATATTTATTAATTTTTCAACCATTTAAACACAACAAAACAGAAAAAGCAACAAAAAAGCATAACAAAATAAGACACAAGCCATTTAAAACACAAAACAATTTCAATATCTTATCTTTCATTCCCTTATTTCCACGACCTCCTCACACCTCCCTTTTTGTATTCCACTTCTGTTAATTGTTTCAGCAATTCCTTTCCATCTTCCTCTGTTTTCTATCCTATAATTATCTTAACATATTCTAACCTTATTTTCCCCTTTAATACTCTATTAATCTATTTATACTTGATTCCTTATAGCATTTCTACTAGAACCATATAACTTCATTCCAACATTTTTCTAACATTCATTATTTTTACAGTATTTCTATAAATAGTCTTAAACTTTTTCCAGTCTTCTTCCACCAACTCTTCTCCCTGGTCTCGGATTTCTGCCAGTCGTTTCCGCCAATTCCATATAGTCTATCAACTTCATCTGCCATTCTTCCCGAATAGATAAATCTTGTGTCTTCCAGTACTTCACAATGAGTATTCTTGCTGCTATTGTTACATACGTGAAAAAAGTTCTATCCTTCTTTAACACCAATTGGCCGACCATGCCCAGGAGAAAGGCCTCTGGTTTCTTCAAAAGGGTATATTTAAATACCTTTTTCATTTCGTTATGAATCATCTCCCAAAGTGTCTTAATCCTTGGGCATGTCCACCAAAGGTGAACTCTAATCCTCAAATTCGTCTGTTTTTCTTTAAGTTCTTTAAGTTCAGTCATAGCACGCGTCAACTTATGTTCATCAAATTGCCTCTGTAGGGCTGGGGCTCTCTTTCTCTTTCTCTCCAGTTGTGTTACTTTACATTCAGCAACAACAGCTTTTTCCCTGGCTTCCTCCGCAGTTTGCCGTATCAAAGTAGGTTCCTGTATCAATTTCTGGGTGGTTTCTATATTGGTATTATTTTTACTTTCTGTATTTAGGTTAATACTAGTAATTGAAACATCCACTTTCGCATTTATCGTGTCCATTTTCCTGTTAAGCTGATCCAATGAGTCATTTATCTTATATAATGCAGCCACTAAAGCCTCTTCTGTCGACATTCCTCTTGGTTTTAAATATACTGGTACAAAGGCAGCAACAGAAGGAGCGGAGGGGCCTGATGATGGACCTCTTCTGGATTGTTGCCAAGTCCTCCCAGACCTTAATGTTTTGTCAGCAGTTGACTAGTCTGTTTTTCTTCTTCCATTTACCATAACACTTAAAGGATTCAAGGTCAGTCCCAGAGTCTCACGATTTTTAACTTGCAGCTGGAAATTCCCCTAGCCCAGCTCTTGTAAAACAACCGGTTTCAAAGGCTTCCACCAGTTTCTATTTGTAATAGTCAATAGTATCCTCTTTTAAACAATCCAAAATTAGTTTCCAATTAGTTTCAATTTTCAGTTACTTTTACTCCTTTTTAAAGCAGCCGGAGACAGTAGAAACAATGTATTTCTCTTGTTTAACTAGCTGTCAATGAACGTTCTAAACGCTGTCAATGAACATTCCAAAAGACGTCAGTCCTGCTAGCAGCCCGTTTCCAGGGTCAGAGCGGCGGTGTTTTAAATCTCTTCACTCTCTCCCACAGGCATACTCAATCCGCAACTTCCCCCTCTCTTTTCCTGCCTCCAAGAGGGGGTTTAATGTTCTTTCCTGATGGAAATTTAATCTTTTACAAAAGGCTTTCCAGGACTCCAGCTTGCAACTTCATTGCCTCAGTCTATTTACAAAAGGGGAAGGCGGACTTCCTGTTTTGAACCTCCCCGTTACGGTACCAAATTAAACATTTAGAAATCCAATTCTTCCGCTTCAGCTCTACTCACGGGTAATTACTTTAAAGTCAAATTGTCCACAGGAAAAAGTCAGCGCTCTCCGGCAACAGCTATGCGGCTTCGCTCCATGGAAGAAGCAGACGATTCGATGCCCCGCACCGCTCACCCCACGTTGCTCCGGAGCCCCAAAAACCGGGGTTCCCCGCGAGTGGGGGAGGCGCAAAAGGTGCCCGCCGAATCCCACGCTCACAGGCTTCTCCCGCCTGTGATTTTAACGGGTCTCCGCCTTCACCGTGGCGGCCAGACCCAGATTCCCACGGAGCAGATTCCTCCCAGTCAGAGGAATTCCGCCATTACCGTAGGCACCTCCCCGGAAGTCTACTGTTATCATGCTGTAACCTTCTGGACCTTGGCTCAGGATCTTGAGAGCCTTGTGCCCCCTTAATTCCTGTCACCTGTATCCTCCCAGGTGCTTCTGAAAACTTGTACCTGATTGAGAAGAACCTGTGAAGTTGCATAAAGTTATTGGTGTCCCTGCACAAATGTTTATCCAGTGTCCTGACTCTGAGGGGATGAATTTCCTCTGCAGGGTGTCTAATTTAAACCAAAGCCTCCTTGGCATGTGGACATCTCTTTCTTCTGGAGTACATCCAGTGATATATCAAGAACTCTTTGCTTCCTATCCTCTGCAAGGATTAACTGTATTCTTTACCAAAAGGAAACCTAGCAAGTACCTAGCACAATTACTCACAAACTGTTCCTGGTATTTCTGTGCTCACTGCAGGAGTGTGTGTTTTTGTACAAACTTCAGCATGCATCTTACTGGCCTGAAAAAAATTATCTCATATTATTTGTAGCTGCCAGAATGAAATAAGAACTGAAGCAAATTATGAAATATGGGAGGAACTTGAAGTGGTGCCGGGGCGGAGGGGGAGAGAGAGGAGACTGAAGTGGTGGTGAAGTTCTCAGACCTTGCTAGAGACAAGAGAGCTGTTTAACTCTTCAAGACAAGCATAGTCAAGTGTCTGACCTTGTCCATGGCAAGCAGAAGGTCCCTTGGAAACACAGGCACTAAGAATCCGTAGCCTAAGGGGGAAAGTGTATCCTGGGATATATATTGTGTTTCCCTCTAGAGGTCTATGTTTTGAGCCCCATTAAAACAGCGTTAGATTCCAGTATAAAAGATGGGGCACTTGACATCTGTATAAATTCTAAATAATTTTTAATAACCTTGGGCTATTAAATAGAGAGTATGAGAAACAGAAGCTCCAGCTTTCCCCAAGGTGGACAAGTGACAAGTATTTGGCAATGCAGTCTTATTGTGTGTGTATATATCTAAGGACCAGGATACCCAAATCACCATCTCGCCCAACTAGTCCCTGGTCATGGGTTAAGAAAGGTAAACTTGTTTGTACAGTGGTACCTCGCAAGACGAATTCCTCGCAAGACAAAAAACTCGCAAGACGAAAGAGTTTTTCGTTTTTGAGTTGCTTCGCAAGACGAATTTCCCTATGGGCTTGCTTCGCAAGACGAAAACGTCTTGCGAGTTTGTTTCCTTTTTCTTAAAACCGTTAATACCGTTAAAACCGTGCTTCGCAAGACAAAAAAAATCGCAAGACAAAAAAACTCGCAGAACGAATTAATTTCGTCTTGCGAGGCACCACTGTATCTCTAACAGTTTTGAGATATGCCAGTGGGCACATTCATCTTTTAGTTGGGTCAGCTCTGAAATGTTAAAAAAGAAAAATGCTATTTGGACCCAGGCAATAAAAGCAAAATGTGAGTACAGTGGTACCTCGGGTTACAAACACCTCGGGTTACAAACACCTCGGGTTACAGACTCCGCTAACCCGGAAGTAGTACCTCAGGTTAAGAACTTTACCTCAGGATGAGAACAGAAATCGCGTGGCGGCGGCACAATGGCAGCAGAAGGCCCCATTAATTAAAGTGGTACCTCAGATTAAGAACGGTTTACTTTTGAGTAAATCAGAACAAATGTCTATTTATAAACTTTCTTCCATTATTCTTGGTGGCTGATGCCTTTGTTCTCTGTGTGGACCTGCCTCGAGAACACACAACACATTTTGGGGGGGGGGGGGCTTTTGCTCAGACAGAACCTTTTCTTAAAGGTTGCATGCCATTAATTGTTTTTTCTCTTCCTAGACAAGAGATGATTTTCTTGGCCAAGTAGATGTGCCTCTCTGTCAACTGCCGGTTTGTATTTGTTTAAAAATAATCTTTTGCTCTTCAGTTCAAAATTCCTCTGTGTCTTTTTAGTACCTTTTTGTCTATTTTTTGAAGAGAGAGAGAGATTGTCCTGGGTAGGTGGTACCTTTGACAGAAAGCATTTGCAGCAGCAGGTAAACTGAACTTGATTACCCTGTGTAACCTGCCTGTGCCCTGTCTCGCCAGAGAGGTACATGCTCTGGTTATCTCCCTCTTGGACCACTGTCCCAACAGACAGGATATCTTAAAAAATGGCTCAGCTCCTGGATTCAAAAGTAGTGAGGAAGACATGACATCCCTACTTAAAAAGTGTGAGGGCTACAGAAGGCAGATATCTTAAAGAGAGACACCTCTGGCAGGGTGGAGCTGTGGCTCAACATCTTTTCCATTGCGATGAGCATGGACTGTTGCTGCTGTAAAACAGGATGTTATTTGGAGAAGTGAACACTCTATAAATTCTTTTCTCAATGGAGGAAAGCATCGGTATTATTTGCTTGGGTGAAGAAAAACCTGAAACTGTTGTTTCATTTCAGACAGAGAATCCAACTACTGAGAGACCATATACGTTTAAGGATTTTCTTCTTCATCCAAGGAGGTCAGTAAACATCATACCTGGAAAGCACTGAGCACCCTGATCTGCACTGTACATTAGCATGAACGTGTTCTCTCTCATTCTTGGTGGGAATGACCTTTCTTCAGAAAACATGTCCTTCCGTTGTCCTGTGGCCAGCCGGGTACCTCTGGGAAACCTACAAGTGCAATAGCAGTCTTGTGTCAACTGGTATTCATAGGGAACCACACACCCATCATTAGCAGCACCAGTTGATGGCCTTATCCTCCTCCATGGATGTGATTAATCACTTCATAGAGCTGTACAAGTTTGGTTGCCGCTGCTGCATCCTGTGGCAATAAAATCCAAGCTTAGCTTTGCAATGTGTGAAGAAGCAGCAGCAATTCCTTTTGTCTGGCCCAAATATCCTGTCCAATGAAAGTGAATGGCGAGGCATTTCAGGACAGACAAAAAGAAAGCTTCCTTCACGCAGTGCATGGTTAAAATGGACTCCACTGATCCTAGATGGCATGATGGCCATGAACTTGGACTGCTGTACAAGAGGATTAGACATATTCATGGAGGAGGGATACGGCTGTGTATCAGAAGCAGTATACCTCTGGCTACCAATTGTTGGGGATTGTAAGTGGGAGAATGCCATTGCACAGGGTTCCTGGTTGTGGGTTTCTCATAAGCATCTGTGAGAGCCGGCCAGGTAGGCCTTTAGTCTGATCCAGTGATGAGGGCCATCTTCTGGTGGGCTTCCAGCTGCAGGAATAGGATGAAAAAATAGGAGGCAGCCTGGGTGGGTAGATGAGGTAATGGCTACTAGTCCAGCATGAGCCAGGCACTATTTAGAAATGTTTGCAAGTGTTGGCATTTTAACAGGCTCACAAACTTTTACAATCCCACCCCCCTCTGCTGCAGCCATAAATCCAGAGTGAAGGGGCATCTCAGGTTAAAAATGACCTACATACCTAAAAACAATGGATCTGAGGAAGATGGCACAGAACAGGCAGAAGAGCTAGAGGTGAGTGGTTTGGTCTTTGGTGTGAAATGTGGCCTGATCTGGTATGATGAATTCAGCCAGCACATGCGTTTCAGGTGACTTTAGTCATCAGAATGAATTCAGCCTCTGGCCATGTTGAAAAGGGGTCTCTACTGAGTATGCGCCACAAGATTAGCACCCGCTGAAATTGGATCAGCAGCAGTTCTTGAATAGGGGTTTCCAAACTTCATTCAGATGGTCTGTGGCATGCCTGTGGATTTGCAGTTGAAGGTGGGAGGCAGGTCATCCATTGTGTTAAATATTTATATTGATTTCTGATTGTATTTTTATTGCCTCTTTTATTTATTATGTTGCATTCCACAAAATACAATCTTTAAAAAATAAAAGAAGCAATAAAAATACAATTTATAAATCATCTATGCTTCTATGAGATTTTGAATTGAGGGGGAAATGAGTGAGTTGAGATATCTGAGTGGCAGACCCCATCACAACACCAGAATTGTTATAAGCCCCATATAACACCCATGTATTCTTATCAGCAATCCTTCATATAATCTGATAATTCATTGTCAGTATCTCATTCAAAACAATTAGGATCCATCTGACTTCAATGATGGATCAGAATGTTTGGTGTTTTCACACCTACAGTAGAAGCATTTTAAGAAAATAGACTTTTCTGGTGTCTGTATGTGGTTGGAAGGCATGAGAAATGCCTCATGATGGGAACATGGCCTGTCTTGAGTACTCGGCTGCACGTGCAGAGGCAAGATTCAGGCAGCCATCGCAGTGTTGATGCCATTGTTCATACAGCTTTCTTAGCCGCCCTTCAACATAAGGTCCTGGGCAAGTTATAACCACATAAACCATCTGCTCTTGTTGTTTGCAGCCTGGCTGGATTTTATTGGACCAAGCTGATGCTTCTTGCCAGTTGCGGGAGCCAGAGTCTTCTCTACCCGCAGGCTGGGAAGAGAGGCAGGATGTCCTTGGCAGGACCTACTTTGTCAACCATGAATCGAGAAGGACACAGTGGAAAAGACCAACCGCTCAGTAAGTCTTACTGCGATCTTAATTCAAAATAGTCTGCGATAGGGATATTACTAAATGCATGTTACTAGAGAAGGCTTGTCTGTGGGAGGTGCTTAGGACTTCTGATCTGTGGATCTGATTCAAAATACTTTTCTGAGATGGCTATTAAGCAAGAACATTTCTTGATTTCCACTTTAAAAGGGGAAACCCCTACAGTTTTAAATGAAACAAATTGGTTTTGCATTTTTAGAGCTACTTTCTTTGACTAGTCATGCACCATTTGTGCTTCTGTGTAGAGGGCCGACCAGCCCATTGCTCTTCCGCTGTAAGCTACAGGCAAAACTGCAAGTAATTTCCCAGATTATTGGGAATGTTGTTGCACTTTGACCCCTGTGAATATTGCATTGTGTTCTGTTGACACTAGTAGGCATGACATAGCTGTGTGTGCAGAGGCCCAATTATTTCCCACATCAGTCTTTTTTAAAAATCATTTACTCGTGCTGTAGTGCTGTTTATTTCACCAGTATTTCACAATTGGTGGGGGTGCTTGACTCTTATTTCCCCAGAAGTCAGCACCAGTAGGCTTCTTTTACAGCTTTGCAATACCCCTTAATACCTCTTCCTCTTCAGCTGCATCCAGAAAGGAAGGAAGGAGCCAATGTGGGTCATTGTGACGTTAACATATGAGAGTGCTGGAGGTGAAATAGTTAAACAAGTTACCCAATCAGAACCCCGGGGGGTGGAGTCAGTGGGACTATAAAACCAGCTCTGGGAGGGGCAGTTGGGTGGTTGGTTGGAGTGGGAGTGAATTGGGATGGAGTCTGTGGGGTTATGTTGAGTTAGTGTAGCGAAATAAGCTGAGTCAGGAACAGTTAGGAGCTAGGAAGACAAGTAAATATCTGAGAGGTGGTTTAATGAGTGAGAGCAGGTAGCGGAAGTTATAGGTCTGGATAGACACCCCATGAATCTAATTGACCGATACCGTTTATGATACCACACGCTTGTTAAACTGCAATAAATAAACAGAAGTAAATGTTCTAATTTAACCCTGACTGGACTCAGTATTGTACCAGGTAGGGCCTGGGTGGTGGCAGCAAGAAATAAAGTGTTGGCACAGGGATCAATAAATGGTGAAATGTCCAGGGACCTTGTGTGATCGCCATAGTCATTGCCCATCTTGCAGCACTGGAGGAAACACAAAGCAGTCAGCGGGCCTAGAAACGGGGCAGGAGGTGGCACAGGATTATTTCCAAGGAAGAAGCAGGGAGCAGGAATAGAAGCGCAGGCAGAATAGAAAGGAAAGGAAAGATCATGAGAAATAGCCTTTAGCTGCCTTTTCCAGATGGATTTCACTTCTGTCTCACAGTATATTAGAGATGCATATACTTGTAGCGGCAACAGGATAAAAAAAAATGAGCCATCTCAACTCTCAACCGCCTTCTTCACAGATCACAGGGGCCCTTGTGTCTCCCTCCTGAGCTTTAGCAGGGTAGCAGTTCCCAGATGCTAGGAAGGAAGGGTAAGCACCTCAGGCCCCAACTCTGCAGGTGAACAACAGAAGCCTCCCAAGACTCTTCCTGCTCTTCCTTTGGAAGGAAGGTAGTGACTGGGGAGCAGGACCTTCTAAGATGGTCACTTTTTATAGACAGTAAGGTCTCCTTTTCGTCAGCCAGGCATATTTGGTGGGAGTTGAGAATGAAGCTAGGTTTATTAAATTTGCTTATAGCTCCCCACTAAAAAGCCCTAAAATGAGTTAGAAGCAGTGACGGTGCCAGGCCATTTTGTGCTCTAGGCAAGCAAAATTTGCACCCCTCCCAATTTTTGTTGTTGTGCTAACTTCAGTTTTCAAAGACAGATGTCTCAGAGAAATGATAAAATTCTTCAAAATAAATGTCAAACATTATCATATAACAAAAACTAATCTGTATAAAACCGTGCCCCTCAAAGGTCAGTATTGCGCCCCCCTGAGGTCTGTGCCCTTGGTGGCTGCCTCGTTGGCCTGATGATAGCACTGGCCCCAGTTCCAAACAAGAAAAATACAGTAATAAAACTAGAAAAACAGATTAAACCCATCGTCTGGAAGAGACATGTGTCAGGCCTGAAGCATGTCATGGCCTCCGGTCATTCAAAACGTTGAAAGCTCTACCAAATGCCTTACGTTGGTCTGCTTTAAGCTTCTAAGCCAGCTCCATGATTTAATCTTGTGATCTGCCTCATCTCCCTATGGAAGCAAACCTTTCGTTTACATTGTACCTCTTCAAATATTTGAAGCCTCAGAATCCACCCACCTCCCATGTTCCCTTAAACAACATTTTTGTGCAGGGACAACGGACCCGATGCAGAGACTGGCAACATTCAGCTGGAAGTGCAACATGCCTTTGCTCGCCGGCATCAAATAACCGAGGAGGCGGAGAATCTGGACCACAGAGAATCTCCTGAGGTGGGAACCTCACTTTTCATAGCTTTCATAGCACCTCTTTACCCTGACTTTTGACACTTGAGATGGATATTTTTAGGGCCCACCTTATTTTTGTAATTGTAAGTTGTTTTAAAGTGTTTTAAATATTGAGTCTTAATGTTATAATCTGCTTTGGGACCTTAGAATGAAGGTCAGTTAAATAATAATTGTTGTCACCTGTCTGTCTCGAGAGACAGTGGAAGAGTATGTCAAAGTCAAACCGTTGGAGTTCCAGCACCAGCTGTGGCTGCAGAGACCGATTTGGGAGAAACATGTTTTGTTGCAGCTGGGGCAGATGGAGACGTCTGGTTGTGCTGCTGCCGATGCACCATGTTGTTTCTTCTGTCTGTGCTCCTCCCAGCAGTCATTCTTCCTCTGGTCACTGCTATGGATAGACCTGACTGTCTGTCTCCAGGCACTGTGGTCATCTGTGAGGGATTCCCACACAGCGGGATAAAATGATGGTGATAGTGACATTAAAATTCTGATGAAATATTTAACGTTTCTTAGAGTTGGGAGATCATCACAGAAGATGAAGCAACTATGTACAGCAACCAGACTCCCCAAGTCACTGTGCAACACAATTCTGAGGCAGAGAACGGCCTTACAGAAGAACTGAGCACAGAGCTTACGACCTCTGGGAGTTCCACTGCTGCCCAAGCAGCTTCCTGCACTGTAAGCATGATGATAAATCAAACATTGCATGCTTTAAGCAGCAGGGTCTGCCCCTGAAGAGGCTCTGTATCACACACCCTTTCCCAACAGCTAGCTTGTTCAAAGGGAAGCCTAGTTCCATCTCCTGGTTTCTGGTGCATTGGGTAAGCATAGTAGGGTATGCATGTACCAGGGATTGTCACCTCTGCATGTGCTGCTCATCACAACAGTAACTGTAGAACTAAAAAGCCTTTCCCCCTCTTGTCCTTCAAGAGTGATTTAAGCAGAAGAAGTAACCCTCAGTCGTACCAAGCTGAAGAACAACCAGCTCTTCCTGTTGTAAGTTAAGCTCTGAATTATCCTGCCTGATTGTGACTCTTTTCACTGCATGTGACCAAGTCGCATGTGCTCTGTCCGTGTTACTGCAATCCTTTCACTACGACCTAAAGCATTGGGAGAATATATTGGAATAGTGTTTAAGGGTTTCCTGTGCTGATTCAAGATCACCAAAGAATAGGAAAACAGATAGGAGAGAAGAACTAGTTTGGAGGGTGATTAGCTTAGCAAAGTGGTGGTGAACGGAGGGGAACTTGTGCGTTTCAGAACTGACTGGGAAATGAGCAATTAATCTGAAAACAAGTAGAACTCCCTTCAAACAGCGCACTGTCGGTGTTTGGAATTCACTCCTAGCTTCCAAAATGGGGCTAGGCAAACTTATGGATGATCAGAATACTGCTGACTGACTGGGATGGCACCTGCAACCTCTTTCTGTTGGTCAGTGGCTGATGTTGCTTTATATTAGTTTACCACCTCTGGACTTGCTCACGGATGGAGTAGGAGACTGCCTAGTGGGTGGTGGAGGTTGACTGTA
Source organism: Podarcis pityusensis (assembly GCF_964106645.2). Classification (NCBI taxonomy): domain Eukaryota; kingdom Metazoa; phylum Chordata; class Lepidosauria; order Squamata; family Lacertidae; genus Podarcis; species Podarcis pityusensis. Next base: position 47,555,829 of record NC_138039.1, on the reverse strand, counting down.
TTGGTAACTGCCTAACACAGCAGTTAACTTAGTTGGCATGTACGTTCTCCTCAGTTGTCAACTTGCTTCCTAAAATATTTAAATCTTTGTACTGTGATGTGTCTGAGCCTTGGAAAAAAATCCACAAGTAGCCTTTGCCAGCTAATTCTATCTTCTTTTAGTTACTGCCTACTTCATCTGGACTGCCTCCAGGCTGGGAAGTAAGGAAAGATGACAAAGGAAGGCCGTATTATATAGACCACAATTCCCAGACTACCACCTGGAAGAAGCCAGCTGTACAGGTACCTTTCCTCCCCACCCCACCCCATAGTCATCTGATCTAGAATTAAGATTGCTACATGGGGTTTGGCCAAGTCACTAAAACGTACAGCAATCAGTTCCTGCTTATTCAAGCTTTCCTTGCAAATCTCATTGGATAAGAAAACATAGAGCTTGTAGTCTTTCAGTCTTGTGGAACGCCCAACTCCCATCAGCCCAGCATGGGCATTAGTCTGGGATGATGGAAATTGCAGTCTGATCTCTAGAGAGCCACAGGTCCCTTGTCCCTGTTCAGATAAACATTGCAACAAACTCCACCATCCTTGCTGGTTAGCATGTCACTACAGAGTTTGCTTGTATCAACATGTACTTGGATGATAGCATTGGAAATTGCATTAAGGAGCTGACAGAGTTTGTCTGTTTCCTATTGGGGCACCTTGAAACCAGTGAATCATGTTTCTTTGAGATCTGTGAAAAATTGGTTGTCATCCTTTTGTTCCATTTGCTTGTCCCCTGAACGCAACCTGCCATTTTGTTCCAGCAGCCCAAATGATGCAAGCATGTCTTATATCCATCCATGGGTTCCATATTGAGGGCACTTCAGTACATGCAAGAGTTTACCTGAGCGGCTGTAACTGCAGTGCACACATTGGGCTTAAAAAAAGAAAGAATACAGGGGCCTTGTGCAAGATTTTTATCAGAATTTCAGTATAGCTACAGTCTTGCACAAGACCTCTGATTAATTAAGGTAAACTAACCAGTAGGAATAGATATTGTCCCCCGCATCAAAAGCACAACTGTGGTTGTTGTTGTTGTTGTTAATTAAACCTATTGTCACTCGGAGGTCTCCTAGCAACTTACAGCAATATATATGCATATTAGATATATATTTACACAGACAAAAAACCGCAAGGGGGAGAAAGTGGATGGATCATGTCATACACCAATATATCATCTAACATAACATTTATTTTAAAAAAACAAAAACAACATGCCTGCCATATAAATTACAAACATTAACCATACTCAAATAATAAATAAAGTTTACTGATACCCACTAATTAGTAGATAAACAACCACTTAGTGAAATATAACTGGGGACTTTATCACTCTTGTGCAAACTGTATGTGCAAATCAGGAAAATAACACTCTTAAGCCAAACCTCAGTAATACCGTATTTTTCGCCCCATAGGACGTACTTTTCCCCCTCCAAAAATGAAGGGGAAATGTGTGTGCGTCCTATGGGGCGAATGCAGGCTTTTGCTGAAGCCTGGAGAGCGAGAGGGGTCGGTGCGCACCGACCCCTCTCGCTCTCCAGGCTTCGCGCAGATCTCCATAAGCCGTGGGAGCCTGTGCCGGGCTCCCACGGCTTGTGGAGAGTTGCCTGCATGCTGAAGGCTGGGCGCGCTGAGCTCAGCATGCCAAGACTTCACGCAGCTCTCCACAAGGCGCGGGAGCCCAGCGCTGGGCTCCCACGGCTTGCAGAGAGTTGCCTGTTCTGGGGGCTGGGGTTGGGGGAAGCTCGGGCTTCCCCCGCCCCAGCCCCGTGCCTGGGGGGGGGAATTCCCCCCCTTTATTTCCCCCCCAAAAAGCTAGGTGCGCCTTATGGGACGGTGCGTCCTATAGGGCGAAAAATACGGTAATTTTAAAACAAATAATTTGAAATTGCCCCCCCATTAAAAACAACCAACCTGTATTCTGTCAATTGTAAAACATGATAACTGAGACTGGTAACATTCCCTCTTGTGTAATCCATCCCATAGACCCTGGCTTGAGGCATTGAGCAAGGTCTTCCCGGGGGGGCCACTAGGGGGCGCATTGGAAGATGGCCGACAATACCATCTCTCCGACCCACACAGGGTAATTAAGAGGCTGTTATGGGAGTAGGCAGCCTCCCTTGTTGCCCCAAGGAAATGGGGAACACTGCCCTTGCCTGCTGTGCCCATAAATCACCCCCTAATTCGAAAGAAGGGGGTGAGGGCCCTAGGCAGAATGCCCCCGTGTGGACCTCGGCTCTCCTGGACGCTGTCTCTGATGGCGCAGTAGCTGCAGCAATTTAGAATAATTAATTACAAAAGAAGCAAATGCACATATTTCAAGTGAAGAAGGGGAGTGAAGTCTGCTAATTTAAGTGACCTCTGCGAAAGAAGACGACGGGTTGGAGAAACAGGAATATTTTACGATGAAGATACACCAAAGGCTGGGTATGTTGGGACTGAAGGGGGGGGGGAACCTTTTTTACTTTCCTTCTATGTGATTTACAAGAACCCCTCCTCATCAGAATCGTCGGTTGAACTGACCCAAGTAGGATGATTAAGGTCTGTGTGGAGATAAACTTGAACCAAAAGTATGTTTTATGGAGACCGAGAAGCAATAAGAGCTTTTGGGAATGGCGCAGCAATTAATTCGGAGTCGCCATCTTGCCAAAGGATTTATAGCCGGGAGGAAGAACGGACTTGTTTTTAGACTGCATTCCTAGTGAATCTCCTCAGAGGTTTTGAGAAAGGAGGCAGATTGGTGAAGATTGACGCTAAGACTGTTTTGATGTATGGAAGTGATGTTATATGGAAAACGTCTGGATATGGCTACTGGATAAAAAAAAAAAAATATCCACGCAGGATTACAAACTGTTCTAACCAGCTTGCGGAGACTATCAGAGGTATCAGAGGTCACAAAGAGAAAGGAAAAATATATGAAAATAACAACAAGAGATGTGGAAAAACAATAAGAAAGGACTGGATAGTACTGTGAACATCATAAGGTTAGATTTGTGGACATTAAAACAGCAGTAAGAAGCAAGAAGTTGATTGGATCCCCTTCGGAATTTGAAATATGGGTACCCCCAACAAAAATTTAAAATTCGGCTGTGTAATTTGGAATTTATGTAATTTGGTTTGATTTGATGTGATTGGTCGGTTAATAAAAAATTATTCTTAAAATGAAAAGAAAAGAGCAAGGTCTTCCCTGCTTGCCTGCGCATTTCACTCTACTTGCATTCTAAATTTTCCATCAGATCGGGGTGGATGTGGGTCAGCAGGCCATGGCTCCACATTGTTCCTCCAGACAACAGTTGGCATCAGATGACTCACCGCAGCAGCCTTCGTTCCAGAAACCCCCAGAAGCTGATCTTGGACTTCTCCCAAAAGGCTGGGAAGTTCGTAACGCTCCAAATGGGAGGCCTTTCTTTATTGACCACAATACCAAAACAACAACGTGGGTAGGTAGCTTCTGGATTTAATGCTGCTGTTTATTTTTAATATTGAGGAGACAGAAGGTGGGTGGGGTGAAAGGACAATTCTTTAAAGAGCAATACAAGGTCCTTACATCCGCGAGAGTGTTTGGCTTGCTGATTGACCTTTGCTGAACTGCAGACACTTCCCAGCAGTATCACGTGAAAGAGGAGGAATCTGTGACTTTCTCTGAGGAAGGGAAGGCCCGGCTTGTCCCCTTGAAAGGCTCCCTCTGAGCTTGGTTTCCATGTGATCTTCCTCTCACAAGGCACTGACTTGCTAGCAGGTCCTGCTGTTGAGCACCTTCCCTTCCTGATTCCTTGTTGTGTTACTTATCCTGCCAGCTGCTTCAGTTATACCCTAGTAGCCATTTATTTGTTTTGATTATGAAAACCAAAAACAGTAAAGTAACAAGAAAATCCACTGGCTGCGAAGAAAACAGAGTTGAGAACAAGCCTGTTTCCATAAGCAAAGCTGAGCCAAAGCTATATCTCTCCTCCCCACCCAAATCCAGGAACTGGTCTCAAACCCCAGCATGGCATGTCAGTTTCTCTTTCTGGAGAACATTCTGTCATTACCTGGAGGGAAGCTGCTAACAAAAGGAGCAGTTGCCCCGAGAAAGCAGAACTCGCTTTTGAAAGAAATGGGGAGCAGGTAGAGCTGCTTAAATCTGTCAGATATCTGCTGACTGAAAGCAGCAGTTCTAAGCACATTTTCCAGGGATTAAGTCCTGTTGAACCATGATTTCGCCCATGGAGAGAGGCATGGCTGGATTTCTATGGGGAAATCTTCCTCTCCGTGAAGTGTCACATGGATCCGCTGTTTGAATTCTGCCTCCAGCTGCTTTTGGGAAAGTAGAGTTCAGTGGCTTCCCTTGTGTGGAGGCCTTACTTTAGCAGCCAGCCAGGAGTCTTAAATGTCCGTGGCTAAAACAGTAGCTTAACAGTGTTTTTTCCCTTGTCAAAGGATGACCCCAGAATCAGAATTCCTGCTCATATGAGAAGAAGGACCTCTTTGGACCCTGCAGACCTTAGCCCTTTACCGGTAAGCACCTGCCTCTTGGCCTTTTTAATACTTTACATCCCTCAGATTACCATTAAGCACAAACCATTAAGCATTATAAAAGGCTGTTGCTGTTTAAATCTGTGGAACCATGCCAGCACACCCATCATTTAGCATCCTGCCAATGGGTACTTATGCTTTTCTCTCTTTCCTTTAGCCTGGCTGGGAAGAACGAATACATACAGATGGAAGAACATTCTACATAAACCACAGTATGTAGAAGATATAGCACGACTCTCCCTTGTAAGATATAATACGACTCTCCCTTATTGCTCAGCCTTATTGCAACTAATACATTTGTGTGCTTGCAGATACCAAGAAAACTCAGTGGGAAGACCCTCGCTTGCAGAATGTCGCAATAGCTGGACCAGTAAGACTCCCTAGATTACTTTAAAATCAGTTGTAGCAGCTAGCCAAGTATTTGCATCTTCTGTTCACCCCAGGGCACTTTCACCTCAGAAGTTTATAAGTCGGGTGCAGGTTCAATATTTATCTTTCTGAGCAGTTGCCAAACTGTATGGTAGAAATAAGAGGATACAAAATGGTTCAAATGCCTTGGTGCAGTTATTTTGAATGTGAGAAGTGTCTGAAATGGGGCCAGGAATTGAATTAGTGGTCGGAGACGATGGTGTTGAAGTTCACAGGCAGGAGGTGGGGGCAGTGCTTGTGAAGATGAACGTCTCCTAGAGCTCAGTGATGTTCATCTGTCTATTGTTTTACTATTGTATATGTTTTAAACTGATTTTATCAGATACTGTATGCGGCCTTGGGAAAATTTGGCAAGGTGGCTAGTAAACATTAAGTGAGCTAAAGTACCGGTAACTCTTCCCCCAGGGCTCTTTGAGCCAGTCCAGCATTCCAAACACCAGCTGCCCCCCCCCCCATTGCTTCTACCAGGAAAATAAAAGGCCTGGGGTGAAGAGAGGTACTTGATTCCTGGCATGGGTTTCTGGTACCATCTAACTTTGGAATTGACTTGGAAATCGTGTGTTTTTCAGATTTCTTTCTTTCTTTCTTTCTTTCTTTCTTTCTTTTGGAAAAGCTCGTCTAAACTGAGATGGTGGGAGGGGTGAAAAGTGGTTTCACCCATCTCTATAGTGAAAGTTGGATTTGAGAAGAATTTTTGAGACTCCCCTCATCACAACTGAGCCATAAGATTGAACCCAGTTTTATGCATCTGAATCCCCGAATCTTCATTTTATGCTTTCATACTGTTTCATTGATTTTGAGTTGTCCTTTTCTTTTAAGGGATAGGGGATTTATATTGTACATAGTGTACACCACTTAGAGATATTTTGAAACATTAAGCAGTTTAGAAATGCTTTTAAATAAAGTGCAAGGCTCTCAAATTGGTCTCCAGCCACAGCTCAGTTGCATCCCTGAGATAAGTAAGGTGGAGTGAATTCAGGCCCCTTTTGGCAGGCTCTGTGGAAACTATTTACTAAAGGTGGTATATGAACCATTTTGGATCCGTTGTGGGATCTGTTCCTGTTCATTATTATTAGGGGCTGATTACTAAAGGGGCTGATGTTGTGTTTGTGAGGAATAAGTGATCCATTGCTGGCTTGCAGAAAATGACAAATTTTTGTTGGAATAAATGTATATTAATACAGTGGTACCTTGGTTTATGAACTTAGTCCGGTCTTAAACCAAAGTGTTCTCAAACCAAGGTGTGCTTTCCCATAGCAGCAGGGGACTCAATTTACAAATGGAACACACTCAACAGGAAGTGAAACATGTTCTTATTCCAAGGCAAAGTTCACAAACCAAAACACCTACTTCTGGGTTGGTAGCATTCTTAACCCAAGTTGTTCATAAACTAAGCTGTTCTTAAACCAAGGTACCACTGTATTTCTATAAAAAGTGAATTAAAACTTTGGGTTAGTACTGTGGACAAGGATTGCAAAACAAGTGTGTGGTATAACTGAAAGATGCTCTAGTTACCTCCTGAGTGTCTTCCCACCCCAAATTCTGTCACAAAACTGTAATCCCCTGGCCTAAGGCAGAAACTTTAATACATCAACAAATATTTGCCCCAATGAAATGTGATGTTGGATACTTGGACATCTTACATTCTCCTACCCTTCTCTCTTCTTCTTCAAAGGCTGTGCCTTATTCCAGAGACTATAAAAGAAAGTATGAATTCTTCAGAAAGAAGTTAAAAAAGCAAGTAAGTTATGAGTCTAGTAACTTCAAAGTGAATATGTTTCCAGAATGTGTGCTGCTTCTCCAGTCTTCTTCTCTTGCAATGAGTTCAAAGATCAGCAGTGGTTCACCTCCCCCCTCCCCAAAACTACTGATCTTCCCTTGCCCCCTGGGCTATGACAATCTTACATGATGTACCGCTGAACAAACCAGTGGAATGACTAGTGTACAGACTACTTTAAATAGTCACTTGGCACAGAAGTACAGTTGCACACACATGCCCACCTTGTTAACTATACAGACCAAAGGGTACCCATCAAGTCCAGCATCCTGTTCCCACATTGGCCCATCACAGAATGCTCACAAGCAGGAGCCGAGTGCACCAGCAGCGCCCTCCCCATTTTTTATCCCCAGCAACGGGTATGCAACCAGCCATCCCTCTTAGTTTTTATTGGTCATGAAGGGCAGGGGTCAAGGGGTCTGGCAGTTCCTCCACTGTGAGATGTGAAGTTACGGGGAACCAGGCAGAGGGTCTTCTCAGAAGTGGCACCCACCCTGTGGAACACCCCCTGCCCACCGTCAGATGTCGAATAGATAAATAACTATATGACTTTTAGAAGACATCTGAAGGCCGCCCTGCACAGGGAAGTTTTTAATGGTTGGTGTTTTATTGTGTTTTTTTAGATTTTGTTTGGAGCCGTCCAGAGTGGCTGGGGCACCCCAGTTAGATGGGTTGCATATAAAATATAAAAAATAAAAAATTATATAGCACACGTGGTCATCTGTGCCAATCTGAGCACCTTGTCCATGCCCCCAAGCAATACTAACTGAAACTCATCCAAGCCTTATTCTCTGTGAATTCATTTAATCCTGTCACCTGCCCTGTGATCCTCAGATGAAGGGCAATATATAGATTTAATAATAAAAAATACATAGTCTTCTTTCAAAGCCGTCCAAGTTGGTGGCCATCTTGTGGGAGTGAATTCATTAGCTATGTGCTCTATGAAAAAATAACTTTAAAAAAGGTATACTACTTAAGTGTAGTCTTTGTAAGCTTGGAGTATTAACAGTCTAGGCTGATATTTGTTAGGGCACATAACTTCAAATGCTCCATGTTTAATTGAAGAGCATTCTTCAGTCTTCATTGATCAAACTTCTTGCCAAAAGTGCAGGGCCCTGTTTAAGTATCCTCCCTTCATTTTGCTTGACAGACTACTCTAACAATCAGTTATCGTGTTTCTCTTCAGGGTGATATTCCAAGTAAGTTTGAAATGAAACTTCACCGTGCCACAATCTTCGAAGACTCCTACAGAAGAATTAGTGCTGTAAAGAAGCCGGAGTATCTCAAAGCGAGGCTATGGATTGAATTTGATGGCGAAAAGGGTTTGGACTATGGAGGGGTTGCCAGGGAGTGGTTCTTCTTCATCTCCAAGGAAATGTTTAACCCATACTATGGACTGTTCGAATATTCTGCCACGTAAGTAAGACACCTGCTGTGGCCAAGATTCTTCTGCGTGTGTGAAATGTTGAACAGCTTAAACAACAAATTAGCCAGCCTGCTATCCAGATACTTCCTACCTCATTTGAAGTTCTCCTATGTTAGCTGTGTGTGTGTGCATAGAGGGAGCACTAAGTTTCTTCTCTTGGCTAAACTTGGCTACTCTAAGGCTCCTCTTTGCCCATTTCTTCGAGAATGGCAGTTCTGCAATTTGAGTCTTATCTTAAGAACCAAATTTAACCTTGAGCCAAACTCCAGGAGGAGGAGGTGGAGGAAGCAGCCCTTCTGCAACTCATCTTTGCACTTCTACCTGGGAGAGGCCCAGTGGGATGAGGCAAGTGCTAGACTGGATGGATGGCAAATTCTGACTTCCTGGGGAAGGGCAATAGCTCAGTGGCAGAGAGTCTGCTCTGGGTGCTCCAGGTTGGTGGAACTGCAGCTTCAGTGCTCAGTATCTCTAGGTAGAGTTGGGAAAAGACTTTAGGGAGCCATTGCTGGTCCACATAGTCAAAGCTGATCCTCATGGACCAATGGCCTGGTCCCCATAGGGCAGCTTCTGAGATGTTTGAGCAAATGTCTACTGCTAGTATATGGAGCACATGGCCTCTACTTCCCTTGCAGGGATAACTATACTCTCCAGATTAATCCAAACTCCGGCATGTGCAATGAAGACCACCTTTCATACTTCAAGTTCATCGGCCGTGTGGCAGGGATGGCCGTCTACCATGGGAAGCTCTTAGATGGTTTGTACTTGACATTACAGAGGCTGCTTCTTGGCCGCTATTATTAGCACTGTGCTCCATAACATTTCTTTGCGACCAAGCTCTTCCTCTTTGTCTCTTGCAGGATTCTTTATTCGCCCTTTTTACAAAATGATGCTTCAAAAGCCAATAATTCTTCATGATATGGAATCTGTGGTATGTAATGTTTACCCCAAGCTGCTGCTGTTGCCTCACATTTTTATGGTGAATTAAATTGGTGCACATTCTTACCCAATATTTACATTTGTTAACACCTTCCACCCAAAGGACAGTTTATGTTGCTGGTCTTAATCACTCATCCCTGTCATGTTCACTCTAGGACAGTGAATACTACAGTTCTCTGAGGTGGATTCTTGAAAACGATCCCAAGGAACTGGACCTCCGGTTCACAGTTGATGAAGAACTTTTTGGGCAGGTTTGTAGCCATGCAGGGCTTAAATTAGAACACTCAAAAGGTACAGGATGCCTTATGGTTGCTTCAGTCTTACCTTGTCTAATATTGATTTATCCTTTTTTGATAATGAAACTGTAAGTTGATAAGTGAGTTGAATTAGAGTTTTTACCTGGTCGTCTCAATATTTGTGGTCATCTACAAAATAAGTTTAAATCGCAGTGAAGTATACATGCATGGCAACAAGCAAAACACTGCCACAAGCCTGTGACCACAAATAATTTAATCTCTTGAAACAGATGTAGGTACCAGGTCTAGTTTTTCAGAGTAGCAAACGGTCTTTTGTCATCTGACCAGGAGAGTGTTGCTCTGGCACCCTCAGAAGTCTGCTGGGACAATTTTGTGAGACACTTTAGGGATAAAACACTCAGATTCAGACAGAATTAGACGCCATGGTTAGAGCAAGTCTCCCATGGAGGTGCCCATAGCCCTGCCTGTCTCATCTGCGCTGGACCAGTTTCAATTATTGTGGTCTGAAGATGTGGATAAGCAGCTCATGGAAGGGAAGTCAACCACCTGCCTGTGCTTCTGGTGTAAATATACTGATTTGATTTTGATTTTGAATTGTATCATTGTTTCATTGTAACTCGCCCTGGGACCCTATGGTGAAGGGCCTGAAGCTCTGCCAGCAAGCCCTGCAGCTGGTAATGGCAAGCCCTTGCTGTATCTCATCACTCACTTCAGGTGATCAGCAAATAGGAGGTCTGTGTTTGAGGGAGGAGGAGGAGATTTTGCCTTACGCCTTATGTAGTGCTCAGTTTGCTTTGGTCCTCTTGTCTTTAGACTCATCAACATGAATTGAAACCTGGAGGGTCAGATGTGGTGGTCACAAATAAGAACAAGCAAGAGTATATTTAGTAAGTAACAGACTGCAGAACTGACACCACCCCACCCCTTGTGTGTGCATTTTCCAGTGGCAACTGTTTGCCATAAACTCTTTGTTCAATTTCCAATCTGCTCTATCTTAAAGCTAATGCTATGAAGAATCTGTAAAAACCTTTTAAATGTAGCTGTCATGTTGGTGTTTAAAACTCAATACTTCCTTCCATTTTACAGTCTTGTAATACAGTGGAGATTTGTGAACAGGATCAGGAAACAAATGGCTGCCTTCAAAGAGGTACCGTCATTTGCAGATACTCTTTGTGTTCTAATGTTGTCAATAGTCTGTTTCAATATTGATTTCAGTCCATTAATTTTTTACCTGTGTGCTATTGAATTTTTACCTTTCTCTATACCTAGAGTGGCTTGCATTATTATTTTTAAAGCCATAAAGCTGTGTGAGCACAGCATAAACCCCAAATGAGAATGTGGAAAACTTAGATTCTCTCTCCCCGCTCTTAACTCCATCCGTATTTTATGGGGATGAATTTTGTCAGAAGCAGCTCAGTCTGTCTACATACGATCAAGAAGATGTGTCCTGCTGCTGCAAGGGGTTTTGTTTTTGTTTTTGTCTCAGTCAGGATAAAATAGGAATCTGTCCTAAATGTCTTCCAAAATGGAATGGGACCGAGGTGCAGCGAAGCTTCTTTGAGGGGGAATTCCGTAATGGTGGGGTTGTGGGGTTATGGCTACAAACACATCACCATGCAAGTTGTCCAGCTTGCCTTATGCCTCTTCTGTATTCTAGGGTTTTTTCGAACTAATACCACAAGATCTCATCACAATCTTCGATGAAAATGAGTTGGAGGTAAGCTTTCTTCTGCTTCTTTCAAAACCTGTTTCCTTTGGGGAGTTTGTGTGTTGATATTTTCTGAGATATTGTTTCTCCTCTCTATCTCTTCAGTTACTGATGTGTGGCCTGGGAGATGTAGATGTGAATGACTGGAGGGAACACACAAAGTACAAAAACGGCTACAGTGCAAATCACATAGTTATTCAATGGTTTTGGAAGGTAACCAAAATAGTGATATCATTCTTCTAGCAGGAATGTTTTAAGTAAATGTTAGGCCAAAATTGCATGAGAGTGTTTATGTCCTGCTACAAGTAGCGAAGAGTACACAGGGTACTCAACATGCTCTCCTTTGCCAGGGTTGTACTAAAGATGGATGGAACTCAACTTAAAACAGTGGCACTGTTTAACCACCCATCACTGATCCTGGCAACCTCCTAAGTTAACAACAAATGTTTCTTCTGTGCAGTGGAAGCAAAAAACAAACCAAAAAAACCTCCACCTGGAATGAAACCAGGCTAATTTCCTCTGAGCAGACACTTAATAAACAAGCCAAATTGACCAGATTGAACAATGAACACGTGTGATGGTTGGTCATAAGGTTAGCATTTCAGTAAGTCTTTGTAACTCTTCCTAGGCTGTGCTGCTGATGGACTCTGAAAAAAGAATCCGACTCCTTCAATTTGTGACGGGCACGTCCCGCGTACCTATGAATGGATTTGCTGAACTATACGGTATGTACCTGCAGGGAAGTAACAGTTACAATAGCAAGGCATTTGCATGGGCATTCTGGAGCAAATTCTTCAAACGCTGAGTCATCCTTCACAACCTCATATTACAAATGGTCAATATTATCCCCGTATCACAGATGGGTGTGTCTGTGTGTGAAGCTGAGGTTGCGGTGGCCTCTTTGTGAGTTTATGGCCTAAGGTGGGCTTTTAAGTTATTGCCTTCAAAATCTCATTGGGGTAAAATAACATCCTAAAAACAAGGGATGCGGGTGGCACTGTGGGTTAAACCACAGAGCCTAGGACTTGCTGATCAGAAGGTTGGCGGTTCGAATCCCCGTGACGGGGTGAGCTCCCGTTGCTCGGTCCCTGCTCCTGCCAACCTAGCAGTTCTAAAGCATGTCAAAGTGCAAGTAGATAAATAGGTACCGCTCTGGTGGGAAGGTAAACAGCGTTTCCGTGGACTGCTCTGGTTCGCCAGAAGCGGCTTAGCCATGCTGGCCACATGACCCGGAAAAACTATCTGCAGACAAACGTCGGCTCCCTCGTCCAGTGAAGTGAGATGAGTTGTCCGTGACTGGACCTAATGGTCAGGGGTCCCTTTACCTTTACCTTAACACCCTAAAAAGAGAGGGTGTGCCTGTCCCAATATCATGTGTAAGCAAGATAAATGCAGGGGCAACTTGTAGAGGGATTTGTGGGGTGTGGGTGGGTTCCTGCACTTTCTACCTGCCAGTTTCCCTCAGGCCAGAGCAGGTGGGCCAGTTGGCATGGGCGTCCTCCAAGTCCTCCTGGTAGAGGCAAAGGGGGCAAATCTTTGGTAAAGGTTATTGATATTGCAAGGAGAATCAAGGGGGGAGGGGGTCCTTTAGCACAGGATGTTAATCTTTTAAAGAAGAGTCATAAAAGATTAATACAGATAAAATATAGATAAGTAAATGCAGAAACGGTGCCTCCGTTTCCCATCTGGCCTGGGCCTATTGCCAGCTTTGCATGGCCCTTTTTCTCCTTTCGACTTGGGAGGACATCCAGCAAAGGATTACTTATCCTCCACCCAATGGACCTTGCAGGATGTCCTCCCAAGTTCAAGGGAGAACAAGGGCCATGCAAAGCTGGCAATAGGCCCAGGCCAGATGGGAAATGTAGGCCCCATTGCTGCCCCATTTCTGTAAAGTTGATAATAGCACATGTGATCCCTTGCATGTGCCCTCCCTGTCTACCCTCCCCTACACACACACACACACACACACACACACACACACACACCCCTCTTCAGTGTGGGGTTGGGGAGATGCAGCTGACAAAATCACCAGCTCTTGTTTATCCCCAATAACTAGAATTAATTTAATAACTAACGGCAAGATGTATTGATTTGTTTGCGCTGCAATTGCCCAAATAGGAGCAAAAATACTTAACAGGAGCCCTCCGTCCTGCTCCCTCAGAGCTGAGTTGTGGGGCCAACTTAGGCTGCATGTTCTTGGAAAATAACTTCTTAAATATCATGATTCCCCACTTCTGTTAATGGCTGCACAAGGTGCCATGAACCCATTTGGGAGGGTCACCAAGTCTAGAGGCACTTTGGAATCAGCACATGACATTGAGCTGCTTCTTTTGCGTTCAAGCAGCCTCATCACGTTCATTATGTCAGGAACCCTTTACCACGCTCCTGCAAGGTAGGCTTTTGACCTTGTGTTGCAGATGAGGATGGGGTTTGCCACAGGGCAGAGGTAAGGTCTTCTCCACTGGACCACCTTAATTCACAAGTCAGTATTGGCCCTTACCCTGCTGTAGCTGGATTAGTTTCTTTTTTCCATAGTTTGCATGTTCCACTTCCATAAATGAGAGCTGCCTGTAGCCAAGGCTTACACTGTGACCAGGTGAGGATCTAAAACCATTAGGCTTGCTGTGTATGTTCCTTGCAGGTTCAAATGGACCACAGTTGTTCACCATTGAGTACTGGGGCAGCCCTGACAAACTGCCGAGAGCTCATACTTGGTAAATATTCCTGAGCATGAAGTATTCTGTTGAGATTGTTTCTCTGCCCATCCTGGCATATAATATAACTGTTTTTCTTGTGTCTCTTTTATCCATCTCCACCCCACCCCAGTTTTAACCGCTTGGATTTGCCTCCATATGAATCTTTTGAAGACTTGTGGGACAAGCTTCACTTTGCAATTGAAAATGCTCAGGGGTTTGATGGCGTTGACTGAGCCCCAGGAGAGGAGGGTGACAATGCTGTACTTCTTTTCTGTGCTGCAATTTGAGAGTTTACAAGCAGAACAAATATTCCAGGGACTCTGTTGCTGCATTTGAATGGCAACTGAATCTTTATGGTATCCTCTTTTTTTTTTAAAAAAAAGTGTTAATTTCAGTTACAGCTAATTGTATTTTGCATTTCAAACTCTTGCCTGTTGGATTAGCGGGTGCGCATGAACACTGGTGAGGCTGGCATGAATGAGCCTTGCATTACCTCTTTCAAGAATTTGCCGCCTTGGCAATCTTAACTACTGAAAGCGTAAGCTGTGAAAAGCCGCGTGTGTCTGTCTGTCTTCCGTCCATTTGTCGGTCCATGTGTGCATTCTCTCTCCAGAGGTGGCCGGACAGCCCACGGATTCTGCTCTTGGGTTGCGAAGCACTTCTTCAGACTTTCCAAAGCACCTTAACTATATCTTTGGGTAACCTTAAAATCTTTCCACCTGTGCGCAGTAAACTGGCTCTGGCTGCGCTTGTGCACATTGCTGCAGGCGCTGAGCTGGTAGGGCTTGTGCCTGGGCGCTGGATGGCAGCTTCCCTGTCCAGCTGTGCTTGCTCTGAGCAGCGAGAAGCAGTGCATGGAGATTGGCAGCAGCTGCTTCCCTGGGCATTGCACAGGAGGAAACTTCTTCCCAGTTGATTATGCCCAGTTGTTTCCTTTTTTAGTATTCCCAATTCTATTTCTAAACTTTTTAACTTTTGAGATTAAAAAGTAGCATGGACTTAAATGAGATTATTTTAAAACCTGTTTGGATTTATATGCTAGTGTATTTTTGGTAAATCATATTTTGATAAATTGTCTAACAAATAATATTTTCAGCTTTGCTTTTTTGAACTCAAGACAGACCTTTTTTGTTTTTGAATACTACAGTGTTAAGTCATAGCAAAATGCCTTTTCATATTCATTCTTGCAGTATTGCACCACAAATAAATAAATAAATATGCAGACATGTTTACAGGGTTTTGCGGGCCAAATTCAGCAATCTGATCTGTGCAAACGTGAGTGACGCTTCTCAGAATAAGCACCCAGGGCAGAATTTGGCCCTGAAATTAGTTTAGATGTTACAGGACTCCCCTTCCATCCCTATTCCAACTGCATTTTTATATTTTGTCAACAGTTAGTCAAGAAACCAAATAAAAATACAGTATAACCAAAGTTATAGTATATAATGTGCAATTCAGCATGAAACATTTTGTACATTTATTCAATAAGAAATAAGGATATTTTAGTATGAGCGTCAGGGCTGGTATTTTGGTCAATGCTGGTTTAAAATCATGTTTTGAGAAGTGGAAGTTTACAAAACAGTCTTTGGTTTTGGTTGACTCTTGAACCCTTTTGTTATGCACGTACCTGGAGCAGTTTCCCAAGTGCCACAATCCTGACCCAGTTGGAAGGGGCTCATGCCTGACCTGTTGGAGAGGTCACTGGGCTGCCACAACACTTGGTGAACTGCTCCAAAGACGTGGAGAAAAGGCAGGTCCACCCCTGTGGCCAGTGGCCATCTCACATGCACATTGTTGAAGACCTGCAACTCGCCCTAACAAATGGGCCTTAAGGGGTCTTTCAAATCCTTTTTGGATGGGGTCTAATGCATTCAAGAGTGTTACAAGTAAATAAAAATGGTTATTCAATCTACATACTTTTTTGGGGGGGTTGTGTGCGTAAAATTTGGAATAATCTGTCTGTATAAATTTGAATGTAACAGAGTACTTTAGTCTAACAAATGAACAGCCTGAAGAACCTGAAACGGTAAATAAAATCTATTCTGATAAGCTGGCTGGTTTTCATTCAAGACAATTCAGTACTACTGAAATGATCTATAATTAGTTCTCTGAAGCAGCCATTCCCATCAGTTTCTCCTCCTTTGCCTCTTAGCTCCAGGAAACATCTGCTCCCAAAGCTCTTGCCATCTATCCTCTTACCTTTCACTGTTCCTTGTTGTGTGGATCAAATGAGGAGCTGGAGAACCAGGTACCCCACCCTGAGCGCCTCCTTGGAGAGGGAAGGTGGCATATAAATGCAATATATAAATAAAAACCCTGAACTATGGAGTGGGGCCTGTGTGTGAAAGCCTGTGACAGTGGTTCTCAAACATTTTTCTCTGGGCCACACTTGCAGAATAGAAATTTGCTCATGCTGCACTGAATTTTTTTATTGACAAGAAAACCAGAAGAAACAACTAGCAGTGCTTGATTTATAACACGCTTTACAATATGATCATGGGACATCCAGAAAGTATAAAACAATGTAGCTACATAGGAACACGAATCATTCCCAAAATATAATTATAAACATATATACCTTAAGCATGTATGCAAACTCAGTGAGAGGCGTGAGCTTGCTTTTGGCAGGTAATCTCTAATTTGAGACAGACATATGTCATGGAACACCAGAATAACCAATGGTTGCATTTCTGATTTTTTTCTTTTATTTTTATACTCTACTAAGCTACACTGAAATGTTTAAATGTTTCTCTATTGCCCTTGAACCTTCCTGCCACATTTGCCATCCTCTCCTGCCACACCATTTTGAGAACCATTGACCTGTGACAAAATGCAGTTATTTAATGCATAGATAAAAGCTACTCCCAAACATGCAGCTGTGTCAAACCAGACATCAGTTGATTTGCCTTATTATGTAGTTGGATGATTATGAAAACCAAGCTTATTTCTTGGATCAAGCAAGTCTGTGAGTTGCAGCCTGCCAGGCAGTCACAAGATGTCCAGCTTCCGTCTGAGCCCCTAGAAATGATGGGTGAGGTTTGTAAAATGGGTTATATTCCACTTCCACATAGTCCAGATGACTTCTTTCAAACAAGGAGTTCCTGAACCTTGGCCCTCCAGATGTTTTTTGAGACTACAATTCCCATCATCCCTGACCACTGGTCCCACTAGCTAGGGATTATGGGAGTTGTAGGCCAAAATCATCTGGAGGGCTGAGGTTGAGGAAGCCTGAGTTAGATGGAAGTTCTAAACATGCAGTTCAGAGGCTGATCACAGATCAAAAACCCAAATGGGTGAGGGTGGGATCAGCCAATGTGTAAGTTATCCAAGATTGTGGAGTCTGATGCCTTTGTATTTCTTCAGTAAAGTGAAATGTTTCTCTGCAGTGCAACTCTGCTCTGAGTAACATACATCAGTCCCTTTTCCCCTTTGATTCAGCTGCTGATCAACTATTCCAGGAGGTCTCCCTTTTTCCCCATCTAGGTTAGTGAGGTTAAAAGCACTCTTGCTATCCACAACATATCCCAAGCCATTTTTGCTAGTCTGTCTTACTGGTATAGATAGCTTCCTGTCTCTCCTCAAATATTCAGTGGCAAAGATTTTCCCTGCACCTTTGCAGGCAATGAGTTAACAGCACTAATGATGAGGAATCTCTCTTGGGAGATTGAGGCAATTTTGATTACTCATCAAGCTCCACCAGAGGGCATAATAAGCCAGCTATCACATTACAGATGAATTTAGGGCCTGAGCAAGAATACACAAGTTTAGGACTCAAATACAGTACTCTGAAATTTGCCACCTGAGGTGCCCCAAATCACCTGGTAGGGATATTAATGTGGTCTGAAGGGAATTGGACCCAGTAACAAAAGGGTGGAGAAAAGCTTCATGAACACAAAAAATAGGATCCAACATTCATCCTGAATATGTGATTAATTCACTCAACTTGGCAACTGTTCCTACTGGAGTAAGCAGAAACCTTTTCAGTTCCACAAGGGGGAGCCACCGAATCTTATGAATACTATCTTAAATAACTCCAAAATGTGGTTCCCTCCAGAAGTGTTGGACTACAGCTTCCACCAGCTCTGAGCAGCATGATGGGAGTTGTAGTCCAAAACATCTGGAAGGCGCTAGGCTGCTGAAGGCTGCACTGAGTTTTCCTAGAAGGCAACGATGGAGGCAGCTGTGCATTTAAAAGTAGTTGGTGTTTTTAGTGAAATGTCCAAATGGTGGGGAAATGTATCAAAAAGTGGCTATAGTGGCTGTGGGTTATATTTGAAGCAAGCACTTGTACCACTGGATTTGCTTATACCCGTTGTTGGAAACCACAGGAAGGCAGTGCACTGCTGTGCTCAAATCCCACAAGCATCTGAGTGACCACTGGGAGAACAGGATGCTGGACTATGTGGGCCGTTGGCCTGATCCAACAGGCTCATCTTATGTTCTTCGCTTTTCCACAATCCCTCTGCTGCCTCTCCTCTCTCTGCTCAGCCACTGCCAGCTCTGACCTCATTGTGATATTTTATACTTGTGTACACTGCTATTTTTTTGCCAGTTTATCTAGCGTGGAGAGAAGTTTTTGGAGCTCCTCCTGATTCCTTTTCTTTTCCCCACTCTAAATAATTTGGTGCCATCCTCAGACTTTGTTACCTATAATTGTTTTCAACTAAGTCCTGCTTGGAATTAAAAAGCACTAATCCTGTTTCAGATCTTCAGGGTTCCCACTGATTCCATCTCTCCATAGCAAGAACTGCCTTGGTTCATCCTTGTTCTCTTTAACCAGTTTCTGATTCATAATACAGTGGTACCTTGGGTTACATAAGCTTCAGGTTACAGACTCTAACCCTGCAATATTACCGCAGGTTAAGAACTTTGCTTCAGGATGAGAACAGAAATCCTGCTCCAGCGGCGCGGCAGCAGCAGGAGGCCCCATGAGCTAAAGTGGTGCTTCAGGTTAAGAAGAGTTTCAGGTTAAGCACGGACCTCTGGAACGAATTAAGTACTTAACCCGAGGTACCACTGCACAACCCACTTAAAGATTAAAGCCACTGTCCATTGTCTTCTATGCCAGCCTGCTTCTACTTGTGGAAGAAGAGTGTTGCAGATGAATGTGTTCTGTGCAAAATCCTCACAAAGTGCTGCCTCTGTCATTGTGGCACCTGCTTTGGTGCAGTACTGTTATCTCCCATGGAAGCAAGGACCATGCCACTCGACACACAACCAGCAAAAGGTGTCACTTGTACTTTTGCATTACTGGAAGTTTGCTAACGTTCCTGGAGACATGCAGAAGGAATACAGAACGGGCTAGTTTCTGACTCCAGTTTGGTGCCAGGCAGAAAAAATCCTACTACAAAGCCTGTTGGGTCCAGGGAAACGAATTCCTCCCTCCCCTCCCCCTGTGCATCCAATCTGAGCTAAGCAAAAATTCCAAGAGTTTCTAGCATTAACTGGAAACAACAGTTTTGTTAGCAAGATGAGCAAATGGACAAACTTTCATGGACTGTTTTTTTTTGTTTTTTGTTTTGCAAAAAAGCCTTAAGCTGCTTCAGAGGAGCTTTTGTGTGTGGTTCAGGACCTCTCTGAAATATAAAACTCCTGGTGAGGAGAAATATTGTTATGGAAGCTAGACCTGTGGTCCAGTGTGTGAGAGAGAGGCAGGGAGAGGGCTTGGGAGATGCCTTGGAGGCTTCCGATCTGTTTATCTTCACACTCCTGAGAGGTCATCGCTCTTGTGCTGTGACAGCAGCTGGTAGGTAGGAAGGGCCTTTTGGAGGAGGAGGGAGGTTAAGATAAGGGGACAGGCCTGGTGGAGCCGCCTCTGGTCAGAGTTCCTGCACGTCTGTGGGAGATAAAATGGAGCAGAGGCAGAAGGCCTCAGCCATCTATCCTTCTGATGAGACCGAAGATAAAAAGTGTGGGGGGGCGGGCAGGAATCAAACAGCTAATTCCTAAAAATCCACGTAAGAGTAGACAAGGACATGAAACACATTTGCGTGTCTCTCTGGGCCTCAGTAGGTCTCTGGTCAAGCTTTCCACCTTTCAAGTGTGAGTTTGTTAGGAAATTCAGCAATGTGGCTAAAATGCTGCAATAAAGAACAACTCTCAGGGGCACCCCTGGGTGGCAGGTTCAGCCTATACAAAGGCCAAAAGGCAGGTGGCATTCCAGCTAGGCATCTAACAATAGCCCTGTGCATACTTCTGAACCCCAAGTTATATTTGTGGCAGGGGACGAGGTATGCTTAATCCTCAGTCCTTGAAAACTGTCCTCTTCCCTAAGTGTTTCCAGATCTGTGTGTAAGGTTGATGCCAGCTCTGAGTCCCTGCCAGAGGCAAGAGGTGGTCAGTGGGAGCTTCCTTAGGACAACTGGAGAACTTCTTGCAGTAATGTGGCCCCAGACTTCATCTCATGGCAGCGACATGTGGGGAGCACATGCCCTGCTTTCAAGCTTATTCCCAGTGGGCTACTGTGAGAACAGGATGCAGCACCGGGCAGGCCTTTGGTCTGATCCAGCAGCCCAGTTCTTCTTATGGAATTAAACAAGAGGAAATGAAAGAGCCGAGTATTCGCTGCGAAAGAATGCCAATGGGAGTTTTATGCTGGCCACACACAGCACTGCTGCCGAGAGATCTTTATCAGCCCTAAGTGCTGCGTGTTATACCTTGCATAGCTTCAACAAGGTCTCCAGTTATAGCAGCAATTCATCAAAATCAGAGCTAGGAGGACAGCCATAAATAGATAACTAGAAAAGAAAGCGGAGTTTGGCAGGATCTTCAAATACATATTGCCCCAAGCCATTATTTTAAATGTACAGGGACAAATAGGAAGGCAACAACGGGCTAACGGTGCTTGGAGGGGCATCTTTTGCCCTTTATCTGCTCGGGGACCCCGGCAGCCCCCACGAAGCTCCCCTTGGGGTTCCTCAGCAGCCCCCCGCTTTTGACGGTCCACTATGGGCAGGAGCAGCGCAGCGAGCGAGACGTCGGGGGGTCGCAGCCTCGGGAGAGAAAGGTCCGCTCCCTGCGCTCAGCTTGCAGCGGGGGGGGGGGGGCGGATCTTGTGTCCCTATTGCACGGGCTGCGAGGCGGGAAGCCCCTCCTCCGCCCAGCTGCTCCTGGCGCTGGAGGCTCTTCTCGGCCGCCCCGTCGGGCCGGGCAGCGCGGCACAGAACCAGGAGGAGCCCGTTCGAGAGGGCGCGCATCCGGGCCCCCGTCCTCCCCACCCCGCGCCGGGGCCGAGGCAGCCAGGGGATCCCCCGGGAGAGCCCGCCAGCAGCCTCCTCCCCGCGCCGGCTCCAGCGCCCCCTCCTCCCCTCCGGCGGGCGCTCGGCGAGGCTGACCTCAGGTGCCTGCGCGGGGAGGGGGCGGAGGGCCGGCTCCAGCCAAAGGCCAATGGCGAGGCCCCGAAAGTAGGGCCGGGGAGCCCCCGCGCCCCCGCCTCCTGCCGGACCCTGGCCGCGGCCGCAGCCCCCTCCTCCCTTCGGTGCCTCCTTCCACACTGTGTCCCTGCGCAGCCCCAAGCGGGGAGGGGGGGAGAAGAAAGAGTCCCCCGGCGGGCGGGCGCGCTGGCCGGCCAGGCAGAGAGAAGCCATTCGGCCCTCTGGACGGACGGACGCGCTGCTGGCCGGAGGAGGGCGATGCCCCAGAGAGGCTAAATGGCGCCCCGACGGAACCCGCTCCTCGCCGCCTTCCTCGGCCTCCTCGCCCTCCCAGGTGAGCCGGAGCCCGGGCGCCGCCGCCGCGCATCCCCCGGACTAACTGGCCGGCCGGCCGCTGTGCTCGCTCGCTGGCTCGGCCGGTCCTCCTCCTGGCAGCCGGCCCAGAAGAGGCGGAGGCGGCCGCCCGCCCGGCCCCTCCTCTCCTCCGGCTCGGCGCTTCCCCTTCCCACCTCCGGAGCCGCGGCATCCTCTGCCCAGAGCCCGACGGCTGCCCAGACGGCGCGTCTCCGTCCCTCGGAGCTCTTCCCCGGAGCGGCGCCTTCCCCTTCTTTTTTGGGGGGGGGGAGTCTCGCTCGCTCGCCTCGCCGCGTCCCGGCCGCTCAGGGCTCCCTCCCCCCCCCCGCCAGTCCAGCGCTGGCCGGGCTAACGAGCTCTTGTAAAAAGAGCCTTTTACGAGGCGCCCCGCGCGGGATCTTTTTTTTTGACGAGCTTGTAAAATTAGCGACCGGCTTGTGGCCTGGAAGGGGCCCGGCGGCGAGGCTCGAAGACCCCGCTCGCAGCAGCGCCTATTCCCTTGCCGGAGGGGGGGGGTGTTCCTTCATTCCCGCGTTGGGGGGAGAGGCGTCCACACAGGGACGTCTTAGGAGCCCGGCACCCCCCCCCCCAGCTCGGAAAGGGAGGCGAGGGGCCATTTCCCCGGCCAAAGGAAGGGAAGCCGCACGGGACGCCTCCCGCCCCTCCGGGTCCTGCTCCCCTGCGCTTCTCCCCATCAGCCCCAGCCAAGCCGGCCAGGCAGGGAGCTTTTCGGGGTGCTCCGCGGGCGAGGCGGTGTGTGCCCCCCGACTGGTCCTCCTGGGGGGCAGCATGCCCGTTTGCTCCCCTTGGCCACCCAGGCTGGGACCGTGAAGCCCCAACGGGCATCGATAGTGCTGGGGCTCTAAATTTTTCCGGGGCGGGGAGACAGAACTTTCTTCCCAAAGGACCTTTAAATAAAGTTATCCACGTGTTAGCTCCTTTCCCTCTCCTTTGATCTGGTCGCCATCTGTTCGGTTGGGCTGCAGTGTTTGTTCAATTAATCTGTTAATCAATTTGACCAAAAATAAAACAACCCCCCCACACACACTTCCAATCAACAAGGAGAAAAAGCTCTCTTTCAGCTTTTAAACAAGTACAGTTTTAAAAATGTAACCTTTAGCAATGCACCCAGCAAACACTATATTGATATATAATGTTTTCATGTGTGGAGTGTTATTAAAATATTTCAGGCCTCCAGCACTTTAAACCAGTTACACAGCAGTTAGCATGTGTTTGACCCTACACAGAAAAGAAACTACTTTCTTTCTCTTTCCTTTCCCTCTTTCTCCTTCTCTCAGGAATATGGTGCTTTAGTGAACTGTTTTTTGCGAAAGAGCCGCAGGACGTAACTGTTGCTAGGAAGGAGGCTGTGGTTCTGGACTGCCAGGCACGAGGCGAAGTCCCCATCACCATCACGTGGCTCAAAAACGGGGTGAAGGTGGCTGAAAATGAACGGATCTACACTTTGTCTAATGGCTCTTTGTACATCAGCGAAGTGGAGAGCAAACGTGGGGAGACGCTGGACGAAGGACACTATCAGTGCTTGGCTCTCAACAAATACGGTGCTATCCTCAGCCATAAGGCCCACCTTACATTAGCCAGTAAGTCATCACAGTTGTTCTTCGCTGTTGATCATTTCCTTCCTTTGTAAACCTGTTCAGGAACAGAGTGACAACATTAGCCCGTGTGTGCGCGATAAAATGCATTGCTATCATTCTTCCAGTACAATTTTAAACCTTATGGGAATTTTAAATGACTTCATGGTCCAGTTTGTAAATGCATGTGTTTGTGAAGCCTCTTTTAACCTCTGCTACATAGAGGTTGACTTTGTCTGGGCTACTCCAAATAGTACACCTGGCATCTTCCTAAAGGGAGATTTCTGAGTGAGTGAACTATTGCTGCAAACTATATTTCAAAACATAGTGAATACATGAACTTACAACAGCCCTTCCCCAGCTTGGCACCCTCCAGCTCTTTGGGGTTTTAGCTCCCATCAGCCTCAGTCAGTGTGGCTGCATGAAATCATGGCGGTTGCTCTCCTGCTGCTGTTGGACTACAACAGGTTAAGGAAGGCTGACTCTCAGGGACCTAAATATTTGTGAGATGCTTGCCTTTAAGCACATTGAAGCTCTGTTTTGTTGTTGTTAATCTGCTGGTATCAGAGTTGGGAATCCACACCTGCTGCCATCTTGCTTTGAAGGGCTGAAACTCATTGGTGCAGCATCTGCCTTGCATACTGAAGGCCCCAACTTCAATCCCCAATGGCTTCTCCAGGCAGGGCTGGGAACTGTCTCCTGCCTGCAACCTGGGAGAGCCCCACTGCAAGTTAGCGTAGACAGACAGCTAGATGGCAAAGTGATCTGGCTAGCTATAGGGCAGCACTTCCTGTAAAGGAGGATCGGCTATTGGTCCTCCGTAAGTGTGCCACTGCTGTTCCTCAACTGGATAGAAGGGTACTCAGCCCTGTGTTGGTCTGCAGCAGCAAAAACAATGAATACTCTTCTAGCATGGGCTGATGCATTTTCATTCTGTACATCTAAATTTGGGGGAGTGGCTGCTGTGTTCATCTGTAGATGAGTATGTACTGCAGGTATAGGCAAACTCAGCCCTCCAGATGCTTTGAGACTACAACTCCCATCATCCCTAGCTAATAGGACCAGTGGTCAGGGATGATGGGAATTGTAGTCTCAAAACATCTGGAGGGCTGAGTTTGTCTATACCTGATGTACTGTGTATAGCTGGCATCCCTCTGTCCCAAGAGACAAGGGAGGAGTGCACCTTTGGGTATGAGGTCAAGCTGTTGGAAGGTTTCAGCAACTGCTGTGGCTGTGCTCATCTGTAGATGAGTGCTGCTCAAGTTTTTCCCACTCTGGCCCATTTGAAAATTGCTGAGCATCTTTGGCCGGCCACAGGTTTTTCTGCCTGTTGTAGCAATTGTAACCCTATATAATTTAGATTGTGATAACAGTAAAACACACTTGGGAAATAAAAGAAGCAATAAAATACAATTAAACATCATTATGAATATTTTATATGATGGATGTTCCAATTGCCACCTGAATGAAACTTGTGGGTCAATGGCAGTCCAGAGGATACAGTTTGGGAACTCTTTGCTGGAGATGCAGAAAAAAACCCTCACGGCGCTTTACGCACCTGATGAAGTAGACTCTAGTCTAGGGAAGTTTATGACACAATATATATATTAGTTAATCTTAAGGTGCTGCAAGACCTTAAAAGTGTGTTTTGTCCCACAGGAGTCACTGTTGGGTCCCAATGAGAACTTAGATGTTGATGCCTGATGTTGAGAGTTGGTTTAGAGACTAATTACTTACATAGTGTCTGGAGATCACAAAAGGCCACTCCATATGCTGCCACAGAAGTGGGGAAAGGAGGAAGGAGTGAAATATTTAACCACTTCTGTGTAAGGAATGAGCCAGCTTCTCAATTCTGCATGTGGTGGTGTGAAAGCCATTACTTTACTTGTAGTTGCTATGTTTAGATTCTGCTTTTCTTGCATCTCGGAATTTAAGGCAGCATACATGTGTGTGTCTGTGGAGAGTACCAGGTTGTGTCTTATCTAAGCACTGACTAACCAAACCCAGAACTGCTTAATTTCAGCATAAGTTGTGCATCATGTGCCTGCAGACCACACCTAGATCTTAAATGGCTGTGCAGTGGCATCTTGTTGGCCAAATGTGATGACTGGAAAGTGACTGCCACTTACTTTGAAAAGTAAAAACTCTTCAAGACCACATCAGGGTGTTCCTGCATGGGCTTTGCTTATCACACAAAAACCCTCCCGCCCTCAGCCAGTACAGTGGCTCTTGCAAGGAGCTCATCCACTGTCTTGACTAGCAGGGGTGGAGTTGCTACTGGGCTGTGGCCAAAAAAACTTGCACAGCAGAAGCATAGTTTCCCTTGAATATATTCCTTTTCTCCCAGCCTCACTTACTCTTATGTTCAATCTTCTGTGGGATGGAAATGGCCTCCCAGACTTTGAGTCTGGGTTTTTGTCTCAGTTTTGTTCCTTGTGAGCAAGCTTATTCAGGATCATTTTTCTTACAGGCTGACCCAAAACATGTCTAATTTTTCTTCCAAGCAAGAGTGCAAGCTTAAAAGTCAAATTTGTTTGTCTGTCTGTCTATTACATTTCTATACCACCTTTGACTTCCAAGGAGCTCAAGGTAGTGCACCTGGTTATCCCCCTACCCATTCCATCCTCACAACCACCCTGTGAGGTAGGTTAGGCTAAGAGATGGTCAGTGGCCCATGGTCACCCAGTAGTGAGCTCCATGGCTGAGTGGGGATTCATACCCTGGTCTCCTAGGCCATAGTCCAACACTAACCATTATGCCACACATTTAAACAGTTATCTGGGTGGTGGCATAAGTATGCAAGAGGGAAGCTGAGACATGGCTGCATGTGAACTTCTGGGACAGGTGAGTGAGGTATATGGTAATACTGCCAGCGTTACCCTCGCTTGCTTTTATATCCCAAGCAAAGCACTTGGTGCTCCACCACGGGATTTGCCCTTGTGGGAACTGTTCATCTTGTTTTGCAAGGCTTCCTCCCAGAGCGCTTTGGAACTTCCTGGAGGCCTGTGGCTGCCTGCTGCTTCCCAGCTTTGCCAACTCAGTGGGGCAAAGAGTGACCTCTACCAGCTAATTCCTCTTTGCAACCATGGATTTGAGGAACTTCCTGCTTGGCTTGGCTTTTGGTGCCAGAGTTGGGGAAAGCCTACCTTATAAATGAAGTATCCTGTGCCTAAGTTCTCAGGTTTCAAATAAGTGGAGAGTCAGTCACCTGCTACTTTCTGAGTTGGTGGTTCAACCTGTATATCTACAGATTCTCGAAGATGTCCCTTTTGCTCCTGGCTCATTTGTGCTTTTAATCTCCTGATGGTTGGGGATTGGAATCCATGTCTGCCGAATCTTGGCTTGGGTGGTCTTTGCCTGTGTGTGGAAGAAAGTCCTAAAGGCAAAATAATTATTGCTGTGAGATTTCTAAAATAACAGTCTCCCAGCTTCCTGGGGAAGCCTCTGATGACACTGGAGGCAGGCAGGACACATTTGAAGAAATGGTGGTGTCAAACCTATGTAGAAACATGCCGTGTAAGTGGTGGGGGATCCCAGAGCACCTTGTTCTTGATTTTCAGAAAAGGTGGTAGATGAGCTCCTAGAGAGTTCACACCTCCATCCTTTCTGATGCATTTCATGAAGCCTAGTCTTGCCTATGAAAACATTTCCCACAATAGAAGACAGACAACTGGGCAGTCTGTGACTACCATGGCCCCAGAAGTTAGCAAGCTCCTCCCAAAGTTTTGCTGCTTTCATTTTGGATCAAGTAGGGTGACCCAACCATCTAAATTCTGATCCATGTGTTTGGATATTGAAAGGTATAGCTCCATTCTCTCATCACATTGTCTCACAAGATGGTGTTTGGGTCACCATGAATATAATTAAAATAATTCGGACAATGGTCAGGCTTGGTAGACAATAGAGTTACGGAACAATATACATTATGGTGATCCCCCCCCCCCCACTTTCTTGAATCAAGTGTTTTTCCTGTGTTTATATGGAATTGGAAAGTTTAAAATATATCCAAAGTTTATGACTCCCTTACAGCATGATCCTATACCTATTTATTTGTCCTATATAAATGTGTATAGGATTGCAGTCTAAATGTGATAAGGGGTCAAACTCTACTTTTCAAACCCCAAATGCATTAGAAATAAAGGAAGCCTCCTTTCCTGTTTCTCAGAATTTCAGAAGATGTGAATGAATTTCCAGCATTTTGTAGTCAAAGGAAATAGTTTTAGCTGGGCTCATGATGGCTTTACAGCTCTGAAGAACAAAATGACTTTCTTTGTGGCCATGGCAAAGCTGAAACTATACATACTAAGCAGGTGGAGGCTGGGCTTCCCTTTCTTCTCTTTCTTCCTTTGCAAAGGGTGAAAAGCAAAAGGCGGCTGCTCCAGACCCCCACCCCCACCCCGCAAGCAGCAGGGTGCAAGTCTGTTCTCTCCCTTTTGCTTGCTCAAATCTCTCACCACCTTGGTTTATCTTTGGTTTCAGAAGTGTATTCCTGGGTGCTGCATTTGGAAATCTGAAACTTTAATCTGCTCCAGAGTTTGAGATTTGAGCACATGGGGAGCTTGGATCTAAAGTTAGGGAGGGGAAGCTGAGGGTTGCACTCTAGGCAGCCATTCCATTATTCATGTGCAAATTAAGAATTCACAGGGTTAAAAGGTTAGAAACTGGCCAGGATGAGGTTTACCCTTGTGATAAAGAGCAGATGACCCTCATTCACTGGCCAAAGCTTTCATGTAAGCTCCTCTGCAAAGTTAGTGATTGCCATGAATTGTTCTTGAGGAATGCAGAGTTCCCAATGCGTCCTGGCCTCCCCTCCGCTGCCCCTCCGCAGCCTTATCTCAAGAGCCCATCAGAACAAGTTTGCAGGGATGGGCCAGGATCCCTTTCCAGCCCCCCCCCCCCGCTTTTGCTTTCCTGTTGTTCATCCAAGCACAAAAGAATTTTGACTTGCTTCTAGTCTTTATTTTCTTTCCTTCCAGCATCCCTTTCTGCCCTTCACCATATCGGTTAGGTTAAAAAATATTGCATTTTGGGAAGGTGCCTGCTGTTGCTCCTAATGCAACAGGGTAATGGGGGGCGGTGGGGGGGGAGCATGAAGGAAGATGCCTTCCTCCTTCACAGTTTCTTTGTGAGGCACCATGTGGGGGTAAAATGCTAATATCTGAAGATTAAACAGCTTATTGGAAGTTCAGGCTAGCAGCACCTCTTTGACTAACAGGATTCAAAGTTGCTAGAGTATTTGAGCATTGAGGTCTTTTCAACAAGGATGGGGGTGGTGGCGGTGTTGGGGCATTGGAACCTAATGCTTAAGCCCTGTACAGTTAAAACTGGAACAAAAGCTTGATAAGGTTGGTTGGATGAGTCCCCCTGAAATTATTTACTTTTTAAATACAATTAGCCTTTGGATAACAGAGATGCACTGGAAGATACTAAAGTAAAGCACTCTAGCGCAGATTGGAAACCCTTCGTCTGACTGAAGGAGATGGATGTTAAGGGTGGATGGATGGAAGTGTGGTGTGTTGTTTTTTTAAGAGAGAGAGAGCTTCTTATCTTCTTTTTTAAGATCAAAGGAGACGGTGACATAGCTGGCATATTATTGATTTCTGCATTGCAGGGCATAGATGGGTATCAGAGGATACTGACTTAAAATCACTCCAGATCTTCTAATTGATTGTGTCAGCACAAAAGCAGTTTGCAGGGTTTGTTTGTTTATGTTTTGCTTTTCTGTAGAAGATTCCTTTGAACAAAGGTGGGTGGCTGCCAGTTGAGTGGAAGGGAAGTTAGAGCCTCGCTGATTGTCTGCTGCTTCAGACAATGAGGTGATGGACTTTTGCTTCTTTCACATCTGCTTTCTTGCCTCTCCAGGGGCTTAAGGTAGCGCCCCTCCCTCCCTAGGAATACAAACGTTTGCTTCCTGTTTATAGTTAAAAGCCTACCTAGTATATTGATGGGCCTGCAGTCACTGGAAGCATTCCCTCTGTTTTCAAATCAAGTAGGGTTTTTGGGGGGGTGATATTTAGCTCTTGTGTGTGAGAGAGGAGTGTCAAAAATTTTAATTTTATTAAAAAGCAAAAGTTGGTCCGTAATGCGGGAAATTTAAAATCCACTGCTGAAAACCTTCATTGGGACCAACCAAAACATCACAGAGTACAGTACTACATCCAGCCTATTTTTTGGTACTTTTCTGTCCCCCCCTTGCCTCTGATTTCATTGCCTCACTTTGTGTTAACATGTTGCCTGATGAAGAGTTCTGGAGAGCTTGAAAAGCCAAGCTTTTCTGATGCTTTGGTTGGTACTAAAAGGGCATTTCCTAACTCTGCATTTTGGAGTTTTCGTTTTCTAGTGCAAACTATAAAACCCATTTTCAGGATTTAAAGCTGCGAATAGCAGCATGAGACATGTTAAGGAGGTCATACCAAATGATGCAAAGCTGAGCAAGTGGGGGCAGCAGAAACCTTTTTTGGATTGGGGTGGGGTGAGAACTAAGAGAGTTCCCCAGCAGCAGAACACATGGGTAATGAAGGGCCACATGCAGTGGCCGCAGGGGGAAAAGAAATCTGCTTTTCCATTATAAAAGTTTATGTTCCTGGTTGCCTGCAGACAGTTTGACTGGATGAGTGTCTATACACAAGCCCACATAAGAAAAATTCCACAATCCCTGTTAGGGCAATACAGTGGTACCTCGAGTTACAGACACTTCGGGTTACGCGTTTTCAGGTTACAGATGCGCCGAAACCTGGAAGTACCGGAATGGGTTACTTCCAGGTTCCAGCGCTCGCGCATGCACAGAAGCACTAAATTGTACTTTGCGCATGAAGCAGCAAATCGTGTCACATGCATGCGCAGACGCAGCGCTGTGGGTTGCGAACGCTGTGGGTTGCGAACGTGTCTCCTGCACGAATCACGTTCGCAAACAGAGGTTCCACTGTACCTTTACTAGGCCAACCAAAATGTCACAAAATAGGGTGCCAGTCTTAGAGTACTTCAGAATGCTTCATCAGGCTAGATTTGGGGCCCCCAGCTTTTTGAGCCTGGGGGTTACATTTAGAAATCTAAGAAACTGTGGCAGGCACCACAGGAATGACCTCTGATGCGAAGAACCTGCCCCCTAAAAGAGGCAGAACACCCACACTCAGAACAAATAAAGCATAGGCAAAAAAGCAATGCCCCTCAAGAAACCTTAACCCCCCCACAACCCATCACAATTTAAAAAGCAACAATTGGTGAAGGGGCCTTGGCTGGCGCTGAGAGGTTGTCCCCACTGGAAACTCCTGGACTAGATGGTAAGCTGCAGTTAGCATGAAGGAGTTTGGAGCTGCTGTAGCTTCTCTTTTAAAGCAAACCCCTGGTTAGTTTCACCTTAGCTAATATTAGTGCTGCTGCTGTAGCGCTTAAGTGTATTTGAGATGTTGGTGGGTGTCCCAGCTCATGGCCCCCTCTTGCTCTCTTAACCCTGGTTAAGGAAGCACCACGGTTTCTGTGGCAGTCCCCGGATGGGATATACAGTATCTTCATCTGATTAAGGTTCCTATGTGCATTGATGGCTGAATTCCAATGAGTTCAGTGGGACTTACCTCTGAGTAGACATGTATAGGGTTTCACTCTTAAGAGACTAATGGAATTGTGTATATTTTGTAAGGCAGGTTGTTCGATGACTAACATGGAGTCTAATTCTAACCAGGCTCGCTTGCAATGAGCTTGATGATTTGGGTGGGGCTTGCTTACGTGTAAGTGTTCTCTGCATCACAGTGCTAATCTTTTCTTTAAAATAAAAAAAGGTATTTGTGAAGCTTTTGCAATTTCAAGGCAGCAATTTCAATATGACAAGAATATCAAAGTACATTTTAGCAATGGCACACAGGAGAGGTTGTTCAGACTACAACTGTAATTGGTGGGGACTGACATTACAGTATTCTGAAAAACTTGGGGGTGCTTCCTGCTTCTGTCCATCTTCTTTCTGGGTCACCTCTGTATGTAGGGGCTCCCCCATGTGCTGACGGAGCTGAGCTGCAAGCCTTATATTTTAATAGCCGAGCCGGTGCTGTGCTCTGCTCTGACCACTTTTGTTCTCTCACAGCAGTTGTCCAAAGGGCCTTCAGCACAGACCCCTTTTGTCATGGGCCCTTTAGCTGGGTGCAGAACATATGATAAAGGAAGGATACAGGGGCATCTCCAAAGACAGAATTTCGTATAAGAAGCGCAGCCATTTCTGAAGTGTCTTGTGTGTGGAGGTGTGGTGGGGGGTGGGGAGAGAATCCTGTCCCAAATGCTGCTGCCGAACCTTTCGGAAGAGTTTGGGTGTATCTCTCAGTTTGGCCTTGTTTTCTTTTTGCCCCCTCCCTCAGTAGGCCCAGCTGTTAAACTGGGATTGATTACCTCCCGTCTTTATAACCGGCAATCACCACCTAAGTGAAAACTAGTCAACACAGCTCCACCATTGTTGACTGCTCAACTGAAGTTGCTGCCCTGCTTAAAGTTTAAGCAGATGCTAAATAAGGCAGGGTGTGGATGTTCTGGGAAGAAACGAAAGTTTACTATATGCTGAGCACACCATCATGTACCTGGAGTTTTTAACAGGCTAGATAAACCCCAAGCTTCTTTTTCTTGCTCCTTGTTCCTAGATTTTCTGAAAGCCTAATTGAAGGAAGGAAATAAGCAGAACTGATAGAGGACAGAGGCTGGGCTGACACTGAAACAGCTGGGAATACAAAAGACTAGTATTTGGTTAAACGATTAGAGAGCTTTGGGGAAAAGAAGGCTGTCTTCTACCCTCCAATCTAATTAGGTGATTTGGTGTCCTCCCTTGTGTGTGTGTGTGTTTAAAAAATAGCAAGCAATTCTTGTGAAGTTTGGTCTTTTACCATGATAAATTGCTCCTGCTTTTGCATCCTGGCTTTTGAAGAGCAAATGGCACCGAAGGCCTTTTTTAAAGGGCCAAACTCCTACATTGTGTTTTGTGAGAATAAATAAAATAACTAAGTAAGGATTGCTTTTGTTTTATTCGTGGATGGTTTTCCTATTGCCCACTATTTGCGTGTGTGTGTTTATGGCATAAACAATGGCCCAGGCAAGATGAATGAAGTGACATCTGGATGCTGCTGTTGCTGCTGCAGTGGCCATTGTGGGCAGCCCTCCCTGACCTGATTTGGGGCCTGCGCAAGGAGGACGTGGAGACTGGGATCCAGCCTTTGTTTTGATTTGGCATCTAAGGCCTTCCTTCTACACAGGCTGGCTCTGGAGGGCAGGCAAGGGCAGCCTCCAATCTCCAAGGTCCGTGTGGCCCCAAGGCACATTTTGCAGCCCGTGTGCTTTTTCTTGTTTAGAAGCCAGAGAACGCTGGGCCTCACTGAAAGAAAAAACGTGTTTTCTCTAGTCAGCAGCTTTTGAAAAAGTGGTGGCGAAAATTATTAACGGATCAGAAGCCGACAGACCAAATGGATGAAGCAGAAAAGGCTCCCAGAGAGGGTTTCCAAAGTCAGTCGTTATGACTGTGCCTGCTGACATTCTAAAAGATTCCACACACAAGGAAAAAGGGGTGGGAAGGGAGGAGGAAAAAGCAAGCTCAGTGACTAGTCCATAAAATTATAGTTCTTCTAATGATCAAGGCAGCCTGATGGAATGGCTGTTGCTGAGTCACTTGTGGGTCTGTTTCATAACAAATGAAAAACTTAGCAATTTCACAGCAAG
The DNA here is from genome assembly GCF_964106645.2 of Podarcis pityusensis. Taxonomy (NCBI): domain Eukaryota; kingdom Metazoa; phylum Chordata; class Lepidosauria; order Squamata; family Lacertidae; genus Podarcis; species Podarcis pityusensis. The sequence continues at coordinate 47,523,044 of NC_138039.1, read as the reverse complement.
AGAAGGAAAAGGATGGGAGTGTTGTACATACCAATTTCCCTGATCCGGATGTTATGGAAAAATAGAGCAAAGTGTTATCAGCATACGAATGAAACCTTGCCCCCAAATTCCTAATGACCATTTCCAGTGGCGTCATAAAGATATTAAATCACATTGGATATAAGATCGTGCCCTGCGGCACACTGTAAAGTAACTGCCAGGGGGCCAAAAAGCAGTCCCCCCTGGCTACTCTCAATAACTTGTGTCATCCATGGATCCCAATACTCTGTGAAATACCCTCTGCTAGATTTAATAAGCCAGGAGTGGCAGGGGTCAAGGGAGCACATGGCGGAGTGTCTCCTCACCAGCACTGTCTCCATGTTTGCTGACTGAGTAAGTTTAGGCTCCTTTCATTAACCACATAGGCATCCCTGTATACATTCTAGCTCAGCTTCTTGTACTGTGGCTTTAAACAACTCCCAAGCATTTTGGAGAGACCTGAGCCTCTTGGCTTTTCCTCTTATTTATTTGTTGCAATTACAGTGGTACCTTGGGTTACATATGCTTCAGGTTACAGACTCTGCTAACCCAGAAATATTACCTCGGGTTAAGAACTTTGTTTCAGGATGAGAACAGAAATCGGGTTCCGGTGGTGCGGCGGCAGCAGGAGGCCCCATTAGCTAAAGTGGTGCTTGAGGTTAAGAACAGTTTCAGGTTAAGTACAGACCTCTGGAATGAATTAAGTGCGTAACCAGAGGTACCACTGTATTTCCCACATTTTTCTCCAAGGAGCTCAAGGTGGCGTAGATGGTTCTCCTTCTCCTCATTTAATCTCCATGACACTGTGAGGTGGGTTGGGCTGAGAGGCAGTGACTGTCCCAAGAGTCACCTAGTGAGCTTCATGGCTGAGTGGAGATTTGAACCCGGGTCTCCCAGGTCGTAGTCCAACATTCTAATTGTTCCATCACTGGCTCTCCAACTTCCTTTTCACCAATCCCCTCACTTGGGGGAAAGTTTCCTTTCCCCCCTGAAGTCAGTCTATGAAGTTGCCTCTAGCACCTACAGCCTGTGGTAGCACCATCTAGTTAACTACCTCAGGATCCGACTGCCTTGCTTCCCTCTTGGTCTGGTGCATGTGTAGACTGAGGCTGCTAATTGTGGCTCTAGGCCCTGTTAGAGGGCTCAGAAGTTCCTTAATAACTGTAATGTGTGCCTTAGGCTAAGTTGTGCGTTACGCATGCTCTTTGTAAATAGAATGCATTGAGCTGCCGTTGGCCCTGCCAGATATCCATCACTTATGATTAAACTTGTCTTTGACATCCAGTAAATTGATGGGAACTGGAAATTTTTGTTGGGAGATGTGGTAGGGCTTGGTCAATTTGCCTGAGGAGGAGACAAAACTTTGTACAATGTATGTCCCAAATTACAGGGGTGTCATCTGTCTGTCTTTTAAATAAATGAGTACACCAGCAGCCTTGGGAACCTTCATTTCCGTTAAACAGCCTAACAGCCAACAGAGATAGACAAACATAACTGTTATTAGCCTCATTATATAGCTTGGAACTTGTGAAGTGCTCATATTTAGATGGTCCAGGCCAAGAGAAAATACAAAGTTTAGTTTCACTGCATTGCTGGAAAAACTACTTCCACATGCAAGAAGCAGTGATATTGCAGTTCAGGCAACTGGTTCATATTGTTCTTTCCTTTATATTTTAACAAGCTCTTCAGGGCAGCCTTGAGCAGAGAAGGGCCTTTGCCCATCACCTGCTGTGCTACCTGAGAGCCTTTGAACTGGTCTCTTCTGCATGCAAAAGGAGAAATTGCCTTTTCAGCAACGACCGCACTTCCCCAGTAATGCTGTCCCCAGGGAGACTCACCTGGCACCAACTTTGATGTGAGCATGGTACCAGACAGAAAGAAATTGCAGCAGGTTGGCTACAACATTGGCTGGAGTGTTTGGAATTACCTTGTACCTGATCCTCTGAGATGTTCTTCTGCAGAACCCCATGGAAAGTCCCAGAGGATTGTCCCCTGTACGTGCAGTACTGTAGACTCTGGGCTGGGTGAAAGAAATGGCCCCATCCTGCCTTCTTGGTTTTGATTCTTGCGGATGTGTAAACCTTACACTCACTAAGATCCATTTCACTGGAGCTTGCTTGGTTACACAGCTGGGTGGCAGGGTCCCCATGGTCCTAGCTGGATTAGCTTCATAGACGAACCTCTTCTCAGGTCACAGCAGAAATTGTTAAAACATAAACAGGCAGCTGTGTAAAATAAGCAGAGCCAAGGCAACCGCCCCGGAGTAAAAAGACAGGGGAAGAAGGCAGCTGAATAACCAAGAAAATCCATAGACGCGATATGCAGTCTGTTGAAACAATGGAAGCACATCGGGCCCCTTATAATATATTGTGTGCCCCTGCATAATAGTTCACTGGATTAAATGAATTTATTGATTTCTGCTTCTTCCCTTACACGTATCTGCAGGCAGCTTCTCCGGCACTGCAGACACATGTCAAAGGTCATAACTTTCTTTCACTGTGGAAAAACACATATGCACAGGCTTTCAGATAGTAAATCACTGGCTTTTACATCAGTGGCCTGTACCTTAAAACAAACATTCTCTTCTATAAAATTCCCAAACTCTTGATTGTTAAAGCCATAGTTTTCTAATATCATTGTCAGCATGAATGTTCAGAAAACTTGGACACAGCTTAATAGTTGCACCTCAAATAGGGTAACATATTAAACTGCAATATTTATTTATTTGGCAAAAGTTAGCCTGTAGACGTAGCAATGTCAAAAATACTGGAGTCAAATATGTGGTGATTATTACATCCATTCCATTAGAGAAATAATGCAGGATAAGACACACAGACCCTCTGCAAGACCCTCCTTAACCCACCTCTCTCTTAATTTAAAATGGATAATGGCTTGTAGCATGTGTTTTAAGAGTCATATTGTGATTCAGACAAATCTATTCCACTCGTCAAAGAAGTGGCTTTCCTTTTCAGTCTTGTATTTCAAATGCAAATTGGAAAATATTTTATAATCATTGTTTCTTGCGGTTATCTGTTTTTAGTGTGTAATTGGAAAGTGAACTTTGAAAAATGAAAGGGAATTAAAAATCAACTGCTGTTCTCCTGCAAGCTATTTTGGTTTTGCAGCATTTACTGCAAAGAGCAGTCTGGGCTGAACTGGTTTCACAACATGGTTGAGGCCATCAGAGATTTTAGGAAAGGAAAGTAAGAATTGTGATTGTGGTTCACAATGTGGCCATTTAAGAAAAAAGTTTCCAGCTTTTTCCTGGGTCTGTATTGTTTTGTTGCATCCAAAACAACAGTCAGAGATGGACCAGTGCTGAACTAGATGGAGCAATGGCCTTGCCTGGTATAAGGCAGATTCCTGTGTTCAAAAACAGCAGTACAGAAGGAACACATAAAATTGCATTTATGCATTGGGTAAAGCAGCAGGAAACTGAAGGTGTCAACATCCTGAAGCCAAGCACTAGCAGGGATGCACTGCCTGCTACAGAAGTCCTGGTGTTGCATTTAGCTAAACATTAGCAGGAAAAGAATCCAAACATTTCTGGTTGCACCAGGAATGGAGTCTGGTCTGTGGGAATGGGCTGCATGGACTTTTACGTCAATGTAGTACTTTTATGTGGACTTTTGTGGGCTTAGCAAGGTGATCCATATTTTGAAACATTTACAGTTAAGAGAGATTTTTTTTTGCTTTGCCTTAGTGGCACCAAACAACCCTACACCCAGGAAGCTTTTTCTCTCAATGTCTCTGTTGTTCCTGCTGAGCAGGAGAGGGGACAGGAGAGAGGTGTTACAGGCAGCTGTATCCACCCCATTTACTAATCCCAAGGAGTTGCATCCAGCTACTTGGAAGAATCATAGAATGGTAGAATTGGAAGGGATCACAAGGGTCATCCAGTCCAGCCCCCTGCAATGCTGGAATCTTTTGCCCCACATGGGGCTCAAACCCACAACCGTGAAATTAAGAGTATCATGTTGGCCAACTGAGCTATCACAGGAAGAGCTCACTACATTACCTGCTGAAGACCAAATATTGTCATTGTTGATAATTAAAGACCTCTCCTTCCCAGTCTGCCTGCCAGGATGACAGCCCACCTTGCTTTAAGTGTGCAGAAAAATCACTTAAGCTACCATTGTTTAGTCCAATCTGACCAGTGGCAAGAGCTGTGTGGGAAGCTCAGGCCAGCAGAGCTTCTTGAGCTGGAAGCAAAACTCAGACAGTGGTCAAATGCATTGATTTGAGAACCAAAGGAAAGAAGATGTCATGGCTCAGCTAAGGTTTGGGCCTTGCCAGAGTATGACACAGCCACACAGCGTCCTTATGTGTACAGCAGACCTTCCTGCTTCTCTGCTCTGAACATAGCCTTAGTTTTGGATGATGATGATCTGCAAGATTTATTTGTATGCCTGAGCAATATTGGCTCTCCAGATCTGCAGACTATCTCCAGACTTGGGGGGGGGGGGGACCCCAAGGTTCACTGAAGTTTAAAAAAGGCTTAGAAATTCTAAGACTGGAGGACCCTCAAGCATCCCAACGAAGTTGGAGAGCATAAAATGAAAAAGGGCACCTTGAACAGAAGCGGTCCGCAACAAAACTTAGGTGCATGTGCAACTTTTAATAGAATTTAACTCTTAAGTGTGTCAATAATGGCATGTGACTTCATTTGTATTTTTATTAAAGCAGTCTGTTCGTTATTTATTCTTTCTATGTATTAAGTCTCCTTAGGCCAAATCCTCAATGGTGACATAAAAATTAAAAAGTAATGTAACAACCATTTCACTATAAATAGCAATCAGAACACACATCGCAGTAGCACAGTGAACCAGCCTCCAGTACAAACAATTTAATGTAGTCAACCAATTGAATATTTTGCTAGTGGATTACAGTGGACGCTTGGGTTGCGAACGTGATCTGTGCGGGAGGCACGTTCGCAACCCCGCAGTGCTGCGTCTGCACGGGTCACGATTCAGTGCTTCTGCGCATGTGCAAAGTGCAATTTAGCGTTTCTGTACATGCGCGAAACCCGGAAGTAACCCGTTCCAGTACTTCCGGGTTCGGTGCGGTGCGCAACCCGAAACACACAACCTGAAGCATCTGTAACCCGAGGTATGACTGTACTCACCTGGCTTTTAAACAATTATTTTAAAAATGCAAATACATTTGCATGCTATCAAGACCTCAGAGCTACTATCTTAGATCAATTAAAAAGCTCCTACCCCTTGCTAGACAGAGTGCCAAAATCCCACCATTGAAAAGTGATCTGGTAAAATGTGACCTTGTGGATAAAACTTAATAACTGAGTCCTTAGTGGGCTGATCTATCAGCATAAAGCTTGCGGCCCAGTCAAGAAGCTGCTTTCTTGCTGCTGCTTAGCTTATGGGGCTCCTCTTCACCCAATGAACGCAGCCTGGCTTTGCAGGGTGAGTCTTGTGGCCACCCCTATCCCAAGGCTGCCTCCCCAGAATAGCAGAAGACGTCTCTGTTGGCAGGAGAGAGCTATTGACAGAGTTTTTGGCTGACCTCTTGGACCCTGAAGCCAGATCTTTGGAGGGGCCAGGCAGGCCTTTGTCCTGCCCTGGCCAGTGGTCAGTGAACTCCACTGAGGCTTTTCAGTGCCTCTTCTCCTCCATAGAGGAGCAGCTGGCCATTGATTCTCTCCCGTGTCCAGATTCACATTCTTCTGTCGAGGGCTTGTCAGGGGAGAAAGGGACGCGGAGGAGGGGGCTATTCATTCTTCTTAAATGGGAGGGGGACAGAGGCATTATTTGACTGAGTGGATTGCTTTTGGGTCAGAAGAGCCCCTGCATGGCTCTGCCTTAATATGACCCTCTATCAAAGGAAGATTTAGGGCTGTTTCTTCTTCTTTTTCTGCTGCTCTCTCTCTCTCTCTCTCTCTCTTTGCTAGCACTCTGTGCTGCTCACAAAGAGGCCAGAGAGAGCTCCCATTTCAGCAGGACAATAAGTCGTGTCCTGCATTCCACCAGCTGGACTCCACATCCATGCCAGAGATTATTCTGCTTTGGGGGTGAGCTTGCTTAGACAAAGACAATGTCTGCCACGCTAGGTAGGAAGATAAGTAAATTTGGTTTTTTCATCACACATCTAGGGCCCTTGTGATTCCACAGTAGCCAATGCTGGCTTTTCAAACAATTTGGAAATAGTTCATTTTAGTTATTTCAGACATTATGGTATGACACTAGCACCAAAGGTAGTTTTATATCGTGCAAACATTTCTGGAAATCAAAGCCTCTTTGGAACATTGGAAGCTACCTTATACAGTGGTACCTCAGGTTACATACGCTTCAGGTTACACACTCCGCTAACCCAGAAATAGTGCTTCAGGTTAAGAACTTTGCTTCAGGATAAGAACAGAAATCGGGCTCCAGCGGCATGGCAGCAGCAGGAGGCCCCATTAGCTAAAGTGGTGCTTCAGGTTAAGAACAGTTTCAGGTTAAGAACGGACCTCCGGAACGAATTAAGTACTTAACCCGAGGTACCACTGGATTGGCAAGGTTCACACATCAAGCTAAGTCAGAGATCCTGGCTCAATAAGCCAGTATGTGGTATGGGCAGCCCCTTTGGTATTCTTTTATTCCCCATGATTGTGCAAACAGCAAAATAAGCCAGGGTTCAGCACTTCCTGTTATGTGCAAACCTGGAAACCATTGTTAATAGTTTCCAAGCAAACCAGGGTTGGGAAACCAAGCTTTAACCATGGCGTCATATCATGCCTTGATTCTAAGCCATTAGTTATCATTTCCAAGTTCTCATGCAATGGGAAACTTGGTTAGTGCTTAATCCTGGCTTGTGTTGCTGCTTGCAAGAGGGGATAAGCAAAGGGCCCCTCCCTGCAGACACACATGGTTTTTTGTTTTTTTCAGATTCAATCTTTATTGGTTTATAAACAACACACACACACACACACACACACACACACAAAACCACAACACATAACTCACAAATAAAAACAAAACAAAACAATACAACGTGAAACACAAAAATATTTCAGCCATCGACTTCCGCCCTTCTTGGTGTGGGTTCTTTGTTTCCTTATTGCTTGCCTCTGTTTTCAATAAACTTAGCCTGTATTAAATATTATTTGTGTTCTTTATACAGTACCTTATACAATTCCAAGAGTTATTCAAAGCATTCTAAAGTTTTAATGTGGGGACAATGTTCTTTTTAAATATTGCCTATAAATCTCCCATTCCTTTAAAAACTTTTGGGTCGATTGATCCCTGATCTTTTCCATCATATTCACTAGTTCCATATATTCCAGCAGTTTAACTTGCCACTCCTCTTTTGATGGGATTTTATCTCCTTTCTATCCCTTGGCAATCATCATCCTCGCTGCTGTTGTTGCGTACAAAAGAACCCTTCTTTTCTATGCCTAAGAGGCTTCAGGTTTTTTGGTAAATGTTATTTTGAACAGTTTTTTTTAAAATTCATTGTATATAAGTTCCCAAAAGCTCTTCATTTTTTTACAACCCCACCACATGTGGTACATTGTTCCCTCTAGTTCTCTACACCTCCAGCATAAATTTGAGTTGGTTTTGTGCATTTTTGCCAGTTTGCTGGGGGTGATGTACCATCTGCACAGCATCTTCATAAAGTTTTCTTTTTAAAGTAAAGCAAGCTGTAAATTTCTGTTCATTTCTCCGTAAGTTTTCCCATTCCGCCATCTGTATATTACCGTACTTTTCCGTGTACAACACGCCCCCTATTTTTGGGGACTCAAAATTAAGAAAATGGGGGGGGGGAGATTCCTGAAGTTGTGCAGGTTTTTTGGGGAGCATTGCCCACTCCCATCGCCGAAAAAATGAGCAAATTGCCCACCCAATTGCCGCAGCGATAGCCAATCGACAACAGTTCTTGCAGCAGCCACCAATAACAACCTCCAACTCGCGGCAGCAACCAATCCCATGGCCCCACAATGTATAAGACGACCCCTGATTTTGAACATGATTTTTGAATAAAAAACCATAGTCTTATACAGTGGTACCTTGGGTTACATATGCTTCAGGTTACAGACTCTGCTAACCCAGAAATAGTGCTTCAGGTTAAGAACTTTGCTTCAGCATGAGAACAGAAATTGTGCTCCGGCGGTGCGGCGGCAGCAGGAGACCCCATTAGCTAAAGTGGTGCTTCAGGTTAAGAACAGTTTCAGGTTCAGAATGGACCTCCGGAACGAATTAAGTACTTAACCCGAGGTACCACTGTACACGAAAAAGTACAGTATATCCGAAGTCCTTTGCCCCCTGAACCATAGCCACTATTTTACCTCCTCTTCTTTTACTTCCCAATCTAGCAGTGACCTGTACATTTTGGAAAGTCACCTGTCTTTATTTTTTAACAGACCTTTCTCTAATTCCAATGTTTCTGTCGCAAAGCCAATTTTTTTGTCTACCTTAAAGGTGTCATCCAATTGGTGATAGGGTAACCAGTCTGTTACAGTACAGTGGTACCTCTGGTTACATTACCTTTGGGTAACATAATTTTGGGTTGCAAATGCAGCTCTGCACGCTTCGCGCATGAGTAGAAACGCTCTATCGCGCCATGCGCAGAAGTGGCGCCTCTGGATACGTATTTTTCAGGGTAAGTACGGACCATCGGGACGAATTAAGTTTGTATCTGGAGGGTCCACTGTACGTGTTACTTGTGCATGCCCTGGCTTAATGTTGCTCCTGAAGGAGGAGGTCACTGAGCCCAGCTAACACAAAACTGCCGGTTCTTGAGTGGCAGGAGCTCTCCAAGGATGTGGGAAAAGACATGTCTTTCCCATCACCTCCTAGTATCTAATCCTTTTAATTAGAGAGGCTGCCAGGAATTGAACCTGGAAGAAACTTCTGCATGCAATGCATGCGCACGGCCACTGAGCTGCAGCGCCTCCACCACTGGATCTTGAGTGCCTCAAGGCTGCCACCATATACAACAGTCTTCCCCAACCTGGGGGGAGTGCTGCCTGGGGATGATGGAAGTTGTAGTCCAGAATCTCTGGAGGACACCAGGTTGTAGAAGGCTGATTTACAGCAGCATACCTGGGTTTGCCACTGCTCACTTAGGGTATCCTTATGCCAGCCTATGTGTGAAAAATGCATTACATAAAAATGACTGTCAAATGAGTGCCCGGGAGAGCACTGGCACAAGCAGGGGCCTTGGCAAGTCATTTCATGCCTGGGGCAGCACCTGCAAATCCCTGTGTTCCTATTTGTTAGTTTAGTTCTCCCAATGCCACAGAGGAGGTCTTTTAAGAGAGAAGGGGCAAGGAAGGCTTTTGTACTCCTGGTGAGAACCCTAAAACAGGCTCTTGATCACAGAGTGAAGCTCTGTAGACAGCATAGTCCCCACGCTGTTAATAAAAATCTCCTATGATTTTTATACCAGCCTCATGAATTTAAGATTCCTGTTGTTTTCCATCATTTAATTGGACACTGCTTAGCCCTTATTATCAGAAGCTGAAATGGATTTGAAATGCTGTCATAGGGAAGTTTAATTTTTAAAAAACCCTTTTCTCTTTCTCACTCCACCCAATAGTTCTCTCCGTTGTTTTCAGTCCTGACAAGTGTCTTTTTTAGTGGTGGTTTGTAGCCAGTGCTATTTTTCTAGAAAAAGAGGTGCTGGGACTCACCATGAGCCTCCCTTGTTCTCTTGGAATGGCGATGGTGCCCAGCTGAGAAGTGCTGGAACTGAGTTCTGGTGAGTTCCGGATGAAAAAAGGGCCCTGTTTGTAGCTTTCTGTGGCTGTTTTCAGTCTGATCAACCTTTTTTACCCGACGGAAACCTTGTCGTGTTAAAAAGCGTGTCAGACTCCTGGCTGTCTGCCAGCGGACATGATGGGCTGCAGCAGACGCCTACATGGATCTTTATCCTCCCTCACACAAACTATGTATTGTTTTGATTTGGCTTAATGGATGCTTTACGAAGGGATTTCAGTCTGGCTCCTAGCCAGCCTCTTGCTCTTCTACCCTTCAAAGCAAAAAGACTGTAACTCAAAAGGAACCAGGCACGTGGGCATGATTTTGGGGCTCTGTGTCGGACTTTGCTGCTTGCTCACTCTGCAGCAGGAACATGGGAGTTTGGTTTTGGGAGAAGGGTATTGCCTGCCCCTTTGTTTGTGCTTGGCATTCCAGGATTAAAAGGCTGTGCTTGGGTTGTGCCCATTCCTCGGGAATTGTGGGTCAAATTCTTCCGTTTCTCCTGAGCTGCTCCAAGGCATGAAGTCAGCCCTGTTTTTTTCATCCAGATGTTGCGGACAACAACTCCCATCTGCTCAGTACTGACTTAAGTAGTGAATTTCCTTTCTCCTTCTCTCCTCTCCTTCTCTCCTTCTCCTTCCCCTTCCCCTTTCCCTTCCTCTTTCTCTTTCTCTTTCTCCTTCTCCTCCTCCTCCTCCTCCTTCTCTCTCTCTCCATGTGCATAATTTGGGCTGCAGTTCCAAGTTTTCAGGAAACCTAGGCTGGTTTGCCTGTGCATTGGATATTACCTTTGCAATTGTCTCATGGGTTGCTTTTGGCTTTTATTTGGAGTGGAAGAATTTTGAGCTCCGGAAAATCTGAATTGAGGAGGAGCCTAGAGGGCCATGAAGGGCACTCAGTTGCTGTGGTGCATTTTATTACCATGCTGCAGAATGTTACATTCAGCAATTGGCTGGAGCGGATGTTGCCTGATGGAGAAGATGATGCATCTTTCTACTTCCCACAGCAGCCCTTTGAGATCTGGCTCTTCCCTCAGCTGTTTATGAGCTACTGTCAAAAGGTTTGGGAGCACAATACATACAGCCATGTGGGTCTTACATCGATTTTGGAAAGGGGTTCTTGCCGAGGCACAGGAAAACTTGGGAGTGTGGAGGCCCAGATCAAAGCAGGTGGAGGTCTGTGGCAATTGGAGGTCTTCTCTGCTGCAGGACATGAAAAGCACAGCCGGCTGCAGAAGGTGGAGCCTGCCTGCCTGCCTGCCTGCCTGCGGTAACCTTGATGTTCTGCTTTATAAATAACTGGAGTTATGGTGGCCAACATGAGCTGGTTTAAAACAGGGCTTGGCAAAAAAATTTAGCCGCGGGCCGGTCCAATGTCCCTTAGACCTTGTGGTGGGCCAGAGAAGCGGCACGGGGCAGGGAAGCTGGAAGAAGAGGCGAGGGGGGCAAGTAGTCCTCCGCCACAGCCCCAGCTGCTACGCTTAACTTCCCTGGGGCTACCGCTGCCGCTTCTGCTTCTCGTGGGTAGGCAGAGCGAGCTCATCCACTCCACTCTCTGGCACCAGGGTGACGGTGGTGGTGGAGGGAAGATGAGTGGCACGAAAGGGGCTGCTTAAAATGGCGTTCAGCCAGCCCCCTTCCTCCTCTAGGCAGGGCAGGGAGAATCCAGGAGGGGGGGGAGGCGCCGCCATGGTGTGCGTGAGGGAGGTCGGCAATGGAATGGCACAGAAAAAAAATGGTGCAGCCCAAATGAACAGAATCCCCACCCCAATCCATGGACAGTCCGTGGGCCGGATCCTGAAGGCAATTGGGCCTGATCCAGCCCACGGCCCTTAGTTTGCCGACCCCTGGTTTAAAATAAGAGATTCATGCCATGTATTAGCAGGGCTTGAGTGTCTCCACAATACAGCTCTGTAGTAGTAAGTAGATTAAAAATGATTTGCAGGTGTCCTCCAAGGAGACCTGTGTTGCAGTTTTAAACAAAATCCTCATTTCATATGAAACAGGATCAGAGTAGAATGGCAGATTCCGGGGCAGAACCCTGCAGAACAATCGCTGCCATTTGCTCCTGGGCTGCTGCCTGCCCCATCCTTGATTCCTGCTTGTGTTCTGTGGGAGGAAGGAAGCTGCTTGCTTCTTGGTTCACTGTTCTCAGAGAGTATTTTGCCACTCTAGGGGCAGAAGAACACAAGCCTGCTGTGCTCTGGTGGCTTTTTGATAGCAGTGGAACTGAGAGCTTTGCAAATAAGACTCAAGAGCTCTGGCTGTGTTTCCTGGGGCTCCTGGTTGTTCTTTAACGTGCCTGGGAAACATCTGTGGTTCTCCAGATATTGCTGGACTCGCAACTCCCAGCATAACCAGAAATGATAGGAGATGGAATTCAGCAACAGCTGGCCCCAGGTGTCCCCCGCCCCAGTTGGCCTTCCACAGAAGAACACCCAAGTAGATTGTGCCCATGGTGGGCTATCTCTGTCTGGAACCCCCAGTAGCATCTGTTACTAAGGTAGCCTCTTCTTGCCATGTGACTGAGGGACAAGGGTGGCAACCCTTTTTGGCCCAAGGGCTACATTCACACTGGGCCAACCCTTGGGGGGGGGCAGTAGATGCCACTGGTGTGTGTAGCCACCCACACACTCTCAGGCACACACACACACACACACACACACACACACACACAAGCAAGATGCACGTAGCATGCCCCTCCCTCAGCTGATCTGTACTTATCAATTGATCTGATGTCTGGTGAGGAGATGTTTTGCCTCTTGCATCACGCTCTGGAGAGGTTTAAACCAGCACTGTGTCTATCTGAATTGATTTTCTCTTTTTGTTGCACTGGAATCATTTGGTTAGCCAGCTCCTCTTGTAGGGGCACTTCTGCCATTGGTGGGGATTACACAGACCTTTTCCCCTTCAGCCTTCTGCTGCAACCTGATGTTGCTGGTCTACAACTCCCATCAACTGCAGGAGCTGATGTAACCAGTGGTCTTGTGGCAATGAGTTCTACAAGCTTATAACACCTTCATATCCCCTATGTTGAGGCTGCGGCCTCCTATTTCTCTTAGATGACAGCCTTTGGCGACTAGTTAGGGCTTCATTTCTTAATAACATCAAAACATTCTGTTGTGCTTATTGTGAAATGAGTAAATACATTTATTTTATTTGAAAACCTTCTGTGGTTATGCAAACCTGTAATAATTAAAACAGAGCCCACATGTTATTGTCTACAGCCTTAAATACTGTTTTCTTCATTTGCTAGAGCTTAAGGTCCTGTCCGGCCCAATTGCCTTCTAAATCTGGCCCACAGATGGTCCGGGAATCAGTGTGTTTTTACATGAGTAGAATGTGTCCTTTTATTTAAAATGCATCTCTGGGTTATTTGAGGGGAATTGAAATTCATTCATTTTTTTCCTTCAAAATATAGTCCAGCCCCGCTCAAGGTCTGAGGGACAATGGACCGGCCCACAGCTGAAAAAGTTTGCTGACCCCTGAACTAGAATCATAGAATTGTAGAGTTGGAAGGGACCCTGAGGGTCATCCATACTAACCCCCTGCAATGCAGGAATCCTGTCCACAGCTGTCCCTGCGTGGGCTCAGACTATCAGCCTTCTGGTTAACAGCCAGGTGCAGTGACCCGTTGTGCCACCTCCAGGCGCTTTTCTTAATTTTTTTTATATGCATAAAACATATTTTGTGCATGCCAGCTGACTAGATTCTCCCAAAGCAAACAGAGAGAAAAACCCCACGACCCAAAAGGGGGGCATCACAATAGGACTAACGCAGTTCATTTGCTAAAGACTTAAATAATAATTCCAACCAAACCAGTGGAGAAGGCAGGGGTGTGTTAGAAGAGTGAAAAGCAGCACTTTGGTTGCTGCCCCTGTACCCTAGGGGCCCAATCCTCCAGGCGCATCTTCCTTGCTTGCAGGAGGAGCGGAGCAGGCGCTCCTTCCTTGCTCCCTTCTTCACTCCCCACTTGTTCGAGGGGGCGGGGGCAAGTGACTTTGTCCCCAAAGGGTCAACGGACCCACTCGCCTTTCCGTTCCCTTTCCCCTTCCCTGCTCTCCTGAGAGGGCAGCTGACATATGGTTAAGAAGTTAAATTTCATTCTGTTGCAGAGCCTCTCAGTGGTTTAAACCACTGCACAGGACAGAGGAGGCTGCTTGGGGCGGCGGGGGGGGGGGGAGAGAGAGAACTGGCTGAAGCAGCCTTTGTGTCCTGCATCCTCTCCCCCCCTCAGCCTTTCGCTTTGCTGCGATCAGGCCCTGCAAAGATTTGTCCAGGGCAAAGGTGATGAATTGAGCCTAGCAGGAGGGACAGATGGCCAGAATCCTCTCTCATTATTGCATCTGGAATCCCCGCCCCCCCTCGCTATTTATTGATGAAAGCTTTGTGTAATTACCTCTCTACGCAAGGCAGATTTATGCCCCTTCACAGCTCAAAGAAAAACACAATGTGGAAAACAAGAGTCATTTGGGCTTTGATCATGATTTCACAACGCCCTGACTCACAGCTCTTGCAAAGGTGCTCAGGGTTGCCACTGGCAGAGCACATGAGGGTACACATCGCCTCTGGCCTCCTTGCCATGCTGAGATATACCAGTTCCAAACAGCAGCATGTTGCTCTAGATCACACCCAGAATGCCTCCTCCTTTTCCCAAGAGGAGAAGCCTTCTGGTTTCTTACCCAGTCCCACTTGCTTTGTGATGTTTTGCTTACTGGTGGGACAGAGTGATGTAGGAGCTCACCCTGGCCTCTTCTACCTTTATGCTGCCTGAAACAGGATGGGGACTGCAGAACAGGACTGTTTGCAAAACCATGTGCCTCTTTCTGGCACTAAATCCAGTGCTCTTCTGTCTGGCATTCTCCTTCAAAAAAATAATAATCAAAAATTATATTGCTCTGCATTGTGCAGTGGCTGAGCTTTTGCTTATCTGCCAGCACAAGTTGCCCCCTCTGCTGCATCCTTGGGAGGCACCAAACAGCCTCTAGTCTTCCTTGCAGGCCCAGGAACTCCTAAGCAATGAAAATGACTCTTCTGGGCTTGTGTAAGGGTCTTCAGTTGCCTCCCCTTCAATAAGTTTTTCACGCATGCTCAGGAGACTTTTTCTTTTCTTTTAATGAATGCACTTGCATTGTCTCTTGCTGCCTTTGCAGAGGTTCCCCTGGGCCCTCCGAATACAAAGGGGGAGAGGAGCAGAGGGGCTATGCCTGCAAGGTGCTGGTGCAATCCCATTGACTCCCAGAGCTCAGGGCTTCGTATTGTGATCAGGGCAGTTTGCAATAAAAAGTGGACAGCTCATGCATCTGTTCCTTGGGGTTCGGTCACACACAAACTATAGAAAAATATTTAAAATGGAAAACGAGTGGGTCATTTTCCTCTGTCTGCCCCTGAATGTCTTTGAACATGCCAAAGAAGCAGGTGAAGAGGAAATGCCACTCATCTTGGGCTTCCTGTTGCCTCCACACCTCTCTGATTTGTCCAGAATGGAACATTTGTGTTTTCCCTTTTGGGGATAGCCATACGTGTTCCACATCTAGCCAGTGTGAGCATCTACAGTGGTACCTCGGGTTACAGACGTTTCAGGTTACAGACTCCGCTAACCCAGAAATAGTACCTCGGGTTAAGAACTTTGCTTCAGGATGAGAACAGAAATCGCGTGGCAGCAGCAGGAGGCCCCATTAGCTAAAGTGCTGCTTCAGGTTAAGAACAGTTTCAGGTTAAGAACAGGCCTCCAGAACGAATTAAGTTCTTAACTTGAGGTACCACTGTATATCTGTATTCTATTGTGTGAGCAATATGTGGGTGTTCTCATGGTAATACATAACCCAGTTTTGAAATTGCTGCTTCTTATACAGAGTCAAACTTTGTCCATCTAGCTCACTGTTGCCACTCTAAATTGACTGACAGTGGCTCTGAATCTTGGACCTTTTGTATGCAAAACCACTGAGTTATGCAGCCTTCCCTTAAAAATAGAGAGAGCTTCTAGTCCTCATGGTTCTGAACAAAGCACTTTATTTCAAAAGCCACATTTCCACAATGCGGTTGAGCTCTTTAAGTCCTTCCCCCTCACCAGGGATCCCTGGGAACTACAATTCCAGAAGGGGACATGGTAATTGTGAGCTGTCAAGTCCTAGGAAATGCAATTTGGAGGGCTTGTTCTGTGTGCTTTGCTCATCTGCCTGGCCTAGATTGTAATAATAATAATAATAATAATAATAATAATAATAATAATAATAATAATAATTTATACCCCAGTTTCCCCAGCCACTCTGGGCGGCTCCCAATCGAGTGTTAAAAACAATACAGCATTGAATATTAAAAACTTCCCTAAACAGGGCTGCCTTCACATGTCTTTTAAAAATAGGATAGCTGCTTATTTCCTTGACATCTGATGGGAGGGCGTTCCACAGGGCGGGTGCCACTACTGAGAAGGCCCTCTGTCTGGGAAGGGGGTCAGCTGTGGCTGCTGGTGTTTCCCAGCAGGCAGGGGGAAATGATCCACATATGAGATCAATTTCTGGTGATTCGTGCATGCGCTGGGCAGGTGAGAGGGAACTGCTGAAATGCAGGTTTAATATAATCTTGGCAAATGGGTTAGTGAGACTTTAGGAGGCACTTGGAAGATGCAGAGCTGATTTCCCAACAGCATTTTCCGCAAGGGGAAAAGTGTTTCTGGCTGGTATGCATTGGGCAATCCTGGTGTTTGGATATAGCTCTGGACCATGCCCCCCCCCCTAAAATGTTGCTGCTTGTTGGCTGGGATGCCTCCCATCCTTGTACAAGGGGAATTGAAAATGCGTGGACAAAGTCCAGAGAACCTCAGATCCTGTGATGGGGAGGGGTGAGAAGAGCTGAGCAGGGGTGGCTTCCAGAGCTTGGGGGGTGGGGTGGGGGGTGTCAGGATAGGGCTTCACTAACTTGCATTGCTTCTTCCCCTCCTTGTGATTAGCTAAATTAGTCTTCACCAGCCTGGTGGCTTCCAGATGTTTTGAACTGCAGCTCCCAGCAGTCCTGGCTAGCATGGAAAACAAAACAAAACATCTTAAACAGTTAGCTAGTTGAAACTTAGTTTTAATCCATTTTAAATCTGCATGCGTTTCCATAAGAATGCAAGAAGAATCTTGTGGGATGAGGCCAAAGGTCCACCAAGTCCAGCATCCTGTCATCACAATGGCCAGTCAGATGTACCCCACTTAGAAGCCTGCAAGCAGGATCCAAGCACAACATCAGCATCCTTCATAAGATGGAAACAAGAGCTCTGAAGACAAAAAGCATACTTGGTTTTTAGATGGCACGTGGATGCATATTGCAGCAGGTATCATCTTAGAAGATGATATTCTAATAATATATTTATATGGTTTTATTGCTTGTGATTTTAGACTGTCTTGGGGGGCGAGTTGTGTGGCTGAAAAACAACCTACAAATTCTGGGAATATATACATCCCATCTGGTGTGAAAGTGAAGAGAGAATAGTTCCTTGAAGGCGCTGCCAGACACCTGCAGTTTTTATATGTACCTACCTTAAAATTGAGTGACTTTAAAAGTTTTGCCCAATTCATAGGGAATGAAAGATAGATAGATAGATAGATAGATGATAGCTAGATAGATAAGTGGCTTATAAGCAAACCTTTTTTTACACAGTACTTTAAGGTACTGTCAATTACAGTGTGCCTTACATCTTTGTCAAGAAAGTTTTTCCTAATTATAAAGCTTTTCCTTATGGTAGCCTTGTTAAACCTTTCAAGATCCAACACACCACATTCTTTGAATTATTTTAAAAGAAAATAAAACAAATATATTCACATGACTATTTGACAGAAGAGTATATGAACCATGAAAACCACAATGAATTTTTTGGAGACAATTTATTTGGCAACACCAAATAAACAAGACTTCCAGAAATCTATTTTGTCCATACCCTGTTTTGTTTTGTTTTAAATCTTAAATAATATGTTAATTTTTGCATTGGAGCTAATTCCCAAAGCTTGCTTAGCCACTCAATACTCTGAGGTGATATTTGAGCCTTCCATTTCTGGGCAAACAACATTCTTGCTGCTGTTAAATAGATCAAAAGCAGCCACCTCCAACCTAGTGTTGCTCTCCAGATGTTTGGGACCACCCCTCTCACCAACCCCAGCCAAGATGGCTGTGTGATGCTGAGACGGATGGGAGTGGTAGTGCAATAACATCTGGGAGACACCAGGTTGAGGAAGGATGATCAAACGGATGGATCGATTAATACAAAAACACTGAACCCAAAACTTTTCTTGCTGAAGCATCATTCCTTTTCCAGTGTGGGGGCCAAGGCTGTTGGCAGCCGGGTGACAAGAGGCAACATTGGCTGCTGCTACTTCATCTATTTCATGAGCTCCCTGCCCTCCCAAGCGCTGCAGCTCTGAGCTGCCTAAACCAAAACACGAGTTGTCTGGGTGATTCCCTTTTCCAGGCAGTTGCCCACAAGGGACTGGTCTGAAAACATGGCGTGTATTTTATTTCTGAATGAACCCAGATGTGGACAGGACTCAAGAGGGGGAAAGGAAAATATATTAACGCTCCGCCATAGCAACAACTATCACTCACTGTGTTTATGTTACAGTAGCACCACTGATTGATTGATGCTGCTATAAAGCAAACTCTTGGGAGAACATTTCTTCTTATAAACAAAAAATAAATAAGGAACAAGAGAGAGGGGGGAAGGCTGTGGAGAATGACAGATATATTTGGGCAGCATCTATGTGTACCCCAGCAACCCTGTTCCTCCAGTCTTTCCACCGTGAACCGTCTGACAGCCAGAGCCCATAACTTGTTCCCTGAACCCTGAGGAGGAGACACCTTTGCTGCTGGACTCAGGCACCTGGGAGGGTCAGGAGAGCCCTGAGTAGCTTTCTCCAAGGCAGTCCCCACAGCTTGAAAAACCAGCCGCTACAGACAAGGGCACCAGCACTTTAACTGGACAGATGGTGCATGGGTGAAGGGGCTTCTATCTTGACTCCCTGCCCAGACTAGAGAGTTCTGCTGGTTGCTCCAAGATGTTTCTGAGACAACTTGCCTCAGTTGCAGGACAGCTTAGCTCAAGTCCTTAACTAGCACCTTAGTCCTTATTCAAAACCTGGCTTGGCCTCTGTTCCAGAACCCAGAGCCTATTGATCTCATAACAACCCACCCAAGAAGAGCCCAAAGGGGGGACCCACTGTTGAACAGTTTGTTTAAATATTAGGGTTCATTATTGTTTCACAGGATGTGTACCGCTTTAAAAGCCAGGGTCATATCCTGACCTAGTTTTTACAGCTGTGTAGCAGGTGCTGATAAGTCACTGTAATTAGCTGTGTCAGCAATTGTGAATGATATATAATGTGCAGTATGTACCTTACTCTGCCCTGGTGGGTAACGATTATAGACACTATGTAAGATGTGTGTTTGGGAAGTTGTTATTAAACCTTGCAAAGATATCTTTGCGTCTCTTCAGTGTTTCCATCTGTGTGGTCTACTCTGCACGCACTCTGCGACATGTTTCAATGCCCAATACCCAGTGGCTCTGGCGGGGGGGGGCGGAGAGCAGGCGTGGGCGTGGCTGGTGGGCGTGTGTCCCGGGGGCGTGGTGTGGTGCCCTCAGGGGCATGACGCCCAGCCCATGGGGGGGGGCAGCCCCACTGGGATTGTGATGCCAGGGGTGGTGCACTCCCTCCACACCCCTGTTCCTCCGCCAGTGCCAATACCCACCTGTTGCAACACTCTGTTTTCACAATGGCCAACCATATAGCATTAGGGGAAGGGTGAAAGTAGGACCTGAACGCAACAGCAGCACTCTCCCCACCTGTGACTCCCAACAACTGGTATTCAGAGGCATTCCACCTCTGGCAGTGGAGGTGGTGGAACATAACCATCATGGCTAGTAGCCATTGAGAGCCTTGTCCTCTTCCATGAATGAGGTTGTCTTAATCCTCTTCTGGAGCCATCCAAGTTGGCCATCACTGCCTGTCTGGGAAGCCAGTTCCATAGCTTTAATACTCTGTGTGAGAAAGCACTTTATTTTGCTAGTCCTGAATCTCCCAACATTCAGCTTCACTGCCATGGCCCCACTTCACATTCTTATATACCTCCATCATGTCTCCTGTAACTCACATGTTTAAAAAACTAAAAAACAACAACACCCTTTCCTCGTAGGGCAGTTGCACCATCCCCTCGATCGTTTTGGTTGAACCTTTTCGAGCTCTACAATATCTATTTGGGAGTGAAGTGACCAAAATTGTACACAGTAGTCCAAGTGCAGGCACACCAAAATGATCAAGGTGATATTAGCAGTTTTCTTTCCAAATTCATTTATTAATTATTTCTAACATGGAATTCACCTTATTCACAGCTGCTACGCAATAAATTTTTCATTTAAAAATCTCATAAATTGGCTCATGATATACATTATAAACATTAAGTAACAATAAGTAAGAACAGTCAAAATATCCAGATAGTCACACCACCTACTTTTAGTAACAACCACAGCCAGAGCAACAACAAAGATCTCGGTATCGACAGTCAAGAGATGGTCAGGTAAACAGAAATGTCTCTATTTGCCGCCACACTCATGTAGGGTAGCATTGCAAACAGCTCACAAAGTTTATACACATCTATGTTACTAAATTAAGTAGCAGACAATATATTATCTCTCTGTGCTTTGATTCTGGAATTCTTGCAAGTTTGTGGCTCCCTTTTAAGGAGTCAAATGTAATCTGCTCCCCATTCTCCAAAGACTTATTTGCATTTGTATTTTTAGATATGAAGGGCCTTATTCCTTTGGTGTTTTTGTTTGTAAAGCCCAGTAAACTGAGAATCAAGCTGTGTTGCCCAGAGATAAGCCCCAAGTTTTTCAGTCCTGATTTGAAAAGCAGTGGCTCTTGAAGAAAGCTTAGGGGAAACTCCTGCTCAAGGAAATTAAATCAACTGTCTGTTAATCATAAAGGTAAAGGTAAAGGTACCCCTGCCCGTACGGGCCAGTCGTGTCCAACTCTAGGGTTGTGCGCCCATCTCACTTAAGAGGCCAGGGGCCAGCGCTGTCCTCAGACACTTCCGGGTCACGTGGCCAGCGTGACGAAGCTGCTCTGGTGAGCCAGCACCAGCGCAGCACACGGAAACGCCGTTTACCTTCCCGCTATAAAGCGGTACCTATTTATCTACTTGCACTTAGGGGTGCTTTCGAACTGCTAGGTGGGCAGGAGCTGGGACCGAAAGACGGGAGCTCACCCCACCGCAGGGATTCGAACCGCTGACCATATGATCGGCAAGTCCTAGGCACTGAGGTTTTACCCACAGCGCCACCCGCGTCCCTCTGTTAATCATATCATGTGCCAACTCCCAGACCACTCTCCCAATCGAGAGACCGTTAGATGTCCCTTTCTGAGTCTTGGTTGCAATAAAGGTGGGGGGGACGACCCATAAGGAAAAGTCATTTCCATGGGGCTGGCCAATAAGTGCTTCACAGTAGTTTTCATGCCAGGAAACATTGCATGTGATGAACACTTTTTACTAAAGATAAATTGCATACCATAAAACCAAGAGCGGTATAAAGCAATTTCTGCAGCAATGAAGTCTGTGGGCCAAACTGGTCAGCAACTTTCAGTCCCCTTGAGTCAAATTCTGCCCACTTGGAACCCTCTTAGTTGTCAGCCTGGTGAGGCAAAAGAGGTGTGGTGCCATCTGTGGCAAGAGGCTTAGCTGGTTGGCAGTCGGGTGATGGGATCAGAGGCTGGGAATGACCCCGGTGTGGTTCCATTGGTAGCCTGTGGCAGAAAAGTAAAATGTTGCAACAGAATTTGGACCATCACTGCTATCTTGAGTGGCCCTGTGGGAAAATGAGTGGCTGATTGGTCTACTCTGTTTTCCAATAAACTGAGCCTTGAGGCACCATTTTGTTTCCCTGTCCTTAATGTTTGTTTTCTATGCTGTGTGACCTTGCATTTATTGCCTGTGTCTTATCAGTCTTAGGGCTTGTAGATTTGCAGCTTAATGTTGCAGATAAGGTAGTCCTGTAGCGCTTGCAACCCAGGACAAGGAAGAAAGGGCAGCTTCTTTTTGTGGGGGCTTTTCCTCTGCTACCAGGTGCAGCTTTCTACGTAGAAAAGTGAGTTGGGTTTTCTTTCCCTGAAATCTGATTGCAGGCACCTTTCTCTCATGCAATCACTAGCGTATTTTGGCCCCATCTGATTCATCAAATGGTTAACCTCCAAGGTTTCTTAGCCATAAATCCCACCTGCAGCTTACCTGTCCAGTGCCTCTCAATAACATCAGCACTAGGTCTGCAACTTCTTAATTGACTAAATCACTTTTTAAAATACAGTGGTACCTCAGGTTACAGACGCTTCAGGTTACAGACTCCGCTAACCCAGAAATAGTACCTCGGGTTAAGAACTTTGCTTCAGGATGAGAACAGAAATCGCATGGCGGCAGCGCGAGGCCCCATTAGCTAAAGTGGCACCTCAGACTAAGAACAGTTTCAGGTTAAGAATGGACCTCCAGAACGCATTAAGTTCTTAACCCGAGGTACCACTGTACTCTGCTAAAAGGTGTCTCAGTTTAGTGATGAACTGAAGCCTATACTCCAGTTTCTTGAATTTCCCCTCCCCCCTCCCTCAAAAAATAGGCCTCCATCTTCCTCTCTTCTAATTTCAGCGGGTGTGGGGTTTCCTTATGAGGTGGCCAGGGGCGATGTGTTTGCGTGTTTTTCTTTGCTTCACCTACCTCTCCAGTATTTTGTGTCTTCCTTAGCTGCCCACATTTGCTGGTTTGAAAAAAAAGCCTCATGGGAGGAGCTACTTTATGGAAATCTTCTGCTGGACTTTAAATCAAAGTCCTACAACAAATGAAACTGATCTGTATAAAACATCACTTGAAAAAAATAGACAATGCATGCATTTTTGTAAACAACAAAATCTTTAATAAAAATATTTTTTTTAAAAAATTAAGTTTGGGAAGCTAGGTAGGCTGGATACTGAGTGAAATCGCTGTACCTGCTGCTGGTGGTTGTTTTTTAAAAAAATTCAAACCAATATCTTGAAAAGTAAAAAGTAGAAAAATGTAGTGATTTGCACAGTAGACTGTGCCCCTTTCTTCCCTGTGCTTTGCAGGAGATCCCAGCTAAGGGTGATGTGGGGTTTTTAGGAAGCGTCTGTGGAAACTGGCAGTAGTACATTGTCTATTAACAAAGTGCTGTGTTTTGCTTGTTGTTTTGCTTCAGAACTTACTTGGTTCCTTTTTACTCATATGCAAATGTAATGCATTAATTGATTGGCTAATTGACCAAAGGGATGTGGGTGGTCTAAACCACTGTGCCGCTTGGGCTTGCCGATCAGAAGGTCGGTGGTTTGAATCCTCGCGACTGGGTGAGCTCCCGTTGCTCGGTCCCAGCTCCTGCCTACCTAGCAGTTTGAAAGCACATCAAGTGCAAGTACTGGTGGGAAGGTAAACGGTGTTTCCGTGCGCTGATCTGGTTCGCTAGAAGCGGCTTAGTCATGCTGGCCACATGACCCCGGAAGCTGTCTGCGGACAAACGCTGGCTCCCTTGGCCTATAGAATGAGATGAACATGCAAGCCCAGAGTCGTCTGTGACTGGACCTAACAGTCAGGGGTACCTTTACCTTTACCTTTACCTAATTGACCAAAACCCATATGACTGATTGGCTAGGATTTCTGTAACCCACCCATTGTAGCAAGATGTCATTGCAGTAGCTCTTGTTTGCCTGAAGCAACCTCCTTAGAGCAGCCTGGCTGGGGTTGATGGGCTTTGTAGTCCAAAACAGCTGGAGGGCACTAGGTTGGAGAAGGCTACTCTAGAGCATAGTGCATTTGGGCAGCATCAAATGAAATGGATGCTTAATGGAATTTCAGTTTAGTTGCAAGGATATATCCTTGTGAGACTGGTTCATTCATCTGCTGTTTAAACTGATCTCTCTTCAGAGGCTGTTTTTCAAAGAAGAAAAGAATGTGTTCTTCTTAATAGGATAATGTATTCATTTTGCTTTTTGCTTGTTTTCTGTCTTAATTCTCAAGCTTTCATTTTTCTCCCCCTCTTTTAGCTATGTCTGCATTTGAAATTCAGCCACTTCCAGTGGAGGCACATGAAGGGAGTGTGGCTCGCTTTGCATGCAAAATCTCTGCCAACCCTCCTGCCATCATCACCTGGGAGGTGAATCGGACAACCTTGCCAATAGCCATGGACAGGTATGGATACTTGGTTCTCTTCCACTAAACCTGTTTATTACACCTGCATCTTACCATTCTTGCAAGAAGTTCAGGGCAGCAGTGTGTGTCGGGGTTGTCCCATTTTATTAGGGGACCGAGGTTAGGCTAAGAGAACATACTGTCACCCAGTGAGCTTAATGGCTGAGCAGGGATCCAAACGCTGGTCTCCCTGGGGCCAAGTTCAGCATCCTGCTCTGCTCATCATACTGGTTCTCTGATTCATTCTGAAACTCTTCTCACCTCCCTTTCCACAATCCTTTCAGAATAACTGCATTGCCGACGGGAGTGCTGCAGATTTATGGCGTCCAACAGAAGGATGCTGGGAATTATCGCTGTGTTGCCACAACAGTTGCCAACCGGCGCAAAAGTGTCGAGGCGATGCTCACGGTTGTCCCAGGTATCCTGATAATATCTTGCTGACTCTAGCATTGCTCCATTGCATCACCTGCAGGCACTGACTTCCCTCATGGGACAACTGCCCAGATTTTCACTGCGGGTCTATTCCTTCATAATTTGGGGCCTGATCCTAAGACTTGATGTGCCACATTCATGTTTGGTGGGTCTCTGCGTGTATGTCAGCTGTGCATTTCCATTTAACTCTCTGCTTGCTTGTGCTTCTTATTTTTTTAAGCCTCCAACATTAAGCTTTTCCACAAGCCATCCATCATAGCTGGTCCTCAGAACATCACAACTTCCCTCCACCAAACTGTCATCTTTGAATGCATTGCCACAGGGAATCCAAAGCCTATTGTTTCCTGGAGCCGTTTAGGTGAGTCCTGAAACCGATCTTTGGCTCTTCACTTTGGGCAAATTGAAGATGGTCTCCTCTTTCATTTCCACCATCATTGTGCCAGATGAGGAAAAGGAGGAGAGAAAGAGATGGTCCAGGGGTTCCTCTTGTTTCCAATTTGTGTTTTCACACTGTTGCTGTAGAACCAGGTTGGGGGCTGGGAGTGCAGTGATCAAATGAATGCTGAGATCAGTGCTGGGGGAGAATCCTCCAGGACTTCCCTAGTAGGAGGCAAGAGTTTTTCCACAGACTAGTCAATGTGGAAGGAGTGTAGGAAACTTGACAGGCACTTTCCATCCTCTAAAGCAATGGGGAGAGGGAGCTGCATTCCTCCAGGGGTCATGCATGAGGAAGGGCTTAAGCTCAGCAGCAGAGCATCTGCTTTGTATGCAGAAGGCTCCAATGTGGCATATCCAGCCTGAAACCCTGAAGAGGCACCACTAGGTCTGTGGTTGAGAATCCTGGGCTAGATGGATCCAGTGATCTAACTTGGTAAAAGGCAGCTTCCTATGTTGAGGGTCACATGCCAGTGGTGTGGGGGTGCCGGAACCCCCTCCCTCTCCACACCCCTTCTCTGTCTCACACACAACATGCCCCATTCATATTTTTTCTCGCACACACCACATGGCCCATCCCCTCCAACCATTCACATGCTTACAAGCACATGCTCCATTCATTCACAATCTCTCTTATGTGCACACAACCACCCATTTACATACAGAAACATGCACCTCCTTCATCCATTCATTCTCTTACACCCACAATCTGTTTCCAACCCCTTCTTCTTCCCCTGTGGTTCTGGCCCAGATTGGGAGGCCCATGCCTGCACTTTGCATCAGGAAAAATCTCCCATTCACTCCAGTGAGATATAAAATTCACCCCATACAAACTGCAGGTGTGTATTTGGGGGAGAGGCTATTGTGGATCAGGATCTTAGGATGGTGGATAGGATTCCTTTGCTCCTTGCTCATCCAGATGGGCCCCCTGTGTCTTCTGTTCGAATTGGGGAAAGAAGCTTCCATTAATTTCAGGTGGAATGCCTTTTCCTCTGCAGTTGCAGGCCAAATATCATCCAGACTAAGACTCTGACATAGGGATTTTGCCACTGCTGTGACGCCAGTGCGGTTCTGGCCTCTGCGCCTGCTGTCTTCATAGAAGAAAAGCTCCCTTTGGAGCATATGGGAGCTTTTTCCCAAACTGCAGCTGTGGCCATGCTCTTAAAGCTTCCCAGGCCCCACAGAGTCAGCTGTGCCAGTGCAAAGCTTGCATGCTGTGAAAGAAGCAGGATTGCAGTTGATGAGCAACAGCACTACAGGCAAGACTTGTCTTGTGTAGAAGGATCCGGTGGCCATTGCCGCTTCACAAATGGGATGTCTGGAATTGGATGTTGTCTGTTGGGGTCAGCTTCACAACAGTGGTTGGAAAGTGTTTAAGAAGCAGGAAGTATGGGAATGCCAAGGGTAACGTCAGCACTGTTCCAGGACTGAAGAGGTTATGCCTATGCAAGTGTTGGGGATCAGGTCAGGATGCTTTCACCCAATTCTTACTAGCTGGATGTCCATCAAACAAATTCTAGAATGAATTAGACTGGAGGTGGCTCACCTGTGGTCCTCTCAGATGTTGTGGGACTGCAGGTTCCATCACCCCTAACCACTGGCCATGTGGGCAGATGGAAAGTCTACAGGTTAGCCACCCCTGGATTGGATTCTTCGCTGAAGTGTAGACTGGTGTTGAGCCATCACAAAGAGAACCTGGGCAGTGAAGAGGGACTTCAGAAGGTGGAATTGGTTTGTCCACCACCAAAGAACATCTTCATTGCTGGCTTGTTTTCCCCAAACAGACCATAAATCCATTGACGTTTTCAACACTCGTGTGCTTGGGAATGGGAATCTCATGATCTCGGATGTGAAAGTACAGCACTCTGGCGTTTACATCTGCCGTGCTACAATTCCTGGCACGCGCAACTTCACCACTGCGATGGCAACACTTGTTGTGCTAGGTGAGCTGACTTTGAAAGCCTCTCGGGGTTGGGTGTCAAGCAGATTTAGCCACTGAAGAAATGGCGTTGCTCATGCAACATCAGGCTTTGAGAACCTGGTGTACTCTGGTATTTTTAACTACAATTCCCATCAGACCCAGGCAGCACAAGCATACTGTGTTACTCTGGAACAAAGCCTTCCTGTTGAGTGAAGGGTCTTGTTGCTTGGGCTGGTGAGGAGGCTGGTGAGGAGACACTGTAGAAATGCTCTACAGGAGGCACAGAAGCAGCGATCCGCTAATAATAATAATAATAATAATAACAATAAAATAAAAAAAAATATTTATACCCTGCCCATCTGGCTGAGTTTCCCCAGCCACTCATGTGTCACTTGATCTTAAATTTCATGCCTGTCCTAACCCAGAGGCTTGAAGTGATGGGTGATGAAGCAGGGTATGGAACACCTGTAAAATAGCCAAATACGGTAAAGGTAAAGGGACCCCTGACCATTAGGTCCAGTTGCGACCGACTCTGAGGTTGCGGCGCTCATCTCACTTTATTGGCCAAGGGAGCCGGCGTACAGCTTCCGGGTCATGTGGCCAGCATGACTAAGCTGCTTCTGGTGAACCAGAGCAGCGCACGGAAACACAGTATACCTTCCCACTGGAGTGGTACCTATTTATCTACTTGCACTTTGACGTGCTTTTGAACTGCTAGGTTGGCAGGAGCAGGGACCAAGCAACGGGAGCTCACCCCGTCGTGGGGATTCGCAATAGCCAAATAGCATCTCATTAAAAATGACTCAGACTTTGCAACTGCTTTCTGTTCCTCCCTCTTCCCACAAGAAAGCCACTCCGGACAAAGGTGCCTTGTAACTCTGCCCCCAGGTGCTCTGCATTTGGCAAGACTCTAGAGCAGGCATGGCCAAACTTGGCCCTCCAGATGTTTTGGGACTGCAACTCCCATGATCCCTAGCTAACAGGACCAGTGGTCAGGGATGATGGGAATTGTAATCCCAAAACATCTGGAGGGCCACGTTTGGCCATGCCTGCTCTAGAGGAAAAGGGGAGGTTTAACATATTCTGGGATCTTGCCTGAGAAAGATTTTGGTTTCAACTTTTGTTTCATAATCCCTCAGCTCCCCCTTCGTTTGTGGAGTGGCCAGAAAGCTTGACGAGGCCTCGAGCTGGCACTGCTCGTTTTGCCTGCCAGGCAGAAGGCATCCCAGCTCCCAAGATGTCCTGGCTGAAGAACGGGAGGAAGATCCATTCCAATGGCAGAATCAAAATGTACAACAGGTGAGAACGGCCAGCTGCCCAATGACTCTGGAGCTATTGAGGACGTGTGGGTAGAGGTGCTCCTCCCAAGGCAGAGAGGTGGATTTGGGGGTGTCACTATGAAGGATTGGCAGGTCTGACCCATGGATGGCGTGGCAGTGTATTCATTCCAGTGTGGCATGTGGATTGGAGCGTCTTTCCAGTTGGTTGTTTTTTTAATTTTGAGTAATTCCAATCATGTTTTTTCCATTATTTATGTGCCTTTTTAATAGGAGTGAGCAGAATAAATACCTAGCAATGGTACTAAATAACAAACTTATGTCTGTCTTGCCCTTGTCACCATGAGAAATGTCCAACCACTGGTTTTAATGTTTGTTTGTTTTGTACATGGTACATCCAATCACTTTTAAAAATAAATAAAAATAAATCTGTACATGTAAAACCAATGGTGCAAATATATGAAGCTGAGTTGGTGGACAGTCTGCTCTTGCTTCTTTTTGATTTTTCCCTGGGCTCTTGTTGTCTGTCCGTCTGTCTAGCAAACTGGTGATCAACCAGATCATCCCTGAAGATGATGCCATCTACCAGTGCATGGCCGAGAACAGCCAGGGCTCCATCCTGTCCAGGGCACGATTGACAGTAGTTCTGTCCGAAGACCGGCCCAGTGCCCCTTGCAATGTCCACGCAGAAACTATGTCAAGTTCAGCCATCCTTCTGGCCTGGGAGAGGCCACTATACAATTCGGACAAAGTCATCGCTTACTCAGTGCACTACATGAAGGCAGAAGGTAAGTATGGTATCTGTCTGATGAGCACCCTGAGCTGCTGCTTGGCTCTTCCATATTTCGGGCACAAGAGGCTTCCCTATAGAATGGATGATTCTGGGCCTTTTTGAGGGCAAGGGCAAATAAATCTGCTGCAGTCTTGAGGACCAGCACCCTCCCTCCTTCTCCTCTGGCTCATGCAAGTTCCTCCATAGACTTCTGCAGCATTTCCTTTTATTTACCTTTTGCTCTCTGGGATAAATCATATGAAGAATTGTAATGTGCTGCCTAATCTGTGGGGTTTTAGGTACTGTAATACAATATCTGGCTTGTGGTTCCCTTGAAATGAATGTATGGAGAAGTCGCTGGGCCTGTTTTAAGGAGATCAAATAGCATGTGGCATTTATACTTCCAGTGTCTTTTGAAAGCCAACTTTAACTGATGTGTCATTACTCTTCCACTGATGAATCAAGTTTATATTCTGTGTGGGTTGTTGGGCCCCAGACTGTGCTTGGATGCATGTATGTCTATAATGGCACTTCAATATCTTCCCCAGACTCAGTTGCTTGCATTCAGATTGACCAATGGAGGAAGGATATGGTAGTTGTCACCCTTCTATACCCTCCAAGCTAGATTACTTCAACATGCTGTATGTGGGGCTGCCATTTAAGAGTATTTAGAGGCTTCTGCTATGGAGGCAGAATTCCCCTTTTTAGCAGGGAATAGATGGCCATGACTGTTGAAGAACTCCAATCTTACGAGATCTGGAGTGGCATCTGTTGGCTTCCAGACATGGTTTACGTGCCAGTTTCAACCTTTTAAATCACCTGGGGTCACTTGAGGAGGCCCATCTCCCCATAGGAGCCTGGTCTTGTAGGTGGAAGTGTAAAGGATTCTACTTCTACCCCTGAATCTCTCATGGCTCCCTGTTGTGTAGCAGTTACCTTGAGCCGTGGGTCTGGCATAGTGATCACTCAGAAGGACCTGCTGCTCTCTCTGAACCTCTCTGACCTTTTTAACTATTCAACATACCCAATATTTCCACACCTCGTTATGGAGGGTCGTTGAGGTATGCAAAAGAATGACCACCAGGTTGGTTTGTGTAAGAAATAAATTTACCTTCTTACATTTACAAAACACATTTTATAGACCAGCTTCTGCCTCGCCAGAATAAATACTGAAGGTTTCTGGAAATTATATGAGTACAATACGTTAACTGTTTGATAACCGATGGACTGGATAAAAGCAAGACTTGGCTGTTGATTCCCCCTGGTTAATCGGCCTTGTCTGCCACACAAAGTGGATAGCCCCTGGTTCAGCTGCTGTAGCAGCAGCATCCTTAGCCTGTCCTGAAGCACTCTGGGAACTTTGTGGGAACTCTTGAATTGCCGGAGGTGTATCTGGTCTCACAGGCTCTTGTTTGAAGTAGTTAGCATTTACTCCTATGCTGCCTTTTCCACTGAAAAAAACTCCGCAGCTCACAGTGGCAAGACAAAATTCAAGCAATAAAATGCAGCATGCAAAAATGTAAGACAGCAAACTCCTGCCATCTTAAAACAACAGCCACCTAAAAGCCAAACACAACTATTACCCTCCCTAAAGACAGGCCAGTCCCAGCCCACCCCCCAAAATAAATCAGTGAGCAGGAGCAAGGGGAAATTCTCAGGCAACAACTCCTCCCTATAAAGGTACTGGGCAAGGGAGTGGGTGAAAAAATATGTACCTTGATGCTTCTGCACAATCTTCCCCCATGCAAAAAATGAGGTGGGTAGGTCTACATGCCACCTGCGGGGTCAGATGCAACATGCCTCTGAGTCCAAGTTGCTGGAGTCTGATCCAAGATCAGCTTAGCTCTTCTGACGTCCTTGCTTGTAGCTGCACTGTCCATAGAGGGAAAGCCGAGAAGTTTCTTCCACTTCCTGTTGACAAAGCGCTGCACTTTTCACACAATCCCGATATTGCTCCATTCGCTGTAAAGAAATGCAACATTTCTAAAATATGCTCCAAAAATCTGGTCATATTTTCCTCCACCTACCTCACAGGCCAAATAATAAAAGTTAGCATTGAATACAAATTGGGCTAGGGGCAGAGGTAGCAGAGAGAGAAAACAAACAGGTGTCTGCTGAGAGCTACTTAAAGAAAAGAAAAAGGTATTTCAAACTGGGGCAGGGGAGATGTTTGTGGTACTAGGGAGAATGGGGACTTGATGAGGGAGCGTGTTAATTCCTTGTTGGCGATTAAGAAAAGGAACAAAGGAATGGCTGATTGGGTGGGAGGGAGGGGGAGCCTGCCTTGTCTTCTCTGCTGCCTCTTCTAGGCGGGGGCCTCCTTTCCTCCCCATGGAGTCTTCCCAGCTATTCAAGACAAGAAGGAGCCCTTTCAGTTTGGGTTCAGGGATCCTGTGTAGCAGGTCAGAAATCGTGCCATGCAGTTCCCAATTAACCAGCCATTAATTAGGGTGTTGTGAGATGCTCATAATCTTGCCTAATTAAAATGCTATCAAGTTAACTCAAAACTGTGGGAAAACCGACTGGTGGAATTTTTGTTGTTCAGTTTGTAGAGAGGTTCTGTTCTTAGGAGGGGAGGCTTAAACTGCTTCAAGGAGCGAGGTTTGTGGGTTTTTGTTTTTTTCACAAAGTTGACAAGCAATTTGGCATGAATTGTGCATCAAGGAAGGGCCTCTGGCTGCCGCCACCAGCTGCTTTCTGCTTTAGAGCTTTGCTGTATAGGAATGAAGCAGGACAAAGCCCCCACCAAGCCTACCATGCATTTATGGGGCACGTTTGGATGTAAATTGCTGCACTCATTAAGGAGGAAAAGCATGTTTTAAACTAATCCTTGTTGCTCTGTCCCTGAACTAAAACAGGTACACAGTCCTGTGTGCACCAAACAGAACAAATCTATTCACAGGATCATTTGAGTTAAAATGGGGAGCCAGGGGTCCAGAGCATCTTCGTTTTGATTTGGTTGGTGTTTTTAAGCAGCTACAGCAGAGCACTCACCACCCCAGAGTCCAAAATGAGAGGGGCCATAAAGCAGGAGATCCAGAGGCTGTGATGGCTCCCCTCTTGTGCCTTCCTGCTTTCTCTTCACAGTTTGTTGTGGTTTAGTTTTCTGAATGGTGTTTTTGAGCTGAATCAGCACATCCACAGAGAGCCTTCTGTTCAGCACATCCCAAAGCCCCATGTTCTGTAGCAAGGCACAGTTTGGTAGCATGAAACTGCTTTCACTCAGACTACAAAAGAAACCCCATTCTGACCCAGTCCGAATATTTTTCTCAGAAATGCCCCATTTTTAGTGGTTGGACTTACTTCCAAGTAAGAATGCCACCTTGTAGTTCAATCCTAAACCTCACTACATACAAGGAAATCTCCCTGATTTATTCTTGCCTGGCTTAGGGCGATTTACCAGGTAAATGTTGATAAGATTGCAGCCTTAAACATATAATCCTGTAGAGAGGTTTCAGGTGCATTTGTTTCTGTAAATTCTTTCTGCATTCCAGGTTTAAATAATGAAGAATATCAAGTTGTTATTGGAAACGACACAACACATTATATTATTGACGACTTGGAGCCTGCCAGCAACTACACCTTTTACATAGTGGCCTACATGCCGATGGGAGCTAGCCAAATGTCTGACCATGTGACACAACACACCCTGGAAGACAGTAAGTTCTTTTTAAAAAAAAATACTTATATCCTGCCTTTCCCCTGACAGGGACTCAAGGTGCATTTTAAAGCTAAAATAGAAATAGCTAAAAACCGAAAAAGCAACAATTAAAAAACAATTAAAGTGTCTGTGAGAGACAGAACGAGAGACTTATCCTGTTATATCAGAGGGAAAACTGTTCTTCTTTCTGCTTCTCCTCCTCTTAGTCCCTCTGAGGGCTCCTGAGATCAGCTTGACAAGCCAAAGCCCCACAGATATTCTCATCTCCTGGCTGCCGATTCCAGCCAAGTACCGGCGAGGCCAGGTCGTCTCGTTCCGCTTGTCATTTCGACTCAGCACCGAGAGCACCGTCCAGGTTCTGGAGCTCCCAGGCACGACCTACGAACACCTTTTAGGGGGCCTGAAGCCCGACAGCATCTATTTGGTTCGTATCTCTGCAGCAACTCGGATTGGCTGGGGAGAGGCCTCCCTGTGGACTTCTCATCACACGCCGAAAGCCACGAGTGTCAAAGGTGTGTCATCTTTTCAATTTAATATATGCCCAAATAATGGACCTTTCAACTGAAGTCACTGCAGAACATCTCTAGCAAGCTAACCTGAATTGCCCCTGGTGTCCTTTCCTTTGAAGCGTTGTCCTTGCAGCCCTGTGGCTCAACTGAAGTTTATATTTGCTGCTTCATGAACTCATTTCACCTGCATTTTATGATATGGGGCATTAGTTTTGCACAGACTTTGCACTGGCTCTGTAGGCTGTGTAGCAGTGGGTGTGATGCACTGGACCTCCCAGGGGTTTTACAGGAAGGGAAGAGCCGTGGCTCAGTGATGGTGTGTGGGAGAAACTCCCTGGCATTTCCAAGCATGCCTGAGAGAGACATTTCCAGGCTGAGCCAGGTGGGTTAATGGCCTGACTCAAGATAAGGCAGCTTCCTTGTTTTCTGCTTGTTCCTCCAATGTAAATAACAACTCCCCTTCTTTTCCTAGCACCAAAATCTCCTGAGCTGCGTCTGGAACCCCTGAACTGCACAACGATCATGGTGAGCTGGCAAAAAGATTTGGAAGACACTGCAGCCATCCAGGGCTACAAATTGTACTACAAGGAGGAAGGCCAGCAAGAAAATGGACCTATCCTGCTAGAGGCCAGTGACTTGACACACACCATCAGTGGCCTGGGTGAGTTTGCACACAGCTTCTGCCTTCTGTATTTCTGAAGGAGAAGCCACACTCATTTCACAGTAGAAGTGAGGGGCAAAGCTTTTTGTTAGAGCCACTCCTGTGATGATGGAGAGATTCCCCTTTAAATGCATGTGGAGTCACTTGCCGCCCCTCAGAAGGAATGACTGGATTGAATTGCTTAAATATGGGGCAGCTCAGAGGTTATCTAAAAGCTGGTTTTCTTCTTGCATGTTGTTGTTTAGTCGTTTAGTCGTGTCCGACTCTTCGTGACCCCATGGACCAGAGCACGCCAGAACACTGTCCAACCATCTCGTCCTCTGTCGTCCCCTTCCCCTTGTGCCCTCCATCTTTCCCAACATCAGGGTCTTTTCCAGGGAGTCTTCTCTTCTCATGAGGTGGCCAAAGTATTGGAGTCTCAGCTTCACGATCTGTCCTTCCAGTGAGCACTCAGGGCTGATTTCCTTCAGAATGGATAGGTTTGATCTTCTTGCATACAGAGGGACAATTAAGAGTCGCCTGTACTGGAAGGCCTTTGATCTGTGAGGGTTGCTATGCTCTATTCCTTAAAAATTCCCTATCCTGAGGTTGATTCAGCTAAATACCTCTGCTGTGATGGGTAGTATTTGTGGCTTTTCTCCTGCAACTGGTTAATTTAATGGTTTTATTAGCCACTTTGAATATAGTTTATGCATAAAAATGATATAAATAAATATGTTCCTGAATGTTGACATTTACCTAGGATTGTAGGGGACCCACAGAGAAATGCCGAAAATATTTCTACCCTGATTTTTTTTTTTTTTGTATTTATTACTTGATTTATATATCCTCCCTTATGATGCAGTTATTCCATCAATACAATGTTCAAAATTGAATAAGTGGTGGTGGTGATGAAGGCATGATCTGGTAGACACTGTATACTTGGAGTTCCCAAAAACTCTTGACAAAGTACCACACCAAGGATTCCTGAGTCCTCTTGTGGATCAGGAATTGGCTAAGAAACAGGAAGCAGACAAAAGGAACAAATGGACAGTTCTCCTCATGAAGGGATATAGAATGTGGGGTCCTCCAAATATTGGTATTGGGACAGGCGCTTTTTATCTTATTAATTAATGTTTTTAGCAATATTTTGGCTAAGTGTCTGATGGTGCCAACTTGTTTAGCGTGATAAAAATGAAAGGGGATTGCAAGGCATTCCAAAAGGATCTTTCTGAACTGGGCGGATGG
Organism: Podarcis pityusensis; assembly: GCF_964106645.2. Classification (NCBI taxonomy): domain Eukaryota; kingdom Metazoa; phylum Chordata; class Lepidosauria; order Squamata; family Lacertidae; genus Podarcis; species Podarcis pityusensis. The sequence goes on along the minus strand of NC_138039.1, from coordinate 47,488,226 downwards.
CTCTCTTACTCATTAAGATAGCAAATGTGATCCAGTGCAAGCAATTGTGAATTGATGCATGTCGGAGGTAAAACTTCACATACATGTTCATGGGGTCTGAACTGGCAGTGACTGACCAGCAAAGAGGTCTTGGGGTCACAGTGTATAGCTCAATGAATATGTTGACCCATTTTGCAGCAGCTGTGAAAAGGGCAAATTCCATATTTGGGATCATTGTGGCTTATCACTAAGCACATAAATTTATCCCCTACCTAGGATGATTAGGAAAGGAATCTAAATAAAAGTTTTTCTCTATCTCTCAACATTCTCAAAACTGGAACCATCCAATAAAGAAGAGTGGTTGGAAGTTCTGGACAGTCAAAAGGAAGTCTTCTGTCTTGATGTTATGTCTTCTATGTTCCTATATCTTTAAAGCTATTTTGACTGAAATCTAAATAAGTAGCTGGGTCTAGTGTGATAACTTGGAATAGAAAGGAGAAAAAGAGCACTAAGGAACTCCCTGTCTTTAAGGTGCCAGAAAGGGATTTCCTCCCCACCTTGGGGCTGGGATGAGACTAGATGATTGACTGAATTGTCAGAATTAAATCATCACCGCAGCCAGGTCAACTGGCTTCTTTATGACACTTAGATCCCCCCTTCCTCATGTGTTATTACTCCAGAAGCAAGAGATATTTTTAGACAGAGCAACTGCCAAGTCTTCTCAGTGGGTCAGGGTCCATATGTGGTCCTTTCAAGACAGAGGGCTTCTGGCAGCAGGATGGGACCCATTGAGCGCAGACCAGAACACAAAAGGATCAGCAGTGGCTCAGTCAAAGAAGGGATGCCTCTTCTTTTAAGATGTCGTTGATCTGTCTTTGGACAGTGTATCCTGCTGAAAGCATGCGGATTCAGACTGGCACACCTGGTTTTCCTTATTGCAGAGCATTTCAGAGCCTGGCTGATTTGGCTCAGGTGTTGCACAGAAGGCTGCAAAATAAACCGGGTTTTTTAGAATCAATGGTCAGTGAAATGGCACAGGTGAAGCGTCATAGTAAAACAGGCTGGGATAATCATTTAAGGATTAATGTTGTCACTGCAGTTGTGGCTGCTTAGCAAATGCCCTCTAATGCAAAATGCAACATGAGCCGGTGTAGTTGTGTTGTCACATTGGCTATGAAGTGCCTGCTCCAATACCATGAAGTCTCTCCCGACATGCATGTGTGCTGGTCACCTAGCGTGTTTCAGAAATGGTGTCACTGCTGGAAAGCTTTGTCCACCGGTGGTGCTCCCTCTCTCCAGCTCAGCTTCCCACAGAGCAGCCTGACTGTGGTTGTTAAATTACACAAGCGTATATCACTAGTTCCTAGATCCATTTTTGTTTTGATGGCAACCTGTGAAAGGAAGAATTCATATTAGGGGTTACACTTCATGCTGTCATGTAGCTGCACCTTGGAATCCAGATGATGTCACAACAGAACCAGTGATGTCATTTTCAGATTGCACTTCCCAACTTGCAGAGGGCCACCCATGTTGGTCTGTAGCAGCAAGCACCAGAAAGGAACGTAAAGGCCTAGCAGGATTTATTAGGACAGAAACCTTTGTGGACAGTCATCAGGCTCATGAAGCAATGTTCTCAAGTGGCAGGCAGGTATACTCAAGTATACCCGCAAGGTGAAGGTGACCCAGAAACTACAACTAATCCAGAATGCAGCAGCTAGACTGGTGACTGGGGGCGGCCACCGAGACCACATAACACCAGTCTTGAAAGACCTACATTGGCTCCCAGTACGTTTCCGAGCACAATTCAAAGTGTTGGTGTTGACCTTTAAAGCCCTAAACGGCCTCGGCCCAGTATGCCTGAAGGAGCGTCTCCACTCCCATCGTTCTGCCCGGATGCTGAGGTCCAGCGCCGAGGGCCTTCTGGTGGTTCCCTCGTTGCGAGAAGCAAAGCTACAGGGAACCAGGCAGAGGGCCTTCTTGGTAGTGGCGCCCGCCCTGTGGAACGCCCTCCCATCAGATGTCAAAGAGATAAACAACTACCTGACATTCAGAAGACATGTGAAGGCAGCCCTGTTCAGGGAAGTTTTTAATGTGTGACATTTTAGTGTATTTTTGGTCTTTGTTGGAAGCTGCCAAGACTGGCTGGGGAAACCCAGCCAGATGGGCAGGGTACAAATAAATTATTATTATTATTATTATTTATTATCTGCCTGCATGCATGTGGAACAACTTCAGCAAAATTACTGGTGCCTTTGATCTGGATTAACTGGTGCAAGGATTGCAATTATGATGCTGCTATCAGACTGTCTGCTCTCGCAGCATTCCCAGTTATTCGTGTGGCAGAATTAGGAATCTCTGGGTTCTTTGTTGCTGCCCTCTGTGACATTTTCTCCCCCTCACCTCCACCACATGCTGTCAGACCAGATCTTGTCTCTGGGTGTTTGAGTCTCTCCTTTGTGCCCACTGTTTATTTTTTAACAGAATTTTTCGGCATGCTTTCTCTTTTGCACCCCACCCCCTGTGTCAGTGGGACTAATAAACACAGCAGCCGTGTTCTGGGCTGCTCTTCTCCAAATAAATATATTGGCACACTTAGTGACATTTATGTCACAACTTTCCCTTTCCCCACACACATTTATTTTTCTGCAGGATATGCACACACATATCCACCCCTGCTTCCTGCTCCAGTGTAAAATTCCGTCCCTGTTGCCACTTGGCTTTCCTGCAGGAGCTGACTCTGTGGAGCATGCCTTGCATTTTTGCCCCTAATTTTAATCCTTCTCGCTCCACGCTTTGCAGAGAAACTCCCCTGTTGTGGCACTTGGCACATGTCTTCCTCCAGCTTTTGTTTCTGTAATATTCTCCAGATATTTCTTGGCTTCCTGTGGGTGTTTGTTTGTTTGTTTGTTTGTTGGGAAGGATCTCTGGTGTGCAGCAAAGTGTGGAAGCCAAACCAAACAAGAAAGGACACACAGCGCCCATTTTCATAAGTTCTTAATACATCTTCAAGCAACCTTCCTGGGCTAGTCTGCAGTTTGGAGGAAGAAGGTTGTGGATGCTTTGGAGGTAGAGGACTTAGCAGGCAGCAGGGGAACTGTTTGCCTCGCGTTCTCAGGGACAGAGTTGGGGGAATGCTGGACATTTGGGGTTGGAGGTTATTTGAGGGTGAGATAGGAGAGAATTGGAGCTTCAAGAGGGGGAGATTAAAGGTAGAGTTTTGGAGTGGCAAAACCTGTACTACCTGTGGATTATGCTTTGAAATGGTTTTGAAGGTTTCTTGAGTACCTTCTGGAGATCTTTAGGATGGTTTCTGACTCTTCTCCCTGCCCTCTAAAAGAACTGTGCTGCCTTTAAGATAATATCCTAGCAAATGCCACTGTGCTCACACAAGGCGATGAAGGAAGGGGGAAGCTGGGGCTCTCTTATCACCTTACTCAAAAGAAGCAGCCTGGGCAGTGCAGAGGTCAACCACCTCTGCCTTCCTCTGACCCTTTTGACTGTTTTCCTGGAGAACTCCAGGAATTCACTCTCTGGGTACTCAGGACAGGATAGGCTCTGTGTCTTGTGCTTTAACCTAATGGTGGCTGCTTCCTTTGTGCTGCAAGAATTATGCCAGTTGGCTTGAGTAAAGCTTCTAGCGGTGACCCTGGGCTCATGCTGGATATTCTAGTCCCACAGATGCCTCAGTTTAAGTTTTTCACCAGTTTAAGTTTCCTTAAGGCACATGCTGAAGAAGGCTTTGCATAGGGGGAAATGCAGTGGTGTATGCTTGGCTAGCACATTTGCTATCTATTGTGAAAAGTAGCCCTGATAGCCATAACAACAACAACAACACTTAATATATAATACAATACAATATAATATTATTTATAACCCCACCCATCTGGCTGGGTTCCCCCATATCTAAAAACATAATAAAAACATCAAGTGTTAAAAACCTCCCAATACTTCAGCCTTCAGATGTCTTCTAAAAGTTGTGTAATTCTTTATCTCCTTGACATCTGAAGGGAGGGCGCCACTACTGAGAAGACCCTCTGCCTGGTTCCCTGTAACTTTGCTTCTCGCAGTGAGGTAATCAGCAGAAGACCCTTGGAGGAGGACCTCAGTGTCCGGGCTGAGCGATGGGGGTGAAGACGCTCCTTCAGGTATACTGAAGGTATACATCACATGGTGTGTGATGGCTTGAGATTCAGGTTTGAATGAAGGAAATCCGGGTTCAAACCTCTTTTCAGCCCTGCAGCTATCTGGGTGGCCTTGGGCCAAATGTGCTTCTCTCTGTTTAACCTGAGCTGTGAGTTAAGCTGTGGCTCTGTGTTCTGGGGGAAGAAGGGCAGCCGCCCTCAACTTTTTGCCATTTGTACCATCCCGTCTGAAGTGATAGAGCAGCCTCCAGGGGAGTCTAGCTGCAAAATGTCTTGGGGAACCTGATGAATCAGCAGCTGGGGACCAACAGCAGTACCTGGGCAGTGTGACGGAGTGAGAGCAGCTTCACTCTTCCTTTGGGAAGCAACCACACAACCCTATAACAGCACTGAGAAATGGAAAGGCCCAGCAAAACAACACCCTCACATGGAAAAGTTGTTGTGAACACTGCATTCATGGCTTTCAATGGAAAGGGTCCTCTTTCTTCTCTCCCCCCAATCCCACCAGTACAGTGGCCTATATTTTCTGTTGGTAAGAATCTGTTTGTAAGAATCCCAGCTTGAATTAATCTCAGTGCCCCCAAGTTGTGAAAAACTGAACATGATGAATTCCCACTGTAGGGAATTTGTAGGATACGGAAGAGGTAAGGTGATATCTGTGGGACTCCCCATTTGATAGAACCCGCCCCAGTTTCTGTTGACCTCCACATTCTCTGCCCCAGGCTGGCCTGAGGTTGGGCTTTTGCAGCTAAAGTAAACGTAGACATAGCCAAACGTCTGTCTTGCTTTTAAAGAAACACTACAGGAAATCTTTGCACTAGAGGCAGCTAGTAGTTTGTGTTGCCGAAGAAGAGAAGGACATCTTGCTGCTCTTGGGAGGAAGTTCACCATGTGTTAGTGGAGAGTTTGGCTGACCAGAACAATAAATATTGTGATCCTCTGGTTACTGCTTGCACTTGGGCAGGTATTTACTTTCTCTGATTCCATCCTTATATTAAACTTCTGTGGGAAGAGGTTTTTTTTTCCTGTTCCAGGAAAACTAGTGGAAAGTATTGTTAAAGATAAAATGACCTAGCATATAGAAGAATAAGCCTTACTGAAGCAGAGTTAGCACGGCTTCTCCAAGGGTAAATCCTGTTTCAATAGTTCCTTGAGAATGTCAGCAAGTATATCAATAGAGGTGATCCAGTTAACATAGCGTAGTACAGCTTTCAAAAAGCTTCCAACAAGCTTTCTCACCAAAGACTCTTTAGTAAACTTAGCAGTCATAAAGGTAAAGGTAAAGGGACCCCTGACCATTAGGTCCAGTCATGGCCGACTCTGGGGTTGCGGCGCTCATCTCGCTTTATTGGCCAAGGGAGCCGGCGTACAGCTTCCGGGTCATGTGGCCAGCATGACTAAGCCGCTTCTGGTGAACCAGAGCAGCGCACGCAACTGGTTAAATAAAAAGAAGCAGAGTAGGAGTAAATATACTCTGAATGGAGAGATGTAGACACTACATGCAGGATAATTCTGTCAGTTGCTACTAGCCATGATGGCTGTGTTCCATCTGCACTGCTGGAGGCAGCATGACATGCCCCTGAATACGAGTTGTTGGGACTTGCAAGTGGGGTGAGTTCAGATCCTGCTCCCAGGCTTCCCACGATGGGCATTTGGTAGGAGTCTGAGAACAGGATCTTGGACTAGATGGATCCCTTTTGTTCTGATCCTGCTGCTGCAGGACTTCTCTTAGGTTCTCATGAGATCAACTGGCTCAAGGTTCTGGCACACAAGCCAGGCCAAGCATTGAATAAGGACCAAGGTGCTAGTTCAGGACTTGCATTTTCTGCCTCAGCTGCAGGACTGCTTAAAGAAAGTTGTCTCAAGCAGTGTGTTTGCTTTGTTACATCACATGCAACTTATCCTAGGGCACAAGCTACTGGGATGCACCCACAGGCCAGCTCCATCCAAATGACTTCTCCTTATGCATTCCTCCCCCTTCATTGCAACAAGGCTCAGAAAGGGGAGTGTCCTAGACGATCTCCAAATAGCTATGATGCTTGCACAGATGCCCTACTCAGTATTTGAGCAGCTAAGTTGATTACCAGCTGAACCAGTAAATCCCAGAGAGCTTTGGTGGTGTTTTTCAGAAGCTGGCAGGTGCCCTGAACTTTAATTAAAGCCTTGCATAAAATTTGAAGGCCAATAGAGTTAAAACAAAGAATTATTAAGAGTAGAATATTGCAGTGCATCCAGCAAGAAAACAGCCTTTCCTCACACTCTGGTGATCATAGACAAAACTGGCTTTTTCCAGAATGCATGAAAGTGAAAAAAACTCACCAAAACCCTGGGAAGATGAAGATTCCCAACCATAGAAGCTCCATTCCTTCTGCCTTTCCAGGTCTGCTCACATCTTCATGGAATGGGGTGCAAACACTCTAGTAATAGGGTGATGGGGAGGTAGAGATGCGAGATTGGTGATTGTGGGTCTGCTCCTCAGTTGACAGGCAAGGAGGCAGCAGCTTGACTTGGCAGCCGCCCTTTTGAACTAGCAAAGCAAGGACTCATCCACACATGCTTGTTTAATCCTTGAGGATTGGCATGTGTGAGTGAGCCCCCTTTGCAGATAAAGATCTACACGTGGGCAAATGAAAAGAGCTGTCTGGGTGAAATAGTTGGGACCTTGTTGATACGGTGCCCCCTGTAGCTGTGCCAAATAATTGAGATTTTGTGCATTTTTGCATTTGAGTACATGTTTCGGTTGTCTTAAAAACAAAATGGAACAACCAAGTGTGACTGTGGTTTTTCTTTCTTTCTTTTGCTTGGGATATGTGGCCAAACTGTTGGGGTTGACTAAGGTCTTTGGTTGTGTGGCGGCAAGCAAAACTAAGAATCACTTCAGGGTCTGTTCCATGCAGGAATTTGCATATATTTAATTCCATCTGCAATGGATGCAATCATGGGGCAGGCTGAAATGTTAAGCCCATGCTAGGGAGTAAATTTATTTTTTATTTAATTTATGTTAAAATATTGTGTACCACTTTTCATTTAAAAAGCTCAAAGCAGTTTACAATATACATTGCCTCCCCAATTAATAGCAATAAATAAGAACAATTGAAACATCCAGTTAACACCTATTTTCAGCAATTACAGCAGCCCAGACACAAAAAGAACTCAGTATCAACAGTCAGGAGGCAGCCTAGTAAAGAGAAAAGATATTTAAATGTCTGCAACACCACTACATCTTTGCCAGTCCCACTGAATTCAGTGGACCTTGCTTCTGAGTGTGTAGGTTAGCATTACAAATGTGTTTGTTACAAGTGCATCTGTGATGCTGAAAAACCGTCCACCAAGCTTTCCAAATGTCCCTGTAATGAAAATGACACACTTCTAGGCTATTACTGAATTAAGTAGCAAACAATATATTGCCCCTCAGTACTTTGGAATTATTTGCAGCTCCTTGCAAGGAGGAAAAGAAAAGTTGTTTTCCATTCTCCTTGAACAGACTTATTTGCATTTGTAGTTGTAGATATGAAGGGCCTTATTCCTGGGTGTTTTTGCTTGTGAAGCCCAATAAACAGAGAATTAAACTATGTTGCCCAGAGATAAGTCCCATCCTTTTCAGTCCTGATTTGAAAAGCAGTGGCTTTTGAAGAAGGCTTAGAGGGAACTCGGGTCCTGTTCAAGGAAATTAAATCAACATTGTCTATTAATCATACCGTGTGTCAACCCCCACCCCCTCCCAGTGAATGTGAGGGACCATTAGATGTGTGAGGTCTCTAAAGATCTGACCAAGTCAAATGGGAAGAAGGTTTCAAGAAAAGGGAAAAAAGAGGCCGCCATTAGCACATGAAAGAGAGTTTGGGGTGAAAAGAACAAGAGAGAGAGAGAGAGAGAGAGAGAGAGAGAGAGAGCCCTACTTGGGTGTGGGTGTCTGTTTTTAACTTTGTTTAGTTAACAGAAATCACAATACTCAAAGCGTAAAGTCCTATGATAGTTTTCAATCAAATGTTGCTGCTCTCCAGGAACCGATGCATGAAGAGTAAACATTCCGCATTTGGGAGGCTGAGGCTAAGAAGCCGGATTTTTTGGTGCAAACCTTTTAGTCCCCACAACCCAACACATGCCTCCTCTCTGAGTACAGTGGTACCCCTGGTTACGCACTTAATTCGTTCTGGAGGTCCATTCTTAACCTGAAACTGTTCTTAACCTGATGCACCACTTTAGCTAAAGGGCCTCCCGCTGCTGCCGCACCACCGGAGCACAATTTCTGTTCTCATCCTGAAGCAAAGTTCTTAACCCGAGGTACTATTTCTGGGTTAGCAGAGTCTGTAACCTGAAGCGTATGTAACCCGAGGTACCACTGTATGTGTGTGTGCGTGGCCAGAAATGTATATTCTTCCCCTGTTTACCCCTTTCTCCTATTCCTAACTCCCTCACCCCTAAAGTCTCCATCCCCCGGGGAGGCGGGTAACCTGTTGAGACCCACAGTGGAGCCAAGCCAAGAGTAGGTCGAGCCAGAGTCACCTTCCCCGCTGTCTTGCCCCCACCCACATGCTCTTGCAATCCATGCATGCCTTTGATTTGATTCTCTTGCAATGCACACATTTCAGCCAGCCATTTTCTCTCCCATACACATACACCCCCCCCACATGCACAGTATTTTGCACCATCCATTCACCACAGAAGTGCTTTCTCACACACATACCCCCCTCTCTCAACCATCCACCCACCCCTCTTCCCTCCTCAGCTGCATCCCTTTCTTGCCCCACCCATGAGGAAATTAGCCTTAGCACACTAGTGCCAATAGAAACTTTTTTCTAAACCTCTCTGCGATGGAGGGGTGAAGTGGGGCACTGTGGCTTAAACCACTGAGCCTTTTGGGGTTGCCGATCAGCGGTTTGAATCCATACAATGGTGGTGAGCTCCTGTTTCTTTGTCCCAGTTTCTGCCAACCTAGCAGTTCAAGAGCACACCAGTGCAAATAGATAAATAGGTACCGCTGCAGCGGGAAAGTAAATGGCGTTTCCGTACGCTCTGGTTTCCGTCACGGTGTTCCGTTGCACCAGAAGCAGTTTAGTCATGCTGGTCACATGACCTGGAGAGCCGTCTGTGGACGAACGTCAGCTCCCTCGGCCTAAAAGCGGAGATGAGTGCCACACCCCACTGTCGAATTTGACTGGACTTAACCATCCAGGGGTCTTTTACCTTTATTTACCTTTTACCCAATGGATTGCAGCACTCAGGGTGTGAATGGCCAAATTGAAGGAGGAGAGGTCCTTTGGTGCCACAGGAGTATGTGTGAGGGGCTCAGTTTCTTTGAAACACTCTGAAGTTTGGTGCATGTTGCCTCTTTGCTTTCCAGTCCTTGGCAGGGGATTGGGCAGGCAAACATGGGCATAGCCAAGATTTATATTGGAGGGGCAGGTATTTTTGGGGGGGTCAGAACCAAGTTATCTGTGATGCAGTTGGTCAGTTCAGTCTTTTTTTTTATTTACTTGATTTGAGGGAGGCAGCTCTGACATGCAGGCAAAGCAGCCCCTGTACCATATTGTGTGAACGATGGAGACTCTTTAAGAGTACAGTGGTGCCTCGCAAGATGAAATTAATTCGTTTTGCGAGTTTTTTCGTCTTGCGAATTTTTCGTCTTGCGAAGCACGGTTTCCCATAGGAATGCATTGAAAATCAATTAATGCCTTCCTGTGGTCAAAAAAAGTCCAAACAAAGCCAAATTTGGTACAAAAAGAGTTTATTAAGTGCTCTTTAAAGTCACACATACTGTAAAGAGCATTTCAAAAATTGAAGGAACAATAATTTAAGTTTCTAAACATGACAGAAAAGCATTTAAAAATCACCAAAGTGTACTGTACATACATTTTCTAAGACTCTGGGGGACAACTCGAAGAAGGTTCCTCTTCCACTCTTTACTTCTTGCTGAAGAACCTGTCCATGGTCTGCTGCTTCATCTGCCTTTTCAGCACCTCCCTGAAAGACGACATGACCCTCGTATCAAAAGTGTTCGCAAGGTCACATGTCAGGTCCTTGTCAGGGTGGTGCCGCTGTGCAAAAGCCTGCACATCTTTCCACTTCTGGCAAATGTCCCTCAGTTCTTTGGAGGACAGCCGTTCCTCAGTTGCTTCCTCCTCTTCCAGTGAGGCCTGCTCCTGCGCAGCCTCTGCCTGCAGTTCGACCAGCTCCTGGGTGGTCAGCTCGTGGTCGTGCTCCTCCACCAGCTCGCTGACGTCCTCCTCTGTGACCTCCAGGCCCATGGTCCTCCAAAAGAAGTTTTGGAAAAGCTTCAAAAATCACCAAAGTCTTCAAAAACCTCAAAAAAGGCTACCACACCGCGTGCTATGAGTTGCTCCTCGAAGTCAAGTCGCAACTGCACCTCTTCAAGCAATGCACCCTGGGTATTAACGGTTTTAAGAAAAAGGAAACAAACTTGCAAGACGTTTTCGTCTTGCGAAGCAAGCCCATAGGGAAATTTGTCTTGCGAAGCAACTCAAAAAACGAAAAACTCTTTCGTCTTGCAAGTTTTTCGTCTTGCGAGGCATTCGTCTTGCGAGGCATCACTGTACAGTGGTGCCTTGTGTTACGGATGGGATCCATACCGGAGGCCCGTCTGGAACATGAAATGCCCACAACTCGAAGCGCTGTGTCTGCGCAGGCACGCAGCGCGATTTGTCGCTTCTGCACATACGCGAGCGGTGAAACCCGGAAGTAACCCATTCCAGGACTTCTGGGTTGCTGCGGTACATAATGCGAAAGGACACAACATGAAGCGGACGCAACACGAGGTCTGACTGTAATAAAACGCTGCTGTGGCCTGGAACTAGGTGTGTGCAGTGCAGCTGAAAGGGACTAAGACTGTGGGTTGCATGAGGACGTTCCATCCACCTTGGCAACTGCCCATAAAAACTAGGCCAGAGTAAGACTAGGATGATGTCAGAAGACTCCAGGGGTCCTATTTGTTGACAGATTTTGAGGGTGAGCTGTGAGATTATTTGGGCTCTGGGTGTGAAAGCCAGCAAGGCCAATGGCCAGGGGTGTTTGGAATTGTTCCATGTCAAGGGCCACAGGTGCCCCACCCCTGAATATTGAGCCAGGTGGGCCAATTGGTCTGACACCGTTTGCAACTTGTGTTTCTGTTTAGCTGGGTTTTCTTGGTGGAAAATCTGCTGTGCATTGTCCCAAGGGGAATTCTAGGGTTACAATCCTGTGGTGTCAGGAAGAGTGTCTTCCTTCTCTTGTCTGTGTGTTCAAAATGGACTAATGGCATCTGGGGCACTGAAGCATCCGGATGGGCTGGCTTGTACAAATCCACATGCCACATCCATTTGCCCATCCATCCTCTTTATCCTCCTAATGCAGCAAATTGCTTTATAGGTAATAGGTGAAGCATGTCGTCCCCCCAGAGCAGGACTGAAACAGCAAGTGCCTTTGTAAGCTGTCTGCCTGATCTGCAGCCCAGAACGCCTGGAAGGGCCGGGCTTCTTGGCAAGTCTTCAGCCTGCAGATGGCTTTGCAATGAAAGCTTGCCCCTTGCTGCAGTGCAAGGAATGATAGATGGTGTTTTCATTTTGCTGCTCCAAGGGGTCAAAGTGCCATCAAGGGCTCATGACAGCCCAACAGAGAAATGTTAGTTCTGAAAGGAAATTTATTTCATAGCTCTAGGGGAAGTTTTGGGGGCCCTGAATGGATTCTCTCAGTCAGTGTGTAAAAATGTATTATTGTTCATAAGATAACGCTGTGTGCCCTGTGCTTGACTGTAGCTGTTGCTGTGTGACAGCCACTAAAACAGATGCTAAAACAAATTTTGTAGCATCTTCTCATGGTTGCTGTTGAGAAGCTTTTTAGAGGGATTATCTCAGTCAGAGGATGAATGAAGAGCCCAGGAATTATTTCTGCTCTTTCTTTATCTGTGGAGTCCTGTTCTCTGGAATTCACTTAGAATCATAGAATTCTAGAGTTGGAAGGGACCCTGAGGGTCATCTATTCCAACCCCTGCAATGCAGGAATTTCAGCTAAAGCATCCATGACAGGTGGCCACCCAACCTCTGCTTAAAAACCTCCCAACAAAGAAAAGTCCACTACCTTCCGAGGGAGACCGTTCCACTGCCAAACAGCTTTTACTGTCTGAAAGTTCTTCCTGTTGTTTACTGAGAATCTCCTTTCTTGTAATTTGAACCCATTGCTTCAGGTCCTACCTTCTGGAGCAAGCGGAAAACAAGCTTGCTCCATCTCCTATGTAACCACTGTTCAGATGGCTATCATATCACCTCTCAGTCTTTTCTCCAGGCTAAACATACCCAACTCCTTCAACCATTCCTCATCAGGCTTGGTTTCCAGACACTTTATCATCCTGGTCACCTTGACATTTGCCTGGCTAATCTGGGGGAAGAAGCTGCTTTGTCCCCACTTTTCAGGCAAGGCCACCGTGGGGTTCCAGTGCACCAACACACTTGCTGAGGTCTTTCTGTGAACAAAGAGCTGTGCTCTGGGCATGGCAAACTCATATGGTGCAGGTGTGCTTTGGGTAGCAAGGACATGACCCCTAAACAGGGGTCAGCAAACCTTTTCAGCAGGGGGCTGGTCCACTGTCCCTCAGACCTTGTGGGGGGCCGGACTTTATTTTTTTGGGGAAAATGAACAAATTCCTATGCCCCACAAATAACCCAGAGATGCATTTTAAATAAAGGGACAGATTCTACTCATTTAAAACTGCAGGCTGGATTTAGAAGGCGATTGGGCCAAATCCGGCCCCTGGGCCTTAGTTTGCCTACCCATGGCTTAAGTGAGCCAGTGTGCTCCTTTCAGGTGGGTGGTTTGATTATCATGTGCAGTCGGGTTCTGCAGATAATTTTCTTTATAGTCATACCTCGGGTTGAAGTAGCTTCGGGTTGAGTGTTTTCGGGTTGCGCTCCGTGGCGACCTGGAAGTAACGAAACGCGTTACTTCCTGGTTTCGCTGCTTGCGCATGCGCAGACGCTCAAAATGACATCACACGCATGCGCTCGAGTGGCGAGTCGCGACCCTCGCACTCGCAGACGCGGGTTGCGTTCGCTTCAGGATGCGAATGGGGCTCCGGAATGGATCCCGTTTGCATCCAGAGGTACCACTGTACCAGCTTCCTGTTGGAAGTATCCTGCTGCATGATATTGCTATAGACGCACACCTCCAGACATTTATTTATTTTATTTTTTGCAAAAGGTTGGTGGGTGAAACAAGACTCGATGTCTTGCCTGCCCCCCTGCCGCAAGGCAGCTTCTTCAGCTATTACATTCTGATGAGGTTTTGTCACGGAAAAGTTGCTCACATAACACAGGACTAAAATGTGTTTTCCCTTGATTGTGGAGACTGGCCAGGAGTCCAGGGGCTCCTCCCCTCCCCCCTCCACCCCGAGGTGGCCTCCTTTTCTCTGTAATTCCATTTAAATGATTGTTGTCTACGAGGTGAGTTTTAGGGGCCATCGTCTCATCTTACAAAGCAGAGCCAGTGAACTGTGCTCAATCCTTTGGGCAGCAACAAAAGGGAGGAAGGGCTCCTGGCAGCGAGAGCAAGTGCCAAGGGGTCCAGATTAGAGGATGGCAAAAAGAAGATGCCAGAAGCCTGCTGCAAAGTCAGATTTTTTTAAGGCAAACCCAAATTGCCTTTTGTCAGGCAAACCATCATTTAGATTTGGACTCAGAACCATGGCAGGAGCTTCCAGATGCCCAGGCAAAGCTTGTCTGCCTGGCTCTGCTTGTCATTAGCTCAGCAGCACTCATGTTCCTTTGGTGCAGGAGCCCCTGGAGGTGGAGCAATGGCTATAAATTATTATTATTATTATTATTATTATTAAGAAGAAGAAGAAGAAGAAGAAGAAGAAGATTTACTCACCCATCAATTGATGGTCCCAGGACAGGTCACATTAAAATACAACATTAAAAATAGTTTATTAAAACACAATCACAAAAGTAAGGTGGGTCCTAAAAATATACACCTCAAGTGTCAAAAGCCAGGGTAAAGAGGTGTGTCTTCAGAATTCTCCAGAAGCTGTACAATGAAGGTTCCAGGTGCACCTCTGTGGTGGGAGGGAGTTCCACAGCTTAGGGGCCACCACGGAGAAGGCCCTTTCCTAGGCTACCATACACACACACAGACACACCTATGCCTACACCTACACCTCTGAGGGTGGAAGAACTAAGACGAGAGCACACTTTGCCAATCTCTGCACCCAAGAGGGTCTGTAGGGAAGGAGGCGTTCTTTCAGATATTTCTGATCTGTCAATTCAGACCTTACGTGAGCCAGTTAGTGCACACACGGCGGGCAAAGCTGCTTCAGACCATGACTTCTGATTCTGCTTGGCTGGCTGGCTGCAAACCATTGTTAACCAATTCAGACACCAACCAAACCATAGTTACGTTACCACTAGTGGTCGTTTGACATAATGTTTGGACAAAGCCAATATTCCTGGGGCTCTACCCCACTCCTCACCCCCAATGCATGCCTTTATATATTTTAGCCCAGAACTGGGACAGTTTCAGAGGCTTTTGAGCTGTGTTGCTGACCCCCAACTTCCCATCCCTGATCTAACCACCACACCTGTTTTAAGAAAGTTGCTTGCAACTTCAGAAGCACAGCTAAAATTAATATAAAATAAAATAAACTTCTACCTCAAGCGGAATTGCCATGCAGGGTCTTCATTCATCTGTTTTCATCCCTCTCCCCCCCCCCACCCTGATTTGCGGTACTTCACTTGGAAATCAGGCCTTGCTGCCCCAGGGAGGCCTCTCTTCTCCCTCTCCCCCCCCTCTCCTTTTTCCAGGGATGTGGACAGTAAGAGCAGTGATGTTTTTACTGCCAGCCCACTGGGGTGGGGGGCAGTGAGGTGATGTTTGTCCGGAGGCCCCTTCAAGGGAGCAGAGGCAAGTCACCAGAGAATTGGCGTCTTTAGATTTTGACAGATAAGCAGGAAAAGGCAGCAGCCAACATGGACTCTTCCATCTGGTTTCTAGCAACCTGGGGTTTTATGCAGTTACTTAGTTTGTGGAAGAGATAGCAGAGATTGGAGCCCCCCCCCCCCCACCAGTCACCTTTCAGCTGGAGTGTAAACCACTGTGGTTGCCTGAAGGGTTAGCATGCCTCTATATTTTTTTTTATTTAAGAGACCTCTTGTAATATTAGTTAGGTGTGACCTAATGGTTAGAGTGGACTGTAGCCTGGGAGACCAGGGTTTGAATCCTCACTCATCCAGTCGACTCTCTCTTAGCCCAGTGCCTCTCAAACCTGGGTCCCCAGCTGCTGTTGGACTACAACTCCCATCATCCCTGACTGCTGGTCCTGCTAGCTAAGGATGATGGGAGCTGTAGTCCCAACAGCAGCTGGGGACCCAAATTTGAGAAACACTTTCTTAGCCTAAACCTACCTCACAGGGTTGTTGTGAGGATGAAATAGGGAGGGGGAGAACTATGCATGCCACCTTGAGCTCCTGGGAGGAAAAGGGTGGTATATGGGAATAAATAAATGGAAATAAATAAATGAAATAAATGAACCAACACTGAAACTCTGCATCAGTTACAATATTTACAAGCATGTATTTGACTTAACTAGCCAGTCTTCTTTGATCCTTCACAGAAGTGATGCATTGATGAGCTTCTCCCCCCTCCCATCAGTGATGAGAGGAAGTAATTTTGGAGAGGGCCCCTCTCCCCTCTCCCTGCCTCCCCCTCCTCTTGCTCTGAACAGCCTCCTCAGCTCTTGCAGCAAACCTGGCTGCCTCCTCCTTTATTTATGCCTTGAACTCACAACGCCTTTGCTTATTCTCGTAATCGGTTTCTGGTGTATTTACATTTCTGTGCTTCAGACGTGCATTTCTAAGGATCGGGTTTCTCTCTCTCTGGGCCGGCTGTTCCCACCCTTCCCCCCTTCCCCAATTCCCCCGGACCTCTGTTGCTTGGAGCAGACTCTGGCGAGTCCCAGATCCCATGTCAAAGGCCACGACCCAGATGTCAGAGCAGCCCTTTCTGCTGGCCTCCTCTTGAATGATTATCTGGAGTTTATTGTGTTGGAGGGGATGGGATTGGGGACAGCCCAGTCACCCCAGCAAAGCTCTGCAGCCGGACTGCAGCTCAACAATGGAACGGGGAGTTTCACAGAAGCACAAAAGATTAAATTAAAGTTGGACATTTGGCCAGAGAGGTGTGTGCCTTAGAACGCCCCCTGGGCAACCCATAATTCTTCCTGTTTCTTGTTAAGGAGCATTTTTTAAAAACCACAGCAAGCTAACCTGAAAAATTTCCTGGGCAAAACTTTAATCAAGTCAGTTGAGGCTGAGATTTAAGAGTAAATTGCTGACTTGAAGTCCCTGCTGCAACAAGGCCTCCAAGAGATTTTCTGTTGGATCTCATATTTTCAGGTCAGAAACAATATGATGTCCAGTGGCACAGCTTAATATGTGATCACATTTTTTTTTTTAAAAAGAAAGACTGTTTCCCCTCCCAAGGCTTTAACAATAACAACAACAACATCAACACACATATCCAATTTATTATGAAATGTTATCTTTGTCTTCTTGCTCACCCCCACATCCCCTTTGCTTTCTCAAACCTTCATCTGTAATGAATGAGAGGCTTCAGGGTGGGGAGAGGGGTGGATTCTCTGCTCTGAAAGAAGAGAAAAGCCACTCATGCTCCTGACCTCGGATTCCTTCTTAATTTTATCTAGCCCTGACCTGTTGGCTCAGTTCTGCCGTCTTTGGAGACTCACAAACATGTAGCAGCTGAAAGAAACAATGGCAGGGTTTTTTTGGGATTGCAGCATTGCACTTCTGTGACCTCCATGTAAACAGATGCTTTTCTGCAAAACTTTTGCCAGGACACCCCCCCCAAAAAAAAAACTTCACAAAACTTGCTGTGACCATCCACAACAGGACCCTCTCTCCAGCCTCTGATTCAGGACCAGCAAGAGAGAATGGATCTCCCTTGTGTTTCCAATTCTGTCTCTGTCTGTCTGTCTCTCTTTCTTTGTTTGTTTGTCTTTTGCTTCATGTATAATTGTGGGAAATGAATTCTGCCCTCTTTTTGTACTTGCTGGTAACCAGGGAACCTTCTGTGAAACGTGGTTTTAAAGGCATGGGGGTGATTCCTGTGTGCAAAAGATTGGTAAGGATTTGAACACTTTCATCCAGAAATTCTCCAATAGTTGCACAGAGATTTAAAACCAATTCTTTGGGAGGGCAAGAAACTTTGTCAGGAGGAGACCCAGTTAGTTAGGAAAGAGGCCATACCTTTTTTAAAAAATGAAAAGGAGCACATGGTCTCCACCTTCTGTCAGTTATATGGCACTGGGCATATTTAGGGCAGCCACCTCATTTTGTTGACGTAGACTTTAATATAGATGTGGAGAACATCAGGCCTACAGGCCAACCTAGCAGTTTGAAAGCACGTCAAAGTGCAAGTGGATAAATAGGTACCACTCCGGCAGGAAAGTAAACGGCGTTTCCGTGCGCTGCTCTGGTTCGTCAGAAGCGGTTTAGTCATGCTGGCCACATGACCCAGAAGCTGTACGCCAGCTCCCTCGGCCAATAAAGCGAGATGAGCGCCGCAACCCCAGAGTCGGCCACGACTGGGCCTAATGATCAGGGGTCCCTTTACCTTACCATCTACTTTAATAGCTTTGTGGCAAACAGAAGTCCAACCGGTGCAGCTTCTCCTGCTTTTACATGCAGAGGTAATAGAAAGCCACATCTCTTGCATAGCCTGGCACACACCTCTTCAGGGTTCTGCTGGGAAAGCATGGAGGCAGCTCTGTGCTGACTGATGTAGCAGCAGCAAACTGAAGCGGTACCTCATAGCATCATGCCCATCTTCCACTGAAAGGCCAGGAAGCGGTACCTCATAGCATCATGCCCATCTTCCACTGAAATGCCAGGGGGCTGTGGCGGTGGGAGAGTCTGTCTCATTGCCTTTTATTTTGGGGAGGCTGAAACCTTCAGAACAGCTGGACTTAACACCAGGGCTGGATTAGAGATCCAGTGCCAAGTCTGGACAGACTCGCTTGCCCTTTCTGCTTCACTTAATCCCTTCTGTTCCAGTGGTTAGGTGGGTCCCCTGTAAGTGGAGACAGTCTTGCCTTGATTTTGTTGAACCCATGAATTTGGGGAGCTTGAATTGCTTCTGCCACCATCATACAAGACGTTTGTGGTCATCAGTCAGAAGTGTGGCTGGAGACACGATGTTAACCTCCAATTCACATCCCTTCCCCTTGCTGATTATTTGGGATTGTTCTGTGGTATCAAAATCTCTTCAGGAAAGGCTGCTCCATTTTGTGCCTTTCACTGCATCCTTGAGGATTAGCGAAGGAAGGAAGGAGCTGGTGCTGGATTTCATTAGAATAGATCTTTTTGACATTTGCCTCTTGCCATTTCCCCCCAGCTCTTTCCATGGGGGTTGGGGGTGCAGCCTGCAGTTTTGCCTAAACTGAGGGTGGGGAGCCTAAAGAGCGTCTTCCTCCTTCAGGGGAAGTGCAGGAGCCCCCTCTGGTGTCTTGCTGCAGAACGACATCGCCTCCAGATGCTTGCAGATCAAAGGACCCTTTTGGAGGAGGGAAGCAGACAAAGGGGGGCGAAGTATAAAAGAACAGGAGGCGCACACTGCTGAAAGGGGGCGGGGAGTTCTTTGTCATATCCTCCTCCAAAAGCACAACTTAGATATTGGCACACTGTCTTGCCTGTTGAAGACCTTCAACTGCAGATATGTTTCGCTAAAAGTTTTGTTAAAGCTGAAATCACTGCAAGCACCAGAACTATTGATTGATTGATTGATTGATTGATTGCATTTTTATCCCACCCTTCCTCCAAGGCACTCAGAACCCCATCCCATAGTTACCCTCCCCTGTAAGGTAAGTCAGGCTAGGAGTTGGTGACTGCCCTGAAGTCCCATAGAGAGCTTCATGGCAGAGCAGGAATTTGAACCCGCATCTCCCCAGGGCTTAGGCTGATGACCCAACACGAGGATGGAGAGACAGTGGCAACCCAGCCAGGTGGACGGGGAATAATAATAATAATAATAATAATAATAATAATAATACATTGTCACATTGTTCTGGCTGGGGATGAAGGGAGTTGGAGTTCCCCCCGCTCCTCTAGCTACTCCACCAAGCTGTCCTTCACCTGATGGGTCACACCTGCTCATCCATAAGCTTCCAAGGGCCACAGCTCAGTGGCAGAACAGCTGTCTCACATGGAGAAGGTCCCACCATCAGAGGCGGTGGGCTAGCCACCTGTAGGGGCGGGGCAAACATCCCAGGGGGTGGGGCAGCGATGTCGTCACCCCCAGGGATGATACCCAGGATGGGGCTGCACCTACCGCACCCTTCTCCACCAGTGCCCACCACCTGTCTCCTGCTGGCCTAGGTAGGGCTGGGAAAGGCTTTCTTCCAGAAGCCCCAGAGAACTGTCGCTGCCAGTAGGTGGGTGTAGACAACTCTGATTTGGGGGACCAAAGGATGGATACTGCGTAAGACAGCCTTCTATGCAACTCCTAGGGTGATAGCGAGGCCTCTCTTCCTCTTTCTGCTGGTAGCACTTGTAACAATGGGTACACAAACTTGCTGTCATTTGTTACTCAAATAGCACCTGTAAGTGTATAGGGCGCTTCATATGCAGACCTCTTCCTATGCCACTGAGCCTGCCCTTAAATACAAAAGGGCAAGGAAGGAGTTGGGGCAGCCGTATTGCTGCAGCTACAACAAAGGCGGCATTTTTTCATCTCTGCCAAGCTAAGCAGTTGGCTCCTTGACTCTCTCGCCCTGACCTCGCCACTGTGATCCACACGATGGTCACCTCCAGACCATCATGATCATGGTGTCAGCATGCAGGCGAGCTTCTTTGGCCATAGATGTGCCCCTCCCAATATGTCATCATGGAAGAGATTAAATGAAGGGCATCTTTTAGTGAGGCACCTGCGCCCTGTTGAGTTCAGTGTCTTGAGCTGTCTGAGTCCAGTGAGGAAGAATCTGAGTGGGTCTTCCTGGGTCTCAGTTGATTAATTAAATATTCTTATTTCTGCAGATCCCAGAAGGAAGTACCATGTCAGACTCCTGGCCTACAACAGTGTGGAAGAAGGCTACCAGGCAGATCAGACGGTCAGCACTCCTGGATGTGTCTGTAAGTGTTGAATTATTTTATGGAAATCACCAGCTGTGGTTCTCTTTTATGGATATAGTGATTGCTGTTCGTTTTCTGCAATCCCTCTAACTGCTTTTGGTATTAGGTCGATTTTGTGATGTCTATGCCTATGGGGAAAGGGCTTTTAAAAAATGTGTCGAGTCCATGGTATATGTTCCAATGGACTGAGAGCTTGTTGCCATAAGTTTTGGAGTGATCATAGACTTGTTTGATTTATTAAGACTCTTTAGTGGCTGGAGGTCTTAAGCCCTCACACTGACTGCTATGAGTCCTTGCACAAGATGGGATATTAGTCTAGTTTTCAAACTCTCCCTATCATTCCTAGCTGCTTGCGACTCACGTTCCTTGTTGCCTCTTCTCCTGTTTTCCACAGCTGTCCGTGACCGAATGGTCCTGCCTCCACCACCACCTCACCACCTTTATGCCAAAGCAAACACCTCTTCTTCCATCTACCTGCACTGGGGACGACCTGCATTCACCTCTGCACAAATCATTAACTACACTCTCCGCTGCAACCCTGTAGGGCTACAGAATGCCTCTCTGGTCCTCTACCTCCAGACGTGCGTATCATCCGTTCTGATAATTATACTTGCCCCCATTCCCTTCAGATAGTTCATGGTTCTTTTAATTGGCATTTTTATGGAGCATCTAGGATTGCAAAGCCAGAGTTGAGCCCCCAGATCTGCTCCAGGGCAAGTTCATTTTGGGGCCTGTTTGTATTCAATTTATCTCAACATGGTTAAATTGAGCTGCTCTTTCTCCTCTTCATCAGCCACAATCCTTGGGTGATACCATAACATATAAATTCTGGGATTTGCTACCGTAAGATAGCTTTAAAGGGGGTTTAGACAAATTCATGCATAAGACGACCAGTGATAGTGCCTGTGCTCTCTCCATTTGTCAAAGGCAGTAAGTACATCTGAATGCCAATTGCTGGGACTCACAAGTGGGGATTGTGCTGTTGCTCCAGCTCTCAAGGTTCTGCTTTCAGGCTTCCTCCCTTGTTGGCCGCTATGGGAACAGGATATTGGACTAGATAGGCTTTGGGCCTGATCCATCAACCAGGCTCTCTTTAGTCAATGTGTGATTTGGAAAGTGGCCTCTTTTGCTGTAAAAGCTTCAAGCTCAGGAAAATATAACCTGGAGTTAGTTTCAGTTAACGGTTATGGAGACCCCAATCGTTAAGGGTATAAGCTTATTCTGACATGAATTTCTCCTTTTCAAAAAGGTTTTGAAAACAACACAATATAAAATTTTGTCTTACTTATTATGTGTATGGGTGGAGGTTTAATATGTATTTTTTTTGGGGGGGGGGTAGTGGTTTTGATACAACAGGTTGTGGAATGTATCAATAAACTACCGTAAATTACAGTATATTTAATCAAAGCATTCCCCCCCCAAGGGAACGCTAAAAAAACTTTGAAAAAATAATTATTTAGTAATGCCCTTATTCATATATTAGGCTTTTTAAGGGCAATATGTTTTCTAGACTATTTTCAGTTCAATTTCCAAAGTCTTCCTGCCTCTGACTCCATTGTTTACAAATGCCACATATGAGGTCACAGCGATGAGGCCATGATCTACCCACTTGGCAATGCCTAGTGAACTTAGAGACCTGCCTGTTACGTTTTTTATCAATTAGAGAATGCCAGCCTCTTCAAGGCCATGTGATATATGGCCAGTCATGGGACATTTTCTGGAGAGGCCACGTAGACCAGACATGTCATTGTTCATGTTAGGGCAGTAATGAGAGTGAACTGGAAATGCAGATCCTGTTTGTAACTGTTCAAGTTCTGCAATCCAGGGCAGGTGTTGCTTTCTTGATGGGCCAGAAGATGGAGTCCTCCTTCTCAAGTGTTATATTTCAGCCATCCTGTAGAAACATTAGAATACCTCTTTAAGTTTCACATTTTCTGGGTTTTGCAGAAGGGAGCAGGGTCAGGTCACTTTGGTGGAAAACGGATCAGCCACTCCTGGTATTAAATTTTGCTTTCTCGTGTTTCTATGTTTACAGCTCAGAAACTCATATGATGGTTCAGGGACTGGAGCCAAGTACTAAGTATGAGTTTGCGGTTCGGCTACATGTGGATCAGCTCTCAAGCCCTTGGAGTCCTGTGGTCTACCACACGACGCTTCCAGAAGGTGAGGGTGACATTGTAAAGAAATGCTCATGTCATCATGCACTGGGTTACTACCCAGCAGTCCCAGTTCCCTTTGACCAGCTGGGCAGTGGGCAAGCTCCCCATGCAAAGGATGTCTTTGTGTACATTTTGCCAATGTTGATCACCTGCCATAGCATTTTTGGATGTGCGTGGATGCCAGGTGTTACAAACCCTTTGGGTATCTTGTTCCCAAGCAATGAATTTCAGGGTGGTGGCTCTGGACATCAAAGGGGGGAACAAAAATGACAATTTAAGCTGAGGGCACATTTGTGTCCATGGGAGAGGATTCTTCAGTTGGCATCTAGAAGTTTAGTTACACTGCAAGCAATTTTGGGGACCTTCCAGTGAGTTTGGACAGGGGGGTTTCAAGGCAAGGGCTTGCTGATTTGTTTGCCTCCCAGTAATTCTGTGTGGCTTTCCCCCCAGCACCAGCTGGTCCTCCGCTGGGAGTGAAGGCAACTCTGATAGAGGAAGACACAGCCTTGGTTTCCTGGAAGCCTCCCGGTGGGCTTGGCACTGTCATATCACGCTACACAATCCTCTATGCATCAAGGAAAGCTTGGATCGCTGGCGAGTGGCAAGTCCTGCACCGGGAAGGTGAGTGAGTGACTGTGGCAAGGTGGCTGTGGAGAGCTTGTTCCCAGCTTTATCCAGGTAAATCTAAACTTGCTGTTTCTGCTAAATGTTACTAGCCCTGTTAATCAGGGCTCACCTCCTGGGTGATAGACTGTCTGATAGAATCCAGAGTTTCACCTTGAACTTTGTTGCAAAAGTTGCTTCCTCCACTCAGATATCAGAAGGGAGAGAGAAATGGGAGCAAGCCAGCTTCCCTTGGGTGCTTCAGCTAGGCAGCAATATTTAAACCTAGCACCCACAACTCTGCTGGAAACACAGAGGATGCTCCTGGAATGAGGGCTGGTTGCTCAGCTAGATTTTTCTTCTGCCTGCCTGGTTTGTGGTAGAGGAGGAGAAAGGAGGTGGGGCTGAGAAGGTTCTTCTTCTTGAAGAAGAACTATTAAGAGACTTTTGGACTATTAATTGGTTTAGAAATCCTTTTAAAGAAAGAGATTAAACATTTATGAGATTAAACATTTAGAGGACTACAGGTTGACCATCCTTTTTCTAGATTCAGATTATAAACGACCGGGTCCAACTCAACAGCATGTTCGTGTAGAAAGTGAGGAATTCTTATACTGATAAGCAGGTTGAGGCCGTCATCTCTATTCTGGTCTACCCTACTACTTAGCTTTTCTGGATCAGCTCTCCAGCTGATGTTGGACTCAAAACTTCCACTGGTCCCAGCCAGTGCAGCCAGGGTTCCTGGGGATATACTCCAGCAGCAGCTGAAGGGCACCAGGGTCCAGATAAAGTCAGATGGGTCTGTCCGGCTCTCAGGGAACATCATATGGTCAGCTATATCCCAATTCAATCTTCCTGCCTTGTTTTGTCTCCCTCCCCTATAGGAACTATAACAATGGCTTTGCTGGAGAACCTGATGGCAGGAAACATCTACCTCATTAAAATAGCTGCATCCAATGAAGTGGGGGAGGGGCCTTTCTCCAACGTGGTGGAACTTGCTGTCCTACCAAAGGAAGCATCGGAATCAAACCAAAGACCCAAACGCTTGGATTCGGCAGATGCTGACACAGGTGAGTGCAAAGAATTTGTGACAATCACCTAGTCAGGCCTTAGAACACCAGGTCTTTATGTTATTATGATTCACATTTACGGTCTCTTCACACATTCTTTACTATTGTTTGTTGCTGTTATAATACATTTTTTTAAGATTACATTCTGTCATGAAGTTTTCTCAGAATGGTTTACAGTAGCTCTCAAAGCAGTGTAAATATGAATCCTAAAATACAATTTAAAACCACAGCAATGAAAACAATACCTCAGCTCTGGTCTCTTTTTGGTAACCTAAATGTGGTTGCCAAAAGCCTGGGAAAACAGAAAATGTCTTTGCCACAACAATGAGGGAAGGACTAGTCACAGGGTCTGTTCTTCTCCATCCCCACCTGCACATGTGATTTATTTATTTATTTATTTATTTATTTTACTTATACATGATTCTTCTGCATGATGTGAAACAGGCTGCCTGTTTCAAGAGTCACTATAATGTTACACTGGGGGTGGGAGGGAAATGTGTGTAGATTGTTATGTGTTAAGATTGCCTCATATTGTGAATCTACAGTTGAGTGGCAAAAAAGGACAGACACACAGTCTACCCACCCTCTCCTCCACACACCTCAAATACTTTCCTAAGTAAAATCACACTTGAAGGGAGCCTTAGCTGGAAAGAGCAGCTATGAAGTTACCTTAAATCAAGGCTTCTGCAAACGTCAAACCTGCAGGGACAAAGAGTAGCTCCTGGGGAATTCCCCCACCCCACTGACTTCAATAAGAAATCCTTGGAGACCCACAGTTTGTGCAAGCAAACATGGCACCTTGGAGGCACCTGGTTCCTCTATTTGTTTGTGGCTTTCAGAGTGGCTGACAAAAATCTGTGTTAAAACACTCCCTGCAGTCGGGCTTACAGTCTAAAATGACATTTTAAAAAATTCATTTGTTTATTATTTGATTTATGCCCCCAGTTTACCATAAGAATAAAACATATGATATATAAAAGCTAAAACAGAGATTAAAACATCAGAACAGTATTGCATGATGACACACAAGGAAAAAGTAGGGAGGTGGGTTGCTCCTGCAGATGTTTGTAAAGTGACCCTTATTAGAAGGCAGTTGAGAGCAGTAATTTCTCAGTGATGGCTGTGGGGAGTGTGTATGCCTTTCTCAAGGTCAGTGAGGGGAGGAGCCCAGGGAGGGTCCCAAGGGCCAGATAGAGAGTGCTGCATGTGGCCTCCGGGCCTCATCTTGCCTGGGAACTGGGCACCTTTGTATGGAAAGCAGCCTGTTACAGCCTGGCCCAGTTAGTTTCCTCAGGATTCCCCCATGTCCGTAGCTGATGCTTCTTGTGTTTTCAATTGCAAGGGGTGCCCAGAAATTGTGCTGCCAAAAGGGCACGCAAATGATAGACCTGGGTGTTGCTTTCTTCCTTGCAGCTAATTCCGGCTATTACCAGCTGGACCAGAAGTCGATGACAGGCATCATTGCAGGTGTCTGCATTGCCCTGACGTGCATCTTGATCTGCATCCTCATCTTGATCTATCGCAGCAAAGCCAGGTAGGCTTGGAGGGGGCAGTTAGGTGCTTCTAAAGTGGTACCATTGAAGCACCCACATAAGTGAGGGTCCGGTGAGGTTGGGGGGGACCTTGGACACTTCTTACTTGTAGCAATTCAGTATTGTGACAGCAGTGGGCTCCCAGGCTCAGGCCCTGAGTGGAATCTGTGGGAGGGGAAGTCTGAAGCCCATGACCTTTGAGACAGTACAATTGCTTGCATGCTGTGGACATGCGAGCTCTTCTGCTTAGAGAAGCTTACCTGAGATGTGTCTGGATTTGCAGTAAAGAACTGTTTTGCTTACATATCCCAGGTCTTAAAACTCCTGGGATCTGGAGCCAGAATATACACAAGCTGAACGGTCAAGTATGGCAGCTTTTGCCAGGCTGGCCCATTTCAGGCTGTGGTTGAGGATGGAGTGAGGATCACCTGTTCAAATGCTGAAAAACAAATACTGTAGTTTAGGGTGGAAGAAGGCAAGGGTAGAACCTTGTAGGGAGTGTTGTGGTTTTGTTTTGTATTGTATTTACTGGGGAGCTTTGTAAATATTCAAGCACATGAACACACCCAGACACCTGCAATCTAAAGTCCAGTTCCAGATGAATCCCACAGAGTTTGGTTCCATTCATAAATCACTGCAGTCGGTTGATTTTAAGAGGGCTGGGAAATCTTTGGCTCTGCAGATGTTATTGGCCTCTGACTCCCATCATCCAGCAACATCTGGAGGGCCAAAGAATCCTCTCTCCTGATCTAACAGGATGTAGGCACGCAAGATCGAAAGGAATTTGCCTCAGCCTAGCCTGCTTGTCTTAAGTCTCACTTTCCTTCCTGCTCCACATTGAACAGGAAAACGTCAGCCCCCAAAAGCATCCATCAAGCGTCCCACCAGCACTCTCACAGTAGCATCTCTTCCATGGGGGCCAATGAGGTGGGCAAGAGCATAGAAGACCTTGCTGAGAATGAGGAATCTCTACAGCCAATGATGGCGGGAAGCAGCTTCCTGGATGCCAAGGTACAACGGCCTGTCTTTTCTGGGCTCCTGCTGCCTTAACTTTCTTTGCTTTTGCTTGTTTATTCAGAAAATTTACACACACAGCCCAGCCTGCCAAGGGATTTGCACCGCACAGGACAGCTTACAATAATTCGAAGCAAAACAGTCTCATAAAAGGAATGAAGCAGCACAAAAATGGAAGCAGGCTTGATGGATAAAAACATTTTAAAAATGAGGGTCACATGAAAATAGTCTGCCCAGGGAGACCAGTGCTGTCTGGATAAGGAAAGTTAACTAGTCACCAAAAAATTATTATTTATTGAAGTTTTATAGAACCCTTCATCCAAAGAGCATAGGGAAGTTTACAACATAAAAATACAAAATGAGAACACAAAAAAACCAATAACGCCCCTCCCACGAACACATTTAAAAGCCATAGATCTTAAGTGGGGGAGGACAAATTGCTCTCAAGAAGTAAGGCATTCCAAAGGTCCATTTGTAGCCTCTATGGAGCCTCGCTCCTCATCCCAACTAATTGTGTCTCAGTCACAGAGATACAGAAAAGGCTCTCTTTGGGTGTGGTCAGGCTGATATAGGAGGATAGGAGCCCTCAGTTACCCTAGAGCAGGGGTCAGCAAACTTTTTCAGCAGGGGGTCAGTCCACTGTCCCTTAGGCCTTGTGGGGGGGCCAGACTATATTTTTTTGGGGGGGAAATGAACGAATTCCTATGCCCCACAAATAACCCAGAGGTGTGTTTTAAATAAAAGGACACATTCCACTCATGTAAAAACACGCTGATTTCTGGACCGTCCGTGGGCCGGATTTAGAAGGCGATTGGGCCAGATCCAGCCTCCAGGCCTTAGTTTGCCTACCCATGCCCTAGAGCCAAGCTTTTTAGGGCTTCAAAGATAAAGAAGCTGGCACACCCAACTTAGATGCATTTAAGATAGGGTTTCTCAAATTTGGGTCCCCAGCTATTGTTGGACTGCAGCTCCCATCATCCCTAGCTAGCAGGACCAATGATCATGCCATGGAGTGGGAGAAGTGTTTGTGGGATTCTCCCACCTCTCAGGTGTCAAAGTGTCTTGTCCAGCCTTTGCTGCTATGCACTATTGGTAGGGATGCCATTTGCAGGCAGCAAAAAGTCTTGCGCCAGATCTCTGAGTTCAGGGCACTTCAGCATATCCGATGAAAAAGAGAAACAGAAGCCCCCACCCCCCCGCATCACTTTAAAAAAATGATCCCTAAGAAAGGACAGGGACACCAGAAACCAGGGCCTCCCAAGCCCATCCTGTCAAGGGATCCAGAAAGATACCAGAGTCAATGGTACTGAAACTCTACAGAGAAGCTCGTTCTCTTCAGCTCCCAGGGTAAAGATTTCCCCAAAGCAGCCCAAATCCCCAAAACCAGGCCTGAAG
This sequence comes from Podarcis pityusensis, assembly GCF_964106645.2. Taxonomy (NCBI): domain Eukaryota; kingdom Metazoa; phylum Chordata; class Lepidosauria; order Squamata; family Lacertidae; genus Podarcis; species Podarcis pityusensis. The sequence continues at coordinate 47,460,205 of NC_138039.1, read as the reverse complement.
CCACATGGAAATGTGTCTAGGGGAGGGGTTTCCAACTTGTGGCCCATGCGCCACCAGTGGTTTGGAGCTTCTTTTGGGTGATCTGTGGCCCGTCCACATTAAATAGTCATGGTGATTTTATTTGTATTTTTGTTATCGCTTTTATTTCTTATATTGTATTACAATTTGAATTTTATGGAACTGAAATTGTAATACAAGAAAATACAATATAAGAAATAAAAAAGCAATAAAGTCACTATTAAAAACCACTTAGTCCAGCACATTGCAACTTCTACAACAGGCAGAAAAATAATTGGGTGGTCCGCAAAGACCGTCCATAATTTTCAAGTGGTCTGTGAGGGAAAACGTTCATGCGCCACTGGTCTAGGATAATCCATGTTACATTTTGTAGAAAGCCTATCATGCTTGACCCGCCAAGAGCATTTGATACTAGACAGAGATGGTGCTGGTGTTTTTCTAGGGCTCCCCATCTGTAACATTCTCCAACTTATTCAGAAGGTGAGTTCTTCCAGAGAAGCCAGTGGCTGTCAGAAGACTTCTGCTCTTCCTTCTCCAGTGGCTCTTGGGGAACAGCAGCAGCACGTCAAGGCTACCTTCAAGAGCACAAAGCTCACTGTTTCTGCTTCCAGTCTGCATCCACCTCATTAAAATAGCCTCTTTCCTTAGAAACATGTGGTCTAAAATTACAGCCCCACAAAAGTTGCCCTTCTCACAAGTGCTCTTTACTTTTGACTCTGCTGTAGTCTAAATGTCCTCTCAATGGAAATCAAGCAGACTTTTGTGGGTGTTTGGGGGGAAGGGGTTGAATGCAAGAATTTGCAAGGTTTCAAACACAGTCCTATGCATGTTTACTCAGGAGTAAGTCCCACTGTGTTCAGTTGGGCTTACACCTAGGTAAGTGTGCATAGTATTGCAATTTAAGCCAATCTGCTTCCAAGAGAGAGCAGAAATTGCTGGAGTTAATATTTTTTGTAAAGCTTTAGAGTTGAGTTGTGAGGACCTTGTTTTAATTTCAGCCAAATCCTTTTTCCATTGTGTAACTTAAGGTTTCCTCCCCTATCTCTTAGGGTGGTACCAATTTAATTATAAACAGCTATGGGCCAATTGCAAAGAAGAGTTCCAGGAAATGGCTCTTCTTTCAAGACTCTAAGAGAGTGAAGTCAGAAGAGGTAAGAGAATGACTGAGTGTATTCTGCCTCCTGGCCTCTTCAGGCTTGAGAGTGGCTCTGAATTTCTGCCTTGATATCTTGTGTTGGGGCATTTTGTGAAGTGAACTAATCACAAGGGCAATCCTCAAATCCTATATAGCTCAAGAGCCTCTCTTTCCTTTGGCTGGAGACAGGGTTGGCTCAAGATAATTTGCTGCTTGATGCAAAGCTCCTCATGGCAGCTCTCCCCATCCTGTGTGCCGAATCAGACTTGATTGGCAGTTGGATCTTACCTCAACACGGCATACTGTATTTGCACCACACCCGGGGAGGCTGTGTGGCACATGGGGCTGTATTTTCCCACACCTTGCAGCCAATCCCCATTCTCCAGCATCTGCCACCTGAGGTGACAACCTCATGGTAGGACCAACTGTAGTCAGAGAAGATGTTGTTCTTTGCAGTTTATTCCAGTCTCCAGCTTGCTCTACTATGAGGTAGTGAAGCAGGAAGGTATTTCCAACTGACTTCAAAAGATAGGCATGGTTTGGGAGAGAAATGGCCTCGTGAGCCAGTTTGGATCCCCAGAAGGCCAAAATTGGCCACGTGTTTCCTACTCCGGATCTCAGTGTTCACCTTATACCAGCAGAGTTTTTGGGTGTTGCCTGTATTCTATTTTGGTCTATTCTGCCTTAGAAGCACCTTTATTTTTGTGTAATGCTTTTCCTCCCTGTGTTTCCTCCAGACCCAGAGATGTTTTACAAAAGCAGTGTGTTTGTATCAGTCGGGCACTGCTGTCCTCATTGGCAAAGATGCCTCCCCAGAGCAAAAGCCGAACTACCAGGCTGCGTACAGCATCGTTGCTGACACAGAGCATTCAGCAAACAGTGAAGAAAGCCACGAAACCGGTGATTCTGGAAGGTTCTCTCATGAGTCCAACGAAGAACTTCACCTCTCTGTGGGCGTCAGTGCTGCTCCAGTGACCCCCGATTCCTTTGCAGGCAGTGCCCCCGTGTGTCCGCTCCCGAGTGCCTCCGAAGAGCCCCCTGACCAAAGTCCGCCGCCACGTCTCCAGCTGCCGCCTGCAGGACAAAACTGAGCCTGCCACCACAGCGGCGTGTGTGTGTCTGTGTCTGTATGTCTGTGTGTGTCTGTTCAAAGGACAATGAACAAAGAGCCAAAGCTTTAAGTGGGAACCCTGAGTGGCCAACAGGCGATCCCGCAATTCTGTCGACCATTTTTGTTTTTTTAAGAAATGTGTTAAAACTCACGCTTTTTGAATGTTCAGTGCTCAACAATGTGAAAGGAAAGTACGGATTTCTGAGTAGAGCGAAGAAGAGAAGTTTTTATATATCTATATATCTATATATCTATCACTGGAGCAAAGGTGATCCCTTTGCTTGAATATCTACCTCAGTTTGCCGGGTGGCATTACCTCATGTTTTTTTGTGTTGAGAGTTGGTCTCGGCTACATAACTGACGATAACTTCCTAGTAGTCCCATGTATTTTCCCTCCATTTTATGTGTAGGGTGTGAATGTGTGTGTGTGATCCAAAGGAGTTGTGTCGGCAGGTGAGCAGGGATGTTCAGCTGAAGCTCTGGCTTTGAGGAAAAGGCGGGGGGAAGCCTCTCCATGGGGCAGGAGCAGAGGACCAGGGCCAGACTGGAATCTGACTGCAGCCTTTTCTGCCAAACCCCCTAGAAGGTTGCCTAGCGAGGGAGCCCAGACTCTTATGACTGCCTCACAAGAGGCCAGGGCCTGTTGAGGTGTTTTGCCTTCAGGGCTGCAGCCCTGGAGGGGGCCAGTAAAAGCCAACCCCTGGGCTCCCAAACACTGAACTGCTTTCCTTTTGAGACTTGAGGGTCACATCTCCCTCCTTTCCCCCAACCTGCCTCAGACAGTGCCTTCTTCTTCTGATCACATCAGCCGAGCATTTTTTGGTCAGGATATGCTGTGGCGAATCGCTCGGGCCCAGCCGTTATTCCCTATTCCTTGACTTGCGCCCATCAGGCAGGTAATGCTAAAAAGGGAGTGTTTCCTCATGCTTCAGAGCAATGGTGCCTTTCACTATATAGATATCTTATGAAATCACTGTTTTGCCTTATGCCTTTTTTAGTATTCATGAAGTTGCTTCAGAGAACAGAAAGATGCCTTAAATGTGCTCTGCAGGTTGTGGGGTGCAAAGGGTCTCAAGTGCTCAGAAACTCTTCCCATAGGTCTGTTTCTGGCCAGTCCTGGGCTCCCCAACCCTGCTCAGGGCTCTTGCTTCAGATTCAGATGCTGTGATCCTTGCATTGCAGGGGATTGGACCACATCCCTTCCAACTCTACAATTCTATGATTCTATGAAAAGCGTTAGGTCCTTCCACAGGCCAGCTTGAGCTCTGCCGAGGCCTCTCTTAGAACAAAGGAGCCAGAGACTGAGCTGAACAGCTTCTCAGAAGAGGGGGGCACCTGTTTCTGCCACCTCATACCCACACAACTCCTGTTTTATACTACCTCCTTTTAAAGTTATTCTAGTATTATTGTTTTCCCGTACTCAGGGCGCAGTTTGTTACTTTTTAAGCTGTCTTGCAGCAATGTGAGGCAAACTGACAGGGTATTGTGTATTATTTTGTTTTTAAGTTTGGGAGAGAATGCGAGAGAGTGAATGAGAAAGCAAGTGAGAGAGAGAGAGAGAGAGAGAGAGAGAGAGAGAGAGAGAGAGGGCTATATTCACCAAAGTTGGGAGCCAGTCAATAGAGATCTCCCCCTCCTCTCCCCCAATCAGAATTCATTTCTTTTTCCAAAGAACGCAATACTGGCAATTAACTTCCCAGGGCAACCCCTGGTTCTGTTGCGGACAGCAAAAAAATGTCCACTTGTGCCATAATAAAATGGGAGCCAGTATGCAGGTTTGTTTGGGGAAGAGGAGGGGGAACTAACAAATCTCTCCCCACCTACCCTTTTTCATTTTTCTTTGGTGAATTGGCCTCTGTAGATCTTTAGAATGCAGGTGTATGTTTGCTAGCGCTGTACCAGACAAGACCTGTTCACCTTTCACAATTTTCTTGACACAAAGGCTTTAAAGATGATAATAATCTTGTACCAAAGAATTTTCTGTAGAAAAGAGAAGAAAGCTGCATATTTTCCAAAAAAAAATAATGGTAATTGAGCTAGTTAAAACTATAGGTTTGCATACATTTTATTACCTAAGTAGTTACTAACCAAAAGGAGGAGAGAACCAAACGAGAAGGGGCCTCTATGGACTGTAGGAGTTTATGGTCCAAATTAGTTCTACAATGTTAACTATCTTTATTGTTACAAAAGACAGCCTTTAAAGAAAATTGAAATAAGACCTTTTCAGCATATAAAATCTCCAAAGACTTTCAAGTGTAATTTTGTTTTCCTTTTCTTCAGCAACTAAGCTCCTTTAACAGTCCAGTATTAGATACATTATAATATTTTTAAATGTGTTTTATATATATATATTTACTTGCTGAAGAAAAAGAAACTTGTCTCACCAAAGATTTTATTTTTGGTCTCATTGGACAAAGCTGTGTCGGGCACAGTGGAGAGTGCGCTGCTTGAAGCCAGGAGACAAAAGATGGCACGGTTCATGCCGTGAAACTCCTGGCATCCTTGGCGAGCCTCTTAGCAATGGCTGATATGCCAAGGTAACCATTTTCTTCTCCCAAAGACTTGTTTGCTGTGAAGTACTGACACTTTTTGACCCCTTCCTGATCCTGTTGGGTGACGCCAATAGATCCCCCTCCTCAGCAGTTTCATGCCAAAGACCCATCAAGCTCCACGGCTGCTCTGGGAATAATCAAGAGGAGCAGGTGCGGCTGTGGGAACCGTAGTAGATGGTGGCTGCCATTGTTGGGCCCTTCGGCTGGAAGATGCTTCGCGATCTCTCTTGCCCTGAGCATTTTAGACTGGGATAAGGTTGCGATAGCTTTCAAGTTACACGGGACTCTGTGAGGCCTCACAAAGAGCTCTGTGAAAATTAAAAGTCTGCCTGCATTTGTGTGGGCAAATCTTGGCTCATCTGAGTAAAGATACTACTTTTACCTCACACGTGTCTTCTACTGGAATTCTTGTCAGTCAGACAGTGGGTTAATTGCCTCAGTTTCCAAAGATATCCAGTTAACTAAAGAGAGTGGCTTTATCCACAAGGTGATCTGCCAGTAAAGAAATAGCTTTTATTCAAGTACTACTTAGCAGCAAATGAAGAAAAAAACCAAAGATATTTAAGGTTACCTCAGTATAGAGGCATGATGTGTTAGGTAGGTCTCTTTGCCTTTTTTTTTTTTTTTTTTTTTTTTTTGAGTTAGCATTATATTATAATGTGTCCCTCCAGCCTGCTTCCAGAGAGGCGCTTAGCACTTGCTTTGCCTTTGAATCACCATATGGCAAAACCAAGGATAATTCTACACCCTTCTTTATCCCAGGGTGTGATGGCTGTGGGAGCAGCTTCCGCTGCTGAGTCCTAGAAGGCGTTGTAAGCCAGCCAACTTTCAAGAATGACTCTTTCTTGGGGCTCTCCTTTATCACAGAAGTTATCTTCTTCTAGAATGTGAATTTCCTTGGCCTTTAAAAATGTCCAAAGGATAGCTGAGTAAAACTGTCATTTCCTTTACCTCTGAAGAACCAACAGAGAACCTTTTTTGATCCCAGTGGGATCTGAATTGGGTGGAAATGATGCTATCTGGAAAGTGCATGTTCTGGAGTAGTCCCATTGGTTTCAATGCTAAGACACCGAAAGAGTGGCCCCAGGCGGCATAAATGGTGTGCTGAGCCATGGGTGCTTGCCCCATGGGTGCAGCCTCATGACCATGTGGCAATAATGCTGATGCCATGATGTCCAGGGAGCAGGCTTTGCGCTTGTTATTCTTACCTCTGGTATTTGTGAGCAAAATGTGCAGGCAGAATTTTATCTAGTTTGGTGATGACTGTCCACAGACCCCAAGTTCTGGAGGTGGGAAGACTCTCTCCCTTGTGTAGTGGCCAATTTTTCCAAATATGTATTAGAGGATGAGCATAGGTCCAGATTATATATTTTCAGTGTGATGTCAACCCAAAAGCCAGGGCTGGCGTAAGGAGCGTGTGTATGTGTGCAATCTTTTAGGTCTTTAAGGAAACTGGCGTGATTTGAAAAGCCTGCCTGGCTCATGTCTGGGATGCTGATCTCTCTTGAGTCTCAAGTGCATGTGCTGTACTGTGAGAATCCGCCACTGGGCCAAGTGCAAGAATTTTCTAAAGACACATCTACCCAACCTCTGCACTGGCACTATTTCTGGTAAAGTTAGAAAATTTAAAGCATTTCCCTGTGATAGCTTTACAAATTTGTTCCTTTTAGTTATTCTACCACTTAAGATTAAATAACAGCTGCTGGATATGAACATGTCTTTGCTCTATGTACACAGTCCCTTTGACAAGCTGTGGCTGAACCAGGAAGCCTTTGATTGACCTTTAGTTTATCTTTTTTTCTGAACCAGGAAACTATGGTTACCAGCTTTGGAACCAACTAGGATGTTAACACAGCTTCAAACCATGGTTCAGCATCCTGTCTTATTCCAAAGCTGATAACCATAGTTTCCCAGTTTGGATAAAACAGGAAACAGTGGTTAATTGAAGACTTCCAAGTTTGCTAGCTAGGAGCAAAGGAGCTGCATTCAAGGGCAAACACTCATTCATAGCTTTTTAAGCCAAGATATGGCCAAGCAGACGCAGCCACACTCCCACTATAAAACATATTGCTCAAACCAGATCCACAAATTTGAATCTGATCTGAGCATGATTTGGACCTAGTAGGAATTTGTTGTTTTTCCTTCTGTCTTTTGTGCACATACACATCCCTTAAACCCACCTTGTGCTTTTGGTAAATGGCTTGTTCATGAAACCTAGGCTTTTGAAAAACAAAAATATTTTTTGTTTCTGTTGTGTTTTTAAATATGTGAATGAACTGCAAGTGCGGGAGTCCAGCTATATTTCTTTTGCGAAGGGTGTTCTGGCTCCCAGCGCTCCTTCTGCTGTTTCTGGTAAGGGCAGCAACAGCTGACTGGCAAATGGAGGACAAAGCTGAATTATATTAATTTTATATTTGACTCAGGGGATCAGCTCTGTGAATTCCATTGCATGAGGGCAGCTGGTGTTTGCCTTGATAATGAATGTACCTTTTTCAATGTATTTTTTAATGTTTTGTTTAATAATGTGGATTTTTTTAAACGAAATTCTTTTTTTAAAAAATAGCATTATAGTGAATGTTAAACCTTGGTGTGTTTCTCCTCTTCCCCACCCCTCAGGCTTGTTCTTATACTAGCACAAATGTCATGCCAAAAATGAGTAGAAATTTAAATGCCAAAATGTTTATAAAACTGCTGTCTAATACTGATGGATTGCACAGTTTAAATAAAAGTTTCCTTTAGTAAAAGTTTTCCTTTTTTCTTTCAAGGAGTAATTGTCCTTGCAGTTTCTTTGATGGGTAAATACTTTGGGAAGGGACTTTGCAAGTGGAACAAGTGAGGGAGGAAGCTGAAATAAGGACATCAGGACCATTCTTGGGAAGACAAAATAGTCTCTCAGCAGTGTTTTCCCATACCATCATAAGAATCCATACAAGGAGGAACTCCGCTCTCACATGGTTATGCCCCCTACTTCTTGGCTTTCTCAACAAAGGCCCTTTGAGTATTTTGCACAATTTGGTATGAATTGAGTATTTTTATTTACCAAAAGTTTAGACCATTTTTATAAGCCAGCGGTATTCAGACTTTAAAAATATTTATTATGCACTCTTGCAATGAAGCCTCGCCATAGCCAGCACCTCAGCCTTCGTCTTGAGACACTTCCTGTTTTGGTTTTTCCCCAACACAAATTTGTGCATAGACACACACCCACCCCTTGCTGCTCAGCTACATTATAAGGCCCCTCAAAGGCTGTCCCCTCCCATTCACTGCTCACTTTTTCAACAGCGCACTGCATACTTCTTTTAGAATGGGGGTCCTAATTGCCCAATTTGATGACTCACTTTATTTCTCCTACTTTTGCTTGCATCCCAACCTTTCCCAAGTGGGTGCTGTCACATTTCTCTCTCTTCTTCCTGGTCCCAAAAGTGTCACCTTCAGTTTGCACTTGGAACACCAAGGCAAACTAACCGTATTTCTCTAATGGCTAATTCTGGCAGTATATTTCTAGCAGCCTATCTCTAGAAAAAACATCTCAAAATGAAGCATTCGGTCCTCTTTCCAACACCCACACACTATGTGGTGTGTCACCACACTAAGACAGAGATGGGAGAAACGCAGCACTGCATCAAATCTTGCCAGAACTACAGATGTGCTAATGCGTCTCTGAACATCCCAACACATGCCTGTCTGCATTCTACCGCTAGAACTACAGTGGTACCTTGGTTCTCAAACTTAAGCCGTTCCAGAAGTCCGTTCCAAAACCAAAGCGTTCCAAAACCAAGGTGCACTTTCCCATAGAAAGTAATGCAAAACTGATTAATCCATTCCAGACTTTAAAAAAAAGAAATTTAACATGAATTTCACTATATAGCGAGACAACTGCCACTTGTCATTGCAAAGCCACAACTCCCCCAACTTTTTCACAAATAGTACAGAAGTAGCAGCTGGTGAGGAAGAGGGTTATATAAAACATCTCTGCAGGTTCTTGGTGATGAACTTGCGTAACGCAGCCCATTCAGGTTCCGACAAAAGGTAGATACAGACTACTGGAATTTGAGACCCAGGAATCAGATTGATAGGACAGTCATCAATCTGAGGCACAGATGAATCAGGTTTTGCAGGTCGGCTGTGCACTTTGTGTGGGCTAGTTCGTTTACAACCGGGTCTGAAAGCCCTTCTTGAAACTGGTCCACTAGAGCTGCCTGATTCCAGGCCAATTCCTGTACCAGCAGCTGAAATTCACTGGCATACTTCCCCACCAACCGATTCCCCTGCCTTAGCTCCCAGATCAGGCAGTTGGCCATCTGTGTACATGGCTTGGAGCTGTTGGCTGAAGGTGTCAAAATTGGTCAGCAGTGGACTCAACATTAGTATATCTCTTTGCTATTGCAAATAGTTTCTGTTCACATAGTCCTATATTTATGGGTGGATAACCTTCTTTAGACTTTTGTTATAAAAACATTTTATTCAAACATTTACAGTGTTTTTCATTCTTAAAAGACAGTTTATAGGCCTTAATTAAGAACATTATTAATTATATGGGGTGGATTATCTGTTTATTTTTTCTTCTTGCTGTTCTCATGTATTTTGTGTTTTTATATTGCATTTTTATGTCAACGCCCTGTGATCTGTGGATTAAGGGCACTAAAAGGTAAAGGGACCCCTGACCGTTAGGTCCACTTGCGAACGACTCTGGGGTTGCGATGCTCATCTCGCTTTATTGGCTGAGGGAGCTGGCGTACAGCTTCTGGGTCATGTGGCCAGCATGACTAAGTCGCTTCTGGCGAACCAGACCAGCGCACGGAAAAGGTTGTTTACCTTCCCGCCAGAGCAGTACCTATTTATCTACTTGCACTTTGACGTGCTTTTGAACTTCTAGGTTGGCAGGAGCAGGGACCGAGCAACGGGAGCTCACCCCGTCGCGGAGATTCGAACTGCCGACCTTCTGATCGGCCAGCCCTAGGCTCTGTGGTTTAGACCTCAGCGCCAAGGGCAGTATATACCTTTAATAAATACATTTAATAATAACAGCTTCCACAAGGTGTGTGTCTCTGCTTTGCCCCCTGCTGTTTGATGGCTGAGGTGTGGACAAGTGTTTTGCAGAGCCCGGCCTGCTACTTACACTGTTTTTCCTATAGAAGAGGCTGTTTCCTAAGGGGATTTAAAATTCAAAGGGCAACTGCCATTTTTCTGTAGTGCTTTCTTTTGGGGTATGGGGCTGTGTTTGTGCTTCTGTATACAGTGGTACCTCAGGTTACATACGCTTCAGGTTACAGACTCCGCTAACCCAGAAATATTACCTCGGTTAAGAACTTTGCTTCAGGATGAGAACAGAAATTGTGCTCCAGCGGCGTGGCGGCAGTGGGAGGCCCCATTAGCTAAAGTGGTGCTTCAGGTTAAGAACAGTTTCAGGTTAAGAACGGACCTCCAGAACGAATTAAGTACTTAACCCGAGGTACCACTGTATTGATCCATACATAAATTGAAAGCAATAATCAAGACAGTATTGTAGATGATAAAAATTAAAATTACATTTTTTTCTTACTTGCACTGATGATAGTCATTGTTTGAATGGGGGGCTTTTATCCATTTTCATAGTCACAGAATCAAACAACCAGTAGCAGAACTGGGTTTCGCACAGTCACAAAAACAAATTAACTAAAAAAGCCTCAAAAACAAAAATGCAAAATAAATAGCAAAAACAAAAGCCCAAACTGAATCTGTTCTGGAAGTCCATTTGACTTCCAAAATGTTCGAAAACCATGGCGCAGCTTCTGATTGGTGCGGGTGCCCCGGAAACAATAGCTGACAGCTGCATCGGACGTTTGGCTTCCGAAAAACGTTCAAAAACTGGCACACTTCTGGGTATTTGGTGTTTGAGAACCAAGCCGTTTGAGTACCAAGGCGTTTGAGAACCAAGGTACCACTGTATTAGAATGCATGGGACAGGAGCTTCACAAACATGTTCTAGGACCGTCATGAATTAGGATCTTTTGGAGAGCAACAACAGTGTGCTTTGGCAGATTTGCCCATTGACTTGCACGGGTCTTAAAATAGGAGTGTTTATTGCACACACAAAAGGCAATCAAAATACAGGTATACAAATCCAACCCTCCAGCAGGGGTTAGTTCTGCAACAATGCGCACCTATGAAAGCAATATGGGGATAACTTAGTAACAATATGGTTTGAGGAAGTTAGCTCATTAATTCTAATCATGATTAAATCAACCCACACCAAACCACCAGGAGCTGGAGGAGGTGCTCAGCGCTACTTAGGATGGCTCCCTGGCTCCCTCTTAAGACCAAACAAAGGTGTTTCCTTGTAAATAAAGAAGAAAACTCTTATTATGGCAGTCAAATTGTACAAACTCGGGAGGCTAGGGAGGAGCACAATCCGGTCCAGGTGCTGTTACAAGACAGAGGAGCAGCCATAATAAACCCAGTTGAACAAAGGTTGAAGAGTCCCAGGCTACATCCGTACCATACATTTAAAGCACTATTAGCCATGGCTGCCCCCAAAGTATCATGGGGGAAATAGTATGGTATTTAGGCCGAAAGTTGTCAGGAGACTCCTATTCCCCTCACATGGCTACGATGCTCAGAGTGGCTTAACAGCCCATCTTCCCAAGGAGCTCTGGGAATTTTAGGTTTCCCAACAATGCTCAGCACCCGTAACAAACTGCCGTTCTTTGAAGGAAGTTATGACTCTTCAAGTGGCATAATAGTGCTTCACACATATGGTGCAGAGGAGGCTTGACATGAGTAACCAAGAGTTTGGCAGCTGCAAGGTTGTTCCAACAAGTTTCCTTGTCTAGCCACCAAGCTTTTAAGCAGAGGTTGAGAGGATCAGCTGCTCTCAAGAATCCCTGTCCTAGAATAGCACTCCTGACTATTCTCCTCCTCCTCTGAGCTCTCATGCTCTGTCACAACAGGACTGGCCTCTGAGCCTGAGTCTCCTTCATCCTCCAGAGTCTGGGAAGGGTCTCCTGCTGCCTCATCAGGTCTGGAGGCAGAGGCAAGGGGCTTCACCAAACAGGCTCTCCTGCACAGCCTTTCCCCATCTCTGATTCTTCAAGTGCGTCTCCTCCTGCTGATCTGAATCAGAGGGAACCATGCTCTTCGTCCCTGGGCTCAGACTAAGCCTGAGTCACGCGCAGCTGGGCAGGGAGGCTTCTAAAACATGGTCATGCACACACCCCGAGGAAACAAAAAACACAATGCACAACTGCTCAAAGATGCAGGGAAGAGGGAGTCAGGTGTAGAGGTTACCGTTTGTAGGTGAAGGATATCCATAAGACAGGTCAGGTAGCAAAATCTACATTGCCTGTCTTAGCAGGCATATCTGAGGAAGGAGAACTAAGGCACACTGAAGCTCCTGGGTTTGGTAGGAAACTGCTGGACAGGTAGGCAGGAGCCCTGGTCTGAGCAGCTGGGGCCAGGATCCTGGCTTCAGGAACAGGAATGTAGTGGAGTCCTGAAAGGGGCTTTTGAAGCAGCTGCAGCAAGCAGGAACCCAGAGGAGCAGTTGAAAGCAAAGGAAAAGCAGAGGAAGATCTTAGAGGCAGTAGTGAAAAAATGACTGTAGGCAGCAAGTGGAACCCAGCAAACCAGAACAGGTTGTGGTGGGATCAAGAGCTCAGTTTTTATACCTTTCTGGATAAAAGCTTCAAAAGCAATTCTGAAACTGATTGGACTGGGAGATGTAAGCCAGGCAGGATCCAGTGCCATTTTGTAAAGGACAGTCTCCTGGACGCATGATTTGCGGGTGGCCCAAAGCACATTTTGCAGTGCCCATCCCCCATTACTTGATTTTCAAAACGTATTTCAGCTATGCATAAAACATGCTTGATTGTACAGATGCCCTTCTCTATGCCATAGACCCAGATGAAGCTCTGAAACAGGTGGGATCCCATGTCAGCCTGCAGAAGTCACACCGCTGAATGGGTGGGCATAAGATTTGTGGTGGCCCAAAGCATATTTTGTGGTGGCAGTTCCTTCTTTTTTAAGGTTTGTGTACAGTACTGTAATGTCATCACACATTTACGAGCGTCTCACAAGCATGGCCAATTTGAATGAAGGAAATTCTCACTGAACTCAGAGAATTGAATCCTGGGATCATGGAGATCTATTCAGTCTGGATCAACTACTGCATCTCCAGTCAGCCCAAGTGCGTCTACTTTACACTTGTCTCCCAGCGCTGCTAAAGTGACAATTAATTATAGAACACGCCCAAATCTTATTTTGGTGTTCAGGGACATAAAACCTTTGTAGTTCAGGGAGATGTGCACGTTCCTTTTTTGACAAAGTGTTTCCAACTTCTTGGAACTAGCAAGCGACTTGAGCAGCATTCTCGGGAGGGACAGAGGAAGCGGGCGCCCCCCACGGAGCTCAGGCTCTCCGGGAAGACAAGGGCGGGCAGCTGCTTGGCAGGATTTGAGGCTGGGGCCGGTAGTCGCACACCTCGGCCCTTCGGACACGTTTCCTCCGGTGCCAAGTCCTCGGGCCGACCCCTCCGTTCCTCCTCCAGCGATTCCCGCAGAGCGCCAGAGGCCGAGCCCCTGCCCCGAGGAGCTTGCAAGAAGCCGCTGCTCGACTCCCCGGGCGGGGAAACCTGCCTCCTCCAGAGCCGAAGGAGGAACAGCAGCAGCGGGCGGCGTGCACACGCCTCTGGGCGACACGTGGAGTCCCGGGATGGGCCGGTAGCGCGGCCGCCTCTGCCTCCTTCCTGCGGAGGGCGTCGCGGCGGCCCCTCCGGGCCCAGCCAGGCCGCGGGCGGAGCTGCCCGGCGAGCTCCCTCCCTTCTCCCCCGCCGGGGGTCTCCACGCAAGGGCGGCGGCTGCTGCGGCTCCCGCTCCCCGCTGCCGCCCCACGCCGGGCCCTCTCGCCGCCGCCGCCTCCGCTCCTGCTGCCTGGCGGGGCCTGGAGCGATGCTTCGCCGGTGATGTCCGCGGAACACGAGAAGGACCCCGCCGCGGCGCTCAAGAGGCCCCGAGGTGGGAAGGAGCGGCCGCGCGAGGCCCCGGCCCGGAGGCGGCGGTGACGGCGCCCTCGCCTCGCCTGGCCGCCGCCGCCGGGAGAGCGGGGCGGCCTCTCTTCCCTCCGGCCGGGCCAGGCCAGGGAAGCCTCCCGGGCCCTTGGCGAGCCCCTCTCCGGCCGCCTCCTGGCTCTCCAGCCCCCGAAGGGGCGCCTCGGCCCCGCCGTGCCTTCTGCGGGAGGAGGGGGGCCTTCCCTCCCAAGGGTTCTCGGAGGGGCTCCTCGGACGCCTCGGCAGGGCTGGTGCCTGGGCGGCAGGGGGAGGACAAAGCGGGGGGCGGCGGGGCCCCGGGGTTGCTGGTTGGGGGTTGGTTGTTTGCCGTGTGCCTGAGAAAGGGCCCCGTCCTTCTTGGGAGATGCACCCATTCAGACACTCGTAGGCCTCAAGGGTCATTGCCAGGGAAGGGCGCTGAGAGAGAGGGAGAACACAGATCGGCACGCGGTCCGATTCCGACAACCGTCCAGCAAGCCCGGGAGCATTCCTGAGGCACCTTGAATGGAGAAGGGTCGGGAGCTCGGCACACAGGCAGCAGGGACTGCTGTGGTGGTTTTTTTTTGCAAAGCTTCGAACTACCTTGCTAAAGGCAAAACATCTTAAGGCTGCTACTATGCTGAATTTTTGGAATGAAAAGGGAATGACTTGTCTCAGCTGCATTCCAGTCTTCTTCCTCCTCCTTCTTTGCTGATCACTCATAGAAGAGTAAGATTGTCTTCCATAAACACGGTTTTAACAATGAGTCCGTAAGTGACTGTGGAAGTCAATTCTGGGCCCACACGTCCTTCCACAGTGGGGACATTGGTTCCCTGGTGGGAGTTGATCACGGTGTGGATTTGCCAATCTTAGCATGTTTCTCCCTTGCGTTCTGAGTTTGAGTGTCTTCAAAGTCCATGACACCTTTGGTAAAGGCTGTTCTCCAACTGGAGCGCTCCCAGTTTATACTACATTTTTTAAGATTTGCCTTGAGACAGTCTTTAAACCTCTTTTGTTGACCCCCAGCATTACGCTTTCCATTTTTAAGTTCGGAATAGAGTAGTTGCTTTGGAAGACAATAATCAGTGTAGGTCTTAAAGCTCCCTAATCACTAATTGTCATCACTAATTGAGATCACTAATTGTCATCACTTGCTGAAGCCTTCATTTAACTTGGGGCCACAAGATTCTCAGCGTACCAAAGAGAACAGTCATTTTTGGATGTTTCCTTCACCTTAGAGAGTTGTGTCTTAATTGCAAAGTTCCAAGTCTTGTCTGTTTCCAATTTCTCACTGTGCTACATATTCACATACAGTGGAACCTTGGTTTGCAACCGTTTTGGATTACAACCGTTTTGGATTACAACCACGTCAAACCCTGAAGTGTGTGTCCGTTTTTTTTGGATTACAACCCTTTTTTTTTTTTTTAGGCCCCATTGGCAAAAGCGTGTCTTGGGTTACAACCTGTTTTGGTTTACAACCGGACCTCCGGAGTGGATTATGGTTGTAAACCAAGGTATCACTGTATTTTTGTACATCCTCCCAGTAGCTTAACCATATAATTCTGAAGGCATGTAGTTGGCTAGAATCTACCCAAAACAGAACACAGCACCCATATAAGTGAGAGAGAGGTATGTTTCAATCCATAGGAGAAGACACAGTTGATGCCCAGCTGTGAAATAAAAGACTGGTTACTAGTAACATATCTTAAGTTATGTGAAGTACTGTATCTTAGTCCGATTGCAGAAATTCTCTGTACTGCCATTTCTCTGGACAGCAATGCTAAGTAAATGCATGTTACATAGACACATATTGAACAGCTCGACTTGCCTGCACAATCCATAATCTTGTCAAAAAGTTAACTACATAACAGTATAATCTTATAGGTGGTGACGGTGGATTGGATGGGTTAGGAGGCCCAGGTGTGCAGCTTGGCAGTCCAGATAAGAAAAAGCGCAAGTCAAATGTTCAGGTAAGCTGCCTTGTGCCTCTTCCCTTTGGCTGGAAAATCTAAACTCGCCTGACTCTTCCCCTGTGGGGGTTCCTATCTCTTTCCTTAAAAAAAAAATTTAAATATAATTTTCATTTATATACATTACAACAATAGTTCAGCAATAATTCTAACATTTCAAACCTTGACTTCCTTCCCCTCTATCTGTGTTTCCTTATATTTATTTTCACATTCTCTGCATACTCTAAATGATATTAACTTATTCTTTTAATCATCTGTTTTCATATATATTTTTGGAACTGCAGGTTTTTACAATAATCCTGCCAATGTCTTAATCTGTTTACAGTTTATTTGTAAATATTCAACAAACCATTTCCATTCCTTTATAAAAAATTTAGCATCTTGATATCTTATTCTTCCGATAAGCTTCACTATTTCTACATAGTCTATTAGTTTCAGTATCCATTCTTCTTTCATCAGGACATCTTCCCATTTTGAGGCAAATAACATTCTTGCAGCTGTAGTTGCATACATAAATAAATTTCTATACTGTGTAGGTAGTTCTGATCCTATAAGAAGGATTCCCAAGAAAAAAGCTTTCCCAGTAAGCTTTAACCTTATTACAAGACCACCACATGTGAAAAAATGTACCTTCTTTCTCTTTACATTTCCATCACTTAATTCACTTTTGATTTATACATTTTTGCAAGTCAGCTAAGTGTTAAATACCATCTATATAACATTTTCATATAATTTTCTCTTATACCATAGCCTGCTGTAAATTTTATGTCCGTATTCCACAATTGCTCCCATGCTTCCATTTCTATGTTATGACCAATATCTATTGCCCAGTGTATCATTATACATTTTAGACATCACTTTAACATGACAGTCTAACAGATCTCTCTCTAATTGTGATAATTGTATTTAACACTTAGTCGACTTGCAAAAATGTATTGGCTGGAAAGGACCAAGGTTTGAGGTGATGACCAATATGTGACCGGCCTTGTATGTGAGTACTATGGTCCTCTTGAAAGGGAGTTTGTGCAGGCAGCAGCTGCAGGAGTGGGCATACTATGAAGAATGGAAAGACTAAT
Organism: Podarcis pityusensis; assembly: GCF_964106645.2. NCBI lineage: Eukaryota > Metazoa > Chordata > Lepidosauria > Squamata > Lacertidae > Podarcis > Podarcis pityusensis. Next base: position 47,443,342 of record NC_138039.1, on the reverse strand, counting down.
GCTTTTGCAGTGGAGGAATCCTAAATGGATTCTGAGGCCAGCAACCCACCTTTGTAACAGACACAGATGTTTCATTTCATGAGATGAGGGGATCCTCAGGTTTGGCCTTCTCTTCTGTTGGAATTCCAAGTAATCTTGATTTCTGATTTAACATTTCCAGGGGTCATCCTTTCCTCCACCATCTGAATATGCGCCTCCACCAAATCCCAGCTCTGATCACCTTGTAGCTGCAAATCCGTTTGATGACAACTACAACAATCTTTCTTACAAGCCGTTGCCATTGGGGAACCCATATTTTGCCAATCCCAGCTACCCAGGCTTTGGAGGCTACAACACGTTCAGGATGCCACCGCAGATGGTTCCCAGGATGTCCTCACCATACGGTGCTACTTACCCACTTAGAAACCAGCCACACCCATTTCCCCAGAACCCAGTGGGAATGGTCTACAACCGGCCTCAACCAATTAACTTTGGGCCACATGAAAATGTGTCTTTTGGAAACCAGCCATCCTATAACAGTAACATGAATCAGAATGTTGGCATGTCCGGCCAACACTTCAGGCCGAACCCTGGTGAGAATTTTGGTCACATTCCTTCACAGAACACAACACAGATGTCACCCCATGACATGCCATTGCACTTTGGACCTGGCAGCAACCCCAATTTCAACAATTCCCAGATGGAGTCAAACCATTCTTTCTTTCCCTCGCCAAACAATTACAACCAGGCAAAGCCTTTGCAAAAGCAAGGTGCAAATAAGCACAACCACCCCCCGCCACAACATCATCTGCACGGCCCAGAGGACACTGCGAACTCAGGAAACACAGATATAAAGACTGTGAATCGAAATAACCCAGCAAACCAGGAGAGCATCCCTTCTAAAAATGTTGAAAATCTGAACAGCAATCATGCGAATGGGGCTCAGAACAAGCCCCGGCTCCCCAGCCGAGGTCCAGCTGAAGGAGGCAGCTCTGAGAAGGGCAGCAAAATGCCCCTACACCCTGGTCAGCATGGTCACGCCGCCTCTGAGCCAGTCTATCCTTGTGGGATTTGTACCCACGAAGTGAACGATGACCAGGATGCCATCTTGTGTGAAGCTTCTTGTCAAAAATGGTTTCATCGGATCTGCACAGGCATGACGGAATCTGCCTACGGACTGCTCACTGCAGAAGCATCGGCAGTGTGGGGCTGTGACACCTGCATGGCGGACAAGGATGTTCAGCTGATGCGCACCAGAGAAACAGCTGGGCCACTAGTGTTGAATGCTGATGCGTGATGCCCATCCTGGTTCCTTCAGATACTCAACTGGCTGCCATTTGTACAGTGTTTCCTTTTTCAGTCATGGGTGGGCTTTGTTTGCTTTCTTTTGAGCAATTGGTCTTCACTTTCTGCCCAAGTGCATTAAGATTTTACCAGGAGAACTTCTATCAAATGCTCAACTGACGATTAAGTGCCAATATGGCTTTACTCACATGGAAAGTTTGGGGGTATGTAAACATCTGCCTTTGTGGATCACTTTGCCCAGGGCTATTCCACTTGGCAGTGTTGGAGGAACCATATACTGATTTATCTTTTGAGTACATGGTAGTTAATTCTGTCCTCTGTTTGGGAGCCTTTCTTAAGTTCTGAAGGTTGAGGGCATGACACAGGGAGAAGGATCAAGCAATATTTATTTTAAAATGATCACCAGGAATGTCAAACTATTTGTATAAGTAGCTGAAAACCTCAAGTCATATTAACCTCCTTTTCACATTTTGATTTAGCTTGCTCTTTCAGAACATATTGGTGAGCTTTGAAGATAAGGACAGGTCCATTTTTAGTGAATTCTGAAGACTTACTCAGTGGGCATCTCTTTAATGGTCTTTAGCAGCCTGTTTCCAAACACATTTACTCAGCAAGAACTCTTGTAGTTTTCATTGGCCAAGTGAGCATCAATAAGACTAAGTGCATAAAAGCTCAGCAGGCCTGAATGTTTTTTTTCTTCCCTTTTTTCAAAAAGGGATTGAGGTTTGTATGTCTGTGATATTAATACACACTCACCCTTTCCAAGACCCATCATGTCCTCCGCAATGGCATTGCAAGACCATGAACTGTGATGCTGCCATCCCAGTGTTGGCTGTCTTGGAACTCCATTGTGGTGCTAGATTAGAGTTCTGGGCTCTTTAGACCTTTTTGTGTGATGAATGTAATCCAGATAAATTTGCTAGTATGGTAAATTGTTCAAGTCCCACTGTCCTCAGAGGGACTTGACTTATTAAGCATGCTAACTTTTCTTTGGCTTGGGAATGTGCATTTGGTTCCACATGGACTCACTCTGGTGCCTGCTGTACAGAATTTACTGTTGCACATAGGCAGCCTCTGTGTCTCCCTTTTTCCTGCCCTCAATCACAGCTAGCTTGCACATTTGGCTTTGTTTGTAACTCTTGCTTTAGTGTGATTTTGTGTCCGCTCAGCTGCTCTTTGCAGTGCTTGCTTTCCCATACAGTTCAGGGTCTGCCCTGGGACCCTGGCTGCTCGCTCAGATGTCCACTGCCATCGCTTGCTCCTTCCTCTGCTGCTTGCAGTTGAGCTTCTCAGCTCTGCTGCTGTTTTTGTTTTGCTTCTGGCTGTGTTCTTGAAAACTGCTTGTCTTTGGAGGGTATAATGTCTCCCTCCGGGGAAGGGAAGGTCACGCCCAGCATTTTTCTCCTCTACTCGCCCCAGTGTAACTGCCTTTGGGAATTTGATACAGTAGATCAGGTGCAAAGACCAGAGTGCAGGGCACAAACAATAGCCCGGGTTTCCCAACTCTTTAATATCTAAAGCCTGTCTGGAAAAGACCTTAGGTCAGTGTTTTTCTCCATTACAAAAAGTCTTTTTTCACTTCCGTGGGAACCCCAAGCTCTTCCAGCACATTGCGGCTTCACTGATCTCCTCTAAAGTGAGGTTTACAGGGCACATGAATTTCTGAATAATGCTGGAGGAATGAGCAGCTGTTGCAGCTATGGATGGTTGGTGGAAATTCTACTGCGTTTTAGCCTCATTTTTTTCTCATTAAAATAATACTAATACTAATAATAATAATAATAATAATATATTTGTACCCCACCCATCTGGCTGGGTTTCCCCAGCCATTCTGAGTGCCTCCCAACAGAATATTAAAAACATGATAAAAGATCAAACATTAAAAACTTCCCTAAACAAGGTTGCTTTCAGATGTCTTCTAAAAGTCAGATAGTTGTTTCTTTCCTTGACATCTGATGGGAGGGCGTTGCACAGGAAGGGTGCACTACTGAGAAGGCCCTCCACCTGGTTCCCTGTAACTTGGCTTCTCGCAGTGAGGGAACCAGCAGAAGGCCGTCGGAGCTGGACCTCAGTGTCTGGGCTGAACGATGGGGGTGGAGACACTCCACACAGGCAGCCTGAGGGGCCCACAAAGGATATCTGCGGGCAGAACTGTACATGCTCTGTTGGCATGCCTTGTTTGAATTATAATTCCCCAAGGCCTTTGATGTTTGAATTAGATGAATTTAACCTTGTAGCCCATCTAGAGAAGAGTCAGTCCTCTGTGGGCTGTACCCAACCCACACTTCTCTGTTTAAACCAGGCATAGGCAAAATCGGCCCTCCAGGTGTTTTGGGACAACTCCCATCATCACTGACCACTGGTCCTGTTAGCTAGGAATGAGCTAGCCACTGTGATCAACGCAACGGTCACCTCCAGACTGGATTATTGTAACTCTCTCTATGTGGGGCTGCCCTTGAGACTGACCCAGAAACTCCAGCGGGTGCAGAATGCCGCGGCGAGACTCCTTACAGGCTCCTCACTGCGGGATCACATTCACCCGGTGCTGTACCAGCAGCACTGGCTCCTGGTGGAGTACAGGATCAGGTTTAAGGTGCTGGTTTTAACCTTTAAAGCCCTATACGGCCTAGGACCCTCGTACCCATGGGACCACCTCTCCTGGTATGTCCCACAGAGGACCTTACGGTCTTCAAACAAAAACATCTTGGAGGTCCCGGGCCACAGAGAGGTTAGGCTGGCCTCAACCAGAGCCAGGGCTTTTCGGCTGTGGCTCCGATCTGGTGGAACGCTCTGTCACAAGAGACCAGGGCCCTGCGGGACTTGACATCTTTCTGCAGGGCCTGCAAGACAGAGTTGTTCCACCAGGTCTTTGGCCAGGGCACAGCCTGACCCCCTCCTTTGGCAATCCTCACAAAACTCCAGCCCAATGGTTGCCATTAATCTGATTTGAATTGATTTTATAATGAAATGATTTTAGAATGCTGTATCATTTTACTGTTGTTAGCCGCTCTGAGCCCAGCTTCGGCTGGGGAGGGCGGGATATAAATAATAATAATAATAATAATAATAATAATTTATTATTATAGTCCCAAAACATCTGAAGGGCCGAGTTTGCCTACACTTAGTTTAACTGAAGCTTAAATCCAAGAACGGCTGCAGCAACCACAAAACTGACCGTGAAGCGGACAAATGCTGGCTCCCTTGGCCTGTAAAGCAAAATGAGCGCTGCAACCCCAGAGTCGTTCGCAACTGGACTTAACTGTCAGGGGTCCCTTTACCTTTACCTTTTAGTGTGCAGAAAATACTTCTAAGTTACAGTAAAATAAAAGTTGGTAGTCTTAACTAACATGGCTGAAAGCATGTGCATCTGGTCAGCTTGGAGGCATAGTGGAAAGAGAGAGTCTCCTTACAGGCAAAAGGAAAGAAAAAGGATTGTCTCATTTGTTACAGAGTTCCCTCCCAGCGGAGGCAAAGGAAGTGACCACACACAAGAGGGTTCTCTTTAGAAAATTCAAGAATTCTCTGTGCTTGTCTAGCAAAACATCCATTTGTGATTTTGACTGTAAACCACACAGCTTCCCTCCCTCCTCAGCCCTGGGTTCTTGAGATCTTGTAACCTACAGGAGGCAGTGTGTGCTTCAGTCTAGTCCCCTCTTTGGGACCTCATGAGGCCTTTCTCCCAGCCTATCCTGCTGGGGCTGAGAGGCCTAGGTGGGCTGTCATTAGCCTGGCCTGTTAATGAGATTTTGAAATAAGGCAAGGGAGTTTTATTCCAGAGTAAGCTGCGATATAAATGAGCTCTGTGAGAGCTTGCGGGAGTTTGAATGCCAACTCTGCACTCTCATTAGTAGGGATTCTGAATTATCCAACCAAATTCCTCTTCACGGACTCTCCACCAAAGAATGGTCTTCCCTTTCGTAAGGCAAAGTTGAGATGTCAGAGGGGCTTGTACTTTCTCTCTGTTGTGGCCATGCACCAGCACACCCTGGAGGGTTCCAGCAAAATAGCAAAATATGTGTAACCTACTACCATTGCTGCTGCTGCTGCTGCTGCATTCTCAAGAGCATTCTCTTGGTAATTGCCATAGAGGAGCACCTGGGCTCTCTTGCATGTCTCATCATTTTATTGTTTGTACTGCATAGACCCTTGGGAAGTTCCAGTTTGAGTGAAAGAGGTGCATTCTTGTGCATAATGCCCATGTGACCGTTTTGAGGAGGGCTGCCTTTCTCTTCTTTCTTTGGAATGTGCTCTGCCAGTTGGAAAAATGTGTAGAGTAAAGAAAATTTGGGGTACTTGAGATACTTATGCGTTTGAGGTGCTTGCAATAGCTGTGGTCCCAGTGATGGCCTTTAACTCTAGAATCAGAGCAAGAGACCTCAAAGCTTAGAAGGTTTAGCTGGGACCACAACTAAACTTGAATCTCATTTGTCAACAATGTGCCTTATTCTGTGACCTCTGGGTTTGTTTCCCCATGATGAGTTGTGGTTCATCTTTTGACTCTTGGGTGAAAGTAGCCATGCCAGGAACAAGGAGTAGCCTGGTGGCTAGCCTTTGTGGACAACACATTTCTCTCAATGTGATGTCTTGCAGCCCTTCTAGAGCTCTTTCAAGGTGCTCACACACCCAACATGAACTTTCTGTTGTATTCGGTGTTGTGGAATGAGAATGTAAAGAAACACGTTTTGTGAGCCTTTCTCTTGAAAATGTTGTTTGTGTTTGTGGCTTTTGCCCAGCATTCTTTTATCACCCCAAACTAAGAGTAAATCAGTGTCATCATAAAACTAGAGCCCTGGAGTGCCTCCATCACTCTTTAGGCAGCTTTGCACACATGTGCTGGAAGGGGCAGCCTTGCCATAAGGTTATGAGGGTGCACAACTCAGGCAGTGAACGTTATACAGCAGTAGGGAACGTAAGCTGAGCCCTGCAGCTGGGTCAGACCAAAGGAGGCCAATCCAGTCCAGCATCCTGTTCTTTCAATGGCCAACCAGGTGCCTCTTCTGGGAAAGCCGTGAGCAGGACCTGAGCATAACAAGGTCATCAGAACTTATTGGTCAACACAACCTTCTCCTAGAATAAAAGTTATAAATGTCCCAAATGTCAGCCATTGGTAATCTTATTCTCCTCCAGGAATTTGCCTTTTTAAAGCTGTCCAACTTAGTGTCCATCACTACATCTTATGGCAGCAAATGCCACAGTTAGATTTAGGTGCTGTCACCTCAGCAACATGTTTGTAGAATCAATTTTTAACTCAGGTGCAGTCAACAGCAGGAGGCTTCTAACAGGAAGCCTTCATACTTATTAATAGGTAGCAACCATTCTGCAGTATCAGGAAAAAATAGAACATCTCATTTTATCTAGAAATAAGCAGAAATGCAGCTTAGCCAGAGAGGAGGATATATATAACTTCTGCTCCAACATTTGGTTGCTGCCATGGAATCCTGGAGAAGTGGCTTCTTGTTTCTGTGTAAAAAAGCAAGATGCTAGGCTTCGTGGTTCTGGAGAAAAGCAGCAACTGGCTATCTCTGCAAGGCAGACTTCCAGTGTGCAAGGTGCAGTGGTACTTCAGTTGCAGTGGTACTTTGAGAAGCAACTGAATCATTCTTTTCCAGCATGTGTCAAACAATTTGGAGTGATAGTACCCAACTGTTGCAAAAGACAAATCCAGGCCTAAACAGTGGGCTGGGTATGGAAATTAGTAAATATGTAAAGGCTTGTGCATCACAATTCGTTCTAGGTACTGATTTTGAGGTTTTCTTCATCTAGAATTTTGGGTAGAGGCTAGCACACTCTCATATGTCTCTCCCTTCTCCCATTCCCTGTGTTTTAATTAGCCAAAGCTTCTAAAACCTCTCTGAAATCTCTGGCAAATGAGCAACTTGGCAACCCATAAGCTGATGGGGTCAGATTCCACTGGGGTAGAATTCCAGTGCTGCAGACTGTGGGTTCAGTTTAGTGTTGGATCTGTGCCTCTGCAGCCTCTCTTGAAATAAAGAAAAGCTGGTTGTATGCCAGCAGTGCCCTGGTGAGTTGGGCCCTTTAGGCATTGGAGGAACAGTTTACTGGTCAGCAAAATGGGGATAATACTGGCAACAGTAGCTAGAGAAAAAGGTTTGAAGGTGCTTAAGTAGAAGACAGATGAGAAGTGTCTTATCAGAAAGGTCCCTTCTGCGTAGGCCATCTGGTTCAGCTTTCTCCCACCAGCTTTGCCTCTGGAGGGTCAACCACAATGTGTTCACTTAGGCAGAAGACAGGCGCACTGCAGATATATTTTGTCAAAGCACATGACTGGAGCCAGAAGGAAAGAAACAGCCTTCAGGGAGCCATTGCAGGGATTGGGTTGGACTCTGTGCTTCCAAAGCAAAGTCAGAAAAGATTATTCCGTATTATCTGTTGCACATTTTATACTTAAATATCAGCTGTCCTAAATTTATAAATGTCTAAGTTGGGTTAAAGTAGGGGTGACTAACCTGTGGCCCTTCAGATGTTATTGGACTCCAACTCCCATCACCATAATGCTGCTTGAGGCTGCTGAAGTGCCAATAACATCTGTAGTGCCATAGGTCAGCCGCCCTTGGTTAAAGAGACACCAATGGGTTCAAGAGCCAAGAAACCCACCTCTTGCGGAGTGTTGATTTATCCTTAAGTCGCGTGCAAGTTGGTCACTTGAATACCACAGCAGCAAGCATCAAACACTGGCATCTGGTTGGCCACTGAGAACAAGATGCTGGCTTAGGTGGGTCACCAGTTTGATCCAGCATCCCATTCTTCTCATGCTCTTAATTCCACAGAGAGAAGTTCCATATTTCTTAGTGCTTTCTCTGACCCACACATTTCCATAGCATCGGTTGACATATTTGCCTAGAGGCATTGCATAATGCAAAAGGAATATATAAGCTGGCTCACCTCTTCATCTCTTTTCTTCAAAGTGAAATAGATTAAGCTCTCTAAGTCTTTTGGAGATAAATTTCCTATCCCTGTGGTCATTTCGCTCCTTAGAATCATAGAATCGTAGAGTTGGAAGGGACCATGAGGGTCATCTAGTCCAACCCCCTGCCATGCAGGAATCTTTTGCCCAACGTGGGGCTCAAATCCACACCCCTGAGATTATGAGTCTCATGCTTTACCGAGCTATCCTTCTTTGTACTAAATTTACGTCAATTGAAGAACCCTCTAAATTATCTTTTAAAATATCTAATTTGACAACTATATCTTAAGATGGCAATGGATTCCAACTCTCCAGGTGCCAGCATTCCTGCCTCTCTCAGGCTGACTGTTTTGCAGGCATCTCAATAGACAACTCTCCCTCTTCTTGACTCCTATTCTCTGCCTGTGACTAATGATGGCTTTGAGTGCTGTGGGTTAATCTGTCTTCCAAGTGCTAGGATTCTGTTGCCCAGATCCAGTAAGGTGTGGCTTCACACAGAAAAGGATTCTGCCTACTAATTGTTGTCACCCCATGGCCGAGAGGAGACACACCTAGCATCTGGCAGCTTGGGTTGCACATGGAGGTCTGGCTCCAACCCAGCAGGTCCACGACCATCACTTGATCTGCTTTCCTCCAAGGCTGAAATTTGTCCTAAGCACTCAATCTTTCCCACAAGCTCTTAGGTTAGGGTGTATGAGACTACATTTAGCAATGCAGCTAATTATCTTAAAGCCCCGCAATAAAATATTGTAATTACTTGTGGGATTATTTCTCACATTTTTTAATTATAAGGGGAAATAATTTCATAAATGTTTTTGGCTTGATATTTTTTATTTTTTAAAATAAACTCTGAACTCTGACTATTTCCCATGTCATTTCAATCTAATAGTAACACTACCACGTCATGTTTAAAATATATGTACCCCTCTCTTTATATATAAATAATAGCCTTGCTTGCTAGTAAAAGTACATGTGACATTTTATACGTAGTTTGATCATGTGTTTTTTATGTTGTATGTGACTTAATGACAGTTTCATATTAAAACTAGTCTTTCCTTATGTACTGCTTACATATACCTGTTTTTGGGATATCAGTTCAGTACTTTTATACAATCTCAAATGTGTTCCACATTGGTGACATTTATTTTTGCAACAACTTTAAATGAAAACGAAATTAGAGCATGTCTGAAATAACACGTGCAGTAGAACTGTGGTGTGCGGCAAAGTTGATGTATGTAATTCAAATTGGAAACAAACGCCCAGACTTTGTCCATTATTATTCCTTTAGTTCAGCCTTCCCCAACAACGGGGACCCTCGAGATGTTTCTGGATTCCAGTTCCCACCATCATCCCTCAAGCCTGGTCATGCTGGCTGATGTGAGTTGTAGTTCAGTTGAATGTCTGGAGGGTACCAGGTTGGGGAAGGCTGCTTTAGTAAGAAATTTAATTACTATGTAATGCAAATGATTTCATATCATGGTGTGTGTTAAGCTACTCTATGACGTATAGGAACCATGTTTATGTCTCTGGATAGTTAGCTGGTCTTACATTACAAGCTGAGTTCTAGTAGATGATAGCAAGTGCATCAACCAGTGTAAATGCCTTAAGGCACACACAGAATTTGTGTCTGATCTAAATGGTTAAATGTTTCAATGTGCGATACTGAGAAATGGGTGCCCATTTGATTGCATTACCAAAATGACAATCCTATGTTTGTTTTTTCTTCAGGATGTTCATCATAAAAAAAGAAAAATGTGAGGGCACCATATCAGAATTTTAATTCACTGCTGGAATTGTTAATATTTCAATTCACTTTTCACAAAGTTGAAGACGGACAGAATTAAGTGCTTGTAAAATGAATGTTAATAAAGTCTTGTCAAAGTAACAAAGGAGAATGGAAGGTGTTCTGTTTGTGCATGAAGCACTGCATCACATACTTGCTTGTATTAGGAAGTCATTGCAATACCCCCAGTAATGCCACCTTTTGTCACATCTTAATTGATCATTGTTGTGAATCTGAAGAATCAGGATGAAAAGATTTTATCCTGTTTAATTCACAAACTGCTAGATTTGATGTTTACCTGACTGAAGTGGGTGCTTGCTGGAGTGGCAACCGTATGAAGTTTAGGGAAGCTTTTAATGTTTGATGTATTATGGTATTTTAATATTTTGTTGGAAGCCACCCAGAGTGGCTGGGGAAGCCCAGCCAGATGGGCGGGGTATAAATAAATTATTATTATTATTATTATTATTATTATTATTTCCCTGTAGGCAGCAACATCTCTGCCAGAAGTGGAAAATGAGTTGGAATACCTCTGTAGAGGTAGAATTCTTCTGTAGAGGCAATGAAGATGGGTCAAGGCACTCTGTAATCTTCATTGCTAACAAAGGCTGCAGTCCTGTGCACATTAACCTGAATGAAAGTCCCATCGAACATTGAGAGTTACTTCTGAGGAAGCCTTTAGGGTCCAGGTCACAAATTCAGTTGGCCTTGAGTTGGCTGTTACTGCTGGTTGAGCAACACTGGGATTAAAAAACAGAAATGCCCGTTGAGTCCAGCTGGATGTGGGATCTGCACTCATCCTTGCCCCGGGCTGCTCTCTCTGTGTCTTAATAGAAGGCATGAGCTGCCATATAGCTGAAGTTCAATGGGCAACTTACAGGGGTTAAAAAGGACTGCAGGTGGTCACTATGGCTGTGGATATAGCATTCATGATCATTTTAAAAACATTTTTATTGAGATGAGCATTTACCCATATAAGGAAAAATAGCATTAGTACAATAATGAAGCTAAAACAAATAACCAAATGAGCAGCTGCTGGATTATTGACAACAGGGCACAACATGGAATGATGATTAATGTCAATCAAGGGTAATACGTTAATATTGTTCATTCATACATTTGGACTCATTCAGCTGGGGAAGTGTTTCCAAGTGTGGAGATGGCCTATTAGCAATAAAACACGCAGGAGCTTTGTCAGGGGGGAAAGTAGCAACCCTGAAGGTTTCTGGAAGAACATTTTTGACTACTTTAGTTCTGGGAGTTTTGTTTTTGTTTCTCTTCTACCTAAAGCATGGGAGGTAAACTCTTTAAATAAACTGCACAGCTGCTCCTCCTGGCTACAATCAACCTGTCCCAGGCATTCTTATTTATAGCAACCAATCTATTTCGGGAGTTATACTTCAGAGGTTGAAGCCACTGTGATTTAACTTTGCCTGCAAATGGCAGGTGTCTCATGGTCGGAGTAGGGAGATATTTGATTTTCAGCCGTGCTTTTGATCTCGCTGATAACAAGTCTGGGTGGAAAGGATTTTCTAACTGCCCAGCACTTGGAAAATGCTGCTCCTGCTCTGGCCTCTATTCCAGTATTTTTCCAGTTGAAATGTATGCAAATGATCAATACTCTGGCCTGCATTTATCATGACATTTCTCTACTCCCCGCCAATCTATATATGATGATGCCTTTTCTCTGGGTGGGAGGGAAATGAAGGAAAAAGCAAACTATATTTGAACGCTTTCGCAATTCGGCAAAATAAATAAATGCCTCCTTTTCAGGGGCTGCATACTGGCAGACTGGAGTTTTTGTAGCGAATTTCGCTGTGCAATTTTGGGAGTGCAATTCCACGCAGCCCTGAACTCACTGGAGCAGCCCTGCGCGAGGGCACATGAGGTCTGCCCTGCTCCACAACCAACGGCCCGCCATTAAAAAAAAAGCTTGCACCCAGTGGCTCTCCTGTCCCCAACTGAGATCCACTTCGCCAGCGTGCAAGTGGCGGCTGAGAAGAGGCAGCTATAGAAGCGCCAGGAGGGAAGGCAGCGCGCACGCGCGACCGCCCGCCCGCCATCCTCCGGCTCCGTTCGCCGGAAGTGCTTCAGAGCTTCCTGGAAACCGTTGCCTAGCAGCGGCGATGCCGCCGCGGACGGGGCCCTTAGCAACGGGAGCATGCCGGTGTGGGTGCGCGACTACAGCTGGGAGCAAACGGCCGAGGCCGTCTACCTGGTCGTCCCCTGGAGGGCCGCCCCGCTCCGCCGCGACGGCATTTTCTGCGCCGAGCGATACCTCAAGGTCTGCGGTAGCCCGGGGGGGGGCAGGCAGGGCCTGGGGGTGGGGTGGCCCTCATGCGGCTGGGGGCCCTTGGCCAGGAAAGGAAAAGAAACAGTTGTTGTTGTTGTAGTAGTGACAGGGCAGAGGGCGCCTGTATGTGCCTGTTGTTGTTGTTTATTCGTTTAGTTGTGTCCGACTCTTCGTGACCCCCATGGACTAGAGCATGCCAGGCACTCCTGTCTTCCACTGCCTCCCGCAGTTTGGTCAGACTCATGTCTGTAGCTTCGAGAACACTGTCCAACCATCTCATCCTCTGTCGTCCCCTTCTCCTTGTGCCCTCCAGCTTTCCCAACATCAGGGTCTTTTCCAGGGAGTCTTCTCTTCTCATGAGGTGGCCAAAGTATTGGAGCCTCAGCTTCACGATCTGTCCTTCCAGGGAGCACTCAGGGCTGATTTCCTTCAGAATGGAGAGGTTTGATCTTCTTGCAGTCCATGGGCCTCTCAAGAGTCTCCTCCAGCACCATAATTCAAAAGCATCAATTCTTCGGCGATCAGCCTTCTTTACGGTCCAGCTCTCACTTCCATACATCACTACTGGGAAAACCATAGCTTTTACTATACGGACCTTTGTTGGCAAGGTGATGTCTCTGCTTTTTAAGATGCTGTCAAGGTTTGTCATTGCTTTTCTCCCAAGAAGCAGGCATCTTTTAATTTCGTGACTGCTGTCCCCATCTGCAGTGATCATGGAGCCCAAGAAAGTACAATCTCTCACTGCCTCCATTTCTTCCCCTTCTATTTGCCAGGAGGTGATGGGACCAGTGGCCATGATCTTCGTTTTTTTGATGTTGAGCTTCAGACCATATTTTGCGCTCTCCTCTTTCACCCTCATTAAAAGGTTCTTTAATTCCTCCTCACTTTCTGCCATCAAGGTTGTGTCATCTGCATATCTGAGGTTGCTGATATTTCTTCCCGCGATCTTAGTTCTGGCTTGGGATTCATCCAGCCCAGCCTTTTGCATGATGACTTCTGCATATAAGTTAAATAAGCAGGGAGAGAATATATGTATGTGTCTACTCAGAAGTAAATCCCAGCGAGGTTTGCCCTCATCAGGCCCACGTAGGTCTTGCAACCTTAAGCTAGTGTTGCTGCTCTTTAAGGTAGAATCATAGAATTGTGAAGTTGGAAGGGACCCTGAGGGTCATCTAGTCCAGCCCTCTGCAACACTGGAATTCTGATCGGATCTCCCCTTCTTGTTTAAGTGCTTTTCTTTAAAGGAGCCACAGAGGGATGCCTCAATCTGGATCGAAAGAGCAGCACTGGGGGTGGGGTGGGGGTGTTACTGGGTTGTTGTCTTTATTTTGATTGCATATGTTGTGTTTTTTAGGTCGATCTTTTTTGTGAACCGCCTGAGACCTCCGGGTACAGGGCGGTATATAAATTCAATAAATAGTAATAACAATAACACAGGAGTATGCAGCTATGCCATATGGGGATCAAACCTGCAACCTTGGCGTTATCAGCACCACACTCTAACCAGGCTGACAAATGAGTTGGGGCCTAGCAGGTTCGGGGCAAATATAACGTGTAAATGTTTTGGGATACATATTATTATTATTATTTATTTATTTATTGCATTTAGAGCATTTATATCCCACCTTTCCTTCAAGCAGCTAAAGTTGGTGTGAAGCTTTGACTTGTGCCCCCAGCGTGCTGCCCAAGTGTGTTTCTTAAATGCAAGCATATTCATGTTGATTTCTAAATGTTCTTCTTAGGTAAATTCTCCTCCGTTTCTATTTGAAGCCATTCTCTATGCTCCTATAGATGATGTCCGCAGTACTGCCAAAATCGAGAATGGCTCAGTTTTCTTCACCCTCTATAAAAAAGAAGCGGCCATGTGGGAATCCCTCATTATGGAAAATGGTGAGTTTTCCATTGGGTTGGTCTTAAACAAACCTTTGCTGACCTTCCTGCAGTATATTATTAAATTATATTATATTATATTATATTATATTATATTATATTATATTATATTATTAATTTTCTTTGCCACATATATGCATCACCATACTTATTATATATTAGCACTCACAATTCCTAACATTTTATATCTGATTTAACTAAAGCTTAACAAGTGATGTGATGCCCAGATACAGCAATCAACCTGGTTTTTGTCTTACATACAATCATAACTTTTCATTTAGCAATAACCCTTATTTTTTACTATATTCAGTAAAGTTAATCCAGTTTGCCATAAAGTTGTCTTGTCTTTGTTTCCTAATTTTAATAAAGTGTGTTAGTCTAGTGATTAGGGCAAACCCCTTTCCATGGGCGTAGCTAAGGGGGGGTGGGGGGGCAGATGCCCCTCTCCCTAGATTCACAAATATTTTTGAAAAGCATTGAAAGTTGTTGTCTGATGTAGAGCTGTATATATCCTTTAGAACATCCACATTTCTTGCCAAGGCTTTACAGATTTGTGTAATAAAACTTAAAGGGGGAATGGGAAATTATTTTTCCTGTAAAGGTCGGGGAGTAGAAATGTAAACCACTATTATTAGCAGTCTTCTTGTTATTATTATTTTTATGTGTGTAATGGCTGCTCGCTAAACACAATAAATTGAACTGAACTAAACTCAATTATCTGAGGTTCTGCCCCCCCCCCGCCCCCAGCAGAAGCTTGTCCCCTGCAATGTCCTGTTTATAGGGTATTTTTACCCATGATTTCCTAAAAAAACTCAACAACTTTGGCTGCACCTCCCCCCCCCAAAAAAAATCCTGGCTACACCCATGCCCCCTTCCTTTGTCAACTCATCTTTTTAACAAATGATGCAGTCAGCAGTCTCCACTTCCCCACATATTGATTGGACTCAAGGCAGCTTACAGATAAATACAAGAACTGTTAAAACATAGAAAAAAACAATCATTTAAAAAAATTAAACATAAAGAGTTTTAGCTGCTCTTGCCATATAAGAAACACCGGTTCTAGTAGACTTTCATATCACACAGTCCCTTTTACATGACTTTTTATTTTTATCCAATATTTCTTTGCCATATCACATTCCTGCCACATGTGGAACAAGTCACCCTTCTTTTAAAATATGTGGGCAGCATTGTGTTTTACCTTGCCACCCATGGTTTATGTGTGCTGCTGGTGGCAGAAACTAAACTAATCACATTGGTAAACTGCTCTGTGTAAACTGGTTATCTTCATAATTTGGCAATGGATGAGAGGCCAAACAGTTTGATCCAAAAGCCAGAAGCAGCATTATAAAATTGGGAAGTAAGAGTGAGCTAAAATGTCAAGCTGCGGTGATAACCCCTCCAGGCAGTGCTGCAAAGGCAAAGAGGGGTGGGTAAGTAGTAATTAATTTGTCCCCAGAAGGGTTTAGTTTGCAAGGAGACCTAGGCTCCTCCCCATGGATTGCTTACTGCTTCAGGGGGCATGATCTTTAGGTCCTCTTCTTGCCACTACTGTCCAGGGAGAACAATTCAGTTCCCAGCTCCTTGGCTGCAGCTTTGTCACTGGAAGTCTCTTTTCCCCTTCCTTCCTGCTGTTGGATGAGGGGATGGAAGGAGTTGCCCAATCAGCAGTGTTTGGCTTGCCTTACTGCCCCACGAAGAACAGTGCCTGAATATCACTGCAGCTGACACAGTTTCAGAATCTCTCATTTCTCATACCTCAATTGTATTATCACACCTATTGATCTTTTAATTGATATTGGAATGGTTCTCTTCAGGGGACAAGGGAGAAATGCAGAGAATCCGAGAGGATGCTGTGCGCAAAGCACAAGAAGATGCAAAATCAGAAGCAGAAGCAAAAGCTGCTCAGAAACGAGAGCGCAGCAAGTTTGCTGTGGAGGCCACAATTAAGGTAAATCAGGTGCTGCCTGAGTCATCCTTACGAGCAGAAAACAGGATTGCAAATAATGGATAACCAATATTATACCTACTGACAATATTATGAAGGTAAAGGTAAAGGGACCCCTGACCATTAGGTCCAGTCATGGCCGACTCGGGTTGCGGCGCTCATCTCGCTTTATTGGCTGAGGGAGCCGGCGTACAGCTTCCGGGTTGTGTGGCCAGCATGACTAAGCCGCTTCTGGCGAACCAGAGCAGCGCACTGAAACGCCGTTTACCTTCCCACCGGAGCGGTACCTATTTATCTACTTGCACTTTGACGTGCTTTCGAACTGCTAAGTTGGCAGGAGCAGGGATCGAGCAACGGGAGCTCACCCCGTTGCGGGGATTCGAACCGCGACCTTCTGATCAGCAAGTCCTAGGCTCTGTGGTTTAACCCACAGCGCCACCCGCGTCCCTTATTATATTATAATATTATACCTACTGACAATATCTTCAGATGCTACAGTTTGCATTGCAGCCTCAAAGTTAACATGGGTGGAAGCTACACACATATTAAAAACACTGTGAAAATGCTTTCTTTAAAAATGTTTTGAAAAATGCATTGAATTTGGCATATCACATTCTTGCCATGTGTGGAACAAGTCACCCTTCTTTTTTATATATATGGGCAGCAGTGTGTTTTACCTTTGCTGGGTATCCAGCAAAAGTAATGTGCTATATCCTCCACCCCCTCCTTCATAAGAGTTACTATGTTGAATATAAGAGATAAGTCATTAAAGACTTTGTACCTTAAAAGTAGTTGTAGTGCAGCGTTTGACGGTTCTGCAATTCAATCAGCTAGAAGATGCGGAAAGAGAAAGGATAGAGATGCTGAAAGAAAAGGAGCGGAAAAAAGCCACTGAGGAGATTGAGAAATGGAAAGAGCAGAACGAGAAACAAAAGAAGATTCATTTTTGTCAGCCACATCAGGAACACAGAAAAACCCCAGAGCAAAGCAAGCAAGAGAATAAAAGGAAAGTGAAATCTTCAAGTAGAGGAACATCCAAGTCAAGTACATCTACAGGAGGTAAAATGTTCTTGCTGTGTTCAAAACAAACTAAACATTTTAACCTTCCACTGCTTTTGGCTTGTGAAACCATTTCTAATCTGTCTTCACCCTAGTATCCGGGCTCAGCATTATTGCTCCATTTTTTATTTTAGCTGCTTTTATTCCTTGCTAAAGTATCAGCACAGTACTTTCCTCATTTGTGGCATCTCCTGGTGGTCCTAGGACTTTACAGTATTGACAGTACACAATAGGTTATCTGTAATTGGTTTTATATGTTCTCCATGATTATTTGTTGTTTATATTTTATATAAGGCCCAGTTGCCTTTTTGGCTTTTTTTTAAAAAAATGATTTAAATTATGAGATAAATTATCTAAAAGTGTTCCCATCCTGAGAGTTAGCTTGCCTGTTAGTGTTTCCCCTGAGGTCTTTTTCTTCCTTCTCAGTGGCTTGCACCATCAGATGCACATGTGCTGGTGTGCTTCTTTGGGCCTTCAGGATCCCACCAGGCACTACCCCCAGGATATTGGATGCTCTAATCATAGCAAATGCCAAATGTTTATCTCAGCAGTGGTGATACAAATAACGAGACGTTTTACATGCAGCTTCAGCCCTGTTAGTTTTAAATAATCTGTACTTGTATCATCCTGCCAACGCCTGCCAAATAAAGGTTAGAAAGAGGAAACCTATTTAGATCTGTGCTCAAGACTCTTCTTTTCCCTCCCTGGTTGCTGTGAACTGATACATTGAAAAATTAATTCATTATGTATCCTGATTATTGCAGATACAATTTCTGGAAATATGTTTTCAGAGAAGCTGAAGGAAGAATCTATCCCTGCTCCGCGATCTGCCAGTAGCATTGAAATAAAATTCACCCCTCGCGTCTTTCCTACAGCTCTCAGAGAATCCAGGATTCCAGAAGAGGAGGAGGTAGGGAGACCCAGCTGCTCTGCTGTGGCTTCAATGCATGCTGAGGAGCTGCAGTTGTAGAGTGGGGCGTGGGGGTGGGCAGGCCTCCGGCATTATTTTAACTACTTTAGAAAAAAGAATCTGGATAGACAATCCCACACGTAGAAAGCAAAAAATAAAGGTACTTTGAAAAGGTCACAAAGTGATGTGGACTTTAAATGGAGGGAGAGGATTTGTCCTACTGGTTGCTAATGATGTCATAGATACTGTCCAGTAGGAGCCAGTGACACTTCTTCAGTCATGTTCCTCACAGCAATTGAAACTGCAATGTCTGGGCTAGCTGCAGGCAGGAAAGCATGTTCTCCTGTCAGTGAAATGTTGGCAATGAAATAGCCCCACAACACACATGGCAAATTGAGGGAAGACTTCAGCCATTGAGAATTAACTGTGCACTTATGATGTTGTAAACCGATGGTCTGGAAAGGCCTGTATGCCATTAATTCAGAGGGCAGTAGAAGCAGGCTGTAAACAAAGGGAAAGGAGAGTGTTTTTTTGTGGAATGTGGTTTTCTTTATGAATGTGTGCATGTACTGCTATGACTTGTAAAAGTAAGCAGTGCCTGTCCACCAGAAGGGATTATGACAATGACCCTTACCACAGATTAGAGCAAAGGTAATGCACAAACACTGCAGAGAAACTGTAGGCAATGCTTCTCTGGAGGTACTGATTTTCTATCACAAAAGACACAAGCAAACAAGCCTGAGTTAACTGAAAGTTATCAACAGCCATTGGCCATAATAACTCAGTGGAACTTTCCATGCGCAGAGGCACCCTTCCTCCATAAATTGGTTGCTGAAGGGGAAAGCAAATGACAAGGGAGAGGGTTGGTTCCAGGCCCTGCCTGTGGGCTCCCCAGAACTACTTGGTCTGCCACTGTGGGAAGGATGTTGAGCTAGGTGGACCCACCTTGACCTGATCAATTTGGGCTCTTCTGGCATTCTAAATCTGGAACCCTTTGGAAGTCAAATGCCAATACACTTGGTGTTCAGTATTGTTGCCATACACTGGCATATTCACTTGCATTTGCTAAATAGGGCAATTGAATATACTTGTACTGTTTTAGGCACAAAGCACTGCACATATCTTTTATTCACAGTGGCTATGTAAGCAAGCAGAGGCTCGCAGAATCATAAATTCAGACATTGCTGAGCTAGAAGATTTAAAAGAAGAGGAGAAGAATCCAGATTGGTTGAAAGACAAAGGAAAGTGCGTTTGGATGTTGCTTCAAAGGATGTGTAAAATCACTTTTATCTCATATGTAATAATGGTTTGCTGTTTATGGGGGAAAGGGAATGAAGTAGCAACAAGTTGGATGGGCAGTGTATGTGTGTTTGTGGTTCAGTGCAGGCTTTTGCGATTCTTCTCAAGCTCTGCCAGAATGGCAACAATTATGAATCCCGGTGGGAGTCCTAGAAGTAAAATTTAGTTGGATACAACCCTTAGTCCTTTTGGAAATGTAATAACTAGACTATTCTGTATACTCTTATCTTTTTAGTAAAATGTTTGCAACAGGAAATTATCTTGCTGCTGTCAGTGCCTATAATTTGGCAATTCGTATCAGTAATAAGATTCCAACATTGTACTTGAATCGAGCTGCCTGCCACCTTAAGCTGAGAAATCTACACAAGGCGATTGAAGATTCCTCAAAGGTATTTGCTTTTATCAAAGCTTTCAGGTCTGTAGCAAAACTCTGTATCACATTCATTTGTCACCCTACTGCGACTATACAAGCCTTACAGTATCATGTGCAATACTGTTATTGTTTAACACCGAGTAATTATAATTTCATCAAATATCAACATTTCCCAAAATTGACACCTAACAAAATGAAATTCTGTAAAAATCTGTTGTGCCATCATCTAGGTTAGCTGGAACTTTATTAGAATTTGCTGTCTGCCATAGATTTTTGTTTGTTTGTTTCATGAGAATATTTGTAAGCTGACTTGAGTGCCTCTTGGGGCTATAAAGCAGGATATAAAATATATATAATAAAATTGGCTGATGCCACTGTGTTAGGATTACAAAACGGTTGGGTTCAAGGGCAAGTTCATGCTCTCCCTCCCCCCCCCTTCTTTGTGTGTGTCACTCGTAAGGGTGTATGTGCACTATGCAGCTGTCAACTGATAAGCCTGGTTTTGCTACTTTAAGTAAGGGTCTGATACTGTCCTTGCCTGCAGCCTGTAGTAGTTTCCTTACCAGTCTACTTACTGCCCTCTTTTATTATTATAATCTGCTAATTTATATGCCTCTTAATGGCCACATGACTTCTAAGTGGTTTACAAAATATGAAAACTAATTGTGCAATGTTGTTAAAATGCAGTAAAATACACCATTATTAAAATACATATTAAAATAATCTCAGTAAAAATGTCAAAATATAAATGGCTGTAGCTCAGTAGTGGAGCATCTGCCTTGCATGCAAAACCAGCATGAGAACCATCGTGATGTGGTTAGAGTATTGGACCAGGGGGTGAATCCTCACTTGGCCATGACCCTTACTGGATGGCCTTGGACCAGTCACTGCCTCTCAGCCCAATCTACTTCACAGGGTTGTTGTGGGGGTTAAATGAGGAGGAGAACCATGTACACTATCTTGAGTTCCTTGGAGGAAAAGGTGGCATATGAATGATGATGGTGGTGGTGAAGAAGAATAGGACCCATGTTCAGTTCTTGGTGGCATCTGCAGGTAGGGCTGAGAGAGACCCCTGCCTGAAACTCGTGAGAGCTCTGGAGAGCTGCTTCCAGTCAGTGTCAATAATGCTGAGCTAGATAGACCGATGGTCTGACTCAGTATAAAGCAGCTTCCTTTTCTATAGTGAAAATATACAGTAAAACAGTTGGGCAGTTAAAGCAAGAGAGCTGCGGTCTGTGCCCATTTGTGCACCAGGTAGCAATATGTTGTAGCTGCTGCCAGTGCCGGATTTACATAAAAGCTAAACAAGCTATAGCTTAGGGCCTCTAATTGTGATATTGATTAAAAAAAATAAAAAATACAGATACCCACTAAGACTTCAGACACCTCAGCCAAGGCTCAGCTTGTTTTGTTTGTGCTCCAGGGTGGTCCAGCAGAGAGGTACTTGACATGTTTGTGTCTCTGCAAATGAAGGCAAGGAACCTGATAGATTTGAAAACAAATGCTGGCAAATGCATGTGTGAGTCGTACACTGTCTTCAAGGGACAGCTAAGCTGACTTCCAAGCTTGTGTGTTTTATTTTTCAAGGCCCTGGAATTACTGACTCCTCCTGTTCCTGACAATGCTAATGCTAGAGTGAAAGCTCATGTGAGGCGTGGGGCAGCATTCTGCGGACTGGAATTGTATGCTGAAGGTAAAGGAAAGATACATGCTGAAGATAACATTCCTGCATTTGTTGGGATTTATTGTATGATATGAACAAGACTTTGTTAATCTGTACTTTTTATTTTGCTTGTTCATCCAGAAAGTTAAATCTTTTAAAATTTTAGTTTTGTTTTATTTACGGAGATGGGATGATGCAAGGCATTCGCCCGACTCAAAATAGACCTAATGACATCAACGGACTTAATGAACTTCTGCCCATTGATTATTTCAGTAGGTCCACTTTGAATTATTTGCATCACCCACAGTCTGTTAACACACTGTTACCCGCAACCAATAGAAACAAAACCACAAAAGTGGTTTTTTCTACAAGTACTATTCCTGTTAGATGAAATATTTAAGTATATTGGACAGTGTGTTGCATTGGAACACTTTATTTTCTAAACTAGCTTTCTTTGCCCAATGTAAAAGTGAACAGAAAAGTCTTCTGTATCTTTCTTTCCTTTTCCAAGTAGTTTCTCTCTTTGTAAATATATTTGTTTGCTACCTTGTTTCCTTTAGCTTTACTGTTCATCTAATTTGGAGCTTGACAAAATGCTTCCTTACTTCAATCTGCTTTCATCATTTCTGGCACCTCTAGATTTCTGTAGTAAAATAATTGGTATGTTTTGCCTTCAGCTGTATTTTCCTTGTCCAGTACATTTCCCCAAAGAAAATTATGTAATACTTCTCCCTAAATTTCTGGGAATTGGAAGGTGAGCAGCCATTATGTCCCACTTCTCCCCTCCAATGTAGCACAAAGTAACTCAAAAGACAAGGCACCAAAACACCCATTTCCCTGTTTATTCACTCCATGCAGGTGCTTTTGAGAAAAAAGAAATGCACAGCTTCTCAGCCTACTACACATAACCATAGTTTTATCAGTGACTCAGCACAGTCGTGTTCCTGTTGTCAATATCTAGAAATCTAACTTGCAGTTCTGCAAAGTACTGGTTTTTTATGGGTGGCTGCAGGGAGCCTTTGGGTTCCGAGTCAAACCTGAAGAGCAGGCATTGCTTGTATTCTGTTTTAGAGATTTCCTTGCCTGTAAATACCATTGTTTATTAAAGGAAAATCTGTCCGTCTGTTTCCCAGGTCTTGCTGGTATAAAGACTTTATGCTAAAGGAAGTATAGAATAGCAACAATAAAGTAGGGTACTACCAATGGCCTCTAAAAATGTCCCTGCTAGGCCATGTTATAGGACTAAGAAGCACATTCTGTATTGGTCAGCAAGACAATCTAACTCCTAGCCAGGCAGCAGCAGGGTGTAATGAAGTGGTAGAGCCAGGGCTGCATCCCCATTGCTCACATTATCCAGGAAAGATGGTGGAGGGGGGTACAAATGGTAGAACCAGTGGATCTCAGGGCCACCAACTTAGCCCTTTCCCATACCTCCATTTGGGGGCTTTGGGGATCCCACAGGCAGAAGAGGGGCTTTGGATTGCAGCCCAGGGCTATAATCCAGGGATGGGGAACTCCAGATGTTGTTGGATTCCCAATTCTTAGTAGTCCCACTAGCGTGGCCAGTTGTCAAGGATAGTAGGCTGTCCAGCAGCATCTGGAGGGCCATAGGTTCTTCACCCCCAGTGCAATCCTATACATACAGTACTTACCTGTGATTAAACCCCTTTGAACACAGGACTTACTTGTAAGTCAATATGCACAAAAGTAGATGCTTCTTCTAATTCTACTTTATAGTATGTTGCTGCCATTGTATGATTAAAATGCATGCTAAATTAACCCTAGGTCTCCAAGATTATATTGCTGCTCTCAGGATTGAGCCCACAAACAAAAATGTAGAAGATGATGCTGAGAAGATTCGACGCATAATTCAAGGAAATGAATGATTCATGGAGGTGGAGAATGCAAATTTGGTGATCAGCTATCATGTCCATGCTAGTAATGTTGATACTTATCCTTGGAAGATATTTTGTTGGTGTATTAAATAAGTAGTTGGATATTCCTCTTCTTTAGCTCAAGTATAGTAGTTAACAAATATGGTGACATTTGAGGGCCTTTATAAGAATAAAATATAAAAATGCTTTCTTAAACTTAGAACACATATTTTCTTATCTTGCACAATAAACAAATAGAAAAGCCTAACTTTGCTTAAGTTTGGATTTGTTTTAAAACTTGGGAAAAATAATTTGTAGTGTTAGATCATATTGCATAATTTATGAAATATGATGTCACAATTCATAAGGTGATAGAATTAATAGCAACTAGTCTACATAGCTTTTCAATGATAAGAGGTACAGTCAAATACTCCCTTGAAGAAAACCTCACCAAAAATACATGCCACTTCTATTTATTTCTAAAAATCAAATTATAATGTGCAATATGTAAGATATACTGTAATCAAAGCCTATTTGTTCTTCTGTAAAAATCCATAACCAAACATTTTTGAAAGGTTTAATCAGAAAAATGTAGGCTTATAAGAATGTTTCTGTTGTGTCAGTTCTCCAGGCGACTCCATGACCCTCCTTTTTTTCTTTGGCTCTGTTTATTGCCATGCAGAAGATGGCTTAACTGAAGGCTTAAGAACATTTGTCAATTCAAAATGTGCCTCAGTGATCCCTCTCTTAACATGAGAAGTGGTACTCCTTGAGCTACAGTGTTCTGAAGCTTGTTATTTCTTGGATTTGTAGGGCTTGGTCCTCTTACAAACTACTAAAGTACTCCCTTTCTGGTATATTTGTATAACCATTTGCATAGTTATAGGGCTGGCAAAAAGGCGTACATGAAAAATGTTTCTGAATGTGGAAAAGTCCTCAATCCTACTGGAGAAACACCAAAAAGTTTTTTTGTTTTGTTAATCCCATGCAACATTTTGTCTCTAGTTCTAATTCCTGATATGAGGAAGAAAACTCATGTTGGTGAGAGGAGCACTTCTTGATGCCAGCAACCCTCTAGGGAGCCAGCACAGAAGCCTAGTTCTCACTAAGTTTAAAACAAAGTAGTGTCTGTGCAGCATCACCACAGACTGCAGTTGGGTGCTCTGAAAACTGAATGCTTCTTCATACTAAAGCCAGCATGGCAGTGTCCTGCATATTTAAAAAACAATCAGTTACATCAAAGTCTAGGATTAAACTTTCTCCCCAACATACATAAGAGAGAGGAGCATTAAATCATGCAAGTTTCCACCTGCATTCAGATATTTGTCTCTTACCTCAGTAAAAACTAGATCTTAGAATTCCATTTGATGATCTTCTGACTTTATTTGCTAGCATACTTAATAGGATGTTGAACCACGTATTTTTACTGGTAAGGCCTTATTGAAATCAGACTTACTTTCAATAAAGATGTTTCAGTACAGTGGTACCTCGCAAGACAAATGCCTCGCAAGACAAAAAACTCGCTAGACGAAAGGGTTTTTTGTTTTTTGAGCTGCTTCGCAAGATGATTTTCCCTATGGGCTTGCTTCGCAAGACGGAAACGTCTTGCAAGTTTGTTTCCTTTTTCTTAACACCGTTAATACAGTTGCGACTTGACTTCGAGGAGCAACTCGTAGAACGCGGTGTGGTAGCCTTTTTTGAGGTTTTTAAAGACTTTGGTGATTTTTGAAGCTTTTCCAAAACTTTCCCGACACCATGCTTCGCAAGATGAAAAAAATCGCAAGACGACAAAACTCGCGGAACGAATTAATTTCGTCTTGCGAGGCACCACTGTATTAGATTATTAAACAAAAAAACCAGACTGTTACTCTCTTATTTGCTTTATTATTTTAACAGATAACAAAAACACATTACTAGATTTTATAAAGTGTGCATAAGATCTGAGTGATCACAAACTTTGCTTTTGTCAGTGCCAGTGTTAATACCATTAAATCGTGTCATCCCACAAGTAAACAAATGATTTGTGAAAGTATTGTCCTTTGGACAGAATTTACAAGGTACCATTTGTGTGGTAGGCGGTATAGCACCGTATTCACCTGATGTTGTTTTATAGAGCAAAAGCTGGGGCTTAGTTAAGAAATTGCTAGAGGTGAGAGTCTTTGCCTCCAACATACAGGAAAACACAGGATTGCCAGGGTTTGCACATGGACGCCACTGGACAGAGGCTGTGTTCTTTGCACCACCCCTTGGTTTTGTTTCTGGCTCAGAAGTCATTTTCAGTTCCTGTGCAAAAGTAGAAAAATTAAGAGGTTCCATAAGAGCATAGGTAGTTAAATGACATATTTAAATCTAGCTTTATAGATGGTTCACTTTTAGAAACTGAGCTGGCACAGCAAGGAGGTAAATCCTGTTGAGCTCAATGAAACAACTTCTTCTTCTTCTTGAAATTTGTATACCACACTATATCTGTAGATTTCTGGCAGGTTCACAACATAAAATTACAATATAAAAAGCACACAATACATAATAAAAACAAAAACAAAGATAACTCAATAATCCCCCCTTCCACAACACATTTAAAAGAGCATTGGATGTCAATCAGCCATACTATTTTTTATTATGAGTCGAAGTATTTAGGACCAACTGAGGTGCTTGATGCTTGCATGGCTGTCTTCCTTAAATGCAAGTGACTTGGAAAAACCTTTACCCCTCATTGAAAGGAGCCCTGCTACAGATTTAAGGGGCCCAGTGTAACCTTTGTAGCCCCAGTGAAGTTCCTCTGAGCTATATGCTGTCACAAACTGATTGGATTGCCTCAGAACTACTCATACATAAAAGCTCAGTGTCCTGTATTTTTGTCTCACATCTCAGAAAGAAATGTACTCTTAAAAAAACCCAACAACTTCAGTTTCTAAAAAATGATGCTCTGTTCTGCTTCTTAATACCGATTTACAAGATACTACTAAAAAGAGAAAAGCGGCAGGGAGCACCGCTCCTAAAAAGGCCGTTCTTTGCTGTGATGTAGGCAGCTAGCTAGGCCGGGCAAGAGAGTCGTCTGCCCCCCATTCTCCCACTACAGCCGCTGGGCTTTGAGGGCCAGGCTCCGCCGAGCGGCCCCAAGAGCGACAGCACCCCGCTCCTTACCGGCCGGCGGCGAGAGCTCGGGCCTCCCGACTGCGAAGGATGCTGATGCTGCGCCGGGCTGGCCGCGTCACCATGGCAACTGCCTCAGCATCTCCACACATCACGCGTCCCCCGCCGCGTCGGCGCACCCTTTGTTGACTCAGCGTTCGGGTCTCCGCCAGCGCTGGCCCCGCCCCGCAGCGCCCGCGGCTCCTTGGGGCCTGTAGTCCCCGCGCGCCTCCCTCTGCCGCCGCGCCTGGCAGAGGCGAACTACCACTCCCAGGGTTCGTCCGGGCCCCGCGGGAATGCGCAGGCGCAGTGCTCGCCTCCGCCTTTCCGGCTGCTTGTTTGTTGTTCTGGCGAAGGAAGGAGGCGGCGGCGGCGGCCGTGACAGCAGCAGCAGCACCAGCAGCGGGAGCAGCCCGGCCCGAGCGCGGCTCACATTCCCCGGCCTCTGCCCCTCCTGAGCTCCTCGCCCTCAGGGGGCCGGGCTCGCTCAGGTAGGCCCGGCCGGGAAGGTCTCCTCGCCATCGGGCACCTGCGCCCTTTGCCCAGCCAGGCCCCCGAGAGGCCTCGGGAGGGGGCGGGCAGGTCTCCTCGGGAGGAAGCGGGCTTCGGAAGGCTGCCTCCCCGCGAGGCGCCGGGGAAACGCTTCCTGCTGCAGGCCTCGCTGTCTTCGGCCGGCCGAGGGACAAGCCGCACTTTGCAGTTCAGGGGTTTCCAAACATAGCTGTCAACTTTCAGATTTGAAAATAAGGGATCAGCAGCCTCACCTGTCCCGGGGACAGTCTAACAATCCGGGATAGCAGCGGGAAGCGGCGCTGGAATAACGGAATTTCCCGCAAAAAAAGGGAAGGTTGACAGCTATGTTTCCAAAGCAGAGGCGCCTCTGGATTAGTGGCTGGTTGGCCCTTCGCTGAACTGGAACTTTTGAGAATAGCACAGAGTCGCGCAATTATTTCGCTCCCTGAGTGCAACTCCTCCGAAGCCTCCCCTTGGCGCAGGTGGAGGTGGGTGACAACTTGGCTCCTTCAGGGGAAGGCGAGGCTGCAGCAGCATCCCCTGCCTGTCCTTCTCTCAGCTGCTGCAGGGGGTCTTGGGATTCCCAGGCTGGCCCTGGAAAGTGTTCTGCTCTGTGACAGCTGACTCAGGAGAGGCGCTGCTGGTTCTTGACCAGTGCCTGGATGCAGTGGTGGGCTGGGTGAATCCTGACAAGGCAGTTGCTGTGGGAATTGGTTGCCTGCCCAATGGAGTTGAATTGCCCCTTAAGGAGCACATGTGTCATCTAGGGGGACTCTTAGATCCAGCGTTGGTGATGGAGGCTCATGTTGCTTCCATGGCTAGGAGTGCCTATAGGCCAGCCATTCCTGTGGTCCATGCATTGGTCTTATCAGATTAGTTTGTTTACGGCCATGTGCTTTATTTGGGGCTGTATTTGGGCTTTGTTTGGAAAGTGAAGCTGGTGCAGAATGCAGCAACAAAGTTGGTGAGTGGGGTAGCTAGCTGCAAATGTATAGCAGTTCTAAAGGAAGAGCATTGGAGGCCAGTTAACTACTGAGTCAGGTTCAAGACATGTGTGTTGGCTTAGGACCTAGGTATTTTCTGAGCCCTTCCCTCACAGATTTAGCTGACACCAACCCTGATAAATTTCAGGCAATTTAGTAAAGACATTTTTATTTTCTTTGGCATTTGGTTAGTTGATTGAAGGAGATGTTGCAGTTCTGTTACATCATTTTGATTTATTGTTATGGTTTGGGTTTGGGTTTTTTTAGATTGCTTTATCATTTTATGTTGTATCTTGCTTTAGGATTGATTTTAATGAAGATCAAGCACCTAAATGAAATAAGTAGCACACTTGTAACTAGATGTACTTTGATGGGAAGCTAACGTTTCTCATGCCCTCTGGTCAGAGGGTGTGATGGACAACATGGGGAAATTAGTTTCTTTCTTCCTAGGAGAAAGCCCCAAAACAGAATCCTAATCAGCGAATAGCCCTGCCATATTTTAGACATTTCCCCATTAATTTAAAAGATTTTTCTAAAAATTGCCAAAGGTGGCTGCCTGAATCACTATTAAAACAATGCAACAATTTAAAAGCTAAACCGTAAAGAGTATAAAACAGTAAGATAAATCATTATCTGTACAAACTAGAGTGTTCCTTGGTGGGGTGTAATTATAAGCATCCCTGCAAGTCAGTTTATGGAAGCTGCTAGCCCACCTACCCACAAATCCCTGTGTTAAGATATTTGTGTTTTAGAAGGGAACGACTTTCACGGCTGGTTACCTGGAATAACTTCTCCCTTGCTGCTAAGGCAGCTAGCTAATCAAGTGGCTTTAGAAGTACAAATAAAAAAAATACAGAGCGATCAATAGCAGCCATTGTATGCAAGATTGATAATCAGTTAACATCCTTTAACGTTAAAAAGACATAATGGCTCTGCTTGTTGACTTGCTGTCTGTTTTAATACTCTGCACAAGAATGACTATTCCACCTAACTTCATTGCCCTGGGACTACTTTGCATCTGTTTCCATAGGTATAAGACAAGTCCCTTAGAAGTGGAGGAAGGGGCAGGACAATGCCAATCTCTTCCTGCAGAGTGATGCCACTCGTGCTGAGCTCCCTGTTCTGCCTTCTAAGTGGGGAGGTGGACAGAAACCCGCCATAAGCCCTGAAACAGAGAGGGGCTGAGCTGACTTGGGATTTGTTGGTTCCCAAGTAGACCCTACTGATTTGCTTCTACTTTCTGCCCTAGGTGGCAAGAGTGGGCAGGCTGTGGGTGTGGTGGTGGCCCTGTCACTTTGGTTAAGCACTGCTCCTGCCCAGCTGAGGTTTGGTTTGCAGCTGTATCCGGGAGTAAGCAAACACAGTGGAGGTCAGCATGCATAGGGTTGGGCTGCCCCCATTTTAAACTCTGGAGCTGAGGGATGACAGAAAAACCTGTTATGTGAAGTAAGGCTTTCAGCAGATTTCATTAGCACTGGGCTGTGGTTGGTGTTTGAAAGAGCTAATATTCTGCCTGTATCCAAGAAAGATCAAATTGCTGAAGGTAGTGGAGCTGTTAGGTTATTTTCAGTGGCAGATAAGGCTTAGAATAATAAATGTTAAAGTGGATGTTCACTGTGGGTGGAATAAAAGATCAGTGCGTTTCTGGAGAAAGGGAATGTACTGCACTCAGTCCCATGGAATTTCAACTTCCTACTCTTTGAAAACCCATTCCATATAGAGTTGTCTGCAACAAGCTGTCCTGTCAAGGATGAACTCTCCATCTGCACCAGGGGCTAGCAAGGAACTCTTTGGCCAAGTCCTTGCCTACTCCAAACTGGAGAGTCTCCACTGTGCAGGGCATAGACAGTTATGAGAAATGAGCTGCCCCTCAGGTAGCTGGCCCAGCATTGCTGACCTCCAGGTTCCTGGGAGCACAAGTTTAAAACCACTGCTCTAGTCAGCTTAGATTTTAGCAAAGCGTTTGCTGATAACTATTAATTAAACAGGAAAAAGATACTGGTGAAAAGACAGAAAATCTGCAGAGTTTGTGGCTAGATGCTGTGAATACAGGAAAGCATGCCACTCGCTGAGAGCAGAATTGGGCACCCTGAGCACATCAGCTGCATTTGTCAAAAGAAAGGAGGTGCCTTCCAACCCGTCTGGCTGGTGTGTGGCCGAAGACCCAAGGAAGTGAATTGCTTGGCTGGATGGGAAAGAAGTAGCTAGCCAAGTTTTTCAGGGATCAGTCTAGAAGCCTGTTTTAGTCAGTATTTTTCCTTCGAAGAAAAGGGGGAGGAGTGTCCCTCTGATATTTGCATGTACCTAGCAAAGAAGTGTAGTTAATACAGACAAGGCATTGTTCCTTAGGGAATGTTACAGAGCAAACTGGGTGATCTTCTGAACTACCAAGTGACATTCAGCCGTGTCTAGCATCAGGTTATGTGTTTGTGGGCAAACAGTGACTGTTTTTACTACTGGTTGCAAAATAGCAAAGGAGGGAAGTGTGCTTGAGTACTAGTTCATCACAAAACATCTGGGAGCTGCTCAGACGTGACAAGGCAAAGTTTTGGATATATCAAGTGAGGCATTTCTAGTTAAGTTAATGAAATATTGGCTCCCTTCTACGAGCTATTGATGAAGCAGTAGTTCCCCACCCTACCCCTTTCAGAAGGGGTGAGTTGAAGCTGCAGCAAATGGAGAGAAGATCAGTTAATGATCAGAGGAATCGAGAATTTCTCTTCAGAGTCTTAAGGAGGTGATACAGCAACATTCACATCTTTCTCTCAAGTAGGATAAGGCAATCAGTGGCTACCAGTCATGATGGTTGTGGACCACATTTTTGGAGACCGTTTCTGGATCATCACTGGGGAGACTGCCGTTGTGTTTATGTGGAATTCCCATAATGTGCATCTGATTTGCCATTGTGAGAACAGGATGGGCCTTTGGCCCTTCTTACATTCTTATAAAGGCAAGCAGAGAGAGGCAGTATGTCTGTGTTTGGTACTGGAAAAGGAAGAGGCAAAGGTTCAGCTGGCCCTCTTGCAGTCTGCCCTTCTTCCCTAGTTAAATTTTGCCTCATGTTCAGCATATGGTAGGTGGCCATATTTAGAAAAAAATTCTCTTTGAGTTAGATCAGAGATGGCCCTAGAGACTCTTAGGCTGCTTGCCTTCCTTCCAGCTATGGGGAGTGTCTTCAATGTGGGCATGTTTGTGCAGTGCCCCTGCATTGTCCACATGGCTTGGATTGGGTCAGGTGAATATGGACAAGAAATTAAGGTTGGATTAAATCACCTTTGCTCCCCACTCTGTGATCCCTCAAATGCCATGGACTGGCTCTTTCTAGATTCTGTTTGCAGTGGTGAAGTTTGAAATGTATTTGAACAGAGATCCCCATTTAGAGTCAAGTTGGCTAATCCTTTCAGGTGCCACATTTGTACTGTTCTTTGTTTTTGTTTTTTGCTTTCAGCATCTGTCAAAATGTCTGAAAACTCCAGTGACAGTGATTCATCTTGTGGCTGGACGGTCATCAATCATGAGGTACTCTATGGCGGTGTATTTTAAGTGGGGCTGGTGGTGATTTGCCCTTAGACATTTCAAGCTCATCCTACAAATTTCCTTCAATAGCTGTTACTTTGGACTCAATGAAGGACGAGTCCCCTATGCATTTTTCTGCAGTTTTCAGCTAAGACACCAAGAAATGAGTTGATTTCTATAGGACACTTAGTTGAATCAAGCAAACCTCACAACAGAGCCCAGTAGCAGGGAAGAGCACTGATGAAGTCAATCCCATTATCTTAGACAGGGCAAAGGAGAAGTCTAGATACTTCCATAACCTCAGGGCCACTGCAGCAAAATTAGATAAATGAGAGCAGTCAGGATTTGAGTTTGATCTAAACTTGAATGTGCTTTAGTAGATTATGCTCCACTGGCTTAAGGTTTCCTGATAACCTTGAAGTAATTTCTTGTATGACTTAAAGCCCCCTGAAGATAATCTGGGAGAGATGCATGTCTGAGACCCTGGAAAAGTGCTGCTATTCAGAGTAGCCAAGGCATTGAGCTGGATGGACTGAGATGAGAGATGCAGTGTGCAGCCCTTTGGGCTCACAGGAGCCTTTAGCCATTTATTTCGTTTGTTAGCTATCACCAGGTGAGCACCTCTAGTTTCACTTGAGAGCTCCTCCTTTTCTTTTTCATTTAGGGCTCTGATGTTGAGGCTGTGGCATCTGAATATGAAGCTTTAAGTGGTCATGTGGAGCCGGCCTTGGATGAATCTCTATCTCTCGCACAAGGTGATGATGGGCAAGAGCAGCCCATCGACTTGCAAGGTAAGCCTTAGGCCACAACTATGCCACCTGCAACCCTGTGTGCAGTGACGACTCGACTGCTTCGGTTGTGAGCTTGGGAACACTTGCGGAACTTGAAGATGAATCTGATAACCAGGACATGTCAGTAAGGGCAAGTGAGCATGGGGAGCTGCCTTATACAGAGACAGCAGGCCTTTGTACAGCCCAGTATAATGCCTGGAAGGTTTCAAACAGGAGACTTTTCCCAGCCCTACTTGGAGGTGCTGCCTGGGATTAAATCTGTAACCTGCGTGCAAAGCAGATGCTCAGTCATTAACTAACAGCAAACATAGGAGCTGGGGCAAAATGACCTTGGATTGTGCCATTGTTAATACAGGTATATTCACGTCTTTCATCCAGGGAGCTCAAAGTGGCATACCTGGTTCTCTCTCTCTGCATTTTATCCTCACAACAACCCTGTGAGGCAGGTTACGCTGGGAGTCTGTGACTGGCACAAGGTCACCCAGTAAGCTTCGTGGCTGCATGGGGATTTGAACCCTGGTTTTCCAGAGCCTAGTTTGGCACACTGACCAGTACACCACACTGTATCTCTTAACAAAAAGCTAGTTAAGGCTGAGGAGGGCATGTAGAGATACACTGGAGGGACAAACTGTTATAGAGAATGGAGATGCATTTGCCATAAGAAGGTGTGATGGCGCAGAGAGCCAGCGCTGTGAGGGAGCAAGCAGACCGAGCCACTTCAACACTCTGATGGTCCTCTGTGCTGTCACCAGGTGTGGTTTTTTCCCCCCTGCCTGCCTCCACTGATCAGCCCTTTCACCTCTGTAATGTCTTTGCTGTCCCAGTGAACTCACTGTACAGTGGTAACTTGGGTTACAGACACTTCAGGTTACAGACTCCGCAAACCCAGAAATAGTACCTCGGGTTAAGAACTTTGCTTCAGGATGAGAACAGAAATCGCGCAGTGGCTGCGCGGCGGCAGCAGGAGGCTCCATTAGCTAAAGTGGTTTTTCAGGTTAAGAACAGTTTCAGGTTAAGAACGGACCTCCGGAACGAATTAAGTTCTTAACCCGAGGTACCACTGTACTGGCTGGGGGGGGGGGAGTGGGGGAGGCATTTAGGTGTAAAGTGACAGCCAGGGCATCCGACCAAAATTAAACCAAAACAAATTTACATTTTACTAAACGCTATTTAGGAGGAACTCTCCAGATTTTAAATCAGTTCAGTAGTTAACTCCAAAAGCAATTGGGATGTAAAAAGGACATGGAAAATGCATCCATCTCAATCTCGCCTAGGTTGCTTTTCTACTAAAGCAAAAGCCTTGCACTTGCAGGAGCAGTAGACTCATATGGACTCACTCTGAATTGAGTAATGCTACACTTTTCAAATTGGATGGAAGCTGGCTTGTGGGGTGTGTCCAAATGATGCGTGATTGGCAACGTTGTGGGTCCTTTTGGACCTAGAGGACTGTGGGGCAGGACCGCCTGTACATTAAACTGCAGTATTTCACATAAAACAGCAGTATATCTTTGGATCCCAGACAATGTAGGTACATGGATTTGAAACCAGCTGTGGGAGCACACTGTGTACTGTGGACACAGCTTACTTCTAATTTAGTCCCCTTCCTCCTTCCTTCTGAGTACAGTGGTACCTCAGGTTACAGACGCTTCAGGTTACAGACTCCGCTAACCCAGAAATTGTACCTCGGGTTAAGAACTTTGCTTCAGGATGAGAACAGAAATTGTGCTCTGGTGGCGCGGTGGCAGTGGGAGGCCCTATTAGCTAAAGTGGTACCTCAGGTTAAGAACAGTTTCAAATTAAGAACGGACCTCCAGAATGAATTAAGTTCTTAACCTGAGGTACCACTGTACTACTAGGGGAACATGGAGGAGGGAGGAGGAGTAGGAAGAAGAAGCTGACTGCCAGGGCTTTCATTGGACTAGCTATTAGTAGAGTGGTGGGCAGGAGGGGGCTGGCTTATGGCAATCTGAGGTTGGTAGGGCAATACCCCATTTGTTCTTGTGAACTAGCATCCATGGGCTCTCAGACCAGCCTTTTCTGATTTATAGCTCTCTTTATCTTCAAAACTCCTCAGCCATCCTCCTCTCCTCGGCTTGCCAGCTTCACTTGCATACCATGTTCTCATTCTCCACTCCCATCACTGCTATCTGGATGACATAAAGGTTTGATGGGGGGAGTGGAGTTTTGCAAAGTTTCTTTTTCGCCCAATGTTCTCCACCCCATTTCAGTTTCCTGGCCTGACCTTTTCTACCTTCTGGCAAGAATTGCCTCTAAGCATAAAGGAGCAGTTTTGCAACCAAGACAAACACAAGGCAGCCAAGAGTCTCCTTGTAACTGTTCGCAGCACAGGAGTGTGGAATAAACTCCCTGCCATTGTTCTGGAAGCAAACCCAGGGAAGGTTTTGTTTCTTTGTTTAAAGAAGAATTTGCAATGCTTACAGAATGGATACCTAATTTGTCTACAGGGTGTTGTCTTTCTTTCTTTCTTTCTTTCTTTCTTTCTTTCTTTCTTTCTTTCTTCCTTCCTTCCTTCCTTCCTTCCTTCCTTCCTTCCTTCCTTCCTTCCTTCCTCCCTCCTCTCTCTCTCTCTGAGATAATTGTAGTACTTGCCTGTTTATCTTATATGTGCTCAACTTCTATTTTTGTAGCTGAATTTGGCCAAGGTGATATGTCATCCATGATAGTTCAAAGTCATTCTACCTCAGAGGCCACCAAGCCAGTTCCGGAGGTAAGTTGTAGTTCTATGAAGCACACAAGTGTAAGAAACAATGGAGCCCCACCAACCCCTGCTGGCCAAACATGATAGAGGGAAATATTCACCTTAGGGTTTGCTGCTAACTTGCAAGCCCAGCACCTGCTGCTGACTCTTTTGGGCTAGTTTGAATGGAACTTGAGTCCCAGGCAAGGGCATGTAACCCTCAGGTAGTTTTTTAGAAAAACAGCCTCCTTATATTACATCATAATGATTTAGTAAAAGTTTGTTGCATTAGAGTTAGTTATTTATTTATTGAACCCACATGCTGCTTTTCTAGAATAGTTTTTCTCAAAAGCAGTTTACAAAAAATATTTTGTCATATTAAAGGAGGGATGCAGAAGGACTTCCAAGAGGGACTTGGAAGACAATATAGATTCCACAGGTGAGAAAAATGCTTTATCCTGTGTGACACCTGTCATTTTACATTACATCTAAGGATGAAAAAGAGAAAGTGACAGATGAAAGCTCCTGCGTGGGGGCAATTAGCGATGACTCTGACATTGTGACACTCGAGACACCGAAAGTAGAAGAAATTGGAAGCCCAGAAGAAGAAGAAGAAGCTGTGCCTGCTGATGAGGCCGTTCCTGCCCCTGAAGATTTTAACATGGGCTCCTCTTCGAGCAGCCAGTACACCTTCTGCCAGCCAGAAACAGGTAGGTGACGTCTCTTGCACCTTGTAGGCCAGACTTGGCCAGAAAAAGAGGCCGCAGGTAGTGCCATGCTCTGCAGGCTTCACGAATCAACTGACCACCTTTCCTGCTGCCAGTCAGGTTAAGGAAATAAGTTTCAGGAGCAGCCGATGAATGTGTCAGCAGTGACTTAAGCAGCCTCACTTTCATTCCTCAAACTGTGGTATCATATATGGCCTTTCTCTTAAAAGAAACTGATTTTGCACCATACTGATGGATCAAGTGATTAATTCTTGGCGCAGTCCATTTAATTCAGTTAACAGTATGGGAGATCATGATACCACTTGCAAGAGACAGATAACATGGGAGCCAAAGAAAGCTCATTCCTAGCTAAGCTTTCCCTCCAGCTTCCATTCATATGTGCTGGTGTTGTTCGTTCTTTAAAAAACAAACAAACAAACAAACAAACAAACAAACAAACAAACAAACAAACTGTTGGTTTGGTACCAGGAGTGTCTGCTGAAGTGGTTGATGGCCTTTAAAGCTGCATGAAGTCTTAGGGAAGAAAATCTCTTTCCAAACCACACCTAACCTACACAGGGAAAAAACAAAGCAGAAAAAGTGCCCCGGCAAAGCCCAGCATGATTTCTGTTAGGGGGAAAAGATCTTTAAATAATGGAGGCTGTTTAGTTTCACCTTGGCCTGGATGTGAGGTTAGGCTCTTTTCAAGCGTTAATACTTTGCCTGTTCAGCCTTTTCTAAGCAAATTTGCTATCTGGCCTCTATCACCTCTTCAAGCCCCGTGCCTTTTCTAATCACTGCAAATTTAGAAATGAAATGCTAGGGCGGAAATGACTGGCAGAATCCGTGACCAGGGAGAAGAGTCGGTGGAAGAAGATTGGAAGAAATTCAAAGACTATTTACAGAAATATTGCAAAATTAATGAATGTTAGAATGATGTTGGACTGAATTTAAGGGGTTTCTAGCTGTACAGGCTAAAAGAATATGGAAAAATTGGTTTTAATATGTAAAATTTAAAATTTAAAGTTATATTATATTAAGATGAAAGATTAGGATTAAAAAGGAGGGAAAGGAATTGTTGGATTAACATATTTAATTAGAATACAAAAGAGGGAGGTAAGAGGAGGTCCGGGAAACAAGTAAATGTAAAAGAAGTGAGGAAAAGATGAAATTGTTTTTAATTTTTTTTTCTTTTTTACTTTGTATTTTTTCTTTTTATTGTTAATTTTTTCTTCATTAATGTGGCTTCTTTCTTGTGAAATTTTAATAAATATTATTTAAAAAAAAATAATAGAAATGAAATGCTAGAATTGCCTGCCTGTTCATCAGATGCAGTTGGCTGATCTTATTCCCAAGGGATGTTGGGATTCCCAGGACTGAAGTCTCGTTAGGTAAGCCACCCTCCCCCAACATTGTGCCCTTCAGATGTTTGGGATGCTGCTACTGTCAGCCCCAGCACCATATGGGGCTGCTGGAATGTTAGGAGATGTACTTCAAACATCTGTATGGCACCAAGTTGGGGTGCTGCAAGGGAAATGCTTTCACCCGGCAAGGAAGTTTTGCCTGTGTGACTTTCTCTTCTGAGACTTCCCCAGCAGCCATCTAAACATTAACAGAATGTGCTTGACAATCTTAAAGTGTTCATAATTCTGTTTCCCAAGCTCCTGCCATGTGTTTCTATTTAAAATCTACCCAGAAGCAGTTTGTACAGGGGCATGTCAGAGACTGGAGTGAGTGTGTGCACATTGTAGGGTCTTCAGAGTCAGGGTCTCAAAATCTTGAGTCTGGGAGAGTCTGGGCCTAGGGACCACCCCCAGCTGCTGACAGGACAGCTGCTCTTGGGGCCAGGGGTTTCACATGTACCAGAAAAGAAGCCTCGGAAACCCTAATGTCTAATTTGCTTTTGGTGATCCAAGTGTCATGTACCTATGCTTTCCATCTGCTCCCACCCTAGCCAAATTGCTTTGTGGTCCTGTGTTGCATTTTCCTTTTAGTCAGCGGTTAAAATCTCTTCTTTCTGTTATATATATATACATACAAAAGCCAGTTGGCTGGAGAAGCTCCGGAAGATCCCAGAGTGTATCAGTGGATGGGGTGAGCAGCTAAAGCAGCAAATGGCCAGCAAGGTCCCTTTCCAAGGTGGCCCAACTGCTTGTGCCTGGTGTGAGCTGTGGCTTGTGGTGTGGCATCTTGTCTGCTTGTGTGGTGGGGACAGCAGTTTCAGGAGCTAGCTCAAGTTGTTGCTTGCTGATGGCAGGGTCAGGAAAAGCAAAGACAAATGTGGAGGAGACAGGGAAAGGGAGGAAACAGTAGAGGGGGAATCCATTTGGCTTATTTTGGGAAGCCCCCTGCATTTTGAATCTGGGAAGCTCTGCTCCAGGGACAACTGTAAGAACAAGCCTATACCCCCTAACTCAACTAAAATGTGTGCCATTAAATGCAATAATCTATTACAATATTTATTGATTAATCTAGTGCGTCAGGTTGTTCCTCTTCTTTTTGGCTTGCTCTTGGCATTCTGCTTTGCATCACTGGCCTGTTGGTGATGTGCTTGAATGTTGAGTGAACTGTCTGCCTTAGAACTGGCAGGTATCTTAAACTTGTAAGTTACTAGGGGGAAAGCCCTTTGGGTTGTCAGCAGGGAGGAGGGCTATTTCTGGTCCTTCAGCCGCAGTAACCCCCTTCCATTTCCTCCATGGCCACCTGAATGACCATCTTGTCACTGGTTTCTCATAGTGGCCCCCCCCCCCAATGATCTGAGGCCATGTGGCCTTGGCATGAGCCAATCTTTACCTTACAATCCTGTTTGGACAGATATGTGCATTTGCATTGGGGCACGTATGATGTTTTCAGTTGCAATATAGATGGAATGGATAAAAAGGCCATTTAGGCAGGCCCCCCTACTTCTAAAAATGCACGCACACCCTTCCTCCCAGGACTCAACCCACATGATCCAGCTGTTAATCTACTGATCACTGCAACAAGGAACCTACAGTGAAGCCAAGTTCTTGGTTACTTGAGCACAACTGAACCCCACACTGCTGGCAAAGCAGAGCCCCAGGGGTGGATGGGGGCAAGAAGATTCCTCCTGGTTCTGAGTTTCTGCTTTTTCAGAAACCCCAAAGCCAAGTTTTGTCAGAATTTTAAAGACCCCAACACCTTTAAGAAATATAATGGTATTTCTATAAATATTTTCTCGCCTCTCTGAGAGGGAACAAGGATGTCATTGTCTGTACATAACTGAGGGAAAGAAGAGGGTTTGCTCAGAACTAGCAGTCTGTGGGTGAGGACATGGCTGAAGGGGAAGCTCCTGCCCTGCCACAAGGGACACATCTTAGCAGGCTCCAATCTTCTCCTAGGATGGAGGGAACGATACTCCATGTGTCAGGATAGGAGGCTGCACATTCCTTGCTGACAGCATAAAGGATTGTGGGTTTGCTTTTCAGTCTTTCTGCCTCGTCCCAGTGGCGAAGAATCAAGCAGCGACGAAACCAGCAATCGTTCCAGCCCCACCCTGAGGCGACGACGTGCGAAGAAGAAGTTGGTCTCAAGTTCTGAATCAGAGGATGTGCCACCTCTCGAACAGGAGACCGAACAGGCCAAAGAGCATTCGCACAAACATCAGTTCAGTAGTGGCCTTAACAGGTGCATTATCCTGGCGTTGGTGATTGCAGTCAGCATGGGCTTCGGGCATTTTTATGGTGAGTACATGAATCCTCTTCATTGAACTAATAAGAAATACATTTTTAAACCAGTGGCATTTCCTCACAGGGTGCCGTAAAGACCAGATCCTTACTTGCCCTATCCCCTGCAGGCCAAATTTGAGAAGTGGGCAGCCCCACACACCTGACATCACAATGATTGTCAGGACTTCAAAGCAGTTAAGAGAGTTGTCGGCATATGGAACTTAGTTTGAGGACATTTACCATATTTTTCGCCCTATAGGACGCACTTTTCCCCCTCCAAAAATGAAGGGGAAATGTGTGTGCATCCTATGGGGCAAATGCAGGCTTTCGCTGAAGCCTGGATAGCGAGAGGGGTCGGTGCGCACCGACCCCTCTCGCTCTCCAGGCTTCAGGAAGCTATCCGCTAGCCGTGGGAGCCCGCGAGAGTTCCCACCGGGCTCCCTAGGCTTGCGGATAGCAGCCTGCATCCCGAAGCCTGTGGCATGCTGAGAAGCGCCCGAGCTTCAGGCAGATATCTGCAAGCCTGGGGAGCCTGCAGGAGTTGCTGCCGGGCTCCCAAGGCTTGCGGATAGCAGCCTGTTCTGGGGGCTGGGGTCGGGGGAAGCTCGGGCTTCCCCCGCCCCAGCCCCACGCCTGGGGGGAAAATATATTTTTTTTCTTTATTCCCCCCCCCCAAAAAAAACTAGGTGCGCCCTATGGGCCAGTGCGCCCTATAGGGCGAAAAATATGGTACATTCACATCTTAACAAGCAAAAATCCCTACTTGGACTTGCAAGTGCCCAGGTTGTGCCTTCAGGCCAGTCGCCTAACTTGCAGGGTCCTTGTGTGGAAATTCTCTTGCACATTGTCCTCAGCTGCTGGGTGGGAAAGTGGGATATAACAGAGACTGACAATATAGATGAAAAGTGATGTGATTCTTACAGCTGGAGTGTGTGTGTGCATGTTCTCCCTGCCTCCCTGTCTGCAAGCTGAGGGAGACGTCTCAGTTAACTGAGGCTCCCAGGCAGGATGGATGACTTGTGATTTGGCCCATTCCACTGACACACTCTTGCTTTGTGTGTGTGTGAGTTTGAAATTTAGTTATAAAATCCAGTCACTGATCCCCTGCCTGTGTTTTGTGGTTTCTGCTGTTTATCCCAACCATAGTAACCAGTCATCTAAAATAGAAAAAGTCCTGTGTGCAAAACTCCTTTAGTTGACGACCCAGATTCCTGATGTTCTGTTCTAGTAATACCATTTTTAATGGTGTGTAAAAAGAGACTAAAGATTCTTGACTGAGTTATAAAGCATTTAGTAGAACAACCTTGGAGCAAAACTTAACACCTATCCATTATTTTGTCCTCAGGGAAATATGAAGGTAAGAGGCTTGGTTGGAATGTGTTGCTGTGAAACAGAGGCCAACGGCCTTTTCTCTCACCTTCTCACTCTGACATGCTTTTTGACTGTGGATGCTCTAGCACAGGGGTAGGCAACCTAAGGCCCGTGGGCCGGATGCGGCCCAATCACCCTCTCTGGGTTATTTCTGTTGCACAGAAATTTGTTCATTTCCCCCCCAAAATATAGTCCAGCCACCACATGGTGGTGGACTGGCCCACGGCTGAAAAAGGTTGCTGACCCCTGCTCTAGCAGATTAACCTTGTTTTCCACTGGGGGCCATCATTGCAGGCTCTTGGACTTGGGCTATTCAGTCCAGCTCCTACATTGGGAAACATTTTTTCATGACTTTCTGGTTCTTTGGCGGTAGCATGCACATTTTGATGTCAACACTGGAATTCCTGGAGGGGAAGTGTTTGTGTGCTGCTTGTATAGGAGAATCAAATTAGCCTTTTGCTTCTTGAGAAGGTAAATGTGTCCGCTGGGCCAGTAGTTTGTGCTCAGGCACTTAACAAAAAATTTCTACGGGCTTGTGTGGATTCCAAGCATCCTGTTGCTGCCACCCCTTGTACCTTTTCCATGATGCTTAAGGCCAGGGTCCTTCCCCCTCCTGGGTGGACCTGCCCTTCATTGTTTGCAGTTGGTTTGTGCTCAGAAGGCAGGACTTTGAAGCAGCCTCCTCTGCTCTCCTCCTTAGTCACTAACACAGGCCTGGGGAGGATTTGTGGTCCTCTGGCTGATTCCAACCACTGGCATGCTGGCTCTTGGTGTTCAGCAACATCTAGAGGGCACCAGCTTCCCTAGCCCTGCTCTCATGTCACTGAGTGAGAATTTGTGACATGATATTGCATGATATAGATTTGCATGTAGTTGTTTTCATGTTATTTGTACTGATCGTAGTACTTCATACGTTTCACCTTTTCAGAGAGGAACGTATGTTACAGGCCTTCTTTGTCCAAATTGATGCTGCTATTGTAATAGATGTTCTAAGGAGGCCTGACCTGGATTTGCCCCTCTGATTTTGCTGTTTTGCTAATACAGGTTAATGTGCAGCTGCGCACAGGGATACACTGGGGCTTTGTGAGTGTTCTGAGCCCCATCAGTCTGTTCATTTAATGATGGATCAGTGTTTTTGCCACTGAGCTTAGCTTGCTTTCATCAGCATAGCGTTCATGCCTTATTTTGTTAATGCAAAAGTCTAGCATAGCTGTTGCAAACAATTAAAAAGGTGACCGTTTTAAACCACACTGTTCACTGATTAATGTACTTATGAAGGACTGAAGAGAAAAAAGCCATCATCACTGATAAGCTGCCTAATTTCCAATTTTTCTTGTCAGATAAAAGAGAAAATTTTGTGTTTCAAGGTACTGTTCAGATCCAAAAACGCCAGCAATTGGTTGAGAAAACTCATGAAGACGAACTGAATGGTATAAAGGATAATCTTATTCAGTGCCAACAAGAACAAGGCATGAAAGCAGAATGTAAGGTAAAGGTGGCTTTCCCATCATACTTGAAAGCGAGGATGCTATTTTGCCTTTGGCTTGCAAACTCCACCTCCATTGGGAAACTCTGCTGTCATTACTATTGCAAGTGTTGGAAGCTGTCTTCTAGATGAAGGCATGGCAAAATCCATTCTTGGCATAGCAGGCAATTTTGAACTGGTTCAGTGTCAACCACAGAGGGTAGGAGAAGATGCCATTGTATCTGCATCTTGAAGCTTTTAGAGTGGGTCAGCAAATTATTCTGTAGCAAGGGCTAGGTAGTCCCAATTGCCACTGTCCTTGCCTTGAGCGCTTTCTTCCCGGAAGCATATTCAGCCTCAGCTTCCTCTGTGCTTGGCCCATGCAGGCTCCATGGCTCCCCTCCTCCTTCTGGAGCTGCAGCCACGCACCTTGCTGTGGACAGCTGGCCCCTAAACACACCACTCCCAGGCAGCGTTTGCGAGGTTTTCTATCAAAAGTGGAGGAGGCTCTGCAGGCTTTGTGGGGGAATGTACAACTCTGCACGGCCTGTTCCCCTTGTCCCTAGAGCAAGTGCCACAGAAGCTCCTTACTAGCCCTTCTTATCCATCAGTAGGTTGGGTTCTGCTTAGCTGTCCTCCTCCACCCTCCCAATGTTCTTGCAGCATTTGGACACTGGCACACAGCAGCTGATGTGTTTGCTTTCATTTTGTCTCTGATCAGTCTCTAAAGGAAGGCCTTGAAACATGCTTGCATACAACAGAAGTGGAAAAGAAATCCTTTGAATCTCAGAAGCATCATCTTGCTTCAGAAAACCAGCACCTGAGAGAATCTCTAGAGAGGGAGGAAAAAGCTTTGGCATTGCTGCAAGAAGAACTGAGGAAGCTGAGAGAGCAGATTCGGCACCTGGAGAACAAAGGTTCTGGCCCAGAGTTGGTTGCCACCGAGAATCAGAAGCTGAAAGCCCACCTGGAGGAAGAAAGGCACCGCATGCAGAGTTTTGTGAAGCAAAAGGAGACTCTGTTGGCAGAGGCCCAGATGCTGCGAAGGGAACTGGACAAAGAGCGCCAGCTGACGGTGGCTCTCAGGGAAGAACTGGACAAGTTAAGTTCTCAGCAGGCGTCTCCTGAGGGGGCGGGTGCTGGCGATGAGAGCCAAGAAATAGAAGCTTTGCGGGGAAGGCTGACTGAGCTGGAGCAGAAGCTGAGCTTTGAGCAGCAGCGTTCTGACTTGTGGGAAAAGCTGTATGTTGAAGTCAAGGACCACGCCGAGAAGAAAGAGCAGACCGAGAGGCCACAGAAGCCAGATGGGAAGGGAACCAACAAAGCCAAAAAGAAGCCAAAAGGAACATTTTTTGGT
Source organism: Podarcis pityusensis (assembly GCF_964106645.2). Lineage (NCBI taxonomy): Eukaryota > Metazoa > Chordata > Lepidosauria > Squamata > Lacertidae > Podarcis > Podarcis pityusensis. The sequence goes on along the minus strand of NC_138039.1, from coordinate 47,399,825 downwards.
TCTGTGAAAGAAACCTTTGACGCCATGAAAAATTCAACCAAGGAATTTGTAAGGCATCACAAAGAGAAAATTAAACAGGCCAAAGAAGCCGTGAAAGAGAACTTGAGGAAATTCTCCGATTCTGTGAAGTCCACCTTCAGGCACTTTAAGGACACAACAAAGAATATATTTGATGAGAAGGAGAAGAAAAAGTACAGTGACAGCAGGCATGAGGCGAACAGAAAAGGGAAAACAGGCAGCTCCCAGGAAGGGTTACACAAGCAGGCGGCCCACCGCTCACCTGGCAGCCAGAGAGAGTTTAGAGATGGAAGGCGATCCAAAGAGAGCCGTTCCCCTCCACACTTCTCCAAGGACCCTCCCTTCCAGGAATGCCCCAAAGGTAACAGAAAGCACCGCCCTCTTGTTCTCAAGGGATGTTCAGGCATCTTTGACTGTGCCCACCAGGAGTTTTTAAACCTCTTTGACAAAGACTTGGACCCGATTCGGGCAGATGAATTTAATCAATTAATGCACAAATATTTGCAGCAAGAAGTAAAGAACTTCCACCACTGGCGAGAACTGGAGATATTTGTGAATAGGTTTTTCCGTAATGGCGTCTTTATACATGATCAGATGCTGTTCACGGACTTTGTTAATGACGTTAAGGATTACCTTGAAGACATAAAAGAATACCAGAGGAACAGCGATGGTGTATTTGAAGACCTGGATAAATATATCTACCGATACTACTTTCATTATGATCACTTGCCTGAGCACGGACCAAGGTTAGTACTAAAATTCTGCTAATAATTTAAACTGGGCATGTTTGAGTTGTGAAAGAAGGAAAGCTTCAGCTGGCTGGCCTAGCAGGTTACTTCCCTGTTTGTTTGAGCTTTGCAGTTGCTGCTGGGCAGACAAAGAAAGCCTCCATAAAGAGGGGTGATTATGCCATCCTCAGATAAAGGCACCAGTTCCATTGTACATTAAGCACCACAGTACAGAATTTCTAATGTAGCAAAGTGGCAGCGTGTGTCAAAAGGAACGGAAGGAATTCCATTCCACCCACTTGCCGTATCCACTTTGCTTATTTTAAATAACAAAGTTGGTTGTAGCCTTTCAGAGGAGTTAAAACGTTTGGGGCATTGGGCTTAAGGCCTAATACTGAGGTGCTCGTGCAGCACTAACTTCCCTCCTGTACTTTCCTTTCAGCCACCCTGCTAGGCGGGCTCCTTTCACGCACCCTCATAGTCCACAGCAGGACAGACATGCTGCAAAGCACCAGCATCGCTACAAAAGAGAAGGCCGGTGGCACAAGCAAGGGCGCAGCAATGGAAGACACATGGCAAATTTGGAGATAGAATTGGGCCAGATGCCCTTTGATCCAAAGTATTAAACAGCTGTTGTCCGATGGAACCCAGCAGGATGGTAAAAATAGTGGACGCGTGGCTATTTCTGCAGCTGGCTGAATCAGCAGAGCAATCGAGGGCACGTTTCCCCTTTCCTAATGACACTCCCTCTCCCCTGCAAAGATCAGCCCAGCTTCTCCATCTTTCTCCTTTCCTTTCAGCCTCTTGGGAAACATTAATTTGGGTGCAGTCCTACTATTGCAATAAATTAAGCAGGGTAAGCAGTAGCTTGTGTGTGTTTGCAAAATAAGCTTCTTTGCACTGGTTGGTACTAGAATTCATACTTGATTCAGACTTAATGTTAGAGTAATATTATGATGTACTAATTTCATCTCATACTGTTCAGAAGCATGTCTGTTTTACAACTGTCTATTTGTTCTTGTGATGGGGTTGGAACCTGTTGACTTCATGTGTGTGCTATTTTCCGATCAGCTTGCTGACTTGCATTTGAAATTTCTTGTGCATCTGCAAATTGTAGAAGAAAAATAAAGATGTGGTTGGAAAAAGTTACTTTTATTTTTATAAGTTTGCATAGCTAAACATCCTCAGAGAAGGACTCAAAGCCTTTGTTAAGGCCACTCTTCTGTTATTTTGCGCATGCTGTCCATGCTGAAGTGTGTCTTCTCTACACCCGCAATGAAAAATGGTCCAGGCTGCAATCAGAGTTCCATTAACTCAGCAAGATTTACTGCTAAGCGAAGAGGACTGTCCTATTAACTATATCTCATGTGAAACACAGACCCATGCGGTGATCTTTGAACAAGATGTAGTTACATTCCTGCATTTGTTGTCTGGACTGAGACCATCTTCAAAGGCGCTTTTGATTTCTTTTGTAGACATGAATGGAGCTCCCGATCCGTCCTTGAGGCAGATGAGTGTGAAAAAACGTGGCAACTTTTTCATACCTATTTGTAACTAGAAATGATGATATATCCTAGAAGTAAAAAATTCAATATTCAAGTAACAGTTCTGGACCAAACATCAGGGTCCAGCAAACAAGAATTGAGGAAGAACCATCATTATGCCTGGCCACATTCATTTTTCCACCATTTATTTTGAAGATCGGGGGGAGGGGAGGGGAAGGAGCACTGTAGAATTGTATATTGCTAGGAAGTTAAATTTTCAACCTAATTTTGTTGAGTAACTCATCAACCACTAACAACTTGTATTTTCATAAAAGTGGAAAGAGCACAAATCCATCATCTGTATTCATTGCCGTAAAGGTTGCCAACCTTTTTGGACCAGTACACATTTGTTTTTTTATTTTGAGACAGTGCAACAGGCACCAGTCACAAAATGGCTGCCATAGAGCAGGACTATAGTTCATCCCAGAAGAGTGCGTGAACACACACACACATACACACACACACGCCATCGCAGGCACCACCACACTGACTATCCTTGCTATGGCCTGACCAGTTCAGGTGCTCTGAATTTCTCCACATGGAACACGTTTTGTGGCACCATTTTCTGATAGTTTATTTTCAACGGTATCACAAGAGGAAAAATTAGCTGGATCAAAGAGAACTGTGGACAAACCAAAATGTGAACCCTTCCTTACAGTGTGAAGTTCACGGGTGGAAGTAACTTCCAAGGTGAGGTGATGTCTGTTAGCTTTAGTGGCACAGAGGAGGAGAATGAAGCCTATCAATTCAGTCATGGAAGGAATATGAACCCCCAACTTCAGAGGGAGCAATGAGAGACGCAGACAGTTGGTCTCATCCAGTAAACTCTTTTATCTTCTTAAATACGTGTATGCTCCTCCCTCCCCATCCCCCGCTTTCTGGGACCTTTTGGGCTATGCAGCATTCATTTCCCATCCTCTACCCCCAAGTCCCCGGGTGGGTCACAATTTCAAAACAACAATAAAACCAGTTGCTTACACCCTCTGTAATCATCTCGTTCATCTCCTTGATGAAGATGCCAATAGGGGTGTGCTCGATGCCCCACTGAAAACAATGAGACTGGGATTCTTCTGCGCTTCCCTTACCTGCTCAAGAACACTGAAGAACACCAAATGTGTGGGTAGCAGCGTAACATTGGAGAACGTTTCACTGAGCCAGCTGAGAGGGTCTGCATAAAATAAGTCGGCTTCATCAAGGTAATTTGCCCTTCCGGTCAAATCAGGGGGGCACTGAAGAAACCTCAAAGGTAGTGGGCAATGAACATGGCTAGAAAGAGGGGGGAGAGAGAGAAGCAGGCATTAATACAAATGGCTGAGGTTATTTTGCATTAGCAAGTGTTGGCAGCGCTTCTTTTCCACGTGCTGATCCACAGTGTCTGTGTGTGTTATCAGTTGAGAGGCACAGCAAAAATGGGACCTGCAGGATGGGTGGAAAGGGCTGAAGGTGACTTTTCCACACACTGCTGCAGATAGTCCCCATGTCACCTGGTGAAGACAAAGCGTGAGGCAGTGGAGACTTCCTGTGCTTTGGAATTGAAAGTGGCACTGACTTTACAGGTGCAAAGATGGGGAAATGGCTCAACAGCTATTATTATTATTATTATTATTATTCCCCAGCCACACTTTGGGCGGCTCCCAATCAAGTGTTAAAAACAGTACAGCGTTAATTATTAAAAACTTCCCTGAACAGGGCTGCCTTCAGATGTCTTTTAAAGATAAGGTAGCTGCTTATTTCCTTCACATCTGAAGGGAGGGTGTTCCACAGGGCAGGTACCACTACCGAGAAGGCCCTCTGTCTGGTTCCCTGTAACCTCACTTCTCGCAATGAGGGAACCACCAGAAGGCCCTCGGCGCTGGATCTCAGTGTCCGGGCCGAACGATGGGGGTGGAGACGCTCCTTCTGGTATACAGGACCGAGGCCGTTTAGGGTACAGTCAAGGTTCCTACAATCTCAATAGGGGCACAACTTCCAGAGTCCCCTCAAGTGTGAAACTGGCTTCAAGTGCTTGGGCAAAGTGTTACACAGATACAGGGTTCTGGGTTCTCTATCTCAAGCTCTTTGCATCAGTTCCAGCAACAGCTGCTGATCCAGCCAGAAAGACACAATTAAGCCCACAAAGGCTGCTGCTGTTACAAAAAGTATAGCACAGAGGTGTAGACTAATAATGAATCAGTTTAAGGAGAAACTTATTCCAAGGCTGATTACATCAGCGTCAATCCAGCATAAACTATTTAGAGGACAATCCTATCAATTGTCGCTGGCAGGCTGTTCCAAAGGCCAGGTCAGGAGGTTGCCCCACAGAGGATCATTGCAGCCACAAAATCTCCACAGCTGTCCCTTTCAGCAGAAAAGTGACATTCTGGGGGTGGCTTTGCCAAATCCAAAGCCTTTCTGTTCCCCTGACATAATCCAGAAGGAGATGGAAGTATGCTAGTCCTGGAGCTGAGATCAACAGAAAGGAAAAAGGCCAAAGAAAGAGGCGGGAGGGAAACGGCAGCTCCCCTGCCCCAATGCTTTTTGCCCTCCCGGTGTGATCGCAGGAGGGCTTTTGATGTGGTTCCTCCACCTTGGATTCACCTTCTCCTGCCTCCTCTGAATCGCTCTGGCAGTAAAAGAGCAGAAAAGCTGCAGATTCCCATGCAGAGTGCCACCAGAACCTCACACACATACACCCCCTGCTGGGTCTTACCTATAAAAAGGAGTTGAATGGCAGGGCATGAGCATGAAGACGGATGCTGGCTGCTCTGCAGAGTCAGCAGGAGCACTGCAGAGGCTTTGCAGGTGGCCCATGACATCCAGGGTTCCACGCTGATGGACCAAGCCAGTGTAGAGGGCAGGCAGCAAGTTTGTCACCAGCAGGAAGGAGACGGCTGCTGCCCGCTGCCACCTTTTCAGCTGCTTAAGAGAATGCCCTACAGGGAGGAGGGGGAAGGGAGCAGAAAATGGAGCAGATGAATCTAGGGTCCTTGAGATCAGGGACCTGAGCAGTTCCAGAGGCTTCCAAACAGCAGCGTGGTGGGGCTTTCCTAACACCTAAAGCTTCCCCTTCAAAGACCCTTCCTCCTTTGGCTCAGCCCTGAGGCATCTCATCATTCAACCTCCCCTTCAGCTTGGCCTCCCTCCCTCCCATCAAATGTCTGAGAGCTACTTCTATAAAGACTGCCCAGACTTTACTTTCATTCCTGCCTCAGAAAGAGCCCAAGCACTAAACCTGCCAGAAGCCACAGCTGAAGCTTTTTTTAAAAAAAACAACAACATTGTATGTAGAAGATGTACTTATTAATCACTGGGAGTGAAATAATGTGTCACTATTGGACAGTTTGCTTTTACAGGTACGCTCTTTTGATGGATGTTAGCCAATCTGGACACAATGGCAGCATTTTTTCCTGCACTGACACACACAATCTCTGTATCAAACCATTTAAGATGCTCATTCCCCCTAGAAGAAGGAAGCAGTATTTCAAACTTCTCAAAGATGAGACACATTTTGGCACTAAAACTTCCACAACAGCAAGTTTTTCCTTTAGAGTGAACATTTAACAACACCAAGAATCCAAATATATCGACCAAACGGGACAAATGTAAGGTTATATGCAGGCAGGAAGAACCAACTGCACAAATACAATCTAGAATCAGTGTGATGTAGCAGCAAAAACTGCTAATGCTATATTAGGCTGCATCAACAGAAGTAAAGTGTCCAGATGAATGGAAATAATAGTACCACTCTATTCTGTCTTGGTCAGACCACACCTGGAATATGGTGTCCAGTTCTGGGCACCACAATTTAAAAAGGATATTGACAAGCTGAAATGTGTGCAGAAGAAGGCAACAAAGATGATAAAGGTTCTGGAAACCAAAGCTGGGGAACGGTTGAGGGAGTTGGGTATGTTTAGCCTGGTAAAGAGGAAACTGAGAGGAGCTAAGATGGCCACCTTCAAATGGGCTGTCACATGGAGCAAACTTGTTTTCTCCTATTCCAGAGGGAAGACCTGAACCAGTGGCTTCAAGTTACAAGAGAGGAGATTTCAACTAAATATCAGGAAGAACTTTCAGAAAGAGAGAGCTGTTTGGCAGTGGAAGCGACTTCCAGGAGAAGTGGTGGACTCGCCCAACTTGGAGTTTTTTAAAGCAGGGATTGGATGGCTGTCTGTCATGTATTATTTGTTGTACATTTACTGTATGATCTATTTGAGATTCCTGCATTGCAGGGGGTGGTACTAGATGACCCCCCGAGTACGTTCCAGCTCTACAATTCTATGATTCTATGAAACAGCACACAGAAACATCATAATGTGTTTAAAATTAAAAATTTTACCACAGAACACCATGCAGATTGGGAGCACTGGGTAGATAAAGCGGAATTCTTTGTGGCTCAGGGTGCTGTAACACAACAGGAAGAAGGTGTAAATGGAAGGTTCTCCTAGGGATCTTCCCAAGCCCAGGCCTCTTCCCTTAGGAAATCATCCTTAGTGCAGAAAAATCTGCCAAAGGTCCTCCCAAGTCACAGAAGCAGCCAGCTGATGGGGCCACAGCCCAATCCAAAGGCTCCCTTGAGCTGTGATGGAGGAGCCTGCCGCCAAGGTGGGGGCTCCATAAAAGTGCTCCCCTCCCCAGCTGAGAACCCCAATCCTGCTGCTTGCAAGCCGGCGCCAGGGTGCGGACTCCGTTAGGACTCCCCCCTCCCGACCTGCCAAGGTGGCGGCGGTGGCTGAGTCAGGCCCCCGGACGCTTGCCTCATCTGCCACTGCCTTGGCATAGGGGTCAGGCGGGTTCAGACAGGCAGTGCAGGGACAAAGCGCAGATAGGGTGGCTCTGCACCCCACACCTTGCAGAGTGGTGCAGAGGCTGCCTGATGCTGGTGCTGGGGTGGAGGCAGCCCTGCTTTCATCTGTCCGGGAGGGTGAACTGCGTCTTTCCTCCCAGGGTGGTCGTTCACCCCAGGAGGAAAGATGGAGCCCACTCTCCTGGGTGAAGGCAGCAGCCGGGCCCAGCGCTGGCCAGAAAACTCAGGCAGCCCTGCTCCACAAGGTGCATCCCACGCCTTGCAGACTTCACCTGGGAGGGTGGACTTCATTTTTCCTTCTGGGCTGAATGACCACCCCAGGAGGAAAGGCTCTCCCCTCCCATCCCCCAGCACAAGGAGGAACAGAGCCAGCCCAGCAGTCGGAACCAAGGGCTCTGGTCACCAGCTGCAGCTTGAATCAAACTTTTCCAGAGCAAGTGGGGCTCCCAACATGCCATCATAAAAGCTACCCCATCTGGCTCCATAAGAAGGAGAGGCAAGAGTGGCTACCATTTTGCTCTGTCCCTCCCACCACCAATCCACCAGAACACCAACTGCTGAACTCTGTACGAGAAATGGAACCCACATTTTCTTCCTATTGGATTTTAAACAGTGAGCTGGCTCTTCTGGCACATTGGCAGGAAGGCAGCGTTAGAAGCACCCTAAGCAAACTAGCCAACAAATCTAAAGGAGGAAATACCTGGCACAGAGTTCTGTGGTGTGGAAGGAAGCCTACCTGTAAACAGCCACCGTCCACAGCACCACCACCAGGAATATGCCATGCCTCTTTGATGCTTGGAAGCAGCCATGGAGAAAGAAGGGGAGGTGAGGGCCAAGGACCACAAGGAAGCCCTGGGTGAAGTACCAGTGCCATGGATGGGATCCGTAGAAGGTGGCCACATTCTGTAGCACGTTAAACTTCAAAAAGTTCAGTTGAACCAGGACCCACTGCAGGAGCAAAGAAGCAGCAAGCAAACAAGACGGGCTTTATAACAAGAGAACTGTGAGAGGAGTGGTGTATTTGTCCTGACAATGCTTTTGTAAGCTTAGGATGGCTTCCTCAACATGCCCCACTTCCAAGGGAATTGGAATCTGGAGCACCAAATCCATCAACACAGCCTAAGCATCTCTTAACTATCCCTGTCACTGATAATTGCCAGAACTCTCCAAAGAGGACGGGGCGTGGGCTGGTGGAGATGGGGACGGGATACCCATCCCTCTTTTGCCTGTTTGCTGGCAAAAAAAAGAAAGTGAAACCTACTAAAGTCTGAGCGCTTGTGTTCAAGGCTGGATTACTGAACTGCTTTAAGTTGCTTATTCATTTGGCGCTCCTAAAGGAAAGAGAGAAAGAGAGAGAGGAGGAGATGAGAGGAAATGCCCACAGTCCAGGCAATCACCTGGATGCCCTTGTTGGCATGGTGTCAGCAGCTATACCAGAGGACAACTGGGCAGAGGGCAAACAGCCAGATGTAAAAGCCACCCCCGCCCAGCTCCACTCTTCAGCAAGTAGCCAAGGGGGAAATTTCCCCTGCCCACCCAGCTGCTGCTTTCCCTTGCAGTTCTCTGGCTTTTCTCATTTCAAGTCAGGGAAGGAGAGCATGCCACAAGCGCTGTTCTCCAATTCTGCACATTCCTCCACAAGAGCAGAGACTGGCAAAGAGCACAGGGGAACCCTGATCTTTCTCTGGCTGGGAAACTTCAGCCTGGCACTTTCCAGCCGGGCAAATTGCCCCACCATGAGTTTCCTATCTGACAGCTCAACAAATGCATTAGTTAAAAAGCAGCCCAGCAGGTTAAATAAACAAATCTCAAAGCCAGGATCACACTCTCAGCACTAGTTTCTCTTTGCCTGAGCCACCCTGGCCATGGCTGGCAACTGCACAGTCCAGCCCTGTTCCCACAAGCGCTGATGTGCCTCATGGAGCTGAGGGAAAGGAGCTGCCAGGTGGAGTGGCAATGGGGGGGGGGGGAGGGTGAAGACAGACGTGAAACTCCCCTGGCTGGTGCATTGCAGCTCTTCTGGAATCTGGCTGCAATACTCAAGCAGGAAGGGGAAATGCATTCCCTCATCCAAGCCCTCTGCAAGAATGGCAACAACCACAGGAAGCAGTGGCATCTGGTTAGGGAAAGTCTGTGGCACCATCTATAGGAGAACTCACTTTAACTGATCTCAGAATGCTGAGTGAATGCCAACTTACCTTGCCAAAAAATACTCGGTCAGTAATTAAAGAGGATCCCAGAATGATCAATCTGTCAAGAAAGAACACACTGGAGAAAAGAGGGACCTGCTGGGCTGCACCCGGCAACCCTCTTCCCTGGAGTCCCCCTTGGGGAGCAGGCAAATTCAGCTCCCAGGAAGAGTCTGGCTCCCACCTGCTCTTGGCACTGATTCAGGGGCCTTCTCCACACTGCCCAAAGTGGGAGCTGCCTCTCCTGGCCGGAGGAACAGTCCTTCTCCAGGCAAGCAAGCTGGGCCAGCTGCTCTGCACAGCATCTGTGGCCTGGCTCTGCTCCTGCTCTTTGGGGCACTCACCCAGGCCTAGATTCAGAAGAGATGCCCTTACCCCACTGGGAGGCAGCTGTGCAGGATGAGGTGCCGCTTCTGGGGCTCCTTCCAGAAGTGCCGGAGCAGCAAAGGCACCCACAGAATGAGAGCGGTTGGGCGAATCACAAACGAAAGAGCAACCAGGGTCAAGTAAGGGATGCTGGAAAGAAGAGGCGGCGGTGAGGGCAGGAACATTGGGGGCAGCTTCAGCACAGCCAGCCAGGCTGGTGTGGGAGCCTGGCCATGGCGGGGATGAGGAGGGGGGTTGCAGCCTTACTGTTTCACAGCTATGGGGATCATAGCTGTCAAATTTTCCCTTTTCTTGCAAGGAATCCTATTCAGAATAAGGGAATTTCCCTTAAAAAAAGGGAAACATTGACAGCTATGATGGGGATACCTCGGAAGGCAGCCCTGCTGCGTATAATTGGGTAAGTGGGTGGAGGACTGCAGCCTTTTATATAAGATGTCTTGAGAAAAGGAAAATGTTGCCAACAAGGAAGAGAGGCAGACAGACAGATGTGAGAGCTTTTGCATTTATCCATACAGATGATCACACAGCCCTGCCAATCTGGAGCTGGGCAGTGCCTGAAACCAAACCCATTCCTTTGCCTGCCAGGAAACAACACATTTGAAAAGAAGAACAAGGCTCTTGGGAAAGGGTGTTTTTGCTTGAATGGTGAAAAGAGTGCTTGGTTACTGGATGACCCCCATTTACATACAAAGAAATAGCTAAGCTGGCGATGGAAATATGTTGCGTGAGGGGAAAGCCAAGCATAAGGAAGCTCAACAAGGGTGTGACATTTCCCCAAACCTACCATTATAAACATTTTAATCAAGCATCAGGGGTCTGCCCCAGCCCCTTTAATGGCTATTAAAGATATCCATAGGTGTTCTCACCTGCTCCTCTTTGTCCTGGTGCCTTCCAGGGGATAGTAGTAAAGAGCGAAAATGGTGAGAACGGCTTCCATGGTGTTGGTGAGCGTTCTGGTACAACAGTACCACGTGAACCAGGAACACAACTGGCAGAAGTACTGGAAACAAGGTGGGAGGAGAAGAAGAGCTGGTGTGGGATGAGGGAAAGAAGGGTCACAAGGCAAGACAAAGGACCAGGCGCTCATCACCCCCCCAGCCGGAAGCCCAAGAAAGAGGAAGGCAGACAGGGACTTACCACCCACTTGGCCACCTCTGCACCATCCAGTCGCTTCACCAAGGAGTACAACACCACGTCTGCCAGTGCAGCCAGAAGAGCCTGTGCAATTCTAGGGAGCCAGATCTGTTAGGGTAGGAGGAGCACAAGTCATTCCTGTCTGAGGAGGGATCACTCATGCATAGATAACATTAATGTGCTTGGCGAGGGAACACACGAGCCCCAGTTAGGAAGACGACACTTTCAAATCAACACAAACTTCATTTATTGATTGGATTGCTTTGCCACCCTTTACGTTTCTGTTATCCCCTTTCCTTCCTCCGTTCTTGCTGTAATGTGGCCTGTGTGCCTTATGCACAATGTAAACTCACACTTTCCTTCCCATGGACACCAGCAATAAAAGTGTTTCAAAAGCGGCTAAGGATAAAGAGGCCACACAAATCTGCTGAAGCTATTGAGCCTTTTGCTGAATGGCAGTGAACTGGCCCCAAGACTCAGATCTTGGAACAAAGGAGTGCCTTCCTGGTCCTGACCCCATGACTGAGGCCCACTCAAAGAACCCCAGGTCCCATTCTTGGAAACACATTTCCAAGGATGTTGAAAGCCAGAGCAGGCAAGGCATGGGGCTTCTTCACTCCTAGCTCTCTCCTGCTCCCAGTTTACACTATTAAACCCAAAACTGCATGAGAAGGGTATCACTTGGCCTGAGAGAATCCTCTACCAGATCCCAACTCATCCTGCATGGTGCAGCCAGAAGCGGGGATGAGGAAAGCAAGAGACAGACTGACAGCAGGCCAACAGCCTATCATTGCCCCCCACCATGCTAATAGAGGGTGGTTGCTGCCTACCCTTCTCCATGTTACCACTGGTCTGTTAGGATATAGTTCCGTTCCACCTTAAAAGGGAACAGGCATGACTGTTGTATTTCACATGCCTGTTTACTTCCAGCACTTGCTGGGAACTTCCGTTTTGTATATTGCTGTTTTGCTGGAGATGAAGGGAAGCAGACATGTTTTCCTTTGTTCCTGAACTATGCTGAATAAAATGCTGTAGATAATGCTTACACATGGCTCTGTCCGCCTCTTCCGTTGTGAGAAGATTTATTCACTCTGCTAATAGAGCGTGCCAAGTCTCTAAACGTATCTGAGGCTTGTGTCGCTGTCTGATGCTGTTCCAAGGGAGACCAGTGATTGCCCGGCTGCCGGCCAGTGGCTGGAGCCAGCTGGGGGCCTGCCTGATGCCCCCCGTCTCCCCAGCAGTATCCCAACATGGACATTCCCCAACCCCCCTCCCACCAACTCTGGGTATTTGCCTGCATGTCCTCAGCAGAGGCACCATGAGATATGCTTCTGTGGGATGAAGCATTAGCGTAACTAGATAATTCCTGCCACAAAAGCAAAATGCTTGATGTGTTTCTGGCAGCAGCTGAATGACACCCAAGTCCACACTCACCAGCAGCTGAACATCATCCTTGTTAAGCAGGTGCAACACTTTATAAATGCTTGCGAACAGCAGAGGGTAGAGATGGCTCCGCAGACCTTCTGTCCACTCCCAGGTCAAATAGCCATAATTATCATAATTAAAGATATCATAAAGAACAGGCATGGAGCATGGTGTTCTGTGGCCAACCTCCAACAAACTCATCAAAATTCAACTAATGTAATATTTTAGGGCCTTTGATAATTACTAAATTACCACTACCCCCACCTGCTGAAAAACTGAATCTTGTTCCACCCAAACCCACATCTCAGATGTATCAAGAGTCATCCAGCTGGCACACTCCTGTGGCAGGCAAGAGCCTTTTCCAATACCAGTTTGCGTCTCAAGTTCCTTGTATCTCAGAGCATGCTGGAGGGAGAGGGAAAGGAATGGGCAGGACTTCAAGGAAACCATCCAAGCCCCACACCTGAGCTTTAGGAGCCTCTGCGCTGCCTAACGATTCATGACAACTGATAGTCAAAATGGCCCAGTTGTGACAATGTGATAAAATAAGAATCCTTCCAAGCCTGATCCTATACACTCCAGGCAGCCTACATGATGCTTCCTAGGCCTCTTCTAACAGGCTACCTTACCCCAGCCACAATATGCTCAACCACAGCCATGTTCCTTTACTTCATAAATTTACATCCCACTATCACAGAATTCAAGGCTGCACGCAGGTAGTTTCCAAAGGCCCTGACCCAAGACTGAGTGATTTCACTTCAGTGAAGTAGATGCCCTAGGCCAGGCTTCCTCAGACTCGGCCCTCCAGATGTTTTTGGCCTACAACTCCTGTGATCCCTAGCTAGCAGGACCAGTGGTCAGGGATGATGGGAACTGTAGTCTCAAAGGCAGCAAGCCACTCCTAGGACTGAACCTGGATTTACTCTTAAGTTGTGCAGCCCAATAGGACAGTCCAAAGCATGTTGACTTTATGCTGAAGCGAGTCTCATTCTGCTCAGTGGGACCTACTTTTGACCTGTCCTAACTAGGGAAAACTTTCACTTAAAATTTCACAACATAAAAAAAGGATATTTGAAAACCATATGATGTGCGACTTCAAGTGACTGCCAATATTCATCTGGGACAAAGCTTGTCTGAACTAAGAAGCAGTTTAGTAGCCTCACCGTGATGGTAAACAAGCACAGGTAAAGGTTTTCCCCAACAAGAGCTGGAAAAAAGCAGATGGGATTAACCTCATGCACAGTGGGTTTTTTACGGTTATGTTGTAATCAGTTGCAAATAAATAAACCTTGGATACCTTTTGGGAGTCTTATTTCAATTCTTGCCCTGCCTCCAAAGCTGTGAATTGATTTCTCAACATCACAGAATCATAGAATTGCAGTCTGAAATGACCACAAGGATCATCTAGTCCAACCCGCTACAGTGTCTTTTGCCCAGTGTGAGGCTTGAACCCATGTCCCTGAGATTAAGAGTCTCACACTCTACTGACTGAGCTATCCCTTAGTTTGTAGACAACTCTAAAACTGGCCTTTGCACCACAACCTTAGCAAAACAGAACCTTGATGGTAGAGGGGGAAAACCTTAACTTTTCTCTAAATTAGAATTGACTTTCTTCTCTTTGAAGGGGCTGAAACAAGAGGCTCTTCAGAGATGAATCTACAGTCACATCAAAAGAGCTAAGTGAGCACTGAATCCTCCAAGCTCCTGAGTCCTGGAGTTTTCCCCACTAGGACTCCACAACAAGGGTCAGCTGTTGGGGCCCTGACTAGCAATGCTACCTTTGCTAAACCAGGAAAGGCTGCAATGACCTGAGGCAGGTGGCCTCAAAGGGGGGACAAGGACAAAGTCTCCAGACTTGAATAGGTTTTTCCAGCAGCCATCCCTTTAATGCTCTCAAAGGAAAATGGAGGTGGCTGAGAGACAGCTATGACTATACACAGCAAGATGCCACAGCTGCCCTTGCTCTGCACTACTGGCCTTCCTCTGGCTAGCCACCAGGGCTTCGCTCTGGCCACCGATCTACAAAAGGGAAGCACCAAAGCCACCAGCTCCTGCCCGTCAGGTGCCATGTGGCAGCAACACCGCTGTCATCTCCAAGGCATCTTGGTGCTGGAGGAGGCAGAGGCAGTAAGTGCAAAGGTCCTCCCTGCCCCCATTCAAGCATCCTGTAACCCAACAGGAAGTTCTCTTGCACAAGGGCCACGGATTTGAATAGGTATCACAGCAGCCTTGCGTGCCTCCCACGGAGTTTGTGCAGGAGACCTTCCCAAGGGATGGGGCCTCCTCACTGCCTTTTGAGGGACAAACATCCCAGGGGCCCAAGAGTCCCCCAAGGGGTGGGAGGGAGGCTGGAAATGTGCTTCGTGCATGACGCGGCCTCTCCCTCTGGCCCTGCAGGTGGTGGTCAAGGCAGCTGGAGGGAGCCTCCCTGGACGTGCAGGCTCCTGGGACGGACCGCCCCCAAGCGTCGCTCGGCCCCTGCGGGAAAGGCCCCCTCCTGCCCGCAGGATGCAGCCTTCCTGACCAGCGCCTTGGCTTCCTTAGGCCTCTCCCAGCGAGGGGGCCGCGGCTACTTCGGCCTCACAACAGCCCCGCGAGGTGGACCGCGGCCTCTCCTCACCCGCGCCCCGCCCCGCGAGGGTCCCGGAGGGGGCGGGCCTGTACAGCGTCGACTTCCGCTTCCGCAGCCGCACCGGCAGGGTCCGCCTCCCGCCGCTGCCGTCGACCCCCCGCGCGGCTTCCATGGCGACGCCGGCGCGGCTCCAGGACTGCCACTTCCGCCTTCCTGGGGGCGGGGGCAGCCTCCTCCGTCGGAGCGCATGCGCGGCCATACGCCGACGGCTGCTTCCTCCTTTGCGCATGTGCGCCTCGGCTCCCGGCAGCTCTTCTCGCGAGAAGGGGCGGGAGCGCGTGTCCTCGACCGTCGCGCGACTTCCGGCGCCTGGAGCCGCACCGGTTGAGCAGCTGCCTGAGGGAGAGCTGAGCCGCGGAGAGCGAGGGAGGCGTCGCGGAGGCCATGCTGGGGCGGCGGGGCTTGTCCTTCGGGCAGCTGCTCCTGGCCACCGGGCTCGGCGTGGCGGGAGGCATCTACATCTACGAGCCCATCTTCCAAGGGGGCCCACGCGCGGGAGGCCCTGCCCGGGACACGCCGCCGCCGCAGGAGGAGAAGCCGCCCCCCGGGACCCGCCTCGGCTGAGCCGGAGAGAGGCTGGCGCTTCCTCGCGGCCGCGACGAGGCTCCTTTCTTGGCCCCCCACGATGGGAAGCCCGCCCGGCGCGCAAGCGCTGCCGAGAAACCCCTCCGAAGCGAAAGAGATGTGGACTGAAAGTTGAAAAATTCAACATGCCGTAAGCCATGTGCGAGGGATCACCAGGAAAGGGGCTGAATATATAAACCTGCCAGCAGCACAGCGCCAAACCACGACATCCACAATTGTTGGAACAGCCAAGAACTGGGAGGGAGGCAGGTGATATCTTTGAGAAGAGACATCAGCAGCAGCCGCCCAGTGAGGACATCCTGCTGTGCGTAGGACTGACGTGGCTGGGACGCCAAAGAAAAAGAGGAGCAGGGACTTGCATACGCTGTTCAGCTCTAGTGACTGTTGTATCACTGCCATTTAAATTGCTATTTGAATATAACAGTTTAACATAAGGCCGCCTCGAGAACTTTATTCAGTAGGCGGGGTATAAATACTCCTAAATAAATAAAATAAAATAAAATAGACCTATGGCAAGACAAGGCTTGGAATGCCGTGTGCCGTTTTCGCTCACTTAAATATGGATGTTGTGGAGTTGGAAAAGGTCAGAATAGGGCAAATGGAATGATCAAGGGGATGCAGCAACTCCCTTGTGAAGAAAAGTGGCAGCATTTGGGCTTTTTTAGCGGAGAAAAGGAAAGTAAGAGGTGATGTGAGGGAAGTTTATAAAATAACGCATGACACATAGTATTGAGTTTCTCTCATAGCATTAGGACCCAGTGGCAGATTTAAGAAAACCAGAAGGAAGGAGTGCTTTACATAGTTAAGCAAGTTCATGCCTTTTTATTATTATTAAATTTATATACCACTTTATCTTCCAAGGAGCTCAAGGTGATGCATATGGTTCTTCCCATTTCATCCTCACAACAACCATGTGAGGTAGCTTAGGCTAATAGATGGTCACCCAGCAGTCCAACACGCTAACCATTACGCCACATTGGATGGTTTAAAAGAGGATTAGACAAATTCATGGAGAAGGCTATCAACAGCCACAACCCACAACAGCCATGTTCTACCTCTGCTGCCAGAGGTGGTGTTTTGTATTCTCATTTTGTATTTTTCTGTTGTGAAGCGCTCTGGGATCTTTGGATGAAGGGAGGTATACAAATTTAATAAATATAACAACAGCAACAGTATGCTGCTGAATACCAGTTGCTGGGAACTACAGATGGAAGAGTGTTGCTGTTGTTCTCAGATCCTGCTTTTCAGCTTCTCCAGATTGGGGGCATCTGGACTAGGTGGGCCCCTCTGGCCTGACCCTGATGCAGCCAGATTCTGGCTTCCCCTCTGGGCTAAAGTGAGCCGAACTCACAGTTGTGCATATCTGGGGGAGCTTTGGAGAGAGAACTTAGGAATCCATGAGGGTGGCCGGCCGCCAGAGGGCACCAAAGCTGCAGGAGTTGTGGCAGCTGCTGTGTGGTTGAGACAGTGGATACAGAGCTGCTTTTGTAGAGCCTGTTGTAGCAAAACAAATCCAGAACCCTTGGGGGACGACTTAAGGGTGAGCAGATGACCCAAGAAAACCTTCACTCATCCTTCAGGCACTGCCTTGCGGAGGAGGAAGCTTCAGCCTCTTAAGTCAGACATAGGCAACCTCGGCCTGCCAGATGTTTTGGGACTACAATTCCCATCATCCCTGACCACTAGTCCTGTTAGTTAGGGATCATGGGAGTTGTAGTCCCAAAACATCTGGCGGGCGAGGTTGCCTATACCTGCTCTAAGTGGTGCCTCCCCTTGCCTTGAAGCTGGTTTCAAATGACCCCTAAATCTGTAGGGGGTTGCCAGTTGTTTTTGTGGGCATCAGACCACCTCTCAGGTTTCCCCAAGTCAGCAAGCTTGGACAGACTTCCCTGCCAGCCCCTGTGAGCTCACCGGGACTGACTGCCTAGTAGGTAGACAAGGGAGCAAGTTAGCCAGAGGAAGGGCAGGGGAAGATGCAGACCCTACAGTAAGGCCCAAGCCTCCATCCAGCTGTGCTGACAGAATGGAGATGTGAAGGCCCAAGGGGGAAATGGTGGGACACTGTGCCATTTGCTTTAATGGATCGACCTCCAAGGGTCATGTTTTTCATACTTAATCATTTTTATTTTCTTAATTGCTGTGTCTTTTTAAACACATGCTGCATTGGGACTTTGGGTAAGAGGTGGCATGGAAATCCTTTGAACCAACCAACCAACACACTTTGAATTTGAAAGCATCCCAGAGTGCTAATCTCCAAAGGGTGAGCTGTGTTGGTTTACTGCAGAACAAAGGGTGTTGAGGCTTGTGGCTGGCTTCAGCCTGTGGAAGTTTATTATGCCACAAAGTTATTAAGTCTTTGAATTGTCACAGGATTCTTGGCTGTTTTGAGAGCATCAACCAAGTTCTTCATCCATCTCCTTTAGCAAAATCTACACTCTTTCAGGGCATGTTCCAACAAAAGTTGAACACATTTAAAGTGCAGTCCTATACTTTGGAACTCAGTAGGATTTATTTTGGAGTAGAAATGTATCAGGCTGCATTGATTGCAAAAGGCAAAGTGAAGCATATGCCTGCCTCTCTCCTGTTGGGAGTCCATGTGGCGCAAAAACAATGCCCTCCCCAGTGGGACCCACTTTTGATGCCTTCTTGCTAGGACATTGAGGGTTGCAACCTGCATCAGGTAGTGCTGGTTTATTAAAATAGAAGCCTAGAGTTTGCTTAAAAGGAAAATTGGAAGAGCAAAATCTCACACTGGGGTAGGGAACCTGCAAACCCCTTAAGACATTGTTAAGCTACGATTCCCATCAGCCTCTCTGCCCCTGATCTTTCTGTCTGGGGCTGATGCAGGGAGAGTGCACTGGGTTCCCCACTCCTGATCTCATGAAAGACTAGGCCTAGGATCTTCCTTGTGTCAGGAGGAGAATTGGATTAAAGCAAAAATAGCTTTGCACCCTCAGCTTAACCCTGCTTCTTCGGAAGTGACTCCCATTGATTCCAGTAATGCTTCCTTCTAGATAATTGTGTCTAGGTCCGCAGCCTTAATTGGGCAGAAAGAGGTCAGTTCCAGCCAAGAAAAGTTACTGGTAGGTGCTTGTTGGCTCCTAGCAGCTTATTATGAGTACAGTGGTGCCCCGCAAGACGAATGCCTCGCAAGACGGAAAACCCGCTAGACAAAAGGGTTTTCCGTTTTGGAGGTGCTTCGCAAAACGAATTTCCTATGTGCTTGCTTCGCAAGACGAAAATGTCTTGCGAGTTCCTGCGGGTTTTTTTTCCTCCCCCCCCCTTTTTCCCAAGCCGCTAAACCGCTTATCAGCTGATCGGCTAAGCCGCTTATCAGCTGATCGTTAAGCCGCTTATCAGCCGATCGTTAAGCCGCTTAACAGCTGATCACTAAGCCGCTTATCAGCTGATCCGCTAAGCCGCTAATACTGTAGCGCTAATCCGCTAAACCGCTAATGGGCTTGCTTCGCAAGACGAAAAAACCCGCAAGACGAAGAGACTCGCGGAACGGATTCTTTTCGTCTTGCGAGGCACCACTGTACCAAAACCTGATGGATCATAATAGATTGATGCTGTAGACCTGCTTTATAAATTCATTGAGCAGCCATGATTCAGAGCCCTTTTTCTCTGTTATGTGCAGTGCAGCTGCATCCTTTGTTCAAGTATCCACCACCTGGGATTTAAAGCACAGCAAAATGTGTGCAAGAGACAAATTTCTCTTGGTTTTCGCCTCTTGGTCTGCACATTTGTCAAAAAACCCTTCAGGATACTGCATGAAGCCCAGTCCATCATGGCTGTGCAGAGAATGAATGTTATTTTTTTTAATTCAAAATTATAACAAGACATATTATCTAAAAACATATCATCCTTGTCCCCCCCCCATTTTTCCTCCCTCCCTCCCACACAAAACCCACCCACCCCCACCCCACCCCCCGACTTCCCTCAGTTCCAGTCTTTGGTTTCTCTGAGACTGCTGTTTTCTGCATGTTACGAAGTTGTATAGATCCTCGAACTATTTAGCTGATTATTATCCATAAAAAGAATGAATGAATGTTAAGAGGCTGTCCTTTTGGACAACAACAAGCACAGCTCTTGCGTTTGAGGTTCAAGTCTTGCAACTCATGCTGTTCCCCACATTACACAGAAAAATCCACTGCTTTGCTACCATGTTCAAAAGGAATCTGAGCCCAGTAAATGTATGAGATACCCGTGTGTTTCAATCCCAGGTCACGTGGGCATCTGCTTTGCCACTGTGACAAAAGATAGTTTGGCTGTTGCGCAACATCTTGCCTGGTGAAGAGTTCTGGAGAAGTCAAAAGCCTGCTTCACTTTTGTGACAAATTGATTGATCCCAATAAAGACACAATCCACGGGTGGATTTTGGAGTTTGTTCATAGCTGTCAATGTTTCCCTTTTTAAAAGGGAAATTCCCTTATTCCGAATAGGATTCCTCGCAAGAAAAGGGAAAAGTTGACAGCTATGAGTTTGTTTATGGGACTGGCTTTGATTCCCCCCTCCTCATGTTGCTGGGTAGCATTTAAAGAACCCAGATATTTGATCTAATATGAACTGTATATATCTGTCTCATGGAGACTTTTCATCCCCCACAAAAAAGAACAAATAGACCTTCTGTCTGCATACACACATAATTAAGGGGATAGAAGTAGAAAGGAGAGGCAGGAAAATTGCTGGGGAGGGGGCAGACTCTGCTCTCCCAGTCCCAGGGAAGGAAGGGCCTGCTGGCGGTGCTACCTTCAAGTCAGTGTTCAGACTATAGGTGGGGAAGTAGGGGGTCTTTAATTAAACCCACAAGCCCCATCCAACTTAGCTTCTCCCAGTTTTAGCCTGCCAATATTTGGTTGTCCTGTCCCATCTTCTGCAGTGTTGCTCTTTTAATAGGCATGTCTTAAAAGGGTGTCTGCTAGATCTCTCTCTGGTCCCTCCATGCTGACCTTTGAGTCCACAGCTCTGGTAAAAGCCACCCTCCTTGCACCTCCTCCTCACCCTCCTTGCACATCAATTTTTCAGGTGGTTGCTGGGTGCCGTCACAGGACTGGTTGCCATGAGACCCAAAGGGGGTGGGTGTTTGGGGCAGAGCTGGGTTGCTGCTGCAGATTAATTTCTGTCACTTGGGCCTCTCTTGCTGCTTCCTGCTCAAGGTGGTTGCCTCATGGGAGACTCCCCCCCCCCCCGCCTGATGCAAGCTTGTTTGAGATGAGCAGGAGGGCTCGGAGGTGCCTAACTCCCATTTCCTTGCACTGTATTGTGCCCAGGTTGTCAACCTGGCTTGTCTCTGTGGTTGAAGTGGCAACAATATGTGTGTCTTCTGCTGCCCAACAGATGTTTGGACTAGGCCTCCCCATCAGCCTCTGCCAGTGTGGCCAAAACATCTAGAGGGCACATCTAGAGAATGTTGTATATTAAAAAGCTTCCTGGAAGCCAGCCAAAGACTTAAGTGATAACATTTCTCCCTTTGAAGGTTGCCCTGGTCTATAGAGGTATGCCCAGGGGTTTTTGATCCATTTGCAGTCAAATTCTAGGTCCCAGGCCTTCACCAGCTTGGTGCCCTCCTGTCCTTAGGCTATCAGGGCTGGCGGGAGTTGTAGTGCAAAACACCCAGAAGGCATGAGGTTTGCAAAGGCTGAAGGATTCATGTGTATACTTGAAAAATGCAAATACTGGAATTGAATTGTTTAATGATTTCCTTCCTGGGACTCTTTTGCTTTCTTTCTCTCTCTCTCTTTAAAGGGAAATATACTTTCTTTGCTTATGACTGACTCATCATGGGCAGATGAAACTCTAATCAACCTTCAAATTCCTCTTGGGTGTTAAAAGGCAGGTGTGGCTCACTTCTCTACCAGTGGAAAACCACCCTCTTTCGCTAATGCTTGGAAGAAAAATTTTAACCTTAATGGTGACATCCGCCTCCTATAAATGGTTAGCATTTCACAATATATTATTGCACCCTTCTGTACACATCACTGAGGCCTAAAGAAGCATAGTTAAAAGGTGTTAAGGGAAGGCTGGACCTTGTGCATGCACACACAAGTTGTTTTCTCTCCCATGTTATCCTTCTCTGCTTCCAAGCTGTCCCAAAAACCATGGAGGGTGGAAGTGGGATGAGGGAACACCTGTGGTCTTTCAGATATAGTTGGTCTCCAGCCCCCGTCGTCATCATCCCTGACCACTGGGCATGCCAGCTCCTGGAGCTGATGGAATCTGGTGCTCAGTAACCCCTGGAAAGCCCCAGAGGTTCCCCATCCCCACACTCTCCCTACACTGGACCTGCTGGGTGGTGGTGAATTAACAGCGTTTTCATGCTTGCTGGAACAGCCTGCGGGATGGGCTTTAATGGAGAGGATATATTAATTGCAAGAGCAGCTGTGTTGCATGCTGAAGATCCCAAATTGGAAGCATCTCCTGTTGGTTGCTTGGTTTGTTTCTGAAAGCAGCGTTGCAGAGAAACGGCTCGCTGTGGGACTTCCGGGGTGGCGCCATCAGCAATGGCGGACTCCCTCTGAACTGGAGGGACTAGCTCCGCACGAAACAGGTCTTTTCTGCTACGGTGAAGCGGGGACCCTTTTAAAAATCACAGGCGGATGAAGCCTGTGACCATGGGACTCGGCGGGCACCTTTAGCGCCCCCCCAACCCGCAAAGGAACCCACTAACGGGCTCCGAAGTGAAGAGGGGGAAGTGGCGCGGTGCTGTGAGTCAACTGCTATTTCCGTGGAGCGAAGCCGCATAGCCGTTGCCGGAGAGCGCTGCCTTTTTCCTGGGACAATTTGGATTCTAAAATAAGCACCCGTGAGTACTTAAACTTTGAACAACTGGACTTTAAATAAGGACTTGCGAGCAGAAAGGAATTGGCTTTAAAAATTTATTTCAATTTGGTACTGAAACGGGAAGGTCTAAACAGGAAGTCAGCCTTCCGTTTCTTTGTAAACAGAATAAAGCAAAGACAACGTAATCTAGAGCTCAGAAAATCGCTTCTAAAGGATTGGCTTTCATCATTTAAAATTGTGGAACCCCCCTTCGGCAGCAGGAGAAGAAGGGGGATCTTTTTCGGACTGTTTAAACCTGCAGAAGTGAGTTTAAAGTAAAGTAACTTTCCACTGTCCTGATCCTGGAGCGGGGTGTCAGGACTGACGTTTGAAGCTCATTGACCAGAGACAAATGTTTTTGACAGATAGCTAAAAGAAGAGAAACAAAGTGATTCCACTGTTTCCTTTCGCAGTTTAAAGGAACAAATATTGACAAAATATCTCAAAAAGGAAAACTTCGTTGCAGGAACAAATAGAAGTTTTCCCCCTAGAGGGAGACTGTGAAACTGTAACTAATTCCAGGGAGCTGGCAGCTGTTACAGATTACAATCGTGGGAATAGACATCTGACCTTGCAGGACAATGTATTCAGAAGCTCTGTTGTGTGCTTTCTATAAAACAAATGCCCTACTGGAACAGCTACATGAGAAGACGAATTTGATGGCGAATTCGATTAGAAATTTTGAACAGGCAGTGGGAAACTTTGAACAGACAGTGGGATTTTTGAAACATGTTTTTAAATACCACATGGAATTTAGTGTCGATTATGGAAAAGGGGCTGATCTGTCAAGAAGGGTCAAAAATATTGCTAAGCTGGAGTTCCCACGAGCAGGAGACAAGGGAAAATACAGTTACAAATATGAAGAAGAACTGTGGAAGGGACATGGAAGAGACTTAAGGGCCTCGGATATAAGGTTACCAGGTTAATGCGCTAGATCGACAGGATAATAAGGACTGACTAAACCCGGGACCAGGAGGAAGGGACGCTGGATGAAGATTGGATTTTTTTTTTTGTTTTTTTTTACTATTAGGACTGTTTTATAAAATTGATGAATGTTAAAAAAATGTTGGAATGAAATTACTTGGCTTTAGTAAAAATGTTTAAAGAATTATGAAAGAATATTATGGTTATGAGAAGTTGGTAAAGATAAGATTTAAGTTTTAAGTTTTAAGGTTTTTTTTATAGTAAGATAAGATTAAAATAGTTTAAGGTAATGTAATGACAGAATATTATGAAATATGGAAAGGATTTGCTGTGACAATTAACAACTAGGATACAAAAAAGGGAAGGAGAAGGAGGTCAAAGAAAGAAGGTAATGACAGTTGAGGATTTGAGAATAATGGATTTGTTTTTAAATGTTTGTGGTGTTTTTTTGTTTTTTTGTTTTTTCTTATTTTGAATTTGTATTTGTGTTGTTGGAAGTGGTTTGTTTTTCTCTTTTTCTACTTTGTTTTCTTTTGTAACTTTAAAAAAAATTTTTTTTCTCAATAAATATCATTTAAAAAAAAAAGAAAAAGAGAGAAACGGCTCTCTGTGGTCGGAGACCCTAATGGACTGAGCCTCCCTAGTCTGGCTCTGTTTCCCCCTTTCCAGCGGACCAGCTGCAGGAGCAGCTCAGGCCCGCCCCCTCCAGCATGTGCTGCTGACAAACCTCTAAGCCCCAGGGCTGGCCACGGCTGTTGTGGCACATTCCTGCTTCTCTGGGCAGAAGAAGGGCTTGTTTGCAAGCTCCTGCGCCTGGGAAAGGAGGCAACACCACAATATCACTTGATCAGCCAGCGAGGCCACATGACAAACAGCTGAGAGTCATTAGGGTGGGCTGGCAGGCAGGCAGGCTGGGCTGAGGGAGGGGGGGCTACTTTGGGTGCAGCCAGACTAGGGGAGCAAAGGGGACCTTCTGAAAACCGGCTCCTTGTTGCTCTTACCTCCTCACGTGCCAGTTGGCTGCTTTCCATGGCTCTGCTACTGGACCACAAATTCCATCTCTGCCTGGGGACCTGTCTGTAGGACCTGCTGGGAAGGTGGGGGCAGCTGAGCATCTCCTGCCAATTCCAATCAGGTAAGGAAAGGATTTCTTCATTCCTCTGCTCTCCTTTCTTCTTCTTCAGCGGTTTAAGCTCATGTTATCTGTGTGCAAACTACCTCACTAAAATTACACACCTTCAATGAACCCGAACTTAGCTAAATTATTCCAGGGAATTAGGACAAACTTCACTTACGATGCCAATCTGCCAAAGGGGGGGGGGGGGGATTTCAGATGGATTCAGTGAAATCCCCCTGGGTACATTTCCTTGGAAGTCCTTTGAGCTTAGGGGGTGAATGTGTTTAGGGTGGCAGCCCCAAGCCCTTGGGGGACGGTAGGGTGGGCTCTGTGGTTCTTTGGAGCCTGACCCAGGGCTCTGCTTTTCACATAATGTGTCTAAATGCTGGAGGCTTTCTTGCTGAGCTGACCCTGGGAAAGTGGGTTTCCTTTAATTTTCAGAAAGCGCATTTTAATCTCTAAGCTGTGCTGCCCTAGCTTGTTCTATATAAACAGGGCATGTTTAGGCCAAAGGAAGAAGTGTGAAAAAGAGAAAAGGTGCAAATGTATTCAGGTAGCTTTCAAACACTGAAAGGGATTTCTGAAAATGAGGAGGAAGAAGGTGTCTTCTTTATGCACAACCAGGGCATTGTGAGCTTAGCCAAGCGGGTGCTGTTCAGGTGCGTTGCACTACAACTCGCATCAGTCCCAGCCAGCACAGCCTTTCCTTCCATTTGCTCCTCAGCTGCATCCATCGCCAAAAGCTCGGGCCAAAACACAGCATTTGGGTCAGGCAAGGCTGCCCTAGGACATTTTGCTGCCTTAGGAAATACTGAAAATCCTGCCCCCACCTGCATGTATGCATGCCGCCAACTGACCATACACTTTGGGCCAGAGCCGGCCCACCCATGAGGCAAGGTGAGGCAGCTGCCTCAGGTGGCAAGATTCACCTGGGCAGCAGACCCTGATGTTGATCTTCTCCCCGCAGCCTTTGTTCCTGATGTAGATTTTCCTTCTTCACTGGTGGGTTGGGGAGCTCCATGATGGGGTTTGCCTCAGGTCCCAAAATGTCTTCCGCTACATCCATGTCTGCATGCCACCCGAGGTGCCCTGGGGAGTGAAAGGAAGAGTGCAGCAGCAGCAGGAGGGCAGCGGTGGGCATGCTGGGTGGGCCTGAGGCGGCCACCTTCCCCCACCTCATGGGCAGGGTGGTTGGTCCAGCAGCCAGGGCGTGTCACTCTCCCACATGTCTTGCAAGGGCTGCTCCCCTCACTCTCTGTGGGGCCTGGGCAGGACAGCTCCCCGCCGGATTGTGTCCTTTGCCTTTCAAGATGGAGCCTTGTTGCTGGGTGGCTGGCCACTCCAGACTCAGAAGCACATAATGCTCTTAATGAAGGGAAAGAGAAAAAGGCCACTTTGTTACATGCATTCAGCTCCCACCAACATGAAAAGAAATAATTCTTTGCTCGGGGATCATATGATGCAGCCTGGAAGTTGGCGGTTTGTCAGTTGTGCG
The DNA here is from genome assembly GCF_964106645.2 of Podarcis pityusensis. NCBI lineage: Eukaryota > Metazoa > Chordata > Lepidosauria > Squamata > Lacertidae > Podarcis > Podarcis pityusensis. The sequence goes on along the minus strand of NC_138039.1, from coordinate 47,374,042 downwards.
CTGGCCCAGAGGCAGGTCTTCAGCCTTGCTGCAACTGCAAGCCGGGCAACCGCAGCACAGTTGTCTGGCAGGGTTCCTCTTCCTTCAGCTCCTCTGAACTTCACGAAAGCGAAGGGGATGTGGAGAAAGAGCTTGCGGAATTTCTTTTTGTTCAAGCCATCCAAAAGCGCCGAGGGCCTGTCAACCGCTTGCACTTCGGGGCTGATTATGGTGAATTAAATCAACCACACTTAGCAGACAGAATAAACTATAAGGAACTCAAGCATTTCCCAGCTCATTTCAGGCTGTTTGGCTGGATGTCAAGGTGAGGTACGACCTGGAATCGGGGAGAAGCTGCTTCGGAAGGAGAAGGTCTCCAGCTTTGATCGCTGGAAGCATCTCCAGTCCAAAGGCTCAGTCACAGGAGAGGCTTCTCTGCCTAAAGCTATTAATAATAATAATAATAATAATAATAATAATACCCCACCCGTCTGGCTGGGTTTCCCCAGCCATTCTGAGCAGCTCTCAACAAGAGCAGGCAGGAGTCTGAAGGGTGGGCTGAGGAGGCAAGGGGGCAGGAGGATGATCCAGGGGTAAGGGTCAGTGATTTGTGGGGTTCGGTGCCACCCGTGAAGCAGGGGGAAGAGGGGCAGTCGGAGAGGAGAGAAGAGGAGGTGGAGGAAGAGTTGCAGGAAGGTGAAGAGGTGGAAAAGATTCCCACGGAGAGTCGGGGAGAATCTCCTTTGTCCCCTGGTATGTACAAGGACAAGGAGGGGCTAAAAGCGACAGGAGCTGCTGGAGATGCTTTCATGTGGTACATCAGAAGAGGGGAGTTAAATGTCCTGATGGAGGCATGGTTCTGCTGTTGCACAAACTGTTTAAGGACTCAGCTATACAGCTGCAAATAAAACGTTTTTGAATGTGTTGTAAAGTGCAATATACAGAGGGCAGGCGATTTTGAGCCAAAGCAAATTCAATGCATTTTTCAAAACGATTTTCAAAAAAGCATTTTCACAACATTTTTAACTTGTGCGTAGATTCCACCTTGGTTGGAGGACAAGTCTGAAGATGGAGATGCCTATCTAGCTATTTTGCACGAGTAGTGCATGCAATTCTTGCACTTTAGGAGCTGACGTAATTGAGTGCTTTGCCAATAAAAAACTAGACCTCCAATCGCATGTCCTCAGTGGGGGCTGGGTGTGCTCAGGATAGAAGCCCCGGGGAATCTCTGCCTGTCTAAGTAGACAAAGATGCCCTATAAACCTGCCTTACAGCCAGAGTTTATGCCAAGTCTAAGAGAGGACCAAAGCCCTGGGGGAAAGGATGGGAAGCAAACAAAACTTTTGAGCAAGGGCAGAAGCCCCTAGGAACCCCCCCCCCCCAATCTCTTGTTATATGAGCTCATTCAATCCCTTAGAGTGCAAATCCCCCTGGTTTTTGTTCACTCTGGTGAAATTTGTAGCAATTATATACAACATTCCCTTTTGGCACAAAAATGTTCTGTAAAGCCCTGCATGAAATATCCACCCAGGCAGTTAATAAACGCTACCCATTTCCTTGCTTCAGAGATTTCTGTATCATTAACTGCTAACAAGTCATTTTCAAACATCCACATCCAAACAGGGAACGCACTTAGAGGGTCCCCTGGGCATTGAAGAAAAGGCACTGGTGGCTTCAGCGATAAAAGAGCCATCCTTTGTTGCCAGGTAAGTTGTGTCCAAGAATTAAAGGTGAGGGAAACAACAAGGACTTTTTTCTGAGATAAAAAGCAAAAATCCTAGCGAGACTAAACAAATACGACTTGTAGGCCTGGCAATTCCCGGGCTTTTTAAATGGACTGAATCCCTCCAGCTGGCTGTGACTGACAGCTGCCTTAAAGGGAAACTCCCTACTAAATCACCACCACAGGATCCAGGGCCAAGGGCTCTTGGGCTACAGGCGTTTCTGCTCTGGAGACGCCTGGAGGTGAAGCTGAACGGGAAAACGCCTAATGCCTGTGATCAAACTGATTTGACAAGAAGGAAAAACCACACTGTTTGTTTAGTGGAGAGGCCGATAAGCACTCAGCGATGTCACTT